>NC_138135.1:44627988-45994026 GCF_964188305.1 Podarcis bocagei
CCTCTGTCAGCAACGGGATGCAGCTGACATAAAATAGGAATGGGAAACCTCGGGCTTGGGGGCCAAATTAACCTCTTTACCTAGAACTCAGGACTTTCCCCAGGCTACATCCTACACCAGCCCTCCTTGAGTATGTCAGCATGCCAGCATAGAAGACAGAAAGGTGAATGTGGCTGTGAGAAAACTAGCCTGCTATACAAAGGTAAAATCTATATTTAATGCTCTGTCCACTTTGGCCCCTGGCCTCACCCACTACTCCCATGTGGCCCTCATAAGGTTGCCCAGAAGGGAATGTGACTCAAAGTGAAAAGGGTTCCCCATCCCTGAGCAACTTGAATGGAGTGCAGATTTAAATAAAAAGTAAGTGCAGTCACATGCATAAATGAAGCACAATCTATGGCATTTCTAATTCATAATCACCTGGGAGTTTGCATCTGTTATGCAGCTTTTCTTTTATTGTTAGACCCAACATGTTTGACATTCCATAGCTGGAGCTTCCTTAGTCTGAGTGATACAAAACCATGTTTTTGGAGAGTGCAAACAGCAAGTGTTTAGCCTACAATGGGATGGTTACAAGGTTTATAACCTTACTAAATCCAGGGGAATCTTTATGGGGGGGAATACCATAATCTGAAGGCAAAGCCTGCTGCGCTCTGCTGCCCAGGAGGACTCTCCTGTGTGAGTGTCTGAGGGCCCTGCTCCTTCCTGCCACTCACCATCTGGCCCAGGGCGGGGCCTGAAGGACTCACAGGGACTGCTGCGCTCTGCTGCCCAGGAGGACTCTCCTGTGTGGGTGTCTGAGGGCCCTGCTCCTTCCTGCCACTCACCATCTGGCCTGGGGCGGGGCCTGAAGGACTCACAGGGACTGCTGCGCTCTGCTGCCCAGGAGGACTCTCCTGTGTGAGTGTCTGAGGGCCCTGCTCCTTCCTGCCACTCACCATCTGGCCCAGGGCGGGGCCTGAAGGACTCACAGGGACTGCTGCGCTCTGCTGCCCAGGAGGACTCTCCTGTGTGGGTGTCTGAGGGCCCTGCTCCTTCCTGCCACTCACCATCTGGCCTGGGGCGGGGCCTGAAGGACTCACAGGGACTGCTGCGCTCTGCTGCCCAGGAGGACTCTCCTGTGTGAGTGTCTGAGGGCCCTGCTCCTTCCTGCCACTCACCATCTGGCCCAGGGCGGGGCCTGAAGGACTCACAGGGACTGCTGCGCTCTGCTGCCCAGGAGGACTCTCCTGTGTGGGTGTCTGAGGGCCCTGCTCCTTCCTGCCACTCACCATCTGGCCTGGGGCGGGGCCTGAAGGACTCACAGGGACTGCTGCGCTCTGCTGCCCAGGAGGACTCTCCTGTGTGAGTGTCTGAGGGCCCTGCTCCTTCCTGCCACTCACCATCTGGCCCAGGGCGGGGCCTGAAGGACTCACAGGGACTGCTGCGCTCTGCTGCCCAGGAGGACTCTCCTGTGTGAGTGTTTGAGGGCCCTGCTCCTTCCTGCCACTCACCATCTGGCCCAGGGCGGGGCCTGAAGGACTCACAGGGACTGCTGCGCTCTGCTGCCCAGGAGGACTCTCCTGTGTGGGTGTCTGAGGGCCCTGCTCCTTCCTGCCACTCACCATCTGGCCTGGGGCGGGGCCTGAAGGACTCACAGGGACTGCTGCGCTCTGCTGCCCAGGAGGACTCTCCTGTGTGAGTGTCTGAGGGCCCTGCTCCTTCCTGCCACTCACCATCTGGCCCAGGGCGGGGCCTGAAGGACTCACAGGGACTGCTGCGTTCTGCTGCCCAGGAGGACTCTCCTGTGTGGGTGTCTGAGGGCCCTGCTCCTTCCTGCCACTCACCATCTGGCCTGGGGCGGGGCCTGAAGGACTCACAGGGACTGCTGCGCTCTGCTGCCCAGGAGGACTCTCCTGTGTGAGTGTCTGAGGGCCCTGCTCCTTCCTGCCACTCACCATCTGGCCCAGGGCGGGGCCTGAAGGACTCACAGGGACTGCTGCGCTCTGCTGCCCAGGAGGACTCTCCTGTGTGGGTGTCTGAGGGCCCTGCTCCTTCCTGCCACTCACCATCTGGCCTGGGGCGGGGCCTGAAGGACTCACAGGGACTGCTGCGCTCTGCTGCCCAGGAGGACTCTCCTGTGTGAGTGTCTGAGGGCCCTGCTCCTTCCTGCCACTCACCATCTGGCCCAGGGCGGGGCCTGAAGGACTCACAGGGACTGCTGCGCTCTGCTGCCCAGGAGGACTCTCCTGTGTGAGTGTTTGAGGGCCCTGCTCCTTCCTGCCACTCACCATCTGGCCCAGGGCAGGGCCTGAAGGACTTACAGGGACTGCTGTGCTCTGCTGCCCAGGAGGACTCTCCTGTGTGAGTGTTTGAGGGCCCTGCTCCTTCCTGCCACTCACCACCTGGCCCAGGGCAGGGCCTGACAGGCCTCACAGGGACGGTTGCTGTCACTGCTGCTGCGGCCCAGGGGGATCCGGAGGGGCGCAGAGTTCTTTTTAAAATGTTTTAAAATGTTCCTTTTCCTTTTCCTTTTATTTTTTTGTATTTGCGGGGACGGGGATGGGGGTGGGATGGATGTTTAGTTGGGAATTTGTTTGATTTTAATGGATTTGTAATTTTTATAGTTTTTGTTTTGTTGGGGTTTTTTATTGTTTTAAGGTCTTATTGTCTTATTGTATTGTTTTTGTTTTCTGGGGTTTTTTATTGTTTTAAGGTCTTATTTTGTTCTTAAGGGGAAGGGTCAGGGCTGCCGGGGAGTGGGTCCCAGCCAACAAAATGGCTGGGGCATGTTCCACAGAGGGGGATGCGCTGGGACAACCGATCTCAGTGATCACGGGTAGGAGGAGGAGTTACGCTAAGACCAGACCATGTCATTACAGAGGAGGCAGGTTTAGTCGTTGTCTGAGGACTATCCCTGCCTCCGGGTCTGGTCTTGTCCGGACGGATACTAGAATCAGCAAGGGATACCCACATAGCCTGAAGGTGCTGCTGTGCAATGCCAGGTCAATGATTCGTAAGACCACTGCCATCCATGACTTGATCATGGATGAAGGATTTGACCTGGCTTGTGTAACAGAGACTTGGTTGGATGAAGCAGATGGGCCTGTTCTTGCCGCTGCTTGTCCACCAGGTTTCTCTTACGCACAGCAACCCAGGCCTTGTGGGCGGGGAGGGGGGGTTGCAGTGATTTTTAGGGAGTCATTAGTTTGCACCAGGTGTCCTATTGGGAAGACCCAGTTTTCTGAGTGCATGTTCTGGAAGTTGGGCAATAGGGGCAGTACAGGATTCCTTTTGGTGTACCGACCTCCCCGCTGCACCAAGGATTCCCTGCCCGAGCTGCTTCAGGTCGTGGCGGATGTTCTCCTGGAGACACCTAGTTTGGTTGTCCTAGGGGATTTTAATATCCATGCCGACACGACCTTACAAGGGGCCGCTCGGGACTTCGTGGAAAGCATGGCCTCCATGGGGCTGTCCCTGAATAAGTTTGGCCCAACCCATAGCCGCGGACATGCCTTGGACCTGGTGTTTACCTCCATGGATGTTGGTGTTCTGACACTAAGTAAAAGCGAAACAAAAGAAGTGCCATGGTCAGACCACTTCCTGGTGCAACTTGACTTCTCCGCGACCCTTCCCCTCTGCAGGGAGGTGGGACCGATTCGGATGGTCCGCCCCCGCCACTTAATGGATCCAAATGGTTTCCAGAGAGTGGTAGGGGATGCTTTATCCCATGTTGATGGCCTTTCAGCTGATTCCCTGGTGGCCCGCTGGAATGTGGAGTTAACCAGGGCTATTGACTGTTTGGCTCCGAAGCGCCCTCTCCGATTGCATGGAGCCCGGACAGCCCCGTGGTTTTCCACGGATCTGAGGGCAATGAAACAATCGTTGAGACGGCTAGAGCGCCGGTGGCGGACGACCCATTCTGAAGCTGACCGGACACAGGTTAGAGCTCAGTGTCGAGCCTACCAAGTGGCGGTAGCGACGGCGAAGAAGGCTTTCTTCGCCGCCTCTATTGCATCTGCAGAAAACAGCAGCAGGAGACTTTTTCAGGTGGTCCGCAATTTAGCGGAACCACCTGCTACATCGGGGCCCAGTACGGGCCACATGATCTCCTGCAATGATTTTGCAAAGTTTTTTGCAGATAAAGTCGCTCAGATTCGGGAAGAGGTAGACGCCACCGTGGGAGCAGGGCCGGGGCGGGAGAGTGCTAGAGTTTTGTCTAGTCAAGTTGAGTGGGATCAATTCCAATCTGTTACCTCCGAGGATGTGGACAGGCTGCTTGGACGAGTGAAACCAACCACCTGTCTCCTTGATCCTTGCCCATCCTGGCTTATAAAAGCTAGCCGGGAAGGGCTGGGCGATGGGCTTCGTGGGGTGGTGAATGCTTCCCTCCGTGAGGGAGCCTTCCCAGACCCGCTGAAAGAGGCGGTTATTAAACCGCTTCTTAAAAAACCATCTTTAGATGCGGCCACGATGGCCAACTATCGCCCAGTCTCAAATCTTCCATTCTTGGGCAAGGTGATTGAGCGAGTGGTTGCTGAACAACTCCAGGCACGCCTGGAAGAAGCGGACCATTTGGATCCCTTCCAATCGGGATTCAGGCCTCATCACGGGACTGAAACTGCCTTGGTCGCACTGGTTGATGATCTCCGGCGGGCTAGGGACAAAGGTGAGAGCTGTTTCCTAGTTCTGCTGGATCTCTCAGCGGCGTTTGATACCATCGACCATAACATCCTTCTGGACCGTCTTGAGGGGCTGGGAGCTGGGGGCACTGTCATACAGTGGTTCCGCTCCTTCCTCCTGGGCCGTGTTCAGAAAGTGGTGGTGGGGGATGAGTGTTCAGACCCCTGGGCTCTCACTTGTGGGGTGCCTCAGGGTTCTGTCCTCTCCCCCATGCTTTTCAACATCTACATGCAGCCGCTGGGAGAGATCATCAGGGGGTTTGGGCTGGGTGTTCATCAGTATGCAGATGATACCCAGCTCTACCTTTCTTTCAAATCAGAACCAGTGAAGGCGGTGACAGTCCTGTGTCAGTGTCTGGAGGCGGTTGGAGGATGGATGGCGGCAAACAGATTGAGATTGAATCCTGACAAGACAGAAGTACTGTTTCTGGGGGACAGGAGGCGGGCAGGTGTGGGGGATTCCCTGGTCCTGAATGGGGTAACCGTGCCCCTGAAGGACCAGGTGCGCAGCCTGGGAGTCATTTTGGACTCACAGCTGTCCATGGAGGCACAGGTTAAATCCGTGTCCAGGGCAGCTGTGTATCAGCTCCATCTGGTACGTAGGCTGAGACCCTATCTGCCCGCGGACTGCCTCGCCAGAGTGGTGCATGCTCTGGTTATCTCCCGCTTGGACTACTGCAATGCGCTCTATGTGGGGCTACCTTTGAAGGTGACCCGGAAACTACAACTAATCCAGAATGCAGCAGCCAGACTGGTGACTGGGAGCGGCCGCCGAGACCATATAACACCGGTCTTGAAAGACTTACATTGGCTCCCAGTACGTTTCCGAGCACAATTCAAAGTGTTGGTGCTGACCTTTAAAGCCCTAAACGGCCTCGGTCCAGTATACCTGAAGGAGCGTCTCCACCTCCATCGTTCTACCCGGACACTGAGGTCCAGCACCGAGGGCCTTCTGGCGGTTCCCTCATTGCGAGAAGCCAAGTTACAGGGAACCAGGCAGAGGGCCTTCTCGGTAGTGGCGCCCTCCCTGTGGAATGCCCTCCCACCAGATGTCAAAGAGAACAACAACTACCAGACTTTTAGAAGACATCTGAAGGCAGCCCTGTTTAGGGAAGCTTTTAATGTTTGATGTACCATAGTATTTTAATATTCTTTTGGAAGCCGCCCAGAGTGGCTGGGGAAACCCAGCCAGATGGGCGGGGTATAAATAATAAATTATTATTATTATTATTATTATAAAGCCAAAAAAGTTGTTGCACCTCAAGCACCAATCATTGTCAGACAGTTGAGGGGTTTGTCAATGTGAACTAAAACGAACATTGCTGATAGAGTCATAACCTGTGTTGGTTTTTTTTCTGGGGGTACTCAAGGGTACACTGTACCAGCAACCTTCTTTTTCTAAAAGAAAAGCACTGGTCATAACTTACCATCTCAAACCTACTCTCTTATGTGCCAAAAAGTAAGATGTGACATTCAGGAAAAGTAGATCCAACCAATAACTTTGTGGCGATGTATTAAAAAAATTCTGAGATGATCATAACCTGCCAAATTATGTGAATGAACAAGATTTAAACTTTATGCTTCACTATGACATACAAATACTGCAGTAAAATGACTAAGGTCCCTTCCTGTTTGCCAAAGTTATGAATAAGCAAATTCCTCCCACATGATGACTCTTGTCGTCATTCACGCTTACATATTGTTTCCTGAAGATTAAATCTGTATTTGTGCTCCCCTGATATTTATTTTCAACAAGAGATTTCTCTAATACTGTACAGAAGATGAAAAAACCCTCATGCAAATTAACATACAAATGCTTTTAGGCATTAAATTCTAATATCACCCATAGAGATTTCTCACTGTTCTGAAATAATTTCAGCACAATTCTACAAATCACAAGGCAGTTTACATCAATAAAATCCTCATTGCGCATGCTGAATAAATATCAGTTTATTATCATATGGCTGACTACTGTCAAATCAATATATTTAATAAATCCTGTAAAAGTCCCCCAAAGCCACAAATATTGATTGTTCAGTAGTTAAGTTTATAAGGAGCAATTCCAATGAAATTTAATGTAGAAGGGGGAACATGCTTGCTTTGTTACATCTGCATTACAGTTTACATTGTCCCTTCTGAATGAGTCAGCGATTGATTATACAGTGGTACCTCAGGTTACATATGCTTCAGGTTACAGACTCCGCTAACCCAGAAATAGTACCTCGGGTTAAGAACTTTGCTTCAGGATGAGAACAGAAATCGTGCTCTGGCGGCGTGGCGGCAGAAGGAGGCCCCATTAGCTAAAGTGGTGCTTCAGGTTAAGAACAGTTTCAGGTTAAGAACAGACCTCCGGAACAAATTAAGTACTTAACCCGAGCTACCACTGTACATATTTTCCCCCTCCCCAAACACTTGGCTGAGCAACCACAGGATTAGTAAAATACATTTGAAAAATGCAATATGAAGAATGCTTCCCCCCACCTTCACTTCTTCTTATGAATTTTGCACATTTCAGTTATTGTACTCCCAATCATCCACTGCCTCTCACATGATCAGCATTCATGAAAGGCAAAGGGGGGCTGTCCATGTTGGCCCCACTTTCATCACTATTTCTTGCTGGCCTCAAACCTCATTGTCCACACTTTTGGAAAAACAGCTGTGTGTGTAGGTTCCACATGCAATTTGGAAGCTTGACTGCACAGGCTGCCAAAGACAAGGCTACCCTCTATCAAACTTGGATGCCTCTTCTCACCTTGGAAAAACCCCTCTTTGCTGGCTCCTGCAGCACCATTGCAAGAAAGAGCTTTTACCTTCTTGCAATGCTGCTGTTTTTCCACCCTGTTGCAGTGCTGGGCTAGGACAGAGCTGTCAATTTCTCCTAGACTAGCACTGCAATAGGAAGAAAATGCACTACAAAGAAACATTTTCCTAGTCGTCTGTTTATTAGTGGGGGTGGTGGGATTGGCAACCAGCGTTAGAAACTGATATATAAAAGCTAAGAGCTTAAATGGCATCTTAAACCTAAGTTAAGGGCGACACAATGGAGTTTCTAGGTGTGCTTTTTTATAACAAGAATGCAAAGCTGAAAATGAATGAACTACAGCTAAAATCTTATATTCCTTTTTCACATGGTCTAGTCCTCATCTGAAGACTGCACAAAACAAAGCCATACTTCCCCTGCCCATCCCCCTAATATTCTTATGAGAGACCCTTCTCCAGTCTTTAGAGAGTGGCTGGAAGTGGGGAGGCAGGAAAAAAATAATCTTCCTTTTCTTCCAGCAGTGGTAGTTTGAATCCAAATTAGGCACAGTACTGCACCCAGACCTCAAAAACTGCTTGCATTAATGAAATTCCCTGTTGCAAAATGCACCTAGAACAACGAGAGTTTCGAATGCTGGAGGCAGCTCCTCTGTGTGTGTGTGTGTGTGTGTGTGGGCGCGCGGTGTGAGAGAGGGAGAATGTGGTATTAGTGTGTCAATTTGCATGGTGCATGAGTGTTCATTGGTCACCATGCTGACTTTTGCGACACTCACCACCAGAAGGTGGTCTTGGAAAGTTGGCCAACTCCCATTGTGACAGAAAAGAGTTAGCCTGCATTTTGTAAGGAAATAATATGGACAACTGCACAATTAACCTATTTTTTTTATTTATTAACAGCATTTTTATGCATCCTATTACAAGCAAGTTCTCTGAAAGGTTGCAAAAAATAATATAGAAAACAAATCCAAATAATATCCAAATAAGAAAAAAGTTAACTTACTATTGATGCCGTGTGTAGTATGTATTCTATAAAAGAGAATACTTGTAATACTACTCACTTTGTTACACGATGGTGACACTGTATTATTTAAAATGTATTTGCTTCACAAGCAGAAGACACTGGAATCTTCACCACCTTTCCAAGTATTTACATCAATAACTGCCAGGACTATTAAACATCTCTCATTCCTAAGCTAGTGCTCTCAAAATGCAAATCATAATCACAGCTGTAAAAGAAATTTACTGCCAAAGTACACCAGAAAGAGAGAGAGAGAGAATACAGTAGCAGCTGGCTGTCTCCACAGTGGGAAAGTGTTATTTCCCTAACACTTTCCAATATGTTCAAAGGAAGGCAACTTTGCTACCATTCAGCAAGGTTCCGAACTTCCTTGAACTTTTCATTAAGTAGTCAGCTACTGTGCAGTCAGCAGAAACATAAGATTGTGTGTGTGTGTGTGTGTGTGTGTGTGTGTGGAGGACCCTACTCCTTGCCTGCCTGTAACATTTGTGTAATGTGTTGAAACGTTTAGGAAAACAAGCACAATGTAACTTTGCTTTTCCCAGTGATCTTTAGTCTCAACAAATTCAACTTCTCTGCCTCCCACACAAAGCAACTCCAGCTATCACTTGTGGCTTGGGGACCCTGATTAAAGCCTGGAGATTGCCTGACTAATTACTTGTTTATCCTGCACACAGGTCCCGTGAGTCCATAATCAGCAGATTCTTAGGGAACAAAACATGAAGGGGTTGCTTCCCCAAAGCACTGCCTGCCAATTGACTGTAATAACTTGTGGTGGTGGAGCATGGCATTCCACCAGTGCCGGGACTACTGCAGTACTTTGGAGATGGAAAGCTCTAAGAGCAGCGAAGCATATGCCCCCCCCCAAAAAAAAAAAACTGGAAAAAGCAATGGCAGCAAACCGAGATTGTATTCACCTATGTTGATTAGCCCCCAGTTCTCAGCATGTACTGAGCTTCATGCCCCATAGCTTTATGTAAGTGCATATAAATCCCCTGGGGGCATGGCAGCTGAAACACTGACACATGTGATGGGTGGATTGTCTATATTTTCCTCCATTTTTAAAGAAGAGCTCCTTCTACACAACCGTTAAAGATACAGGGATGATCTACATTAAGTTCACCTTATCCTTTTCACTCTGCTTGCATTATTACTTGCTGCTGCTACTACTCTGTTCTCTAAATATAAGTGCTGTAGTGCAAAGGGGGAAATTGCTAACCAGGATTTAGAGCCATTCTAACCCAGTTAAAAGGATTATCTTGGACTATGGTGCAGATGTTCAGGACTAGGCTGCATACTCCTCTTCCTCTCATCTTCACATGTATGTTTTGACTAAATTGGGGTTTAATGTTCTGTATTAATTTGGGGGGCTGTGTTTTATTCTAACACTAGGTAGTTAACAAACTCGGACAGCAAGCCATAACCCTTTTATTTTTTTTCTTCTTGAGTGAAGGAGGATGAGAGGGGAGTGTGTGGGTATGAGGCTGACCCATTCCCAGTTGTCTTCTAATTTAGTTCACTTGGGAGACGCGGGTGGTGCTGTGGTCTAAACCACTGGGCCTCTTGGGCTTGCCGATCAAAAGGTTGGCGGTTCGAATCTGCGCAATGGGGTGAGCTCCCATTGCTCTGCCCCAGCTCCTGCCAACCTAGCAGTTCGAAAGCATACCAGTGCAAGTAGATAAATAGGTACTGCTGTGATGGGAAGGTAAACGGTATTTCCATGTGCTCCGGCTTCTGTCATGGTGTTCCATTGTGCCAGAAGCAGTTTAGTCATGCTGGCCACATCACCTGGAAAGCTGTCTGTGAACAAACGCGGGCTCCCTCAGCCGGAAGCAAGATAAGCACTGCACCTCACAGTCACCTTTGACTGGACTTAACCATCCAGGCGTCCTTTGCCTTTACCTTACCTTACCTCTAATTTAGTCCATTATCAGAAAGCATCTCTAATTTAGTCCATTATCAGAAAGCATAGGAAATGTATCTGAGCCAGGGCTCAACTTTAAGATATGAAGTAATAAAGAGAGGAGTCAGGCCTGGTTTTACCATTAGGCAGAATGAGGTGACCACCTCAAGTGACAAATGCTGTGAGGAGAACAGAGCTGTATATGCCATATGGCATGTTGTAGATTCCATAAAGCAGGCTGCTGCCTCAGGTATTCCATCACTAGTGTTGAAACAAGGTTCAGCTACCACTCCAGTTCACTTCTATATACAGAATGGGGAGTAGCCTCCATTTTGTCATCTGCCTCAGGCAGCAAAATATCTTGGGCCAGCCTTGAGAAGGCCAACTTTCTGTCCTGCACACACACAACATGCCTGGGGCTAAAGAAATTCTCGGTAAACCCGAGAGAGTACTTTTATTTTTTGGAAATGAAACGTTAGTGGAAACTATTGCTTTACACAAGGACTGAAGCACAGAACTGGGAGGAATAAACACATCCCTTTGAAGGAATATTGCAGTGCAGATTAATGTTGAACAGTATGAGGGCTTCCCCCATTCATTCCTTACACCAGTTCCAATTTCTCTGAAAATACACAGACAGGATTAAAGCACTCCCTTTGAGAATTTAAACCAAGTTTATTTTGGTGAATTACAGTATATACCAAGTAAAGCTGGTGTGTCAAGTATGAGACTCAGTTTGCTATAAATATGGTTTGAGGACCAGAAATCTATTTCAGCTTTCCTTGGTAGCATTTTGGGGCTGTATGAAACAAAATTTCTTTGCTGAGATGCTTTTAAGGAAAGGAAGAAAGAGTGAGTAGGGAGATGATTTATCTAATTAAATAATTACTTCTATATCAGTGACAAGCTGTCTATTTGAGGAAAGTTGCAAATCTCCATCATAACAGGGTTTTAAACACAGACATATTGTTTAATAAATATAACAAAATACCTATAGTACATGGCAGATATATCAAGCTGGTGTTATGCATGCAGTACCATCAGCAGCAGTAGTAATAATTTTATATTACTGCTGTTAGGCGTAATAACGATGCTTGAGCAAGATTATTTGGGTGAACATATATTCCTTCAGATGAGCCTTAGCAAGCTGTACATGGCACATGCATGCTGTATCTAAATCTCCTTTTAGAGGTGTGACTGCACATTCAGTAAGCATATATTGGGCAGGAACAATCTCATGGCAGCAAGCTTCACCCCTATCTTACCTTGGCACATTGCAGACATATGTCAAAGTGCTTTTAGGATGGAGGGGGGCAGAGCCTGCCACTTCACTTCACTGATGCCTGTAAATTGAATGTGTGGCGCTCCAGCTGTGTTTCTTGAAGGGGGAGTCTGTCCTGGTGTGGGGGTTGAGCTTGCACTGGGTGAGAATGGCCTTTCTTATCTTTATTACACCCTATCCTGTGCCCCCCCCTTCTCACTTTCTCACAGCCCATCAAAACATTAGAGGTCACACTGGTCTCACCTGAAGGAAATCAACCAAGGAAATGTTTTCAAACTTTCCATTACCTGAAGATGTTGGGAGAACTTACAACATAAGTGGAATGGTAGAATCATTGCGCTAAAAGTTTGCTCCCAGTGCCCCCAGATAAGTACTGTATTATCTTTTTCTGGTGAACATTGCATTTACTTTTTAAATTATTTGCAGCCTCGCCTCTTGGACTCTTTCCCAGTTTCTCTTATTGCTTGAGTGGGTTTGTTTTTGTACTACAAGCCAGGCAGCAATGATAAGTAATTGGACCATGCGAAAGTCACTATATGGGAATGAATGACTTGATAGTTAGATAGATAGATGGATGGATGGATAAACATATTTTATATTCCAGTTTAGTTGTTGCTGCAAGGCTTTTTCACACTTTGAAATGCCAATGCTAATGCATCTTTTAATAGACTCCAGATATTTAAATAATTACCTTTATTTAAAGGTGCAGCAGAAAGATAAAGGCTATCAAACGGAAAGAGCTAATTAAATGTGCTTATTTCTAGATTTTTGGTGAGATAATTATCACTCTGTCCACAATCTCACATTCAAAGAAGAGACTAATTTTACACTTCTTAATTTTCAGACGAACCAAGTGAGAATAATGGGAATGGCAAGCTATGCAATCCGTCAGTGTGGCCTTATGTTCTCAATAGCAAGCAGGCAAATTCACTGTATGGAATTGAGATAATGGCTTCATTATATAACATAGAATAGCTGCAGCACACAGGTTTGCTTCCCACACCTTTATAGTTCTCACCACATTTCCTCTGGAAGACGTGAAACTGCAATATCATGTACCTAAGGGGTATGGTGATGTGGATGAGAGGGTAGTATTCAATTACAGTGGTACCTTGGGTTACATACGCTTCAGGTTACAGACTCCGCTAACCCACAAATAGTACCTCAGGTTAAGAACTTTGCTTCAGGATGAGAACAGAAATCGTGCTCCGGCGGCACGGCAGCAGCAGGAGGCCCCATTAGCTAAAGTGGTGCTTCAGGTTAAGAACGGACCTCCGGAACGAATTAAGTACGTAACCAGAGGTACCACTGTACTTTAATTATTCTTTGGATTTTTTAAATGTACCTAGCAGATTCAGTGGTCAAACTTACATTATTTGATATTAGAAAGGATACCCTTCCCTATTATTATTATTGCCATTTTTTATTATTAATTGAATTGATATACCGCCCTTCATCCGAAGATCCCAGGGCAGTTCACAACAGTGTACTAAAATGATCAGGCATCATGCTTCTTCTATCCTATTAAGGTTATTCACAAGGACCTGGAATTCCCCTCTTCAGCAACTTAAATTCTTAGTCTGTGAAAGGAGGAGACCTTGTTTTCTGGCTCCATCACTGACTATTCCTATGTTTGCCTGAATGCACTTCAAATTCTTTCCATAATAGTGCAGGGTCCCTGTTATTGTGGAGAATTCTGTGTGCATTCAGCTAAGTGCATGAAAAATCTCCCATCAGAGAGGGGTGAAGCCATTGTGCATATAAACATAGCTAGCCTGCACAGCCCCACTCCTCCTTACATCGGTTCTGACAATAGCACCTGAATAGGGCTATGAGCTATATTACTACTGTCAACAATAAGGGAAAATAAGAAGCCAAGAGGAAAGGAAAGAGGAGGAATTATATAATGGCCAGGGTATTGAATACTGTCGGATAATGTTTTTGTAATATATCTATCCAGATAAACAAGTGCTGCTTAGCTTTTAAATCAGTGGAGAACAAAACGTTGCAGAGTACATGTTTAGAGCGGATAAAGTAGTCCTTTAGCAATATGTCATGGTGCAGTTCCAGGCAGTACAACCTCAGTACAAAAATAGGACTGCTGCAAGCATGTCATTTGCGAAATGTTGCATGTTCAAAATGAACCTCAGTCCTTTCAACCTTCCTTCCTCTCTCCTGAGTGGTTCAGAGTCTGGAAAAGCCCTTTTGCTCTTTGGTCCCCAGGAACTACTCTGGGCCCACAACTCTTGCTCCAGCTCCATTCAGCTCTAATCATTACCTGGATTGGCAAGACGCAGCCTAGTTCACACTGAACAGTCCACTGGTTATTTAAGTGCCCAGGTGGTCTATGAAGCAATCAAAGTTATTCTCATACATGTTTTATTTATGGTACAATTGCTTTAATGAAGGCTACCTGCATAATTTTCAACTTTCACAGCTAGCTGCTCTTCTTTAATATTGCATTTTTGCTTTGCTAGTGCTAGCATGCCAGTTCATCTGAAGTCAGCAAGCAGAATTCCCTTGCTTTCATGTTCTGCATATTTCCTATCATATTTGTTTAAAAACCACTAGATGCAACCAAGGGTAGCTTTCGAGAGCATTCCGCATGCTGTATAAATAGCTGCTATGGGATCATCTCAATAATTACTGCTCTCTGCCTTCTGTAAACAGAAAGCTTTACTACCAGAAGAAATAACCTGGCTGTGAAAGCTAAAGTAGATGAAATCCCAATATATTACTATTCTTTACTATTAAGCAACAATGGGAACAATAGAGCAGATAGAAAATGAATGCATAAATCTCACACTAACCAGACCAGCCACCGGATGGCATTGCAGATCCATACAAAAATATCAGAAAGGCCACATGTCTGACTCCAAAAATGATAATGTGTGTGTGTAATTGTCAAAAATCAAAGCCTGATGTCTCAAGATACATTTTTTGACCATTTCAAACTTAATTGTAATATTAGTATATAAATGAAAAAGTCACAGAATGAGCAAACCATCCAGACTGTGCCAGGTAAAGTCCTCTTAAATCCTCCGGTGTATCAGTATAAATTACATTCACTCTACAGGGCATTCAAATACATTTGGACAAATAAGTTGAAAATGTACCTGGATGACAACTGTAATGGCTCAAAACTGCCTGTGATAGAAATGTGCTTTTTGAGGACTTCCTACAGCCTGTTCAGCATCATATACTCCACCCAATCTGAACCTTCATGTAATGAGACCAAGGGTGAGTTTCAGGTTCACATGCCTCATTTCCCAACTCCGCTCCCAACCTGTTTACCACACATACCATATATTTGTAGATTTGGAATTCCTGTTGCAGTTTGCAGATGATGCACAGCTATATCCCTTCCATCTCATTTGGACATGGAGGTTCTCAACTTTATCTGGGTTGGATAATGAACTAGATGTGGGCTAACAAAAAGAAGTGCAACCCAGAAAAGATAGGTGCAATCTAGGCTAGTAGGACTGCTGATCCAATGATAAGGGTTAAGCTCATTTTGGACAGGGTAGTACTCACCTTGAAGGAAAAAAGAAATCTAGTTTACAGCCTGGGGATTCTCCTGGATGCAACCTTGCTCTTGAATCCCCAGATGATAACTATAGCCAGGAGTGTCATTGTCCAGCTTAGGCTGTTGCAGTATTTTCTGGATCTGGCTTCAGCTACATATGTCTTAGTTAAATCAAGATTGCATCCCTGTAATGTGCACTACATGGCTCTGCCTTAAAAGAGCATAAACAGACACAAAATGCACTAGTAAGACTCTTGGCCAAAGCCTTTGTTGGAAGCACATGACTCTTCTTTTATATAGAGCATGATGACTGCTAATCCACCCTGGAAACAATCCAAAGTGTTTAGTTCTAAAGCCCTAACTAGCTTGAGACCAGGGTGCCTATATGACCATCTCCTGCCATACAATATTGGTCACCCACTGAAGTCAAAAGGAGCGGAACCTTTGCATATACCACCACCACCCGAATGATGGTTGAATAAGGGAAAGGGCATTCTTGGCTTTGGTGTGAAAGTCCCTGAATGAGACATCAATCCATCCCCCTCAATTGAAGTGGAAAGACGAGGTAGAAATTTCATAAATATATATCCCAAACCGGAATTAAGATTGCTGGAAGAATTATCAACAACCTCAGATATGCAGATGACACAACCTTGATGGCAGAAAGAGAGGAGGAATTAAAGAACTTCTTAATGAGGGTGAAAGAGGAGAGCACAAAATAAGATCTGAAGCTCAGCATAAAAAAATAAAAAAACCCCTAAGATAATGGCCACTGGTCCCATCACCTCCTGGCAAATAGAAGGGGAAGAAATGAAGCAGTGAGAGATAATACTTTCTTGGGCTCCATGATCACTGCAGATGGTGACAGCAGTCACAAAATTAAAAGACGCCTGCTTCTTGGGAGAAAATGACAAACCTAGACAGCATCTTAAAAAGCAGAGACATCACCTTGCCAATAAAGGTCCATATAGTTAAAGCTATGGTTTTCCCAGTACAATGGTACCTCGGGTTACATACGCTTCAGATTACATACGCTTCAGGTTACATACGCTTCAGGTTACACACTCCGCTAACCCAGAAATAGTACTTCAGGTTAAGAACTTTGCTTCGGGATAAGAACAGAAATTGGACTCCGGAGGCGCGGCGGCAGCAGGAGGCCCCATTAGCTAAAGTGGTGCTTCAGGTTAAGAACAGTTTCAGGTTAATAACGGACCTCCGGAACAAATTAAGTACTTAACCCGAGGTACCACTGTAGTGATGTATGGAAGAGAGAGCTGGACCATAAAGAAGGCTGATCGCCGAAGAATTGATGCTTTTGAATTATGGTGCTGGAGGAGACTCTTGAGAGTCCCATGGACTGCAGGAAGATCAAACCTATCCATTCTGAAGGAAATCAGCCTCGAGTGCTCACTGGAAGGACAGATCCTGAAGCTGAGGCTCCAATACTTTGGCCACCTCATGAGAAGAGAAGACTCCCTGGAAAAGACCCTGATGTTGGGACAGATTGAGGGCACTAGGAGAACGGGACTAGAGTGTTCTTGAAGCTACCAACATGAGTTTGACCAAACTGTGGGAGGCGGTGAAAGACAGGAATGCCTGGCGTGCTCTTGTCCATGGGGTCACAAAGAGTTGGAAATGACTAAACAACAGCAACAACAACAACAACACACACACAATAAACTGGGTGATTCAACATTTTGTTGAATATGGGCTCTATATGTCCTCCCATGATTGATACCCTGCTTGAAAGTTTCCTTGCCATCTTTTGCAACCTGGGGAGAAAAGCTTATTTTTCTAGTACTTTTACATGCTCTGCAGTTTAATTTGACACCTCATTTAACATTTCGTTCACACTTGTGTGATCACAGTTAAGTACTCCAAAAATGGTGCCTACAGATACAGCTTGAGTTAGGAAACAGTACAGAGGAAGTAGAACTATACACACAGAGATGGTTTACTCCCAATGCATCCTTCATGTATGAATGAAGACCCTGTCCCCAACCAAGCTCTGTTTTGTATTTCTCTAATGGTCCTAGCCAATAGAACCCGCAGCCTTCCAGGTGTTAATGAGTCCAGCCTCAGCTAGCATGGCCAGTAGTCAGGAAAGATAGGAGTAGAAGTCCAACAAGTGGAGGAGGTTCCCCAGTCTTGCAACAGAAAATATAATGCCAACAAAAAGTAGAGACCATACTGTATATGAAGTTTGGGTCTCCCTGCCTCTCCACAGCTTTTCCTGCACACTATACACCACTTATCCTGTTCCTAGAACATGCAAGATTCCCCACCTACATCCAAAAAATGGAACATCTTATGAGTTCTGACACCAGTGTGTGTGTGTGTGTGTGTGTGTGTGAGAGAGAGAGAGAGAGAGAGAGAGAGAGAGAGAATCTTTATCCTTCTGGTTCCTGCTCTCTTCACCATTCTTCCACCCAACTTTCCCTTGGCTCCCTGGTTGCCTTTGGGGGAGGCTGTTGGCTAGGTGGCATATCAATGGTTCCAGATACAATCCCTGGGAAAGAATCTTGTCTCAAATCCTCAGGAAGCTGCTGCCAGTCACATAGTACTGAGCCAGATGGTCTACTGCTGTGACTTGGTGTAAGGGAGCATCCTATGTTCCTAAAAGTTCAATAATGCCTCTTGATCCCAGTCTCTGAGAGATGTATTATTGAGTAGTCACTGGAATTGTGTGGTTGTGTGTGCTGTGTTTTTGCAGCCTAGAGGTTTGTAATATTGTTGAGTGTTCTAAAGTCGCTTAATAAAAAGCACTCCATCTTGGAAAGATAGAATAACGTAAGGCCCTCCGTGGGTAGGAGACAAGAAAAGAATGGTTATGTTGCTGTTTGTGTGATACTGTATTGCCCGAGACCAGGGGTAGTCAACCTTTTTATACCTACCACCCACTAATGCATATTTCTTGATGGTAAAATTTCCTTACCGCCCACCAGTGTTCAATGGAAGGAGGATTGAGCTTGTGCCATAGAACCCCCTACCGCCCACCTAAAATCCTGAAACGCCCACTAGTGGGTGGTAGGGACCAGGTTGACAACCCCTGCCTGAGATGAAGGTGGGTGAATGAGTTGATTGTATATTATATTTATTACTACCAGGAGTTGGTGTGTGTGTGTGTGTGTGTGTGTGTGTGTGTGTGCACGCGTGCGCATGCACACACACACACACACACACACACACACACACACACTATACTGTAGGTGCAATTTCCATTTTATTTAATTTGATTACTTGCTAATTTTTTTGCATGCGGAACTTTATTGTGTTTTTCTATTTGCTTTTTATTTGTAATGATTTTTTAATGTGCAATATAATATTTTGTTTTCCTGTTAAGGATGTTGTTTCAGTGTGGATCATTACTGCACCTGCATTTGATTCTCGTTTCTAATGTTTTATTTTGTTATTTTGTAATATTCTATTTAATTATTTAGGAGAAGTTGTAAACTTACATAGCAATTCCTTGGGAAATGTGAAGCATTACAGAAATTATTTAAATAAAATAAAAACAAATTATACCTGCCCTGTATTTAGTGCACATACACACCCGAACATTATTCTCTTTCCTTGATATTCTACTGTGCTTCACTTCCAAAAAGCAGCTGTGTTCTAGGTCCACACAGCCCCTTTCCTCCATAGAAAGACACAGGAGTTTTGAACATAAGCCTGCCAAGGCCAACAGCACAAAAGCCAGGCAGGCCAAGAGAGGAGGCCTACAGAAAGACGGTACTTATTCTTGAGCAACTTGGGGCATGGTGGAAGCTGGCCTGTGAAGCAGCAGACCTGAAAGAAATCCATCCTTTCAGCAGACCAGTTCCTCCTGTGATCCTTCTGTCAGGTACGGGCCCATAGAAGATATGGGACACCCCTCTTCGGATGTGCCTTTTCCCCTGGGTACAGCACAGATGGATAGGGCAAAGGAGGAATGATAGAGAATCACTGGATAAAAGGGAGGGAGGGAAACAAGCAGGTAAACAAGTGACCGGTAGTTATCATATAGTAGACAGCACAAAAAATGTGAATCTGTGGTTGCTGGAAGTGAGAGAAACAGATTTGTTTACCAGTAACCATGCCCGTGTTCCAGGCCTTAAGAGCAGCATGGCGAAAGGAACAGAGGTAAGAACAGGACAAGAAAATAAAGGGGGGCAATATTTAGAGAGGATAATATTTAGAGGTAAGGGTGAGAAGCCTAGGATTGCAATGGAGACCAGTGTAGAGACTTAATTAAAAGCGGCACCATAATCATAGGGCAGGACTTAAATCAGGTTATGGTCCTATAAAGTTTGGTTTATGGGGTGTGGCAAACAAAGAGCAGGAGTAAGCACGAGACGCCGTGCCAAAGAGCATGGAATAAATTTAGTGAACTTGACCAGATGGCTCCAGCAATCAACCAGTGCCATGTGCTAAGCGGCCGTAAATCCTATTAAAGTCAAGGAGTTCTTACACACGCTGGTTACCTTTGGAAAAGAGCAATTAAGTTCAGTGTCACACTAAGGCACTTCTAGCAGTAGTTATATAAAAGGTATCGTTCTGGACTCCCTCAGCTGCTCCACACCACCAAACACAGCTGTTAATTTAAAAATAGAAGCAATAAATAATAACTTCCCCTGCACCTGGCTCAATTTGTCACACTCATTTTGTATTTCTTTACAACTCAAATAGCTAATTAATGAGCTGCTCTTGGCAGGGCTGCCCCAAAGGCCCCCTTCTGACATCTGTCTATCAGCTTGGCATGACTGTTACCTTAGGCAAGAGGTGCATCATATGCCACAATGTCACTGCCGAAGCAGACTTTGCAGGATAACAAATTCAATGATACTCCATCACCGGGTGGGTGGTTCTCTCTAAGAAAACACCTGAAAAGGTTTCAAATGTTTGCTTTTCAGCAACAAATTCTCCTACTGATTTCGTTAATTTGGCAATAGAAGAATGTTCTAACACTAGGCACAGATTCTCATCTCTGTCACTGTGTTTCCTTTCGGATCTCAAGAGCATATGGCAGAATCAGAGAATACATATGGTAACAAGTACCTTGGTGGGAGGCTGGGATTCATGCAAGATGGTCAGTGGCAGCTGTGAGATGGTCACTTTCAGGGCCATTATGACAATCTTGTTGAGCACAATAAATGTGCAATTGTTACTCATTTCTTGTGGTGGATCCATGTTGTCTGCTCTGAAAATAGAGCTTTTTAAAACGTAATACTGGTAAAATCTGAACCTTCTCCCAGCAAGCAGTTAATTTTCTCATAGTTGTTCTTTTTCATGCAATTGTATGAGTGTCACTAGCACAACTAGATAATACCTATAACATCACCAGAAATGCCGTGTTTGGGTCTTCATGCTTGAGCTGATGTTAGCGCTGGCATGCTCGGAATCAATCCTCTGTCATAAAATCAGGGGGATCAATTTCAGCAGTGGCAATGCACACATGCAACACCAAAAACAACAAGCAGCACTATGCCCTTGCCCCCAGGGCTTGATGCTGGGTAGTTCTTCTTCTATAAAATACCAGTTTGCTAAAGGGGCTTAGTTAACAAGCCTGCTTCTTAACGCATATCAAACTTGTTGGAACAAAACAGTAAGAGACCATTTTTCTTTTTTAAAAAACCACAGCCATTTCTAGTGATCTCAGTTTACTGATTTTGAGGAGCATGGAACCAGTCTCAGTGGCTGTGCTTGTAACTCTTCTCATCAGAATAAGTGAGGTTTTATGGCTTATTGGGATCAGGCAGTGTGCTGGTGCCCACTGATCAATCCCGCTTTGCTCTTCCTCTGGCATTAGTGAAAGAAACAGATGAGGAAGCAAAATTTGCTCTGCTGGCAGCAGCTTTGGCTTCTATTGCCCAGATTAAAACAACAAATATTTATTTGAATTTGACATTTTGGTAATGCTTAGCGTTGTTTGTATAAGCCTGGAACAATGTCTTGCTCATGTAACCTTCCGCTGCAAATGATACAAGAGAACCGGGCTCATTGCATAATATCTAAAGAGGACAATCTGTAGGCTTTGATCATATGCTACAAATTCTTCAAAAATATAATAATAAAAAAAATCCCCATGGCTATTTATCAACATCTAGAATACAATTTGCACACTAAAGTAATATTATGGGATTGCACTCCTTACACTCTTAAATGTTGAAAAACTGCACTGATACAATCCTATTCATGTCTACAGAGAAGTAATTCCCTCTGAGTTCAGTGAAAATTATTTCCTGGTAAGCATGTATAGGATTGCAACCCATGAGCAGGTTAGCTGCATAAACATTATTCGATTTTTCAACATCTTTGAACTTTTAGCAGAACGTGTACACTGCCTCTGTTGAAGAATAAATATCAAGCTTCCAGGGAGTGATAACCTGCAAGAAGCAAAGCCAGATGCACCATCCTTCTAGGAACACGGGTTGAACATTACAGACACCCAACATATGAAAAATTAAATGAGAGCGTGTGACCAAAGCAGTTCCTCTGCCTCTATCCCTCCTTGTTGTTATTGTTGTTTCGTTAGGAAGGTTAGAATCTGAAATGCCTACTTCTAGTGTTCTTCTAATGCCAGTGTGGGATTAGCGCTCAAACAAGCAATTTTTATGCAGAGAGCAATAGGCTTAGACGCAGTCATAAGAACAGATTATGCTTGGTTGAGGACTTCAGAAAGTAGAAAAAAAGTAGAAAGAGGAGGAATGCTCATCTCACACAAAATATGAACTGTTCGTAGCATGATCCACAGTTGATGCAGTCAAAAAGTCAGGGCAACACATTATGTTGGTCATGTGGTCAAGGGCAAACCCAAGCCACACATGCAACCAACCCAGTGTGTTAGCAGAAGTCAACGTAAGAGCCACCACTAGCCCTCCCTTGCCAAACCTACTCCTCTCTCATATCCACTCTGGAGAACAAGAGAGCCCTCAGAACAGCACATGGTGGAGGAGAGGAAGACTGTTCTGCCTGGCAAGCAGATGTCATAATCAGAAGACAATGATGTTGAATTCTTCCCACTGGATGAACATATGCTTGGAATGTAGGAAGTCTCAGGTTCAATCCTGGCATGTCTAGTTAAAAAATGATCTGGTAGCAGGTGATATGTAAAACCTCTAAATGAGATCCTGGAGAACTGCTGTCAATAAGAAAATACTGAGCTAGATGGACAAGAGACTGACCTGGTACAAGCAGCCTACATGTTAATCAAAGTAAAGCTGAGTGGACAAATACCATATTGTGAATCACAAAAATAAGGCAAGGGAACCCATCTCTAATGGATAAACAGGAAGTATGGTTTAAGTGCTTCAAAAGAAGTGAGATAAACATTTTCTAGATATGATGTAATCATATTACATGTGATGTTATGTGCAGTAATTTCTTTAAAAACTTTACTTTCAAGCACTAGAATCATAGAATCATAGAATCATAGAATCATAGAGTTGGAAGAGACCACAAGGGCCATCGAGTCCAACCCCCTGCCAAGCAGGAAACGTTTATGGTACTTAGATTAAGAATGTCCACTAGAATTTCCAATTAATAAACAAATCTGTTTTTATTTACTGACATAATTATGAATAATTGTGCATGAATGTATAAGGTAAGAGATTAATTATTCATGTACAAAATTTCAATATATGGCCATATGGCAGCAGCAGCATCACATTCATCCACAAATATTTGTAAATTCAAAGCTCTGTGAATATAGAAAAATTGCAATTATGTATTGGGTCTTTGCAAATAATAAACATTAAGCTTGTCCTCTGAATTGGGATGTGTTTCTTACTGACGGCTCGTATCAGTTATCAGTGACCAGGAGGCAGATACCATATTAGAAATTCCTCAATTTTTATTTCACTTAAAGCATAAACAATGGTGCGGGGGGAGTGAACAATTAGATCACAGAGTCCAAAACTTTCAAACTTAGCATTATATAGGTCTGCATGCATTCTTTTCTTATTTTTTATTATGAGAATAATGTTCAAAGGTTGTTATACTGAGTGGAATATAAGGCTTATGTAAACCATTGTGTATTTATGCTAGAAGCCGCAGAGCTGCAGCTAGAGACACAGGTACCATCGAGTCACCTGCTGCCATCTACATTGTTTCAAACAAGAAAGAGTTAATGCGAGTTAGATTTCTGTCTTTATATACAGGAGCCAACACAACAGAAGTTAAAAGCTGATCCATTGTTGGTCAATCTGGCAATTGGTCAGTTGTTGGGCGGGATGCTATTGATCATAGACTAAGGAGGGGGCAGAATTCCACTCGATCAGGTTGTGGACCTGATTGGAGACTGCAAGGATAGTCAGTGCCTAACTGATCAGGGTTAACCGGGGAGAAGTGTTTTAGGTAAATTGGCTTAGGTCTGATGAGGGGAAGGAACAGAAGCTTACATAACTATCATCTTACAACCTCAGGAACTTTATATTCATCTATTTATTTATTTATTTATTTCATAAAACTTATACACTGCTTGATTATAAAAAAAACCCCCACAACAGCCTCACAGTAGTTTACAAAAAGATTGCATTCAATATACCATTTAAAGCGTCAGCAAACTAATAGTTTTTACAAGTAACTATAACAAAGCAAGTTTAACCATCTGGTTTTTTGTAACCTTCCATACATAACATCACCATCTGTTTAATAAATGTTTATAAATTTAATAAATGTTTTAAATAAAATAAAATCTACAATGTTTTCAATTTTTTTGTATTATGCTTAACCATAATAATCGTATTGGAATACATGGTGGCAGTGTTAATAAAGGGTGAAGAAAAACAAGTCATAAGTCATAGCTGGGAGAGCTAAAAGAGTGAAATACCCCTCAATGATATTTATAAAGGAGTGAGGGGTTCACACCTTCAAAATAATGTACTGTATCATATATTCTCTAGTTTATTTTTAAGAGAAGTCTCATGGAACTTCATAAAAAGTATTGGCTTACTTAAATAAAAGAAATGGAAAGCTAATATGTTATCTCTTTGCAGTTCATGTGGTGCCTCAGATAATATGTTATCTCTTCTCAGTTGCCTGACCTTGGGAGTTTGCACTCTCCCAATAAAGTAGCATTTCAGTGCTTTGACAAAATAATTTATAAGTTACAGGATTTCATTACCATTCCAATTTGCTGAGTGTGTTTTGACAGCAGCAAATTTAGAGTAATGTGATACAGCTTAATATAACAATCTTGTTTCAATGTTTATGTGTTGTGATTTTTCCCCCTTTCACATTTAAGGTGAGACCAAGTTATAAAGATAAAAAAACCCCCACAAAACCCTGTAAAAATGCTATGTATTTAAAATGGATAAATGAGATCCATTTAGATTTCAGGTAATAATTTATGGGTTACATTGTTGCAGAGTTTAATAGCTTTTGTTATTCATGCAGCAAGAGATGACAAATGGCAGAATTCACATAAGATACACACTGAAATGCTACTAGCCTGTTCAACCAGATTTGGATGGGAGAGAAAATGATGCTCTTCTTTGATGTGACCAAGAGGAAGAAAGGAAGAGAAAGTAAAATGATAGGAAACTTACATCCCCCACTTCTCATCAGTAAGTCACATCAACAACTGGCCTACCTCTTCCAAAACTCTTTTGCTGCCAAAGCTTTCCTATGAATCATGATTCAAAGCACTACCTATACTCTGGTCCATGAATTCTTTCCCGTCAACTTATACACAAAAACAATTTAACATGCTTAATCGGTTTTTGTTGTAATAATCAACACATTTATTTTATTTGCTGGCTAGGGTTGATGGTAATTTGCCAGCACCATTGCTCCAAGCAGCAGGCATGGGGGAGTGGTCCATTGGAACTCCCCCCACCCTGCCCATCTGCTTGTCTCACCATCAGCCCTGCTGCTGTCAACACTCCAGAGTCTTGAAGGCTTCTCCTCACCTTATTTTTCCACTCTGACTTGCTCTTTTGCCACCATAGCACCATATCACTGGTCCTTCTCCCAGAGTACCCTGCTCTGAGGAGGGATGCCCATGGTCTTTTCTCAGTGAAAGACAGGGAGAAGGAGGCGGAAGGTTGGGGGTGAGGGCATGAGAGACTACTGTGGCCAATGCAATGGCAGAACAAAAGTAAGCAGAAATGGGAAGAGTAGAGGAGTATGGATGGTGACAGGGGAGAGTAGGAAGATGCATGTACCCTTCCTAGAGTTGGTGTCCAAATCGTCTGGAAGGGCACAGATTCCTCATTCCTGCATTGCATAATTTCTAATTAATTTGGACAGAGGATCTCAGAACCTATGTCTGCTATAACCAAAACCCACTGAAGCAGCATTTCAACACCCCAGGCATGAATGATGGTGAATATGGTCTGTGGATTATCCTTTAGCAACAAGTATACTTGTAGAGATTCTTTTCTCTTTATTGAACAAAGGGATATTGCAGAGATTCTTTTCTCTTTATTGAATGAAGGAATATCTGGATGGAATTCTGCCTTTGAGACATCCTGCACTGCACAAGAAACTGACACTTGGTGGAATATAAATGTTTTATTTTTATATTTTGTTTTTGGAAAGTTCTATATAATTGCATACAGGTGTGAGAGGTAATGAACTTAGGGCATTTTTGCCTGTACTGGATTGTGGCACATCCATATAAATAAGCAACTAACCAAACAGCAGCAAGCAGACATTATCAGTTCTGTGCATTTCATGATCCGAAACAGAAGCAGAGAAGGGGAAAACTTACCAGGGGGTTGGAAGGGAGAGAATCAGTATAGAAGTGGAGGAAGGTGTGTGTGTTCTGCATGAAAGAGATGTCTCCAGTCCTCAAGCTCACAACCTTATGTTCAGTGTTATAAAATGAAATGAAACCACTCAGGAGTCCATATTCAAGACCACTAATGCAGATTAGAATCCACACTTCATCCCTGAGCATGCATGTAAGCCACTGATAGTCTGTGGCGCTCCATAAGCTGTTGAGCTGCAGCTCTCATCATCACAAACCATTGACCATGCTGGAGTCCAACAATACCTAGAAGGCCATAAATATTCTATCCATGATGAAAAGGGTGGAAAACTGTGCTACTCTGAGCATGGTTTAACCTGCTCTCTTAATAGTGATTTATCAGAATTTTATCCTGCACTTCTTCCAGATTGCTTAAAGAAATGTCCATATTCCACGGCACCACCCTGTTTTTTATCCATATAACAACCATGTGCACTGCTTAGACTTTGTGGGTTAGCTGGAAAGAAAGGAAAAGTGGATATGGGTGCTACTATTTAATTTTAATTTGGGCATATGCATCATTTATATGCCTCATTCCTCTGCACTGAAAGGATGTGTTGGTAATAGGAGACAGTATGGAAATTTTAGAGAAGAAGGGGAAAAAATCTAGAATTTTATCATTCAAGAGGAGCCAATCAATTTGCAATTTCATTAAAAAGTGCTTTGCAAAGCTCTGGAGCTTTGTCCTAAAGAGCAAGGAGAAAACTGGAGAAGAGTAAAATAAAATGAGGAGCCAGATGTAATGATTCCTATTACTGTAATATAGTCTAGTGTTTATATAAAAAAAGAATGCAGGCTCCATTATTAGCTATTTTGAGGGGCAGTGAAGGAGTGGGGCAGCGCCAGCTCCTCTGCATATTGGTGGCCTTTGGGAGCATTCATTATAATGAAACCCACTGTGGAAATCACTGGCTTCCTTTATGACATCTCTATTTACAAATTTCATTTATATGAAAATGACTTCCTGAGGGAGTAGTGAAAGTAAGTTTAAATGAGAGATATATCCCTTTATGAACTATCTTTTGAAACCCTTCCATATTTTACGGAGTAGCTTGAATAGAAAGCTATTGGTAGCTTGCCCATATTGTCTGGCAGAGCTAAGTTACTGAAATGGGAAGCCTTGGTTTGCATCACAACTATGGTGATGGGAAAGCTATAAACGAATGAGTGGGCTACAAAACCTATAGGAAAAAAAGAGACAATGACTTCTGCCTCCACACCATTTTGCCACGGGTACCCTGGGTCAGATACTTATGGCCACAGTAGGCTGTCATCATAGTTCAATTACTCCGCCAACTCAAATAAATATAAAATGAAAATACCTATGTAGGAGTTCAGGAACTGTTGACTAGCTTTATCCTGGTTTTAAATGCAGGAAGGATGCAATATGCTTTTCAGCTACTCTGTCCCTTACTAGATTTAACAGTCTTCCATGTCAAGGGGCTGGGGGGCTGGGGACCACAGATCTGGCCTGTGGCACATTCCAGTCTGGCCAACAGCCTTTCTTCTCTGAGCCTGTCGCCCAGCTGTGAGCCACCAGTCTAGTGCATTTCCATGCCTGGTGTATTTCTGAGCCTCTTTCTAACCATTCAGCACAGAAATATAGTGGGCCAGATTGGTTTGTTCCTCTTCCTTCCTCTTCCAGCAATCCACTTGGCTTGCATGCTGCTCACAGAGGCCAGGGCTTCTCTTCCATCCTACCCAGCACAGAAGCAGAACTCCCTACTGGAGCAGAAGCAGAGCACTTTGCTGTGGACAAGGGTGTGGGAAGGAAAGAAAGAAAGAAAGAAAGAAAGAAAGAGAGGAAGAGAGAAAGAAAGAAAGAAAGAGACAGAGGAAGAGAGAAGAAATTTGGTACAGAACTAGAGGGGGGAACCTGGATAGGTGAAAGGAGCAACAGGGAGAGAGAAAAAGGGGAGAAACGATTGGTTCACAGCACCATCCAAATTCCCTGCAGGACCCTGGCCAGAGATGGGGTGTTGTGCTTGACTATAACACTTTGATAGTGACCAAATATATCAAACCTTTAAAACACAGTGGGACTTGCTTCTGAGTAAACATGCATAGGATTGCACACTTAAAGCTACAGCCCATAGATCTCTGCCCCACTCCTTTGCATCGGGTGAAAGCATACACCAGCGATGAAAGATAGGAACGGACTTCAGTGATGGATCTAAAATCCAGAGATTTTAGGTTAGATGAAGTGGTGTTTGGCTTTGTTAACCAACGTGCACTGTAACTGGAATTATGTTGCAACAATGGTATAATTGGGGTTTCTTTTTTTAATGCAGATTTTTAGAAACGATGTAATGGAGGAAGTTGAGAGAGAGAGAGAGCAAGAGCAAGAGCAAGAGAGAGGCTATTATAACTACAAGCCCAAGGCTGTAAAATACATTCCACATACAGTACTATGTCTAGCAAAAGGAGCCCACTGGCAAATGATAAAGTGTTAAATGATAAAGACCATTTAGGTTTCTTTACAGTTCAGTGGCTCAATATTATTATTTTTTTAAAACCCCATGTAATTTAAATCTTAATTCAAAGCTTTGCTTTCAGCTTTTCCTGTGAAGACTTGGGAATCTACAACATGCTTTTTGCTCACAGTTCACTTTTAACTGCTTTAACATGCTTTGACGAGAAATTTCAGTATACTCTGCCAAATGGTCATGGGGCAATTCATTTATTTTATTTTATTTTTTATATCAAATGGAAGCAGAATTTTCATTTAAAATGAGAACAACTCCTTTGGGTCAAGCCATGAGTTATTGCACACCATGTCACTAGCATCGCAGCCACAAGAAATCTCTGACCCTGACAACAACAAGCATATTTTCAGTGTGAATTTATTCTTATTTGTGGTCACCAATGTTTAGAAATAAACTTCTACCCTCCTCTTTTACATGGAAACCAATAGACTCTAAACCAGGGGTCAGCAAACTTTTTCAGCAGGGGGCCAGTCCACTGTCCCTCAGACCTTGTGGGGGACCGGAATATATATATTTTTTTGGGGGGGGGAATGAACGAATTCCTATGCCCCACAAATAACCCAGAGATTCATTTTAAACAAAAGGACACATTATACTCATGTAAAAACATACTGATTCCTGGACTGTCCGCGGGCTGGATTTAGAAGGCGATTTAGATCTGGCCCCCAGGCCTTAGTTTGCCTACTCATGCTCTAAACCCAATTATGTAAGCAAACATGGTCTGTTACATAACCGGATGCATCCTGCTGGGCACTTGGCCAACTTCTGGTTAGTATTTAAGAACATGAGAAATGCCTGCTGCAAGAGGTCAGTGGCCCATCTCACATACAGCTTCCTGTTCTCAGAGTGGCCAACCAGATGCTATGGGAAGCTCTTTCCAGACCCCCCCAAGTGTCCCTATTTTCCAGGGACATCCTGATTTAGATAAGCTGTCACAGTTTCTGATTTGATCCTGGAATGTCCCACTTTTCCTTAGGATGTCCCTATTCTCACTGGAGAAATTTTGGAGGGTATGGAGTTATCCGGCCCCCGAGCCGTCTGAAGGCAATCCTGCACAGTCATACCTTGGAAGTTGAACGGAATCCGTTCCGAGAGTCCGTTCGACTTCTGAAACGTTCAGAAACCAAGGTGTGGCTTCTGACTGGTTTCTGTAGGCGTGCTGGAAACAATAGTGGAAGCCGTGCCGGACATTCGGCTTCCAAAAAAAGTCTGAAAACTGGAAAACTCACTACTGGTTTTTGATTGTTCCGGAGCTGGAATGTTCGCCTCCCAAGGCATTCAGGAGTCAGTGTACCACTGTATAGGGAAGTTTTGAAAAAATGTTTTATTATGTTTTTATATATGCTGGAAGCCGCCCAGAGTGGCTGGGGCAACTCAGCAAGGTGTGTGGGGTATAAATAGTAAAATTATCATTATTTTCATTGGAAAAATGTTGGAGGGTATGTCTTTCACTTACTATGCTGTCTCCATTGCTGTTGAAAGGACAAGCACCACTCCTGGACTCAGCAGGGCCTGTTTTGTTGATATTAATTATCGAGCGTATGGTATACAGTGGTGCCTCGCAAGACGAAAAGAATCCGTTCTGTGATTCTCTTCGTCTAGCGGTTTTTTCGTCTTGCAAAGCAAGCCCATTGAAGGATTAGCGGATTAGCGCTATTAGCGGCTTTTAGCGGCTTATCTGCTGATCGGATCAGCTGATAAGCGGCTTAGCGGCTTAGAAAAAGGGGGGGGGGAGGGGAAAAAACAGCAGGAACTCGCAAGACATTGTCGTCTTGCGAAGCAAGCCCATAGGAAATTCGTTTTGCAAAGCACCTCCAAAACAGAAAACTCTTTCGTCTAGCGAGTTTTCCATCTTGCGAGGCATTCGTCTTGCGGGGCACCACTGTATATAAATCTGAGATCCAATGCTAGATCATCACTTCCTACCACTACTGCTGAAGTCTCTGATGCCCTGGTCCAAATTTGGCCAAAAAGGGATCACAATTGGGGGGAAGGGGCTACTGGGAAATGGCTTTGATTCTCTGTCCAAAGGAAGAAGAAGCCTGAGTAGAAATTTAGACAGCCTCAAATTGTTTCCCATAAAAGAGGTTTTAAAAGAGAGATTTTTAAATAAAATAAATAAAACAGCCACTGCCACCAGGAAATGTAAGACCACAATAGTGTACCTCTGTTGTTGTTATCTGTTTTTATCCCGTTCACTTGAGCCCAACAGGGCACTAGGTGTGGCAGTTGGATTTGGCGTTCCACCATCAACTTCAGATTGCAGTTTAAACATAACAATTACCAGTCAAGAAGATCTAAAATATTCTGCAGACATTACAGCTAAATAAAACTTTTATAAGATCTTGTATTTATGGTAGCCTGTCCCACATAAATTGCACAAAGCATATCAGCACTTACAGCATGGTCATGACAATGTGGATTTTAGACAAATCCACATTCAGATTTTAGACAAATTTGGTGGGATTGCAAAAAAAGAGAGAAAAAGATAATGGATCTCACAGCTATTTTATTAGGAAGATTAAATGTGATAATGCTAAATAATTATTGAAAAATAATTATAGGCAACAGATGCCCAGATATTTGGTAGCTAGATACTGGAAGAAACTGCAAACTCCATCCCAAAGGAATGTGAAAAAGGTGTCGGGCATACAGTATTAATGCACTACATATAATATTACAAGAAACTGTGAGAGAAGGTAGAATACTAGTGAGAAAAGACTTGGAAATGTTGGCATAAATATATTCAGTGTTGGAAGAATATATTTCAGTATAAAAGTAATAGGAAAGAAGTACTAGAAGTGATAAGGAAACAAAATTATATTTATCAGCAAAAACTGTTGACTATAGTGGTACGATTGGTTGACGTTAAATGTTAAATTAATAATTATTTATAATTGGTAAACTTTTGGAAGAGAAATTTCATATGAAGCATAGGCTTTTTGGGTTTAATTGGTCATGATGGAGCCTTTGGATGAAACCTAAATTATTTCTTATGATTAGGTGTGGGTTTTATATATATATAAAATACACGATTGGATGGGGACTTCTATGGGAGTAAGGTAAAATTGGCCATTTTTATATAGCAACTTTTTTGGTTTTTTTGTGGAGTGGTTTTTTATGTGTGTGTGTGTGAAATGTTCTCTAATTCAAAAGGTCAAGCACAAAATGTTAATGAAAACAGTATCCCACCAATTCAAATGAAATAATAAAACAGAGATTTTGAACAAGCAGAGATTTTGTTTCAGGCAGCCTAAATCTGATTTAAAGAACCCTCTCAGAATATCCCAGTTGTTGTTTACTGAAATATAAAATAATATGCTTATTCAGCTTTTGTAATGACTATCGTACTCCTTGAAAACAGGATATAGGATATAGAATCTTCTTTCTTTTCCATGTATAGAAACTAATTTGGACAATTACCTGAAATTTAATCATTCAGAATTTAGCAAATGGGTTACCTAGCCCTTTGCACAGCAAATGCATTAATCACTGACTTAATAAAAGAACACTGAATAATACCTCTATACATTAATATATTGTAACAGAATTATGAATACTTTAATAATAATTGAACAACCTCATGATCATTACTGTCTTACAAGCTCAGAGTTTAATCTAATTTTAGTGAATACAGAGCAGGACTTGTTGCAGAGTACAGTAATTATGGAATATAACACAGAGTAACAATGTTCCCTATCTGGTTCAGATTAATGCAACTGCTGATTATTCCAAAGCTTGTTATCATTCATTTGAGATACGATGATGACCAAAGTCAGGAGTTGCCCATAGTTTTTGAGTGGGGTGGGGAGGAATGGAAACGTCTTTTGCTTTATACACTTGCACAAAATAATTATGGCCAGCAGTCAGAGAGACCACTCTGAAGCTACGCACTTAAGCATGGCTGGCTAGAGGATTTTTATTGCCAGAGGAACGTATGGCAGGCTCAGGGTGGGACGAGGACACTGGTTATGCACTCCAGAACTCCCTGCTATTCATTTAGAATTTCTCTCTCTCTCTCCTTGTCTTATCTCAAAGAAACAAGGCATGGTACAGATTTATAAAATAGGCAATGACATTTAGAAAGGCAGTTTCAAAAACACTATTGACATAACTCCAAATGCAAGTCAGTTGAGCGATATCTGGAAAATGCTCTGGTTTTGACAATCCAGGGAAGTTTTATTGCTGTGGCATATCCACTAATTCTCTGCATGCCATTTCCTGCTGTTGATATTATTGTGAGCTTGCTCCTGGTATACTACTGTACAACCTAAGCATCTTAAGGCTCTCTAGGTCAGTGGTTCCCAAGCTGTCCACCCCCCGCCCCCATGGACCACTTGCAAACTGTTGAGGGTCTTGACGTATCACTGAAAGGTTTTATCTTTCTGTTGTAGCAACTGTGCTGTGTTGTGCTAGATGTTGTACAATGTGGATTTTCATTGCTTCTTTTATTTCTTATATATCATATTTTAGAATACAACTCGAATTCCACAGAATTTGAATTGCAATGCAATAAAACATAATAACGGAATAAAAATACAATTAAAAATCAATATGAATACTTAATGCAATGGATGTGCTGTTTCTCACCTTCCACTATAAATACACAAGCTGGAGACCACCTGAATGAAGCTCACTTACTGTTCCCAACCCTAACCCTGAGGAAAGCCATCTAATTAGACTTTAATTTGATTTTGACCTGTTTTTAGGAGGTAATTTAATTACGGTTTGATTTTATGCCAGTGTTATAAATATGATGTTAGCCGCCCTGAGCCCGACTTTGGCCGGGGAGGGCAGGATATAAATAAAAGTTGATTATTATTATTATTATCATTATTATTATCATTATTATTAATGGACCACTGGTGGTCTGCAGAACCTCTATTCTAGGGCAAAACTTTCATTGTACTCAGGACTCAGCTACATTGGTCCAAAAACAGCATTTTGAATGTGTTATAAATATGCAACACCAGATGGCGCTGAAGAGCACAAAACTTTTCTATGTGGTTTTACACAGCGTTTTTCTTTTTCTTTTGTTATAATGATTTATTTATGACATTTATAACATTTTCCCCTATGTGTAGATCAACCCTCAGATGGCTATATGGGAAGCTGGTGCAGACACCAAAACAACTAAGTAGAATGTAGTTTGTACGTAGGTCAATGATACAATGAAAAAGATGGTGTCGCTCCTGTACCCAAACCATTTCATATTGTTGGCAATGATGTACGGTTCCTAAAAGCTAGCAAAGGTCAGCAAAGAGATAGGCTTCTATAATGTGCACTTAAAGTTTTATTTGTCTTGTGGTTTCCATGTTCTCACACGTACTTTAAAGAGGAAATTGAGAAGTATTTGCTGCCTACTCACTGTGATGCCTCATAGAAGGTTTTTCAAAAACACTCTGAAGGCTGTAATTTCCATGCCACTTTTCTGCAATTTTCTTTCTCTCCCAATGTTTTCATTTTTTAAAGATTGCAATGATTGCAGTCCAATTTTGCCCACACAGTACTGCAGGCCAAAATGAACAATTTATTGGAAAACTTTTTGCCTTCTTGATACTTGCGGTTCATTTGCTTGGGCAATTGTCATTAATTCTTGCTACATAGTCTGTGTTGCAATTATGTCCAGTAATTAAATCTATAGGACATTTACATAGCTCCGTATTTCTGATGTAGCACTGGAACCTGTAGTTCCAATATATATAAATATATATGACGGTTGCTGTTCATTTTTATCTCATTTCACCATGGGGTGCTGGAGAGAGAATGGCTTTGATCCCTGTACAGTTTCTATCTGAATAGATCTTCATTTAGATTGACTTGAGCATGCAAAAGAATTGCAAAAGAAAGATATTCCTATTGTTTGTTTCATATTGCTGTCACTAGAGTATACAAACTGACATTACTGGTTTTTTATTTGCACACGATTACTTACACACACACACACACACTTTTCTCTCAGGTAAACACCACCACTATCACATAAAAGTGGATATGCAGACTGAGGGTTCTTGAAATTTAGTACCTGGTGGACACTAGAGAAATTTGGCCAGCAACAGCGGATCTTTCCCCACTAGCTAAAACCTCAACCTGATAAAGTTAGCCACAACTAAGACTGCACTTCTATATGTATCTTCCTGTGAGTAAGCTCAATGGAACACAGTGGAACGTACTTCTAGATTGGATTGGGGCTTGCAGCCAAACATGCACAATCTAAGCACTCTGAATTCCCATTCATTTCAGTGGGAGAAAGATACATATGGGCTTAACCATTGGGTCTTCAAAGAGCTGGATTGAGTCCTCAGCTATTTTGCCTCCTTTGAACTACAGTGGTACCTCTTGTTAAGAACTTAATTCATTCTGGAGGTCCGTTCTTAACCTGAAACTGTTCTTAACCTGAAGCAACACTTTAGCTAATGGGGCCTCCCGCTGCTGCTGTGCCGCCGGAGCACGATTTCTGTTCTCATCCTGAAGCAAAGTTCTTAACCCGAGGTACTATTTCTGGGTTAGCGGAGTTTGTAACCTGAAGCGTCTGTAACCTGAGGTACCACTGTACACTAAAGGATTGTGAGTGTGGGAACTGCTTGAAATCTGCTGAACTATTACACAGTAGGTAAATGCTTTTAACAAACAAACAAACAAAGTCTATTATCATTGTTTATTTATATTTTACTTTTCCTCCAAGGAGTTCAAGGTAATTTTATCCTCACAACAGTCCTGTGTGGTAGGCTGAGAGTGAGTGACCTAGGTTACCCAGTAAGCTTTATAGTTGAGATCGGAACCCTGGTCTCCCAGGTCCTAGTTCAACACTGTAAGCACCACGCCATACAGGCTCTCCAGGGTGTTGGAGACACCTAATAACCCCAGTTTCACTTGGATCCCACTCACAAGGCATTTGCAAAACCAAAAACAAACAAACAAAAAACACGAAAAACCCTAAACCAGAAAGTCACCACAGTGTGGCAATAAAAACTGGCTGATTGAATCCATCCTTCAAGATGCTTTCATCACTTGCTGCCATGTTTATTTTACCCAGTTTCTTTATTCTAATAATAATGCTCCCACTGTTCAGTAGCTGATAATAGAGGAAAGCATCAAAAGACTGTACATTTTATAGCATGAAGAAATGATGAACAAAGTGGGGGGGGGAGGAATGTATGTAATGAGTAGGTGTATAGATATTTAATATGAACTGTGCACCTAATGTTGAAAATAAGGCTAAAATCTTACACTATTGTGTGTTAAATGGATGATAACTAATAGTAGTCAGTTGTACCATAGGTTTCTAGCCCTCCTGCATTTTACTAATGCTGCCAAACCTTTGATTGATCATAATTTATGTCACTGCTAAGCCTTATGCCAAATGGAGAAATGTTTTGTTCCATTCATCTCTCCGGTAGTGACACAGTGTTCCTTGGCAAATGGCATTAATTTAAAGTCATGTTGCTTCTCTCTGTTGGATTGCTGCATCAAGGTTGTTTTCTTACCCGCATGCAGAAGATATTTAATGCTCAATGAGGTTTTTTATAATTATGTGTCTGTTTATAAGAGTAGACCTACCTAGCAGAACCAGTGGTCAGGAATGATGGGAGTTGTAGTTCAACAACAGCTAACACCCAAGTTTAAGAAACACTGTCATAAAAATTAGCCCTTATCCCAAGGGGGTGGGATTGTGTTAGCCACACACTTGCACGCTCTCTCTCTCTCTCTCTCTCTCTCTCTCTCTCTCACACACACACACACACACACACACACACAGCACTGATGTATGTAGTATACTACATGTGTGCTGCTGAATGTGCAGTGGATGTAAAGAAAAAACTGGACTATGAAGGGCAAAGTACTAAAACAGACAGACATAGAAAACAGAACAGAGCTTTATATAAATTCCAATCATAACCAAAAGCACTAGGGCCAAAGTGGGGTGGAGGGATTAAGGAAAGCGACCCTGCTTAAGTAACTCACACCAAAACATAGTCTTTTTTTGTATAAGGATGAAACTGGGATTGACTGGGAAAGAATCAGAAACAAACACGTATAAGGTTGGGTATGGGTAGGATACTGTGAAGAAAGCAAAACACAAGCTGTACAAATGCCACCAACCTCCAGAAACAAAATTTACAAAAGAGTAAAACTTGCTTTCTTATAAGACTTCACCATCCCTCCCCACAAGCACTATGATTGGACAGTGCAGGGTGGAGTTCTAGACCTGGATCGGAAGTTGGAACTTTCAGTGAGCAAAGTCCAGCTCCCCTCTTTCCCTCTCTCCCTTCCCTGACATTCTCCTTATATGGTATTGTAATCAATAATTGAAACATTTTGGAGACAGTCTGTCTGGCTTTAGAGGGACTGATGTTAGTTCCAGATTGGCACAAATCAATTTGGGTGCACCTGGCCTAAAAGGTAAAGGTACCCCTGCCCGTACGGGCCAGTCGTGTCTGACTCTAGGATTGTGCGCCCATCTCACTTAAGAGGCCGGGGGCCAGCGCTGTCCGGAGACACTTCTGGGTCATGTGGCCAGCGTGACGAAGCTGCTCTGGCGAGCCAGCACCAGCGCAGCACACAGAAACACCGTTTACCTTCCTGCTATAAAGCGGTACCTATTTATCTACTTGCACTTAGGGGTGCTTTTGAACTGCTAGGTGGGCAGGAGCTGGGACCGAAAGACGGGAGCTCACCCCGCCGCGGGGACTCAAACCGCCGACCATGTGATCGGCAAGCCTTAGGCGCTGAGGTTTTACCCACAGCGCCACCCGTGTCCCTGACCTACTATGTAGCAATTAGTAGCTGGCTCAATTTGATCTGGATTCAGCACAAATAATTACTCCAATTTCGGTTCAGGATTCAGACAAATCAGTTGCACAGCATTAGTGTTTATCTGCTAATGTTGCACTCTCACCTAGAAGTGAATCATATTGAAATAAATGAGATTTGATTCTGAATTGCACAGTTAAGGGGTGGAATCAGACTAATTTTTACTCAGTGTAGACCTATTTAAATTAACGAACATGGCTAAGTTATGATTTCAGTGGATTTACCCTAAAGTTAGTTTAATACCACCCAGAATATTTAAGAGGAAACTCTCTCTTTTTCTGTGTGCATTGAGACATTTTAGCTTATGTTGGAACTTCCCAGCAATATTTAAGAAGCAAGTGTTACATGCTCCTTGGAACTCTTATGGAAGTGCACCACAACTAAATGGGTGACAACCCAGCACTGGCTCTTCACTCAAATGTGAGTTGGGTCCCAAGGTTCCCTTCCTTCAACAGAAGATGCTTTCCCTGATGGAGGAAGGCTTCCTTCATTCTTGGAAGGTAGGAGGAACCTTTGGTTCGAAAAGCACAATGGATCATTTTTAAGAGCTTCCCTGAGTTTTAAAAGTAGGCATAGCCAAACCAGGTCATGGTGACTCCAAACAGAATTCCATTTTAACATTATTTTATCAATGCTTCTCACGTCTCTTACAAGACAGCTATTCGCGTACAGTCAAGGACATTCCTTAAAAAAGCAATATGCTAATTTTGTATCTCAAGCTGTTGTTAGGAAATCCAGGTCTTCTTGCACCTCAGATTAACCTTAGCAGAAAATTCCAAGTCAATGGATGACTGCTTTTCTTGTTGAAACGCGTTATTACTCTGTTATACTGTTTATACTAATATACATTTGTGCCTTATAATTTAATCTTAATTATTTGAGAAAGAGGGAAAGAACTTGCTGGAATAATTGATTGAACTAGAATACAAAAAAGGAGGTGTGAGGAAGTCGAGGAAATAAGCAAATGAAAGATAAGGATATGAAAATACGGGGTTCTTCTTATTTTTGTTTGTTCTTTTTTGGGGTTTTTAAAATGTTTTTGTTTTTTGTTTTTTGCCTTTTTTGTATTGTTGATGTTTTGTATTACTGTATTTATTTTTGTTTCTGAGGTTTTGTAATTGTTTATTGCTTGTATTTCTCTTTTGTTTCTCTTCTTTTTTTCCTCTGTAATGTTTAAACTTTAATAAATATCTTATATAATTTAATCTTAATTATGTCCACTTGGAAGAAAATCCCATTCTGCTTAGTGGGACTTACTTCCCTGTAAATACGCACAGGATTTTCAGTCTTTCACATGAACAGTGAAGCATTGCTCATTCCCAGTTCTATGATACTGATAATATCTTAATACTTACTAGACAAGCAGTATGAGTGCTAGCAGGATCGGGCTTTTAATAACTAGTGAAGTTTCAGGTAGATAGAAAAAGGGAAGGTGGGTTAGAATAGTGCTTATCATCTACCATTCCTTTCCTCTTGCTGTTTAAAACCACAGTTATCAGGAAAATCTTCTGTGTGGATGCAATCACAAACATCTGGATCACAGAGGTACCACATCTGGACCATGCACCACTGTTTGTTGTAACCCTATAAAACAGCTTCAAGTCTTTCCTTTAAACCTTGTTCGCACAGTCTTAATTCTGAGTATGTCACTATTATTCCAATTATCACAGACTGAAAAATAAGTCTTAGCAATGCATGTCCACAAAGCATTAAAGAAATGACAACTCATAGTACACCAGTTTTCTGCTAAATCAGAGATATTTTATATAATAAGTGGTATAAAAATGGTCTAAAATAAACAAACTGTCTTACTGATGAACTGACTGTCACCTATCCTGAACAGATTTTCTATCCCTCATGGTGCTCTAGGAATAACCACTTTGCATTCACATAAAACTTCTATAACAGTTGATTGCACCTTCATAATGATTCAATAATAGATGATTGAGTGCTGTTATGCCAGAACATGGAGAGAACAATGCATAGCTAGTCCCAATGCACTGTATGAGAGTTTCTAAATAAATTTGAGTGCCAGTGTACAATGAAATGTAATATTCATTAAACGTTTTGGGTAATCAGTTTCTTAACAACCATCTCTTTAGCAAATTATCAGTTTGGGCATCATGTTTATTTCTGCCTTGTTCATTTCCTATCCTGGACTTCATTGCTAGGCACAGATCAGCTGCTACTGCTCACAAGGCTTTGAAGACATGTGTAGAGAATGTACACTCAAAAAATAAATAGATCACTATCTGTTTATGAGGAAGTGCAGCATGAACAGTCATGAGCACCTCAATGGGGAAAGTAACTATTCCTGGGTAGTTCAGTTTTCTGTGAATGTAGGGGGATGGATAATAATGTTCCACTGTAATAGGTTATTGACTGCAACCATATGAATGTGAGCAGACCTAATCAGCATCAGGCACAAGTTACCATCTGCTTAATAAATATATAAATAAACAGCGCCAAAATTAAATGGAGTTTTGTCACATTCATTTCACCATAAGCAAGACAGTGAAGTCTATGGGTAAGGCTAGATGTAATGTTAAGTATGACAGAAAGGTGGGTTCTTAATGTTAAATTAAATACATCAGCTGAATTTTCAGATAGGGCTGAAAATTAACTGGATCAGAGTCATAGTTCTGAAAACCCTCTCCTCTGATGCTAGTATTTGCATTGCAGGAGATGTCCAGTAGACACCAATGACAACTTCCCACCTTCCCAAAAGAGAAAAATCAATTTGGGGGAAATCCATCCAATAAACATTAGATAGTCACCAGGGCTAGCTGGCTAAATTAGTCCTACTTGGGCCAGCGAGGAGGCCAGGGGAGAATTAGCTGTGGGATCCCAGAGCACGTAATCTTCATAAAAGGGGAGGGGGAGGGAAGAGAAGGGTGAATTCAAATTAAAGGCCAGGCAGAACAGATCTGTCTTACAGGCCCAACGGAAGGAGGTTAAATTCTGAAGGGCCCTAGTCTCATGGGAGAGAGCATTCCACCAGGTCGGAGCAATCACTGAAAGGCCCTGGTGGAGGATAGTCTGGCTTCCTTAGTGCCCAGGACCTCTAAACTATGGTTGTTCATGGACCTTAAGGTCCTCTGCGGGGCATACCAGAAGAGGCAGTCCCGTAAATACGAGGGCCCTAAGCCACATGCAATTTACATGTTGCAAAGGCCACATAGTGAGTTAACTTGTGTGTTAAATTCAAAGATGTTTTTAAGTCAGCTCCATTTTGGCCCTGTGAGATTTCACTTTCCATCCTTAACTGGGTTACTTATAGCTGAGCTACATAAGCAGATTTTAACATTTTTGTTTTGTTTTGTTTTGTTTTATTGCTGCTGGGCTGTTCCACTACAGACTGTAGAAGGGACATAAAATGTTTTTTATTCATCTTTAATTACCAGGTGATTTTTTTTCTTTGTTTGTTTTTTAAAAAGCAACCCTTCATCACACACTGTGATCTTACAAAGGCTTCCAGCATGGAAGATGTGTAGTCACTTGGTGACCAGAAACCCAAAGTTTTCACCATCTGAGTTTCCAAGAGGAAAAATTGCCCAGCTGGGAGCCACAACAGTGAACACCTCTCAAGAGTCACTACACTGCAGGCCAAGCCCACCAGCAGGAGGATGAAAAGAGCCCTGGACTGTAAGATCTAGGATACAGGAGGAAGTGCTCTGAACAACAACTGGGTCCCAGAATGTGCAGGACTTAAATTAGGCCTGGGAGTCAATGCAGGTCATGCAGAACAGGTATTCTATGATTATGTGCAGATGCATCAATATTCTGACAGCAGTATTCTTCTATCCATGGACCATCTTCAAAGTATGCTATAGCAGATTAAACACGAGATTACAAGAGTATGCACCACAGTGGCAAACGTTCATCCATACTAATAATGCTTATTAGTTCGAGTGCTGCTGACTTGTATGTCGTAAACAAAAATAGAGATAAGATGGCTATTCAGTTTGTTTTTACTTATTTTGATGAAAAGGTGACTGAGGTTGTTTAAAATCATTTTAATTTCCTTGGCCCATTAATGTGATGTTTTATGTAATCAATAAGCACTTTCTTGTTTACAATCCAGGGATTAAAAAGAAAGGTAAGCCTCTCCTGAATAGTTTCTCATTAGTACACTGATCTTGTCCTGTGTTTTCAGGACCACCATTGGCCTTAAAACATAAGTTTTCACCTAGTTTTGAGAAAGGCCCAAACTATGAAAACACTGATACCTTACCTAACATTCCAAAAGAACTTTGTGTACACAACGCAAAAGCCGATAGAAAAAAGAATGCCATCAATGTCTTCTATTTTTTTTGTTGCTTCAAAATATATATCAAGGGGGGGAAATCCCATCAACTTTTGAAAAGGTGGTTTATTTCTCAGAATGTATTTAGGCTACAATCCTAACCACACTTACTGTGGGGGAGGAGGGCCGTGGCTGTGGGGGATCGGTGAATGTGTTGGTGAGAATCTCTGAATATAATGTTGTGGGTAGGATGGGCATGCGTCCAGTTTTGTAGGACACATCTGAAGGGTTGTTTGGTTCAAGTTCTGATTTGAAGAGTAAGAACTGTAAGAAAGGAAAGTAGGGGCCTTGAAGTTGGCCACCAACAGCTAGCCATCTGGGCAGGCGTTCAGGTCACAGCCTGCCTCCCTACAGTGAGATGTACTATGTTTCTATTTAAATTGCAGCAACTATATCTAAATTTGCATCTATACATATAAATTAGCATACGCGAATGTGAGGCAAATCTTTGTCCTCTTTTTTGGCACTGCATAAATAACCACCCTATTTTTGGGACCACTATTTAGAAGCTAAAGATTCTCTTCATGTTTTTCAGACTTTGCTGGTGTATTGGCGGATGGTTATGAGGGTGGACTGCTAGTTTTAGGATACAAAGCCCCCTCAACACCCACCCCCAGTGCCAAGAATTGCCCTTACCCTGGAATTGTTGTAATTAATTCTCTCCCATTGGTATCAGTGGGAGGGGAAAGTTTTTAAAAGTTTGATGGAAGAAGGAAAAAATAGAAAAGCTGCCACCCTGATTACAGTGAGAAGACAGCCCAGGAAGTGGTCTGAGCTCGATCACAGATTCTCTCTTTCCCCTCCACATGGACTGAATGCAAATATATATTATTGGCTACAGGAAGGGCTGTAGCTTAGCAGAAGAGCATCCACTTTTCTCCAAGTAGGGCTGGGAAAGACTTGTTCCTGTAGCTCTGGAGAGCCACTGAGTCAGCTTAGATCGGATGCTTTCAACATTTTCAGGACCCAGTAGCTCAGACTGATGGTCTGACTCAGGGTAAGGCAGTTGCCTATATTTCTATCATAGGTGCAACTTGGGGGGAAAAGAACTAATTTGGAACCATCAGCTGTGTAAATGAATACACTAAGGAAGCTAGTAATATAATATCACATTTATACAGCTCTTTGAATTGCTCCATTCTTAGATGGAGCAATGGCCCTTCTCTGAAGTGCTTCACATGTATTATCTAGCTGTAACCTTTACAAGAAATCCATAAGGTTTGTCAGTATTCCTATTTCTGTAATTTTAAGTTGTTTTAGACTATGCTTAATATTGTATAATGTGTTTTAATTTGAATATTGTGTTCCAAAAGCCCTAAGGTAAAGGACAGGTAATAAACTGCAATCAACACCATCATCATCGTGGCCTCTCTTACTGTAAATGGGGGAGGAGGAAAGAGACTGACAGTGGCTTCCTCCAGGCAACATAAAGAGTTCATGGCAGAGGCAATATTTATTTATTTATTTATTTATTTATTTATTATTACAAATTATTACAAATAAAACCAAATTACTTTAATTTAATACAATTTCTTAAAATCAGGTTTCCTGCTCCTGTTGCAAACGTATGTCAATCATTTCCCCCCATTGCCCTGTCATTTTTTATTTAGTGTCCAGTTGTCATTCGTCTCTTGCCGTTAAACCATTCTTCCAGCTGACCACTTCCCCCCCTTACAAACAGCACCTCTTATTAGTTCTTATAAATATAAAATCCAGTTCATGTGTGTGGGCCTTCATATACATTTTTGTTCCAGGCCTGGTGTGTTGAGAGAGTTTATTAGTATCTTCCATTGTTCAGTTCTTTGGTGTTTATCTGGATGATACAAGGTCAAATTCCATTCCTTCCACTGTTTATGAACTAGCATACGAGCTGCAGCCATAAATAACTCACAGGGTGCACTTCCAGCCTTCCACCATTAAATTCCCCTCTGGAATTTTCTCGGCACACAATTAACATCTTTTCTCAAATTCAGCCTCTTTTCCACATCTGTTCAGCTGTAGATCATTCTTTTTCTTTCCCACTGCATTCTTCCAACAATACATCCGTCCAGAAATGGTCATAGATAAAATCCATCCAGCCTCGATCGAGGGGGGGGGCATAGCAAAACCTTGTCCTCCCCTTCCTTTCTCGGCTGTTGTGTAAGGATTCTTTAGGATTCAGAAAAACATTCAAATACCTTCAGAGAGGTATAATACCTTTCGGCAGCTGATTGATTGCAGCCTATTAGCATATGTCGGTCCAGTAGCACCTCATGATTAAAGCCAATTGGCCAGATTAAGGAGGAACCATCCACAAATCATGCTGGTAACGGAGGCTCGTCCATGGCTGGGACACACTCCCAGGTCGCTCCTGCTCTGCCTTTCAAGTTGGCAAACATGGGATTGTGTGCCACTGTGGGATGCAGTGAACTCCCCAGCCCCCACTGAGGAGCACTGTGAGGATTTATGCCTCATAAATCCTTGCTTTCCTCTGCCTGAATGTCCTTGCAGAACATGGAGGGCTGCGAGGAACAACCACCACTGACTCGTGACGTAGCTGGAAAACGATGGCAGAGGCAAGATTTGAACCAGACACCTCCTGATTCACAGCTCATTCTAAGCTATTCTATCACACACTAGCACTGCCCATTGTTCTGCCATCTGAAATAAGGGTTTTGAGTGCTACAACGATGGTCCTCCTAGCCCTTTCTGGCTGGAAAGATAACTCTCGGCAGTTGTGCCAAACTGGGAGCAGTGAAAACTGGAATAAGAATAAGAAGAAATGTGTGCATCTCCCCTAGTGCTCTGCTTACGGACTTTTGTGCAAGAGCTCACATTGTGAACTGTTTAAAGACGATGCCAAAGGATAGGCTCTGAACATTTATCACTTCCAATGGCTTCTCCACAGAGCTGGTAAGCATTGACATTCCATTCACTGAAAATATGTTAGAAAGGAAACTGTTGCCAAATTACAGGCACATTCAAAGGGACGAATGATAAAAGGAAAAAAGGACAGCTGGGCTGACTTTTGTTTTTTTTGACTCAGAGGCCTGTGAGAGAAACAAAAACAAATATCACCATGAGAGACAAACACTCAGAAAAGGTCATGACTTGCCATTTCTAATTTTTTTTTAGCTGAAATAAAACTGTATATAACCTGCGCTCCAGCAGCGATGGAGGTGGATACATGATTTTCTTTTCTTTTTATATAGCACATTAGGAAAAGCAGAAGATGTATGGAATATTGATGGCTTCTGCAAAAGCTTGAAAGGAGCTTGAATAAAAGAGATGTCCTTAAAGGCTGGATTATGTTCTGCTTTATTGTGCCGTGGTTTACTGGGGAAAAAAGCCATTCAAGGCAGAGTTTAGACCTATGCAGCACAACTGTGAACTTAGAAGGCAGGGAAAAAGGATGAGGACGCAATGGGAGGCTAGCTGAAAAATATGGCCCTCTGCCTTTCATTATATGAGAAGCTTGAAATCAAAACGCTTAAGTAGGAATACTGGGGAGATTGAAAGATGCAATTTGCTGAAAGGTGCTGTTTTTAAAGGTATTGGTTCAGTATGCGTGAACAAGCATAAAGGATTCAGGTAGGTAGCCGTGTTGGTCTGACGCAGTCGAAAGAAATTAAAAAAATTAAAAAATGTCCAGTAGCACCTTAGAGACCAACTAAGTTTGTTCTTGGTATAAGCTTTCGTGTGCATGCACACTTCTTCAGATACACTGAAACAGAAGTCACCAGACCCGAATATACAGTGGGAGGGTGGGGTGGGGTTTTTCTCAGAAGGATAGTAGGAGATGGGTGATTGACTCAATGGGTCAACAGGTTTACCATACCCATTAATGGCCATATGATGGCCATGGGCACTAGGTTAGCAACCCTCACAGGCTTTTCTGAACATAGTGTGGGGGTTGCTCAAGCATGCACTGTGTCTGTTTCTGAAAGGTACTCTGTCCGTATATCTGCAGATACAGCAATAGGAATAACATACACAATTAGCTAGGATAGGAGGAGACACTTTTACTCTGGTTGGACTTTTTTTTTAGTTTCAAATGGTTCAGAGCTCTGGATGGGAGCAAAATTCAATTCTGTTTGCATTTAACAGCAAACCTACCTAATCTACACTTTCTAAAACTATGCAAAGTGAAACACTGTAGTCCTTCAACATTCTTTCTTTTCCAAATTTTGCAAAGCAGTTCTCCAGCCAACTTATGGGTACAAAAATGCACTTATTCATGTAAGTACCACACACAAATGCATTATATTAGAGAAATTGCTTTGCAAAAATCTGTACAGTGGTACCTTGGGTTACAGACGCTTCAGGTTACAGACTCCACTAACCCAGAAATAGTACCTCAGGTGAAGAACTTTGCTTCAGGATAAGAACAGAAATCGTGCAGCGGCTGCGGGAGGCCCCATTAGCTAAAGTGGTACCTCAGGTTAAGAACAGTTTCAGGTTAAGAACGGACCTCCAGAACGAATTAAGTTCTTAACCAGAGATACCACTGTATAGCAGGAGAAATGTACACTAATGTGCTGATTAATTTTCAACAGCAGCCTGCAAACTGATATGAAAATGTGGAGAACTGAACTTAAGATAAACCAAAAAACAAAACAAAAACTGACATGGCCAGATTCACAGCTTCCTAGTCAGCGCCTTTAAAAGCTCATAACATTCTTGATTAGGGGGCAATTTAAGTCAGAGGATGGACATGTATTTCTCCAATCTTAATTTGTGTCCAGTCCAGCATAATACTAAGAACTGTTAGGATGTTGAATCAACTGTTCTATTTTCCTCCCACTCTCTATTTTGAGGGGAGGGGGGAAGACATTACCATCTCTTTTATACTGCACACCCCTCATCTCTTTTTGCTGAGGCCTTCTTTCACTGCTGGTGAACTCTATTTGGCAAACAATGACTTGCCAAGACAGTTCTGCTGTTCTCTCTCCCATGTTTATGACAGTTAGCCTGACAGTGAAATTAATTAAATGAACATATTTACTTAAAACAGTAACAGCAACAACTCACTTTGTAACTGGTACTGAATATAAAATGAGTGTTTTGGTTTTGTGCAATTACCCATCTAATTGGCCAGTAGGGTTTATTTTCGTAACCCAGTAAAGACCTCTAGAAAATACACCAAGAATCAGAATCAGACACTTGCAGTCAGCAATATGCATTATTTAACTTGTCAAGCATGTTTTCATCTTGTCCCACAGGCTGTCAGGTCAGGTCCCTGCTCTGCTGCAAGAAATAATACTCATCCTTTGATATGTTTATTTTGTGTGCAGATTTATTTTTTAAAGCCTTTTGGTATCACTGTGGCTACTGAGGTGCATCAGCAACACCTACCTGGGTGAATATTTATGACTAATTATATTGATAATGCAGATGATTACCCTTGCTCTTTCTCAATTTGTATATATAATTGTTATGATGCATACTGAGAGGTATCAAGCTGAAGTACCTCATACAACTAGGCTTAACGTGGATTCACACATCACTCAATGATTGCAGAATTAAACAGAGCCTTGCACATGCATTCTTGGATCTAACACCATGGACTGAATGTATTCACATCATCTTAAATATACTTTACAGCAGAGGCAAGTCACATGTTTATCTGCAAGTCATCAAGTTGACAAAGGGAAAACTCAATCTGGAATGCAGTAAGGAAGACTGGAAGAGGATAACTGAATGAGGAAGTTGTGCGTTCTTCATTTTCATATGGAATTTTTGAATATACTTTATCTTGTCCCTGGTTCTTTCATAGTAAAGACTGTGAACTGCTCAGGGATGGGAATCATCTTTTACATTGCATTGTAATTTGCCTTGGGCCCATGGGTGACAGTAGACAATAAATCCAAACGTATAAGTCATTGAGTGATGAAATGTCAAGTTACATAATTGCAAGCATCCAGAAAACAGTGGGAGAACATTTCTGACTCCCAGGACACTGTACTGCTGATCTGAAGGTTCCCGTTCTTTAGCAAAGAAACTTCAGAGGAGGACTCCTGAATGAAATTATTGAAAAAGAAGTTTGTTTCTATTCATTTTAGGTTTGGATCAAGACAATAGTTTCCTCTTCCACTGCAGGTGTCAATTATAACATAGCAAAACTAGAATTATTATGTTATCCTAATTGCTGCTGTTATGAGTGGTCACTTTTGTTTACCTTGTACACCTTTAAGGCTTTACATGAATATAATAAATGTCTGGCATTTTGTGGTCATTTGGCCCTACTGCTTACATGTTTTCCTCTCTATTCTCATGCATGTGTGTGTGTGTGTGTGTGTGTGTGTGTGTGCGCCCCCCCCCCCGCTGTGAGTGTACACATCTGCATCTGAAGAACTGAACTTCAGTTCCCAAAAGTTCTACACCAGAATAAATCTGTAATGGTGCCACAATACTCTTTGTTATAAATGCAAGCATGAATTGGTCTCAAGGGGATAGAAGTATGAAATCAATGAACTCATTTTTCAATGCACTCCTTTATCTGAACATAACCTTGTTCACAGAAGTGATGATGAAATGGCAGGGGGAAAAACTTTTCAACTCTGGTTGGTTCCTCACTGTGTAACATCTAGAACAAATGAAGCTTTTCTGAAAAAGACAGGTAACCCTTCCCTGCTGAGAGATAAGGATGTACTTTTAGCAGAGGCCAATAGTGAGGGGAGACGGGGGGGGGGGGAGAATATGGATGGCGTCATGTATTTATTTATTTATATATTTAATTGCGACATTCCATGTATAAGACGACCCCCAATTTCAAACTTAAAAAAATTGAGGAAAATATATACATGGAAAAATACAGTACATATGACCATTTTGACAAAACTGGAAGCAGCTGAGTGCAAATGAACTCCCTAATCTTTCCTTTTAAAAAAATGTTACAGCTTTTAGAATGGAAGGAAACCTGCAAGCTAAAAATTACTGCTTGATTACAATTATGGTGATATATGGGAGTAAATTGCAACTAGATAGTACTTACTGCTGGAGAGAGGAAAAATTGACACTAAATTCCTAAACTTCATATAGTCAACATACACCCTCAAAACATAGCTGTCGAGTGTCCCTTATTTGAAGGGACAGTCCCTTATTCCAGCGCCATGTCCTGCTGCTGTTCCTTATTGATGGAGGTCCCTTAATTGTCCCTTAAATGATGTCCATTAAATTTCAAAGGAAGCAGCTCCTCTCCCTCCCTTCCTGCCGGCTAGGGAGGAGGGTGGCTCCAACTGTGTTGCTTGGCTGTGTTGCTCACCCAATAAGAAGTCTAAGAATGACTGGGGGGTGGAGCGTGCATGCCTTGTGTGTGGCTAGTTAATGCAAGCTGAGGGGTTTTTTGAATGCTGGATGCCATTTTGTTGCATGTGCTGCTGCAAACTTTGCAGTGCAAAGCCAGGCCAGGGAGCCATCTTAAGTTGAGGCTGGTTACAAAGTTGGTTGGACAGTGTTCTCGAAGCTACCAGCATGAGTTTGACCAGACTGCAGGAGGACAGGAAGACTGGAGTGCCTGGAACAGGTGAGGCTGCAGGTCCTTTATTTTGACTGCTGGTCCCTTATTTTCAAGGCTGCTGGTCCCTTATTTTCAAATCTGTAAGTTGACAGCTATGCCTCAAAACTGGCAAGCCACTTGGCAAATAAACACAAGCAGCAATGAGAAATGGTCGCTGAGTGCAGTTCAGCACTCCTCCCCTGCAATTCAAACTGTATCAGGGGACATCACAAGCTAATGTCATGCAGCAGCTAGAGCAGGCGTCAGCAAACTTTTTCAGCAGGGGGCCGGTCCGCTGTCCCTCAGACCTTGTGGGGGGCTGGACTATATTTTTTTTGGGGGGGGAATGAACGAATTCCTATGCCCCACAAATAACCCAGAGATGCATTTTAAATAAAAGGACACATTCTACTCATGTAAAAACACACTGATTCCCGGACCATCCGCGGGCCAGATTTAGAAGGCGATTGGGCCGGATCCGGCCCCTGTGCCTTAGCTTGCCTACCCATGAGCTAGAGCGTCAGATGCAGGAAAGTCAGCTTCATATGTCCAGCTAGTTAAAAAGCTCCAGTCCAGTTAAAAGCTAACTAGGTGGTTGGGACAAATCACATTCCATCCAGGCTTAATCTGAATTCACAGGGCTTGAACATGCTAAAATGCCACTATTGAGCTCCCTGGAGGAATGTAAAAAAAATATTTCGGTGTGTTCACATCTGTATTTCATCTTTAACTTGCCATGCCTCCCTTAACATGGCTGTATTAGTGTCGACACCAGCACAGGGAAAGGCCACCGATGAGTACCTGTTGTGGATATTTATGAAGTGTGGTCACTACCATTCAAAACATCAGGGAGGGGACAGCAGCACAACCCCACCGCCCCCTTCTCCACTCATAGATTCAATGCACAGAGAATACATAAAAAGGCCTCAAGGGAACTCCCAACAGAAGACAACTCCTCTGTGGCAAAATCTAATTGCCAACATCAGTGCAAGCATGATTCCAAGTAAAGTTAAGCACTTGCAAGAGCCACTGGTTTCAATGGGAAATATATGAATGAATGCTTAAGTTGCCTATTGAAATAAACTAGACCTTAAAAAGCTCCACTTTTTTAAAAAAAGCAGATGAGATACTTTGAAGGCGTGAGTTTGGGTAGCACTGTAGTGCAAAGTGGACAACGAACTGAACTCTTCCCTCACTGAATTCTTTTCCTTGCACAATGAAACAATTGCTTATATACATAAACCATCTGCTAATGTTGGATATGAATCACTATATGAGGGATGCATGCAGATGAATTGATATATAAAAGCACTTTTTGTTGATATATACATATGTTTTTACAGTCATACCTCATGTTATGTTTGCTTCAGGTTGAGCATTTTCAGGTTGCATCCCGTGGCGACCCAGAAGTACTGGAAAGGGTTACCTCCGGGTTTCGCCGCTTGCGCATGCGCAGATGCACAAAATGATGTCACGCTCATGCGCAGAAGCGTCAAATTGCGACCCGTGCACGCGCAGACACAGATTGTGTTCTGCTCGTTGCGAACGGGCCTCCAGAATGGATCCCGTTCGCAATCAGAGGTACCACTATATTTGATTCCACCCTGCACAATAACAATCTCTTTATAAAAGGCTACACTCTATATAGGGGGACACCACTGTTATTCTATCTCATCTATACACATTTTGAATGTTACATATGTATATTTTTACTAGGTAACATTCAAATTTTGAAATGTCACCTAGACTATAAACAGTTTGAAAATGAACAGATAAAATGGAAACTAGTTTGTAAATACGCTACAGAGATAAATTTCCATATAGCACATTGCAGAATTTTCAATATCTAAGCACATATCATCTTTGCAGTGTTTCAGGCCTTCAGGGAGATAAAAACCCTTATAACTCAGTCATACTTTAATAACATCTAGTTGTTTACAGGAATGACAGGTTTCCAACTCTCAATGAAGAAAAACAAAGAGTGAAATAGATCCTTAGAAACTGGGCAAACAAAATGTCTATGCACCAGCTAAACTTTACATAACAGATTTCATAGACGTTATACACATTTTTTGTATGACTAGTTGATATTGTCGTTTTATAACATAAATCAAACTGTCTGCTCACTTGTCTGCCCCACTTCTTAGCCATGCCAAAGTCTTTTGATTGGACCAATCCTGCCCATGGTGGCTGGAAGACAGAAAGCTTTGGGAGTGGGAGGGAAGTAAAATCTCCCCCTGCTGAGGTGTTCAAGATAATTAAAAAGTGAGCTAAAATGTTAATTTATTATTATTATTACAAACAAACAAACAAACAAACAAAAAACAAATGGTAAAAGGTGATGAAAGAAGCAATCTGTTATAGGAGGAAAAAGTGAATGTAAAGGAACCAGGGGGGAAGGATGAACAAAACTGGAAGTTGAGGGGCTGAGGGATAAGATACAAGTGGAGTGTAAAAGGAGACTATCTGACTTTTAGAAGACATCTGAAGGCAGCCCTCTTTAGGGAAGTTTTTAATGTTTGATGTTTTATTGTATTTTTAATACAGTGGACGCTCGGGTTGTGAACGTGATACGTGCGGGATGCACGTTCGCAACCTGCAGCGTTCGCAGGTTGCGATTTGCGGCTGCCGAAACCTGGAAGTAACCCGTCCCAGTACTTTCGGGTTTCAGCGGTCTGTAACCTGAAAAAACGCAACCTGAAGCAGCTGTAACCCGAGGTATGACTGTATTTTGTTGGGAGCCGCCCAGAATGGTTGGGAAAACCCAGAAAGAATATTATTATTATTATTATTATTATTATTATTATTATTATTATTATTATTATTATTATTACTACTACTATTATTATTTTACAAGTGATGGCTAAAAACAAGTGAAGGCAAGTGAAGGTGTGAAGGGAAAAACACAAAAGAAAAGCCTTCTCTAAGAACCTCTGGATCAGCACATTCTGCCTAAAATGGGAAGGCAAAGTAACAATACCTTGAGGAGAGCTGAGCTCAGGAACTCCTCGCCACGGGAGAAATGCTGTGGCAAAGAATTTAGTAAAAATGATGTCATCAATTGCCAGCTGATTTTGCCAAACTCTGCCTCCATTTTGTTACTGCCTCTGACCCTGCACTACCATTTTATGACTGGTGAGCCTCAGTAATTTGCAGCCATCTTAAGTGGGCCCTGGGAGTAGGATGTTTGAGAACCCCTGATCTAAAGCAGTGTTTCCCAACCACTGTTCCGCGGCACACTAGTGTGCCGCGAGATGTTGCCTGGTGTGCCGCGGGAAAAATTAAAAAATTCGAAAGATATATATTTTTTTAAAGTCAAATTTTTGATTGGGGCGCCGTCACTAGATGACCCCTGGGGTTCCCTACCTCCCTCCCGCTCTGTGCCTCCCTCCTCCTTCTCCTCCTCCGGGGAGGCCCTTCCTGGCTCTCGGCCAAGGCTTGGCGGCTGCCACTCACTCACTCACTCACTCGCCCACCCGTCCCTCCATCCCTGCACCCGGCCTCTCCCCCTCCGTCCCCGGCGCGGGGGCTGCCGGGATCCGTAGTCCCCTCGCCCTTGGGCTCCGCGCCCGCGCGGGGTGCGCGAACTACGTTTCCCAGCGTGGCCTGGCGGGCCGGGCGTTTTGTTTGAAGCGCTCTTCTCCCGGCCATGGAATGAGCGCAGCGGCGGCAGCCGGGCGGGCAGGGGCTCTTCCGCGCAGACCCCGCGCAGCCTGCCTGCGCCCCCGCGGAGATCGGGCAGCAGGATGGAGCCCGGGGATCCCCGCGGAGGCAGAGCGGCGGAGGCGGAGGCTGCCCCCCAGGTAGGGCTGCTTCGGGGTTTTTTTATTTTTGCAATGCTGCATCCGCGCCGGAGGGGACGCATCGGACCGCGGGGAGACCCCTTGGCGGGCTTGCAAGGCAATGCATGCGTGCAGGCGTTGCATGGAGTGCAGTGCAATGCAATGGCAACGCGGCGCCCTGCATGCATGCATGCAACTTCCACCGGCGCTCCGGACTTGGCAGGTGAGGGGGGTCCCCAGTGGGCGGCAGAGAGAGCCGGGAGGGCGAAGGGGAGCCGGGGGGGGAGCAGCGCTGCTCCCCGAGCCGAGCCCGGGGGGAAACTTCGGCGTCGTTGCGCCGGGTGTTGGAAGCGGAGGCTGGCGGGGGCCCCTCACCTGCAAAACCTGGTCGCCTCTCATATATTTCGTGCATTGCATTCATCGCCCGCTTTCTCCTCCAAGGGGCTCCCGGGGGCGCGCGTGGTTCTCCCCGTGTTATCCTCGCAACAACAGCCCTGCGAGGTGGGTCAGGCGAGTGGCCCAAGGGAGCACCCAGGGATTGTCCTGGCCAGGTGGGGTGATTTGAACCCTGCTCTCTGCCCGGTCTTCGTCCTCATTTAGCCCCCACATGTGCATGACTGTGCATGACTGAGGTTTTCCCCCCTCGTCTTGGCTATGGTGTGAGTCTGTGCTGTTAATTAATGGGGTTCTGCCTTCGGAGAAGATGAGCCAGCCCTCAAGGAGGTGATTATGTAATTTGCTAGCAATTCATGTCCCTCCCGGCGTGACGCTGCGCGCTGACGTCACGGGGCTGTAATGGTGGTGTGCCTCGAGATTTTTTTCATGAAACAAGTGTGCCTTTGCCCAAAAAAGGTTGGGAAACACTGATCTAAAGTATACTATATATTTTTTATTTTTAAAAATAACCTCTCTTCTACATTACTGTTTTGTTCAGCAGAAAAGAGGATGAACTAAGCTAAACTAAACAACTAAACTAAACTATTTCAAAACATATAACAGAAGAATACTGTAGCAATGGTTAATTCCTGCATTAATCCCCTTACAGCTTTGCCATTGGACTTCACTTCTTGTAATCAATATTGTCCAAAAATAGCACCACTCTTGGTATCCGTGTTAAAATGCTGGAAGCTATCCTCTGGCACATAGATTTCAAGTACAGTGCTAGGGAAATTTCGCTTTCACCTACTATTTTGTATGACTTTAAGGATGACTATTTTAAGGAGGTTTGTAGCCTTTGAATAAAGTCTATGCCACAATGAGATTTGTTCTTTTTACAAAACCTTTTGTCCTTGAAATTATTATTAATGACCCAGAATTTTAAATGGTTCCCATAATGAGAGGACATGATAATATGTTCACAGTATTCTGAAGTAGGTCATATCAGTACAAGCTTTTCTTAAAATGTCATCCTTGTATTTTGATTCCTAGCCTTAAAGAAGGCCAACATTACTTTCCCTTAAAATATCTCTCCCCACTGAAATATATCCAAGAAGACATGATGAAGTTATTCATTCAGTTCCTTTCTATCCATCTGTGCTTCTTCTTGTTCTTCAGAATGAGTCTAAAGAAACTATTTTATTTGTCTAATTTATATGCCCTTCCTGTGCCTGCACTCTGCCAGCTTAGATATGTCACCTGTAATAAGTATGAAAAATTGCACTGTGGTACCTATTCTATTCCCACCACCACCTTCTGCCTTAGAAGCTGACTCCAGCTACCAAGGGCAGTTCTCTGGTAAGTCCAAGCAAATCTAATTTAATCCCACTGAGTCAAGCAGAACCCTAGTCCTAATAGTCATTTTGAACAGCTGGGGAAAACTCCTCATCAACAAGAAGACTTTTATGTCTAGTCCACCTCTTTTAAGGGAGGAGTGGAACCCTCATGAATCTATTTCTTAGGCCATTCTGTAACACAATCAATAATGTCAAAAAAGCGAATCTCCAGTGGCCTCTTAGATCGTCCAAATGTACATTTTGTTATTCTTAAAAGAACAAAGGAAAAAATGAGGAACCTTAGCAAAAAAATAAAAAAATCACATTAGGAATGAGTCAAGAACATAAAAAAACAGAGGGGGGAAATAATGTTTCATACAAAAGAACAGAGTAGTTTTTTTGAAGTGTGTGAGTTACTGAAAAGGATGAACTGTATATATTCATTCATTTATTCATTTATTATTGCATGGGATGGAAGACAATTCTACCCACCCAACAATTTAAGTAATAGCTAAATCTACATAGGAGTGGGAGATAATAATTTGTGCAAGCATTTCTAATGGGTGTGGGGAAGCCGCTATGGGATATAGGCAGTGGTAGCTGGTGTCCATTGGACCTGGTGAAGCTGCTAGGGAGTCACTGGGTGTGTCAGTTGTTCTGCCTTTCTCCCTATTCACCCTTGCAAAGATGTGGTGGGCAGTTAGGCATTGCAATGGAATAAATACTTGGCACCTATTTAAACTGGAAAGTGTCTTACTTTGGTTCACTATTACCTGCTGTCACAATCACCCTCTGCTGGGAGAATATGCCTCTGCTTATTCAGATTCTCTTACTAACCCGTTCCTTTGCAATGAAACAGTGGATACTTAAATATTGCAGTTGGAAAAGCTTACCTAAGTGTCTTTTTTTGGTTCAAAATTGCTCTCACAATTTCTAGTGTGGGTTCATGCCAAAGAAACTATACATGACTCAGAAATCAGCCCTCTGCTCAATGTCTCCCAACTCCTGCAGCTCCTCCTTATTCAAGAACCAAAAGTCAGATCCAACTTTCAAGTTTGAAGGGGTCCAGGGGTCCAAATAATCTCTTATGGGTCCCCTCCTACCTTAGGTGGCAGCAAATGCATTCTGAATCAGTGTTGACCACCATTTTCACTTCCCACAGCGCCTGGGCCCCAATGTACCATTGCTTCAGTACAAAATGATTGCTTCAAGCCATGGAACACAGCATAAGAGCCAATGCAGGTGACAATCCAGTGACAAGCCCCAGCAACTACCTAAAAAATGCCATATGTAAAATTAAGCCTAACCGAAAGCCTTCCTCTACATGAATCCATCAGGGACAGCAACCATGTAGGTAAGGTTATAATTCTGTTTTCTTCTCTATGTAATGAGATAGACACACAGTTAAATATTTATCCTTTGAGTTTCCTCTTATTTATTCATAATGTATAATACACATTATAAAAAACAACAACACCTTGTTCAAAGGCCATAAAAGAAGCAGTTTCCACCTATTGCAATATATGACTGGCTCAGCCTTCATTGTACATATAGCTCACTGTGGAGTCCAGAACAGATTAAACAAGGCACAAGAGAAAATACCTCATCAGCGTATATTAGCTGCTTCTTCAGTTCCTACCCAGACAGAACACACCCGAGTCTCCTTAATCCAGACTAGTTTCTCATTACAAAGACTATGGCCCAAAGCTCAAGGGGACATGCTGCTTTCATCGACTGGCAGCGAGCACAATTTGTCCTGTGCTTCTCCCCAGCTGCATCGTCTGGCCTTTCTCCCTCATCATCCCTTTGTCCCTGGTGTGAACTCTGCTAAAGAGAAATGTCCCCAGCTACTCAAGCAAAGTACCTTTAGAGCTGGCTATTGACACTACCTTTACTTTCAGTTTTATGTCACCATAATTCTTGTCTCTACATTTAAAAAAGAAAAGAAAGACGAATACATAATTCTTACGATCAAATCCTCCCCCTTGTGCACAACGGAATACATTTCATGATAAATCAATGAAGTGCAAGCGGAACATGGTGGACCAAGTTAATTGCCTTGTAAAGTCCATGTGGAAACAAACATTTATATATCTTTCAAACGTGTAAATGTGAAGGCCTTGGAAAAAAACTGTCATAGGGTTTTCTCCCCTCAGTATTTTTGAAATAAACAATTTCTAGTGCAAAAAAAGGGGGGGATTTTGGGAGGGAGGGGAAACTTGCACTATTTCAGCTTCTGACAACTTGGTGCCCTTCAGATGTTTTGGACAACAAGTCCCATAAGCAGCAGCTAGCTAGCTGATGGCTGAGGCTGATGGGAGTTGTGGTCCAAAACAGTTGTAGGGCATCAGGTTGAGGAAGGCTGCACTACTTTATCATCTGAAATGATTACTAAAATGCTTTTAAAACTTGTGTTTTGAAAGAACATCTACAGTCATTCTATGTGTTTGTAAATATCTTAAATCCAAGATTCAAAGGGAGCCACTACTGCCATGTTTGTCTAGAATAGATTACTCAACAAGCAATGTTGGTCTTCATATAGAACACAAGTCAATGCATTTGGTCAAAACTGGAATTCCTCAAAGACTATTATACTCCTATGACATTCACAGTCTGCTCCTTCTCATATTTACTCATAAGGTTTGCACAACAGAGCAGTAATAAATAAATAAATAAATACACATGGGTGTTGCTCCAAGCTAGGAAACTTGATATCTCTTGTGGGCATGCAGGTATTTGTTTTTTTAAAAAACCACAAACATTTTTGAAATACATGGGTGTTGTGTGTGTGTGTGTGTGTGTGTGTGTGTGTATATATATATATATATATATATATATATATATATATATATACCAGACAAAGAGCAGTCAGTCACATGAAAGTCTGTAGGTTCCTTTCTTCCCTTCTTCCTTTCCCACCTCCTGTATCTGCAAGGGGAGATTTTTTATTTTTAATCAAGCTGCTTTCTGTAAGAGCAGTGCTGGGGGAAATATATGTTTAAATATAAAAATTTCACAAGCATCGCTTCAGGAACTATTGCTGGAAAAAGGCAGACTGCATTCTTTTCTTTTGGTCTGATCAAAACAAAATGGAAGAAGTGTGACAGGTGACACCCAGAAAAATCTTGTCATAGAAATGTCGCCACACATATAGAAGCTCCTGCCCGCAAAATGCAGGTGAATGAAGGTTTATTTTACAGTCTATATTATTTTATATTATATTATTTTTAAAATATGGTTACATCAAAATATACCTAGCAGTCTTAACTTTCTTTTTTTCTTTAAAAAAAATGTTTTTTTGAAAAATGCCGACAAACACTGACTTCTTTCTAATGAAGCAATACTTGGATGAAAACCAGTGAAATTAATGAACTTAAGCGCATCATGACCACCGTATTTCAATAAGGATACAACCAAGTGTACTGCACATTTCATTTCTTTAAAAATTCTAGTTCAGATAAATAATAACCACCAGAAAATAACTTTTATTGCATTTTATCATTCTTTGAGGTAATGGAGGCAGTAGTCTGGGAGTGTTTTTTGGCTTAGTAAAATTTTTAAACAACACTTGAAAGGGGATAATTTCTTTTATGAAGCTTGAACTTTGGTTTACTTGCTGTGCAGTGCAATCCTAATTATGGTTACACAGAAGTTAGATCCAAAGAGTTCAATGGGGCTTACTCCCAGGAGACTGTGCATAGTGTTGTGAGGCTTTATTCATCTGAAAACTGTTCAAAGGATTAGGGGTTTTAGTCACCAAGAACTACACACTTTGCAGATGCTTGTTAGCCGAACTACTGCCTTTTAATTGTTACACAATGAGATCAGGATTATGAAAGCAGGGCAGGAAGGATAGTGACTGTATGGAACTCCATTTCGGCAGAGACATATAGTATCCGTAGGCATGTTTCCACCATTGAGCCTCTTGGGCTTGCCGATCAGAAGGTCGGAGGTTTGAATCCCCGCAATGGGGTGAGTTCCCATTGCTCTGTCCCAGCTCCTGCCAACCTAGCAGTTCGAAAGCACACCAGTGCAAGTAGATAAATAGGTAGCACAGTGGTGGGAAGGTAAACGGCATTTCCGCGGGCTTTGGTTTCCATCATGGTGTTCCGTTGTGCACCATGATCTGGAAAGCTGTCTGTGAACAAATGCTGGCTCCCTCGGCCTGAAGTGAGATGAGCACCAAAACCCCATAGTTGCCTTTGACTGGACTAAACCATCCAGGGGTCCTTTACCTTTACCTGCAGACTACACTGAACTCATGTACAATCTGTATCTACACATATACCAGCATTTGTGTGAAGGAGTGTGCACTTGTTGGTTTTTACAGCTCAGCTATTGTGCACTGTACACTCACTTGATGCTGTATGTAAATAAATGTACAGGTGTACAGCTCAACTATCTGTGCACACAGGTAAACAAATTGTACACTTGTTGAATGTAACATGGGATCACCCCAGGCAAAGAAAGACTAGCAAACATTTGATAATGGAAACACAAACTTCCCCTTTCTGTTTTATTTTTTCTACCATTTCCAGGTTCTTCAAAAGAACCAGGAAGGGTTAGATTCTTTTTTTATTTTTTTAAAGTATAAATATCAGCCAATATTTAGCAAGCCCAAACACAGTGACAATGAAGTCATCTCTATTGCATCACCCATACACATAACATAAGCCTCAAACTATCAAAATGCCACCAATGGGATTTTCATCTTGTCCCTTTCTTTACCATATTCCTGTGTGACTGTCCCTAGGAGCAGGGCTGATATGTCAGTGTTGCTCTACTGAGCAACAACACAAAAAAACCTTCTTTATCATCGAGTTGTGGCTCTTAATGTAGAATATTCACAGTGGGTTGTGCTTCCAGCAGCTATTCCCTGATTTATACCGTAACTATGGTAAAGCTCCAAAGGGCAAAAATCAATACTCATATGGTGGGCTAATTCAGGTTGCTCTTCAAACAACCAATTTAGTGTGCTACTTACAGTTTCTGAAACAACACGCAGCGAGGCAACAACCCTAGGACCATGAAAGTCATGTTCTTCTTAAATCAGATCTGTCTCAGAAGATGCCTATTACTTCCAAAAGGAACTCAATATATCAACAGATCACAGATGGTGCGGCTGCTGACAAGTAGCTATCTTGCTTAGGATCACTTCACTGATGCAGTGAAGAGAACAGAGATACTGGGTGCCTCAATTTTCAGGTAATGCCAAGAGCGACTTGCAATCATGTGGGTTTCACGAGGTGAAAGCTCACTCTTTCATGCAATTAGGACACCACAAATATTTTTTGGGAGAGTACCATAGACCAGTGGTAGGGCACGTGCATCATAGGATGAGGATGGCTGGTTTTGGAGAGACTGGCAAGGATCCACATGGCACACTTGTGGAGAAGAAAGGAAGCTTGTGGGAGGCTGGCAAGGACCAAAATAACACACTTCTTAACTCCAAAATCATGGAAGAAAGTTCAGATGTGAGATCTGAGGACATATTCCTAACATATATTTAGAACAAATACTCAGAGGCTGGCCGCAGCTATACTATGAAAGAAGGAAGTCTTTAATTTGAAAATATATTACAGTTTGAATCCTTCTCACTTAACATTGTTTCCACTGACAACTTAATATTTATAAAAGTGAAAGGAATAAAATCTACAACTTGATTTTTCATATTATATGATTTTCTTTCCTCAGCTCAGGTGGCAATGGCTTGCAACAAATGGTAGTTTGGTCATGTTTGTTGTGCTTGCCTATATTCCAGATTGTGTCAAGCATCTATTGCAGGAAAAAGGGACTTATTAAAAAATACTGGAAAACTGAGACATAAATCTACATCTCAGTGAACGCTTAGAAACTAAGTCTCCAACTTCCCACATTTTCTAAAAATGTACAGTTTCAATCCAGGAGTTACTCTCTGTCCAAATGTTAATACATGTTGTCTCTGTGTTGCATGGAATAGAAAGATTATGAAACTGAATCTTTCTTTTTTTTTTAGTCCAAAGCATTAAACATTCTCTTTAAGGCTGTGAAACCATGTTAGTACATGAATCCTCTCCATATTTAATTAAAAATTAGAATAACTGTTGATTCCTATGCTTGTAGAGAAGACTTTGAGAAATATTAAGTTTGTGAGATATGTAGGGCCTGCAATAGAATGTTGTAGTGTGGTGTGTTCCTTGTCATCTGGGCAGCCCAGGACCTCCAGTCACACTGCCCAGGCTTGGGCCCTGGAGAGGTCACTTCAGTGCTGCAAATGCAAAAATAACAAAGCAGAAAGGAGCAGCTACAAGTTATCAGCTCAGCCTGATTGGTGTAAGGTACAAACACTACAGGTTGCCTACACTGGTGCTTTCCCGCCACCTCTCAACTACCTCTGGTCCAGTGAACATCTTGAGCATCTATGCTCCCACTACAGTATATGCTCTGACAAACTGACAAATCCATGCTCTGGATGGATGCAGTGGATGTAGCCTACCTTGATTTCAGCAAGGCATTCAACAAGGTGCCCCATCATATTCTTGTAAAGAAGCTGGTAAAATGCGGTCTTGACTATGCTACCACTCAGTGGATTTGTAACTGGCTGACTGACCGAACCCAAAGGGTGCTCATCAATGGTTCCTCTTCATCCTGGAGAAGAGTGACTAGTGGGGTGCCACAGGGTTCTGTCTTGGGCCCGGTCTTATTCAACATCTTTATCAACGACTTGGATGATGGACTCAAGGGCATCCTGATCAAATTTGCAGATGACACCAAACTGGGAGGGGTGGCTAACACCCCAGAGGACAGGATCACACTTCAAAACGACCTTGACAGATTAGAGAACTGGGCCAAAACAAACAAGATGAACTTTAACAGGGAGAAATGTAAAGTATTGCACTTGGGCAAAAAAAATGAGAGGCACAAATAAAAGATGGGTGACACCTGGCTTGAGAGCAGTACATGTGAAAAGGATCTAGGAGTCTTGGTTGACCACAAACTTGACATGAGCCAACAGTGTGATGAGGCAGCTAAAAAAGCCAATGCAATTCTAGGCTGCATCAATAGGAGTATAGCATCTAGATCAAGGGAAGTAATAGTGCCACTGTATTCTGCTCTGGTCAGACCTCACCTGGAGTACTGTGTCCAGTTCTGGGCACCACAATTCAAGAAGGACACTGACAAACTGGAACGTGTCCAGAGGAGGGCAACCAAAATGGTCAAAGGCCTGGAAACGATGCCTTATGAGGAACGGCTAAGGGAGCTGCACATGTTTAGCCTGGAGAAGAGGAGGTTAAGGGGTGATATGATAGCCATGTTCAAATATATAAAAGGATGTCACATAGAGGAGGGAGAAAGGTTGTTTTCTGCTGCTCCAGAGAAGTGGACACGGAGCAATGGATCCAAACTACAAGAAAGAAGATTCCACCTAAACATTAGGAAGAACTTCCTGACAGTAAGAGCTGTCCGACAGTGGAATTTGCTCCCAAGGAGTGTGGTGGAGTCTCCTACTTTGGAGGTCTTTAAGCAGAGGCTTGACAACCATATGTCAGGAGTGCTCTGATGGTGTTTCCTGCTTGGCAGGAGGTTGGACTCGATGGCCCTTGTGGTCTCTTCCAACTCTATGATTCTATGATTCTATGAAGGGGGGGGATGTTCAAGGGAGAAGACACAGACTGACAGTTTAAGCTCAGACTCAGAGGGTGGGCCACTGGAAATAACTCATCCCATGACACGTAGGCACACAAGAATTAATGAGAGGCGTGAACAGGAAAGAAAGTGAAAGTGGGGCTTTAAATGTGGGACGAGGAAGGGGCTCGGCAACAGCTAATTTGGAAACAGACGCTGAGTGACTGAGCTCCAGAGTGATTTGGTCTATCCCAACTCTATGATTCTATGAAACTAAGGACCAGTTCTGCGAGGAACAAGACCAGGCTGTCAGGATGGTCCTATACAAAGCAGAAACTGTGGCCTCGGATCAACACTGCCAGAACAGTCATACCTGAACTTTGTGAATGCTTCTCTGATTCCGTTGAACAAGCTCTACTGAACTGCCTTAGTGAAAGCATTGAAGGAAGGGGGGAAACACAGGAAAGAGGCTATCTACAACACAGCTATGTCCTCCTTAGGCAAAAGAAAGCAACAGATCCCTGACTGGTCTGAGGATGGTATAAAGGACATGGGGCCTGCTATTGCTCAAGGCACTTGTGAACCACAAGCATGCACCCTGTAAAAAGACACTTGCTACACTGAGAAAGACAAGGAGTGATGCCCAGTGGATTGCCAGATAATGTGCCAATGACTACTGGCTAAAGCTGTATCAGAGCATTCAACTTGCTGCTGACACCAGCAACACTCACAAAATGTATGAAGGCATGAAGAAAGCCTTTGGATCAACAGAAGAAAAGGACTCTTCACACTGTTCAACAAGACAGGATGCCCATCTTAGCTTCATAAGATCTGTTCAACCTTGCATGTCTCCACACCAAGACAAAATTGTGGTGGGTCTTTATCTGAGAGATGTTGTTTGCAGAAGGCACAACCTTGACAGCGCACTTTGAGGAAGCTCTGCAGAGACTCATCAACCGTTTTGCCCCAAGGCTGCAGGGAGTTCGGCCTTACCATCAGCCTCAATGTCTGCAGAATGGAAGACAGCAGGCTCTCCAAGGATGTGCTCTACAGGGACCTGGCTTCAGGTATGCAGCCTGTTGGCAGACCAACTCTGTGTTATAAAAATATCCACAAATGTGACATTCAGGCTGGCAACATCAACCCCACAGTGTGAGAATCCTTTGCAGATGACCACAGTGCTTGGAGACAGACAAGGCAGGACATGCATACATTGTAGTGTCCAGAGGAGCCATTGGGAGGGGCACAGAAAGAAGAAACTCCATGGTGCATCTGCAGCAGCAGAACCAGGCACCTTCATCTGTCCCAGCTGCAACAAAACATGTCAGTCTCTACAGCCACAGCAGGCACTGTAACCTTCCTACAATTTGACTTTACCCCCAAAGACGTACTCCTCCATTATCTCCCAAGACAGATGGATGCCAACCAAACAATTTGGTCTGCCCTGGTTTAGAGTTTCTATCAGCCAAGCATATTGCCTTCCACAAATGTCCAGTCTATTCCACCATCACCGTTTCTCTTCCAACAGACATCCAGCAGCTCATAACCACAGGACATGTTTAGTCATCATTCAGTTATTTTTGAATCCTCATGATCATTTGTACTTTTGCAAACCTTGTGTGTGTGTGGTACTGTTTTGGTTAAATAAGAATCCACTGAGCTTGCTATTGGTAATAAGTTGTTGTTGTTGTTGTTGTTGTTGTTGTTGTTGTTGTTGTTGTTGTTGTTGTTGTGTTATATAACTCAGATTTTACCCAACTTGCATTTTTAGCTCCCTGATATTATTTTTAACCTATTGAACTAATCCTGCTCCTTAAAGACTCATAGGTTTTAATCATTGTCTTCCTACATGCCATAAAAGCATTCAACATTATTTTTTTTAAAAAATAAAATAAAACTGATGGCAGATTTCTTTTTTCTTCTTTAAAAAGGAGTTTATGATTATTTGATTTCAGAATTAATGCTTTGCCTCATCAAGATAAGGCAAAAATGTATGAACTTCGGTAGCACTGTGCTCAGGCCATTCAAATGATTTTAATAGGATAACTTGAAAATGATAAGGAAAGCAGTATTTCTGTTCAAACAAGAAAATGATACTGTGCCTAAAAATATATCCGCAGCTAGCAGCAGGCAGGAGGTACAGTGAATGAAACCTTGCTGAAAAGGCAAGTCTAAAGCAAAGTTGCATCTAGCTTTTGTCCATTTTTGTCCTTCCCTATAGGAAGTCTTCCCACATGAAACTAAACAGAGATATCATTTTCACCCCAAAGTTGTTGCACAGTCATTACTGGCACAGTCCCTGCAGGTGGCAATCAATGGAACACAAATGCCAGAGTATGGACTGGAAAGAGTTTGTAATCTCAGGCTTGAATGAATTGGGGTGCAGAAAAATAAGACATCACAAGAACACAGGAGGCTGCCATTTATACTGGTCTGTCTAGCCCAGCATTGTGTACATTGACTCACCTTTAGCTCACCAAGGTTTCAGAAAAGGGACTTTCCCAGCCCTTCCAGGAGATGCCCGGGATTCAAAATGGGAATTTCTGCATGCAAAGATGCTCTACTGCTCACCAGGAAAGAGAAAGGGAAAAGTTCACTATTATTCAGCTGGTTAGAGTGTAGTGCTGATAACGCCAAGACTGCAGGTTTGACCCCTGCCTGTTCCTGCACTGCAGGGGCTTGGGTGAGATGCTCCTCAAGGTCCCTTCCAACTCTACAATTCTATGATTCCATTATGTGACCAGAAACCTACAGTGATAGAATGGTGTGAAACAACCTCCAGCAACTTGGTTCCCTCCAGTTGTTTTGGACTACAATCAAGCCCATCAGCCTCAGTGAACACAATTGTGCTAGCTTGGCTAATATGAGTTAGAGTCCAGATATGTGGAAGCAGCTAGTTTGGCAAAGGCTGGTAGAAGTTCTAAAACCAGAGACGACGAGTATTTCCAGTTGTCAGAAGCATTCATTAGTATATTAAAAGTTCTCATTTAAAACTGAAGCAGACCATGTGGTGTAGTGATTAGAGCCTTGGACTAGAACCTGGGAGAACCAGGATAAAGTCCCCACCATGAAACTCACTTGATAACCCTGGGTCCACACATGAGCTTCATACACATTACTAGCTTAAAATGCAACTAGTTTTCTTTTCTTTTTTCTTAATTTAGATAGAAGCTGGGTTGGGTCAAACTGCATCAAAGTGCAGTATTTCATAAGGAATGGCAGGATAGATACAGAATAGATATGGATTGTGGCTACCCATACCAGTGGAGGGAGAGCGCTAGAAAAATGGAAGTGTGGAAACAGCCGATGTCTCTCACCATAGCCTACCTAACAGGGCTGTTGTGGTGATAAAGTGGTGAGGAGGAGAACCATATATGCTGCCTGGAGCTCCCTGGAGTAAGATAGGATGTAAATTTAAAAGTAATAGAATATATAAAGCACAGACTGTAGAGTAGAAGTGGTGAACTTGCGGCATGCGATATGCTATTGGACTACAACTCTCATCACCCCTTAATGGCCGGTGCTGATGGGAGCAGTAGTTTAGCAACATCTGGCGAGCTACTGGTTAGTCATTCTGCTTGAGAGGAACCAAAATGCCACAAATCTCACTAAGACTAGATTCCTTAAAGCCAGCTAATATCTGGATTTCTACCCAGGCATTGCCAGTTCTTCAGCTTGCCATCCAGACTACAACCTTGGTAAAAACAACAATCCAAAAGTGTGCTTTCAGCATTCCTCTCTGTCTTAGCTGCCTCACAGTCGAGCCTATTACATAATCCACTTGATTTCTATTTGCAGTGACACCAGAGAGACAAAGAGGAACAACCATGTTATCTCATAACTACAGCAAATAAAAATGGATTCACACTTTGTTGTTTTTTTAAATTAAATGTTTACAGACCCAAAGAGCATTGAGCTAAAAAGTAACAGAGCTAAAGATGGGGATGGACAACCCAATAGCCATTCCTAAGAGCTGCCAAATCTGCCATGCTGCCTGCCTGTTTACTACTTTTCCTTGAAACCTTCTTTATGACTGTTGTGTGTATTAATCCCTGCTCGGTAGCATGAATCATGTTACTATTTTGGGGGACGATGTCCTGATTAAAAAATGACAGAGAAAACGAGATTAGTGGTGGTGATGGTAGACAGTATTAGAAATTCATGCAAAGCAGCCTGAGGATTTATAAGCAGGGCTGCCTTCTATGTCTCTATATGCCTGATTTAAATTAGAGGCTGCTGAACACAGCAAGCTATGGCCTTGGGGAAGAAGAACCATGTCAAATGCCATTTGATGCTGCTCAGCCAGGCACGCATAAAGGCACATTGCACCGATAATATTTGACAACATTGGCTGTGCTTTCTCTGCTTCACTGACCAGCTTGTCTAAATTCCAGGCAATGCAACACACAAATAGTTTATAAGTAGCTACCCTGTCAGCATCTTCCTCTTTAAAAAGCAGCAACGGCAATGGCTTCCTAATGAACATATCTGTATGATGAAATGCCTCATAAAGAGGAGGACTGGAAACCAAGGGCTCAGAGTTGCCAGAACAGCAAAGCTACATGATCCTTGCATTCAACTGTGATGCAAAACAAAAGCAACACTGTCTTTTTTGCTCAGCCGAAAGGTTATTTCTGCTCTTCTTCCAGCGGCTTTTAGGGCAGTCCCTGTACTGCCTAGAACAGATTGAGCATAACTACCTTATGATGTTGCAAACTGAGCAGACGGTTCTCTGATAATTTCTTTTGTGATTTGAGGGTGTGTGGAGATAATTATCTTTTCCGAGGCAGGTAGGGAGAAAAAGACTGGGAAATGCATTTTCAAACACCAAATTCTCTAGGAGAAAGAATGGGATGCTGAAAACGCAGACTTTGCTTAAAGCTGAAAGAGGTTCTGTATCCTCTAGCGAGGTCTGTAAAATACTTGACTCATCATGCAGAAGATGATTCTCTATTAATATTTCAGCCTTTGAACTATGGAGCAGCAGCAATGGCTTGCTGTGACTATTGAGCCATCCCATGATCTTCTTTACTGCCCCAGGAACTTCCACTAACTTTTTGATGGGGAGTTGTTGCCACATACAACATTTTAAAGGCATGGAGAAATGAAAATACATCTCTGTGGGGCTGTTCCAATCTGTAGAGCTCCATCAGTCTCATTGGCTGTATTAGTTACATTGGCTGTTTCGGGATTTTGATTTCAGGAGCGGGACATGGCTTTGAGATCAATATTTGTAAATTTTAAAGGGGATTGTTATGCATTTTATTGTTGTTTTGTGTTTCAGGTTGTATGGCATCTTGAGCTTTGAAAACAAGCAGTTTTTAACGATACATTTTAAAAATATACCAGGGAAGAGGGAACTGTGCAAATAACTTGCCAGAAGTACAAATGTCTGCACAGTGCATGAATTCTACACTTGTAGGTTGGCTCTGTGTCCTATTTGGGGGAGGATACTGTTTTTGTTTGTTACTATGTTATGTGTTTTTTGTGTTTTTTAAATTGTAAACTGCTCTGTGATCCTTGGGCAGTATAGAAATAATAATAATAATTTACAGAGGACAGTCCTATCTTTGAGAGAAGTCAAAGAACAGTCCTTTATTTGAAGGTGTGTTCTCTTTAAAGAGTGTAAGCTCAGCCTAAAGCCAAAGAACCATAAGAAGGGAGAACAAGCAAAGTCCTTGAAGCTGCTCACCAACAGCTTCGTGGTCACTTGGTAACAGTTTTCACACCATGGTGTCATGTCTTGAATAGCCATTTAAATTATAGCAATTATTTCTAAACTTACACCTGTATATATAAATAAGCATATTTGAAAATTAGTGTTTTCTTTTGTTTTTGCTTTTTGGTAATGCGTATAGCCTTTGGGGTGATTTGGGAATGGCCACCCTACACACACATGCTCCATCGATGATGAGGGGGTGGGGGGTTAATTTGAGTCAGATTGCATTTAAAGGCAACCCTGCTATATTTGCAAAAACGAAACAGTCATCCTTGAAAATTCACACGCCAAATTTTACAATGTCATTCTCCAGCCAAATATTAAGTAGGAAAAAAATGCATATATTCTAGGGTAAAGTATCAATTTTAAAAATGCATATATAAGTCAAAATAGCATACAAAAATGCATTTTATTTGTCAGAATTGCTTGCAGAAATGTGTATATATTAGTCAAAACTGCATACAAAAATATATTTATTTGGTGAAATAAACAATAAAATGCTGCTGATCTTTTTATTTGTTTCAACAAATGGAGATATTTGTCCATCCCTATCAACCTTGGGCTCCTCATATCATTGTTCTCCCTCCCAATGCTCTGGATCTACATTTTAGTTCATTGTTCACTTCACCCACTTTAGTGGGACCACCAAACTTTGATTTTTCCTTTTCTGAGAGGCCCATTTCCTGGTTCCAAGAAAACGAGGAAGAAAGCACTGAAATGCACCCAGGAACAGCCACTCTCAGCGAAGTGATATATTTGTGCTTTAAATTGTACATATCCCACCTTGTGACACCAGGTTCCAGGGGAAATGACTAAAGCATGTGTTATGTGATCACTAGATGTACCCAGTTTTCTCCTTTTGCAATTCTCTCACCCTCAGCAACAAAAGAATCTTAATTGAACCTGGCAGCTGCCACACGGTTCTCCCTAAAGCCATGTTCCTCAGTGATGGTAGGCCAACACCTTTGGAACATGTCTATAGAAAAATCTTCTGCAGAAACACTCTGTTATTGATCTAGTTTCCAGGACTGTTTGTCTTTGCGGGGCTTAGGGAAGAAATATTCTTCAAGGCCCTTGCTAACTTTATAGACTTCACTGCTGTGCTATACTGTATTTAGCCTCCATGGTCTAATAGCTGATAATTAAAAACTATTTGCATTAAAGCTGCTGAGCTATTTCCTGTCAAATTGCTCATGGCAATTTAATATTAATTACTATTATTTGCTGATTTCGAAAAATGGCACCAGATGCTTAATATTATTATAAAATCATTAAAATGCATCATTCGAAGGCTCAGATCATTTTATGCTAGTGATATTTTCTCTTTGACATTAACTGCAGCGTACACAGAAAATCAATTACAGTCATACCTCGAGTTACAAACGCTGCGGGTTGCGCGTTTTCGGGTTGGGGACTGTGCCAAACCCGGATGTACCATAGAATCATAGAATCATAGAGTTGGAAGAGACCACAAGGGCCATCGAGTCCAACCCCCTGCCAAGCAGGAAACACCATCAGAGCACTCCTGACATATGGTTGTCAAGCCTCTGCTTAAAGACCTCCAAAGTAGGAGACTCCACCACACTCCTTGGCAGCAAATTCCACTGTCGAACAGCTCTTACTGTCAGGAAGTTCTTCCTAATGTTTAGGTGGAATCTTCTTTCTTGTAGTTTGGATCCATTGCTCCGTGTCCGCTTCTCTGGAGCAGCAGAAAACAACCTTTCTCCCTCCTCTATATGACATCCTTTTATATATTTGAACATGGCTATCATATCACCCCTTAACCTCCTCTTCTCCAGGCTAAACATGTGCAGCTCCCTTAGCCGTTCCTCATAAGGCATCGTTTCCAGGCCTTTGACCATTTTGGTTGCCCTCCTCTGGACACGTTCCAGTTTGTCAGTGTCCTTCTTGAATTGTGGTGCCCAGAACTGGACACAGTACTCGAGGTGAGGTCTGACCAGAGCAGAATACAGTGGCACTATTACTTCCCTTGATCTAGATGCTATACTCCTATTGATGCAGCCCAGAATTGCATTGGCTTTTTTAGCTGCCGCGTCACACTGTTGGCTCATGTCAAGTTTGTGGTCAACCAAGACTCCTAGATGTACCAGAACGGGTTAACTCCAGGTTTTGGCGGTCGTGCATGCGCAGAGACACAAAATGCCGTCATGCGCATGTGCAGAAGCACTTCATGCTGCGAACGCTGTGGGTTGTGAACATGCCTGCCGCACAGATAATTTTTGCAACCCGAGGTATGACTGAAAATGATAGATAGATAGATAGATAGATAGATAGATAGATAGATGGATAGATAGATAGATGATAGATAGAAAGATCTAGCATTTTAAGGCTGTTATTCCTGTCATATTGAGAAAAGTCACTGCTCTTTACAGCAGAATTCAAGGTCTCCCAGATTCAAAGGAGAGTGAATGGTCGTATACTTTCATATGTATGTAAAAAAAGGATGCGGCTTAGATGAGAAAGAGTCCACGCAGCTCCTGGAACTTCTCCTTTGGGCAACTATCAAAAGTACTAATGGCAGCAGCACTGGAATGGTCACTGGTAGTTCTCCACTTAACACAGGGGTGTATATCTGTTTGCCAGCAGTTTTTGGACTTGCTTTCTGCTTATAGTACTGTACATTTGGATCTGAACTGTACATTTCTTGTTCTAGTCCTTTCTCAAATGTCCTTTAGCACCACTGATATTATTATACCAGTTGCAATGAAAGTGAAAGGAAAGTGCTGCTGTTCTTGGGTTCTGCTTGAGGGCTTCCTGTAGCAATCTGGTTGGCCACTGTGAGAAAAGGATGCTGGATTAGATGGGCCATTGGCCTGATCCAGGTGGCCTCTACTTATCTTATGATGTTGGATTTTATTATTAGATTTTATTGCTTGGCCGCTTATACTGATTTATTGTTTTTAATTGAGTTGTGAGCAGTGGCGTAGCGTGGGTTGTCAGCACCCGGGCAAGGCAAGTAATTTGCGCCCCCTAACCCGTGGATTTGCGCCCCCTAACCCCCAGATGTTGCGCCCGGTGCGGCCGGCCCCCGCTGCACCCCCCACGCTACGCCACTGGTTGTGAGGCATGTTGTAATGTTACTGCTTATGTTATTGTGTATGTCTCAAAGAGAATTGGTTTTTTAATTAGGAAACTTTGAATATATAATAAATAGCCTGCTTATTCACAAAACTCCCCTATTTTATCTACAGGCTGCTAGAGGGTGTATGGACTTGGCTTGTTTATGTTGAGAAAACCAGGGACATGGAAGGGTCTTTAAGATCTTGTCAAACAAGGGTTTGTGTTTGTGAGTATTTTTGCTTGCATGAGCACAGATGTAAATTGAAGCCAGAGCAACTTCAATCAGCATTGCACTGAGGGAATAGTATTAACCTGACCAAGATCCAAGCCAGCAGTCCTTTGGAAATATTTTAACCCTCACATGCTTAGATTAGCTCTTGTCTTCCTTTATTTTATTTTTTTTGGCATAAATTAATTTGACACTTGGCGAAAGGACACTTCTCTCCTGAACAATCTCCTCACTCTCTCTAATTAACGCCTAATTAATGCTATAGTTTGGTGTTAAGGCTGCATTGCATTACAATAGTTTCCATGGCAACCTTATTTTTGCTTCCTCAGGATTATTTTCTAAGAAATGGTGGCTCAACAACAGAGAGTGCAGATGGTTCAAGGAAATCTGTGTTTAAACAAAAATGCCTGCAGTGTTTCTTTGCATGGAGATACTTGAGAATGTTGGTGTTGCAAAAACAGATGCTACTTGGACGGAAGCAAGAAATAATAGCCACAAGTGTAGAAGCATCTTTTTCTAAACAGGGGAAGGGGAAGCTCTAGCCCTGCAGATGTTTATGAACTCCAGCTCCCATTGGTACCAGCCAGCGTGACCAGTGGTGAGGGTTGATGCGCGCTGCAGCCCAACAGATTCCCCATCCCTATTCTAAAGCACATTGATGGGACATCTTCTCTCTGGTTTCCAATGTACACTATTCCCACCTTATTCAGTATGGCTTACTGTAGCTGCTGCACAACATCAGAATGTGTTTTGAATAAGGAGCCATCCTCAATAGTCTCACCATGTTGATGGCTTATTAAAACCAACTACAGTGGTACCTCGGGTTAAGAACTTAATTTGTTCTGGAGGACTGTTCTTAACCTGAAGCACCACTTTAGCTAATGGGGCCTCCTGCTGCTGCCGTGCCGCCACTGCACGATTTCTGTTCTCATACTGAAGCAACGTTCTTAACCCGAGGTAATATTTCTGGGTTAGCGGAGTCTGTAACCTGAAGCATATGTAACCTGAAGCATATGTAACCCGAGGTACCACTGTACGTTTCCAGTTTCCTGGTAGGAAAAGCCTTTTAATACTAACACTAACACTAATACTACTCATAATAAGGTTCTAAATTATGTTCTTTAAATGTCTTTAAATTCCCAGCTGAACAATGGCAATACATTTGTGGCACTTGAGATAGTTTGCTATTGTGTACTTGGCTGTAGTACACATACTGATGCTAGGGATAAACATGTAAGTACATAAAGGACTGATTGTGGATTGAGCAGACTCTGAGTTCACACTGGTTTTTTTGTTTTGCTTTTTGCTAAAGCCGAAGAAATTTTTCATCTGCAATGTAGCAAAAGTATATATAATCAGAGAATAAAGTTTACTGTAACACGTGTAATTGGGTTAGGATTTCCTTTTTGCTGTATCCAAGGTAGTTTCCCAGGTAATAGGAAACATGTGGCTTTTCATATGATGTTGTATGTACTCTAGCTCCCATCAGCTCCAGTCAACATGGTCAATGTTCAGAGATGATGGGCATTGCAAGCCAACATCTGGGGGCCATACATTGCTGGATCTGTGCCGTTTTATTTTGCTATATTGGAGCAACATTTGGAAAAGCAGTAAACTGATTGTTGGATTAATTAGCAAAAGTACTCTGCTTATTTAGATTCACTCCACACTTGTTTAGTGTGCACCACAGTGGCCTAGACTTTGAATTAATATTTCATATGGAAAAGAAATGCAGAATTTATCCATATTCTCTGCCCAGCAAACTGTGCTACCGCATGTGTAAATCCCTCACCTACTGCGAGAACTATATACTGTATGCAAATATTTGCCTAGCAGATGTACACAGCACATCTTCAGAACTTCTGAAGAAGTTCATTATGCAAATCTTGTTTGTGAGCTTGCTATATACCAGGACTTTATGTTTAATTCACAAACTGCATAACTGGGATTGACTCGAGGAAGGCTCAAATGGGATAAAGAGTGCTATTTGATACTTACCTTACAACATCGTTACAAAACTGGAAACATGTTTAGATGCAACAGGGTGAGTTTCTAGGGAAGCCCTTTTGTCAGGGTGAATGTTAAGAGAAATGTAAATGCCTCTGAACAAGAATAATAAGGGCAACTTAACATGGAATGGACACCACATGGAGGCTGATTTCACCCAACTGCTTTTGCACAGCACTTGCTGCATAGAGTGGAATACAGACTCTCACACACAAATGGCTGCTTGCCTGGAGTAGCTACAGAAATGGAGGCAGAAGCTGCATAGCAGTAGTAATGTGCATAGTAACCCTCAGGTTATCCTTTGTTCGCTTCGCAGACAGGCCACAGAAAAACCCATTGAAAGCTGATGCTTCATTATGTGCTCATGCTTCCTGCAGGGCGCAACAGTATTTAATGTTTAAGATCTGTGCACCGTAAATGCACACAGCATATGCATGTCAAGCACTGTGGACAACAGGTACCTTGTACGATGCACAAGCATTGAGGAATAGCTGAACTGGTCTTGAGTCCTGGCCTTAGATGTGTCAGTCTCTTGAGGAGTCAAAAGTCTGCATTATGATGGTTGATAATTGGTAGAAAGGTCCAAGACTTCCTGCCACCTAGAACTAGAGAGTCAGTGTGGTGTAGTGGTTAAGAGCAGTGGACTCATAATCTGGTGAACTGAGTTTGATTCCCCGCTCCTCCACATGCAGCTGCTCGGTGACCTTGGGCTAGTCACACTTCTCTGAAGTCTCTCAGCCCCACTCACCTAGAATCATAGAATCATAGAATCATAGAGTTGGAAGAAACCACAAGGGCCATCGAGTCCAACCCCCTGCCAAGCAGGAAACACCATCAGAGCACTCCTGACATATGGTTGTCAAGCCTCTGCTTAAAGACCTCCAAAGAAGGAGACTGCACCACACTCCTTGGCAGCAAATTCCACTGTCAAACAGCTCTTACTGTCAGGAAGTTCTTCCTAATGTTTAGGTGGAAGAATCTTTGTTGTGGGGGAGGAAGGGAAAGGAGATTGTGAGTCACTTTGAGACTCCTTCGGGTAGTGATAAAGCGGGATATCAAATCCAAACTCTTCTTCTTCTTCAAACTTGTTTATTTCTTTACAGTGAAAAAATAAAAAAGTTTATTTCTTCTTTTTTCATCTTTGGTGAAAACACAGAATTTGTGGTGTACACTGGATACTTCTTTCTCATCTACAAACCAGAGAACACTCTGTGTACAGAACACAGAAACACATGAACGCACAGAACACACTGCTTGTTGGAAAACTATAAGCTCCTGATTAGGAAGCATTGCACTGTGGCTCAATATGCTAACCATCTCTTTAACACATACAACACACAGAGACTTTCTCCGCTGAGAAGAGAGATTCAATTACCCTAGAAAAACCAAGTCATAGTTGTTGATGCTTAATGGAAAACTTCAAAGCATGTTCTGTTTTATAGCCCTTTTGATGGAAGGTTGCATCCTGCATAGTCCCCTTCTTTTGCCATCCCTGCCACTAATGACATCTGCATTAAAACAGAAATTGTATTTCTCCAGGCTTGGTCTACTGCTTCTGTCTGTTCCTAGGAGAGCTGCCCTTGTAATGCATTATCATTAAAAAAAATCTCTCTTAACATGTTGGTTAATTATCACTAGCTCAGTTACATTTTAAAAAATAACCTAAAATAGGGATAATTATATAAAGGGATACATAACAACAGAACATAGGAAAGGAAGTTTGAGCTTATTCTGTCATATATGAAGCCACTCAAAATCCTTTAGAGAATGAATTTTTCAACAATTGCAAAGGTTGTCTTATATTCATCGCCCTTGCTAAACATAAGAGCAGCCCTTCTGGATCAGGCCAGTGGCCCATCTAGTCCAGCATCCTGTTCTCACAGTAACTAACCAGATTCCTTTGGGAAGCCTGCAAAAGGACATGAGTGCAACAGCACTTTGTCCATCTGCAGTTCCCCGCAACTGGTATTTAGAAGCATACTTCCTCTAGCCGTGGAGACGTAACAAAGTCATTTTGCTTTGTAGACGTTGAAAGCTTTGTCCCCCATGAAATTTTCCAATCTTATTTTAGACTCCCAGCAGAAGCAGGAGGAGAACAGTGGCCAGAACAACTGTGGTGCAGGTAGAGAGAAGAAGCAACCAGACCATCCCTGGAGGAAGTCACAGACACACTGATTTACAGTTACAGCCGCTGGCCTTGATATCAGATCCCTAGGTAGGGAAGATAAATTCCCAGGGACTTCTTGGCAGGAGAGCAGCAGCAACTGGAAAAATCTGCAGAGCAGATAAACCTTTTACCACCTCTTCTTGATCTGAATTTGCTGCTGTTGTCTTTGCAAGAGACAACCGGACCATTCCTGGATCAGGACTCATTCTACCACCACCACTGATTTGCAGTAGCTGGCATTGAAGCTGGACTTCTGGGTACAGTGAGGAATTAAAACAAAACTAGGTTCAAGTGGCTGACTTTTCCAAGTTAGGGATTTCTGGGCTAGGGAGTGGGGTGGGTGTGTCAGTGTTTGATTTTTTTTAATTCCACTCTGCTGGTTCACGGATGGGAGCATAGTTTTTTGTGTTTTTGTGTTTTGTTTTACTGTGCTGCCAATGTTGTTGTTGTTGCTATATATGCTGTATGCAATGCTAATGTTTATATAATTTTTCTTTTCCTTTCTGTTTAAAAATGAATTTATGTATATGTTCTGCAGTGTAAGTCACTTGAAGATCTGATTGGTGACAAGCTTAACAAACAAACAAACAAACAAGAATTATATGGAATTGGTATGGAATTATACAAGAGAATGCAGAATCCCTTAAAATTAGTCAACAATGGCTGTGTTGGATGGGACATAATAAGCCCCAAATGCAGGCAAAATTGCACAGTAGTTAGCTTTTTGCACCTGCCAGTTACAGGACCAAAGCCTACCATTAGACAAGGTGAGGTGGCACCCTTTGGGTTGTAGATTTTGTAGGACTATTCATACATTTAGCACTTTAAGGGGCACCTTTTGGTTTTGTTGTTAAAGGTGGGCTCTGTTCAGCATATTATACAGGAATGATTATGGAATAAAAAAGTTAGTAATAAAGGTAAATGCAATGTATTAGGGAAAGTTATTTAATGAATTAAGTTAATAAGGAGACGTGCGATGTGGCAGGGAAAGGGTAATGCTGAAACTTCTGGGCCATTTCTGTTTGATAACACACAAGACATTTGACAAAGTACTGCAATTTCTTTTGGAAAAATGGGATAGCGACAGAGTAAATAGTCTGTGAAAAGGAAGTCCCAATAGACCTCTTTATTAATAAGAAGTTAGAGAAGTTCTGCACATTATCAAATCACCCATTACTTAGTTGCTTAAAATGTAAGCGTGTATGTAAAGCAAACAGGCTTGGCCTGAGGAAAAGGGCATGGTGGTGGCCCCATTACACAAACAGAAGCTGACTGGGCAAGCAACTAGCAATGAAACAACCTCCACTGCATTTGAGGGCAGCAGGTTAGCTTAGGGCAGAGGTGTGAAACTGGATTGAGCCAAAGGGTCGTATCCACATACCACTTTGACAGAAGCTCAGGGTCACCCATCCACTTGATAGCATACAAGATCAGGTTTTGAAAGTTCAAGCCGATACTACAAAGGAAGATTCCTAGATTGAATTCATGCCAGGGAAGCAAAGAAAGAAGGAAGGAAGGGGGTGCATAGCTTTCTTTTGCAGCCAAAACATGGCAGGTTTAGAATTTGAAACTTTTTTTCTTTCATTGTGCAGGGCAACACTTAAGAACGTGCTCCCAATTCTTCCTTCTTTGCAGCTGCTGTGGCTTCAAGCTTCAATCTGCAACTTGATCTTTCCTATACCTAATGTTAGGCTCACCTCAGCCCCAGCAAGGGAGGGTGTGATTGCCCAAATTTGTCTGGTGAGCCTATGTAGGCCTGCAGGCTGAAAAGTTCCCCATCAGTGGCTGTACATCCTCCCCACTATTCCCCAGCCCTCTAGCAACTGAGCCCTGAGGTAGCTGCCACACTCTGCATAATGGTAAGCCTAAGCTTGCAAGCAAATTTCAGATTCACCAAATTCACATTGGTGTGTGTGTGTTTTAAAGAACCCACACTTGAAAAGATGTGCAGGGAACATGCTAGGGCATAGGTGTTCTCCAGTTTTCCAGATGTTGTTGGATTACAACACCCATTGTTCCTGACCATTGGCTATGCTGGCTGAGGCTGATAGTTATTGGGATCCAATGACATTTAGAGGTCTACTAGTTACTAGACCAAGGGTCGGCAAAGTTTTTGTGGCTTGAGTTGGTCCACGGTCCTGCAGATGCCACAGTGGGCAAGAGTGTGCACGCCCGCATGTGCAAATGCTATTTCTGGTGCCCCTTCCGGCATGGAGGAGGTGTGCGCAGCTTCCCATTGGCTGCGCAGCACTCCCTCTACCTGTTCTAGCTTCGTGCAAAGCCTCCGCAGGGCATGAGGAGCCTTCATCTTGCTCTCCCAGCTTCAGCAAAAGGAACCCGAAGCCTTTGGAGTGCAGCGCGAGGTCCCGCTGTGCTCCAAAGGCGTCAGACCCCTCTTGCTCTCCAGGCTTCAGTGAAAGCAATGCGTAGCCTCTGGAGCGCGGAGGGAATGCTCCCTCTGCGCTTTGGAGGCTTCGAGTTGCTTTCGCTGAAGCTAAGGAGCCTACATTCGCTCCATAGGACACACAAACATTTCCCCTTAATTTTTGGAGGGGAAAAGGTGTGTCATATAGAGCGAAAAATATGGTACATAACTGGGGAAAAATCCAATGGGGTCAGGAGGAATCTTGCACAAAATGAGTTCCTGATTATGACTGCTTACTGAGCAGTGTGTGGCATATATCCATGCTCACTCGCAATATTCTGGAATGATGCACCAAGTAACTAATGCAAATCTGTAATTCAGACTGTCATTTCCTTGCAAGCAGTGTATTAGCTCAATGTAGTGACTGTCTAGGAAGAGGGAGATGTTTATATACTCCCGTACACTCATGTTTATAGCACATTTTATTGCATGCAAGGTGAGTCATTTGCCTGAAGCTGCAGTTGATGGGATGAAGCCACTCTCCATTCCTCTCTGGACCATGGCAACTCACTAATATAGCCTGCTTTTTCTCTAGCTGCTAAAAAGCCAGGCTAGAGAAAACATAGAGCCTTTGAAAACCAAAATATTTTTTCCTTGCCTGATAACTTCTCAGACTCATTGGACTGGATAGAAAGAGTGAAGGTCTTTGTTCAGCATATCAAAGCAGCTGCTTTTTTCAGGAAGCCATGCTGTTAACTGTTTAACTGTACAGGGTTCATCATGAAATGCTAATGGTCAACCACCCTGAGGCTGTTAAAATGCATTTGAACTTTTCATAGTGATGAGTAATTGAATCAAGCGAGAAAAGCACCGCAAAAGCACTAGTAGCCATGAGCTATCTCAACTGAGTCTTTTTCTTCCATTTTAGGACACAAGCAAACACTACTGGATAGGAAAATGAGAATTGCAGGCAAGCACATGTTTTAACTAGTATGCATGCATGCTCTGAAAATACATGTGCATGAAAATGCATGCCAGATTATGGGGCAAGGTAGCAGCTAATGGCTGACAAGCTATAAGATTTATGTTATTATATTTCCTTTTTTTATCCTACTGTTCATCCTGAAGGACCCCAGGGTGACCCACTAATTTTCATTGGGGCTTACTTTCATGTAACGTGGCACAGAACTGTTTAGAATGACTGCCTTGAAAATATTAGATAATGTTGGGAGAGGGTGGTTTGACAACCATTTTGGGTGAACCTGATTTTAACAACAATTGTCATTCTAGGCCATTGACCATGCTGACTGATGGGAGTTGTAGGCCACTGATAGACAGAGTCATGAAGAGTATGGCTAACTTTAAAGTCATTCAAGGTGGCAGGCATCACGACATTCTGTTAAGGTTATTTTTGTTTATTTATTTTAAAAACGTGTATCCTGCTTTTCATCAGCTAGGTCTCAAAGCTGCTAACACTGATATGAATCTTATGAATCTAAAACATAAAACCTCAATAGATTAAGCCCTTAAACAAGAACATGAGAATTTAAAAAAAAGATTAGGGAAGCATTGAGGATCCAAAGGCCTTTTGAAACAAGATGGTGGACGTGTGCTTCCTGTGAGGGTTTCTGGATCCAGAGCGTTAAGTCTTAAGAAATGTATTCTCCTTCCTTTTCCAAATACTAAAAATGAGTCATTTGCTACTGCTTCTTTCAGTTGAACATTTAAGCTTTAGTTTGTTATAGCTGTTTGACAACTGAAGACATAATGTTCCAGAAGAAAAGAAAGAAACACAATACACGGGGTTTTATGGCACTCTCATTAGAGTGTCTAATCAGCTGCACACAGAAACTCTTCAAACAGATCTGTGGTAATGTGTGCTATAGCCAGATAATTTAGACAAAGTTCAGTTCTCTAATATTTGCAATTACACTGCCAGCACTAAGGCAGCTGGGGGGGGGGGCAAAATTTGGAGTTACAGCATTTACAGTGTCATTTAATTGATGCTCTATTGGGGCCAATGCAAGGTGGTACTTTATACTGGGTGTGGATCAAAGGGTCTAATTGTGGGTATAAACCACCAGGTGTCAGTGTTTTTTGGCGGGTTGGCAAAACATGTCAGAGACACACTACTGTTTATGTAATAAAATCCATTATTAGCAGCAATAGTTGCCATCTCATCAGTTTGCCTGTCTCCCCAATAGCCACCAGTGTAATGTCAAATGAATGTCTGTGGGGATTTATTGTGAGTGGTAGGGTGGTAGAGAAGTGGAATAGAGAACAGCTCATTGGGACAAAGGCCAACTCCAATTTATGTCTAAGTCTTTAAACATGCCATTGGGGTTTTTTTAAGTGCAGGTTGTGTAGTGGTAGGAAATTTCTTGGAACGTCTAAAGTAGTGAGTCAAATGGCAAAAATCAAAAGATGATTTCATAACTGAATAAATTTTGCTGTTCCTCCCCATAAATGATGTTCTTTGCTTTACAACTGAAGTTTTAATTTATTTCAGATATCCTGAATATTTCCATTAAAAAAAATAGCTACATGTTGCAGTATTTATGGTGAAGGAGGGGTATAAAAGTTTAGCAAATAATTGGGGGTGAAATACTAAAAAAGTTTAAAAAAAAACCCTGAAATGAGTTTTTTTTAAAAAAGCAATTAATTACAGAACATAAATATATTAATTAACCTAAAAGACATTGCAATTATTTCTTTAGTCATTATTAATCTATCTGTAAACAGACTTTTATCTGGCCATATCTGATTTTTTTATCTGGCTTCAGAATGCAATGAATTTTCAAGGCAACTCACACATACAAAATTAAAATTCTGATATACCTCTTTGGCTACCCCCCAAAAATATATTTATTTGTTTATTTTTGCTGGATACTGTAAGGCTCTCTTAATTTCTCATCACTTGATGAAATATGTATTTAATATCCAGTCTAGTTGTGGTTGCCATTTGTTTTAAACTGTTTTTAATGCTGTATTTTATATTGCTGTAGTCTGCTTTGGCCTTTCTGGCAAAGGGCAGGAAATAAATCTAATACCACAACTAATAAAAACAACAACAACACTCCATCTGGGAATGGGATGATTATGGTCAGGATTCACTTCCTTTCGAAAGCCACCTGTGAAGGCAGCAGGTAGCTGGCTACTTTCCCCCTTCCTCTTTTCCTCACCACAGCCCTGCAATAATGCTTGACGACATTTTGGGATTTTGATCTCTGTGAATTCCAATATGAAATTACTCATGCTGCATATCTTGGATCCAAGGATTCCAAATGCTGTGATGAAGTTCTGGTCAGTTCAACTGTTTCAAACTTTGCATTAAATGTGCATCTTGAGAGAAAACTCACATTTAAAAATTGTATTTACACATGAAATAGTATCTACAAACTCACAGGTTAATTTGGAAACGGAAAGAATTATTGGATGTGTTTTTTTTAAGCATGTGAAAAGTGAACCAGAAACAGACAAGACTCATCCTAAAATGACGACTTCCTTTTATTCCCACCCCCTGTGAAACAGCACCTTAAAAAAGTTACTCTTCAGGCCATTGCTTAGAGCATGGGGTGGGTAACCTTTGGCCTTCTGGGTTTATGTTATTGGACTGCAACTCCTAATTAGCTCCAGGCAGTATGACCAGCAGTTCAGGATGATGACGGCCAGAGGCCAGTAATATCTGAAGGGCCACAGGTTACGGGTTGACTTGTAGCTGGCTAAGGAGAATGCATCAGTTTCCTCCTGACATAGCAGCCAAGAGATAAGCATGCCTCATATTTTATTTTGTTCTTAAGCCACTTTGTGTGCTTGGCACAAGTAGAAAAACTGATGTCCTACTACTTGCATGAATTGAGAAACAGTCTGTACTGCCTTAAGATACAAGCCGTGCTGTGCTGCTGCAACAGCCTTTAGCAAGAACAGATGAGAATGAATCATTTGTAGAAACCTTATTCCGTATGCTGAACATCCATTGTTGGATCAGGGCCATAGCCTTCACACACAAAATTATTACTTGAGACAAAGTATTACCAACCATTCAGCAAAGGATTATCCAACTTCTGGGACACTGGGGGTGCACTGTGTTTGTTTGTTAACTAAGGGGAAAGCAAAGAAGAATCTGAAGATAAATTAAATAATGGTGAGTAATCTATCAAGGTGCTAAGATGATAGATGGCAATTGAAGTCCCCAGGGAAGTCTGCAGACAGGACCATTTTGCAAAATTAGGTTGAATAACTAGTACATGTCAGGGAACTGCAGAATGTAAATCCATGTCTTAGGTTTTCTGTCTGAAAAAAGCACTGCTACTCTGGTTGTAGTGTCAAACAAACACAGTGAAACACAACAATGCGCAATAACTGGAACCACACACAATTTAGTATGTATTCATGTTAGTAATACTGTGCTGGATAAATCCCTGTGTGGTTATATCTTAAGACCCCTGCTACCTATAAATTAAAAATCAGCCTCAAGATTTCCAAGGTGGTTGTGGATGATCTTCTGGGAAATAGAGGAGTCCAAAGCACTTTCACAATATGCTTTCTTCCAAAAGAATCTGCCCAGTTAAGTGGCAATCTAAAACAACATGTCCCAGGAGACCTTGTGTTAAATTTCTTTCCTGCCGTTAGTAATTAACAATGTACTCAGAAGACCAGTTTCAAAGCTAACTTTGCCACATGCTGTTTTCCAAAGGTACAAGGAGCATTCAGCCCTAGTCCCCAGACCACACCGATCAAGAGTTCTTCTCAAGCAAACCTCTAAGGAGTGAATTCATGCTGGTTTTAAGTTTTAAGCAATTTTTCCTCTTTTACTAGAACACAACCTTCATAAGTCAACTAACTTGCTTTTTCAAAGCTTTGCAACTGCATTTTAAATAGAAAAGGACTCAGAATGTATTCAGACATTTCCATCTCATTGCACGCACGCACTAGAACCTAAAATATTAGCATACAGCTTTCCAAAGAAAATTAAGAATAAAAGATCTACTGTAATTCTATCAATCTGCAAGGTTGAAAAAAAAGGAATTCAATTTCTCTGGAAGTAATGGAGTGAAACTGCTCATATTACTGTTATTTTCAATGGGCTGGGATGAGATTTATTTCAGCTGGCTGAAATGAGACCTAGTCCATTGTTCCAGCATCATCCTCATGAGCCAATTGTTAATCTGAACAATAACCCGATTTGTCAAATTACACAAATTTATCTTTATAATACATGAATGATGGAGGAAACTGTCATTAACTAGACAGCCATTATGAACCATCATAGCTGTCAATTGTATGATAATCCAAAATAACTGTCATGGCAGGTGAAATTTGATAACAGCTAACTGTGTGAAGATGATGAACAGACACCTCTTCAGCAAGGGGTGTTGCAATAGTTTAGCCTCCTCCATAGCCATGGGGTTATGATCTTTGAAAATATCAAAGCCAAAACCACAAAAAGCTTATGAATTTTAAAGAATAATAATAATGAGAATAAAATAGAAGTCCATCAGTTTGTCTTCTTATGATGACATTGAAGGTAAAGAGCTAACACCTGCCTTAGTCAATATGGCTACCCCATCAATTTTAATGTGCTTGCTTGCTCTTGTTATAATCAATAGACATGTGCAGAAGGAGATAATTGCCCTTATATTCATTTATTTGAATATGTATATCCCATTTTTCAATTTCAAGGCAGTTCACAATATCAAACAACACAGTAGGGGCATATCTGAGGCTGCAGATGTGTGTACATGGAAGTGACGACTGCAAATAAAATGAGGGCTACAGTTGCTTAAGAGCAAAAGGGTGTCACGCCTGCCGCTCACAATGCAACTGGCTGTGGTCACTTCCACTTTGCTAAAATCTATCTCCCACTTGTGGATAGGTGGGGGCTTTTTTGCTTGTGTTAGAATTCCTGCTCTGTGATTGCAGTCATGGGATTTTTGTCTATCACATGACGGTGTATGTTTTGACTCCACAGAGTGGGAAGTGACGGAGACAGGATGTTTGTGTTACTGTGTTCCGTGAAGTGGGACTATTGTCCTTTGTTCCCCCTCTTTGCTGTCTGATGCTAGAGAGAGAGAGAGAGCCATGTTGCAGTGCTCTGTGTGTTTATACGTAAATAAAGTAGATTAGCCAAAATGTTGAGTTGCTGAGGTCTGTTACGCAAACTGCGAAGACTCTGTGGATCTCTAAGTGTGCCGATGTCTGTTGGCATCGGTCGCTGTGATGTTTGGCCTGAAGAAAGCTTTTGAAGCTCCCAAATGAACAACTAGAAGGGAGAGAACATGCCAGTCGGGCATGTGTCTCTGCCAGGGTCCTACTCAAGAGTAGGACGAGCTCCTTACAGCTTGTACATCCCTAATTCAGTTAATGGAACCTCAGAGACAACATGCTGAGGGCTTCATCTGAAGACGAGCAAAGTCAGTGGAGCAGAGGCATAGCTCTTCCTAATGCATTGCTCTACCTGAAACCCTCCAGACATGCTCTTCCCCCATGGTTGATTTCACTCGGTTGTGCTATGCCAGAAGGGAAGGCAGCAATTCTGCAAGGAGAGAGAAAGAGATACCAGCTGCCTTGGTGCTTCTGCACAACAGTTCTTTTTCAGTTCCAACATCCGTGCTGATATGGTTTAGCAGGGGTGAGCATAGCCTCCAACATTTCTCCATGTGGCAAAACCCAATGTTTTCAACTCACACTCCAAGTTAATAATTCTCTTCCATCCATTACTTTCAAAAGAAAACAGACAGGATCAAAGAGCTCGAACTGGAAGTTGTAGGGTAAGGTTTTTTGGGGGGGGGGAAGGGAGGGGTATATTTGCTATGCATTCTATAGAACTTCATGAAGTAAAACAGTAATTGAAAATGATACAATGTTCTGCAGGAATAGGGTTGCCATATTTCAAAAAGTGAAAATCTGGACACAAAAGTTGTTGAGCTTTCAGAAATTTGCACCTGGACGCTGTTTCCAACTGTCAAATCCCAGCTATGTCTGGGAAATTTCCAGACTATGGCAGCCCTATGCAAGATCCATGTTATACATTTTAGGAAAGACGTACTCCTTAGAGTACCTTTATTCAAGAGGGCTCAACATTTATATTAATTGGAGAAATGCGGCTGATAGACAAACCTGCTGTGTTGCAATTTACCTGTCCCCTAAAGCAAACTGACTGCTGCTAGTTGAGTATTCCCAAACTCTGTCATAAAGTTATTGTTTAAAAATTAGAAAATGGTAATTCTGTTTACATTACATTTCCAAGAATTGAGTCCAAACGGTGAACTAAATAAATTATGTATTACATGTGTTAAATGGACACTGCACAGTTCCATTTCTGTAATTATATATTCATGGTTAGAACATTTGTATTCTATAATCATAATGCCATGACTGATAAATTAACTGATGGATGCTATGAAAAGGTTTCTCATCATTATATTCTGCCTGGAGGAGGAAGGGTGATTGTATTCATTGGAGCACCAACAAAGGTTGATTAATTTCTTCTTCATGTACATAAATACATTCAGATTCCATTTGAATGGTTTTGATATGAGTTCAGGGTGCTCATGCCAGCTGCTAAAGAAAGCTAAAACGGGGGGATTTTTGATTACGTGTATAAAACAGAGAGAAAGATTCAAACACAGGTATGCGACCATCTGCCCATTTCACAAACACACTGTTTCCACAATGCAGCAGTGGGAATTTGCTGGAAACTCTATGAGGTCTTAAGCTAAAAACCATGATCCTGAGGCAATACTATCATCTACATATTTTTAGATCACTTTGCATCCCAATTCTTCATCCATATCAGGGGTTGGGAACCTCTTTCAGCCAATGGGCTTCATTCCTTCTGGGCAACCTTCTGATAGGAATACACCTGTGTGTGAAAAGGGTCAGAGTAAAGGGGGGGGGCATTAACGTAAATCATAACTTTGTACAGCGGGCTGCTTTCTACATACAGCCCTCTCTATCTTCCATCCAGGAGAGTAAGGGGAATTGTTGGAGTTCAAAGACATATTCCAGCTAAGCAAAAATTCTCAAGTGGGATATGAAGCAAGGCAAAGGAGGAGAGTGGTCTTGGGCTTGAGGCTCCCTATACCTGATCCATGTGATGACTTAGAAGCCTATGCAAGTCTCCTTTCCCAAAACTGTCTTGGAAGCTGATCATATGTGTAGTCGTACCTTGGTTGTCAAACTTCATCCGTTCTGGGAATCTGTCTGACTCTCGAAACAGTTCGAAAACCAAGGCCCGGCTTCCAATTGGCTGCAAGAGTTCCCTGCACTCAATCAGAAGCCTCAGAAGCTGCATCAGACGTTCGGCTTCTGGAAAATGTTCACAAACTAGAACACTCACTTCCAGGTTTGCGGTGTTCGGGAGCCAAAACGTCCGAGTACCAAGGCGTTCGACAACCAAGGTACGACTGTATTGCGAATTGAGACCTGAATAAGATTTCTTGCCCTTGTTGCAGTGTAAAATACAGTGTTCCCCAGCACCATCAACTTGCACCTTTCTGGCTCACAGGCACCATGGATAACAATAACAATAACAAAAGTCAGATCACTGTTTATTTCCTTGACACCTGATTGGAGGGCATTCCATAGGGCAGGTGTGACTACTGAGAAGGTCCTCTACCTGGTTCCCTGTAACCTCATTTCTCACAATAAGGGAACCACCAGAAGGCCCTTGGAGCTGGATTTCAGTGTCTGGGCTGAACAATGCGGGTGGAGACGCTCCTTCAGGTATACAATGGCAAGCACCAGCTAAACATCAAAGCAATTGTAGGATTTTCCAATTTTTGCTCCACTTGCCAGAAATACACTGTCATGCAATGTATGAAAAATACGTAAAGTAACCCCCCAAAAACAGAAATATGATTTGCCATTTCTTTTATTTTGTGGCTTCCTAACCAATATTATTGCACCAAATCATCCTAGTTGAGAAAACACTAATGATATGTCCCTATGTGGTGCAGCACAGATACATTGCATGGATTATCTTGGTTTTTTATCTAAGAGGATTATAGGATAAATGAATAAAATGTCCACTCCAGTGAAATGAAATTGAGCTTTAAGAGAGGGCAGAAATTGCTTACCAGACTAATTTCTTATATTGGTAAAAGAAAGAACAGACTGGTCAAGGAAAAGAAGCAAATGTCGTATAATATTCAGTTTCAGAAGGCACTGAGAACAAGCTTACTGTTTACAATGTGGATTCTGATGCCTCTTCTCTTTTTCTGTCAGAAGTCCACGTTTCTGTAAGGGGAGAAAAGGATACCATCACAATGTGTTTTTTAAAAAAGATCAGAGTATTCTGGAATATAGCTATATTAGATCTACTATCTTTGACATGATACAGCCATGACATTAATCCTCCTAAGGGAGAATTGGTCTAGATTGGGGAAGGCTGTGACTCAGTGGTAGAGCATGTTCTTTGCATGCAGAAAACCTCAGATTCAATCCCCAAGCATCTCCAGGTATGGCTGGACACATCCCCATCTATATCCCTTGAAAGCTGCTGCCAGTTAGTGTAGACAATACTGGTATAGATGTAAAAAGGTAAAGGTAAAGGGACCCCTGACCATTAGGTCCAGTTGTGACCGACTCTGGGGTTGCAGCGCTCATCTCACTTTATTGGCCAAGGGAGCTGGCGTACAGCTTCTGGGTCATGTGGCCAGCATGACTAAGCTGCTTCTGGTGAACCAGACAGGGCACAGAAAAGTCGTTTACCTTCCTGCCAGAGTAGTACCTATTTATCTACTTGCACTTTGACGTGCTTTCAAACTGCTAGGTTGGCAGGAGCAGGAACCGAGCAACTGGAGCTCACCCCATCACGGGGATTCAAACCACTGACCTTCTGACTGGCAAGTCCTAGGCTCTGTGGTTTAGCCCACAGCGCCACCCATGTACCAATGGTCTAACTCAGTGTCAGGAAGTTGAGTGAGAAGCAGGTTGAACTGGAATTTGTAAGAAGATAGAACCTGAAGGCCTGAGAGTCCTCTGTTGACTAGGCAAGGGTAACTACCTTGGCCCCTACTTTTCATACAAAGCCTGGACAATCCCTATGCTACATACTGGCTGCCAATCCTGATGTTATTTACCTCTATTTCCCTTTGATGCTTCAAATGGGTGCTGGAGGTTGAGCTAAGCACTTATAGTCCCAGGTCGATCCCACTTTTAGACTATGAAATTACCACAAAGCCTGGAGCTGTTTTTATAGGTTTTGTGGAGCATGTGATTTTTAAAAACAGCACTGTCCCCCATGTGTTAATATCACAAATCATTGCACTATGAGAACTGCTCATTGTTCTCAATATCACAGTATGCGAAGATAGCTGCTAAATTTCCCATGTCAATGCTGCTTGTGAAAACTGGGTGCAAGACTATAGCTGGAAGGAAGCAAAAAATGCTAAGACAAAACTTGGTGAGTTTGGATGGCAGATCAACATGCAACAGGGTACATACTCCTCCATGTATGAGGGAGAAATTCCCTACAGGACACGGAAGTAGGAATGATGCAACAGAGTTTCTCACTGAAACATTTTAAGAACATGAGATCACAAGAACCCATCTAGCCTAGTGACCTGTTTTCACAGTGGCCACCCAGATGCCCCAATTGGAAGCCCACAAGCAAAACCAGAGTGTAACAGCAGTCTCCCCACTTGTGATTCCCCTCTTGGCATTCAGAGGCATACTGCCTATGGCAGTGAAAGTAGAACATTAGCAATTATGGCTGGTAGCTACAGATAAGACTGATCCTCCACGAATTTGTCTAATCCTGCTGTATAGCCATCCAAAGTGCACAGCCACCACCACATCTCGCAGGAGAGAATTTTACAATGTGACAAAGTGCTGCGAATTGCACTCGTTAATATTATACGTGACTGAAAATGCGTTGTCATGAAAATAACACAGATGTTCGTAAGATAGATAAATAAATAAATAAATCACCGCTAATTGAGTTGGATTCAGATTTTGCCTTCCACATATGGAAAAGCTACTTCCTTCCACAGAAGGCTTTTGACTCAGAAGTGGGATCTTGCTAGGAGTGTGAGTGGGTGTGGAGTGAATTTTGCTGATCTCCCTCCCCCCCCCTTCCCCAGTACCATCTCTTGCACAGTTTTAGGACACTGTGTGGGAGGTGATGCTGAGAACAATGTCTAGATCCAAGTCATTAGCTAATTTTGTAGAAGGCCCATTATTGATCATTTACCAATCTATACCCTGCCTTTCAAGTTCTCTGTGGCAGGAGCCATCAACATTTTTAGATCAATGGCCACATCTAAAATTTTGAAAAAGCGCAGGTCACAAAATGGCTGTCACATCTAAAAGTGAAGAGGCAAAACCACAAAATAGTCCTTGCATGTTCACTCTCCCCCTGCCCTCAAGGAAAAAAGGGAAACCTGTATCAGCCATCATTGTGCTCACTCACAGAGAGAAACTTTGCATTTCTCCACTGTTCATAATGAAAGGTGTATGTGTGTGTGTGTGTGTGTGTGTGTGTGTGTGTGTCCAGTCCTGGCACCCAATGAAACATGGACATGTCTCAGGGAGTTTGTTCAAAGACTGGGGGGATATTTACTGATATGGCAGGAGCCAATAAGAGCCCTTGTTGATTTTTCTTCTTATTCGTTTTTTAAAGAACTGACATTGTGATTATTACAACTGAGGGTAAGACAGAAGGAGAGATGTGGGAAAGGCTAGGAAGAGAAATGTCTTCTCTGTATAAATTGGAGAAACCTTTTTGATTAGATATTAGCAACAACAGTATGGAATAGGAATGCTGAAAATGAATGTACATAAATACAAGTACAGCAGCATAAATCTGCTTATATACTTCCTAGCAGTTACTTCTAGAATTTTACATATATAATGAAGAAATCAAACAAGAAAAATGAGAAATGATTCGGCAAAGGAAGATGCAACATTATTTTACAGCACAAAAACCCATTTGCGTTATATGTCTTAGTCTTAAACAAAGAATATTTTATATAATGTGCTGGAACATTAACTCACTCATCCATGGCTATGGATCCTGTGGGTTCGAGTATGGGGAACGTGCTCTTGTAATGACGACTGCATTCCCCAGCTGCTGTTACAGCATCTGTCAACTAGTCCTGCAAGATCTGGTTTTCATTTCAATATTGTTTCAGAGGAAACAGTTATTATTATTATTTTAAAAATCAGAATCCATTAGCAAAACCAATAGAATAAAATGATTTTAGCTATGCCAGATTGCATTTTGCAATAATACTTCAGAGCATATTCTGTACATTTTTTATAAATGGTATCTGGAAAAAATTCCCTTGAGACCCAGAAGCAATCATGTAAATAATGTGCATCTTCTATTTAATTTACTTGGAGGAATCAGTGGGGCGAGGGGAGGGAATTCACAGAGATTTGATCTGGGAGATGCTTGAAGAGTGTCCCTGACACAGACAAACACTGCTCAAAGAGCCAAACAGCAGCTGAACTAGAAAGAGAAGGTGGTGGATCTAATACACTATCATATCTGTTGCAACTGGAATAACAGATGACAAATAACATGGAATTTTACATAAAGCATGAAGCATCAAACAAGATACCCAACAATAACACAGAGACAAAATTTCCTTTGCATCTATCCACACTCATTGAAGAACATCCAAGCTCTTGTCTTGATTACCTGCTGTTCTTCTCCATTCATGCAGAAGTCTAATACAACAACAGGTGTGTATTTTAAGAAGTTGGAGGATCAGATCCTTCCAAACACCAACACTCAACACGGGCTGAAGGTGATATGTTCCACATAACCTTCTTTCCCCAGGAAGGGAGAGGACAAGGCTCCAAAGGTTGCTTGCCAGCGGTAGGCATGGTCAAGTGACAGTGGGCACTGCCGAAACAGGCACTGCCACCTCACAATGCACACTCACCTTCATAACAACATGCGCACACAGACTTATGCAGACACTTGCACACACACTCACCACCCATATGGCGCAGAAAGATTTGTCTCTGAAGGGCAGAGATACTGATTTCATCCCTATTGCTGTACTGGGCTGGGGAAAGAAGTTCCTCTCCTCCCAGCCCAGCCCAATGCAAGTGGGAAATCACTGTCTCCGCTCTTCAGAGAATACTGTTAAATGCCACCCCAGTTTCCAATCAGTGAGAGACTCCAGGGTCTCCAGTGCTCACCCTGGGTTCGGTTTCCTTGGAATGAAGGAATATACGGTTTTATTTATACATACAGTAGAACCTCTAATTACAACTGCCTCAGGTTACAAACACTTCAGGTTACAAACTCCGCTAACCTGGAAGAGTTACCTAGAGTCGAGAATTTGCCCTAGGATGGGAACAGAAATCGTGTGCCGGAGGCACAGCGGCAGCAAGAGGCCCCATTAGCGAAAGCACGCCTCTAGTTAAGAACAGTTTCAGGTTGAGAATGGACCTCCGTAACGAATTAAGTTCGTAACGAGAGGCACCACTGTATATACAACCTGAGCATAATATGAGGGAGTAGGGCTCAGAGCATTAAGACCCCAACAGATCTTGCTTTTCCATTTGGTTGCCAAGGGAACCTCAAAGTCTAGCACAGAGGTAAACACACACACACACCTCTCTCTCTCTTTCACACACACACACACACACACACACACACACACACACACACAACTCTGGCTACTGTTCTCCTACACAGAAGCTAGGGGAAGAGAGAAAGGCCCACCCTTTTGTCTTGTGGCATAGAGCAACTTCTTTGGTGATGCTAATTATGGTGCTTAAGGAGCTAGCCAAAGTCATTATCTTAATAGAGGAACTGGTTCAGCAAGCTTGTTCTTATACATTCTGCTCCCACAGATACAGGATGCCAAGAACTCGAAGAGACTTGGGGCATCATACAGACTGACCCACCCCAACTCACAACAATACAGTCTTTCAAGAGCAGAGGCAATATTCCTGCCCCCGTTACTGTAATGGAGGGTAAGACTCAATGGCTCCTACCATTAGAGCTTTCTGTCTGAAGAGCAGAGGCAGCAATGTGTTGCTATGGCAACACAATTCCAAATACCAGGAATCAAAAGTGCAAATTATTGATTGGCCGAGGTGGTCTCTTTTGGATATTCTCTTGCTAAGAAACCAAACCTCATGCTTACTGAAATGGGGGGAGCAAACAACTGCCTCAACACTTCAAAGAAAAACTGAGCTGGGCAGAGCGGAACCTCTCCTCTCAGCCAAGCACCTTAATCAGATGGAAGATGCTTCGCAAAGTTGGCTTTTCCTGACTTTGCAAATGCGCCTCTTTTTCTTGTGTGCCGCCTCTGCTGGGAGGCTGATGCTACTCAGAAAACAGGAATGTGTTAAGAGAAAAGAGCACATTTGCATGGGGGCTGGTGGGCCACTTCTGATGACTTGCCAGGCCTGATTCAGCCTGTGGGCTCACAACCCCTGCATTACAACACATCATAATTATATTATATAAATGTGAACCGTGACATATATAATGCATGTCGTAGCAGAGCCAAATTACTGCTTTTAATACAAATTTATGATTTATATCAAATCCAAAGCAGTTTGAAATTGCAATCCTATGCACATATACCTAGGAGCAAGTCCATTAAGCAAAGTGGGAATTCTGAGTTAAGAGTGCATAGGATTGTGTACTCTTAAACGCACAATCAATCTTAAATCAATACACCATCATTTGTTTGTTTTTCCCAGCAACACATTATTTCATAGTAAATATTGATTTGTTAGCAAAGTTATATCATCAACTAAAAAATAAAAATAAAACCTTGGCTGCTCTGTAACTTTAACACCCTTAAGTATATTCAAATCTTTCATAGATGTAAAGTGCCTTGCAACCATGAGCAATGATTTTAACAGCATCTCAAATCAACTGCAGCACAGATCTGTGGATTACTTTGGCACACAGGAGTTTAAAGCACATACTGTGAATCCCTATACAACCACCACTTAAAACACTGCCCAGGCCCAGATAGATTGCTATGGCAACAAAATCCCAAATACCGGGCTGGTAAGTAACAAAAATGTAAATTATTGATGGACTCGGAGTTGTCTCTCTTGGACACTCTCCTACTGAGAAACCAAACCTTATGCTGACTACTACAGAGGGAAGGTTGATAACACAATTTCCTCAGCACACTGAGCACTTAATCCGGAGGGATTTCATTAAATCTTGCGGTTTAAATTTTTATTCTTGGAGCAGCAGTCAGCAAGCAGAGATTACAGTCAAAATGCCACCATTCAGGTCACCGCTCCCTGAACTCGGGAATTTGCTGTTAACATGACAAGAAACTAAAATTTAAAAGCACCTGAGGGGTCTAAATAGCTTTCATCTTGGGCTTTGATGGCAACATTAGCCACAATACCAGTTGTGGTCAGCAGCAGACAGAAGGGAAGTAAAATACTGATACACAGTATTTTGTAGTACAGTGCCACAAAGGATGCAAGGGAGAGAGAGAAAATGCAGGGACAATTTAGAGGACTCGTGCTTTCCTTGCAAAAGGTCCCAAGTATAATTCCTGGCATCTGCAAGTAGAGCTGAGAACTACCCCTTTCTGAAAATCTAAAGAGCTGCTGCTACTAACTTAGTGTGAACAATACTAAGCTATATACTTGACACTAGAAAGCAGGACAACATTGATTCTGTCCACTTCAGATCAGGTGATGAGAGAATTGTTTTGATTATTAAGACCATTGCTTCTGAGAAAACCAAAATGTTCAAGGACTGAAAACAGAATGACAAAATCCTGAGAAGAAATTAGTATATTAAAAAAGGGGACGGGGGAACCAAAACGGAAAGAGCTTTCCACAATATCTAAACCTAACGTCAAGGTTCTGAATCTAGTCTAAATGGCTGAGGTGGCTAAGCCTGTAAATATTGTTAATAAATAAAACTATTTAAACAACAGTGGAACATCCTTCTTACTCTTCTCTTTGCTTCATCTATGATGTATCAACTGGAATATGGATCATGGAATATGCTTTGTATGCAGAAGATCTCAGGTGCAATTCCTGACACCTGGGAGAGATTCCTTTCTGAAAACCTGGAGAGCTGCTGCCAGTCAGTGTAGATAATACTGACTTAGATGGATCAATGGTCTGACTCCGTATAAGGCAGATTCTGCTGTTCCTACTGCACTATTTCTGAAATATCTGAATCAACTACTTCAACTGAGAGCAAATCCCTTCTTTCTACTTAGGCCACAGTTGCCACCAAGTTAGATGTTAACATTGTTTTAGCAGCAGAAGATGATAGCAGGCTACTCTGTTTCTTTTCACTTTTATTTCAGAGATTTAAATGTTAGCTACCTTATTCTGCAGACAGAACACACATAACATTGTCAAGGACAAGAATTCTGGGAGGCTTCTAGCTCCCCTTGGCTCAGGTTGATGGATTTACAGCCCTCTACAATTTCTGTTTCATTCTCAGTTTGATCCCATGTCAAAAGAGCACATCATTTGACAACGTACTACTCTGATAACTGAACCATGACAACGCTTGGCTCAGTATCATAACTCCTTGATCAATAAACAATCACAGGAATCAGTGGGCATCACAAGACTCTCTTTTCAGGAGAGAAAACTGTTAATTACTTCACTGTGACACTTTTATTTACCCACAAAATCATTCTCTCTTACAGCACTTCAGCTGAAAGCAAATACACTGCATAGGCAACAAGTAGACCAAAGCGTTGCAAACCATCCTTTGAAGCAGAAATCAAGAGAGGACTCTACATTTGCACAAAGACCTTTTTATATTGGGTCCCCGAGCAGATATCCAAAGCCTCCTTTTATCCTGACATTCAAAACTATAGCTCCAATTCCATATACTTCCTAGTATCCAGATGTTATGGTTTTCAAAGGAAGGTGAGATGACTGTAAATCAATTACCTGTGAGGCAGTTCAATCCATGTTACGCATGGAGACAGTGTCTTTATGGAACTCTTCAGGCAACAGTAGAAAATGGCACTCAGTAGAAACACACAGACACACAGGGAGAACAGCAAGGGGATATACTCAAAAACTAATTTTAACAATGATAAAAAAAATGCCAAGAAAGATATGACCAAAAATCTGGAAGTCCAAACTTGAAAAACATTAAGTTAATTCATTCTCTCGGATCCACTGTGCTATTAGTTGGTAATGTAAAGGGTTGGAATGAACATTTAGATTTGGAACATGTATTTTGCTAAACCATGTTTGGGAATGCCCTGCCTTCATGTGACTGTAATTGCATGGAGGGGGGAGTGCCTGCCTCTGCTGCCCTGTCTTGTTCCCCCTTGTGTTGTGTATTGAGGCTCTGCCCCCACTCCTCACCTGCAGGTCTGGGAACCATGATCATGGCCAAAGAGGAGTCTCCCCTCTGCAGACATCCCCACCCAATATGGGCCAAAATAGCGCTTTAATGGCAACTAAATTGTGTATTAACTCTTTTTTTAAATGTTTTTTATTAAATTTTCCATAAAATCTTCATACATTCAATTTTCCACATCACACATTTTAGTTTGTTGAACCTCCCTCAACTCCTCTGACAATCATCCAAAGTTACTTTCCTATTTACACATTTCTTAATTATAATATCGCCTTTAAATAAAAAAAAAAATTGTATCCTCGTTTGCATTCTTGCGATAGTCCTTAGTTTTCACAAAGCTTCTTTAAAGCACACTAGCATTACATTCTCCTCACATACAGTTTTCAAATACTCTCTAAATTTTCCCCAGTCCTCCAAAAACTTTTGATCTCTTTAAAGTCTGATTTTTCCCGTTAATTTGTCCAGTTCCGCATAGTCTGTTAATTTACTTCTCCATTCGTCCAGAGTCGGTACTTGTTCTTGTTTCCACCTTTGAGCTATCAGCATTCTCGCTGCAGTTGTTGCGTACTGGAAGAGTTTAAAGTCCCTCCTATTTATTTCCTTTCTAGTTATCCCTAGTAAAAAGGTCTCTGGTTTCTTTACAAAGCTATATTTCAGCATTTTCCTTAACTCATTATATATTATTTCCCAGAACCCCTTCACCTTCTTGCATTCCCACCACATGTGCATGAATGTACCCTCTTTCTCTCTACATCTCCAGCATTTGTTACAGGTCTTGTACATTTTTGCCAGCTTAACCGGTGTCATATACCATCTATATACCATTTTCATGGCGTTTTCTTTTAACGTTATACATGCTGCGAATTTCAGATTTTCATTCCATATCTTTTGCGAGAAAATTGTGTATTAACTCTTAATGGGAGGATTATCTTTTCCTTCAAGATGTTTCGTTTCTGGGAATTTGGGGTATGTCAACAATTAAGGAAATAACCAGTGGTATTAGAGTAAGACAATGGTAATAGGGTATGCCAGTTTTGTGACAAAGTGGTTGAAAAGGATATTTGAAAGACGTTTATAATGATATTATTAGCATTCTCATTTATTTGATTTATTATCTTACACAGACATATATTGTAATAAGTGTTTCAAAACACACTAGATTAAAATAACCTTCAGTAAGCTAAAACAATCTGCAGGAAGATTACAGTTGCTAGTGAACGTACATGAAATGTACCCAGTGCAAATCCTGATACCCTGCCTTGGTTAGATTATGGGGAAAATGTTTTTATAACACTGTAAAGCTGGCAATTCAAGGTATTAACTTTTATAAAACTATTAATGAGCAACAGTTAACACAAGACCTGACAACTTCATTTTGATCCCCATAAAACAAATTAATGTTAACATCACTTAAATGTCACTATGTATTTTACAGACATAAATTAATCCAAAATTCTGACAAGAATGGCTATAAATAAAGCTGGCTGCTCTCCTTTTACTGATTTCATAACATGCAACAATAAAATATTAAATGACTCCCCCCTTTTACCCTTTTAAAATATAATGCTGTATTACTATATGTTAAACCATTTGAGTTGAAATAAATTACAGAATTGAAATCATAACTATTGAGGCACCCATGCTTTCATCCCTCATCTATTCACACCCTTTCTCACTTCTGGCTTTCCTGACTGGTCCATTCTATATACTGAGCTTTTGCACATTTGATACGGTCAAATATATACAGAATGTCTATGTAAGTCTGTCTTACATTTAAACGATACTACTTTGACCAGTGTATACTAATTTGCATGTATACTAATTTGGTGAGTGTGAAAAAGCTCGATATCTAGTTGTTTTATCGGGAAGAAGCTACAGCAAGTACAATGGCTTTTGAAATTCTGCTAATCTTTCCTGCTGACAACAGTCTGATCTTAAATACTTTTCGACAACAAAGCATTAACGTAGGCCAACAATTCACCCATGAAACTCTGTAATAGGTAGTCCCTCAGCAATGTAATCATGTGGCTGAGTTGTTTTCATAGAGCCCTGTTATATTCCACCAAGGACAACACTGGTTCCTTTAATACAGAGTATCCCTCTATCTTCATCATCTTGGATGTCTCTTATTGCAGACCCAGGTCATGGAGCCTCAACTTCCACAGCTGCCACCACCATGAACCACCATAGGTAGAATTGGCAGGAACAGCAGCAGAGATGTCCTGTGCTTATCCTGTTAATCATGTTACTTTGAATGTCATACTTTTATATCTGACTTTCTTCAGTAATGTTTTATTTTGGATTATTTTATTTGATGTTTTAATGTAGGTTGTAAACTGCTTTGAGATTCTTTTCTTGAAAATACAAAGCAGTATAGAAATAAAATGAATAATAATAATAATAATAATAATAATAATAATAATAATAATAATAATAACTCAAAGAAAGCTATTAAGAATAAAAGAAAAGAAGCTAAGCGGCTTACAGCAAAACACAACTATCAAAACTAGTTTACAGGTACTATCTATGGGGCTGTGACGAAACACCTTTAAATCAGAATATACACACTCCAAAGGTAAATTATTCCATAGCATGGTGGATTCTCAATTGGTTCCAGAGAGTTAGGCCATGTGGCCTCATGCAGAGAGCTTTGCATGTTATGAGATTGTTTTTGATGCTGAGCACAAATTCCAGAACTAAGAATCAGCTTCCTAAAGAGCCTTCTTAAAGAGCCAGGTCTTAGGTTTTTTTTACCTACGGGGTTACAGTTAGAGAGCCATGTTATATGCTTCATTCAACAGCAGCATCCAGTGTGAGGCCTCAGCTGCTAAACAAAGAGTGTGGGTGACACTTAGGGCAGAATCTGGTCCTTCAAGATTCTTCACCTTTGAAGTGAGTCGCCACTTGGTTTAGGATGAACCACTGCAGCTTCTGTCTCATAGGCAATGCAGTTTAACGTGACTTCCCAAGTTCTGCCTAATAGCGCAGACCAGCAATAAAACTGCTAGCACATTTACAAAGCTAAGCAAGGTTCAATCTGGATGGGGGACTGCGTTGAGGTTCCTGCATTGCATGGGTTTGGACAAGATGACTCTTGGGGTACCTTGGACCCATAGGGGACAATTCTATTATTCTATACATTTCAGCTAAGTAGTAAGTCCCATTGAGTTTAATGGGGCTTAGTCCCAGGTAATTGATTATAGGATTGTGGCCCCAGTATCTTGATCCTAGGTTTTCACTGCTAACTTCATTGTATGAATATATTTTGCATGTTGGAACTAGTTAGGTGCCCAATTACTTCTTCTTTAATAGGAATTTCAAATCTTTGAGAAGTTGAGTGGAGACTCTTGTCATATCATAAGATCAACATGCAGAAATTTCAACACAGCTAACAACAAAGGCTTCCTAAAATTGTAAAAAGGAGACATTCTCAAGTTGTGTTTAGTATAAAATCCTCATCACTGACTAGGCATTACCAGAGGGCATCTAACAGGAGTGCTTCTTAAATGCTAATTAGCAATTAGCAACTTCAGTGCCAGATTCTATGCAGGCATTTCCCATATTTAACAAAATTCATACAAAGCCCCCCACCCCCCATATTAATATACATATGGCAAATATTTTGATTGTAATGGTTCCACTAATGAATCAAGTCTATTCAAAAGCATTTCTTAATCATTATGGGTGTGTTTAACTTAAACATTATTTAACCTTTCTGTGTATACTGGGATTATTTATTTATTTATTTATTTACAGTATTAGGACCTTTAAAGCATACTTATTTATACCTAATTTTAGTCACCTTATAAGAACTACTGATTTGTACCCAAGTGACACACACAAGCAGACTAGAAACCCATTTCTTCTGTCTCCACTGATGTATGGAGTAATTTCCTCAGATGCCTTCATTGCAATTTGCAAACACATTAACCAAAGCTATAAAACAACAGCAATCGGCGCTATCCATAACTGAGAAAAGCAGGAAAGAGAAATTTAGCAAATATAACTGATTTCTGTATTATCTAGAGGCTGGAATACACTCTACCTCAGCACAGAGAATCAGTTTCTCAAACGTCTCATTAATCTTTTTACTGGACAAAAATAAGGTTTTACAAGCCCAGCTCCATGCATTTGTCAATTCCAGGTAATAGCTTTTCAACTGGCCTGTGACTCTTCTCTCCATTTTGCAAACACACAAAATTGCTATGGGCAAACAGCAGCATGCACACAAACAAACAGACAGACAGACAGACAGACAGACAGACAGACAGACAGGCACGTGTATAATATTCACTCCACATGTTCAAAGTCTTACAGATCTTAAAGATCCTCTAAAGCAGTACACTGAATCAGCCTATTTATCCTTGTTTCTTCCCCTTGAATTGTATGTATACTTCCGTGGAAGTAAGTCCCATTTAATTCAATGCAGCTTACTTCTGAGTAGGCATATACTCATGCTGCTTCCTTATACAATGTCTTCTTCCCTCATCTTTGCATCCAGCAGCTACATTCTCTTTTCCCTCCTCTGTTCCCTTGGTGTCGCTATTCTACTGAATTCAAGCTTAGCATTTACAGCCCCGAACACTGGTACTCTATCCTTGGAGCGTTGGGACTTCCTGACTGGTTGTACATGGACATGTGTGTTGGGTGGTCAAGCAAAAAAGAGGCCAGGGCTCGTGCATCTTTAATAATTTCAGACTTTCAGCTGAACTATTCTACCCAGCTTTCTACCCAACTATTAAAGGTACACAAACTCTATAATTTCATCTGGCCAGCTCACACTGGTGTGATTTGAACTCCCGAAATGCATTGGAAAATCTGGGGTAACAGTGGCTCGAGGCAATGCCATTTAGCCTGGGGAGGTTCCAACAAGACAGATGTCTTAGATCTTGGTGGTTCTCAGGTACATGGCATGTTCTAGATAGAGTTGCATTACCCTTGAAAGAACATATATGTTGTCAGTGTACTCACTGGAGGGGATCTTCAGTGTCTAACACTGACATCTTTGGCTCCTTCACCTTCTGACATCTTTGGCTGCTTCACAGCTATGCCACAGCGACACATGCCCTGGTAACTTCTCATCTTGCTAACTAACATTAGTGTTCTCTGTGGGGCTTCTTAGCTGCAGCTAGTACAAAACGTAGTGACTGCATTGCTGAGTGGTTCAAAGTATTAAGATAAAATAATGCAGATTTTGAAAGAAGAGCACTGTGTGCTGATTGGCTAAAGAGCCAAATTCAATGTGCTAAATATTATTTGTTTGTTTACTGTTATGTTTGTATCCCACCTTTCCTCCATTGAGCTCAAGTTGGTGTACCTGCTTCTCCCCATTTACACTGTATCCTGTAATAAGGTTGTGAGATGGGTTAGGTTGAGGGACTAACTGGCCCGAGATAACCCAATAAGCTTCATGGTTGACTGGGGATTTGAAACTTGTTCTTCCTGATCATATTCTGACATTCCTAGCCATTCCTGGATATTGACATATAAGGTCTTATACAAATTAGACCTAAATACTTGAAGGAACATCTTCTGCCATAAGAGAGCAATCTGAGTTCATCAGAAGAGAAGCCTGTCCGGTTGTGCTGTAGATTTGCTATATGGTAACCCGGGACTGGGCCTTCTCTCTTTCGTGATTCCCCACCTGTATAATACTCCCAACCCAGAGGTAATACTGGCAAGGGTCACTAATGCAGCACTCAGAGTCACACCTGTGCTTGCAAAGGGCTTCCCTAGTCTCCACCTCTGGCACCCACAATGGCACCCTCTGGCATTCTGTTGAAGCCAACAGAACAGATTCCAGCGAGGATGGGGTACCCGTGACAGCAGCTCCAGTTTGCAAACAATCTCCCAGACTCCCAAAAGGTTGGTGACCTCTGAGCCAGCTGCTCTGCTGATTTACGCTGTATTAGTGTTTTGTATTTGTTTGATGCTTTGCTTGATTTGTTTGATGTTTTAGCAGCCCCTGATTTATGATTGCTACTGATGTGGTCTAACTCATTTTTTAAAAAATTACCTTTTTCTGGGCTTGGCTTTATGATGAAAGGCAAGTTAGGAAAACATTGAAATAATTACCGGTAAATATGTGCCATTTTAACCATCACAAAGAGTGTGAGTTGCAAAGCCACATGGATTATGAGTATTTATTTCTGTCTGGGACTTCACTGAGCAGAGTTGTTGCTTTTTCCAGTACCCTTTAAAGGCTTTTCAGATGTATGTTACGTAGAACAAGTGTACCTAAAAATTACAATTCAGCATCTTGCAAAAAGGCAAAGCATCTGATAAGGGTGGACTGAAGAGTGGAAGCCCTTCATTTTAATTTCTGTAAAAAGGAAATTTAAAATTGTGCATCAATAAATCACCAAGGGCACTTTCTGAAGTTGACTGTCATGTTTGACATTTATATTGCTGCAGTAAATATCTTCAACTACAAAACACAACCATTTTAATGAATTTCTCCTATCATCCTTGGAGTATGCAGACATGCAGACAGTTCCCCCCTAATCTCAATTTCTCAGCAACATTGTATAGAGATAGTCTGCAAACTCAGACAGTGCAACATTTGGGACATTTTGTCCTGCTGGCCAAGTTAGGTGTCTTCTCTCCTTCAAAATGCAAGTCAGTGGCTACTGCAGCTATGTTTCATGGACCAGATTCACGCCATATATTGTGGCATTAAAATTGGTCTTTCTGTCAGTTTCACATTAGCTTATACAGCTTAATATAGAGACTCCCAGAGAGGCTCTAAAGGAAAATATATAAAAATCAAAGCAAAATAAAAATAAAAGGGAGGGCAGAACCCACCATCAGCTAACCAGAGACAGCTGGGCTTCTGATGCAGCAATCGCTTTGCTGCTCTATGCCAGTTCGTATTGTTATTCCCGTGTTACAAGTGGGAGCTGCAACAAAGTGTTGTGGCATGAAGTGCTCGCTGTTCAGAATTCCAGCCTCTCCATTGTGTTCCCATTGTCCCCAGATTTGACCCCAGTCAGCATTCTGTGGCCACAGAACACACTCAAGTCTTCACTGCACTGTTTGGGAGCTCACCCCTGCACCCGCTTAAGTTTTACCTGCTAAAGATTGATAGTATTTATGTGAGCTTTGGGGTTCCCCAAAGCCTGCTGATACCTCTCTGGCATAATGTTTTGGCTATGTGAGCAATGACACGCACAGCCTGAACATTGGAAATATGGGAATGCTTGAAGTATTTATTTTAAACATTGATCCTCACATTTCAGTGGCAGCTCCGAAGGTATTCACAGCTCAGTTGCCATAAAAGCAAACACAAAGAATTCACAAAATCAGTAACACACCCACATTAAAACAGCAGTACTCAATTAATCAAGAGTTTTCAGTTTCTAAAACAAAAACAAGAAACCAAATAGAATAAATTACAAATAATACAAAAGCAAGGCTTTTAGCAGCAGGTATTTCTTTATTTGTTCACAAATCATCTTTCATTTCCCAGTTCTAGGATGGGTCACATCAAAACCATAAAAGTAAAACATAGTGGAAAAAATACAATGCAATAAAACAACAGAATAAAAGAGCAAGCAGCAATATAGGCCACTGATGGAATTTAAAATGTCTATGTGAATACAAATGTTTTTTTTTGTCTGGTCCCTACAGGATAATGATGCTCACACCAGATGAATATTTTTGGGGGGTGGTATTGCACATCTGAGGCACTAGAGCCAAAATTGACCCCTTCCTTGTAGAGGTCTATGCAGTATCTAGTGGGAAAGCTACACAGAGAACAGTTTTAATCCATGGAGAGGTTGATATGGATTAGATTTATAATCCCTTTGGGTGGTACATAAATGCCAGGAAGAATAGAGACATCTAATTAAATTACGTTTATCAAACAGGCAGGGGAAACAGTTTTTAGCTGACACGTAAAAACAACCAAAGCAGAATTCCACCAGCTGAATGCAGTTCTGCTGCACCCAACTTTTCAACTCCACTGAGAATACTCCATCCCTGGTAGTCACCCACCTCATATCTGAAGTTGACCTAGGCCTCTAACAGAGAGGGGGTAGTTCTTCACATAATTAAAGCTTTTAAGGTAAAAAACCGGTACAACTCTATCATGCCTGGGAACAAACTGGTAGGCAGTGAAGTAATTTAAGTGTTGACAATAAAAGTTCCCTCTCCCTTGTTCCAGTTAACCATTTTGCAGCTGTGTTTTGAACCAGCTGACATTTCTAGACATTCTTCATAGACAATGTAGAGTGCAATTACAGGCAACCCCTCACCCCACAGTTATGCAGGGGTTATGTTCCAGGTCAACGAGGCATGTGTAAACTCACCTCACCACCATCCTGCCCCACCCTGTCCTGCCCTCTTCTGGTGCCCAAAATGGTGTGCACAGTTGCATGTGCATTGAACATGTGCAAAATTAGGAGTTGCCTGTACTGTAATCCAAGGATAGCCAATGCACATGTTGTTGGATTCCAGATCCAAGTAGCCTTAGTCAACATAGCCAATGGTACTCCAACTGTAAACTAATCTGGATGGGCATGAATAATTGTGGACAGATTAGGTTCTTTTGAGAAGAGCTGTAGCCGGTGACTGAACTTGCTTAAAAATACTTCATGCTATGGAATACATTTTGACATACATATAGAGAGCTGGATTTAACACCATTCCAAAGCTGCTGAGTTGAGTTCTCAGGAGGTCTTTGCCAGAACATGCAATGTTTAAATGTGGGAACGTTTGTCTCCACAGGCATACATCCCTATGTGCATTGCCTCAATAATTTGATGTTAAGGTTTGCAGGATGCTTTTACTTGATTCAAAGCAAGCAGAACCATCTACACATTAGGGTACTTCATAAAACAGGTTCCCCAGTTGAAAAAGATATTGTATTCGGGCAAATGCGAGTAGAACCCTCTGCACTATAAAGTGCCTGATGACACAAGGCATTGTAATAGTGTTCAAGCAAACAAGTAAAAACCCCACACAGACCTTCACCACTCAACATGAGGAAAGTTGGGGCCACAGTGGGTAGATGCACATAGGGACACTGGGGGCAGGACTGGCACAGACACCCCCACCTCCCATCTATGGAGGCAATGTTTGCATGTTGCCTTAGGTCACAATAAACAGAACCTCAGTCTTATCTGGATATATCAGAAATAACAGTAATACTTGTAAGAATAAAGGTCTAGAAAACCACCACTATATAATGCTATATTAGCAAAGTAATTTAAATGTCTCAATACAGACAATAGTAATTTGTTCAGAATTGGAACAGAGCCAATTTAAATAAGCAGCCTTCCTCATTCTGCATTTCTATATTGGCTGCCTAGCCCCCAAACTGTGCACAGTCTGTGCATCATTAGAATACAAACAAATAATCTTAAAATAATAATGTCACTGTCTGTTGTATTTCTCTACTAGTCCCACAAGAGGCAACTTTTTCCGTCAATTGCACAGCAAGGAGACAAGGTATTACCCACCCAGCAGTATTCCATGCAGGGCTATTCATACAGCCTGCCAAAGAAATCCCAACTCCATTTGCCAAGGGAACCCAAGCTCTGAGACAATTTTTTTTAAAAAAAAGCTCCATGTCTACATACAAAATAACTTAACGAAGCTAAAATTATGTATGTAAATATGTCTATTACGCATATGCATATACAAGTTCCTTATGAATGCCTCATGGGCTATGTAATACTTGTGCTTTTGCCGAGTTTGGAAGGTGTTTGGGAAAAGAAGTCGTGACAAATGTAGAACAAGGGAAAAAACAGGTTATAGGTGAATCAGAATAGGAGACTGCTGAACAAGAAAAATAGCTATGTAGGGCACAGATCCCTAAGCATGGGAGGTTATTGTAGAAACCTTTTGCTGATTTTCAGACGCATTTGCAGTCAATAAGGTCTAGGGACATGCTGTGGCAAAAGTGGGAATCGGTCTCCACACTCAAATAAGATTGCACACTTCTAATGTTTACTGTGCTTTCTCTTAAATACATATACTGGCCTCCTGTCTACTCTTTGATCCAGCAAAAATCCAGTCCTGAACTTGGGGAAGTACTGTAGCTCAGTGGTATAGCAGAAGGTCCCAGGTTCAATTCCTGTTGTCTCCAGACAGAGCTGAGAGAAGCTCCGCCTGATACCCTGGAAAGGTACTGCCAGTCAGTGTAGACAATACTGAAGTAGATGGAAACAAAATCAGTGAATGCACAGATCTTCTGGTGCTTCAGAAATGTTTAAAGAAAGGAAACAAACACCATTCATAGCCACCTCGCAATAATAAAGCAAGCTCACATCCAGTAAAATTCTGAAGAAATCTGAAAGCTCACAGAAAATGTTCTGGGAGATGATCTATAATGAAATGAAAAAGGTATTTAAATATACCTTTCTGAAGAAACCAGAGGCCTTTCTCCTGGGCATGGTTGGCCAATTGGTGCCAAAGAAGGATAGATCTTTCTTTATGTATGCTACAACAGCAGCAAGAATACTTATTGCAAAGTACTGGAAGACACAAGATTTACCCACTCTGGAAGAATGGCAGATGAAGGTGATGGACTATATGGAACTGGTGGAAATGACTGGCAGAATCTGAGACCAGGGAGAAGAATTGGTGGAAGAAGATTGGAAGAAATTTAAAGACTATTTACAGAAATACTGCAAAATTAATGAATGTTAGAATGATGTCAGAATGAAATTAAGTGGTTTTAGCAGCAATGTTATAAAGGAGTATGTAAAAATGGTTTGTTAACAGGTGAGAATCCAAAGTTACAATATATTAAGTTAAAGGATTAGGATAAAAGCAAAGAGGGAAAGGACTTGCTGAATTAACTAACTGAACCGGAACACAAAAAAGGGAGGTGTGAGGAGGTCAGGGAAACAAGTAAATGAAAGACAAGACATGGAAAGATTGATTTGTTTTTAAGTGTTTTTATTTTTCTGTATTTTGTATTTTTCTTTTCTTTTTTTCTCTTTTTCTTATTTTTGTAACCTTTTTTGAAACTTTAATAAATAGCATTTTTTAAAAAAAGAAAGCTCACAGAAAATGAAGGAGAGAAAAAAATAGAAGCCTCGTTCACAGGGGAGGAAATCTTTTCAGAAATTGGAGGTCAAGTTTCTGTATAGCAGGACTGAAAACTAACATTTTCCATCAAGAATTTGGCAGTATTCCTTATTTCTCATACCCTACTAAAACTATGTCTATATTCAACCAAACTAAATGCATTCTTCACATTTACTCCCCACCGATACCTCCTCTGTGTTCAATTTTAGAAACTAAGCTTCTTAGAGCAGGGATCTATCATCTTGTTATTCTGTTTATGTGCCATCCAACTAATGGAGCAAATTTATCATCATTGTCATCATCACCATCATCATTGCTTACAAGGAGGTGCAAATTATTTCCTTCAATTGTACCAATATATCTCTACCACCTTACAGAACGTTTCATAAATCTGACAAAGTAGGCTACAGACCAGGCTTCTTCAACCTCGGCCCAACCTTGGCCTACAACTCCCATGATCCCTAGCTAGCAGGTCCAGTGGTCAGGGATGATGGGAATTGTAGTCTGAAAACATCTGGAGGGCCGAGGTTGAGGAAGCCTGCTGTAGACCCTGAAATCACATTCCACAATCAATTTTCATCTTTAAGGTGCATGTCACAGGTTAGTTTATAATTTTATTAATAACAATTAATCATAAAACCGAGATGCTCAACAATAATAGAAACACCATTTATCACATATGGGGAATACAGTGGTACCTCGCAAGACGAAAAACGCGCAAGATGAAAGAGTTTTCCGTTTTTTGAGTTGTTCCGCAAGACGAATTTCCCTATGGGCTTGCTTCGCAAGATGAAACATCTTGCGAGTTCTTGCGAGTTTGTTTCCTTTTCCTTAAAGCCGCTAATAGCCACTAAGCCGCTAATAGCCGTGCTTCGCAAGACGAAAAAAACGCAAGACGAAGAGACTCGCGGAACGGATTAATTTCATCTTGCAAGGCACCACTGTATCACATATAGTAACAGGTCACAGAAAGCAAGCAGCAATTTTTGCTATTATGTGGCATTAATGGACAGAGGAGTGTAAACCAAAGCAAAGGGCTAAACTGAATTTAATTAAGTACTAAATAAATATGCAGGTGCCAGTCACTTCCAGATGACCTGTTCATTGCACATTCATCCTGATTTGTTTGCCTAAAGTTTGTTGCGAGGCGAGGTGATGCCAGCTCTTCACTGAGCATTCATTCTGATTTATTTGAGGGGAGCTTAAATGATGTTGTGTCAAGCAACCATCCTAAACTGTCTAGTGCAGAGCTTTCCAAACTTTTCATGCTGGTGACACACATTTTAGACATGCATCATTTCGTGACATAGTAATTCAGTTTTACTAGCAAACTGGAGGTTAAACTAACGCCTTTCCAGCCCCAGGAGGAGCACAGGAAGCGTTCATGCGACACCCCTACACACTGCAGCTGACACACTAATGTGTCACAACACAGAGTTTGGAAAGCTCTGGTCTAGTGTGTTTTCCCATTTAAAAAAATCCCATTTTTGGAGGAAGTGGGCTTTTTGCACAAGAGCACCAAATCAACTTTAATTGCATAACTTGAATTTCCCTGCATGTGATTGAAGCCCATTTGCAAATAGTGAACAGTCAGGAACCATCCAACCTGTCCAACAAATAAATGGTTTTAAAGATACATCCAGTAGGAACAGTAGGAGTTCCACCAAATTAATACTCTACATGTTGCGCCCACTGATTGAACCCATTCAGTGTTTCTTCATGCTGGCAGGTTGAATGCTGCTGCAACATGCCTCGCTTCCATGCTACCAGGATAACGTGAGACACCTGGGAGCCCATGCATGCGGTTCCTGTCTATGTTAGCTTCATCTCAGCTTCCAGGAGACAAGGCAGGCTCTACTATTAGGTAGAGAGAAGCAGTTGCCTCTAGGAGGGCACAGCGGCGTGTCTGTCATACAGCTTGCTCTGTACCCCCTAAGCTAGCTTACTGCCCTCTGCTATCCTACCACCAGAGCTGAAGTAAGAGTCAACAGTCAGTTAAATTGGGCTTCTGAATATGGAACAGGGGTTGGGGGAAACAGCATCATCTTGTCCTTCCTACAGGCAGTAAAATGTCTTAGGCAATACTGATATGAAATGACACCACAGTGTAGACTCCTCCCTCATTCTCAGGACTTCTTATTGTACCCTAATGGGGCATAAGGAATTTTTATTCGCTCAATTGTCTCTTCCAAATCCCTTGCAAGTAAGGCTTAACTTTCTTTAAAACCAATTTAATAAAGGGTTATGGATCAAAACCCTTTTCTAAAGAAATACAATTTTCGTTTATTCCAATGTTTATTTTCAGAAAAGGATTTATTTATTTCCATCATAAAGTTATATCAGTAAAGCCTGCAATAAGGAGGTGTTGATTTAAGCATTTCATTTAGAGCAAAGATCCTATAAAATATAAATGTTGACTTTCATTTTAGCAAAGCTGGGTTTCTCACCTATCATTGCAAACATGAATCTTGCAGTTAGATATGTTTGGCAACTGGCTGTGCCCTTATATTTGCATAGCGCAGGAGCACCCAACATAGGTTTAGCAACTTCATATTAATTTGGCAAAGCACACTGTTTCAACCTTTGCTAAACAAAAATGTGGGTGGAGTGACTACTAAGATCTGTGAGCGGAAGTATAATAAAGAGCATTAGAGCAGAAGTCCTAAACACTTTCCTGGAAGTAGTCAGAAGACTGTGCAGCTGACCTAAAGTGTGTTTAATATCATCCAGTTCCATAAGTCCCCATCTTCCACCTCCACAGCCATTCAAACTTCCTATCACAAGTCTCCCCGCTCTTCATATTAGAGGCATTTCCTAAGATCACCGGTGCTCCTGCTCCAGCAGCAGTAACCAATAATCCATGCATGAAGTAAGAGAGAAACTTCACCATTTTTGTTGCTGCAGCCATAGCCAGGCAAGGAGAAAGGATGGGAGGAGTAAATGGCTTTTGGGAAGTGAGAAAATGAGTGACTTGGGGAAGGAGGGTGAGCTTCTGCGGCTCAGATTACTAGCTGAGCTAAGGAAGAGATGCAATGTTACCTTGGATTGACCGCAAGTGTTCCTGAGTGTCTTGTTTTGAACTGTAAATTACAAACTTCAGCAACATCACGAAACAACATGGAAGGTCTGCTGTCTTCGTAACCTCAAGTCATTGACTGCTGTGATGCATTAATAAGAAACTACTTTCTAAATCCCTTTGAAGCATGAACTGTAAGCATACTGTAGCTAGACTCAGGTAAAATATATGGTGGAACCAAGGATAAAAGAAAGTAAGGGCCTAAATAGTATGTGTCACATACTGCATAAATATTTAAATATATCATGAAGTCAAAGTATTTCTTTAATAACTGTATTCAAGTCAAAGTGAAAATCTTTACACAAAGATAACCTACCACACTCATTTTTTCAAACTTTTTTTTTGCCCCGGGCTTTGGCATGAAAAGGCATGAAATATGTACCTTATTTTTCGCTCTATAACACGCACCAGACCATAACACGCATGTAGTTTTTAGAGGAGGAAAACAAGAAAAAAATATTCTAAACGAAATACAGTAGTGGATATATGATTTTTGTGGTTCATGCTGTGGCCACAGACATGTGATCTGACAGTGAGTTTGGAGTAGCCCAATGCAAAAATCCTGAGGATCCATGTGGATCCATGCTTTGTAACCACGGAGGAGGGAAGGAAGGGGAACCATGGATCCTCTGCTCACGACTGCAGCAGATTCCCCCCCCCCCCGCCACCCGCAGGCATTCGCTCCATAACACGCACAGACATTTCCCCTTACTTTCTAGGAGGAAAAAAGTGAGTGTTATGGTGCAAAAAATACGGTACTCTGCAAGGGACAGAAGATGGCTATTTGTACAAATTTCCTCCCATCTTTACAGGAATATCTGGGAATAGCTAATGGTCACCTAGCTGGGATACTATAGCGGGGAAACTAGATTTTTTTCATCCCTCAGATGAAAAAATATGTATTGTGTTCTTCTAAGGCAGGTTGATTGCCAGAGCCTCTGACATTCCTAACCAGGCCCTGAACAGTTCCTCCAGGGTTTCCTCCTGCCAGCTGAGGAAAATGTTGTCCCCACCAATGAGTAGAGGCAGACTTAAAGAGTCTTAAAGAGGCTGCCATGGCCTTCCCTTTCTGGTGGCTCCACTTCCTTGAGAGAGCTGTATGCCAAGTTTAAATGGTCCATAATTGATTCTACCAATGCATCCTCTGGTGTGGCTGTGGAGTAGGAGTAGCTTTAGGGAAATCATCCTCAGACTTTGACAACCATGGGAGAATCACACTGCCATGTCAGGGCAATGTAGAAGAGGCGTTGAGGGCTTCCTCTCAAGTCAACAGCTGTTCTGTCATCTGAATCTGAGTTGTCCTCAGGCTATCACTGGGATTCTGAGGCAGAAGTCATGACACTTGAGTGCCTTATTAGCCCAATCTTTAATTTGGCCCTGACTATAGCAATGAATTTGCCAACTGCATTGGTAAGGTCAAAGTACATTTGAAAAATTGCTTGTCAACTGCAATGGTTCCCTGTTAGCTCCAAGGCCATATTCAAGGTGCTGGTTTTGAACTTTAAAGCCATATTTATCTATTTAGGCCCTTTTAACCCACCCTTCACCCAAACAGTTCAGGATGGGGGATATGATTCTTCTCTTTCTCTTATTCTCACCACATTGTGAGATAGGTTAGGCTTTATGACCTCATCCTGGTAGGCGGGGGTGGTGGTGGTAATCACACCCCAGAGAGACTTTTCCACTCTCTGTTGGCCTCAGAGATGCTTAATGCAAAATGAGCTATGTAGTTTTGTCCTTAATTAAATTGATTTTGGTAAATGAAAATTAATGTTTGAAAATAAATTGGATTGTGTGTTGTTGTTGTTTTAAAAAAATTGTATTATCAGCTGCCCGGATGAAATGAATAAAATCAGGATAAAAAAAACATATTTCTAATGATAAACAAACATCTCACTGTCTGCCATGAGACTTACTTCTACAGTGGTACCTCTGGTTACGTACTTAATTCATTCCAGAGGTCCGTTCTTAACCTGAAACTGTTCTTAACCTGAAGCACCATTTTAGCTAATGGGGCCTCCCGCTGCCGCCGTGCGATTTTTGTTCTCATCCTGAAGCAAAGTTCTTAACCCGAGGTACTATTTCTGGGTCAGCGGAGTCTGTAACCTGAAGCGTATGTAACCCGAGGTATCAATGTACTGAGTGTTCAGAGGAGTTCAGCCCAAGACTGTGCACAGGTACCAGGGAGAATGTTGCATGAAACCTGGAAATAATTACATCTGAGTAAACATTGTTAGGATCCTAGTGTAAGCGTCAAGAAAAAATATAGTGCATCTAGGAGGCTAAGATTTAATTATATATTTTTGTATAAAACAAATGAAATCTATATATATTTATTTTTAAAGAAAAGGAAACATAAAATATATGACTCTACCATAAGCCCAGGTTGCTGCTGCTGCTAATTAAAATTTAAATTGATTATTTTAGCTTTGCAAACTGGATTTCTGTTTACTTTCAAAGTTCATCTCCTATGTCAGGCCTTGTACTGAAAACATCCCTGCAATTATACCCAGGACAAAAGGAACACAGCTGAAAATACAGCAGCTGTTTAAATAGGAACAGTTCTACAAAAGGCCAAAATTGTGTTTAAGGAAACATTTTAAACGTTACTGCTATTATCATGCGCTTACACTGTGCCAACAGTGTGCTAGGTGACCTTAGATAACTGTCACAAAGAAGAAAGGATCCTGAAAAACCACAGGTCTTATTTTTTACATTATGGAAATATCCTAGAAATTGAACATAATACAGTATTGCACTTTGATTACTGCATAAAATAAAGTCAATTTTAAGATTTTTTTAAAAATGCAGCTGAAGACAGTCACACAGAGAACAAACGTCAAGTAATTACAGACTGTCTATAGTCCCAAAGCATTTACATTATTTGATGGAGTAAACAAGTTACCAGAGAGAGGAAGAGCAGATGACTTAATTTATCTCAATTTCAGCTTGGTGTTTGATGAAGTGTCTCACCCAAAGCAAGTGACAAAAGGTCAAAAATGCCGCCGTTCATACGGCACTGGAGAAATGGAACCACAACTGGTTTATTTTCCACGACTCACACTGGTAATGGCTGCCGGACACTGCAGGATCCGTTGAACTCGATCAAATAATTCAGAGTTCATTGCATCTGTTTTTATATTTACAGTCTGTGAATTTAAAGAATGATAGCGTAACTTGCAGACAACTCACTATTATAGCAAGATAATATATTTGTTGGGTGGTAAACAGGTAATTTGCTGAATCCATTGCCTATAAATCAATCTGTATTTGATTTTCCTCCTCTTGTGATTTCCCCTATCTGTGGGTTGCATCCATCTGTTACCTCATTTGGGTCCAGGAACAATATACCGTATTTTTCTGTGTATAAGACTAGGGTTTTGTTTTTTTGCTAAAATATAATGTCAAAAATTAGAGGGCATCTTATACATGGATACATCTCTTCCCATTTTCTTAAATCTGAGCCCCCCAAAATAGGGGGCATCTTATACATGGGGGCATCTTATAGACAGAAAATGTGGCACTTTACTACAGTTGTATAATGACCATGATCTGAGCTTAAAAAGTAGTTTAGGGTTTTTGTGCAAGAAAAAGTAAAAGAAAAACTCTGGTGCACAAACAAGATTCACAGTACTGAACAACAACCGATTTCCCTCTGGTCCACAGGACAATCTACTAACTGAAGGGCAACCTTGACTAGGACAACACCTAGGAAACCATTGGTAAAGTGGTGGTCCACACCAATTATTAAAGCAATTATTATTAACTTCTGAAATGTCCTTATAAAGTTAATAATGCAGATTGAAAACCTGTGTCGTATATACTGATAATGAAGTCAGATGTGGGTTTGTGGTAGCTATGCAACCACAACAGGACTACTGAAAAGCAAGAGGGAGCATGCCTCATGATAACTGATGGTAGAAGTAGAAAAAAGGGGGGACTCCTAAGGGCTATCCCCTGCCTTATAAAAATATCCTCCCCCCTACACACACACACACACACACACACACAAAGGATGGCATGTGAAAGTCTTCTGGAACCAAGCTTAACCAGAAACATGCTTTCTGTAACAGTTTCTGTAAGAAACTGTTGCATGCCACCCCAATCTCTAAGTGGTGCACGATTCCAGGGGTTTCAATGAGCCTACAATGGAGGGGTTTACAGCATAATCACCACAAGAGGGTATTGCTTCCCTCTTTATCTTTCTTCCTCTTACTGCCCCTGGGCCAATCCACTTCATCCCCTGCCTCAAACTGCAAAAGTCCTGGAAACTATAAAAGTCTTGCTGCAAGTCTTCATCTGGGAGCACTTTTTTAGGACCAGCTGGTCCAGTCCACCCAAACTGGGAACTAGGAATTCCCCTCTCTGTTTACTCCCAACATCTCTTGAATGCTTCATGGGCCCAAACAAAGGCAGATAACTGTTATGTATTGAAGTTCTCACCCTGGGCCAGCAGGGGGATACTGTTGATAGTTTTCACTCAGGTCCACATATGCAAATAAGGGTTTGAAAGTGACGTTCAGTGATTGGATAGTTACAGAAAATGGTTACTGTTGCGTAGTGGAGCTCTAGATAAGCAGGCTGGCTGAACCCTTCAGTTCAGTTCTGGCCTGGCCTGTGAATAAACAAGAGCTGTTTGAAGAATCGCTGTGTCGTCTGATATGTTCACCCACAACTTAACAGTAACCCTTTCAGTGGCTCTCTCTCCCCAAACCCATGGGACCCTTGCTGCTGGAGCCTGCTTAAGGGCTGCACCCAGTAAAGGAAGCAGTCCCTACTCTGCAAGACCATCTTGGGATGCCCAAGGAGCAAAATCTCATCTCATTAAGCAGGAACCAGTTGCTCTTCTGGTGCCTGCACACACAAAGCTTTTCCTGTATGTTCTCACATGTCTCCAATTCCTCCTGCTGCACCCCTTTTTCTGGCACCTCTGCAGGCACTAATTCGGCAGCCAATCTCAAAGTGGTGTTTTCTCCCCAACTTTTGCATCACAGAGTACTAGTCAGAGTTTTGAAAAATAGTAAAAGAGGGATACCCCCCACCCCCACCTCCAAGCTATCATGTTGTGTAATTGGAGCAGCTGTGAGCTAGAAAGTTAAGAAGTGGATTGACATGTACTTAGTATTCAGCAATAATATTATTGGGCTTGCTGATAAGCAGGATGTTATGTTTAAGTAGCAGCTGGATATGCCAGGTGAATCAGTGCTTATCTTCATCACAAATGTGTGATGTGCAGCATTAATGGGAGTCAAGAGGTCTACTCATTCAAGCATGTTCATTAGAAACTCAGGCATACATAGCAAGGAACCCAGTCTGCATTGAATCTGAAGACCGTCAAGACTCTGTGTTGCTGAACATTTTAAAAGAAACCTGCTGCTCAAGAGTTGATGGCCTAGAAACATTTCTTCTCTTGTGCTTGTTGTCTGTACTGTACTCAGAATGATGGCTGCCAATTTGTGACTTGAAAGTAATGATAGCATACCACAGGCCAAATAGTCTATATCGCACCAGGTTCCGGGAATCCAATTTCAGATTGATTTGCCTTCTCAACATTTGCTGGAATTTCCATTCCTTTCTCCCTATGGTGCACTTTCTCCTGTCTTGCAAAAATTTCTCAGGTACCATTGTGACATCTGTTTTCCACTTTGCATTCTTACTTCAAATCCTCCTCACACCCTAGCCATTTTTAGAGGAATACAGATTTTTGCAAGGAAAGCAGCTATCAATATTTAGCGTAAACATTTCCCAGTTCTGACTTTTCTTATTCCCAGTTATTGACTATGATATGTACTGCTCTCTTCGCCAGCTTCTTCCAGCTGTTCACATATTCCTCCTGGCTACACCATGCTGTCTGTACCTTTTGCTGTCATCAAAATCTCACTTCATATCTCATTAGAACAGATATGACTAATATGCCAATTCTAAGCACTGTAATTTGGAAATTCATTCCACTGAAATCAATTCTATTGACACCATTCAAATCTGTTTAGCGCCAGATTGAGAGAATACCTGGGTCTTTTTTTTAAAAAGGAGTCAAAGGTTCAACCCTCCATGCATAAACTCCTTAATGAGGCTCCTTGTCTACCTTTTCTCTAACTCAGCCATGGGCAGTTCCTCAACCAGATGCTTTCTAATAATCCACCCCATGACAATAGCTTCCTATACTCGGTACAGCACTTAATGTTTGATGTTTTATTGTGTTTTTAATATTCTTTTGGGAGCCACCCAGAGTGGCTGGGGAAACCCAGCCAGATTTGGTGGGGTATAAATAAATTATTATTATTATTATTATTATTATTATTATTATTATTATTATTATTATTTAATTAGATACATGGGCAGACCAATAGATTTCCCCCCTTTTTGAGCTCATATTACTTATACTTCATTAATTTTATATATTTAATTTGTCCCTTGCTATTTGATCAAGGATGCTTAAATATTTTCCAGTGAAAACATCCACAGTGCTAAGTATTTACAAAAAGTAAGTAAAATAAGCATACTTTTAACTCTGGCAGTACATTTTAAAGGAAGTGTGTTCTGAAAGACTAGCAGAACATCACTCATAATCATACCTGTCATATAGTAATAAAGACAGAGATGTCAGGAAAATGCTGCCCAGATTCTGGGGGTGGGGGAGGTAAAAAGGATATGAAGGACGGAGACTCAGGAACTCTGCACTATGGAAGAGGTGGTGTTAGCATGCAAAGTACTCACATCATTCGATTCTACCATGTGGCCACCCATCAAAATCATTACTAGAGGAAGCAGCCATTCTGAAGTAGCACCCAAGATGCTACAATAATTTCAGAATAGCATCCTAAGGATCAAATTCCAAATGCACCCCCAATGAGGAAAGGGGAACAGGTATGCTTATATAAAACTACTCAAAAGAGCACCACGCTGGAGCAGGCAAAAATGTAGCTCTACGTCATTCCTATGGGACCAGATTGAATTCATGCTGAAGCAGCACACACTGTCATTTGCAATGCCATGGAACCAGACCATAAGATCCAAATGAAACAACAAAGTTAAAGCCATATGGTCACTTCAGGGCAGTCCCTAAATGCAGCACTATTACTATTACTATAACTACTACTACTACTATTACTGGTATTATTACTCACCCTCACCAGCAGGTCTCTGAGTGGGTTACAACAATTAAAAATAGTTAAAAGCAATGGATTAGACTTAAATGTAGGAACATACATGCTTAAAATGTGCTGCTGGGAAACAATTTAAGAAATCCTCAGTGCAAATGATGATGGGTTTTTTTTGGGGGGGGGGAATCTCGGGGGAGGGGGGACTTTAGGCACAAAATAGAAACAGGACTTTGTACCATAGACTGATTAAAAGAATGTTGTCCTAATTAATTCTGGATAGTACCAAAAACACAACACAAACATGCTTAATTATTTAGCTTCCATGTCTCCTTTAGCATTAATCTTTACTCCTTGCCTTTATCCCGGAAATGGGAACATGATACATAAAACCTCACATCGGAGGCTGTGATCAATTTAGCTGCAAAACAGTGTGAATATGAAATTGAGTATGTGGTTTAAGTGAGCTGTGATGCACATCTAGACATACCCAATTTAAACTGAATAAGCTAGTGGCAGGAGTTCAGGGCCACGCATTATCATCTGCAGCATAGCTGCATCATTTTTGAAATAGCTGGTAAGAAACAAAACAATTCCAGACTAGAGGTGGGGAGCTGGAGCTGATAAAAATAAAAATAAAAACCATGAAATTTTGAATAACTTGAACATCTGTATTCTGAGAGGATTAGATTTGGCATGCTTAATCTTTAATCTTTGAAATAAAAATGTATTGTTTTATTATTCTTAGGAATCAACTGTCATACTGCTCGCACTCCAACTTTCCTCTGAGGAAAATAGGAACGTCTTCTTCTTCTTCTTCTTCTTCTTCTTCTTCTTCTTCTTCTTCTTCTTCTTCTTCTTCTTCTTCTATTTATACCCCACCCAGCTGACTGGATTGCCCCAGCCACTCTGAGCAGCTTCCAACATACATTAAAACATAATAAAACATTAAACATTTTAAAAAACTTCACTATACAAGGCTGCCTTGAGATGTCTTCTAAATGTTGTATGGTTATTATTTCCTTGGCTTGAGGAACACATAATTCCATACCCTCCAACACACACACACCCCTACACCTTCAGTAACTTGCCCTGCTACCTTAAAATAGTTCAGATCTTGGCTAGAGCAACAACTACAGCTGTCACACATTGCTTAGCATAAGGGTGAGCACGTAAAACTGCTATATGAGGACAACAACACAATAAAATGGCCAGACCAATTTAAAGCTAGTCTGGGAGCAATAGTCATTATATAATTATAAGCAGGCACAATTTTGTTGCTATACAAGCCTGATAACTGGCCCAGCATACCAAATAACTCACTACAGTTATAAATCTAGCATAACAAATTGTGTATCTGACTATCTGGGGGGAAAACATATCTTATTTCCCACCAGGAAATTACCTGTTGACTAATGGAAACACATAGATCTCTGCCCACCACCTGCCTAGTGTGATTGCTTATTTAACACGTTGGAAGAGAGTAACACTTTCCCTCAGAATCACCTCTTGCTGAAGTTAATGAACACTTTGTGTTGTAACGTTAACGAGTCATAGATTTATTTTCCCCACTGAGTTTATTATTTGCTGGCAAGAATTACTTCTTCTTCTTTAAATGGACATTCCTTCCTAATGCTGAGTGGCATATATGAGTAGCCCTACTTAAATAAATGGCTTACTTCCAGAGCACTACTTACTGCAGTTTTGTATGCCTTTGGGAAAGTGAATTTCAGGGTCATGGTTTCAAATCATTTCGCTTTTGTCTTAGTCATTCATCTATCTTTAAAAAAACAAACAAACAAACAAACAAACAAACAAACAAAAACCTTCTGCTTAAGATCACAATAATTACCTTGCTGGATCAGATCCAAACTAGCATTTTGTTTCCAACAATGACCAGCCATATGTCTCTGAGAAGTTCACAAACACAGCATGGTCATTTAAAGCCATCCTATGTTATTTGTCTCCAGCATATATATCCAGAGATTTCCTGCCTCTGAACATTGAGAATGTATTTAAATCATGACAATTAAGTTGTTGACAAGTCTGTCCTCCATAGGCATTGTACTGATGAGTAAGTAGAATGTGTGCAATCTATCTATATCTAATCTATCTATCTATCTATCATCTATCTATCATCTACCATCTGTCAGCTAGAGGTGTGCATCAGGACAAGTTACAAAGCAAACTGGGGTGATTTGGGGAATGTTTCCATGTTTCTAAGCAGCATTGCACCATTAACAAGGAGTCTCAATGTGGCTTCTAAGTGGCTCTGAGCCTTTGGCTTTTTATAAAATGTGCTGCCAAAACCAAGCCAACTAGGAAATCAGCCAGGGATCAGGAGGGGAGTTGGAGAGAGGTGGGATGATATTTCTCATATATATATATATATATATTACAAAGGTATGTGCAATGTCTCTTTTTTCAAACTATTCATTTTGATGGACAGGTCTAGTTTTCAATCACAGTGAATTGTTTCCCCAAGGCACCCCATTCACAATGTTTGGGGGGAGGGATTAAATTTGGTATGTGTGTGTTTAAGTGGATCTATGTTTTCCCCAATGCAAGTCAATGGAGAGATTGCCATTGTATCCCAAAAAAATCTATGGAAGGACAGAGGCCCATCTCCCAACGACCCTTGAGGCAAAAGTCTACCACCTCCTTTCCCTATGCAAGTCAATAGAGAAACCTCTCCATACTCCTTTTCCCACCCCTTCCCCATATGATCCCTATGATTTAAGTCTGCCCTTGTGGGAGAACCACTACAGGTATCATTTGAAATGGCCATGGGGGTGAGGTGACCATGCCTGCAAATTGAGTAAAATTCTGACAGAAAATAAAGAAGCTTTAGACTTTTGCTTTGTTTTTGTTTTTAAAATAAAATATGCCTTGGACAAAAATAATTTTGCAATATTAATTCTCTTGGGAGAGAAGGCTTGTCTTCCTCTAAATTTCATCCACTTTGGCAAAAAGTTATAAACTTATTTTGATTCCCTGTTATATTGATTGGGGAAACCTTGAGCTTGTTTTATACAGAGTGGCGCAGAAGCTGAATTACAGATTGGAGCAGAGAAGTCAGAGTAGAAAGAAAATGGAATTCTTAAAAATGCAAATTTCTCCTGAGTGCTGTAGAAGTATCAGCAAACTTGGGGTAATCCTGAGATATGTGTGAGAACAAACAACAACAACAACACTTTCAGACTGAGCCAATTTAACCCAAACAAGCAAATGTTACAGCTGTGGCTACTGTTTTATATGTAGTCCAAACAGCTTATCCAATACACAAGAGAGAGGGGATCAGCAGACTTCAGGGGAACCAAGAGATTTGCAAAAATACAAAAAACAACAACCCACCCTTCAAGGGGGGGGGGATCCAAACCCTAAGGGGGAAACAATGCAACAAGAACTGCACATAATCAGGGAATTGGGGATGCTAACTCTAAAGGAGGAGGCAGAAAACGGAGTGAGGGAGAGAGGGGGCATGAAATGGTGCATGTGGCTGGTTAAAAGGAAGAGTGAACTTTTATTGAAAGTCCAACAATCCCCCTTTTAAAAAGCATACAAGATTGTCCACTGGTGCATCCTGTACCAAATACTTCATACTTTCTTTTCATTGCTCCAAATGTACTGCCAAACAATTTGACTGGATGACCCAATGTTCCGAAAGAAATCAATTTATCTCATTTTTTCTCTAAATGCTGTTCATACTGATCACGTTCCTCTTTAGAGCCATAAAAATCCTTGGGTCCAATCCCTAACTGTTGAGCTTACACCATGCGAGAGTGCAGTAGCAGTAGGGTACAAATACTCTTCTATATAGAAATCTTCTTGCACTTAGAAAGCTGGAGGCAGATCTGGTCCCTCTCTCCTTGATGAGCTAGTTATTTCAGATTTTCATGACAGCAAAATGTTGATGCCTGTAGCACGTGCAGACTGACTGGATATGCATTTTCTCTGCAATCTGCCCCATGAAACAAAACATGGAAAGTGTGCACAGAAGATGAGTTAAAGGTGCATTTCATGCAGAAGTTCCTTGGGAGACTTTCTTCTCTCTTACGGACCAGCCTGGTCACTGAGATCATCCAAAGAGGCCCTCCAAGTGTTGCCACATGCTTCTGAAATCAGCCGCTCAGCTAACCAGATTAGGGCTTTTAGAGTTATAGCACACTCCTCATAGCAATAAGGCATGTACCAAAAATTTTATGTTTCCACCATGTGCTGAAGACTTTTTCTTTGTTCTCCTAAGCATTACTGGCCACTATGAAGGTGTGGAATTGTAGTTCATTGCTGCTTGTATATTGTTTTAGTGCATATGCAAGAAATATTCTGTAAACTACTTTGAGATTTTTGTAAATATCCAGGTGGTTAATGAGTAAATAACATTTAAAAATGGGGAGAAAGATTTAGCTCTGCTCTTTAGTCTTTCTTTCTTTCTTTCAGGGAGAACTGCTGTGATTTCTCCAGCTCTACAGCATCCTCTTTTGAGAGAAAGAGCAGAGGAAATGCAAGCAGTAATCCAAATGTAGGTACACCACAGATTTATATGATGGCATGGTGACACTTGCTGTTTGCTTTCAGTCTCCTGTCTAATAATTCCTAGCACTGAATTTGTCTTTTCACTCATGCAGCTCAGAGCTGACATTTGCACTGTGCCTCCTACTAGAAACACTCTTCCCCCCACCCCTGAGCAGTCACAGCCAATTCAGAATATGAAGTTTCATTATTTCTGTGGTTCTTCCAGTGTGCATTACTTTAACATTGACAGACTCCTGTCTGCCATTTTGTTGCCAGGTCATCAAGTGTGGAGACTGCCTGGGTAATGATGCTTCATCTGTAAACTTGGTTATCTCATAATACTCTATTTTTTTAACTTCTAACATCATAAATCAGCAATGGGGAACTTGTGGCCCACCATCATCCCTGATTACTTATTCTGATGTCCGGGGCTGACAGGAGTTGAAGTCCAGTTATTGTTTTTCTAAAGGCTACTGACTTAACATTGATGCAAGAATGCAGAACGTGGACCATGGGAGATATAAATTTACCTTATGCAGAGAGAGCCTGTTAGAAATCAGTTATTATAGCATCTGTGGGGATGTAGACTCTGTTGACAAGCCCTATTTGGACCTTCTTCTGAACATAGCTGTAGCAATATGTGCTGGGCGAGAGTGTGGAACTGTGCCTACTAGATGTGCTGCCCCCTGTCACATTTCCACCATATTTGTCTGCCCACCATTTACACACATGGGAGAACATCTGCAAAGTTGACTCTGCATATGAAAGTCTAGGGGTAGGAAAGATCATGTTCTCCCAGATGTTGCTGGATTACAACTCCCATCACTCTTGACCATGGATAGGCAAACTAAGGCCCGGGGGCCGGATCCAGCCCAATCGCCTTCTAAATCCGGCCCGTGGACGGTTTGGGAATCAGCGTGTTTTTACATGAGTAGAATGCATCCTTTTATTTAAAATGCATCTCTGGATTATTTGTGGGGCCTGTCTTTTGTTTTTACATGAGTAGAATATGTGCTTTTATTTAAAATGCATCTCTGGATTATTTGTGGGGCATAGGAATTCATTCATTTTATTTTATTTTTTCAAAATATAGTCCGGCCCCCCACAAGGTCTGAGGGACAGTGGACTGACTCCCTGCTGAAAAAGTTTGCTGACCCCTGCTTTTGACCATTGGCTACACTGGCTGGGACTGATGGACAATGTGATTCCCAACATCTGGAAAGCACAACATTAGGTGCTCTGGGCGTCCATGCTCAGAGTTCCAAATAAAGGTAAGAACCTTTGCATGAACAGTGGCCATCCCTTTTGAGGCACACACAACCTCCAGTATGTGGATGGCAGGGGAGAAAGATCTGGAGGCAGTGCCAGCAGCTACAGACCTACTCATCACTACCATGCAATTACGACTGTGTTGGGAATGCCGAAACAGGCTGGAGCTGAGTAAATGGGATCTTTTTTTAATTGGTTTGGGATATCACCAGTTTATAATGGCAATGATACTTACTGCACATCTAACATTCAACATGGAGGTATTGGGAGTTTTGCTTATTTAAATGCTTCTGAAAACTAGGTGCTGGGAACAGCAGGAAGAAAGAGTGCTCAAATCCTGCTTACTGGTTTCCCACAGGCATTTTGTCGGCCACTGTGAAAACAGGATGCTGGATTAGATGGGCCACTGGCCTGATCCAGCAGCCTCTTCTTATGTTCTTATTTTAACACCATCTCAAAAACGATCAAAAGATTCAAAAAGCCACTCTATGATCTCCTATCCCTCTAAAAAAGCCCCATTTTAATGCCTTGTTAATGCAGCGATGCCAGCTGACAGATAGCATTGCTCATTCTAAAGCTATGCCCAGTCCACAAAACTGGCTGGACACTGTAGTGTTGTTATGCCACATAATATCAGGTCTTCCAGCAAAGCTTGTTAAATCCAGCACTCGCCACTTAACTGCCATTGAGGGGTTGTTGGTCATAGCCATGTAATTGATCTACATCTCTATTGTCCTGCTTGAGTGGACACTTGTTAAAAATGAATATAAGGGGAAACACAGCTAGTATCTGGATGCAGGTAAACCCAGTGGTGTGGAACGAAAGAAGCCATGGTTATTAAAAGCTGAAAAGGTAAAATGTCAGCTGTAGGGATGGCAAAAGATGGAGAGCAGCATTACACTCTTATGCCTTCTCAACTCCTGACACCAACCTTTTAAGGATTATTCTGTCGACTGAACATCAATTGCTCAGACGAGCACACAAGTGATAAGTGACATAAGGGGGGTGGGAAGCCCTAATTAAACTGTCAATCACCATTAATAAGTTGCATTATCTTTTGTGAGAATTAACCATTTAAAGGTGACACCACCCGATTATGAATGATTTAGGCCTGCCATTCTGCTTAAAAATGCAAAGAGCAAGTGGAGCTGGTGAGCCCTGGGCATTTTGGGTCTGGCCTTCCTCTTCCTTTCTCTTACAATTTGTACACTATAGGGGTAGAGAGCGATATATGCCTCACCAACTGTATGCAATTTGGCTTCGTTAGCAACATGCCAACAAGTAGGGGGGGAATTAAGTTTGAAAACAAGAAAGCCAACTTCAAATGATCCCCTTTCTCAACAAGCTTTAGAGTGTCCACATGTGAGGACAAGCTTGTCTTAACTCGTGCCCATAGAAGACTGTTCAACATGTCTTTTGCTCAGTTGAGGAAATACAATGAGCCAGCAGTCTGCTTAACCCTTACCAAGAGACAAAAATGTTTCGAAGCTGATTCTCAGGGTCAAAGTGAAAGATGAGATCTTATTGTTTTAGTAATGAAAAGTAGAAAACAGCCAGATGTGATAGGTAGGGATGGAATTTTCTGAATATTTCAATGTCAAGGCTATTCACACAGATTCCACCCTCCCCCAAAAATCTGATTCATTCTTTAATCCTAATAAACAGTGAGGTTCCCCTTCCCCATTTTTTAAAAAATATGACCAATTATCTCATGTTACATGCAAACATACAATGTTTTATGCATATTTACTCCAAGGTTCCCAAAGTAAGCAGCACATAAACTGATAGATACGATAATGCGTATAACTGTTAAAATATGTATGCATTAATATATATTTAAAATGATACTGTAGAAATATAGTAGAGGATAGGGTACTCTTTTGCACCTGGGGTGTGTGATGATACAACGTCCAGTCTGTTGAACACAGAAAGGAATTCCATTCATTACAGCCTTCTTGTTCTCAGCTGAAATAGCTCAAATTATGCTAAAGAAAGGAAATGTTCCATCCTGCCTGCACCTGCTCACCTTTTTATTTGCAGGGAGATAACAGCGAACTAAAAAAACAACAACCCTCTCCTTACAAAGCCAACATACCAGATGTGCTTGATTGTCCCACCTGCTGTCCAGTCATAGAACAAAGCAATAAACAAAGTCTTTTTCATGGCCCAAACACACACAAAAATACCAAAGATGTCAACTCAAAGCCACTGCTCATACAGAACACTGTTTTCCCCATATATATATATATATATATATATATATATATAAAAAATTTAATGGAGTGGGCTGCCCTTGCTCAAATCTTGACTGCTTCCATTTTCTAAAGAAATGCAAAGATGAAATCAAACTCACACCTATTAAAAGAGGTCCATGCACCAACTTGCCACCTGTGCGTAATTTTGTTGTGGAACAATTGCAAAACATCCTGCCCTTCCACGCCCAATGATTTAACTGTGACTAAGCCACCATTCTGATTAGCCCCACTGAACTGCATGATTAACTATGGATGTTTTGTTTAGGAAATGAATCCAAACATAAATGTGCATGAAAGAATCACAGTGTAGACGAATGTGATAATTAACCATACATTCCAAAAACTTGCTCGGAGATGTAACAGGGAATCCCATGGGAACCTCTTTCATTTCCTTATTGTTTGGACCATGGTTTGTTTTGTCGGCATGCTGAAACAGTGCCTTGTGAACTGTGTTGCCTCAAGATAGCGGCGTATGAAAATAATAAAAGAAAAACTTAAGCTACAAGAAGCGTACTAGGTTTCCCCTCAGTATTAGCTTGATTTTGATGCAAGGCTTTGAAGGCGGTCTGCCTAACCACAGCATCTAGCTTCTACTTGTATTTCCTTTCTTTATTACATTTTCAGAATTAAAAAGGAGATAAGCAACAACACAAGCAACTGTTATCAATATCAAGGAGACACACGCGAAAGATATTGCAACAAAATGAAATTTCCCATGTCAATAGCAGACAGACTGCATCTGGAAAGTGCAAGATAATTAAATCGGGGAAAGTACTACAACTTTTAGACCTCTTGTAGGGATGTGATATGTCTCAAACAGATAAGCATTTGCACTTTAAAAAACACACCAAGATGTAATGTCACATTATTTAAGGATACAACATGAGATACAATTCTTTCCAATTTTGACATTTTGCACCTAGTCATGAATGATTGCTGTGGTCATTGTCATTACTACAGTGTTTGAAGGTTTTGTATTCATCATTATCAACCTCTGCACATTGCAGCATTTTTATTCAAAGAAGACAGGTCTGTAGGCTACCAAGAGTGCAACTCTAGATGTGTCTATACAGAAGGAAGTCCCATTGGTAAGAGTGTACTGGACTGCAAGGTGGCAGAACTCTCTCCCTCTGTCGTGTATGAATGGATCAGCTGCACCCAGGTTTGCTCATATCTGCTGTAGGCATATGGACCCTAAAGTGTTGAATATCGCCAACAGGTTAGCCACTAGTCACCCCTGCTATAACACTTTCCTGGGATAAAGTTCTATTGGCTGAGTAAACTTTTGTGTAAACATACATAGGATTCCAGTGTAAGTGGAGAATCTAAGTATAAGGGGGGGATGTAAATTTAATTCTCATTAGTAATTTATAAAATTGCTAGACAGAAGAACAGTTGGAGTCCACATTTTAATGAGCTGCAGTGTTTGTCATCATAGACCACATTCACCCCAAATGATATCATTAAAGTCAGATAAAAGAGCTGAACTGTTGCACTAGCTTTTCATCAGTCTTTTCAGATCAAGGTGAAATCCTCTGTGGAACAGAAATATTCTGCAGAGCTACTTTGGTCTTGTACCTTATCTGTTGGATGTCTGAAATGAGGTGAAGGAGGCTGAGGTTGAGGCTAAATGGCTGATCGCTGCCCACCCACCCCCCACCCTCCAAAAAACCTAAGGCCATTCATGGAATAGTCTCCTTTAAGAATCTCACAGGGACCAAACAGATTCTGTGCCAGTACAGTGGTGCCCCGCAAGATGAATGCCTCGCAAGACGAAAAACTCGCTAGACGAAAGGGTTTTCCGTTTTTGCGTTGCTTCGCTAGACGAATTTCCCTATGGGCTTGCTTCGCAAGACGAGAACGTCTTGCGCTTTTTTTAAAAGCCGCTTGAAGAGTCGCAGTTGCGACGGACCGTGCTTCGCAAGACGAAAAACATCGCAAGACGAAAAGACTCACGGAACGAATTCTTTTCGTCTTGCGAGGCACCACTGTACAATTATTGCCATGAATAGATTTGGCATTCTTAGTATTGTGAGAAATTCAACGCATTGGATACATATGGGTAGATATTTGCACAGCGATACAGATAATGGGAGATTCATGCTTCAGAGCTAAACAAAAGATATGTGGGAAATGATCCTAGTAAATGCAGGTGAAATACATGCAAAGAATGTTGGGCTATTTGTCTGCGTGAACCTGCAGACAATGTAATGCAGACAAACAGCCCAATGCTGGTGTACAGTTGCTCCCATTTGCACCACAAATGGATGCGGGACCAAGAGTGCAACTATATCACAGATATAATCTGCTGGTCTAGACTTGGCACTCCCTTTCCAAGACTGAAATCCACTGGGTGTCACATTGCTGATGGAAGTCAACCATCAGCAGAATAGGTTTGGAGACAATTTTCTGTTATATCTCCTCCCCCCATGTAGCTATGTAGAGGGTGGGGGCAGCAGGGAGAAGAAATTGCCAAAATATTGCTTCCCTCCCCATTCTGTCAATGCAGTAACATTCAGTGGTTAAACTTTTAAGGAAGCTGGAGGTAAGAAAATAGCACCACATTGAAATCTGTCACTTGAAAGCACTGTTTCAAGTCACTCCATGGTAAGGTTGCCCTGCACTTGACTCCCATAAAAACCTCTTTGCAGATGCACTTTGAGAATCCAGTAGGAACAAACCAGCTGTTCTCAAAAGCCACGTTCAAGGGAGAAACCAGTGAGTAACTGAGTGAGCCATGTGGTGGTCAGTGGAAAAGTTATCCCTGTGCTGGATCAATCATAAAACATTTGGATTCTCTGCTCCCTTTGTCTTTCTTCACACTTGATTAGTATCCAGGATATTAAAGAAGCACAAGCAAGGAAAAACATGTGCAAACGTATCAACTTCTACAACTTATATACTGTTATATAATGGATTGTGGTGGTCTGAATGCCATATTGGGGTCCCCTCCAAGCCTATGGCTTTAGATGGAATTCTGTAGCAGATGGAGCTGCTGAAGTGATCAAACCAGTCTAAATTAATTGCCCTAGCCAAGCCTGCTAAGCATCCCTTTTCATATCTAAAGGGTTGGTCAAGTACATGTGTGTTGCCATAAAACTAATGAGCTTGTGATGCTTCCAGAAGGAAGGAGCAGGCCCTTCCCTTCTAACCCTCCTAGGGGGTAGAACAATAGGCTAGGGGCTAATCTCACCTGGAGGTGGGAAGACACAGAAGACACAGACTTGGTCTTTGTGCAAAGTCCAAACCTACAACTTTGGAGGTCCCCTATGAAACCTAATGGGGGAGCAAGATCTGTTAGGAGTGTTGATGCTGTGAGCCCTTCCATCTCAATCCCAGCTTGCATATAAGTATAAATAAAACCACATATCACAGAGAAACTACAGTTTCTAGTTACCTTCATTCCAGTGACCTGAAATATGAGCTGGCACCCTTGAAGTATCTCACCGCTCAGAGTTTGGGGTGTACGTCACAATACATTTTTAAATCTGGGCAGTAGAACGTCAAATTCAGCAAGTCTTTCTGTATATCTATCTGTCATGGTGCCAACAAACTGAAATACTTATTTACCCTTACATTTCTGCTTTTCACTTCATCTTCTTATAGCTTAAGGGTACGTGTGAATAATCTGCTTAGTAGCACTTTGCCTGAGGATTTGAAACACAATTAGGTGTGCGTGCAGCACTTCACACTGTCGTTCATAAGGGGACTTCATGTTCAGATCCCAAAACATTTGCCAGTTTGTATATAAATGAGGAAGACTTATCGGCAAGACCAGGCTGAAACACGGGTGACTTATTTAACTCCCTGTCACGTTCATAAAATATGTCCCAGAAGAAGCTAAAAGGAACACAGATGACCACAAAAGAGGAATGCAAATTACTGCTCATTATCTCCATGATCACACACCTTCAGTACTCAACATTTGTTTTCAGTGGGTGGGGATATTGAGTAAGTGATAAAAGAAAATAACCATATTTTCTCAAAACACTAGAAAAGGACTACAGAAATTTGTGCTGAAACAAGGATAGAAAAGTAAGAATATGCCAAGGTCTGTCTTGGTAGTGTAGATCTCTCCCCTCCCCCCCAGTTAATTATTTTACTGAGTGTTAATTACTTGAGTGAGTTCTCTCTATAATTGCAGCGGCAGAGTTGGACTACAATCTTCAGGATATGCTTTATTCAAAACTTTAACTTTAATAGTACATAGCTATGGACATGTACACCTCAGTTTTGCAATGCATTTACTTGTAAATAATATTATGAGTCCAAGGGAGATCATTGGCATATAAAACCTGAAATTTAAGAGGTCCACTCACAGGGCTCCCACTACCACTCCAGCTAATAATGAGGGCCAAAAGAGATGTGATGTTAAAGTATGCCTTTGCATTTAAACTGCAGGTTTAAGGCAAATGGCAACTATTGGAAGGGGAATTCCTGCAACCGCAGCAGGCTAAGAGGGGAATTTTGATCCTTTCTGCTCCTGCTGTGGTCCTGGGGAAAATTCCCCCTCTGGAGTAGCTAACTGCATTGGGTACTATACCACATCTACTTTGGCCTGGAGAGACTCCCTCTAATGCAAATAGGGTTGCATTGATTTGTGAACCCAGCAGAAGTTAATTATGATGAGTAAGTATCTTGCGGCTTATTAGTGGCAACCAAGTTCTACTTTGCTTTCAATGGGATTTAGTCAAAGTGTATTTTTCTGGGATGCCTCCAAATACTTAAATGCTTAAAGAACACAACAAGGAAATGATGATAGGAATTGCTGGATGTCTAGTGCCTTATTTTTAGGAGTTGTTCTAAATGTTCTCACAGCGCCCTTATATTTGGTCAATGAATAAAGAGCATATATGAGTTTAGGAAGGTGCCTGACACTAGGGGTGACTGACAAAAGGAGCATAAAGATGAAAAAGAATTTGACACAAATGTTGCAGGCTGATAACTAAGCTCACTGTTAATCTCGTCATAAATTTATATTTGGGGGTGAAACCACCGCAGATTAAAATGCTTAATACATATAGGAACCAGACAGACAGACAATCTTTACATTCCAGAAATAACTAATCACTAGTGCCTATTCAGTTGAGCATTAGGCATATGGATCTCAGAATTCGACTTGCAGCATGGAAGTCTGTGCTGCCACTACCTACCCAAATACACTGCAACTTCTAATTTTTTTGAACATCTAATCACTAGTTGTCTGCAACCACTTGAAACACTCTAGGGAAAATAAGATTCAATTAGTTATACATGATTCTGAGTGTCTGGACATAATTAACTTGAATTAATATAATCATTATTAATACTATAAAATGTCAGCATTGTGGAATTCATTTACTGTTTCTGAATATTTAAAGATGTAAGAACCTGAATTAAAAGACACAGTTCCTAATTCTATTACAACAAACTTGAGCAAGCTTTACCCCTGGTACCCCAAATCCACAGTATTCTCACTGACGGCAATTGAACAATTCTGGAAGAGATGCAATATCTAACAATGCAGAAGTTCCTTAAGGCAATTTCAGACATCCAAAAGCCCTATTCAGGCATTCTGGCTCCCATGAAGAGCAAAGCAATGGTAGCAGCCTCTAATGTCACATGTGCTAAGAAACCCCTCGCCTGGTATCCAAATGCACAATTGGCTCCAGATCATGAAAAAGCCTTTGTAAATATGACTGTATACTTGAAGGCACTCTCCTGCAGACATTTGTTCTGTAAGCATGTGTCAGAGCTGCTTGAAGATCCTAGCTCACAGAGGATCACGCTAGCCAGCGATCATTCAGTAAAGTCTTTATTGAATTACAGTTTCCATTCTCACGCTGCTGCGCGCAAACTCTACGTCTAGTAGCTAGATCGGCGAAGCTCCGTCTGAATCTCCGCCCCTTGTGCACCAACTTAATATCCTAGCCTTGCTCCACCTTTTCCGCCTGACTGTCCTCCTCTGGGTCCCTCTACCCCCCGGGGCTTCTTCCTTCCGGGATTCTTCTGACGCTGACCCGGACCCTCCTGCCTCCTTGCGCCGGGCTTTAGGACCTGGTTCCCTTTCGGGGCTGCTTACTGCGCCGCCTTCCTCTGCATTTGAACTTGGCGCGCGCGCCCAACCTTCCACCTTCCTCTTAACCGTCTCTTCGCTCCCCGATGGAGGTGTGGCCACTCCTGACTCATGCCCTCCCTCCTGTGGCGAGCTGCCAGCGCTTCCCCCCTGGCTCCCTTCCTCTTCCCTGCTTCCTGGCGGTGACGCTGGCCCCGATTTCCAGCTGCTTCCCCCTGAGTCCCTTCTGGCTCTATCTTCCTGGGGTGCCCCCCTTGACTCCCCCCTTGCCCTGGCCACTGGTGCTCCTTTCTGTGAATCCTCTGATTCACTGGAAAGACTAGGAGATCTCGGGTCGTCGTCATCACTCATCTTTTCTTCTGCTTCCTCCCCTTCGCTCTCTGTTTCCTCCCTTGCCCGTGCCTCTGCTCCTAAACCCCTGACATCCATCCCCCCCTCGAAGCCCCCCATTCCCCCCTCCCCGCCTTCCGGTGCTGGAGCTGGGGGCTGCTGTTGCAAAGGGACGAACGTCGGATATCGGTCGCTTCCCGTGGCGGGCCTCCATCTGAAGTCTTCCGGTTCTTCCTCCCTGCTCTCGTCGACGACAGTCATCTCCGCTTCCATCTCTGTGCCGCCGTGCTCGAAACCAGGGTCGTCCCCGAAAATGTCCATGTCCGTCTCTCCCTCACTTCCTCCTGGCGGCGTTGCTCGTCCTGGACCCTCCAGCCACTGCCTGCGCCACTGCTCCTCTGGTCTATCGTCCCACCAATACGAGGGTTCTGAGGCAGATCCCGAGGGTGACCCCTCCGGGGAACGGACGTCTCGTGTCGGTTCCTCGTCCGAGTCGAACCCCCGGAACGTGCTGGCCGAAAGCGTGGGCGTGAAAAGCCAGTCGTCGAAAAAGTCTGCTGGCATAGGTCTATGTGGGAAGAGGGCATGAAACTCGACTTTGAGCAGAGGTTCGTCTAAGGCGTAGCCCGGCACCCAGCTGTTCGCACTGGCCGGGGTGCCCTCCTTGGCGAGAAAGTATTCTACCCCCTCTTCCCCCCATCTGGAGTCCAAAATCTCCGTGACTTCGTTGATGCGCTCCTTCTGTGCCACTCCCGCGTGCCCTGTTCTGTCTCTGGCCGGACTCGGCGCCGTTCCGGGTTCCTGGAACCTGTGCGGTGCCTTGTAGGGAGTGAGCACCGATCTGTGGAATACCGGATGCATTCTGGAACCCTCCGGAAGTGCCAGTCTGAAAGCTACCGGGTTGACCTGCTCTTCGACTTGGTAGGGCCCCAGTTGCTTATGCCCTAGTTTCTTCTTGGCCAACGACCTGGCCGGCACTGCGTGGGCTGCTAACCAAACCCAGTCTCCCACGTGGAGCTCTTCTCCAACCCTTCTGTGCTTGTCTGCTTGTACCTTGTATGCATGCTTGGCCAGCTCCAGGTGGCGCCTCAGCTGATCGTGGACTTCCTGCAGCTCCGACGCGAACGCATCTGCTGTCTGCGGCTCCCCCTCCCCCCTTCTTTCAAGTCCCGGGAAGGTTCTGGGGTGCCTCCCGTTGTTGGCGAAGAACGGCGTGACCCCCGTGGACACGTGCTTCGTGTTGTTGTAGGCGAACTCGGCAAGCGGCAGGTAATCCACCCACGTCGCAGGCTGTTGATTTGCATAACATCTCAGGTACTGCTGCATGATGGCATTGACCCGCTCCGCTTGCCCGTTGGTCTGCGGGTGTCTCGCCGACGCCAGGTTGATCTTGACGTTCAGGAAACCCATCAGCTTCTGCCAGAAATTCGAGATGAACTGCCGCCCCCGGTCGGACAGAATAGACCGTGGCAGACCGTGAACCTTGAACACGTGGTCTATGAACAGTTTGGCGGTTTGCTCCGCCGTGGCCACCTTAGCACACGGAATGAAATGGGCCATCTTGGAAAACAGGTCCACCACCACCAGCACTGCCGTCTTGCCCCTTGAGCTGGGCAGATCCGTGACAAAGTCCAGGGCCACCCTTTCCCAAGGTTCGACCGGAGTTTGCAGCGGTTCCAACAGTCCGGCCGGCGGTCTGTGCACTGGCTTGGCCCTCTGGCAGGTGTCACACCTCGCCACGTAGTCTGCGACCTCCCCTCTCATTCCAGGCCACCAGAAATCCCTGGCTACTAATTCCACCGTCTTCTCCTTGCCAAAGTGCCCGGCGGTGGGCGCGTCGTGCAGCTGCTGCAGCACCTTGGCTCGAAGTTCGTCTCCCGGCACGTAGATGGCCCCTTTACGGATGAGCAATCCATCTCTCAGCTGGAAACCGTCGGCCGCTGCCTTGCCCCTTTGCACCTCTGCCATCTTTGCTTGTGCGAAGGAGTCCCCCTGCAACGCTCGTCGCACCGCCTCTAGGTCCACGGTCGCCGCGGCGCACGCCCACACTGTCGGTGCGAAGATGTGCATGGCGGCCGCTGGTGTTGCGTCCTCCAGATACTGTGGCTTACGGGAGAGAGCGTCTGCCATGATGTCGGTGTCCCCCGGGACATACTCTATTCGGAAGTCGAAGTTCGCAAAGAACTCAGCCCAACGTATCTGCCTCTGGTTCAGGAACTGTGCCGTGCACCAGTGCTCTAGATTCTTGTGGTCCGTGCAAACCTGCACCGTGTGCTTGGCGCCGATTAGAAAGTGCCGCCACGCCTTGAACGCTGCGTGAATGGCCAGCAACTCCCTGTCCCATATGGTGTAGTTCTGCTCGGACTTGCTGAGCTTCCTGGAGTAAAACGCTCCCGGTCACCACACCCCCTGCGGGTCTTTCTGCAGCAGGACCGCCCCCACGGCTCTGTCCGAAGCGTCTGTCTCCACCCTCATCGGCTTGCTGGGGTTGACATGAAGCAGCTGCTCTTCCGACGTGAAGAGACGCTTGAGTGCCTGGAAGGACTGCTCCGCCTGCTCTGTCCAAATGAACTTCTTTTTCTTGGAGCTAAGCGTGTCAGTGATGGCCGCCGTCTGCATCGCGAAGCCCTTGATAAACTTGCGATAGAAGTTCGCAAAGCCGACAAACCGTTGGACCTCCTTCTGGTTGCGCGGGCTCTTCCAATCCAACACCGCTCGAACCTTGGCGCTGTCCATGGCGAGCCCCTTGTCAGACAGCTTGTAGCCCAGAAAATCCACCTCCGTCACGTCGAATTGGCACTTCTCCAGCTTGGCGTAGAGCCTATGTTGCTTTAGCCTGCTCAGCACTTCCTTGACGTGTTTGCCATGCTCCTGCTGCGACTCCGAAAAAATCAGGATGTCATCTAAGAAACAGACGCACGTCTTGTAGAGAAGTCCCGCCAACACGTGATGCATAAATGCTTGAAAAACGTGGGAGCCATTTTGCAATCCAAAAGGCATAACTCTATATTCGTAGGTCCCCAGTGGCGTGAACATGGCTGTCTTCCACTCATCACCTTCCCGCATGCGAATGAGGTTGTACGCCCCCCGCAGGTCCAACTTGGTGAACACTCTGCCCTTCCGTACCTTTGCGAGGAGGTCGTCAATTCGGGGCATGGGGAAGTCCGATGGCCTAGTCACACTGTTCAAAATCCTGTAATCCACTACGAGTCTCTTTTGGGGCGTGTCCCGCTTCTTAACAAAGAATACGGGACTGCCCCCCACTGCCTTGGACTCCCGGATGAAGCCGCGCTGCAAATTATGATCAATGAACTCCTTGAGTTCTTGCAGTTCGTCCTCTGACATGGAATACAGTCTCCCTTTAGGCAGCGCCGCCCCCGGCAGCAGGTCAATTTTGCAGTCATATGGTCTGTGAGGGGGTAGCCTGTCTGCCTCCTTCTCGCAGAAAACTTCCAAAAATTCAGCGTACTTGTGGGGAATCGCTTGCAGCGTGCCTAGCAGCAGCTGTGACTCCTCTTCCTCTCCTTCCTGCCTGGGCACAATGCAGTGTTCAGCACAAAAGGAAGAGCCGAAGGTCAGCTGCCTCTGGTACCAAGCCATCGTTGGGCTGTGCTTGTCCAGCCAACTCATGCCCAATACAACGGGCGTGTCAGATAGTTGAGTGACGTTGAAGCTGATGATTTCTCTGTGATTCCCAAGTCGCATCACCATTGGTGGCGTCTGCTTCACCACTTGCCCCCCGAGCAGCTCCCTGCCATCCACCGTGACAACCTGCAGGGGCAGTGTGGCCGGCAGCAACTGCACAGCGTGCCTGTCGACAAAGTCCTGCCCTATAAAGTCTGCATTGCTGCCTGAGTCAATGGTGATTGGCACGTCTATGGTGATTCCATTGGGCAGCTGGAGAGATGCTGTGAGCCTCACTACTGGTTTGGGCGGGAGGGGGTTCACGGGCTGTAAAATCTCTGGGGACTGCGTCACTAACACGTCTGGCTGGGCCCCAGCGCCTCTTCCTCCAGCCAGACTGCGTCGTTTCCCTGCTGCGGTCCTCCTTGCTGCGTTGCTGCAGTCACCATTGCTGAGGCTGCAGTGAGCTTGTGGGGCCTCTGGGGACACTCTTTTGCCATATGCCCTGGTTCCTCACAGACGTAACACTTCCTGTTCCCTCTAGGAGGCTTCGCTTTCACTGCTGCCGGTGCTAGGGCTCTGGTTGCTGACTGAGCCCTTGCACCTCCAACCTCCATAGGTTCGGCTCCTCCTCCTGGCGGAGGCGTGGATTGCGCCCGCGCTGCTTCTCTGGGAAGGAAGGAGGGGCCCCCGGCTGGTTCGCGCCCTCCACGCCCTTCGTCCTTGCTCCACGGACGTCCTTCCAGCCTCACCCCCACTGCCAGTGCCCTCTGAACGACCTCCTGGGTGGTTCGGGGTCTCTCCCCCCTCGCGATCTCATCTTTAATCGAGTTGTGCAGCCCCTCCCAAAAGAGGTCTCTTACAGGAGCCGAATCTCTGTCCCATTCCAGGGCACTGACCAAGGCGAAAAAGCGGGCATGATACTGCCTGACGCTGGCCCTCCCTTGTCTCAGCCCATGCACCTCCTTCCGTGCCAGATCCACGTCAATACTTGATAAAAAGCACGCATCCATCGCTTTAATAAAGGCATCCGCATTCTGGAGCGCCGGATCCTTATCTCTCCATAAATTACGTAGCCATGCTTTCGCATCCCCATGCAGATGGGACATGATGAACCCCACTCTCTCTTGTTCATCTCTAAAGTCTTTATGCAGCAATTGCAGTGCGCACAGTACGTCGGCTCTAAAGTTGGGATACTGTTGCAGGTTCCCATCGAAGTGAGAGACCAGCCCGCCTGTCCGTCTCGCCAACCCAATTCCCTCCTGCCGGGGTGTCTGCTTTGTCAGCACGTCTAACCTGACCTGGAGATCCCTGCAGGCGGCAGCTGCCTCCTCCTCTCTCTTCCTGGATGCGAGAACCTCGGCGTTCAGTTGTGCCACTGCTTTTCTGAGGTCCTCTATCTGCTGCTCAGCCGTCATGTCGTCTGCCGTTCGTGAGCTCGCTAGTAGGCACCTGTTTCTCTCCCCTCCTCGAGGCTGTAGATGCCCACAATGGTGAGACGGAGCTTACTGTCAGAGCTGCTTGAAGATCCTAGCTCACAGAGGATCACGCTAGCCAGCGATCATTCAGTAAAGTCTTTATTGAATTACAGTTTCCATTCTCACGCTGCTGCGCGCAAACTCTACGTCTAGTAGCTAGATCGGCGAAGCTCCGTCTGAATCTCCGCCCCTTGTGCACCAACTTAATATCCTAGCCTTGCTCCACCTTTTCCGCCTGACTGTCCTCCTCTGGGTCCCTCTACCCCCCGGGGCTTCTTCCTTCCGGGATTCTTCTGACGCTGACCCGGACCCTCCTGCCTCCTTGCGCCGGGCTTTAGGACCTGGTTCCCTTTCGGGGCTGCTTACTGCGCCGCCTTCCTCTGCATTTGAACTTGGCGCGCGCGCCCAACCTTCCACCTTCCTCTTAACCGTCTCTTCGCTCCCCGATGGAGGTGTGGCCACTCCTGACTCATGCCCTCCCTCCTGTGGCGAGCTGCCAGCGCTTCCCCCCTGGCTCCCTTCCTCTTCCCTGCTTCCTGGCGGTGACGCTGGCCCCGATTTCCAGCTGCTTCCCCCTGAGTCCCTTCTGGCTCTATCTTCCTGGGGTGCCCCCCTTGACTCCCCCCTTGCCCTGGCCACTGGTGCTCCTTTCTGTGAATCCTCTGATTCACTGGAAAGACTAGGAGATCTCGGGTCGTCGTCATCACTCATCTTTTCTTCTGCTTCCTCCCCTTCGCTCTCTGTTTCCTCCCTTGCCCGTGCCTCTGCTCCTAAACCCCTGACAGCATGGATATCAGGAGAAGTGGTGTGTTGGTGCACAGCCCAGCTCCCGTATTGCTCTTCATGGGATCTAGAATGCCCAAGGAGTGCTAAAACATTATCCACGAGATGTTCCCTGATTGCTCCATGAACTCATTCAAATGGCAAAGGCAGAATATCACCCAAGGACACCCAGCATTGCCAGAGTGATTACCAAGATCAAAATAGCTGAAAAACGTGTTGCCACAGTCTCAAAAATGCCACCAGAAAGCTGCAGCTATATCAATGGATGCCCCAGACGGCACATTGGCCTGGTTCATAATAAACCACAAACTAAAACAAACTATGGTTTAATGTGAATAGTGCAGTGAATGCTGCTGAAATACTGCTGTGCTCCTTGTCTGTGCCTGCTGTTGTTGCACCAACAAGCTAGGAATCTGACTCTTCATAATGTCCAGACTCAGACTTGTGGTTCCGCCCCCCACCCCCAAAAGAAGAACCTTGGGTTCTGCAATAGGGACAAGTCATATTTGGGCTTGTTTTCCAGTGGTACAACGGCAGCGGGAGCAAGGGAGAAGTAGAGCAGGAACTTTTCACCAGTTTGCACTGACACACTGCCAGTTCACAGTTTGCTTTTAACTATGATTTAATGTGACATGTTTTGCTCTGTACATGAATGCAGACACAAAGTATTCTGAATGTCTGACCCAGCTCAGCCCATGAACTTTCTGTGGAACTGAATGGAAACACTCCAGTATATGGACTACAGTGATACCTTGGGTTAAATACGCTTCAGGTTACAGACTCCGTTAACCCAGAAATATTACCTCAGGTTAAGAACTTTGCTTCAGGATGAGAACAGAAATCATGCTCCAGCGGTGTGGCACCAGCAGGAGGCCTCATTAGCTAAAGTGGTGCTTCAGGTTAAGAACAGTTTCAGGTTAAGAACAGTTTCAGGTTAAGAACGGATCTCCAGAACGAATTAAGTACTTAACCCAAGGTACCACTGTATATCTTTTGGGTTTATGCACTGTTCGCACATGAATGCTGTTGTCTACAACTAGCAAGAAATACTTTTAAAACAATATGGATTAAGGAACAATTTGATTAGCCAACACAAATTCTGAGAAATTATATCTTTTGATATTTTAAAATGTGATACTTGTACTATATGCTGTTTGGGTATCAGCTATTGCAAGGCATGTTAAAAAATAGAATAAATCTTTAGTTACAATCATTAAAAGAACCATTGAATTATAAGACAAAAAGGCAACCAAAAACACATGATTCTTGAATGCAGACATTCACGTGTACAACCACAATGATGTCTTGCTTCTGTGTTTATCATAGGAGGTACGTGCAGAAAACTAAGAAACTGTTCTGGGCACCACAAAATTTATTTCACAGAAGAAAAACTGGTGATACTCAGAAATTATACCCCAAAGCAGGCTAACAGTCACATGCCCACCCCATAAAAACCAGATAAAAAAGCACCCCCCAAAAAACCCCCCATACAAGCCCTCCAACCAAAACAAAAGCACAAATCCCTCATTTTAAAAAAATTGATAGGTTCCAAGAGGGGTTTCTGAGCGAGTGACAGTGCTGCAGGCACCACATTAGAGAGCCCAAATTTATAGTGATCTGCTTTGCTACTTCAGGTATAGCCCTTCTGTTTATGGTGTGTGTGTGTGTGTGTGGGGGTAATCTTGTGTATAAAAATGAAATATAGAATGCAAATGAAACCAAAGAAAGTCAGATTTGCTTTCAAGTAACATGTGCACTACCATGTCAAAACACAAAGGCAGATGCCACAGCATTTTTTGTTCATGATACAAGAAGGCTGAAGTTCATCTATGGGAAATGAACCATGAAAACATTGAGAGTGATGAAGTGCAAGCTGATAGAAGTAAAAGGAGGTGGCCGTGAGGGCAAGGAAGCAGTGGTGTCTAAATAGTCTTCAATTCCTCATAGAGAAACAACAGCAGCAACAGCAAATGTCTCCATTGATTCAAAAATTCTAAAACCATTTGCTGCATTAGGAAGCTGCCCAATAGCTAACTGCTAAGTGAGACTGTTGGCCAGTATAGTATTGCTGCTGGTGGCGGTGGGGCTGTGGCCCTAGTGGCGCCCCTGGCAAGAGGCACTGCTGCTCTGTGGTACAGCACAAGTTTTGCATGCACAGTTCAAGATTCTATCCTTGGCATTTGTAAGTATAGGGTCTCTGTTTCCAGGTCTGGCGACAGTTCTGTGCCTGAGACCATGGAAAGAGGCCACCAGCTGAAGTGGCCATTATTGAACAAGATGGAGTAACTGCCCCAGTGGTCCAACAGGGACATTTATTTCCAGCTTGCGAAACCTGTTTTGTTAGTACCAGAAAAGTGATCCATAAATGATGTCCCTTTTATTTGCATGCCTTTATGGCTGACCCAAGTATATAGTGAACTGCCCGACCTGCCTTAATACAAGAGACAGACCTTATCTGCCACTTGATAAGGACATTCCAGTCAATAGATTAAATGCATTTAACTTCTTGATCATGCATTCATCATGCTCACTGGAGAGAATGGGTATCACTAAAATTACATGAAGCTGTCATTTTACTACCATGCTTTGATTGATACGGAGTCTTCTCTGATTCCAAACCACAGGGATCCAAGAGCCTCAGAGGTGTTTCAGATAAAGTCTCTCTGAAGGAAAGAAACACCAGTAGTGTTTTGAAAAAAAGAATTGCAATTCACATGCTAGTTCACTGAGCAAATCTTTACTTTGGGCCACATCTTAGTCAGCTAACGGAGTCATTGTAGGCAGTTAACTTGAATGGTTATCTTCTATTGATGTTGTATTGCTACCTTTCATTTACGTCAGCTAAATCTAAAAAGCAGTTTCAAGCAGCAAACATTTGCATGCATGAGGCTTCTCCGTTTCATTGAAACCAGCTCCTTGCACTATACTAGACAGTCTCTGGACCCCAATTTTCAGGTTTTCCATTGATGTAGCAGAATACGATTGGAAGGAAACCTCAGAAATGCCTTTTGTCTGAGGGAACTGATCCAGGCTGTATCAAGAAAATGTTTATTTGTGATCAGAGCCAAAGTGATTGGAGACACTCTTCCCTCCCTCCCTCTTCACCACCTCTACATTCACACATTCTCTCTCACACACATCCCAATGACACCTCCCAACCAATCGGCTTTCCCTTCATTCATTAATCAGTTCATCCCTCCTTCTCCCCTCTCCTCTTTCTCACACAATATGCACAAACATATATCATCCCAGGTAGTGCCGTGAACCCTGGGGAGGTGTCTTGGCAAGGCTAGTCAGAAGGGGAGGAGGAATTCAACAAAGTCTGTAGAGTTGGATCATGGGAAGGAGCCCAGTGGCTGGATCAAATACTGAGCATCTGTGCCTCCACCTTCAAAGATATAGCTACGGCTGTACCAACAAGAGTAGATCCATCCCACTTGCAAAATTGCCCAAGGCTCAAGACACCAACTGTGTGAATGACTGGGAATTCAGAGTGTGTGTGACGTGTTGGGACAATGACTTAGCTTATGCCTAGCCAATGAACCTTAGGGCTCTGATAGAGCTTCTGACTTGCACATCTCGTTACGTGATCTATGTTTGGGCATTGTGGTGGTTTTTGGAATAGAACCTCTGGTTATAATCAAGCTGAGAGTCTTCAGGTGGGAGTCAGGACAGGCAAAGTGAACAGTAAACACACCCTGACATACTGTGTGGTTGGCCCACTGAGTGTAGCTGCCAGAGTGTCTTCTACAAATATTGCACTTTAATCTCTTTCAGTTTTGCATGGAATAGCCCAGCTATATTTGAATACATGTATTCCATGAGTGAAGTTCTTAATAGCTGATAGTTGACCTTTGCAAGAGAACTGGTGAATTGTGAAGGGGATCATTTCATGTGGCAAAACACACTCCTGGCCCCTGAAGCACTGTATGGAGAACAAGGTGGTCCCTGAAAATGCATATGTGTGCCATGCCTTTGTTACAATAATATGAAGACAATCCAGTAAATAATAACATGCTACCACTGGTGGAAACTGAGAGGAACCACACGTGAAATCCTGCTCCAATTTCTGGTTCTCCCTGGTTGGATTAAAGCAAATCTTACTGTCAGTAAAATCAATTTTACAAAACTGATACATGTTATTATGAATTGTGACCTATGTTTTTACAAGCTTTTGCAGATCTGAAACACGTGTATCCAAGTCCCTTGGGATACGGAATGAACTTACCTTACTTATAACAATGCATAATTCTGGGTAATGAAATAAAAGAAGATTGAAATCTGTGCAAAATGTAGCTAATGAGACCAAATGCAGGCAAACCAGCTAGATGTTCTAATCTTACCCTATAAAAACAAAAAACACCAACACCTTGCAAAAAACATAATGATTTCTTTTAGGGGACAAAGTTGTTTACATGTTGTTTTGTTTTTAAGAGTGGTGTATGAAATAACAATGCCACTCTCAGACTCAAACTATGCGTTAGATGGAGTTATGTGTTATTTTTATCCATTTAAAAAATAGAAATAAAACCTGCTTTAGATGGTTATGAAAGATGGTTAGAGATTGGCTACTTTTCACTTGCTCTCCCAGACATTTTTCCAGGTCAAAATAATCCTCCCTGAACTTCCTTTTCAGCCACAGAGGAGAAGGGTCAGGGTCTCCTCGTCTTTCCTACAATGGTTAAAAATGTTCTATGCCAGTAAATATCAGCAGCTGAGAATGGTGTGTGAGCAGAGAGCTGTTGTGCTCATGCCTAGTTTGCTGTGTTCCTACAGCTTTCTGTTCAGTCACTGTGAGAACAGGATAATGGACTAGATGGGTCATTGGCCTGATCTAGCAAAACTATGCTTATGTACATAGGTTAAGGGGTTAAGCAGCCTCTCTCTTCCCACCCTTTTCCCACTCCTATTCCCATGCTGGCCTGGCTGGTTTGTTGTTGTTTTTTAATGTGCAGATGAAAATGAAATGGAACTCCATGTAATGTGTAGAGTGAACCACATTCTGTTCTTCCCTCTGCTTACTTCTTTGCATACATAACACACATCTGTGACTCTAAAACATCATTGTCTATATCACAAGCAGCAGATGTCCCAATAAACCTAGAATACAGGCCCCAGAATGAAGCACAGAACACATTCATTCTGTCTGTAATTCTCCCTCCTGTCCTGGTAGAATTGAATCAAATTTGAGATTTTTCACAGGAAGCTGTTCCTATGTCACTGGTTCATCTAACTAAGACCAGATCACTGGTCCATCTAACTAAGTATTGTATATACCGACTAGCAGCGGCTCTCCAGGGTTCCAGGAAGGGAGTCTTCTGCAGCCCTATTTGGAGATACCAGGGATTCAACCTGGGACCTTCTGCATGCAAGGCAAGTGTTCTACCACTGAGCTATGACCCTCCCCAAAGGCTCTTTCAGCACTTACAAGCTCCAATGCTCTCCACACTTGCTTGGGAGTAAACGTTCCTTAGAAGAAAATCACAGTAGGGCTTATTTCAGGGTATAGCTGCAAATGATAGGCATCTTAGCCTAATGGTGGCTTCCCCACCTTCAAGGAATGCTGGACACAGGGCTGAGACTCAGGTCATCATTTATTAGTTTTACTCTAAATTCAAATTATGTAAGGAGCTGCTTTTAAAACATAGTTTAGTTCAGGGCTGGGCAGACTTCAGACTTACAGGATCTGCTTTGTCTTATAGAAGAAAATCCCAGGTCTACCAACCAGAGCAGACTATAAAACAGTGACTCAACAAGATGAACATCCACTTAGAATATGGGAATTGGGTACCTCTGAGCTCATAATGTCCACCTCAGTAATTTGTTTTCAGTACTGGAACTGAACTCACAGTCCTTTCAAACAGAAATCTTCTTTTGGCTTTCTTCCCAAGCTATTTTTTAAATTCCTCTTTTCAGTTCAGCATTCAGTGTGTTGGGTGAGGGGAGGATTTTTTTTGTTGTTGCTATTTTTAAACAATTGACAGACTAAACCTTTTGACCATCTATAGCAGAACTGCCCAGAGATCTACCTGCTCCTTCCCAGAGGAGGCTGATACAGAGTCTCTTTTTCTACCATGAACTGCCAAAATACAACCTGAAATTGTGAAAGTGTAGGAACCACAGCAGCAGATGTATTTCAGTTCAGAAAACATACCTCCACTGAACAAGCCTTCTGTCTCAAGGCTCTCAAGAGGTCAAGAGCATCATATCATTCCTTTAAGTGGACACACAGCATATTGCATCAACAGATGGAATTCAAAATATACTTGTGCACAATCCAGTTAAAATTAAGCATTTAACAGTTCAGTCCTGTGCTTGTCTCCTCAGAAGTCCAACTGAGTTCGGTGGGGCTTATCCCCAGATACACATGCATTAAATTGCAGCCTACATCACATGGATGAGAATAAACCATTCAAAACTGTGCAGTATGTTTTTCCCCCAGCAGCTTTGGCTTAAGTTCCCAGGTGGGTACATGTCCAGATTATCACATTATCTTGGTTTATCAGTGTGAAGGTGAAGTTGCCATTCTGAATGAAAATCACAGAACACACGCTGCATCCTACATTTTGATGACTCCTAATATCCATGCAAAATCTGCTTCATTTCACTATTGTGCTTTCCTTTTCGCTTCCCTGGATTTCTGATGCAGCATTCAACTAAGATCACAGCTCAAATAGACCAGGTCTTCAGAACATAAATGTTTTGTTACGACAGGAATGTGATGTGCTGTACAGCACATTTTCTGTGGCTATTCTTTTGCAAATGATCTTGTAGAAAGTTAATGGAGACAACATCTGATGCCTTATCTGATATACAGGCAAAGTAAAGCTTTTAATTTTTTTAGCAGCTACTTTTATGTTTATAAATGATAATAATTTCCTCAGTACAATGATCTAAGCATTGCAAACTAAATATTGTTATGGTTTTACACTAGCACAAAACAGCATTTCTCAACATCTTCAGTTTCCTATCATTTATTTATATACATGCACAAATATGGAAGACACACTTCTTTATCCTGGCCTTTGACACCTGATATGTGTTTTTTAGGACCCACCCTATTCCTGTGAATTTGATTGTTTAAACTGTTTTTAATACTGAATTTTCAATTATTGCCACATGCCCTGGAACCTCCTGGTGAAGGATTCATTATTATTACAACTAGTAGTAGTAAGGAAAAATTAGACAGTGATATTATTATGCTTTACAGTATTGTTGATGTAAGCTAAAAATTAAACCTCAGTTTCCTCTACTTTCACAGGGTTAATATTGTACAGCCCTAAGTCTCTCCATCATTTCACATGCACTCATACCCACTGTTGGGAGGAGGAATTGTAAACATCTGCGGTAACAATTCACCTCTACAACACCTTGTTCATACATTGAGGTCAAAGGAACTTCTGCATTTCATTTCCCTCTTGCATTACTGTTTACAATAAGTAGCTAGTAAATTCTAGGATAACAGCAGCAATATTAACAATCACTCAACATTTACAAAACAGGGCTAAACAAGTCTTCTCAGAAGTACACACCTGTAAGTCTATGTGTATAGGATTGTGATCTTATTTCGTAAGCCTTATTGTAAAGTGGCACACAATTCTCTCTCTCTCTCTCTCTCTCTCTCTCTCTCTCTCTCTCTCTCCTAATTTCACACACACACTAATTGAACACACACACACACACACACACACACACACACACACACACACACTTTATTGCCAAGCTGGAACACATTATAGACCTTCTTGCTTAGATATTCCATAGACTTTTCTTCAACGCACATATGCTGGAGTCCATAAAAATATGCAGGCCAATATACAGAATGCATATCAATTTCATGCTATTTTTGATATCACAGCAGATCCTATCACTGCTAAGTATGTGCCCTGCCCTTTTTCAGCAACACTTTCCACCCAGGTCAACTCATTTGCTGGCTGCTAGAACACAAATATGAAGTCTAATCAGCAACTGTGACCTTCAGCTTCTGAGAAACATTTTTAAAACCTGATAAATCTGTTGGTGTGAGCCCTGTAGTTCTGTTAGAAACAAAACCTTGCACTCTCATCAGAAGAGATCAAACACAGACAAACTAACAAGCTGCCATTTTAAAGGGCAAGTTCTCATGCTTCCTGCCTCCCCATTGGTGGAGGAACTCAATTAGAAAATATGAAAGTGACCAGCTGATAAACTATAATGCCAGAGCCACAGCTAATGCCTTCTGCAGATGCCCTACTTTCGGAGGAGATGCACCACAAAAATAACATAAATGTTAAGTCTTTTTTTCAACAGATGATAATAGCTTCTCCCCCCTTTCCTCTCTAAGCTCTTATTGATACTGCCAGTTACCGAGATCCTACACTGAGCAAAACACAGTGCCCTGTGCCAGAAAGAGTTTAAATCAACAGCTAATTAGCTAGAAGCTGGAGGAATCTTTTTCTCCGAATCATCAGCTGGACCTGCACTGAACACACAGAAACCTCACCTTGTTTTGTTTTTGAGTACCTTTTGCCAGTCTCTATTTTCAAGTGGCTGCTCCTTTTGACAAGGATTTAGACAACAATTTAAAAATCCTCCAGTAATGGGAAACTTGAAATCACACAATCAAAGAGAGAGAAATCGCATAGACGACGAACTTAATCATGTGCATCCAAGCAGAGATTTCTCACAGCCTAGAATCAGATTAAGAATTTAATTAGCTCTTCTGGAATCTATTCACACTAAGAAAGAGGTGGAGGGAGAGAAATAAAGTGACATCACCAGTATTTATGGCTTGCTAGGCACAGTCAAATCTTCTAACACACAAATGCTTGGATATGAGACTTTCTCATTTATTATAATACAGTAATATAATTATGTTGCTTGCAGATATGCTGCTTTCCAATTAACTTTTGGTAGGGGTGGGAAACCTGTGGTGCTCCAGATTTTGCTGGACTACAATTCCCATCCTTCCTGACCACTGGCCATGTTGCCTGGGAGTTGGAGTCCAGCAGTATTTGGAGGGCCACAGGATCCCAAACCCTGCTATACACAGGGTCTTTTAAAGCAGAAAGAAATGACCACCAGATGCATTGAGTTAAATTCAAAGGCCACCCCATGGAGGTGGTGTTCAGCGTTTTTCTGTGAAGTCCCTTCTCAAGCTGCATTCCCTGCACCACATCCAAAGCCTTTTCCAAGGGTCACCAAGACTCGGCAGCTAAGAGGAAGCAAAGAAGTGCCATTGTGCTAGCAGACTGCTGCATGTCTACTCATAAGTAAGTTCCATTCAGTTCAGTGATACTTACTCCCTGGCAAGTGTGCCTAGGATTATGGCTTTTGAGAAGCAATCAAAATATACACTGTAAAGAGAACAAATGGGCAATACTCAAATGAGTAGAACCCTTGTTCAAATGGGTTCCTTCTGAGTATGGTTAACATTTAATATCACTCAGTATGTAACAGAGAACAGAATTTATTTATTTCTGCAATACTATGGAGTACTGTTGTACAAATATGGGGATGTGGTAGCAGGAAAAAAACCTCTGTATCTCAACTAAGGAGCCATTAATAACATTGATGGCAATGTGGGGTGGGTGTGGGTGTGGGTGTGGGTGTGTGGTTGAGGGAGAAAAGGAACAGCTCATAGAACACAAATAAAGGCATAACTGGTATTTAGAAATGGATAGCATCTATATTCTGCTATTTCATTTTTCTAGTTGGGGACTGGCAGATGGAATCTTACCTTATTGTTTGATATCAAGGGCTTACACCTTTGCTTCCTACAACAGGCTGCCAAGACTGTACCTACTTATTTCCAAAACTTTCCAGGTACAGACCTTGACAAAATAAAGACACTGATCTGCAATTAGACTGTGCCATCTTTCAAAGCGTGTAGCTAAGGTGAAGTGTATAATTAGCCATGTAAAAGTGCATCTCACCTCCACCCACGCTGAGTGTGGCATGTGCAGCACTGAATGGGAAACAGAAATTGCAGAACAACGTTCACAAATGAAAACTTTCCAACAAACACAGACATTATGTTAATTATATCTATACCACCATTAAGTGCTTCAGAGGCCATATCTTGGTTGATCGTAATTATTGCAGTAGATGTCACAAATGGTCAACAGGCCTAGTACTGTGATTCCCACTAACAGTGAGTCTATGGCAGAACAGAGATTTGTTCCCAAACTCTAGAGTGAAAACGGTTTGCAGATGCAGAAGCAGAAACTCTTCAACCATTTTGCCTAAGGCTGCATGGAGTTCGGCCTCACCATCAGCCTGATGAAGACCAACATCTTGGGTCAAGACGTTGTCAAGATGCATCAGCTTTGGTGACCATGCTCTTGAGGTGGCAGACAATTTGTTCCACCTGCGCTCCACCATAACCAACAACCTTTCAATTGACGGTGAGCTTCATCTGCCCCAGCTGCAATAAAACATGTCTCTCCCATAATGGTCCCTACAGCCACAGCAGGCACTGTAACTCTCCAACGGTTTGACTTTACCCCCAATGGCACATTCTTCCATTGTTTCTTGAGGCAGATGGATGCCAGCAACAACAATATGGTATCTTCCATCCCAATTAAAACTGGATGTTTTTCTGTCACTTGACATTTAGTACTTTTGCAATGACTTAATATCAGTGGCTACTCTTGTAAACTGTCCATGGATCTTCTGATAAAAGGTGGGTAATAAATCTAACAACAGCAGTCAACATCTCTACAGGCTGTCTCCAGGATCAGAGGGAGGATACCTCTGAACACTAGTTGCCAGCAAACAGCAGTGTGAGAGTCCTCTTGCTCTCATGTCCTCCTTGAGGACAACCAAAGACAACTGGTTGACCCTTGTGGAAAACAGGTTGCTGGATTAGATAGGTGCTTCGTCTGTTGCAGCAGGCTTCTTCTGCAATTCCAAGGTAATCCCCCACAATTCTCTTTTTCCAGCACCATTACCAATGCACTCCTATCCTAAAGCCAAATGCTCCTTTTTAGGTCATTCCCCCTTTCATTTTTGCTGACACCTTTAGGATTTGCTTAAGTTCAAAACCCCTCTCATTCAAGCTGAGTGAACCTTGGGCAACCTGGACTCCTAGCCATTTACCCAAAGAAATTTACCTGAAGTTGAGCAGACTTTCTGAAAAATATAGAACAGCAAGTGTCAAATGTCTAAAGCCAAAATACTTTGCAAAGTTGTGAGTCAAGCAAAATTAATATGAGCAAAAGGTGATATTTACAGACACATAATTTGCAAACAATTTGGCATGCCAGTCTTCTGTTGAGGAAAAAAAAGTGGGGAGGGGGGAGGAAAAAAGAAAATTATTCTTAAATTGCCTAACTATATAGGGTTTTCCCCCACCCTCAAGGAAAGGAGTCTTATTCCAATAATACCAAGGCATTACTGGTGACAAAACGTGACTTTTAGTGCAGCCGCTAAAGAGCATCAATCAAAATAGAAGGATGAGTCACTGCAATCTATACTGAATCAGAAACGAATAGGAAACAGTAATTTACAGTACAATAGCATTCACAGCAGCAGCAGCACATGGAGTCCAGGCTCTTTAAATATTCTATAAATAATAGCTCAGAAAGGCACAACGGACATGGAGAAAGAACTTGATGATGAATCATCAGGTAGTTTAAGTAAAATTTTGCTTGATTAAATGCTTTGTTCTTAAGCCACCTGCACGCCATGTCTGATGTACCAGGACAGATTGAATTGTTCACAGCCTTTTTCTAAAAACCAGACAAGCTTCCAAAATGATAAGTTTTATTATATTATGAAATTGATGCCAAAGTGAAGTACTGTGCATTGTGAGATTCCAATTATCTCTCTTATGTTATTGCCGAGCCTTTAATCCCAGCTACTGTTAAAGATGCATCTAATTCAGATTCATCAAGCTTCTAAATGGCTTCACGTCTTGCACAAGCAGTGTTATGCTTTGTCTTCTTGTCTCAGTGGGAGGGAAATCTCCATCTCCACTAAAAAGCACTTTCTGGTTTCCAGGCTGTCTGGAAACCAGACATGCCCTGCCCTATTCTGGACTGTCACTGCTTACAAAATGGTGTCGTTTGATAGCGCTCTTTTTCAAGGTGTGCCCTTCCATGTCAGCAAGCATATTTGCTACTAGATGAAGGGCCCAAGGCTCTGGGTCTCACCACTGTATCAAAGAGGCATCAACCTCAGTTTTACTCTAACTGAACAAAGATGTCACATTTCTTTCTTCTCAGCGAGTCTGGATTTATTTGCTTTTACATTCAAAGAGAGAAGGGATGCTCCAGGGTTGTTGTTTTTTTTTGGGGGGGGGAGGATGTCACCTGATAGTCTCTTATTAGCTAACACACCTCCATCCACTCCAAAACTGATCACAGTAACACTGTTCCTGAGTCTTCAAGAGTTCTATCTTCTCTCTCTCTAGTGATATTGGAATAAGGTTGGAAACAATATAAAACATTATGTAATCTCTCTCTCTCTCTCTCTCTCTCTCTCTCTCTCTCTCTCTCCAAAAAAACCCATTCAGGTTGAGACAAGGCTCAGCTTTTTTGCATATGAGATTGCAGTTCTGGTTTTTGCATTGCCTCACTCTGAGGGCAAATCAGACACAAGGTTCCTCATGTGATTGACTTTATGTGGCTGATTGTTCTAGAAAAACAAGCGGCCAGCTTGAGTGGAATGGAGTAAGTCAGTTTAGAACCATGGCATTGTGGGAGCGGGAGTTCAGCTCATCCATGATCCTTAAAGAAATTCCACACAAATGAGTTTTCTTTCCACTGTGAATATCAGGTTTGAGGGGGAATTCTAGCTGCAACCGTAGTGAACCTTTCTTTCCTTCCACTTAGTTTTCAAGATGCTGCTTTAAACAAGACTATAAACAGGGCTGAAGAACTTGTGGTTGTTGGACTCCAGTTCCCATCAGTACCAGTCATCCAGGCCAATGGTTAGGAATTATGGGAACTGTAGTCCTAGAACTTCTAGAACACCACTGAATAGCAACTTTTGCTATAAAGGCAACACATTCACTGCATGTTAACTACTAAGGAATAAATTCCAGCCTGTAGAACATGAGATTCTTAATCCCAGGTGCATAGGTTCAAACCCCATGTTGGGCAAAAAGATTCCTGCATTGTAGGAAGTTGGACTAGATGACCTTTGTGGTCCCTTCCGACTCTATGATTCTAATTGTATTTAGGTTTTGTGAGAACTGCAATCCAAATTGCAGAGTTTTACCAAAATATCTACTTATATATCTCATCCTCTTTTATTCACAAACATTATCCCATAATTTTATGCTAGTTTCTGCTCACCCCAAATTCAATTTTAGTATTTTGTTCTTGTGCAAACTTTGGTCTCTTGTATGCAACCTACATATTTATAACTTTCAAGGTATTAGCTTGCATAGCACAATAGTTTATTCTCTTCTTATTTTGGCCACATAATTTGGGAGAGAAGGGGAAGGAAGGGGAAGACCAGAAACAATTCAGAATTAAAAGGGAGACTACATTAAAATGCCTTCTGCATGAAGGCATTGCAAGGGGATTAACAATCTATTCTCTGCACTACTATAACATTTAATTCCTAGCTACAGTTGTTTTGCTCTCTTCTCTTCTAATCAATATGCAGTTAGTGGCAACAATATTATTTCATCTTGAAATTAACAGCCGTCTTCCAAGAAATAATTAAGTCATTTTTAATTACTCTCCATTATTTTGCTTAATTCTGAGTTGTCACTGTCAGTCACTGAAAGTGAATGCTTACTGCAGCTTCTAATCATGTCTGCATAATGAGAGGCTGCACACGGATATACTAGCAGTTCCTTTTGTAGCTCTGCATTGTTATCCCCTCTGAAAAGCAGAGCTTGGTAGCTGTAGGGGAGCCGATTCTGGCAAAAATCAGATCCACTTCAATTTAATTGTAGGCTTCCATTTTCAATTCAAGCACCAGTTTACAGATGCTCTTTGGCTGGCTTGTCTTCAGAAGTTCAGTCCCATCTTTTGATCATTTTCTTCTAACACACCAGTGTATGGAAACCGAGCATCCCATATTGCTGTACTCCCTCCTCTCACCCAGGCAGGATAAGATTTGCTCTCCCTTATATTCTCTTGTTAGCTAGGAACATGGGAAGCTGCCTGATACTAAGTCAGAAGTGAACATGAGTCCGTCTAGCTCAGTGTTGTCTACATTGACAGACGAGTGCATTTCCCAAACCTGCCTGATGATGTCATGGGCTGAACATGGGGCCTTGTGGATGCCAGGCATGCAGTAGCGCATGATGTTGCTGCTTGTACAGAAGGAAAGACAGCCAGAGGCAGGGAGGCTGGCGTGATGCAAACACACCAATCTGGTGTTCATTTGCACTGCACCAACCTTCCCACTCCCTCCCACTCTCCTTCCTGGTAAACAGCTGTTGAGAGGGCAGTGAGCATACGGTCTCCTTCTACAACTATGTAGCATTGAGCTTTGTCCCTGCCCTGAGCTGCAGCTTTTCCCCATATGAATATTTTGCGCAGCCCAAATTCACACCATTTCTACAATGTAATCATATTGAACAGAGAATTTAACTTATGGGACTAATTGCCTTATTATCACACAGGACACTGAAGTGATGTTCAGTGGCAAAATTGGGATTTGTTTTGAACTTCCTTGGCTCCATCTCAGCTGTGTTGTGATGTAGGAGGACTGGGCAGTTTCCCTTAATCTTCCCACCACTCCCCACTAGGTTCGCCCCCCCCCCTGCATAGGCAGCTATGTGCCTTACTTTTTTAAAAAAAGGTAAACAGCATTCTCTCTCTTTCTCTGAACAAGCATAGTCTTATATCAATTGGGGATGTCTCTGGAGTACATATGAGACAACTGGAAAGAAGAGTATGTACCAACAATAAATGTATTCAGCCAAAAGTAGTCAGTGAGTGAGTCCCTCTAAACAGCAATCATTGCATCCAACCTGTCTGGACCAATGCCCAGGTTTGGCATATGTTGTTCCTGTCAATTTAATCAGTTTAGGACATTGTTTCTAGGGCCACTTCATATGTTACATTACCCCACCTCACACCCCCCCAAAAAAAATTGGAAATAAGTTTCCAGGTAGAAAAATGCATCTGTTCTGTGACATTTGAAGTGTTGTTGTCGTTGTTGTTAAGCCCTGCTGCAACTGCATGGACAGGGCAACCCATATTTGGCTGCCCAAACTCATGGCCAAATAAACACTATTTGTGTCTTCACAGAAAAATATGGTATTTCCTAAAGTCCCCAGGCAGTCTGCTAATTCCTTCTCATGGTCTCTGAGTGCTCTTTGATTGAATGGCTCCAGGACATAGCAGTCCTGCAAAGGCACATTTTCTAATCCAAAACTAATTACTCCTAGCATCAGGATGGTTCTGGCCCCCGCCTGACTCTGGTATACAGTATTACCATATCAGAGCTTGGTTTTCTTTCTTAATATCTTTGGATCAATCTATGCTAGTCTTGGGCAGCAGGACTGCAACTCTGGTTTAGCTTTGGAGGATGCTGACCCATGTCCTTCTGCTCCAAGGTACTGTGCCCTTGCTGCTGACTATGGTGTCTGGTTTCTTGCTTGCCTCCTCTAAGCTTCCACAAAATCTTGTCTCTACCCTCCTCTGTTCCCTCACCTCCAAGCCAGGTTTGCTGCTGCTTCTTATTCTTTTACCCACTTTGGGAAAGCACCAAGCAGTATCTTTCTAAAGGGGAAGATTTTTCTGCTTCAGGAGAACCCTATATAAGAAGAGACTACAGGAAAGAGGTTTTATTTTGACCTCACCCAAATATTGGCAGATAACACGGGTCCCTTGAGCAGAGGGAGACAGCAAGCAGTGTCTCCAGGTGTTTGTGGGCATGCCAGGTTCTGCCAGTGATTCATAAGGTAGTCAGAATTAATCTGGCCATGGTGCTATGAACTCAGCCTCCTCGTAATTCAAAGCAAAAATCCTCTTGGTTTCCCCTTACTGCACGACAGTAAAGTAACGGCATCCATTTTATCTTCCATTTCTTTCTATTTCCCCCCAATCTTGCTCCTCTTTCTTAAAATTATTGCAAAACCACCAAAATGAATTTCTGTGAGCTCATTAGGTATCATTAGACAATCCACTTTCTCCCACCATCCATCTCCCCCATCTGCAACATGCAGGAATATTGACTAACTTTGCAGGGTTATTGTAAGGACTACAGCTAGACCAAACATGTGAAACACTAGAAAAGGCTATAAATGTTAAGTATTTTTATTTACAATTCTAACCTGAGCAGGATCTATGTTGTGCAGGATGACTCCATATTCTACAGAGCACCAATAAAGCCTGAGGGACTTTAGACATGTGCCAGTTTCATATGGAATTATGTGAATTGCCATTACCTCTTCATTCTTCAGGGTGGGGTGGGAATGGCCTCTTGTAGCAGTTTTGACCATGTTTCCAATATCCCATGTCTAGTTCTTTTCACACCTTTATCTTGGACAGCTCCCCAGAAGTGGATTAACATAATTGAGCATTTGATTGGAAGGCTACTGAACACTTACTGTAAATATGTGGAAAGCTCTATAAACCATTTTTTGGGTAACTTTTAATGCTAGGCTTGCTGCACAAAAAAACTGAAGAAAATGCCTATATAATTCAGATCACTAATCACTTTGAACATTTGGCTTGCATGTGTGATGCATGGCTTTGATCCTGAAAATATTAAACTAATATATATGGATAGTTATTTGAAAATCTGCTTTGACAACTCAGCACAAAATTAACATTTAGATGAGATCCTCTTTGAAAAATCCCCACCCTATACTACTCTAAAACTAGCAAACTGTTTGGATTTAGTGCTTACCTTGCTTTGCTTACCCTTTGAATGTTAGCTCTGATAAATGTTCTGTTTCCCCATTTTTCCAAGTGTATTTCAGCCGAAGACCAAGGTACCAACTGTTGAAATGTTACTGTTGGGCAATTAGCGTTGCTAACAATAACAGGCTATAGAGCCATTTCCCTTGGAAATCTTTGCATCAACACTTCTTTAGCACACTGGCTGCAGAAATATGCATTTTTCCAGTGCTACTCATATGTTCTCTCTTATTTCTAATCAGCTAATTGGTTTTACTCTCGTTAGAATCCGTAACAACAACCTATCGAGTGAGACACACAAAGAGAGCAGCTGTTTCACTAATGTGATTGTACATGGTTACACTTCCTGGAGAGAAAAGATTTATGCCTCTGGAGCAATCTGTCCTCTTGGTCTGAAGGTTTGTTTACACAGGAAACATGTAAATCACACCTAAGCAGAATAGTCTCTGAGTAAAATAATAATGTGACAAACTCTCCACACATTCCTTTTGTTCGATAATTTGGTTCTATTGGTTTTAAGTGGGGAAGGGCTGGGGGGGGGAGGGCTCATGTATTTCCTTCCCCAGCTGAAATAGAAAGATGCTCTGCTGAAAGTTAAACCATGACAGAGTCTCAATAATATAATGAAACACCCGGGAAAGAAATCCAGTACATTGCCACTAATTCAAACTTCATGGTTGGATTTCTTATCAGAAAAGCCACATTTCCCAATTTCTCTTTTCAACACTTCTTTATCCATATTAAGCCCAGAGGAACAAGCAGACTTTTAGACATGGTTTACTGACTATTGGCATGATTAGTACTTAGTCCCTGATGTTCATGCAAAGTGAATTGTTCTATCAGTGTAAAACAGTTGCACAGAAATCTTGTTTCCCACACAGAATAATAAAAAAGAGGAACTTTTAGATCTTAATTTCTGGATTCACAGTATGGACATTATACTTAAAGAATAAAAAGTCACATGTTCTGTTTCCATAATTTTAGTGGAAGCCTCAGATGTTCCTTCCTCTAATTTACACTGAGATCAGATCTACAGTGTGATCCTACACTCTGTGTTTATTAATAAGTTATCCCCACTGAGTTCACTTAGCTTATTCCTAGGAACCTGGGTAATAATAATAATAATAATAATAATAATAATAATAATAATTTATTATTTGTACCCCGCCCATCTGGCCGGGTTTCCCCAGCCACTCTGGGCGGCTTCCAACAAAGATTAAAAATACATTAAAATGTCACACATTAAAAACTTCCCTGAACAGGGCTGCCTTCAGATGTCTTCTAAATGTCAGGTAGTTGTTTATCTCTTTGACATCTGATGGGAGGGCGTTCCACAGGGCGGGCGCCACTACAGAGAAAGCCCTCTGCCTGGTTCCCTGTAGCTTTGCTTCCCATAGTGAGGGAACCACCAGAAGGCCCTCGGCACTGGACCTCAGTGTCCAGGCAGAATGATGGGGGTGGAGACACTCCTTCAGGTATACTGGACTGAGGCTGTTTAGGGTGCAGCAGGGATGGGAAACCTGAGACCCTCCAGATGTCCCATCATCCTTTAGCATTGATCATGTTGGCTGGGGCTGATGGAACATTGAGTCCAACAATATCTGAAGGGCCACAGGTTCTCCACTTCTGGGGTACAGGATAGTAACCTGAAGCTGATTGAACACTAGTCAGCTTTCCTCAATAAAACTATTTTCTGTTTCCAAGGAAGTAACTAGTAGAAGACATATTAATTTCAAATATTTCCGCACTTGGAAAAGTTATGCCTCAGGTGTGGGGAACCTTTGCCCCTCCAGATGTTGCTAAATTGTAAATCCCATCATCCAGGCCATTGGCAATGTTTGCTGTGTCTGATAGAGCTGTAGTTTAGCAATATATGGAATATTTCTCCACACCTTAGTTATACAGTTGCTAAATGCAGGGAGGCATTGCTAGACTCAAAAAAGAAACACTAGCAAGGTTCAGGGGAGAAAAGTGGAAACATAGTAGGTGAGCAAAAAATTATGGGGAGGGGGAGTTACTTGGATGTTTTACAATGGGGGTGACAATGGATGTAGGTACTTGCCTCCTAATAAAATATACCATCTTTTTTAAAAAAATGTGATTACATGTACAGGTCCAAGATAAATTGTTTGGAAGTTCTTATGCACCTAATAATAATGGTGCACAACATTTACACAGCTAGGATTAGAGGATAATTTTACATGCAACAGAATAATGAATTTTTTTTTTGAACTATTAAAACTTTACATTGACATTTATGGAATTACAACACTGCAGGGAGTAAGATTGAAGAAGTGCTGAAGATTTTATTCGGAATGCTCATCCCATCTTAAGGCTTATTCATGTAGGAATTTCTCCTGCTTTCAATATGCATTTCATGAAAAAAAATATGTAATGACAAATGGATTTAATGTGGATATCTCATCAAGGCTTGTGGGATCCAAGTCCTTTTAAGAAAACCTGAAAACACCCAAATTTTGTGGCTCATAGATAGGGATGGTCGCATCTGTCAGTTTGGTCCTTCCAGTTCTTATTTTTTTTAAACAAAACAAAACACCAGTTCTTCACAATTTTTCTTTTCATCTTTGCCAGCATTTTAGTGTGAATTTGGGCTAATAAACCTATTCTTGTATGCAGTCTTGCAACATTTTCATAAATAATTTTCTCTAGTGTACAGTAACAGATTTTGTATTTTACTTTCACTAATAATATTCATTTTTATGTGAACTTTAACCTGGGATATGCATTTTTGTGCTCATTACTTGGCTGGAGAAGTGCACTGCAAAATTTGGAGATTTTGAAGGATGGCTGTGTTTCAAAAAGTTTGAATTTAAATGCAAGCTGAATTGGCTTTTTCTACCATCCCTATTCACAGACAAATTTAAAAATTATGTTTATTTTTAAAATGTATTTTTATGCCATGCAGCCCCCCTCTGATGTTCCAGCCATACACTAATTTTAAAGCATTCTTAGGGATCAAAGCCAAAATATATTCTCTCTTCATGAATAATGATGTCACCTCTCTGTTTTATGTTTATCAGGATATTTGTCTGAGTTTCAAATCTGTCAATTGTTAGACCATGTTATGAAAGCACACAAAGAGAGCAGCTGTTCTCTTGATGTTCCAGAAATATATATAAAGCTTCCTTTTTCAAATTCTGTTCCAAAAGTTAACTAAGGGTGGCTGGTAAATCAGAATCGAGCCAGTTTTCCCAATTTTGCTACGCTCACTGGTATAAATTATTCATCTCTCTAATCATTTTAAACTTACATATTGGGGGATAAATTTTACCATCATATTTATATCATCTTTTCCAGTTAGAGTGTTTTTTTGTTCTTGTTCATAAAAGAAGTCTCTAGAGCAAAGATTGCTTTCTGTATATTATTCCTAAGCAGAATATAAATAAAAGGATTTTCCAGTATTTTAAGGAAGGGTAGATTATTGTCTTTCTTTGAATCTAGGCTCTGATCCAGTGTACTTATCAAAGTGGGTGGGGGGTGGAACAGGTAAAAGGGACAGAAAAAGGGTTGTGCCTTACAGAACCGACATGGGAGTGAATCACACTCAGTAATGGTCAGAGAGATTCTACCTACAGGGGTAAGCAACCTAAGGTCCGCAGGCCGGATGCGGCCCAATTGCCTTCTCAGTCTGGCCCATGGATGGTCCGGGAATCAGTGTGTTTTTACATGAGTAGAATGTGTGCTTTTATTTAAAATGCATCTCTGGGTTATTTGTGGGGAATAGGAATTCGTTCATTTTTTCCCTTCCAAAATATAGTCTGGCCCACCACATACTCTGAGGGACGGTGGACAGCCCATGGCTGAAAAAGGTTGCTGACCCCTGCTCTACTACATGTGAGTGGGATAGCTGTGTGGTAAAACCAGATCATACATAGGCAGCAGACAGTTCTATTACAAATGTATGTCTCAGCCTGCATGATCATAGGCTGTAACTAAATGCAGCTTTTAATTCACATTTACATTTCCCAATTTAATTATTGACAACTGTAGGGCAGAGGTGTGAGGAACCTTTGGCCCTCCAGATGTTGTTGAACTGCAACTTTGATCATCCCTGGCTGAGGGGAGTTGTAATTCAGTAACGATGTTGTTGTTGTTTGCGTACCATGCTTCATCTGAAGATCCCTGAACGGTTCACAACAGAAATTCAACTGAAATAAAAATCTATTTATTCTAAGACAGTTCTCTAAAAGGGCAAGGCCTAATTTAAAGAAGACATTGCCAGAAAGGGGTTTTAAAAACCCACTTAAATATTTGCGGCATGGAAGCCACACACACCTCCTTTTCACAATCTGGGGGCCACCACATGAAAGGCCCTGTCTTTTACGCCTGGCAAGCAAATGTACCATATAGATGGACCTATGGGCAAGGTCTGAGGTAGATCTCAATGCCCAGGCAAGCTAATACACATGTAGGTAGCTTTTCAAATGATGTGGTCCCAAGCCATTGGTCTATCTAGCCTTCCGTGACTGGTAGAAGTTTTACAGTGCCTTAAAATGGGAAGTCTTTCCTAGACCTAACCACAGCGAATAGGTTGAACTAGGGATTCTATGGATACCTATCACCCAGTCTCCAGCTAAGACAGGATGTGTCTTACCATAAAATTCAAATTTCTCTAAAACGGGCAATATTGGTTGCAAAATTCACTAGCGAACTAGAAGATTAGTCCAGATAAAACCCTCTTTGGTCCAGTTAAGATGCAATGATTCTAGTTCAACAAACCATTGTTTATTAGCCTGAAAAGAAACTGCTAAGTTTCAGTCAAGGTATTTTAATTTTAAAAATATGATCTCCCATGTCACGTAAACTGGGAAAGTATGCTTTATGGGCTCCCACCAAGACAGAATCTTCTTTTGATATGATTCCAGTTTCAAACCCAGTTTTGGAGAGAACCCTTAAAACAAAATCTCCCCGTCTGCATCTCTCACAAAACTGTAGCTTAAGAAATCCTTTTAAAAACTATTTTTATGGGGGTTTCTTTTTTAAAAAATAATAATAATACCAATACAAGAACCAGTAAACATTTATCCAGCGGTGCAGCTACTGGTGCCTGTTCTATCCATTGACTTTAGACACATGTTTACTCATTCAATGTTCAAATGTATTATTTAACGTAGCCTCTCCACTGCGAAGACTGAGCAGTTGGTATGACAAGGTCTTATTTGATTTTGGTCATTAACATAGTTAATTAAAGGGGTCCACACTCCTTGGAAGGTGTCTCTTTTCATTGTGCCTTTAATTGTCCTCCTGTGTCTGGTGAGACGTTCAGACATTGCTGGGAAGATCATTTCGTTATATATGGTTCCATCAGGAGAGGAAAGGGTATCACATGGGCATGGCTCATTCCCAGCCCAACAAACCATCAGGCTGAAACCATTTCATCAGCAGCAACATAGGTTCCTTCTGGATCAGGCCCACCTATGTCCAGCATCCTGTTCTCACAGAGGCCAACCAGATGTCTGTAGGAAACCCACAAGCAGGACCCCCACCCCATGGTTTCCAGCACAGAAACACTGTTTTCTAAAATGTGATAGCTAACCTGGAACAAAGATGGAATGCTAACAGACAATTCTATCCAGGAAATATTCTTTCATTTATTTATATAATACATTATCCCTCAATTCTATATCAAAACATACTCAGCATGGCTCACAAGGCTTTAAAATGCAATAACAAAACAAAACACTGCTGCAAAACAGGAATGATTTAAAAGCTGCCATCAGTTTTAAAATGCGCTAAAAGCCAGATGATGATGATGATTTTTTAAAAGCCCATTGAAATACAATTGTTTTCAGAGTTTGCTTCTACCTGGAGATGCTGAATACTGCAAGGTAGATGCTCTGCCACTGAGCTCCAGCCCTTCTACTACATTTCCTCAAATTATAGTACCTCCATTTTGTCTACATTAACCTTCCATTTATTTATCTTCATCCACTCCATCCCCAGACACTAACTTCCATCCCTGCCAGGATCAGATAATAGAAATGAGAGAAAGAGCTGGGTGATATCATCACAGTGATGTCATCCAAGCCCAAATTTTGGGAGGACCCTTAAAAAAAAGTTTCTGACATGAATTGGGTGTGTTAAACAACACACACACACACACACACACACACACACACACACACCTGAGTATGTGGTGTGCATAATGAAAATGTGTTCTTTGTTTTCATATGCACAATGAAAACAAAAAAGATGGAGGAAGTATCAAACCCTGTGCTACCCTATAGGAAGGCTATTGGAATTGTCATTGTCATATCACAGTGTTCCCTGATCCAATTCAGGCAAGATGCTTCAGAAGCACACCACAGTAGCATAATTAGCAATATTAAAAGCTGTTTAAAGGTCCAGGAGTATTGTTACAGATGCTCCCCTTATCCAGCTTTAATTTATGCAGTAGTTTTTAACTATTCAATGGTTTTATGCTAACATCCAAAGTAAGCACACATATTGAATGCTGATGTTTTGTATAAAAGAAAATGCAACATTTCATGCCACATTTGAATGCTAAACAAGTTGAGAGCTAAATTATGCATAGTGAATACTTTTTAGCACATCAACAGTAGAAATAGAATTCAGGACCACTCAAAAGTAATACCTAATTTTCTATAATGACACAGGGCTGTATCCAGCATAGCACTAAGTTAAAGTTATTTAGCAGTACAGCTATTCTGCTGGCAAAATATTTGGTGACAGTAGAATGCTATTGCACAACAGAGCACGTAAGGAGGTTGCTGGTAATTCTGTTGCACAACAGATTGCACAATCTCTTGGGTAATGAGTTTCCACTAGTGCAACTGTTGTTTGGATTTCTCTGTTCAGCAACTTGAAAACACACTCATCTGCTAGTGCAAGAAGAGCCCTTGCACTGGAGAGAGTGGTGGAAACCACCTATCGTTCCTTTACAGTGCAATCCTAAACATATCTACTTTCACCAAAGTAATTTTTACTGAGAAATCATGTCCTCCTTCAAAGAGTGCACGTGTTGCAATGAGATCTTTGAGACTGACCTCTTGGTTGTGGGTAGGGTCATTTGGATAGCCACAATGCCCGATTGGAGGCCCCTCAATGCTGGGTTCAATCTGGCCAATGGGTTCCAGTACAAATAGATCAAGGGGCCTATATATATAAACCAATGCACATCACCCAGAGCTTCCTCTTTTGGCTCGTGCATCGGAACACCCGCCCACCTCTCCCTATATTTAGGGTATTTTGCATTAGACCTTGCTATGCCGTCGTGTGTCGTCTGTCGTTGGGACAGGAGCATGGCAGGAATTTTCCCACTTCACTGAGGCCACCTGCCGCGTAGCAAATCGTCACTACTTGTAAGATTGTGGATATGGTGATAGGGCTGGGAGAACGCTCTCGCCATCCCTATGTGAAGGGTATTCCATTAAAGGAACCCAGGGACTCAACTTGGTTTGGTCAACCCCCAAAAGGGGGTTGTGCCCATGCCTGAGCCCAGGGGAGCATCTGGGGAGTGAACAAAGTCTGCTCCCAGGCTTTTCACCTTTTTCAGGTGTTCACCCTTGGCTGACCTACGATAGATCTCTTGGGTCGGAGCTACCTGCAAGGGTGCAGGGAGCTAGTCGAACCAGAGCCTATGCAACCACTCACTTTTCTGTAATCAATAAAGTTGCAGCCTATATTCTGCCAAAAACTGAAACTAAAATTTGAGTCAAATGTATCTTTATTTAAGGAGGGAGGTCTCGGGATCTGAACATGCAACTAAACTATACCGAGTTCAGTGGAACTTACTCCCACTTAAATGTGTACAGGATAGCAAACAATCATATGTGTTGCACAGGATTATCAACATAAATTTAAATAGGTGATTCACAAACAAAAACAAAGAACTAAAAACATACATTCAGAATAATTTCAAAAAGGCATTTCATTAAAAAAACACATTGGCCACAACCAAGAAAAACACACTTGAAGTTTCTACAGTATTTAGCAAAAGCCCATTATCAGACTGAAGCCAGGTGTATTTTAAGAAACTTACTGTACCTGACAACCATAGTTAATTTATGTTCAGCCAACTCGTTACACAAGAAGTACCTAGAGTTAACACCTTTTGGGAGAAATTTACCAGGTACATAATTGTTCTGACATATCTTTTATATGTTAACCAATTAAGAAAATTGCTAGTATCCTGTATGGTTAGTTGCATGTAACAAACCTGTACTTAAGTATCTATTTATAGAGCAATTACTTTGGTGAGAACAGTGTAATTAAAAGCACTTAATATGAAGCGGTCAGATGACACTGATGTTAATCTCTTCCTGCATTTGTCTTATATAATCACAGTCATCATACAACTAAGCCGTGCTGATCAAGCCTTCAGGGCATATTCACCACTTCATTCTATACTGAGTTACATTGGATGATTTAATAGTGATAATTATTACCGTAGTTCCTACATACAAACGTTTCACCTGTGAAGGGCAGTTGATGTAATGCTGCTTTCAAAACACGACAAGCAATCTCAAACTATATTGCTTTTTTGGATTATTGCTTTCATTTTACAAACCTTAATGGTCAGGAACAGATCTAGTACTTTTCAGGCATTGTTCCAAATATGCAAAGGTACTGGCAGAGGCTCCCCTTTGATGACATGCTTGCGAGAGGTGACACTTTCACATAATCAGCCAGGGTTTTCAAAGCTGAGATTGGAGCTCAGAGTACTTGCTCCTGTGTTGGAAGCCCTACGTGTGAGGGGGTGGTCCCTTTCAGACTCAGCCAATCACAAACTGGGTCAGTACTAATGCCAGCACACATCCTGACGTCAAGGGGACAGAGCTATCCATGCACATTCCCCTGTGTGTGGTGCAGGTAAACCACAGTGATAGCAGCTGAGTTTGAAATGTATTTTAAGTTCTTTGCTATCAGGAGTTCTTGCATTAAGTTCTTTACACGTCACACCCTTCTTTGCTTTAACTGACTAAAGCTTGGCAGCAGTAATTCAGAATTGCAGTAGTTTCAAGAATGTATTTTTCCAATTTTAAGACAATCCTTAGTTTTCTCCTGTCTCAGTCAATAAGCAGGAGGGGATACTGAAGCCTGATGAATCCTTATCATTTCATTTTCAAAAGGATTAGGTTACCTTTTTACTTTGGCCCTCCCTGGGACTCCTACTTTTATATCTCTGTTGCAGAATGTCCTCAAATCCATATCCAGAGATCCCCTATTCAAAGGATCTACAGTGGTACCTTGGGTTAAGTACTTAATTTGTTCCGGAGGTCCGTACTTAACCTGAAACTGTTCTTAACCTGAAGCACCACTTTAGCTAATGGGGCCTCCTGCTGCTGCTGCACCGCCGGAGCACGATTTCTGTTCTCATTCTGAAGCAAAGTTCTTAACCTGAAGCACTATTTCTGGGTTAGCAGAATCTGTAACCTGAGGCGTATGTAACCTGAATCGTATGTAATCTGAGGTACCACTGTTTTTGCTATAGATTCCTTGATACGGGGGTTGCCAACTTGAATAAAATATTGGGGGAGGGCACAGGTAAGTCCCACCCCACATAATCAATCACAATACACGGCGTTTGCACACCATTTGAATGACAATGCCCATCAGCTTTAAGGGACCAGCTTCTTCAAATATTTGATTGTGCTGAAAGGACCTCAGCCCCTAGGAGTTGGCTCTTATGCCTTGATAGACTCCCTCCTCCAAAGCCTATTAATGTTCTATTCATCCTCATTTCTTGTTAAATTTCTGCATTCTGAGCCTTTACTCTTTCAGACTACAGGAAAATAACTTGCTACTTATCAACTTTGGTTTCCTGCTCCTTGATTTCCCACAGTCACTCTGCTCACATAGCACTTTCTTTTGGTACAATGTCCAGTGACCAGATGCAAGGGAGGATAAAGCTTCTGTATCTTTCCTTATCCTGCACCACTATTAATTTCAACTGGTGCACTTTCCATGAAGGGATAAGAGAAGCTGCATCTGCTGAAATTAATCTCTTGCATGATAATAAAAGATAAAGGAATTCTCAGATTGTCTTCTATTCTTTTCTTGATTTCTTTTTTCCCTTTCCTATAAGACACTTATAAATATTTAAGTTATAAATATTTAACAAATATTTTCCAGTCAATCAGTTCAAAACCAATAGTCTCCAGACCATAGACCACAATAAAAAACATGGAAAATATGGGGGGGGGGGATGCAAAAAATATATTGTCATTTTTCAAATGCATTTGTCAACATATGCCAAATTCTCCAGGGAATATACAGCAAGACTGGTAAATAACACCAGAAACAACCAAAACAACTATTAATAAACGAAAGAAGCCCAACAGCCAGCAGATCAAACAAAGTAAAAAGAAAACCTTACTTAAAACTCCACCCCTGTGAGCAGAAAAAACAAACACAGTCAGACGAGCAGAAAACCAAAGTACATAACGTTAAAAGCATTAAACTAGCAAGAGATTCTCTAAAATGATTAAAAGGTCTGGAAGAAAATAAAGGTATTGATACCAAAATGGTACTTAGGTAGGTGCCAGGTGATCCTCTTTGAGGAAAGTGTTCCACAAATGGGGGGCCACTGCTGAAAAAGCCATCTCTCTTGCTGTTGCCCTTGATGCTTCAGAATGAGTAGGGAAACTACATTTTGTTTTTGTTGTTTAGTCATTTAGTCAGGTCCTACTCTTTGTGACCCCATGGACCAGAGCATGCCAGGCACTCCTGTCTTCCACTGCCTCCCGCAGTTTGGTCAGACTCATGTTGGTAGCTTCGAGAACACTGTCCAACCATCTCATCCTCTGTTGTCCCCTTCTCCTTGTGCCCTCAATCTTTCTCAACATCAAGGTCTTTTCCAGGGAGTCTTCTCTTCTCATGAGGTGGCTAAAGTATTGAAGTCTAATATGTACATGCAATTATAAACCTATGAAACCACCTGTACACTAGCTCTATTTAATATACTAATTATTTAGTATATCATGGCACCTTGCCACCATGATTATTTGTGTCATCAACCCTTTTGAGAACAACTCAACACATTCTCAGCTGGCAGCTGGACCCTATGGAGCACTCTCTAAATCTGCCCTTGCTTCAACCCAACCACAAATATTCCTTTTCACATCCTGATATGGCGGCATTTTAAAAGCTATGCTCAAACAAAAACCTTTTAACTTTGTCTCCTTCTGTGCAACACTCTCTTCCCCCCAGGAACAGAACCTGGCAACCTCTCCAGAAGCTTATAAACCTTCCATAAATAGGATCAAGGCTGGGTGCTGCAGGCAATCAATCTCAGCCTCTTCTACTATGAAGCAAAAGTGGGTCAAGCAATAATCCTTGGGTGACCATAGAAACGTTTCATGTTAGTACATCCCAAGAACAGTTGGAGTGAAATAAAAGTTTTATTAAATATTGTAAAAGTTTGAAACATTTAAGGAACATTTGTGATTACTTAAAGACTAATTTTGGAGATATATTTATGCAGCTCCTTGAGAAAATCTCCCACAACTATGTTAAGGACACATATGTTTATCGCTGCATAATTTCAACTTATTCAAATTTGTAAAAAGAGTGTAAACACACACACACACACACACACACACACACACACACGGTATTGTTTTAAACAAGCTGGGAAACAGCTGCCTTGTGTTTCATACACCTGCTACGTTGTGATTATTTGTGGTATAGGACCCAGACATCCCTTCTGGGTGGTCGAGTTAAGCATGGAGGCTACATATCTCTCCATAAGATAGCAGCATCCATGGGTGAAACCAGTCATCTATTGTGGAAAGCCACGCAGTCAAGTCGACTTGCTGCTATTTTCTCTGGGGGAAGAAAAGTTTCACCAGTTGGCTGTTCATAACAGACATCTAGTTCCTCATGTGGGTGTAGATGCTAATTGTAAAATTGGCAGCTTCCTTTTCTATTAAATAAATGAGAACATCCAGCAGCTTTGCATTGGTCATTCTAGCAAGAACAAGACAGTTACAAATGATGGATTTACACAGAAGAACAGACGGGTCTGTTCTTAAGATGTTTGAATGCTGAAACAGTTAAGAGCTGTTCGACAGTGGAATTTGCTGCCAAGGAGTGTGGTGGAGTCTCCTTCTTTAGAGGTCTTTAAGCAGAGGCTTGACAACCATATGTCAGGAGTGCTCTGATGGTGTTTCCTGCTTGGCAGGGGGTTGGACTCGATGGCCCTTGTGGTCTCTTCCAACTCTATGATTCTATGATTCTATCTAAATATTCTAGCCCCTTTTCTCTTGACCATTGATCCACCTGGTCTCTCTTTTGGCAAGACCCCACAACAGACAACAGCCAGTCAGTGTGTGGTAGTGGTACAGCATTGAGTCAGATGTGGGGTCAATTGAGCCCTAATCCCCCCCCCCCATGAAGTCTAGTGAGTGCTCTCAGCATCACCAACCTCTCTGGTTCCTTGTGAAGCTCTGGGCTCCTTGGAGAGACATGGGATACAAACGTAACAAATAAACATTTGCTGTTGATGTGGTAAGTGGTGTTTACAGAACATGGACAAAAACCATAGGAATCTGCCTCAGTTTCTGGACCCTGATGGGACTTTTTTGTACTCACGAGAGCTGTGATAATAGGTAACTAATGTCTCAGGCTTTTGCCGTCTAACAAACTGCAGGGCTTTTGTATCGCTGCTGTTGTTATTTCTAGCAGTAATGTTGAGGACAACAGTGTTTATTAGCAAGCCTTTGGCTTCTAAAGCAGACGGAAAATTGCTCCGTAGAGGAGCTTTCCCCAGAGAAAAGCGAAAGAAAAACACAAGACAGATAAAGTTGGCAGCAGAACGTGTTGAAATATGCAGTGTTCATGGGGGTTTTATTATGAAAAATCAAGCAGCAGCTTTCTCAAATTGGTGTCTTTTGGCCTGTCATTTCATGGGCATTATCATCGTACACAGCCTATCCAAGGAAGGTGACGATGGGGAGATGAAAGAGTGCATATGCTAATGTGTAGATATGTCAGAACATAAGAAAGTTCAAAACCACAACCATTGTTAGTCTTTTAATGGTGAAGTTTTTAAGGAGCCCTCTCATCCCTTCTATCTACATACACACAGTTTCTGAGCTAAACACAGATGCAGAGCAGCCAGCCAGTAGCTGACAGTATCCATATTTGTCATTGGCCTATTGAAGGGACTTAGAAGTCAGCTGGCAAGGAAGGAATCACAGGGGAGACAATCATGCTAATATGTTATTCCCATAATGGATGGCCTAATAAATGGCTTCTGTGGATCTAAGGGTCAGGAATTGTGCGAGTATCCATTTTATACCATGAAACATGTTTATAAACTGACACGGCTATACACATCCATGTATTTAGCTGCTGTTCCAAGTGCATAACTCTTCTGCCAAAGGGGGGGGAGAGAAGTAAAATGAATATTTTAGAAAATACTGGTCCTTCTGTGTCCCTGCTTCACCTTTTGAATAATCAGACCCATTGTGAATTCAATAATCTGGAAGTCACAAATTGACAAATTCTGTACTTAGGTGTGCCTTTGAAACCACAAAATGGCATTGCCATTTAACCAATGTGCTCTGTACTGACAATGCTTTGTTTTGTATTACATGAAATAAACTTTGATAGTGCTGAACCATTCAGGCACAGTAGTGTATAGGTTCTGGGATTTTATTGAGATTCTAGAAATCCCCTGAGGTTTGAGAGGCATTTGGATATGCTAGGTATTCAGCTCTTTAATGATATTGTACTTTTACACCTATCTCTAGATCTGTATATCAAACAGTCAAAACAGATATGGTGAGGTAAATTAAAAGTATGCTATGTATTGAGCAATATGTAGAAGAGGTGTGTCCTAGAGCAAAGGAGCTGTATTGGGCCAGCAGTAGTTTCATATTAGTAAAGGGAATCTTATGTGTGATTGATCGTATACGCTATTACTTTGGTGTAAGATTCACATGACTCATAGGGCTGGTTACAGTGAGCACATGACTCCCTTGTTACAACTCCACTGGCTGCCAGCTATTTTCAAGCACAATTCAAAGTGCTGGTTATGACCTATAAAGCCCTATATAGCTTAGGTCCAAACTATCTGGGGGACTGTATTCTTCCATAGAAACCTGCCTGGGCTCAGAGATCTTCAGTTGAGACCCTTCTCTCCATCCCATCACCCTCACATGCTCACACAGGATTTAGGGCTCTGTGAGCAGTCAACATGCACTGGGCGATGAGTTGAGGGGTAATAGAGGAGCTGGGCTTTTGGAAGGAGGCGTGAGGGCTCTGACAGGGTCCTCGGTTCCTCCTACCTCCTTCCCAAAGCTTAGTTAGCACTTTCCCAGGTTTGGAGAGGGGATGGGAAGGCTTCAGGACCCTGGCCAAAGCCCCCATGCCTCCTTCCCAAAGCTAGGTGCCTCCTTACCCACCTTTGGGAAGGCAGTGCAAGGGTTGGGAGAAAGTGTCAAATTCTGGCTGTGCAGGGGGTGCCCTCATACCCAAGTCTTGCACCGCAGCCACATTAGGTGGGAATGCGGGAAACAGCCTTCTTGGTGGCTGCTCCCAGACTTTGGAACTCCCTTCCTAGAGAAGCTAGACCAGCTCCCTCCTTCTTGTCCTTCCATTGGCAGTGAAGACTGTTTTATTCCACCAGGCTTTTGGGAACTGGGTGCTTTTAGGGAAAGGGCTTGATAGTGCTGTCTGGTTTTGTTTTGGTTTTTTCTATCTGCATTTTAACAGATATATCACTGTGGTTAATTCCATATATAATTTAATTGCTTTTAAACCATAGCCTTTTGTATACTTTTAGCTACGTGTGTTTTATATCTGCATCTGTTTTAATTTTTGAGAGCAGTCTTGAGTCTCGGTTCTTTTTAGGTTCTAATGCCTGATCTGTAACATGATTTTCATAGGTGGGTTATTATCATGTGCAGTCAGAACAAAATATATTAATGTTAGTAATAAAAACAGTTCTTACATGTTGCTATGTAAACTATTTTACATGTTAGTAATATAGTAGAAGTTGCAAATAACTCATAAGGTATTTATAACTAAAGGTTTTTGTTATACATAGAGGAATGGCGTTGAAGTATTACTTAGGCTATGAATATTTCGGTACTAAATTGTGCATAGCTGTTTTCTAAATACTTTAGACATTTCAAGGTGGCACACAGTTTGGACTTCTGATTGCTAGACTTGCATTCCTTAAGTATACCTCTGAGGATAGAAGTCCACATAAAAATACCATATGTCAGTATTACAGCTAGAATTTACAAAGTTTTAAAAAATTTACAAAGTTTTAAAAAATTTAAAACATCAATGTATATCAAGTCTCGGCTTAGAGCTGCTGCTGCCTCCTTAGCTCTCTGCAGGTGACTAGGTAGCAAAACATATGGCGTGCAAGCTCTCCCACTGCTCCTGCAGCTCTTGTTGCCTAGGTAAACTCTGGACTTAATAGCCTTAGGTTAATTGCTTTGTTTCCAGAAATAAAATAAAGCAGTCCCCATTCCCCAAATGACTTGAGTTGAAGATACTTAGAAGACCACCTCCTTGTCTAGATCTATGGTAAACCTCAGACCTCCAGTAAAAGTGCCTTTGCAACCAGCCGATGCAAAAGCAACTTGGATTAGCAGACGGGCAAAAACGTCAACATGCTGGCTAATATATGACACAGCATAGAAGTTTAGGGCATCCCCTATTCCATTTGCTCATTGGTGCTGATGGGTCAGCTTCTTTGATATGGCTATATGATGTGATATCATTATTTCAGTAATCAGCTGCTCTGCTGTTTTCCATGGGTTTTGTTTTTTAGAAGCTCCATCCTGGCCAACCAAATCCCTATCACTGATGTTCAAAAGTGCCACTACTGAGATTAAGGAATCTCCTTTTTAATCATCTTTCTGGTGAACTATTTACTTCAGAATGTTGCACTGTAGTTGTTTCTGACCCTTTCAGGTGTGAAGATTGGTAGAGGGGGCCCTATTGCTTTTTCCACTGCCCTCAGAAACTTGGGGTGGGGTGGCCAAGGAAAGGGCATTCTCTGTAGCAGCCCCTGAGTTGTGAACTCTAGAATCTTCTTCATACAGCTTTTGGCGAATGCAGAAGTCACCCTTCTATACCTTGTGTTTGACACTTGAGATGGATATTTTTAGAACCCACCTTATTTCTGTGATTTTGAATTCTTTTAAACTTTTTTGAACACTGTGCTTTAATTGTAGTAACCCGGTCTGGGACATTAGGCTGGAAAGGCAGGCACTTAACAACAACAACAACAACAACAACAACCAACAACAGGAGACTTGGAGCTAGCTGACGCTGTTTTCTGTAGCTAACCTGTTCAAATACTAGGTCATGCCATCAGCAGCTTACTCACATAAACAACACAACTAGAGAAGATACTTGCAGAAAACCACGGCACTGTCCTCATAAAAATCTCATAGCCCAGCATTTCACAGTACATTGCCATTATGTCAACGAAGCTGCACTAGTCAACTTTATCCACTGTAATTAATTAATATTGCTGTCCTAATAATTAGTCAATAGCAAGCAGGGCATGTGTGTAAACATTAAAACATTTTGAAATGCCTAGGGGACCAAGCACTCTGCCATTAAGATTCTGCAATTTTTCTTAAAAAGTGATCTCTCTTTTTAAAACAACAACAAAACAACAACAACCCTAATAAGTAAATTCAGAGCCTACCAGAATTATGATTGGGCCTTGCGAAGAGTTGTTGAATGTATTATGCTTCTTCATTAACAGTGATTTTGAAATTTCTGAGAAAACTTTATAAACAGTTAAAGGTATGTTATTTTAGTTTTGTATTACTCTGGCAGGTTCTTCTACCAGGATTATAATAAAAACTGCTCCAGAAATAGCCAAGGTTCAACTTTCACAACATGGAATTGACACAGGTTAATTTTATCCTCTCAGAAAATGTTTGCATGATTACACTGAAGACAGAATCCAGACACCACAGCAAGCCATTACACCAAAAGAAATAGTAGCCTTCAGACACAGTATCTCTTAGCAGATTGTACAGTATATCTGTCACTAGATGTTGCGAAAGGAATAAAATGGACTTATTTCACCAGCACGGCTGATTTTAGCCAAGCTCACATAGCCTGCACACTGCTACTATATATAGTATATTGATATTTTATGTTGGCCTGAAATGTCACAATTAATAATTGAAGGTTATTCCAATGTCATAGTGCATGGCAATCAGAGAGACTGTTTTTGAATAACACATATCATGCCTAAATTGTAAATCACAAGAGACTGTATTTAGTGGGAAATAAATGTTCTTGTCAGTATTTAGTCTATTTAAAGATTTTGCAATAAATGCTTTAAGCTGTGTTCAAGAATTGCATTATTTTAAGAACTGAGGAAAATCAAAGTAACATAATCGCTTTTAAAGAGGTGCTGACAGGCTCATTTTAATAACCATAAAGATGTTTGGAATATATTAACCATCTTCTCTCCTTGGTAACAGGCAGAAGAAGGTGGAAACCAAAATAATGGCATATCATACGAGTGGCATCCCATCTCAGTAATAATCAGAGCCGAGGGACGGTGTTGCAGGGGAGGATAATTTGGAAGATCTGGGTAAAGCAGGAATCAGTAGGGAGGAAAGCCACAATGCAATGCCATATATGCATAACATTTGCATGTGATAATTTAGATGTATAGATGAAAATGTAGAAATAATTGCTATCATTTCCATAGAAATATATTTTACCACAGTAGGGAAGGCTAAGGCTAAGTGGCCCTTTTGTGCCCTAGCCAAGACCAGGTATGGGAGACACACAATGAGAGGGGTGTGAAAAGGCCACAACTTCCTTAACAGCTTCCATTTTTTTGTTTGAAGAACATAGGAAGGAAGCAGATGTTTCTGACAGCTGGCAGAATAAGCTACCTGGTGCACCAAAACTGCAGCTGCTTCAGAGAAAAGGGTAGATCAGACAACCACAGCCAGTATACAGCAATCCTGTTGCTCCATCCTCCGTGTGACATTTGAAGATGGCTATCATATGCTCTCTCAGACTTTTCAGGCTAAACATATCTAACTACCTTAATCATTCCTCATAAGGCTTCGTTTCCAGACCCTTGATCATCTTGGTCGCCTTCCTTTGCATACATTCCAGCTAGTCAATATCTTTCTTAAATGGTGATGCCCAGACCTGGACACAGTACTCCAGGTGTTACTATTATTTCCCTTGAGTGGGACACTATACTTCTGTTGATGCAGCCTAGAATAGCATTTGTCCCTATTGAAATTCATTTTGTTAGTTTGGGTCCAGCTCTCCAATCTGCTAAGGTAATCTTCAATCCTGATTCGGTCTTCTGAGGCATTAGCTACCCCTCCCAGTTTGGTGTCATTTGATGAGCATTCCCTCAATTTCTTCATCCAAGTCATTTATCAAGACGTTGAACAGCAACCCTGAGCACACCAATCTGCAAAATCTGTTACCAACCAATCCAGATACAAGCCATCAGCCATATATGGCCAGCTCACCTGATGCTTAATAAACCTTTGGTTCAGTCTTTAGACTTTCAGATGTTGGGGACTACAACTCCCATCAGCCTCAGCCAGCATGTTCATGTTAGGTGGGAATGATGGGAGTTGTAGTCCAAAGCATCTGGAAGGCACTAGCATTATTTTAGTTTTACTGCCTACCCAGGGCTGGGGAAAAACAGGGAAATCACGAGGCACTCTGCCAGTTACAGCATTTGACCAGTGGTCTGTATTCAGCCTGGTGGGTCAAAGTGTGAAGCAGGATATAAAAGGTGAAGAAGCTATACATTCAGTTCTTACTTTCAGGAAAAGCTTCTCCTCTCCTGACACATAAGAGCAGTAGAGTAACAAAGTTTCCATGATTTCATTTTCTCTCTTCTGCTCTTATAAAGATGAGTCTGGCCTCCTTCATCTAATTTACATGCAGAAAAACAATAGGACTAGAATAAATGAACCTCACCCAAAGGCTTGGAATCTCCCAGGAGACCAGTTAGCTTGCTGACGGCATTATTTACGCTTCGCCATCCAAGAAAGTGTCGCATGTAAGGAATGGATTCATTTAGTTAGACGAAGATACCTAGACAATAAAAACTAATTACACTTTTACTTAGTGGTGCTTACAAATGGCTTGCTTTCTTCTTCTTCTTTTTTAAGGGTGCATTTTCCCACTCCCATCATTTTCCAGAAGCGTCCCTTTGCCACACCAGCTGCTTTTGAGCAGAAATGAGTAAGATGTGTTAAGCCTTCACCTGACAAGAAATTTCACAGCAAAGAATAAAGGGAATCATGGAGAACACAGCAGGTTTAAAGAGCAGGAAGTAAATCTGGTTGGCAGACATCACAGCGTTTCTCAACACAGAGCAGTTTAGCTATCTGTTCTGCTGCTACGGTCTTTTTTTTTTTGCTATTATCGTGGCTGTACAACATTTAAATAGCTCTGCAGAAGAAACTGTTGTTGGCGTGCGAGCTTGTTGAGAGCTCAGTACACAATGTTTGACATATTTCAGGGCCAGGCTAGACGTTCCTCCTTGCAGGGACTGAGGAGAGTTATAGTTCAGCAGCAGCTGATGGGTGAAGGGTTCTCCACATGCACCTTACAGGGCAGAAGCATGTACTTGTCACCCAGTGTTCTTTTTGCTTACTGGAAGGCAGATGCAGAAGGCTGCATATCTGGACTTATGAATGGTGGACGGAGAGGGTTAGAAGCTGCTTAACCCATTTCCCTTGGACGCTTCTTTCTTTCTTTCTCAAAATTCCTCCATCCCCAATGACTTTTTCAACCATAGAGAAAAACACACGGAAACGCTGCTTAACCAAGCCTGAGCTTTTTTTTTTTAATGCTTGGAGAGGAAAAGCTTAAGCTACATTGAATCTCTCACCCTCACATCCCACTACTAAAGTGTTCAGCCTCCTTACAAAGTTTAGTCTTCATTTGCAGATTCATTTAAATATTCTGGGCAACAATAATTTTTCACTGACAATTGGGAACCAAAATCTTCAGCGCTAATGAATTTATTTTTTAATTTTAATTGTCCACCATAACAATCAGCATGAAGAAATGGCAATATGAAGATTTTGGCACCAAAAATATTACGGCAAGGCAAGTTTTCCTTCATTTCTATTTCTTCCTTCATTTCCTTCTTTTCTGTATTTGAGGTTTGTTGGCACCTTAATACGTTTGCAGTCGGTCAATTCAAAGTTGTGTTCAATTTTCTGATCTTAATCTCCAAGGTTATTGTTTCCTCGCCTTGTCTTGGCTCCTCATTTTATTTCAAAACTACTTATGCATTCTGGTCGTGCTCACACAGACACACTCCAAAATCAGGTCTTTCCCTCTTCCCATTGAACTGTTTTTTAAAATAAACAACATTTTTGCGGGGGGGGGGGGCCTTGAAAAAGGGATCCAGTGGGTTTTGAGAGCATGTAGTGTATATAAATGGAGACAAATAAATAAACAACAAAACCTGCAGCAATATTCTATGCTGTCCAAGGGGGTTAGCTCGCAGTCTAAGTGTACACAAGCCTGCAGCTCTAGAGTGCAACTCTATGCTTGCTTTGTCAGAACTAAGCCCCATTGAGACCAATAAGAATGACCGTCAAGTATATGGTATACAGTGGTACCTCGGGTTACATATGCTTCAGGTTACATACGCTTTAGGTTACAGACTCCGCTAACCCAGAAATAGTGCTTCAGGTTAAGAACTTTGCTTCAGGTTGAGAACAGAAATTGTGCTCTGGCAGCGGGAGGCCCCATTACCTAAAGTGGTGCTTCAGGTTAAGTACAGACCTCCGGAATGAATAACCCGAGGTACCACTGTATAGGATTGTAGGATGAGGTTCCATTTACAAATTCCCTGACAGATGAGCAAGCTTGTTTTCTCCTTTTCCAGGGGGCAGGACTGAAACCAGCGGCTTCAATTTACAAGACAGGAGATTCCAACTAAACATCTAGAAGAACATTCTGGCGGTAAGAGCTATTCGACTGCCTCGGAAGGCGGTGGACTCTTCTTCATGGGAGGTTTTTAAGCGTAGGTTGGATGGCCATCTGTCAGGCATACTTTAGTCGAGATTCCTGCATTACAAAGGGTTGGACTATATAACTCTCAGGATCCCTTCCAACTCTCCAGTTCTATGATTCTATGACACAACTTCTGTGTTTGCCCCAGGCTACTTAGGGCAGATAACTATGTTGGTGTTAACAGCCCCTTATAAGTATGCTGTTCCTAGCATAGCACATTAATTTATTCCATCCTGATGCTTCTTCACAAGGACCCTTTCCTTATGTCTCTTCCTCACACTCCACTGCTTATTCTGTCTTCTTTCCTTCAGCCATCCTGCCATTGGCCCCAGAACTGTAGAATGACCATGTGTCCTACTTTAGTGGACAGCCCTCTATTTGAAGGGCTGTCAGAGGACAGTCCACTATTGAAGGCAATCCTCTATCTGACAGGCTGTTTAAAGTTCATTAGCCAGAAGAAGAAAGAGCACGTTGTCCACTGACACTTAGCACTTGCACAATGGACACATGGCCCCATGGTAATAAGTATTATATTGCTATTTAAATTATACTGATCATTTCCTAAATCCGCATCTATTCGCATAAGGCAGCATAAGGCAATTTTATGCAAATCTGTGCCCATTTACTTTGGTAATATATTTTGTTATCTTTTGGGGGGTGTATATGTTGTGAGGCAGAACTAGCTGCTTTTATGGCATTGCTGCCTCTTAGACACTCTATTTTTCTCAGCTTCTGACTCTTCATCTGCTTACCTCGACTTTCTAACCAGCCATCAGTCCACAACTCTGCCTGTCTCTGGGCTCTGTGTCAACTTTTAGTTTCCTGGTAATGGAAAATGACCTTTCATTCTATCATTAAGGACACATTCATTTTTTAAAAAACTGCAACAACCACCCACACACTTAAGAGTTATCTATGACGATCACTTCACAACATCAGAATAATTCAGCCAACCGCTGACAGTCTCAAAGAGAGGCATTGATTCTAAGATTGCAGATCTGGCTTGGATATTAAGATGAAAATATTATCACCAATGCCTCCTAATTTCTGCTAAAGATCTAGCTCCATCTGTAATTTAAGAAATCTCAACGTTCTGTTCTCTACCTTTTGTCACCCCTTTTTTGAAATGTATTATTTATCAACCCTCTCAGCTCCTAAATGTTTCATATTGCTTTTAAATTGCTTCCTAAAAGCTTGACAAATAACAACATTTATTTCATGTGCATGAGCCTCTAAATGCTTTCCTGCTCGAGGAACTTAGCACGGAGCTTTCTTTGTGGTAATATTGTGGAAACAATAAAATAAGCATGCTGTTATCATAAACAGAGTATAATAAATATGCAAAATATATACCCAGCTTGAAAAGACCTGCCCCCTCCCCTGCTTGACCCCATTTCCTTTCATAAGGATGGAAAGGTTTCAACTTCCAAAGCACAGGATATAAATAATAATAGCACAGCAAAAGGTATAGATATTTATTAATAGATTAAATTCAGTGAAGGAGGGAAATTCATGCATTACTCTAATTTGGTGATACGATTCAGCATAACCTAGACCGATATATGTGAATTAGAATGGCGTAAATAAATACAGCCAGATTTCCTATAGCTGTCCTTATTCTATTGCTAGTTGAGTAGATTGATGGTTGGGGAATGTGCAAACATCTTATGCAACAATGATATCAAATGCTGGGTTTTTCTTCATGTATTATCCAATTAGGGGCAGACCAGGGCACTAACATGGTGTTCCTGCTGAAGAGGAATTTACTTTTCTTTCTATCTATGGCAATGAACAGTGTGTAAATAATAGCTAAGCTGTTTTTCCAGTGAAACTTAACAAAAGATCAGGCAGCTTAGACAAGCGTTCACAAAGAACCAATGTTTGTGTGTTCTCTTAAATGAGAAAAGGAAGGAAGGAAAGAAAGAAAGAAAGAAAGAAAGAAAGAAAGAAAGAAAGAAAGAAAGAAAGAAGTCAGTGGTCTACATCAGTGTTTCCCAAACCTGGGTCTCTAGTTGTGTTTGGACTACAACTCCCATCATCCCTAGCTAGCAGGACCAGTGGTGAGGGATGATGGGAACTGTAGTCCAAAAACAGAGACCCAGGTTTGGGAAACCCTGGTCTACATACAGACATTATGGTCCTTCATTTTTAAACTTGACCAGACAGCCCTTCAGATAAGGTCCGCCCTTTTTCAAATAGGACACATGGCCACCTGATTACCATTACTACAGCACATGCTACAGGAGCCAATAACTGTGTAAAATCAGACAGAAGGGCTGTTGCACAACAATCAACATATGAAGTCTCATCCATGGCACAAGCTGAGCCCAAAGGTTGAAATGCTACAGTGCTGGCAACTGTCCCCTTTTACAGATTTGTGGCAGTGCACAAAACATAAAGTGCCATTCCAAAGGCTACCTGGTAGCAAGCCATACCAATAAGCAAGACATATCACTGTATAAAGGAATTGTAATTCCCGAAGAAGCTCATCCACTCTGTGATAGGACTCCTATGCGTGCGTACATAACAGAGTGCAATTTGTGATGGAAGTGCTGTATATAATATACATTTATATGTAAGCATGTGACCATTATTATTTCAATATTTTTCTGCCAGTCTGACAAGCAGTATTCCAGCCATTAATATTTATTGGCTAAATTAATGCTTATTTGAAGACAAATTGATAGCTTACCCATGCAACCCTTTACATGTCTACTCAGAAGGAAGTCCTGTTAAACTCAATGGGACATACTCCCAGATAACTGAATACTGAATTGTACCATATTATGCCAATAAATAGGGTTGCCATATGTCTGGGATTTCAACAGTGGAATTAGCGTTCAGGGGGAATTTTGGAAAACTGGCAAAAAAGGAAGTGTGTCTTTGAGTAGCACTCTTTGCCCTCAACAACTTAGAAGTTCATTCCTCACTACCCAAAAAAAAGGGCAACAACTTTTGTACCTGGAATTTTACTTCTTAGAATATGGCAACCCTACAATAAAGGCTGAATGAATTGTATTATAAAAGGTTTCGGGAAAGGGAAGATGCATTTCTAATGTGCAGCACTCTGCATACTGAAATGCGTTGAGAAAAATGTATATACTTTGAAGAATACTCCTCAGCTCAACCATACATGTCTTCATAGGCTCTTATAAACCCATTCATTAGCATTCTAATCCACAGAGCAAAAATGGCAACCAGAATTATCTCTGGTTGGATGTTTTCTCTGGTTGGATAACTCTGTTATGATTTTCAGAGGGTATATTTCATCTTTATAACAGTTAGATATTACTTGGGGTTATTGATGTTGAAATTGGAACAAGTGGAACTAATCTAGAATCCTGTGTTGCTTAATCTTTTGTACTGTAGATTTTAATTATTCTGGTATTTTATTACGCTTTCAGAGAGAAAATCAGCCTTTGGCATGAAGATTAGAAAAGATGCTTATATCTCATAATACATTTTGGGTCTCACAGTAGGGAGTGTATGTCAAAAGTGTTATTACTTCTGAATTAGCTTTGGGATGCCTTTATTGCTTCATCAAGGTGATAGGTAACAATCCAATAATATTAATGCCATGCTGAGTTGTGGGTTTTGGTTTTTTGCAAATCTGAGATTTCAACATTGTTTATTTCCATAGATGTCTCTCCTATTGCTAACCATCTTTCTGGAGATTAATGATCCTATACAAGATTGAAAGCAACCCTAAACTTTCCTGATTTTGTTATTTATTTATTTATTTATTTATTTATTTATTTATTTATTTATTGTATTTGTAAACATAGGTTTGGAAACAAAATGTTTGTGAATTTAGAAGAGAAGTGAGAAACAAAAATGCAAATAGAAAGAAGCAATAAAGAAATCAGTGCACATTTTTATTTCAGTCCTAAATTAAGGCTGAGAGCATCCATGTTCTGCTGAAATTAATATGACAGTGAAAAACTCACATCATTATCTTTTGTTCCCAGATATGCATTTATACACAGTAGAACATACTCCAATTAAAATCAAATTCACAAACCTCTGATGCTGGAAGAAGAAGGTGCTGAAAGAAAGCCATTCCCATGGGCAAATTCATGTGAAAATATGTGGTACAAGCGGCTTTTTCACATGGATTTTTCTGCAAGAGTTTCCTTAGCTGTGCATATTTACAGAATCAAGTTTCACTTTGTTTAATAGGGCTTACTGCCATGTAACTGTGAGTAAGATTGCAATCTTAACATAGCAGGACTGTTTCACTTGAATCTCTCTAGTTTGATTCAGAAATATACATCAGCAACCATGCCAAATTTGACTGGCTATAAGAGTATTGTTTTTAACTTAGTGGTTCCTAAGGGGCTGTGTGTAAAATAAACCAGTTTTTTTTTTTAAAAAATCTGCACATAATTATAAAACATGTTTGAAAATACAGTTCAAAGTAAGGCAAACAATACACTTAAATGAATATTCTGGATTCTAAAGCCACAAACCAAAAAAGGGGAAAGAAATTTTCAGCTCCTTGAAATGTGGCAATGGAAATGGGCTCCTCTTGATCAATTTCACACCTGGGGTGGGGAAGGGCATTTACTAAGTCAAGGCATAAGCCTTGTAGAGTTTAAAGGTCAAACCCAGCACTTTGAATCAGTGTTCAGAAATGAACTGGTAACAAATTATGATGTCTCAGAACTGATGTAACTTATGTAGAGATTTTTATGGCATTAAGCAGTATAACCATTTTATAAGAAGAAGAAGAAATGTATATTAACATCTGCTAAGAAGTGGAAAAACTCTAGATGATTTCATTGAACAACTTAACAAACTGACTCTTTATACTGCAGACGAAAAACTATTTTATATGTTAAGAATGTCCCTGTAGCACAACTCTTTCTGTAATGCAAAGCTAATTTTAAATCTTCATCAGCTATCCCACTAGTTTTCGGGGCTGCAGATTTTCTTGGCTGTTCCTTATTTCCTTCAGGCTTCACAAACAAGAGAGTCCCAATTCCCACAGCAGTGTGAGCTTTCATTGAAGTGTGTTGTACCTTTTATCTCTTCATGCAAGATGAAAATATAAAACAGTACTTTTTGACATTTTATCACATGGTCTAAATGAAGCCAGTTGTTATTCTTCTCTGAACTGCTATTCAGTGCCGGTCCCCAGGAAAATCCCAAACTTCTACCAACTTAGTGATGAGTACGGTGCAGGGAAGGATATTCTTGCAGTGGCCCCACCACATTTTAAACCCCAAAGATAACTATAAAGGAACCAAGAAGTCTCCATTGGTTGTCCTAGTCAGACCTGAAGTTGGTTTTCTTTCCTGTAGATTAGGAATCAGCCATCTTTCTCGATGTCTGGAGGGTGAATTTTGCAAGATAGTCAAAGCTCTATTATTAGTGTTCCATGAATTTTTCATGCAAACTCATGTAAATATGCCTTACTTACCGAGCTGGCCATAAATTGCTGTTTCAGTGTTGGAAGTCAGTGTGCACAAACATCTACCATCCGTTAATCATACTTAGTCAAGCAAGACACACTGAAGTTCTAATCCTCCTTTATGGCTTAGCTGCCCACAGCCACTGAAAAGCCTACGGTACTTAACCTCAAGGTTCACCTTGTAAAAGGAAAAGGCAGATAGCCACTTTGTATATCATCTACTTTAGCTCCACTTCCATGCACACGTTTAGGAGGGTGGTCAGATTAGCACTGCATGCTAATGTTTTGAAGCTGTCAAAGCAAGCCTTGAGGCTAAAGGAAGCGAGATATCAATAACAGGATGTAAGTAAGTGTCCTCAGACGTAGCAGGCAACAGGACAGCTCCAAGACCAAAGTTATAAATGTACGTCCCAACTGTTTAACCTGGAATTCAGGACCCCAGCTTTAAAATGACTTCTTAACCCCTTATAATATATATTCTCCAGAAATTCACTGCTGTAAAACTGTGCCATGCAATAAAAGCATACAGTGGGTTGTCATATCATAGTTTATGTTCTCTCCCCGAACGCTGCAGGACTTGGTACAAATTTGCCCCAATAAAATCTATATCGTATTGCACTTAGGACAGCGAAGCATTTGATAACCAACCGGTTAATCTGTTGTAATAGCAGGGTAAGTCCGTAAACATTCCAAATGCTTAGGGAACAAAGCTGTTGGAATTTTTGTACTGTGTGGAAATGAAAAAAGCTGGGCTTAATCTAAGCCTCCTATAGGCCCCTAGGGACAGAAGTAGCTTTGCAGGACAGTCTCAGGACTGAAAAGAAATCTCAAAAGATAGAGAAGCTTTAGGGCAGGGAGAGAACAAGTAAAGTGGCAAAAAGAATGGTGCCGAATATGTAAGATTAAGAAAAGGAAACTCAGGGAAAGGGTACGTGAAGAGCAGGGAGGCTCAAGAAGAAAGAAAGAGAAGTTATGGTACCATTGAAAGAGGGGAGTAAGGAGTGGGAGGCATGAGGTTATTTTACATATTGATTTGAATTGACCTGCCAATTCTTTGTCTGTACAGTCATACCTCGGGATAAATGTGCTTCAAGTTAAGTATTTTTGGGTTGCGCTCCGCGGCGACCTGGTAGCAACGGAGTGCATTACTTCTGTGTTTCGCCGCACGTGCATGAGCAGACGGTAAAAATGACGTCACGCGCATGCGTGGAAGCAGTGGAACGTGACCCATGCACGCGCAGACGCGGGTTGCGTTCGCTTCAGGATGCGAACGGGGCTCCGGAACAGATCCTGTTCGCATCCCGAGGTACCACTGTATGTTTCTACTAAGCAGGACATAGGAACAGCCCTGTTTGATCACAGCAAAGGTCCATCAAATGCAACATTTCAAAATGACCAACAAGATGCTTCCATAAAGCCCACAAATGGAATACAGCCCACAGGAGAATCATAGAGGCAGACAAGTCCTGTCTTAAATCCTGCTAGTCAGTGCTGAATTAGATGAACCAATCTAATTTGAGTGAAATGACTCAACATAAGGTAGCTTCCTCTTCCTACACCCCCCCCCCCAATGGCCACTGCACCAAGAGCTGAAGTTTTCATTAAACTATCCATCATGCTCAATATCTTTCCTGGGGAGTCATATGCACTTTTATCCCATCAGAATATATGAGAAATTGGGGTTGTTTGCACCCTTGTACATCACTTACATTAAATTTCATTTGCCATTTTATTGTATGTTGATGCAGTTTGGAGAGATCCTTCTGAAGCACTTTGCAGTCTATTTGATTTTAATCATCTTGAATGGTTTGGGGTCAGCCACTGTTGATGCCTAATTGCATTTGTTTATGAATAATTTCAATACAACTGGTACCTAGACAGATCCTTGGAAGACACCATGGTTTACTTCCCTCCATTGTGAGAACTATGCATTTATTCCTACACTTTGTCCCCTGTTTATTAACAAATTACTGTACTATAAGAGTCATCTTAATTTATGACTGATAAACAGCCCTTAATAAAGGATTTCAACTTTTGATTATTTTTTTTAGAAGGCTAGTATGCAATGTTTACTGGATCACCAATCAACATGTTTGTTCACACTTAGGAGGAGGAGACACGGTTCATCTTGCAAAACCTTTATTGATTTTTTCCCCCTCAACAAGGCAATTATTCCATATAATAATTCCTTCCAGTAGCACCTTAGAGACCAACTAAGTTTGTTATTGGTCTGAGCTTTTGTGTGCATGCACACTTCTTCAGTGTATCTTCAGTGTATCTGAAGAAGTGTGCATGCACACGAGAGCTCATACCAAGAACAAACTGAGTTGGTCTCTAAGGTGCTACTGGAAGGAATTTTTTTATTTTGCTTCAACTACGGCAAACCAACACGGCTACCTACCTGTAACTATTCCATATAATAATGCTAGTTTGACAATGTCATCATATGCACATCTACTGAAAAGTCCCACTTGCTGCTAAGTAAGTTTTTATGTGGTTTTAGCCTCAATAATAGCTTCCAACAGTTATCCGGACTGAGGTTAGAACTATTTTCTTGGCTTCCCCATGGATTAGAATTTTAAAACTGGTATAACATTGGCTGCATAGTGGGTAGAAGATCCTGAGAAGCAGTGTACAGTGAGATGGCTGGTTTTGGTTCCTGGGATCAGACTCTTATCTGCAATACACCAGTGAAGTCATTTCCTGCACCTGCCCAGCAGCTACAAGGAATATTCTGTTAATATTCAGAACTGTTGAAGTTTGCCTTAGTTCATAGGGGAAACGATTCCCCAGAGCTGTCTTAACCTTTATGGCATTTACAGAACTGAAGTAGCCTTAAAGTGGAATATTGTTAGGTGTATTTAAGGCTAGTGATATCAGCGGGCTTAAGAATCCTTAATTCCTTCAACACCGATGTCATTTCAGCACTTGCTGAAAACACAGTTTAATTTCTTGGTCCTTCACTGACCATATTCCTGCACTGCAAGGTGTTGGACCCGATGAGCCTCAGGGTACCTGCCAACACTATGATTCTATGATCGTTAAAACCGGTTGCTTGTAGCTATTTATTTTATGTCTACCCTGGCCAATTGTCTGGTATTTGAATGTTTAAGTAGCATGGGCTCTTGCGGTGCAATCTTATGCAAGTCCATTCAGAAGTGGGATTCTGAATATGGTTGAGTAATTTCTACTATTCCCATGGCAGAAGAGAGGCTAGATCAGTCAGTGCAGGATTCTAGTCTCTCTTCTGTGATGAGCTCAGTCACAAGATGTCCTCAAGCCAAGCCACTATCTCTAAGCCTTGCTGCAAACCACCCTACCTAACTGCAATAAAGAAAATAACAATGTTGACCTACTTTAGAAGGCTGTTGTACCGATTACCAAAAAAGTTATATGTAGATACTTTCAACACTCAGAAGAGCTGCATAAATGGCAAGGAAGGGGGCAATTCTGTTTACTTGCCCTTAAAAATGAAACCCTATCTTTAAAGATAAATGGTTTAGTTATCTGTTCTTTAAACTGAGTTTCTCATTCTTATTCATACATTCATTTCCAAAACTACTCAACAAAGTGTGATATAATAGCAAGTCTCGTTTCCATGGGTTTATACAGTGCCCCAGGAATATACAGAAAGGTTTTCAGTGCATATGTGAGTAAGCTTATCTAAAGCGGTACCCCATGAGACTTTCCCCCCTCTTAGATAGTTTTATATTTCACATTTTTTACATAGCTCAACAATTGCTGAAGAAAAGAAGGATTAGCTTTGGGATCTGAAAAAACCAACTCTAATGAAGATAATGCTTTCACTTATTCATTGGGATAGATGTAGGCTTCCTCCCTTTCCTGTTAGCCATCAGGCTAGCTGGATATTTAAAGGCCATTTCAATGGTTCAGCAGAAATGGTCTTCCACACACATCTGATTAAACCAGGAAGTAGGAAAGGTTCAAGGAGACAGGGAAACAGGTGGTATCACCTCAGAGCCTCTTCAAGCAGGACTATCTCCTCCTAACCACAGGGCCACTCTACCACCAACTGCCCAGTGGGAAGGATCCAGGTAACTTGTTGAAAGGCTTTTTTTTTAAAAAAAAAAAAAAAACACCTGTAGGTTTTTTAAAGTGTTCTTTATCTTGTATTTTATGCCCCTTGGAAGGATTTTCAACATGAATGGTAGGTAATAAATAAAAAAATTAACCTATGGTGAGTGGCAAAAACTGACCAAGTGACCCATGTGCCTGCTCAGTCCTTTTTCAAGGCTCCAGCTTTCTCTTCCTGTTATTCTTTAGGTGGAACCTGCAAGCCTTTTAAGTAGAGGACTCCTTCAAACAGAGGACTGCCCTACACACACCTTTCAGAGATAGGTCTTCAGAAAGCCTGGTCAGAACATTCGCCAGGCAGATGAAACAGGAAGCTTTTCCATCGGCGGAGGAAGTTGGATTTACAGGTGGTGGTGGTTGTTTTTAACTTGGGGGACATTTGCCCTCCTTTTATGGCAGGGTTTGGAGAGTGTTTTCGGAATGAGGGCCACATACGCTTCTGGGAAATGTTATAGGGTCCACAAGCCTGTGGCAAGAGGCAAAAGTGTACAGTAGGCAATGTTTACAAACAGAGACATCCTTTCCCCTTCCTCCATGCATGCAAGCAAGCAAGCAAGCAAGTAAAAGGCATTACCATAGATCAATAACATATTTCAACTAGGCAAAAACATTCAAGGAGGTTACAAAGTAGGACCAGTAAGCAAATTCAGAAAGGCAGAGTCCCTTCATCACACCAAGACCTCACATTCACACCCTCTTCTAAGATTATGCAACCTTCTAGGATTCTACAATAAAAAAAAATAGTTCTCAGTCTCTTTGTTTGGAGTTGCCTTGAGAAACGAAGAACAATGAACTCCATTAGCATGCATGCAGCCTCGTGTCCCTCCCACACACCCTTCTCCCCATGTTTACTGCTATCCTTTGGCTCTAATTGGCTCCAATCAGCACAAAAGCAAAAGGAAACATTTTGGTTAAGTGAGAAGACTTATCCACACATGAGAAGTTAAGTGAGAAGACTAACACATTCCAATTTCATGCTGAATAGCTCATAGGATGCTGACGTAGTGATCTAACTGGAACCTGCCTCTCCAAAAAGTAAGGTGTTGATTATCCCCACCCAATCCCTGCTCACAATCCCACAGGACTACATCCATGCTAGTGCAGGGTTTGGCCTGAGGAGAGAAGGTGTAGCTGACGAGGAGGCTCTAGCCTAAAGAAAGTTCAACATTTGGACCCCAAACCTGAAGTTTCCAAGCCCTCTTTCATGGCATGTTGCTGTGATCTGGCACACAGCAAGGGATTATCTGCCAAGCGACACAATCTTATACATTTCTATTAAGAAGGATGTCCTGCTGTGGTTTTAATCCAATGTCTGTGCGTATAAGATTGAAGCCTTAGACAGATGCTTCTCCTGCTTTTGGATTAAAATCCATTTGCAAATATGTTCTGTCATATTTCCTTTCTAATGAAGTTGCAGCACTCTCTACTGTACTTCCTATTACTTCTGCTTATTATACTTCCATTAGATTAGCAAGGCTGAATTAACAAGATAGCACATCAGACTAATGGAAACCCAGAGAGCCCGAAGAGCAAAGTGGCATTGTAACTTTGTTTTACCCACTGTGAGATGCTCATAAATTTGCCAACTAAGTCAAAATCCAGCTGCGAGATAAATTCCAGTCGTGACCAGGAATTCCGAAGTCAGAATTACTCTCCTGACAGTACTATGTATTTTGCTTGTAGTAATTACTTCAGTACATTAGTAACTGGACAACTAGAAATCCAGATTTAAAATGCAAAAGTAACTATATTAAGGACAATGGAAATGGCTTCAATAAAGTAAGCACTAAGGCAAATCGTTTAGAGTCTACAAGCAGAACAAGATTTTTTTAAGTGTTTCTAAAGTAAAAAATTACCTCTATTCTGAGATCATGTAAACTATGTCTTATATATAAGGGCATCTCAGTTTCAGTTCCAAGAATTCCATACTCGACATGGGGTTAATTTTACAAGATCAGCACTCAAAAGTTCACCCCTCTCTGCACTGTCCTTTGCATTGCTCTGATTTTCCTTGATGAAGATGTTAACCCCACAAGTTGTAATTGTGTGCCTTTCTTTAAGCTTCACAGAGATAAAGCAGGATTTCAAGACCATTTTTCAACTAACCTTCTAATATTGCAAAAGGTCACTTGCTTGTTCTACTAATTCTAACTTTAAAATGATTGGCTTATTTTAAAGGCCGTCTTCTCAGATAGGATTCCTTTGAAAGAACAAGGAACTATGTTGAGATTTTTTTAAAATACATCCCAGGAAAATGCCTGAAATTTTTCAAAGAGATGTACACAATCAGTTCACTGACAATTATCTGGCAGCATGATCTGTGAGAACAGAATCGTGGACCAGATCCAGCCAGCTTGTATGTTGTTGTTATTAATAGTATAGATCAGGAACATGGATTATTCTCCTCTGCTGCCAATGGCAAATGATAATTTGATCCTTGATTTGAATGCAAATTACTGCAGTGTGACTGTGACTCCCCCTTTCATGTGCAGTCAACTTTGAATTTGGCTCAGTTATGTTGACTTAATTTCTATTTCTCTGTGTTGTTTGTAAAAACTGTGGTGATTATTCTTATATCAAATGGAGTGATTAACACTTCAAAAAGAGCATTTTAGAATTATTCTTGCTTTCTTTTAAAAATGTTTTTGTAGAAACTGGGTATCTGTTTTCATAAACTCAATCACAATGACAGGAACCACCAAGGATAGAAGCTTGTTTCAACAGAATTCTCTGGTTGCATAAGAGTCCTATTGTTCCATTAATTAACTTCAGTCCTCTTTGCCTCTCACCTGCTTTGGAGTTTCAGATAAGCAAGCACTTTTTATTAATTTTTATCAATTACTTAATGGAATATTGGGCTATTTTTTTAAAAAAAATCAGGGCACAAGAGAGCAAAAACTTAAAAGTGCTGTTAAAAAACCAAAGGATATTTTAAAATAAATCTGAAGCAATAATTGTGTGCTCAAATAAAATTATATATCAAGAAACCAGGAAATCAGCTCTGACATATTTATGGCCTTAAAATGTGTCTGGTTATGTTTGGGTACTGAGTACAAAGAAGTCAAATCAAAATACAAGCAGGGTCCTTAAATCCAGATTGAGGTCGGATGGACACACACACACAAACACACACACAAAGAGAGAGAGAGTTGCCTCCAGCATTTAAAACTCTCATTGTTCTAGGTGCATTTTGCAACAGGGAATTTCATTAATGCAAGCAGTTTCTGAGGTCTGGGTGCAGTACTGTGCATAAGACTTCAGATTAAAACTGCCACTGCTGGAAGAAAAGGAAGATTTTTTTTTGCCTCCCTACTTCTAGCCACTCTCTGGAGAAGGGACTCTCATAAGAATATTAGGGGGATGGGCAGGGGAAGTATGGCTTTGTTTTTTGCAGTCTTCAGATGAGGACTAGACCATGTGAAAAAGGAATATAAGATTTTAGCTGTAGTTCATTCATTTCCAGCTTTGCATTCTTGTTATAAAAAAGCACACCTAGACACTCCATTGTGGCACCATTAACTTAGGTTTAAGATATCGTTTAAGCTCTTAGCTTTTATATCTCAGTTTCTAACACTGGTTGCCAATCCCACCACCACCACCAATAAACAGCTGACTGGGGAAATGTTTCTTTGTATTACATGTACTTCCTATTGCAGTGCTGAGACCAATAAGAATGACCGTCAAGTATATGGTATACAGTGGTAACTCGGGTTACATATGCTCCAGGTTACATACGCTTTAGGTTACAGACTCTGCTAACCCAGAAATAGTGCTTCAGGTTAAGAACTTTGCTTTAGGTTGAGAACAGAAATTGTGCTCTGGCAGCGGGAGGCCCCATTAGCTAAAGTGGTGCTTCAGGTTAAAAAGTTTCAGGTTAAGTACAGACCTCCGGAATGAATTAAGTACATAACCCGAGGTACCACTGTATAGGATTGTAGGATGAGGTTCCATTTGCAAATTCCCTGACAGATGAGCAAGCTTGTTTTCTCCTTTTCCAGGGGGCAGGACTGAAACCAGCGGCTTCAATTTACAAGACAGGAGATTCCAACTAAACATCTAGAAGAACATTCTGGCGGTAAGAGCTATTCGACTGCCTCGGAAGGCGGTGGACTCTTCTTCATGGGAGGTTTTTAAGCGTAGGTTGGATGGCCATCTGTCAGGCATACTTTAGTCGAGATTCCTGCATTACAAAGGGTTGGACTATATAACTCTCAGGATCCCTTCCAACTCTCCAGTTCTATGATTCTATGACACAACTTCTGTGTTTGCCCCAGGCTACTTAGGGAAGATAACTATGTTGGTGTTAACAGCCCCTTATAAGTATGCTGTTCCTAGCATAGCACATTAATTTATTCCATCCTGATGCTTCTTCACAAGGACCCTTTCCTTATGTCTCTTCCTCACACTCCACTGCATATTCTGTCTTCTTTCCTTCAGCCATCCTGCCATTGGCCCCAGAACTGTAGAATGACCATGTGTCCTACTTTAGTGGACAGCCCTCTATTTGAAGGGCTGTCAGAGGACAGTCCACTATTGAAGGCAATCCTCTATCTGACAGGCTGTTTAAAGATCATTAGCCAGAAGAAGAAAGAGCATGTTGTCCATTGACACTTAGCAGTTGCACAATGCACACATGGCCCCATGGTGAGAAGTATTATATTGCTATTTAAATTATACTGATCATTTCCTAAATCCGCATCTATTCGCATAAGGCAGCATAAGGCAATTTTATGCAAATCTGTGCCCATTTACTTTGGTAATATATTTTGTTATCTTTTGGGGGGTGTATATGTTGTGAGGCAGAACTAGCTGCTTTTATGGCATTGCTGCCTCTTAGACACTCTATTTTTCTCAGCTTCTGACCCTTCATCTGCTTACCTCCATTTTCTAACCGGCCATCAGTCCACAACTCTGCCTGTCTCTGGGCTCTGTGTCAACTTTTAGTTTCCTGGTAATGGAAAATGACCTTTCATTCTATCATTAAGGACACATTCATTTTTTAAAAAACTGCAACAACCACCCACACACTTAAGAGTTATCTATGACGATCACTTCACAACATCAGAATAATTCAGCCAACCGCTGACAGTCTCAAAGAGAGGCATTGATTCTAAGATTGCAGATCTGGCTTGGATATTAAGATGAAAATATTATCACCAATGCCTCCTAATTTCTGCTAAAGATCTAGCTCCATCTGTAATTTAAGAAATCTCAACGTTCTGTTCTCTACCTTTTGTCACCCCTTTTTTGAAATGTATTATTTATCAACCCTCTCAGCTCCTAAATGTTTCATATTGCTTTTAAATTGCTTCCTAAAAGCTTGACAAATAACAACATTTATTTCATGTGCATGAGCCTCTAAATGCTTTCCTGCTCGAGGAACTTAGCACGGAGCTTTCTTTGTGGTAATATTGTGGAAACAATAAAATAAGCATGCTGTTATCATAAACAGAGTATAATAAATATGCAAAATATATACCCAGCTTGAAAAGACCTGCCCCCTCCCCTGCTTGACCCCATTTCCTTTCATAAGGATGGAAAGGTTTCAACTTCCAAAGCACAGGATATAAATAATAATAGCACAGCAAAAGGTATAGATATTTATTAATAGATTAAATTCAGTGAAGGAGGGAAATTCATGCATTACTCTAATTTGGTGATACGATTCAGCATAACCTAGACCGATATATGTGAATTAGAATGGCGTAAATAAATACAGCCAGATTTCCTATAGCTGTCCTTATTCTATTGCTAGTTGAGTAGATTGATGGTTGGGGAATGTGCAAACATCTTATGCAACAATGATATCAAATGCTGGGTTTTTCTTCATGTATTATCCAATTAGGGGCAGACCAGGGCACTAACATGGTGTTCCTGCTGAAGAGGAATTTACTTTTCTTTCTATCTATGGCAATGAACAGTGTGTAAATAATAGCTAAGCTGTTTTTCCAGTGAAACTTAACAAAAGATCAGGCAGCTTAGACAAGCGTTCACAAAGAACCAATGTTTGTGTGTTCTCTTAAATGAGAAAAGGAAGGAAAGAAAGAAAGAAAGAAAGAAAGAAAGAAAGAAAGAAAGAAAGAAAGAAAGAAAGAAGTCAGTGGTCTACATCAGTGTTTCCCAAACCTGGGTCTCTAGTTGTGTTTGGACTACAACTCCCATCATCCCTAGCTAGCAGGACCAGTGGTGAGGGATGATGGGAACTGTAGTCCAAAAACAGAGACCCAGGTTTGGGAAACCCTGGTCTACATACAGACATTATGGTCCTTCATTTTTAAACTTGACCAGACAGCCCTTCAGATAAGGTCCGCCCTTTTTCAAATAGGACACATGGCCACCTGATTACCATTACTACAGCACATGCTACAGGAGCCAATAACTGTGTAAAATCAGACAGAAGGGCTGTTGCACAACAATCAACATATGAAGTCTCATCCATGGCACAAGCTGAGCCCAAAGGTTGAAATGCTACAGTGCTGGCAACTGTCCCCTTTTACAGATTTGTGGCAGTGCACAAAACATAAAGTGCCATTCCAAAGGCTACCTGGTAGCAAGCCATACCAATAAGCAAGACATATCACTGTATAAAGGAATTGTAATTCCCGAAGAAGCTCATCCACTCTGTGATAGGACTCCTATGCGTGCGTACATAACAGAGTGCAATTTGTGATGGAAGTGCTGTATATAATATACATTTATATGTAAGCATGTGACCATTATTATTTCAATATTTTTCTGCCAGTCTGACAAGCAGTATTCCAGCCATTAATATTTATTGGCTAAATTAATGCTTATTTGAAGACAAATTGATAGCTTACCCATGCAACCCTTTACATGTCTACTCAGAAGGAAGTCCTGTTAAACTCAATGGGACATACTCCCAGATAACTGAATACTGAATTGTACCATATTATGCCAATAAATAGGGTTGCCATATGTCTGGGATTTCAACAGTGGAATTAGCGTTCAGGGGGAATTTTGGAAAACTGGCAAAAAAGGAAGTGTGTCTTTGAGTAGCACTCTTTGCCCTCAACAACTTAGAAGTTCATTCCTCACTACCCAAAAAAAAGGGCAACAACTTTTGTACCTGGAATTTTACTTCTTAGAATATGGCAACCCTACAATAAAGGCTGAATGAATTGTATTATAAAAGGTTTCGGGAAAGGGAAGATGCATTTCTAATGTGCAGCACTCTGCATACTGAAATGCGTTGAGAAAAATGTATATACTTTGAAGAATACTCCTCAGCTCAACCATACATGTCTTCATAGGCTCTTATAAACCCATTCATTAGCATTCTAATCCACAGAGCAAAAATGGCAACCAGAATTATCTCTGGTTGGATGTTTTCTCTGGTTGGATAACTCTGTTATGATTTTCAGAGGGTATATTTCATCTTTATAACAGTTAGATATTACTTGGGGTTATTGATGTTGAAATTGGAACAAGTGGAACTAATCTAGAATCCTGTGTTGCTTAATCTTTTGTACTGTAGATTTTAATTATTCTGGTATTTTATTACGCTTTCAGAGAGAAAATCAGCCTTTGGCATGAAGATTAGAAAAGATGCTTATATCTCATAATACATTTTGGGTCTCACAGTAGGGAGTGTATGTCAAAAGTGTTATTACTTCTGAATTAGCTTTGGGATGCCTTTATTGCTTCATCAAGGTGATAGGTAACAATCCAATAATATTAATGCCATGCTGAGTTGTGGGTTTTGGTTTTTTGCAAATCTGAGATTTCAACATTGTTTATTTCCATAGATGTCTCTCCTATTGCTAACCATCTTTCTGGAGATTAATGATCCTATACAAGATTGAAAGCAACCCTAAACTTTCCTGATTTTGTTATTTATTTATTTATTTATTTATTTATTTATTTATTTATTTATTTATTTATTTATTTATTTTATTTGTAAACATAGGTTTGGAAACAAAATGTTTGTGAATTTAGAAGAGAAGTGAGAAACAAAAATGCAAATAGAAAGAAGCAATAAAGAAATCAGTGCACATTTTTATTTCAGTCCTAAATTAAGGCTGAGAGCATCCATGTTCTGCTGAAATTAATATGACAGTGAAAAACTCACATCATTATCTTTTGTTCCCAGATATGCATTTATACACAGTAGAACATACTCCAATTAAAATCAAATTCACAAACCTCTGATGCTGGAAGAAGAAGGTGCTGAAAGAAAGCCATTCCCATGGGCAAATTCATGTGAAAATATGTGGTACAAGCGGCTTTTTCACATGGATTTTTCTGCAAGAGTTTCCTTAGCTGTGCATATTTACAGAATCAAGTTTCACTTTGTTTAATAGGGCTTACTGCCATGTAACTGTGAGTAAGATTGCAATCTTAACATAGCAGGACTGTTTCACTTGAATCTCTCTAGTTTGATTCAGAAATATACATCAGCAACCATGCCAAATTTGACTGGCTATAAGAGTATTGTTTTTAACTTAGTGGTTCCTAAGGGGCTGTGTGTAAAATAAACCAGTTTTTTTTTTAAAAAAATCTGCACATAATTATAAAACATGTTTGAAAATACAGTTCAAAGTAAGGCAAACAATACACTTAAATGAATATTCTGGATTCTAAAGCCACAAACCAAAAAAGGGGAAAGAAATTTTCAGCTCCTTGAAATGTGGCAATGGAAATGGGCTCCTCTTGATCAATTTCACACCTGGGGTGGGGAAGGGCATTTACTAAGTCAAGGCATAAGCCTTGTAGAGTTTAAAGGTCAAACCCAGCACTTTGAATCAGTGTTCAGAAATGAACTGGTAACAAATTATGATGTCTCAGAACTGATGTAACTTATGTAGAGATTTTTATGGCATTAAGCAGTATAACCATTTTATAAGAAGAAGAAGAAATGTATATTAACATCTGCTAAGAAGTGGAAAAACTCTAGATGATTTCATTGAACAACTTAACAAACTGACTCTTTATACTGCAGACGAAAAACTATTTTATATGTTAAGAATGTCCCTGTAGCACAACTCTTTCTGTAATGCAAAGCTAATTTTAAATCTTCATCAGCTATCCCACTAGTTTTCGGGGCTGCAGATTTTCTTGGCTGTTCCTTATTTCCTTCAGGCTTCACAAACAAGAGAGTCCCAATTCCCACAGCAGTGTGAGCTTTCATTGAAGTGTGTTGTACCTTTTATCTCTTCATGCAAGATGAAAATATAAAACAGTACTTTTTGACATTTTATCACATGGTCTAAATGAAGCCAGTTGTTATTCTTCTCTGAACTGCTATTCAGTGCCGGTCCCCAGGAAAATCCCAAACTTCTACCAACTTAGTGATGAGTACGGTGCAGGGAAGGATATTCTTGCAGTGGCCCCACCACATTTTAAACCCCAAAGATAACTATAAAGGAACCAAGAAGTCTCCATTGGTTGTCCTAGTCAGACCTGAAGTTGGTTTTCTTTCCTGTAGATTAGGAATCAGCCATCTTTCTCGATGTCTGGAGGGTGAATTTTGCAAGATAGTCAAAGCTCTATTATTAGTGTTCCATGAATTTTTCATGCAAACTCATGTAAATATGCCTTACTTACCGAGCTGGCCATAAATTGCTGTTTCAGTGTTGGAAGTCAGTGTGCACAAACATCTACCATCCGTTAATCATACTTAGTCAAGCAAGACACACTGAAGTTCTAATCCTCCTTTATGGCTTAGCTGCCCACAGCCACTGAAAAGCCTACGGTACTTAACCTCAAGGTTCACCTTGTAAAAGGAAAAGGCAGATAGCCACTTTGTATATCATCTACTTTAGCTCCACTTCCATGCACACGTTTAGGAGGGTGGTCAGATTAGCACTGCATGCTAATGTTTTGAAGCTGTCAAAGCAAGCCTTGAGGCTAAAGGAAGCGAGATATCAATAACAGGATGTAAGTAAGTGTCCTCAGACGTAGCAGGCAACAGGACAGCTCCAAGACCAAAGTTATAAATGTACGTCCCAACTGTTTAACCTGGAATTCAGGACCCCAGCTTTAAAATGACTTCTTAACCCCTTATAATATATATTCTCCAGAAATTCACTGCTGTAAAACTGTGCCATGCAATAAAAGCATACAGTGGGTTGTCATATCATAGTTTATGTTCTCTCCCCGAACGCTGCAGGACTTGGTACAAATTTGCCCCAATAAAATCTATATCGTATTGCACTTAGGACAGCGAAGCATTTGATAACCAACCGGTTAATCTGTTGTAATAGCAGGGTAAGTCCGTAAACATTCCAAATGCTTAGGGAACAAAGCTGTTGGAATTTTTGTACTGTGTGGAAATGAAAAAAGCTGGGCTTAATCTAAGCCTCCTATAGGCCCCTAGGGACAGAAGTAGCTTTGCAGGACAGTCTCAGGACTGAAAAGAAATCTCAAAAGATAGAGAAGCTTTAGGGCAGGGAGAGAACAAGTAAAGTGGCAAAAAGAATGGTGCCGAATATGTAAGATTAAGAAAAGGAAACTCAGGGAAAGGGTACGTGAAGAGCAGGGAGGCTCAAGAAGAAAGAAAGAGAAGTTATGGTACCATTGAAAGAGGGGAGTAAGGAGTGGGAGGCATGAGGTTATTTTACATATTGATTTGAATTGACCTGCCAATTCTTTGTCTGTACAGTCATACCTCGGGATAAATGTGCTTCAAGTTAAGTATTTTTGGGTTGCGCTCCGCGGCGACCTGGTAGCAACGGAGTGCATTACTTCTGTGTTTCGCCGCACGTGCATGAGCAGACGGTAAAAATGACGTCACGCGCATGCGTGGAAGCAGTGGAACGTGACCCATGCACGCGCAGACGCGGGTTGCGTTCGCTTCAGGATGCGAACGGGGCTCCGGAACAGATCCTGTTCGCATCCCGAGGTACCACTGTATGTTTCTACTAAGCAGGACATAGGAACAGCCCTGTTTGATCACAGCAAAGGTCCATCAAATGCAACATTTCAAAATGACCAACAAGATGCTTCCATAAAGCCCACAAATGGAATACAGCCCACAGGAGAATCATAGAGGCAGACAAGTCCTGTCTTAAATCCTGCTAGTCAGTGCTGAATTAGATGAACCAATCTAATTTGAGTGAAATGACTCAACATAAGGTAGCTTCCTCTTCCTACACCCCCCCCCCAATGGCCACTGCACCAAGAGCTGAAGTTTTCATTAAACTATCCATCATGCTCAATATCTTTCCTGGGGAGTCATATGCACTTTTATCCCATCAGAATATATGAGAAATTGGGGTTGTTTGCACCCTTGTACATCACTTACATTAAATTTCATTTGCCATTTTATTGTATGTTGATGCAGTTTGGAGAGATCCTTCTGAAGCACTTTGCAGTCTATTTGATTTTAATCATCTTGAATGGTTTGGGGTCAGCCACTGTTGATGCCTAATTGCATTTGTTTATGAATAATTTCAATACAACTGGTACCTAGACAGATCCTTGGAAGACACCATGGTTTACTTCCCTCCATTGTGAGAACTATGCATTTATTCCTACACTTTGTCCCCTGTTTATTAACAAATTACTGTACTATAAGAGTCATCTTAATTTATGACTGATAAACAGCCCTTAATAAAGGATTTCAACTTTTGATTATTTTTTTTAGAAGGCTAGTATGCAATGTTTACTGGATCACCAATCAACATGTTTGTTCACACTTAGGAGGAGGAGACACGGTTCATCTTACAAAACCTTTATTGATTTTTTCCCCCTCAACAAGGCAATTATTCCATATAATAATTCCTTCCAGTAGCACCTTAGAGACCAACTAAGTTTGTTATTGGTCTGAGCTTTTGTGTGCATGCACACTTCTTCAGTGTATCTTCAGTGTATCTGAAGAAGTGTGCATGCACACGAGAGCTCATACCAAGAACAAACTGAGTTGGTCTCTAAGGTGCTACTGGAAGGAATTTTTTTATTTTGCTTCAACTACGGCAAACCAACACGGCTACCTACCTGTAACTATTCCATATAATAATGCTAGTTTGACAATGTCATCATATGCACATCTACTGAAAAGTCCCACTTGCTGCTAAGTAAGTTTTTATGTGGTTTTAGCCTCAATAATAGCTTCCAACAGTTATCCGGACTGAGGTTAGAACTATTTTCTTGGCTTCCCCATGGATTAGAATTTTAAAACTGGTATAACATTGGCTGCATAGTGGGTAGAAGATCCTGAGAAGCAGTGTACAGTGAGATGGCTGGTTTTGGTTCCTGGGATCAGACTCTTATCTGCAATACACCAGTGAAGTCATTTCCTGCACCTGCCCAGCAGCTACAAGGAATATTCTGTTAATATTCAGAACTGTTGAAGTTTGCCTTAGTTCATAGGGGAAACGATTCCCCAGAGCTGTCTTAACCTTTATGGCATTTACAGAACTGAAGTAGCCTTAAAGTGGAATATTGTTAGGTGTATTTAAGGCTAGTGATATCAGCGGGCTTAAGAATCCTTAATTCCTTCAACACCGATGTCATTTCAGCACTTGCTGAAAACACAGTTTAATTTCTTGGTCCTTCACTGACCATATTCCTGCACTGCAAGGTGTTGGACCCGATGAGCCTCAGGGTACCTGCCAACACTATGATTCTATGATCGTTAAAACCGGTTGCTTGTAGCTATTTATTTTATGTCTACCCTGGCCAATTGTCTGGTATTTGAATGTTTAAGTAGCATGGGCTCTTGCGGTGCAATCTTATGCAAGTCCATTCAGAAGTGGGATTCTGAATATGGTTGAGTAATTTCTACTATTCCCATGGCAGAAGAGAGGCTAGATCAGTCAGTGCAGGATTCTAGTCTCTCTTCTGTGATGAGCTCAGTCACAAGATGTCCTCAAGCCAAGCCACTATCTCTAAGCCTTGCTGCAAACCACCCTACCTAACTGCAATAAAGAAAATAACAATGTTGACCTACTTTAGAAGGCTGTTGTACCGATTACCAAAAAAGTTATATGTAGATACTTTCAACACTCAGAAGAGCTGCATAAATGGCAAGGAAGGGGGCAATTCTGTTTACTTGCCCTTAAAAATGAAACCCTATCTTTAAAGATAAATGGTTTAGTTATCTGTTCTTTAAACTGAGTTTCTCATTCTTATTCATACATTCATTTCCAAAACTACTCAACAAAGTGTGATATAATAGCAAGTCTCGTTTCCATGGGTTTATACAGTGCCCCAGGAATATACAGAAAGGTTTTCAGTGCATATGTGAGTAAGCTTATCTAAAGCGGTACCCCATGAGACTTTCCCCCCTCTTAGATAGTTTTATATTTCACATTTTTTACATAGCTCAACAATTGCTGAAGAAAAGAAGGATTAGCTTTGGGATCTGAAAAAACCAACTCTAATGAAGATAATGCTTTCACTTATTCATTGGGATAGATGTAGGCTTCCTCCCTTTCCTGTTAGCCATCAGGCTAGCTGGATATTTAAAGGCCATTTCAATGGTTCAGCAGAAATGGTCTTCCACACACATCTGATTAAACCAGGAAGTAGGAAAGGTTCAAGGAGACAGGGAAACAGGTGGTATCACCTCAGAGCCTCTTCAAGCAGGACTATCTCCTCCTAACCACAGGGCCACTCTACCACCAACTGCCCAGTGGGAAGGATCCAGGTAACTTGTTGAAAGGCTTTTTTTAAAAAAAAAAAAAAAAACACCTGTAGGTTTTTTAAAGTGTTCTTTATCTTGTATTTTATGCCCCTTGGAAGGATTTTCAACATGAATGGTAGGTAATAAATAAAAAAATTAACCTATGGTGAGTGGCAAAAACTGACCAAGTGACCCATGTGCCTGCTCAGTCCTTTTTCAAGGCTCCAGCTTTCTCTTCCTGTTATTCTTTAGGTGGAACCTGCAAGCCTTTTAAGTAGAGGACTCCTTCAAACAGAGGACTGCCCTACACACACCTTTCAGAGATAGGTCTTCAGAAAGCCTGGTCAGAACATTCGCCAGGCAGATGAAACAGGAAGCTTTTGCATCGGCGGAGGAAGTTGGATTTACAGGTGGTGGTGGTTGTTTTTAACTTGGGGGACATTTGCCCTCCTTTTATGGCAGGGTTTGGAGAGTGTTTTCGGAATGAGGGCCACATACGCTTCTGGGAAATGTTATAGGGTCCACAAGCCTGTGGCAAGAGGCAAAAGTGTACAGTAGGCAATGTTTACAAACAGAGACATCCTTTCCCCTTCCTCCATGCATGCAAGCAAGCAAGCAAGCAAGTAAAAGGCATTACCATAGATCAATAACATATTTCAACTAGGCAAAAACATTCAAGGAGGTTACAAAGTAGGACCAGTAAGCAAATTCAGAAAGGCAGAGTCCCTTCATCACACCAAGACCTCACATTCACACCCTCTTCTAAGATTATGCAACCTTCTAGGATTCTACAATAAAAAAAAATAGTTCTCAGTCTCTTTGTTTGGAGTTGCCTTGAGAAACGAAGAACAATGAACTCCATTAGCATGCATGCAGCCTCGTGTCCCTCCCACACACCCTTCTCCCCATGTTTACTGCTATCCTTTGGCTCTAATTGGCTCCAATCAGCACAAAAGCAAAAGGAAACATTTTGGTTAAGTGAGAAGACTTATCCACACATGAGAAGTTAAGTGAGAAGACTAACACATTCCAATTTCATGCTGAATAGCTCATAGGATGCTGACGTAGTGATCTAACTGGAACCTGCCTCTCCAAAAAGTAAGGTGTTGATTATCCCCACCCAATCCCTGCTCACAATCCCACAGGACTACATCCATGCTAGTGCAGGGTTTGGCCTGAGGAGAGAAGGTGTAGCTGACGAGGAGGCTCTAGCCTAAAGAAAGTTCAACATTTGGACCCCAAACCTGAAGTTTCCAAGCCCTCTTTCATGGCATGTTGCTGTGATCTGGCACACAGCAAGGGATTATCTGCCAAGCGACACAATCTTATACATTTCTATTAAGAAGGATGTCCTGCTGTGGTTTTAATCCAATGTCTGTGCGTATAAGATTGAAGCCTTAGACAGATGCTTCTCCTGCTTTTGGATTAAAATCCATTTGCAAATATGTTCTGTCATATTTCCTTTCTAATGAAGTTGCAGCACTCTCTACTGTACTTCCTATTACTTCTGCTTATTATACTTCCATTAGATTAGCAAGGCTGAATTAACAAGATAGCACATCAGACTAATGGAAACCCAGAGAGCCCGAAGAGCAAAGTGGCATTGTAACTTTGTTTTACCCACTGTGAGATGCTCATAAATTTGCCAACTAAGTCAAAATCCAGCTGCGAGATAAATTCCAGTCGTGACCAGGAATTCCGAAGTCAGAATTACTCTCCTGACAGTACTATGTATTTTGCTTGTAGTAATTACTTCAGTACATTAGTAACTGGACAACTAGAAATCCAGATTTAAAATGCAAAAGTAACTATATTAAGGACAATGGAAATGGCTTCAATAAAGTAAGCACTAAGGCAAATCGTTTAGAGTCTACAAGCAGAACAAGATTTTTTTAAGTGTTTCTAAAGTAAAAAATTACCTCTATTCTGAGATCATGTAAACTATGTCTTATATATAAGGGCATCTCAGTTTCAGTTCCAAGAATTCCATACTCGACATGGGGTTAATTTTACAAGATCAGCACTCAAAAGTTCACCCCTCTCTGCACTGTCCTTTGCATTGCTCTGATTTTCCTTGATGAAGATGTTAACCCCACAAGTTGTAATTGTGTGCCTTTCTTTAAGCTTCACAGAGATAAAGCAGGATTTCAAGACCATTTTTCAACTAACCTTCTAATATTGCAAAAGGTCACTTGCTTGTTCTACTAATTCTAACTTTAAAATGATTGGCTTATTTTAAAGGCCGTCTTCTCAGATAGGATTCCTTTGAAAGAACAAGGAACTATGTTGAGATTTTTTTAAAATACATCCCAGGAAAATGCCTGAAATTTTTCAAAGAGATGTACACAATCAGTTCACTGACAATTATCTGGCAGCATGATCTGTGAGAACAGAATCGTGGACCAGATCCAGCCAGCTTGTATGTTGTTGTTATTAATAGTATAGATCAGGAACATGGATTATTCTCCTCTGCTGCCAATGGCAAATGATAATTTGATCCTTGATTTGAATGCAAATTACTGCAGTGTGACTGTGACTCCCCCTTTCATGTGCAGTCAACTTTGAATTTGGCTCAGTTATGTTGACTTAATTTCTATTTCTCTGTGTTGTTTGTAAAAACTGTGGTGATTATTCTTATATCAAATGGAGTGATTAACACTTCAAAAAGAGCATTTTAGAATTATTCTTGCTTTCTTTTAAAAATGTTTTTGTAGAAACTGGGTATCTGTTTTCATAAACTCAATCACAATGACAGGAACCACCAAGGATAGAAGCTTGTTTCAACAGAATTCTCTGGTTGCATAAGAGTCCTATTGTTCCATTAATTAACTTCAGTCCTCTTTGCCTCTCACCTGCTTTGGAGTTTCAGATAAGCAAGCACTTTTTATTAATTTTTATCAATTACTTAATGGAATATTGGGCTATTTTTTTTAAAAAAATCAGGGCACAAGAGAGCAAAAACTTAAAAGTGCTGTTAAAAAACCAAAGGATATTTTAAAATAAATCTGAAGCAATAATTGTGTGCTCAAATAAAATTATATATCAAGAAACCAGGAAATCAGCTCTGACATATTTATGGCCTTAAAATGTGTCTGGTTATGTTTGGGTACTGAGTACAAAGAAGTCAAATCAAAATACAAGCAGGGTCCTTAAATCCAGATTGAGGTCGGATGGACACACACACACAAACACACACACAAAGAGAGAGAGAGTTGCCTCCAGCATTTAAAACTCTCATTGTTCTAGGTGCATTTTGCAACAGGGAATTTCATTAATGCAAGCAGTTTCTGAGGTCTGGGTGCAGTACTGTGCATAAGACTTCAGATTAAAACTGCCACTGCTGGAAGAAAAGGAAGATTTTTTTTTGCCTCCCTACTTCTAGCCACTCTCTGGAGAAGGGACTCTCATAAGAATATTAGGGGGATGGGCAGGGGAAGTATGGCTTTGTTTTTTGCAGTCTTCAGATGAGGACTAGACCATGTGAAAAAGGAATATAAGATTTTAGCTGTAGTTCATTCATTTCCAGCTTTGCATTCTTGTTATAAAAAAGCACACCTAGACACTCCATTGTGGCACCATTAACTTAGGTTTAAGATATCGTTTAAGCTCTTAGCTTTTATATCTCAGTTTCTAACACTGGTTGCCAATCCCACCACCACCACCAATAAACAGCTGACTGGGGAAATGTTTCTTTGTATTACATGTACTTCCTATTGCAGTGCTGGGCTAGGAGGAAAGACAGCTCTGTCCTAGCCCAACACTGCAACAGGGTGGAAAAACAGCACCATTGCAAGAAAGTAAAAGCTCTTTCTTGCAATGGTGCTGCTGCAGCGAGTGAAGAGGGGTTTTTCCAAGTTGAGAAGAGGCATCCAAGTTGAGAAGAGGCATCCAAGTTTGATAGACGGTAGCCTACTAGAAGTGTCTTTGGCAGCCTGTGCAATCAACACTGAAGATGTGGGTGAAAAGTGTTCTAGAGTGGTGCATTTCCTCTTCACATGCCTGTTAGCTAACACTGTGAGGTTATAATGGAGAAGAATAATACTTGCAAGCAAAGCACTGGATGTCAAATATTCTGGAAGAAATGCGTGACCCATTCTTTATGATTAATGTTTGTAACCTACCTATCAAATAGTGCATAAAGCAAAGCTTGCTGTCAGCATTTCAGGTAGGTCAGAAAAACTAAAGCAACAGCTGTTTAGTCAGTCTAAATAAAAGCACTGCAAATGTGTGCTGGTGAGCTCTTCTGTTGCTTTGAATGACAAATGATTGTACCATTATTGTGACTGTTGTTCTGTGACCACCAAGGACCTGTTCTTTCATGTAAGAGAAAACAGACTCACCACCTTTTCTGTTGATCAAGCTGTTCTTCTGAGAGCACTATATTCTTGGGCTAAGCTACATATTTGCCTGCGATTTACTTTTTAATCAACACACTATACCGGGGGTCGGCAACCTGCGGCTCCAGAGCCGCATGCGGCTCTTTAAAGCCTTTGCTGCGGCTCCGGGGCGGTGGCGAGGGGCGGAGGCGAGGGGCGGAGGCGAGGGGCGGAGGCGACCAGCCTGCCGCCCGGCGGGCGGGGCGCTGTAAAGCAGAGGACTTCCCGGCAAGCCTCCCCACGCTGAGGATAGCAGCCTGCCGCCCGGTGGGCGGGGCGCCCTAAAGCAGAGCGCCCCCCTCGCCAGGCAGACATCCGCAGCGTGGGAAGCCTTGCCGGAGGTCCCGGCAAGGCTCCCCACGCTGCGGATAGCAGCCTGCCGCCCGGCGGGTGGGGCGCCCTAAATCAGAGCGCCCCCCTCGCCAGGCAGACATCCGCAGCGTGGGGAGCCTTGCCGGAGGTCCCGGCAAGGCTCCCCACGCTGCGGATAGCAGCCTGCCGCCCGGCGGGTGGGGCGCCCTAAATCAGAGCGCCCCCCTCGCCAGGCAGACATCCGCAGCGTGGGGAGCCTTGCCGGAGGTCCCGGCAAGGCTTCCCACGCTGCGGATAGCAGCCTGCCGCCCGGCAGGTGGGGCGCCCTAAATCAGAGCGCCCCCCTCGCCAGGCAGACATCCGCAGCGTGGGGAGCCTTGCCGGAGGTCCCGGCAAGGCTTCCCACGCTGCGGATAGCAGCCTGCTGCCCGGCGGGCGGGGCGCCCTAAAGCAGAGCGCCCCCCTCGCCAGGCACACATCTGCAGCGTGGGGAGCCTTGCCGGAGGTCCCGGCAAGGCTTCCCACGCTGCGGATAGCAGCCTGCTGCCCGGCGGGCGGGGCGCCCTAAAGCAGAGTGCCCCCCTTGCCAGGCAGACATCCACAGCGTGGGTGTCTCCCCACGCTGCGGATAGCAGCCTGCCGCCCCGCAGGCATCGGCCAGCCCCACAAGCTCGGGGGACAGCAGGGAGGCGCAGCGCCGCCATCCCGCTGTTCCTCGACCTGGTTCGGTTTCCCCGACCTGCTTTTGGGGGGGAAATAAAGGGAAATTTTTTTCCCTTTATTTCCCCCCAAAAAAACTAGGTGCGTCCTATGGGACGGAGCGTCCTATGGGGCGAAAAAATGGTATTTTTATAATGACGAATGCCTCATTATTAATTATTATTTACATCAGGCACTGATTATGATTTATGGTACACTGGGGCCCTGATTAATTTTCTATGGCATTTTGGGGCATTGATTATTGGGCATAGCAAGTCGCGGTCGCATGGAATTTGTGCTTTGTGACCGTTTGAAGTGGGGGTTTTTTCTTGGGAGGCTGGGCGGCACGAAGAGAGGGATTATTTTTATAATGACGAGAATGACATTGGGCCCTCATTATTAATTATTATTTACATCAGGCACTGATTATGATTTATGGTTCACTGGGGCCCTGGTTAATTTTCTTTGGCATTTTGTGGCATTGATTATGCAGTCGCGGTCGCGTGGAATTCCACGTGGAGTTAGTTGCCTGAAGCCCCTTTTTAGTTGCTTGAAGCCCCTTTTTAAACTTAAGCAGGTGAAAGTTTGGTGAATTGCTGCCAAGGAGTGTGGTGGAGTCTCCTTCTTTGGAGGTCTTTAAGCAGAGGCTTGACAACCATATGTCAGGAGTGCTCTGATGGTGTTTCCTGCTTGGCAGGGGGTTGGACTCGATGGCCCTTGTGGTCTCTTCCACATATGTATGTGAGCAGGTCTTCTCCAACATGAACTATATTAAAAACAAGCACCGATCACGCCTCACAGATGACAGCTTGCAAGCCTGTGTGAAAATGAAGGTGACGTCTTACAGCCCTGATGTGCAGACACTGAGCACTGAGGTTCAGGAGCAAAAGTCCCATTAACCTGGTTACCTGGTTGTAAATTAAATATTTTAATTAGCTATTAATTTGTCCTTTTTTCTTGAGATTGACAGCTGACTGCACGATCCTGTATATATAGCATTAAGGCCAGAAACAATATATGTAGTGTTATATTTGTTTTAAATGTTGCAATGTTTTTGCGGCTCCCAGTTGTTGTTGTTTTTTCGGAAACGGGTCCAAGTGGCTCTTTTTGTCTTAAAGGTTGCAGACCCCTGCACTATACAGTAGTGTTTTCAGCTGTAACGTTTAGACACTGAAGAAGTGGTTAAGTGACTGACCTCAAAGCAGTACTCAGCAAACTTTCACTGAACAAGGCAGTAAAATTGATTTCCTGTCCTGAACCAGCCAACTTCTTTTGTTACATTATAAGAACGTAAGGTGAAATCTAACACTAGCTATACTCAGAGCACACTGCATTGAAATCAATGGACGAATGTCTCAGCAGTTGGATTGCCCACTAATTTCAAGCTAACAGTAACTCTTCCAACAGGAAGAGTTTTCAGCCTGGTTACAAAACCACAAAAAACAACTACATAAATAAAAGCCTAAAATTGATCTGTATTTCCCCAGATTGTGCTAGAGCTCACCTTTAAACCCTTCAGCTGAGGCCTTCCTGTATGCAACAAAGATAGGACCTTTTCTGCAGTGACTTCCTAACTGCAGAATGCTATTCCCCAAAAAGAGACATCATCAATACTACAATCTTTTCAGTGTCAGGTTAGCATTTGCTCTGACATTTTAAAGAAGTATGTTGCCTCAGTCTGCTTCTAGTTTCTAGATTTTTGGTGCCTCGTGGCCTGTAGATTACTATGAAGGATGTTATAGTATTTGTATTGTGAATAGTGCTTATATCCCTGGATGTGAATTTAATGAAGACGGAAACATTCATCAATTATGGCCATGATCTTCAAGCAGGGAAGAGAACTGTGATTCTGCTGACAATGGTCTTCACTTGGTCTTCTACCATGGATGCAACATTAGCATACACAGAAAGGCAGGTACAGTGGTACCTCGGGTTACAAACGGTTCGGGTTACAAACGCTTCAGGTTACAGACTTCGCTAACCCAGAAGTAGTACCTCGGGTTAAGAACTTTACTTCAGGATGAGAACAGAAATCGTGCGGCAGCAGCATGAGGCCCCATTAGCTAAAGTGGTACCTCATGTTAAGAACAGTTTCAGGTTAAGAACGGACCTCCGGAATGAATTAAGTTCTTAACCAGAGGTACCACTGTATTGACATTTTTTTGGCTACATTAGTGGTAGCTATGCAAAAAGTAGAGGGATGCGGGTGGCGCTGTGGGTGAAAACCTCAGCGCCTAGGGCTTGCCGATCGAAAGGTCGGCGGTTCGAATCCCCGCAGCGGGGTGCGCTCCCGTTGCTCGGTCCCAGTGCCTGCCAACCTAGCAGTTTGAAAGCACCTCCGGGTGCAAGTAGATAAATAGGGACCATCTGGCGAGCCAGCGCAGCACACGGAACGCCGTTTACCTTCCCGCTGGTAAGCGGTCCCTATTTATCTACTTGCACCCAGGGGTGCTTTCGAACTGCTAGGTTGGCAGGCGCTGGGACCGAGCAGCGGGAGCTCACCCCGCCGCGGGGATTCGAACCGCCGACCTGACGATCGGCAAGCCCTAGGCGCTGAGGCTTTAACCCACAGCGCCACCCGCGTCCCAGTATCACCTATTAAGAATGTCATTATTTCCTTCTCTGTTCTTTCCCAAGTTTTGCCATAAGTCCCAACTATAGATCTTTAATTCCTTTACTTCCTAGGTAGCTAAACATATTACACCTTGTTAGTTGTATGAACAGTAGCCTTATGTTCAGTAGGAAGCTGTTGGTGGTTATTTGACAACTGTTACTGTCAAAGAGAATAATTGTAAATTTCATATTACTCCAACCTATTTTTCTTAATCCTGAAATGGCTTGACACCTATTTGCTTGCTGTATCCTTTCATGATTAAGTTCTAAATAGAAGTGCCCAGTGCATTCATTAGTGTAAGGGAACATTTTTTTATAGATCACAGAATTGTAGCATTGGAACAGACCCCAAGGGTCATCTAGTCCAACCCCTGCAGTGCAGGAATCTCAACTAGATCATATACAACCTCTGCTTAAAAACCTCCAAGGAAGAGTTGTTGCACTGTCAAACAGCTCTTACTATCAGAAAGTTCTTCCTGATGCTCTAGGGCAGCAGACTGTTTTCAAATTTACAGAGGTACAGTCTAAGGGCTCATCAAGACTTCCATTTGTCCCACTGCTTTCCTCTGGGTGAAACTCAATCTTTACCATTGAATTGGAGCAAACATCATTCGGGTTTCCAACGCATTAACATTTGCTCTTACTCAGTGTCTGGGAGAAGGTTTCCCCTGGGAATGTGGCAGGACAAAAACAGCTCAGATCCATGCTTTCTAGGCACAGGAGAAGCAGAAATGTGCACAAGCCCAAAGTCCATTAAGCATTATGCAAATCCTTAGCTGATCTGCTTCCAAAGCTCTGCACATTGTGCTTTGCAAGCCCAGACCATCAGCTGATGTTCAGGGCTTACAAAGTGCTCTGGAAGGGGCATTGCATAAAACTTTGCAGGTAACACAGCAACTGATCAACTGATTGGCAATTCCTGCAAATGCCCTTTCAGCCCAGCTGCAGCTTTACATGTCCCATGTCGGGTATAGAGCAGGTGGGTGTGGCTTGGCCAAAGTGACCCTACAGGTCATGGGCTGGAGGTTTCGCACCATAGAGTTTGGACTATAGTTGTCCAAATATAGTTTGCCATCCCCTACCCTCAAAGAATATTATATGCATAGGAGGCACTGTATAGACTTTTTCTCCCCCCTCAAAATCTAATTACTGCTAGTTACCAAATGATTGTGGAAGTCAATGGAATGACTACGCAACTTGCTTAGACATCCAAAGATATCTAAAGGTATATACTGCTCATCTTGGTGGGGAGGGGGGCTGCAATCTTTGGACAGATGTATTTAGTGACAAAATAGTATGCAAATACTATGCATATTTTGTATAGCTTTAGTCCAGATTTCAGGCTGAATTTTGCTGAAAAGAAAACAGACCTAATTCTCTTGCCTTGCCTTTCTAAATAACTTCTCAGGTAGACATTTGGATCAGTATTGAAAGATCCTCAGGAAAGATTATTAATGAGCACTTCGTACTACATGGACTTTTGATTGTATTTGTTGCTTTGGGAGAGTCAGAAATCCAATATACATAGACAAATAAGGTCATACGTAGAAATAAGGTCATACGTAGAATTAAATCTCTAAACAGCAAAGGAAGCACCTTATCCGATACAATTAAGAATAGTAGGAAACTTGGTTGGACATATAAACCTACTAATTTTATCCAACAGTGTAAGTATATTATTAGCAAGAGGGATTCCCAATGCCACCATAATGATCAGAGCAGGACAGGGCCATATCCTACCGATCTGAAGCACCTGTAGTGGGATAGTACACTGTGCTTTCTGAAGGCCCAAAATATAGTTAAGCAAGCTGATAGGGCTGGCAAATTTCACCTGTCTTCTTCCCTTAATATGAAAATGTTGTTTGGTGCTAGCTTAGTTTAGCAAACATAAAAACAAGAAGGGCAATAGGACTGCAGAATACAGGTAACGAGCATCTTACATGCAAGGTACACTCCTGGTCATAATGTATACAGTGGTACCTCGGGTTACATACGCTTCAGGTCACATACGCTTTAGGTTACAGACTCCGCTAACCCAGAAACAGTACCTCGGGTTAAGAACTTTGCTTTGGGATGAGAACAGAAATCGTGCTCTGGCAGCAAAATCACATACAGGCAGAATGATCCCTATGAATCATTTTAAAGCAGTTTCTAAAATTGCTGTACTTACAAGTGAGGGAGAAATGCAACTCTCAAGTCTTCTTCCTTCTCGCCCTCTCTGGATGATGCTTCAGATGATATGAGGACCAGGAGAGTTGATCAGTAGCCAGAAGTGTTTGGCTGTGGTCCAGGTCCAGAGGTTGGTTACATGGGAACATCTGGTGCTGCTGGTTCCTTTGTGAGGAATATAGTGACAGCTGCTGATATTGTCTCCTGAGCTCGTCAAACATTTCCTTGTACAGTGTCAAAATGTCCGTAATACCATAGATTATCTTGAGGTTGTGTTCCAAATTGCAATCAGATCATTTGCATGATTTATTACTTGGATGAATTGAGAAAATTTCTGCAGGTTCCAGCTTCTGGATCATGCTCACCATCCTTATCCTCATCTTCAGCCTCACATTCTGTACTTGATCTGACCAGTTCCTCCAGTGCTTCAACAGTAAATACTTGTTGGCCTTCAATTAGCTCCTCCACTTCTTCCTGGATGAGATCAACAAAGCTATCACCACCCACTCACCTGGCCATCTGCACAATGTCCTCCACCTCAGTGGCAATGCTTGAAAATCCCTATAAATTGTACAGGAATTCCTTCCACAAGAGCCACCAATATACATTCACTGTTTCAGGCTTGATTGCATCCACTGCCTGATTGGCATAGGCAATGTTGAAGGACTTCTGAATCAGCATCCATTGTGTTGATCATCCAGAAGATGACCTTTGTGTAAGCAGTCCTGAAGCAGCTTGATCCATCACAACTTGATCCAGAGGCTGGATGAAGTAAGTCATGAGGGGCAGGGGAGAACCTCTGTTTTGCCATGTGCAAAGTCCCTTGTGATGCTCAGAAGCACTGTCCACATGCAATATCACTTTAAACTTCAGGTGTTTCTCCTCACCTCTAGAATGAACAAGCCCAGTTGTGGAAACAATCCAGAAATGATGAAGAAGTCACCCTGGTCTTTTTGCTGGATTGCCAAAACACAGAAAGCAGATTCTTGTTCTTGCCTTTTTGGGCGCATGGTTTATCTGACCTGGACACCGAGCCTGTCTTTATTAAATGTCCAGCTGCATTGCAACAGAGTGGCACAGTCACTCAGTCCTTTGCATCTTTGAAGCCAGGGGTTTGCGTTTCAGCTTTGGCCATGTAAGTCCACTCAAGCACTTTCTCCCAGAAAAGCTTCATCTCATCTGTGTTGAAGACTTCCTCTGAAAGATAAGCTTTGCCATCCAGCGGTTGCTTTAGTTGTACAGGGTAAATTTTTCAAAGACTCTTTGTCTGCAGATGCAGCCTTACCTGTCATTTGGATATTTAAACTACCCACTGCCCTTTGGTTTCTCAGCCTTGCGTTTGGGGACCATTCTGCAGTCTGAAGCTCCACCAATCACCTCTTCCACACTCCAAACCCATCCGTTCTCTCTCCAAACCCTTCCACAAGTCTCTCTGGCCTCCTCTGATCACCCTCTCCAAGTGCCTCTTCTGCACTCAAACATTCTCATGAAGGCTGCTGGGATTGCTGGCCATTTTCTCCTGCTTTCCTGCTCCCTTTCCCCCCACCATTTTAACGTCACTAAAAAAAAATATTATTCTTATTTGACAACATGCATAAAGCTGACGGGACGCGGGTGGCGCTGTGGGTAAAACCTCAGCGCCTAGGACTTGCCGATCGCATGGTTGGCGGTTCGAATCCCCACGGCAGGGTGAGCTCCCGTCGTTCGGTCCCAGCTCCTGCCCACCTAGCAGTTCGAAAGCACCCTTAAGTGCAAGTAGATAAATAGGTACCGCTTTATAGCGGGAAGGTAAATGGCGTTTCCGTGTGCTGCTCTGGTGCCGGTTCACCAGAGCAGCTTCGTCACACTGGCCACGTGACCTGGAAGTGTCTTCGGACAGCGCTGGCTCCCGGCCTCTAGAGTGAGATGAGCGCACAACCCTAGAGTCTGTCAAGACTGGCCCGTACGGGCAGGGGTACCTTTACCTTTTTATAAAGCCGCAAGCATTTGCTAAAAAAGCATAAATCTGTGAGTTACCTGTATAAAATTATGAATAGCAAAGTTCATGTGGATATTGTTTTGGGGTAATCAGTGGTCAAAAGCACAAAGATATTGTAATTCCATCTCTGAAAAACAATTAGTCCCTGCAGCACATAGCAGACACCCTGATTTAGGGACAATGATTAAGACTACCAACTCTACTAAGTGAATGGAATTATATGCTGCGTTTTCTTCTGCCGAAGTAGAATCAGAAAAACAAAAGAAACAAAACCAAACAAAAACCAACCCCAGACAGATGTTAGCTTTGGCTAAAGTGAAAAGAAGACTCGAATCTGATGCTTAGTTCCTTTTGTATCTTTTTACAGCAATCTATTTAATCCTCTCTATTTTCTTATAAACACAAACCATTAAGGGGAACATACAATGCAATCATGAAAGGTTGATTTATTTGGGTCCTTTTATGCCAAACACTAGGACCATGACCAGCATCGCTCTTTGAGGTGCCAAGATTACATGAGTAATGGCAATATTTTCCACATGGGACCTCTAGTTTCTGCTGTAGTTATCTGATGTGATAACCATCTGAACCAATACATTTACAGCTATTATTTTTTACTCCTCCTCCTACATGGCTGACATACTAAATCCTTGATTCAAAAACGAAGTCAAGCTGTAGACAAACTTCAGGGAAGAGTATAGAAAATAAGAAATAGATCACTCACAGATTCTGAAGATTTAAGGAAGTCTTATCTAGGTAAAAAGTTTGCTTTTGTTTTCATTCTAAAGGATTTTATTTAGAAAGAGACAGGGGCTCCCAATAGCATGAATCCAGCTTGATGTGATGTGGTTTATTGTGTTTCTATGCTGATTTCCATGCAAGGAATCCCAAAGTCACTTACCAACAATAAATAACAATAACGTAACATCACAAGTACAGCATAAATAATATAATTAGCAAAAAATCAGTAAAATGATTACGATCTATAAAACACTATTAACAAACCAAGAACTAAAAAATAAGCTAAAATCTGTTAGAGAGGCAGCCATTTCACAGTAAATAATAGCTTAGTCTGGTTCAGATGTAATGGCCAGGCTATGGCTTGACTATCATGAATGACCATTTGGTTATCCCCTTGTGTTCTCCATCCCTTCTCTTCCCATGAACCCTTAATTTCTCTCCCTCACTTCCTGGTTTGAGCAAACCACAGTTTGTCTGATTTGAATGCCAGATCAATCTAACGGGTAGAGGAAAATGGAGTGTATGATTGCAGGAACAAGGGCATATGTCCAAGGACTGTTCACAAACATTCTGAATTAAGGGTTTTAAGCATCATAACCTGTACAACAGAGGATATTCTTAAAAGATAAAATGTAAGTGCATACTTCCTGTTTGACATTTCCAAAATTCAGTCTTCCAGCTATTGACTTAAGCAGGGAATCTGCGCCCTCACATGGATTACTATGCAGGATAGGAACCTTCAGATCATAAGGAATGAGAAAGCACTTCCCATTTGTGACAATGATGGGACTTTAGTATCAACAATGGGAAGAAAAACCACATGCTTTAACAAGCAAGTAGCTACCTGATTAACCCCCTGAAACAGCATAATAAACATGAAGGGTCAACAGTGTCATATATAATCATATTGTCTACTATATTAATGGCAGCTATGTTCTGATTATTAAACATGACATCTTTTAACCTTTCAGCATATTGAATATGACACAGCTATTTATTGGCAATCATATCTTATTGCATTCATACTTGTTGTTTCAAGTACCAGGTACCACAAAGCCAAGAATGAATAAAGCAGAAATAAACCAATGTTCTACCTCGTACCTTTTGCTCATGAGAGAGGGAAAGGGGAAAAGAAAGAATAAGAGAGACCAATGGGCCATCAGGCGCCTTTCAAGAGAACTTAAGTTTCCCAACTGCTGAGAGATACAGATGAGAGCATCTCAAAGGGCAAGGTGATCTGATCTTTAGGATGTTTGTGAATAGAGCTTGGAAACTAGGTAGCACAAGGTGGTTTCAAAATTCTATAAAGAAGTGTCCATATATCTGGAGTCCATCTGAAACAAAGATGTGTACAGTGGTGCCTCGCAAGACGAAAAGAATTTGTTCCGCGAGTCTTTTCGTCTTGCGATGTTTTTCGTCTTGCGAAGCACAGTCCGTCGCAACTGCGCCTCTTCAAGCGGCTTTAAAAAAAAAGCGCAAGACGTTCTCGTCTTGCGAAGCAAGCCCATAGGGAAATTCGTCTAGCGAAGCAACGCAAAACCGAAAAACCCTTTCGTCTAGCGAGTTTTTTTGTCTTGCGAGGCATTCGTCTTGCGGGGCACCACTGTATTTTGTTTCTAGCCACAAATTAGTATCTTTGTGACAACATGTGTGGCACTTTTTTTGTTGAGCTCAAACACCAGAAGTCAATCTCATTTAAAATCATTCCCTATGCTGTCTCAGTCGGGATGCTACATTGATAGGAATGTAAAAGTCTTTGCAGACACAACAGAATAAGAAAAAAAATTGGCCACAATTTCAAGGAAAGCTTGCAGTCACAATTATACGCTGGCATGAGCATGTTTGCAAATGGTAATAAAGTCACCCTCTACAGGAAAGCGCCAGGCTTTTCTGAATTTGTGCACTTCTTATTGGCTGACCCTTGGAACAGTATTATCGCCAACTATGAACGGAAGCTACTCCAAAGGCTTTTTAGCTGGAAATAAAAGCATCATAATGAACAGATTTGCTAAGGGATGGGCTATTGAACCACAGTGAAAAGGCTAGCATCTCCAGCACCTAAAGATGCCTTTCAGGAGGGAGCCTGCAGCTGAACAGATTGGGCTGTGCATCTCCATCCTTGCATACACAGGAGCCATCTGGAAAGAAACATCTTGTTCTTGAAAGAGCAAAGGATGAAAAGGAAAAATTAGAAATGTGGGCTCCCTGATTAAATGTAAAATGATAGGTGCTTATCTCATTATTGCCCTTGTCTTAAGCATTGCTAAGAATATACTGTTTATCTCACCTTCGCACGCTTAAAGTTTTCTCCTCTTTCTTCTAACTGACTACCTTAAGGGAGCCACATTGCAAAACAGTGTTGGTTTGTCTTCATGCCAAGAATGATCCTATACAGCATGAACAACTGCAGGAACAAAACAATGCAACATATGGTCTATCCAAAACTAGGGAAGTCTTAATTTTTCAGGGGTTGATAATCTTACAAAATGATCCCACCTATTTACAGCCTATGGCAATAGCAGGAAAGCGGAGGGCCTTGGACTAAAAGTAACCTGAAGGTCACCTATTCTTATTTCTGTGCTTGGAAGAATCCAATACATGCTAAACCTCACACTGATACATATATATCACCTAGGTAACCAGGGGTGGAGGAAGGGGGCAGTGGGGGTGGTGTGCCCCAGGTATCATCACCGGGGGGTGACATTTGGCATACCGCCTGCCCACGACTCTCTAGCCTACCCCGAGCCTTGAGGGGAAGGGGCGGAGCTGCGCCACCTTCCTGGCAGCCTTCCCCCTTCACTTTGCCAGCTCAGGGGATGCTTGGGAGTCATGGGCGGGTGGCGCACCATTGCCCCCCACTCCCGGGCTGCTTCCTGGGGGGAAGCCTCCCTGAGCTATCAAAAGGAAGGGAGGAAAGCTGCTGGCAAAGCAGAACAGCTCCCCCCCTCCACAGGAAGCTGGCTGCAGTGCGCCCCTGGGAAGCTCACCGTGGGTGGCACCCCCCTGGGACGCTCACCCCACTCCCTAGGACGCTCGCCCCGCCCCCATGGCCCCAGGTGCACGGCACGTGCTCCGCCCCAGGTGCTGGAGCAGCTAGCTCTGCCTCTGTAGGTAACTGAGAAGATCATCACAGGGAGGGGGACTGAACCACTTACAGGAGATGTTTGTAACAAAAACAGCTCATTTTAAGCATGTAAAGTTTGTTATGCACCTGAGGAAGGTAGCAAAGCTCTCTAGGGTCATGCAAAAATCTGGGAGAAAAATGCAGAAATCCCACTTGGCCACAAAAATAATGATCAGGACCAGCAGTAAAACCACCAGGGAGTTTTAACCAGGTCATATTCTGTACTTTAGAATTTCAGGGAAAACTTAAGAAACAGCAAACTGTATTCATGCTAGCTGAACAGATACAGTATATAGCAGCTTTCGGTAGATTGCAAAAAGTTTTTAGTTAGGTACTCATGAAGTGTTTACTTGAACTGTAGGTCTATAGACATGTACCTTGGGGAAAGTCTCATTGAACACCCACCCAGGTTTACTTCTGCATAGGTATGCATTGGATTGCACTGTCAGATAAGCAATTAGGATTGTACCTCCCCAAAGCTAATTTAACAGGTGATAGTAATATACAAATGGGGACCCACATTTGTATATTTCTCCAGCCCATGGCAAGAATGCTCCTATTCAGGAGTCATGCCAGTAGGTTTCAGGAGGGATCGAATGAAATATCCTGAACCCCCCCCCCTCGTGAAAACTTTCCAGCTATTAATGTATTTTTAAGACTGATACCCCATCTTGTCTGAAAAATCCTTAAAGAAGCATGCAGTATGGGATTTGGAGGAGTTTGCAGGCTTTTTAGCCGGTTCCCCACTATAAATGATTTCACATATACATACAGTATCCAAGAATGTAACTCCTGAATAAGTTGGGAGATGCCTGTAGGTCACAACTGCAACATTTATACAATGTTTAAAGCTGTTCACAAACATAATTGAGCTACATTTTTTCCTGAATCTGGTTGCTGGTGGCAGGATTCTGCTAAGTAAATAAATACTTATGAAGTCATCTTTTTCTGTACATGAATCAAAGCTCAACAGATCTATTGTAAAATAATCACATCAGAAGATCCACAGCAAATATGAGAGACTGAGTCAATAAAAGACACTGTAATAATGAGAATTGTGATGACAGCCAGACAGACTCCCTAGTTTTTATTTATATATACCTTAACTTCTTTCATACGCTTAACTGCCATTGCATTTATTTGAAGGATGCGGGAAATGAGTGAGAAAATTTAGAGGCAGATGACCATTTTCGTATGATGGTATTTCACCAGCTACCGTATTTTTCGCTCTATAAGACACCAGACCACAAGACACACCTAGTTTTTGGAGGAGGAAAACAAGAAAAAAAATATTCTGAATCTCAGAACCCAGAACAGCAAAAGGGATCTCTGCGCAGTGAAAGCAGCAATCCCTCTTGCTGTTCTGGCTTCTGGGATAGCTGCGCAGCCTGCATTCGCTCCATAAGACACACACACATTTCCCCTTACTTTTTAGGAGGGAAAAAGTGAGTCTTATAGAGCAAAAAATACGATACATTGAAATGTTCCTCCCAGACTGTTCTAATTTAACACTTCACTATAGGCCTGATGCAAAATACAATCCTATGACAAATCTATTAGTACCAAGTTAAAGAAGATAAATATTATAAGCCTCCAATACACTTGGTGCCTTAAATCCCCCACAGCCAGCTTTCCTGCTTTATATTTTTATAGTCAAACTCTTTTTCCTTTGCATCCCCCCCACACCCCAGTGCTACATTTAAATGTACTTTCACACCCTCGGGCTTTAACATCACAGTCTGTTGCCATTTAAAGAACTGAGATGCCACGAGTGTGATGGGGTCATGCATTACCAAAACCATGACTGCCTACTAGTGTTAAAGTTCTGTCCATAAAAGGGACTGGTTCGCCTGGATCAGCTCTGGGAGCTGTGTCTTTATCCTGGCTTGAAATGCCCACAGATCCTGAGAGCTATGAGAAGAAAGCATTGTGACCTACAGGACCTCTGGCTTGAGGTCTATAGTATTCAACGACATTGTGCCTGCAAGAAAAATGGTCATCCAGTTAAAGCCGTGAGCTCATTCCCACTTACCTGGAAGCAGTCATGCATAATATTGCACTGTAAGTGAAAATTCCCAGTTTTCCCCCATAGGTCTATGGGCCAGCTTAAAACAAACCATCTAGTTGCCCCATATTTGTCAATGAGCAACTGGCTTAATACAAGACAGAAGCAGTTTACAGAGTTTTTACCCTAGGCCTATTTAGAACAAATTTGTGATAATTTATGCTCATAGTCATTATGCTCAATTGCAGGATATTTTTAAGATACGATAAGGTGTTGTTTTTTTAAGGGCCTACACTTTAAGTTGGATCACCTCCAACTTTTTGACTTTCTAACAAGCTCATAGTAAAAGTTTTAATTACCATTCAAAAACCCAATTCGGGGATCTGGTTTGCTGATTTTTGACAGCTCTGCAGGGATTTCTTGAACAGACACGTCATTTTCTCTATAATAAGGCAAATCTGCACATAAACGCTCAGCTCTGAATAATGTGGTTTATTTTAAACTAGCTAGAATCTTCCATCACTAAGACCCTTGAAAAGATACCAGCAGTCAGCTGTGGTTTGAGTAAATAAACCACAGTGTCTGACAGGCACGCCATGAGAGTTAGTGAGTTGCATAAATAATGCTGGGTTAGCCATTGGTTTGAAAGCCCCACTTTGCCCTTAAGTGGCTTTGAGGACTACTATTTCACAGCATAATCTGCCTCAACACATCGTTATGAGAATAAAATGTGATGAGTCCCACTGTAATTGCCCTGATGGTTTGGAGGGAAGGGTGAGGTGAAACTAGAGCTAAGAATATATGGAGGGGAAAGAACGTTGGAGTGAGAATAGCCCTTCTTGATGTGCCTAGAGTTCCATCCAAATTCAGTTCCAAAAATGGGCCATTTCCACTATTGCCCCTCTACCATGGGATGCTGTTCTCTCTGCCACAGTTGAAGCAGCAAACTTGCTTAAGATGCCTTATGAAGACATGCCAGGTTTTTCGCAGGTGCATAAGATCAGATTCTTGTTTTTTTGTCTGCATGTATTTCTCTTGTTTTATTTCTCTTTAAATATTTTTATATTCTTGTTTTAGAGGTTTTTGTGTAGTATTTTTGTTTATGATGTTGTTTACTGCTTTTCTGTTGTACACTGCTTAGAGGTCTTTTTAAAGATTAAGCCATTTATAACTCATCATCTTGTCTCTAGCAGTAACCTAGTGAGAAGCCCCAGCAGCTGGATGCCTGGGGATGTTGCAGCAGTTAGGTTCCTGCAGAGGGTTGCACTAGGTGACCTTGAGGTCCCTTTCAGCAACTGGCATTCAGCAGCATTCTTCTTCTGAACACAGAGGTTTCACTTAGCCATCATGGCTAACAGCTACATACCAACTACAGAACAAATTAATGAAGATTGAAATGTAATCATCCTTCAGACTTATAATAATAATAATAATAATAATAATAATAATAATAATAATAATAATAATAATAATAATTTATTATTTGTACCCCGCCCATCTGGCTGGGTTTCCCCAGCCACTCTGTGCGGCTTCCACAGAAACCAAAAAACACTTAGCACTTACATGACTTTTGCAATATAGTTTTTGGCTCAGGAAACATATTAATATACATGAAAGAGTGTATTTAAGCACATATATTTTAATATTAATTTTCATATGGATTCTTTTCTAAAGATTAATGTGGAAACAGGGTTAGAAAGACTTGACTACACAGAGACAGTTGTCATGAGCTAGGAATAGAGTGATCAATTCTTTCCTACCTCTAATCTTGAGCAAGAATTCACAGGAAAGTCTGGAAACTTATGTTAGAGTTGAAGAACTCCTAGTTGATTGTCTATACTCGTGATCTTGCAGTGGGGCCCCAAGTGAGAAGATATGTGAGTTTCCTGGGAACCACAGGATCAGGGATTGGGGAAACATGTTCAGAAGTATCTTGGTGGATAAGCATTGGCTCAGGTCTAGTTTCTGGGGTGCTTCCACACTGTGGAACAGCTGTTTTTGTTTATAACATCATCATCATCATTTGCAATTTTCAGAAAATTGAAACTCATAGCAACTTACAAAAATGAACATTAAAACAACTATAAAAACAAGGGTTTAAAAAGATCTTAAAACACACATGTATCTCAAAAGATGATCCAATTCAACCCCACTCCACTAAAAAATAAGAAGGAAACAAAGATCCAATAACCTGGGAGGACAAGTATATTTTGCCTGGTGCAGGCTCTGTTTTGAGTCACATTAGGAGAGGCAGGCCTTGGGCTATTGGGATCCTGAGCATTATGCTTTATCAGTCAAAATCAGCACTCTGAATTGGGTCTGGAAACTAACTGGTAGGCAATGAAGTCATTGGTGTCTTGTGCTCAGACCATCTTGCCCCAGTGAGCAACCTGGCTGCTTAATTATACACCAGTTGAAGTTTCTGAACCATCAACAAAAATAAAACACAATGCAGTAATCTAACCACAGCACAGAGAACATATGTTAGGCTATCACTATCTTCATGGAATTGTAGCATGAGAGTTCCAGCCCAAATCCCTGCAATGTTTTGCCCAAAGTGTGGCTCAAACCCATGACCCTGAGATTAACAGTTTCATGTTCTACCAACTGAGCTATCATGGCTGGGCCACTAGCCAAAGTTGATGGAAGGCACTTTTTGCCACCAATGCCACTTGAGTTTCAAGCAACAGTAATGGATGCATGATCGAAATGTCCCATTACTTTTCAGCTTCCTTGCCCCCTTCTCCACAGCCCAGAAAACCCAAGTTATTGCTTGTTGTTTTTTTACACAGTGGAACAGCTTTACCATTTTCTCTAGCTGTGGACAGCCCATCATGGAGCAGTTCTGGCCTCTTCAGGTCAATAATGGCCTGTATAGATTGTGCTCTAGCAATTTCCTTCACTACGGTTCATCTCTCTTCTGTGGGAATCAATTCTACACTACTTTAACCCTTCTGTTTCCAAATTGCATTTTCCTCCCTCCCTCCCTCCCCCACAAAAAATGCAGCAGGGGAACAATAATGACTGGGAAGACAGTGAGGGGAGTATTTAACCCTCATACTAAGTTCACAATTAAAATTGTTCCAAACACACCATCTGGGGTTAGGGAAAGGGATATTGATAATTTGACTATGCTGCTGGAATGTTATTTGGACTCCAGAAGTATCAAAGTGAAGTTACTGTTCTATGTGCAGCTTAAAGCAGAGCAGCAATGACCGGCTACTGCTAAATCATTCGCATCTGGAAGTACCCTAGGTTGAGCTCCTCTGTGACCTTTGTTGCTGATCCCTTCGATTTGACGGGCCCCTCATCATTAAAGTCAGTCTGAATTGCTGCCTAGGGTAGGAATCATGACTAACAGTCCCTAAGCATGCATCATTTTGCAAATTGTCAAGACTCAAAATGGAAGGAGTTTCTCACAGGCAAACAGAGATGGCAGGTTAATAACATTCAGTCTGATTAGGGCCTTTCTGCAATGGCTATGAAGCAAGTAAGAAGCATCTGTACAAGGTAAAGACTAGTATGCTGGACTTACACTGAGGAGTTGTGGTTGTCTTTAATCTATTACCTACTGCCCTCATTTGTATGATGATAATCCTGGAACCCTGGTGATGGATAAAAGAATTGGAAACTGACTTACAAAACTGAATTGTTCTGGCTTATGAAACAGATAATGGAGGTATTTCTAGTGGGAAACAGATATAATGAGTCCTTTACATAATTGCATTTCAAACGATCATAACAGTATTTCATTAATAAAGGGTCTATTTAAGTAAGTACCGGTACTATGTATGTCGAATGGAGAACATGTGATCTACAGATGAAGGGAGATAATAAATTTACCTTATTCAATGAATAAATAAATACATTTACAAAGTTTGACAATGAACAAGGGGTTAGAGCCCTGAGTGGAGAATTGCTAACTAGCTGGTACAACAGACTGGGAATCACGATAGGACACAGAATGGCCACTTACATTCAGAAAATATGGGAAATGGATCACATCATTTCCTATACAACTGGAAGAAACCAAAGGAAGGGATCTGACCCTAACTCATATCCATATTCAAAATAAAAAAATTCCTTCCAGTAGCACCTTAAAGACCAACTAAGTTAGTTCTTGGTATGAGCTTTCGTGTGCATGCACACTTCTTCAGATACACTGAAACAGAAGTTGCCAGATCCTTCTATATAGTGAGAAGGTGGGGAGGGGTGTTACTCAGAAGGGAGGGTGCGAATGGGAGATTGGCAGATAGCTGAGAGAGCCTCTTGACGACTCGACTGTAATAGGTCTTACAGGAAAAGGCAAGGGGTGGGAAGGTGAGAAATGGTTTAGTCATGTATAGTGAGATAAGAATCCAATGTCTTTGTTCAGTCCAATTTGGGAGTTTGTCTAGTCATGCCCTGTGAAACATGTGGGAAAGCTTTTTCAGTTTGAAGGCCACATACTCTTATGGGAAATCATCCAAGGGATGTATGCTAGTGGCATTATCAAAATCCAGGGAACATTACAGTGAGGCAGGACACTCAGGGTGTGAAGCAGAGTCCATGAAAGGTGTGGGCCATGTTCCAATGGCCAAATAGACAGGTCTGGAGAATTGTGTTTGGCCACCAGGCCTGATCGTTCTCATGCCTGTCCAGGTCACACTTCCCCCACTCATCTGCAAAACATTTCGAAAGTGCTTGATTGTTTTGTGGCATCTCCAGAAGCTGAGTTTCTCCACCCTGCCCTGCATCTTTACTTTCCTCCCTGCTTGCTGACTCATTTCATCTTTTGCACCTTCCCTTCAGCTTTTGCCAATGCTGCCACCACACGATGGCCTTAACAGTCTTAGCAGGGACTATTGTGTTGGCTGGGCAAGGAAGGAGAGCAACAGAAAAGGCAAGCCATCTTTGTGTTTTGTCTAGCTGGTGGGGTGCCATTCACAAGCTGTAGACCACATGCTGCTCACCCCTAAGAACCAATCATGCTTGCACAAATGTGGAAAAGTTACTAGCACAATTTTGAAGCCAAGAAAGCCTAACGATAACTGTAAACTGTCTTAATGAACAGGCCTCCAGAAAGGACTTAATTATTGAATGGATTGCCCATTTTAATGGAACGCTCTGGGACAGTTGAAGCACCATGTTTTCAACCCCCACGTGCTTTGGTGCTGAAACTGGTCCTCTTATGAGTATTTTAATATATGCCAAGCATTTTGAAATATGCTTTTTTAGGCTAACCTTCTCAATCACTTGACAAGTCCTTAAAACCATGACAAGAGAAGGAACATAAAGAAAAATAATACCTGGTCAAGACATTTAAGCCTGCCCTGTCTAGATGATTGACAATGTAAAACTTGATTTGTGAACCTTTCTTCACTATTTATTGTAATTCAGTTAAAGGTATGCTAAGATTTAGAGCAATCTTTACAGGTCAAATATATTTAAATGCATTGATTCCAGGGATCACTTTCGGAGCTGTGTTTTAAAAGTACAAAGAGAGAGAGAGAGAGAGAGAGAGAGAGAGAGAGAGAGTGTTAGGCAGTGCTAGAGAACCAAACAGTGTCAAACGCCAACTCACATCATCCACAGGCAGCATGGCCAATGATCAAGGATGATGGGAATTGTGGTCCAACAACATTTAGACAGCCACTGGTTCTCCAGCTCTGGTTTCAGACTTAGATATCTAACACCACATTCCTATTGTGGCAGAACTTGCAGAGAGACACTTACACCTAAGCCAGCAGATACAAGCAAATATCTGCTTACACGCAGGTGGTTTAATCATTGGAGCAGTATTTTGGGTCTACTTTTAGACCTCCCTTCATCCCATAGGATCTCAGGGAAATGGCACATCAAGATCAAAGAGGACACTTCCATAAACAGGTACACTGAAAACTGAAGCAATCATCTGTGAGTGCAATCACTGAGTTATACAAGTGGACCACTCCCTTGAGATGCCACTTGTACATATGAGTCAATGCAGGTAACATATTAATTAGTACACTGGGGTCACTAACCTTTGCATACCCATTGGCCCATTTGGCAAACTGGAGAAACTGTCATGGCCACCATGAACATGCCATAACTTGTTTTCATTGTGACCCATAAAAGGTTGCTGGTAGCATAATTGTGAAGTGGGAGCACAGATGAAAAGGAAATAGTCCTCTCACCAAAATTGCACCCCATGCCTAATTTCAGCAAGGGCGGGGGAGAGTGTGATAGAACCCTGCAGTGCCAGGGAAGGACCCATTCTGCATACCAATTGTGAGAAACATCAGCAACAGCCTGGTTGAGGAATACAGGGAAAATAGGAAGCTGCTTTATACCACACCAAGCTGTCCATCCATCTTGCCCGGTCCTGCCTACTCTGATTGGCAGTGGCTCTTTGGGGTACTAGGCACAGAGGTCTTTTGTATCACCCACTAACTGGAGATGTCAGGGATTGAAACTGCATGTTCTTAACCACTAAGCTATGCCCCCTCCCTCCCTGGGCAGTCACATTCAGGCTAGAATAGTTTCCTCTGAGACCAGTAATGCTAAGACATTAAGCACAGAGTTCCATTTGGGACACCTGAGAGAAAGATTACTACACAGTGGTACATCGAGTTAAGAACTTAATTCATTCTGGAGGTCCGTTCTTAACCTGAAACTGTTCTTAACCTGAGGTACCACTTTAGCTAATGGGGCTTCCCACTGCCGCCGTGCTGCCACCATGCGATTTCTGTACTCAACCTGAAGCATCTGTAACCTGAAGCATCTGTAACCTGAAGCATCTGTAACCCGAGGTACCACTGTATACACCATTCAATAGTGCCTCTTTTGACTTCCACTAAGAGCAGCAGCTGAGACAGGAAGCCCACCCAGCAAGATAGTTGAATACCCCCCCCCCGGAAACAACTCGTCCAGTGGGGAGGAGCTGCAATGCTAGCTTCCTGGCAGTAAGGTTGATGCCATCAGCGAGGTTGATGTGGTCTGTGCCAGCCTCTCCACAGTCTTGCTCTTCTCCCCTTCTCTCCTGGTGAGTGGCAGCAATCCTGCTACCAGGAAGATGGCATGTCAACTCCCTCAAACAGCGCAATCCATTTCTGAGTATCCTCACTGTCCATTTTGTTGGATTTTAGGCATGTTGTAAAATAGAAAAAACAGAGATTTCAAATAAATCTCTAATATTAAATAGCGACGACACAGCCAAAATATCTGTTCTGCATTAGGCACAGCTCTATCACTGAGTATGTTCCCATTAGAATGAGAAAAATGTGAATTCATTTTTTCTGGAAGTTTCATGTGACAGTATCCTTCTGCCAGGAACCATGTGAGAATGAGCAAATTCTCACACTTTTGTTCTAAATAAGCACATGCCTGAAGCATTTTAACAGCTGTATTAGCCTCCTAACTTCAAACCTAGACATTAAAAACATTTTTAGGCATCAAATCTTCAAAAGGAGCAAATGTCACTTTAACACTCTTAGCAAGAATGTTAAAAACAGACCCCAAGCTGAAGCAATTATTTTGTACATCGGCCTTCATCAACCTGGTGCCCTCCAGATGTTGCAGACTACAACTTCCATCAGACCCAACTCAAAACATCTGGAAGGCGGCAGGTTGATGCAGGTTGTTAAACATGTAGGCAGCATACAACAGGCAAATATACCTAACTTCTTGTTTCTCGTCACCCTTGAAAATGTGTAATAGTAATGGATTTCCTGTCTTTATATTGGAATGCTTTTAACAGGCTAAATTGAACTTCAGAGAAGGACACATATGAGACATCTGCAACAGCCAACCCAAGTATGTTGGGAGGAACACCCTAAAAAAAAAAAGGAAATGATGAGATATAGAGATGCATCAGTGTAAATCTGTCCATTTGTTAGTGAAATCTGGAAAAAAATAATCTGACGCCTCCAAAAATTAGAATAGCTGCTTTCCTAGCAAACAACAAAAAGCCCTACTTAGAACAAAGATTCAGCCTAATGCAAATTAAGCTGGATTTATTATCAATCCCTCAGAATCGGCTGTTCACATTAAAAATGAGAATTACAATAGGTCCTTGACTGCAGAGCAACATTATGCCAAGAATTAGTGTTCAGTTTTGTATGGGGTTATTAATATATTTTATTCAGAAATTTAGCAGGAGAAAGACCAAACAACTGGACAAAAAAGGAGAAAGACATTTTGGTGGCAAGGTTGAACCCTTCCAAGCACCACAGGCACGACTTCAGGAATTGGACAGATCCCTCTTAATGAACAGTTTGTTCCTCTACAAGCCAGCGGGTGTGATCTGGGTGAGCAACATCCTTTTTTAAGGTTACAGCTTTTAATAGCACTTTTGTGTTAAGCTAACATGCTCGGCACTTAACTCCAATAGGCACTAAACATTTTTACAAAGAAGCCAGTGCCTTTTCTTCTAAGCTGAATAATATGTTTGTCAATATTTATAAGCAATGATTAATATATATGCAAATGGTATACATTTATTACCGCAGCTATTTTAAACAAGCAAGGCCAACTTGGGAGTCTTATTTTCAGTACATTTAGTAAAAACAAATTAGAAGTCTGGAAAATCACAATCAAGCCAGATGGATTAGGTCCCTTAAAGCTTTTCCTCCTCATCTATATGGCTTTCTTGGAACACTTTTCTTTCAGCAGTTAATCAGGAAACTACCAAAAAGGAGAGACTTGTATATACACATCAGTACAGAAAACAGCATTCTAATTTCACTTTGTAAACCATTTTTAAACATGAACCAAGATGCAATACAAGGCTGCTGAAAGCCTTAAGCAGTTTACCATGAAGATTTATTTGACCTCCATTGAGGTCTTTGACCTCTGTTTTCCCCTCTTATGACTTTGTTCTTTCCACTAAACACTTTAAAAGTTCAAATGAAATAATTGTATTTTCAGCCTAGTACTATTATTTACCAGCTTTGAAAATTTAAAAAAAAGGTGCAGGGGATGATCACGCGCTCCCTGCTCCTTGGAGTGCCACCTGACCCCACTCACCTGCTCACACAAATGCACACATTCCCATTCAGCATAAGAAGGAGTGCTCTCTAGAGCACTTAACCCATTAAACATTAACATCAGTCAACAATTTCAGAAACTTGGAATATATATTTTGAGCATGGCTAAAGTTCCTGGTTTGTATCCACCAGGGTTTTGCACCAACAAAAAGCATGTCTACTTGTGCAACTCAAAGCACCTGAGTTTTACTTTAAAAAAACCCCACTCACTGTAGCCCCCTGGAACCCCTTAAAAATGCTTTAGTTGGGAGATCCTCTGGAAGGGTGTGGGTTAGGGTGCAAACAACTGCAGTCAGCAGAGGGGAATCAGCAAAAGCTAGATGCTGTTTGTCACATTAGCATAAGCACCTCCTTGCTATTGCAAAGCTACCATTAGATTCAACCCCCTAAGTCTAAGAGGTACACCTCAAAACCTGCAATCTGTATAAAACCAAGAACCCCTACATCACAATGATGATTTCCAACTTTCTATCTGGCCAGGCAATGTTTCTGCTAGGTTTGTGAGTTTGTTATAGTTGCTTACAGAAGAGGTGAAGTAGCAAACATATTAACATAGGAAGAGACTGCTGGATTAGGTCAATGGACCTTCTAAAGCAACATTCTGTTCTAACAGAGGACAACAAGATGCTTGCAGGAAGCCAGCAAGCAGGACAGGAGTACAACAGCACTCTGCTCACCTGTGATTCCCAGCAACTAGTATTGAGAAGAGCACTGCCTCTAATAGTGAAGGTAGAACACAGCCATCACGGCTAATAGCCTCCACATCAAAGGGCAAAGTTGATAGACATTACAGCTTCATGACTATCCTATGGGTCCAGAGACCTTGCTCAACTGTATCAGCTGGCAGCGAACACCAGCAATTATATAGCTACAGTATAAAACAAAATACAGAACTTCCTAGATCTTATACCTCCATGACAGCAGTGGGGGACTAGGGGACATTTATATTTCAAGAGGTCCTCAGTAGCAGCAGCAGCAGCAGCAGCAAAAAATAGTCTCGTCCTTTGGAAGCGGTCACCAGTCTTGCTCTCCTATGTTGAAATAACATAACTAATCTTTGTATAAGGGGCAAACACAATTGTCATCAACGTAGATGAAGTTGCTATCATCTATATGGAAAAGACAGGCAACAAAGGAAGTCATTGGCATCCTTTTGTCTCGAGAGATAATGGAGTGCACTTCTGGGAATGTCAAACTGCTGGAGAATCACAGCACCTACTGTGGCTGCAGAGACCTATCCTATCTGTTTTTTTATTAGGTGGGATAACAAAGGAAGTATCCAACCTAATTTTCAAAAAGCAGGTAGGATTATTATTCCATGGAAAGCAGTTAAGAAAAAATTTTCACTGAAGGAATTAAATTTCAACCCCACTGTCTTTCTCTGTTTTGAGGTTTTCAGGTGGTAATTTATTCTCATTACACAAGAAAGTTGTTGGATAGACATCATCAAGCCTGCACCAAAGTTATTATCCAACCAGATTTGTCTGAGTCACTCAGTCACACAAGTCAATTGTGTATCCCCATTTAACTAGACTTCTCACTGTCTAATGTGTGTATACTTTACTGCTGCTTGTCCAAATGTATGGCCTCATGACATCAGGATTTTTTACTGGAGTTTTACAGCAGATGAAAAAAACCAATTACATATATTTCACAAGCACACACACAAACTGTGTACATCTTGTCCCATGTCCCACTGAATTCTTTAGGAACACCTGAGAATACCCACTTATCAATGTATTCATTGTGCCTAGGGAGGAGATTTAAAATATGTGAATAGGCACTCTAGGTGCTGCCCCCATAATCCTTTGGATGCTTCCAAATCCTGAGTACAGAGCAGGAAGCACAGTAAGAACTTTTGTTGGCTGCAATCCTAGACCCACCTACCTGGAAGCAAGTCCCATTGGACTCAATGAGACTTACTTCAGAGTAGATGGGGTTGCATTGCATGGTTAGCTGGGTTGGCATTTAATAGAAAGGATGCAGCTGTTCAAAAATGGGGCTTTATTATTATGTTTTTATCAGTTATATTGCTGACTGCTTGACATGTGACTAATACCTACTGCAGTATCTGTACCAGAAAAGGCAAAACGTAAAAGTGAGTGATATAATATAAAAAACCAAATAATTTAATAATAATAATAATTTATTATTTATACCCCGCCCATCTGGCTGGGCCTCCCCAGCCACTCTGGGCGGCTTCCATAAAAACCAAAAATACAATAAAATATCACACGTTAAAAACTTCCCTGAACAGGGCTGCCTTAAGATGTCTCCTGAATGTCAGGTAGTTGTTTATCGCTTTGACATCTGCTGGAAGGGCGTTCCACAGGGCGGGCGCCACTACCGAGAAGGCCCTCTGCCTGGTTCCCTGTAGCTTTACTTCTCGCAATGAGGGAACCGCCAGAAGGCCCTCGGCGCTGGACCTCAGCATCCGGGCAGAATGATGGGGGTGGATGTTTCCAAAAGGCATACGGTCTGTATACATTTGCAAATAACATTGTATACACTCTCATTCTGCACTACAGATATGCAAAAGCTTTTAACTGAACTTTATAAAGATTTTATAACAGCAATCATAATACTACATTTGCCTTGTATATTAAATATGTTCCCTAGTTTGACATTGCCAAAAGGACATCAGTACATGTGTGTTTGCGAAGCATTGGGGATTCTAAAGTATCAGATAGTATCAGCTATTTAATAATTAGCTTGTTAAATAATTGTACTGTGTGCTGCTTTATTACTTAAGCATTTTTCTCTCAGTGGCAACTCTGGCTGAAGGAGAAGTGGACTACAGGTTTCTTGAGTATCTACACATTCAAGAAGTGAGAGGCAGAGCTCCCTCTAGAAGAGAAAATGAGTAATTCCCCATGGATGTCACTTAAAGGAACTGGTTAAAACCAAAGGAAAAATGACAGATAAGAAATGCTAAAAATCCCAGAGCAATTTTAAACCAATCTACTTAAAACTGATATTGTCTGAGGGGTTTGGGTCGCAATCCTCAAAACAGTTTTTTCTAGAGTAAGCTCACCATGGTCAATGGGACTACCGCTAATGAAAACTGGGATGGAAAGCTGAAATGCTTTTATCATTATACGGTATGTTACAAAGAAAAACCCAAACACACGCATAGCTGTTTCAAACTGAAATGCGCATAAGACCTGTGCATTTGTAAATCTCCCACTTCTGTTATGAACTCTGCAAAAGATTACATTTTGTTTGAGTGACAACTTTTTCACACAATGACCTCTTTTCAAATCCACCTAAATCCTAGGCAATGGGAAGATTTAGAATCTAAAATTTAGGTGGACTGCATATTAGTACTGAGTCTATCTGGTAGCTTTGCATCAAAATAATCGTTGAAGGTGCCCTTAAAAAAATCATGCAGACTCCATATTTTTTGCAAGTGTTATGCTTCTGTACAAGAAACAATATTATTTGTTTTTTTAAAAATCCCCTCCAACTGACTGACGCATAGCATGAAAATAAGACTTATCTTCAGCTGTTCAGATTACGTTTGTACATAAAAATCCCCAAAATATTTGCTTACATAATACTGTATTTAGTCACTTAAACAATTTAAGGTGAAGCATTCTTCATAAATACCATAGGTACATACACGTCCACGCATTATTTCAAAAGCTTTTCGTGTACGAATTTCCAAGAAATTAAGCTGTTCTGGATACAGAATAATACTCAAACAAACAAATCTTTTAGAGGACCAACAAAATGCAAATTACCACCATTCCTCTGCATGCCTACTCAGAAGTAAGTCCTATTAAGTTAATGGGGCTTACATCTCGGTAAGTAGGTAGAGAATTGCAGCCTTATTCATACATTTTTTACTTCTAGAATTGTATACTAAGGTCACAGAGTCTACAACTCTGAGAAATATATATAGTATTATCGGGGGGGGGGGGAGGGAGTCACCATTAGAATACTAGACATAGTGCCTTGGCTGGAAAAAATATATAGTCATCATCAATATTTAGCAACACATAGAACTCAACTTCCATAATACCTTATGGGACTTGCTTGTCAAGTATACAGAATACTGTATGTCTCAAATAATAAAACTGAGTTTGCTGTTTTTTAATCCTCATTTATCTTTGCATAAACAAAAAAGGCTACAACATGAACAAATGTTTCAATTTCCATCTAAAGCCACATCAATCATATTGGGGCTTCGAGAAGGGTAACTTGTAAAACATGTCTTTAAATTCTGCACAATATTTGTAATAAACTAACTGCGTAAATCCATCAATTACCATTAACCTTGATTTGGTTATTAGTATTATTCTAGTAACTGGACAAATATGTATATACTTTTCTCAGCTCTCCATCAAGTAGTCCCCTTCTACCTCTGTATCTCTCCAACAACCTTTGCTACAAACTCCATGCAAGATACTTATATTTGGAATTTCAGCAGTCTTATGAACCACCAACATACAATACAGCTTTATCCCATAATTCCCGTTATATATTTGATATGAACAAGTGTCAGATGAGTTAAGCATGACATATTTTGTATTCGTTTAGTGGGAAGGGGGAGAGAAGAGTCAGGTTTTGAACTGTGGGATCAAACTCCTAATTCTGGCATAAAATCCCTTAAAACAGAGCTAGCAGGTTGTCATCATTCATTAACAAAGCTCACTTAAGCGCTCTTTTAATGTGTAGGAAGATCATGTTGGAATGAAATAGCTACAGAGAAGCATTTCATGCTTTTGCAACTGCAACACTCATAATTTCCAACAGCATGCCATTATCCTATGTCCTGTGGCTCTATTTCAAAATTTGCTCTGTTCACAGTATCTGCCTCCTGTTATGGTTTTTACTAGAAACAAATTAGGTTCGAAGACCTCTTATAATGGAGTAGACTTGTTGACAATTTAATGGAAATACACCAGTACAGATGAGTACTGTGGATGACTCCCCACTCTACTTCTCAATTCTCAAGTCATGTATGTTTCATACATTCCAAGGTACCAGAACAAAGTAATATGCTACCTTAATCTAAACCTCACCCTAGGCAGACACTTCTTTCCCCAGACTAAAACAGCAACAACTCCTAAATGTCTCCCTAGACATAAAACTAGGTCAGGTGTAAATAAGAAAAAGTCTTGCAGCACCTTAAATATTCTAGCCTTCACGGTGCCACAAGACTTTTCATTGTTTTTGCCACAATAGATGAGCATAGCTATCCCTCTGGAATAGATCAGGTGTACTTATTCATTTGAGACACTGTATTTCTTAGCAATCTGAAGTCTCCTGAAGGTTTTGCTTTCTGTCTCCATTCCAGCATAATGAATGGATGTCAAACATACACATATTTAGCAGATATAATTCACTGCCAGCACAGCTAGATGATATCTCTTTAAAACATCAAGTTTCAGCTGCTGTGGTTTTAAACGTAGGATTTAAGATTAACCCTGTGAGGCTTTCTGTTGACTCAACCGAACGTCTGTCCTTATAATCTGTTTGTTATATCCGATTTAGAATTAAAAATAACTCTTGCCATTAACAATAGTCAAGAAGACACAGAGAATCTGGGCAAAACTAGGACAGCTTTTCATCAGCTCGAAATGTGGTTGCACAAATAAGGCTCATACTGTGGGGTTAAAACACCTAAGTATCTAAAACGACTATATACTGGCTGACCCCTGAAGAGAACCCACAGTGTTTGAAAAACATGGAAACAGCTGCTGAAATATAGCATTTTCTACTAAAATTCACAAGGTCAGAAGCACAGAGGTCCGTTTCTCTCCTCCAGTCACAAATCAACATTAAGAAAACAAAACTTGACATCTCCCATGACAATTGGAAGGAAAGATTTATTAGAATGCTAATACCGTCTACAGATTGTGGCCGTGTATTTTTGTTCTCTGCTCATTTAGAACTCTACTTGGAAAGCTTTCCAGTTACATTTACCTAGAGACTTCTTCCTACCACTTCCCATCTGACAGAAATCACTCAGCTGGGTCTGATGAATAATGGTAAAAGGCAGCTTGTATCAGCAATGATTGAATTACAGAATGTTGAAGATTACAGAATGCTATGAAGCCTCATTCCAATGAGTTTGCTTAATTTACGTACTATACTCCAGTAAACGGCTTGATGTCTTTATAAGAAAACATCAAGAGACACTGTGTTATTAAGGGAAAAAATAACCAATTCCATAACTTTTTTTTACTTCTTTAACTTTTTGTTAACATGCAAGTAAGCATACATGCATTTTGTTTTTAACCACACCACTAACACCATATGGCATGGATATATTATCAATAGGCCATTATAAATTGCCCCAAGACGAAGCAAAAAGACTAAGAAAACTATGAAGGAGAAATAAAGGGGCATGCTTAATGTAAATACAAATTTTAAAATCTTACAAGGAAGGGTAGATCAGAGATCCATGACAATCAGTATTTTCAAAAGCATCACTTTAGTCATGTGCCATTACCACAACCATCACAACCAAAACCTTGCCCGTCCTTTAGGGAATACTGCCGGAGAATAACACCTATTTCTGTATCAAAGCTTACAATGCTGTGCATCAGAAAGGATGCAACTGAAATCTTAAGCTGCTAATCAAACATATTGGGGGTTGAGGGTTGGTTGGTTTGGTACCTGATGTTGGAATTTGTTGATGCAGAAACTCTTTCTTTATCAAATAATCAGTGGTTAGGAGAAGAGATGTGAAATCAGAGGGGTCGACACTTTAAAAATGAACTGCAATTAACTTTTTTTCCCCCAAACACCCCCTTTGTTGTTGCTGTTCCCTCAGGGAAAAGAAAAACAAGTAGCAAACAGATCCTTTCGGAAGCTGATTCCCCTTCAACCCGTCAGCAGGAGCTTTGAAGATCTGCTTCCTGCCTTATAAGCAGTTTCATTGCTTTGGACACTGCTTTGAGCCTGTTTCCGTCACTGGCTTGCAGGCAGGATTCATTGCCCCCCCCCCGTCCGCCCCACGTCTCCACCCCTCCCCCTCTTTCCATTTCACCCCATGTCACCCACCAGCTGACTTTTCCTCCAGAAGAGAAACAGTAGGTGGGTGGAGGGCTTTTCGGAGCGGAGTGGGTGGAGATTGTCAGACGTCCACCCAGCCCAGCTTCTCCCCACCGTTAGCACCACCGTTGCTTCCCCCAAGTCAGCAGCCACGGGCCAAACTGCTTTCCTAGGGTCTGAGGGAGAAACATGTGCTGCCTCCCCCCCCCCGCCCCAGCCAGTCGCCCTTTCCAGAAAGAGGCCACCCCGGTGCTCCTCCTCAGCCTGGCTCCAAGCTTCCTTCTCTCTCCACAGACACACACACACTCCGAGAGACCCCGGCCGAGCCAGGAGGCGGGAGGGAGCCGCCAAGAAGCCCCTCCAAGCAGCAGCAAGCAGTGCCGCTCCACGCTCGCTGCCTTACCTGGCAACCGGCGAAGCGGGCGCGCTCTGTCCTTCAGAGCCTTGCTCTCTCTCTCTCTCTCTCTCTCCCTCGCGCGCTGCGCCTCTCCCGGGATGGCAGACTTCAATAACAAAGCCCCGCCAAAATAATAATGGCACTCAAAAGTGTGCGGGGACGCCAGTCACCTCCCACACACCCCGCGCGCGCACGCACGCACACCGGCGCCAGGAGCAGGTCCGCGTAGTGTCCCCCCTCCCTCCCCTCCCCGCCTCGCAGCAAGCTGGGCTTTGCGTTGGGGGTTAAGTTTCAGCCGCTGCTGGCAGGCAGGCAGGCAAGCAGGCAGGCTGGCTAGGAGGAGGGGGAGGAGAGGCGCCGGGCAGGGAGGGGGGCCGGGCCGAGCCGAGGCCGGAGCATCACGGGCTCTGCAGCTTCTCCAGGAATCCCTCCACAGCGAGGCAAGAGCATCATCGCCCAGCCGCCGCGGCCCCATTGGCCGGGAGGCGGGGCTTGCTCGCCGCGCGGCCAATCCGCCGGCCGGATTCCTAGGTGGGGCTTTGCTTAGGCGGCAGCTGCGCCCATCCCATGGCTACGTTCGCCTTTCCATCGCTCTGCTCTCGCCTCCCTCCGCCTCCGCCCAGCCGCCCAGCGCTCTCTTCCAGCGGGGAGATGCTGGGGAGGGGGGGCTGGGGAGGGAGTTCCCTGCGAATGACAACCAAGGACATCAAACTGGTCTTTGGAATTGTCAAAGGGTGTGTGTGTGTGTGTGTGTGTGTGTGTGTGTGTGTGAAAGAGAGAGAGAGAGACAGACTGAGACTGAGACTGGGTGTTTGTGTCCCAGAACCTCTCTCTCTTTCCACCTTAAGCTCAAGCTCTGCAATGGAAAGGCAGTCGCCCGGGTGACCTGATTTCTCTCTCTCTCTCTCTCTCTCTCTCTCTCCACGTCCCCCTCCGCCCTCTTCTCTATCTCCCACTCCCCGCCCCCCTAAATCTCAGGCAATTTACAGCATGGCATTTTTCAGACCAACAAAAGAGAGGCATCGAAAGGAAGATGCAGGAGCTGCGGAGGGGAGGGGCAAATTGAAAGCAAAACCTCCTCACCCCCCAAGCAAGTAAGGGGCTACCTCTTTTCCTGTACGCTGAGGCTACCGAAGCTGATCATGCATTTATTTATTTATTTATTAAAAGCCATCTTTTTCCTTTGCAATGCTACAGGGATTTGCCTGAGCTAAGGGGGAAAACACCCTCTCTCTCTCGCTCTCGCTCTCTCTCGCATTATCTTTCTCCCACATTCTTTCTCTATCCATAGTAAAACTAATCTCGATCTGAATTTTATGGACTTTATAGCATTCAGGGTTGAAGTAAAGTAGAAAGCGTAGTTTTCAGAGGTCTTTACAGCTTGTGTTCATTATGAATCGATCAGATAATTGCTCTGTAACAACACGTTCGGTTAAGCACATTTTTGTTTTCTTTTTAGTGGGTTACAAGTGTCCAATTAAGCTATCAACCGGAGCTACCAGGGGCGCCGACTTATAAAAAATATTGGGGGGGCCCATACCGGGGTCCTGCCGCTGGTTCGCTCGGGTAGCCGGGAGAACGCAGTTCGAGGTGGCGGTGTTGGGGAGAGACCCTCGCTCAGGGCGCCACTAGACTTGGCGGCCGGCGGCCTATCTGGGGGGTTTTGGAGCGTATTTCGGCGGAGCGATTGGGGAGGAGGGGGCTTGTTGCCGGATTCTTCAGCTGAGCCGGAGATCCGCTGCTGGGGGTCCCTGGGCCGAGTTGTGAGCACGGCCAGCTGAAGGGAGATCCAGCCGATTGCGCGACGGGGATGGCCGGGGCTCTCCGGCTAGGGCGCGCGGCTGGCTGGCTGGCGAAGGAGCAGGTGGGGAGGAGGCGGGGGTCCTCACTCTCTTAGGAAACGCACCCGCGCGCCCGATTGCCACGAAGTCCGAAGGGTGCGTGTGTGGAATTAAAAAGCAAAAACGAGATACGGGCAGGGCAGGCAAAGAGTTTTCTGCAAGAGGATGGAGGGCAGGTTGAAGAGAAAATCACTCAGGATGAGACAGTCAAATCAGCCATGATAAAATGGGCTCAGGATATTGGGTATAACATCATGTTTGAGGACTGGGAAAGGTTATGGACCACCGGAATGAAATTCACGGCATGTAATGCCTTGAAGGAAAATATTATGAAAATGATTTATAGGTGGTACATGACCCCAGTCAAGCTTGCAAAAATATATCACCTGTCTGATAATAAATGTTGGAAATGTAAGGAGGCTGAAGGGACATTCTTTCACCTCTGGTGGACTTGTCCAAAAGTGAAGACCTTCTGGGAAATGATCTATAATGAGTTAAAAAAGGTATTTAAGTATACCTTTCCCAAGAAACCAGAGGCCTTCCTCTTGGGCATTGTTGGCCAGAAAGTGTTAAAGAAGGATAGAACTTTCTTTATGTATGCAACTACAGCAGCAAGAATACTTATCGCAAAATATTGGAAGACACAAGATTTGCCCACACTGGAAGAGTGGCAGACGCAATTGATGGACTACATGGAACTGGCTGAAATGACTGGCAGAATCCGAGATTTGGGAGAAGAAACAACGGAAGAGGACTGGAAAAAAATTAAGGACTATTTACAAAAACAATATAAGTTGTATGAATGTTAAAAATTTACACAATTCGGAAACTATAGCTTCAGCAATTAGATTTGGGAAACAGGAAATTATATTTTAAGTAAGAAAAGGTCAAAATCTAAGGTAATACTATGTTTAATTTAAGATATAAGTAACTGATGAAAAGTATGTTAAATTTAGAGGTATAGTATTTGAAAAGTACAAAATAAGGTACGAAACAAGGTAATAATTTGCTGATATCTTTATTATAAAGAATGCAGGGTAAGGGAGATGCGAGGAAGTCCAGTTAGTTATATAAAAAATGTGTTGAATGGTTGGTTTTCTTTTCTTCTTTTTCTTTTTTTCTTTTTCTTGTTCTTTTACTTTTTTCTTCAGTGTATGTTTCTAACTTTGTATTTGAAAACTTAATAAAATATTTATATATATAAAAAAGAGAGAAAATCCTTTCGCTTTTCTGGGGCACAGGGAAGTCTCAGAGCTGGAGGTTGGGGAAGGGACCCCCTTTGCTCTGCCCTCTTCTCCCGTCTTAGATTTGCATGGGGGTCCCCGCCCGAGCTTGCCTGGCCACCGGGCCACACAAGGGCCGCCCTCTACGCGGCGCACCTTGCTAGCCGCACAGCTGTCCTCCGCGGCTGCGGAGCGGCCCTGCGCCGGTGCCCAGCCCCTCTGGGCGCCCGCTGCGCTGCCAATGACAAGCGGGCGACGTCGCGGGCGGGGAAGGCGTCGCTTTCTTTCCCGATCCTGCATCCTCCCAGTCTTCCAGCCCTTTTTTGGGTTGGAAGCTCGTCTCGTTCGCCCTTCTCCTTTCTTCACCCTGCGCGCAATTTTCCTCCCTCGTCTCCCTCCCCATTTCTCCTTCCTTCCTTCCTGTTACAGATGGGTAGCCGTGTTGGTCTGCCATAGTCCAAATAAAAAAATTCCTTCCTGTAGCACCTTAAAGACCAACTAAGTTAGTTCTTGGTATAAGCTTTCGTGTGCATGCTGAAGAAGTGTGCATGCACACGAAAGCTTATACCAACAACTAACTTAGTTGGTCTTTAAAGTGCTACAGGAAGGAATTTTTTTATTCCTTCCTTCCTTCCTGACTGACTGGCTTGGGCTCGGGCTCAGGCTCGGGCTCGGGCTTCGGGTCGGGCTCAGGCTCAGGCTCGGGCTCGGGCAGCCACAGCGTCGGCGGTGTTGGCGATCGGCGGCGCGGGGGGATGGCCCTCCCGGGGGAGCCGGCGCTGCTCAATGGGGTTGCCAAGGAGACAGGCCGGCCGCCCCCCTCCCCCGGCCCGGCGCCCCCCGCCGCGCCGGTGCCCGTTATCGAGCTGGTGCGCGCCGGGCGCCCTATAAAAGCCGCGGACGCGCCCACCGCCGCCCGAGATTATTGGGGGGGCTGAGCCCCCCCAAACGAATTTTTGAGGGGGCTCGGGCCCCCTCAAGCCCCATGGAGTCGGCGCCTATGGGAGCTACCCTAAAGCTCTGAGGAAATAGGCAACTGTAACTAGTAAAAATGACTATATAAACTAAAATATTTTAAATGTTATGCTACGTTTTTGCCATGGGGCATCATAGTCAAAACTGTCGTTTGGGTAGCTGCTCCTAATCTATCAGCATCCAGAACGGTATCATCTGGGGCTGCACTTGTGAATGCATGCACTCTCCTACTTAAGTTCTGCCACAAAGTTATAATCTAAAATTAGAATTTCTAGTGTTCTACTTTCTAAAAGTTGTGACTAGTCAAATGTTACATGCCAGACACATGAGTTACATTATAGAGGCCACCAACCTCCTATGTACTATATCCATCCCATTTCAATGAGAGAATTTGCAACATGTGGACTGAGGTGTATAGTGGCAGTAGAAATTTGAACTGTTTGATAGCCTGTGTGGAAAACTTTCCATCTACCAACAGTAATAAGGAGCTGTCCTATAAATCAAATGAATGGTCCATGCTATTATCCCTGATCGACAGCAGCCTCCAGGGACTTTCTGGGTTAATTTTTCCAACCCTTCCTAGCTGCAAACTTGTGTGTGTCAGGAACCTCATCTCTTTGCCCATCCAAACCCACCTGCCCCTTGTAGACACTATAAAAATAGCTAATTTTGAACATACTTTATCTCTGCCTGAAGAGTTCTCCAAGCCATGCCATGGTGGTCTATGCACCACACTGCATGTAAGAAGGATGCTGTCCACTGAATAAGTGCTGAAAACTCACTTTGAATTACACTTCTCTAGGATCAGTTAGAAAAGCAATGCTATCCTTTGTTTCCAACTCAACTTGCTATTTTCTCTATTTATCCGAAGTCTTTAATTTAAAAATATTTCAAAATAAGAGGGCTGCATTTGATTGAACCACAAAATCACAGTGAGTGTTGTCCAACATTGGACATACTCAGAGTGGACTTACTGAAACCAATGGACTTAGGCTAGTTAAGTCCGTTGATTTCAAAGGGTCTGCTTCAAGTATGATTAATGTAGCGATCGCCCAGGAAGAATATCACACTAGATATTAAGTTATACTAAGAAAATGTTTCAGCACCCAACTTAATAATGAGATTATGAGTACAGTTCAGGAAGAGAAGGGATACCTATGATGTTAAAAGCTTTGAATATGCATTCTGGATAGTCTCACAAGTTCTAAAGAAATCCCTTACATGAAGGATGCATAAAGAACTAAATACTTTCCTTTTCAAACTTCAGTATAATTTGCAAAACAGTGGCCTGTTGATCTTTCATGTGATGAGATACATAAACTCCATAGACACACAGCATTTGCATACATCATCACAATGGAGATGCACAAATCACTGCTTCCCACATCACACTAGAAGGGAAGAGGAGGAACTTCACATTCTCTACTGGTGCTTCATTGTAACATATAAAGTCACACACACTACACTTTTTAAAAGCATACCCCTTTCTCCATATTATCACATGCCCTTTAAAATATTGTGCTTTCCCCAAACATTTCCTTTCTTTTGAGAGTATTGTTAAGGTTGCTGAGGATATGTGCTGTAGCAATTTATGGTTATGATTATGATTAAAATTATGACCCACCTTTCATCAGCAGATACCAATACAGGTTACAACAATTTAAAGTTCAGGATTTTTAAAAGGCTGAAAGTGATCACAGTTGCAAGAATAGGGTTAGTCTGGAAAACTCACATCTCAGGTGTCAAAAGCCAGAGTAAAGAAGTGCATCTAGATTTAAATATTTCCAGGGTGATATTTCCTGTGCAGTCAAGGCATAAATCATGTCATCATGTGCTACCAAAGAAAGTGTTAAATAAAAAATGACAATGGTTGCATCCCTATGCAAGCATACCTGAGTAGAATCCACTGAACTCTATCTGAAATCTTTGGCACTTCCAAACAGACATGCACAGAATTGCATTGTGTGTTGCCAGATGTTCTTGCTTTTGATAGAAAGCACTACTGTTACCATGATTATTTTATTCCTGTGCTACTAATTTCAGATACCAGCTGCAGTGTTGATATTACAACACTAGTATTTCATATTTATTAATGACAGCTCCCACATTTCATTCACTGAAGGATTCTGTAAAGAAGTGATGCACAACAAGAAGGTGGTGGATGACAAATCACAGAACTCAAAAAGCCAATACAGTACAGTATACTTAAATTAATTAATTAATTGCATGTACCTATTTTTAGGAAGTAATGCAGACAGACAAATATATATACTTTCTTAACCTGGTGATGTTTCTCAATGTATGATACCCTGCCTTGAGTGATATCATAATGGCAATCAGGATCCTTGGTGCTGTTTCTTAACAGGACTTTCTAGAAGACCTGTGGCATAGTTTTCAGAAGTGCTTATATTGAAGCAAGTATTCAATATTTCAGCCTAGTTGCAAAAGTGGAACATGGATTAATTTCTCAGATGAAAGTGTTGAAAGTATATTTTTCATAATTGATGCATATTGATGATTAGAAGGGTTCAGAGTGCCTTTACCTTGATTCCCATGGAGCTTTCCTTGATAACTGCCAGCAGTCTTGTAAAATACATTCTGCCCATTTACATTGGCTGTGTCCATTGTTCTTCATTTTTCTGCCTTTCTGTTATAAAAATCATAGTTTTGATTTTGCTACAGTGTCTGTTACTAATGCCAGCTTTGCAGTGACATAATGTACTTGTGATGTTATGCGCTCACAGAAGCACAATAGAAAACAAGGCAACACCAGCAACCCATTGCACTGTCTTAATGGAAAGACCCCCAGAGCCCAAGTGTAGTCCCTGAGCCAGATCACAACACAGACATCATTGTCCCCAGGGAATTAACACTCCCTTGAGCCTGCTTGCTACAGCAGCACCAGTTCAGACTGAGCCTTTGATGGAACAAGTTGTCTGGCTCTGTCCAGGGTCCTGAATGTTCTGCATCTGACTTTGTTCATCAGCTTAGGCTGATATGTTAGCTGTGGCTAGGCCTGGAAAACTCATCTGGTCACAGCTATCCAAGTCCAGATAGCATCTATACAGGACTACTGAAAAGTGCTCTGTGAATGGCTGACCTTGAAGGCTATGCAAAAACTACAACTGGTGCAAATAGCATCTATGTCGCTAACTGGCTGACGCACTGGGGAGCATATCTTGTCAGTTTCCTAAAAGAGCTACACTGGCTACAAATTTTAATGTTTACTACCCTAAATGGCTTGGTACCAGATTACCTTATGAACTGCCTTCTTTACACAAACTTAGTCATATATTCAGATATTATCTTGGTTCCCCTGCCATCAAAGGTGAGGTGTGTGCTTTTCTGTTTTGTCCACACTTCTGGTCCCTCAGCTCTGGAATCCCCCCTTTTTAGTTTATCTTATGTTGGCATTTTGCCCTTCATTGCCATATTGCATTGTTCTTATACTTTTATTGGCTTTATTGATTTTTAATTTATTTCTCTGAGTTTCTCTGCAAATCCTGGTGTGTTTGAGCAGTGGGACATTAAATGTTCACATAAATACAACTCAGTGCCTTAAGCAGTGTGTTCCCCAGCTGGCATTCATATACAGCTGTTCACATGCTCTCATTGGCTGCAAATGAAGAAGGGGATGGGGTGCTGGACAGTCATTGTTGACTCTCCATTAACATAGACTACCACTTTTGAATCATATAGAATCATAGAATTGTAGAATTGAAAGGGTCCACAAGGATCATCTAGTCCAACACCCTGCAACAACAGTTTAACATTACACTGTCTCTGTGGATGATGAAGGAGCAAAAGTTTCTTAGTCCCATTCCCCCACCTCACCCCAACTCCAGGAACAGGCTGATTAGGATCAGGGCAGCAGTGCATAAGGAGGAGTTTAACTCTTTCACTCTGTGTTGTGGTCTCAATGAAAATTACTTCCCTTCACCCCGAAGCTGCTATTTGCCTCAGGAGGAAATCTGCCCCTGGCACTGAACACGTTCTGAAGTTCTGCTTCCTCCACCAATTCCAGGCCTCTTTCTCATTCCTTTGTTTAAGTTTATTTCAAGGCTTGTGTGTTTGAAAGCTGAGAGGCCTGCTTATTTCATAATAGCAGTGCAATCAGCTTTCAGCTCAGGAAGAAAAAAATGCAGGAGAGATAATATGTGTGTGTGTGTTTTCCTGGAGTTTAGACAAACTGATATTTACTGATGGAATTAAAATGCAGCGTCACCCCCACCTCTACCCTGTGTTAATGAAAACTTACAAGCCATTTTGTTTTCCTCAGGACTATCTTCAAAGAGATCTTTTTTGCCAAATAAGTATGCAATAAAACTCTGGGGGATGAATACCCAAAACAAATACCATGTTAAAGTGATAACCTCAGGAAGGATAGCTATTTGTCTACTTCCTAGCGCTGATCTGATCTGCGCTCCTTCCAGTGCATGTTTAAACATTGCTGCAGGCTCCTATGTTACGATTCTTGGCTTAGCAAACTAGGCTTTAATTTTTCTAAGGACATGATAGGACATAGTTTAAAAGCTATCAAACAGGGGTGCAAAAAGCCTAGACTGTTTAGCTCTTTTTATTTAAAGACTGTGCTATCCACAGGAGAAAGTTCATAGGTAATAAACTCTCCTAAAATTTAATAATACTCTACAAGTATAAAGAACAGGAAATGAAAGATACAGCTCTTATTCAAGCCTTATATAAAAAAATGAGGTTTGTAATATGCCAAATAGGAACCCTTGAGGATATTATGATTTTAGTAAATATGTCATTCAGACTCCATAGGCATTACACACATTGCATTCTACCACCACCTCAGATTTATGCTGGCCAATAGTAAAGTGACCATCACCACTAACTGCTCCTGTAATGAGATAGATACAAATCCAGGAAGCCATGTTCAATGTGCAGATGTCTAGGGCTGGTGAAAAGCACTATTCAGCTTTCTGTTAATCACATGGAGCCCCATCACACAGATAACACAAAAGGGGTTTCCAGTCTGGAATAATACATCTGTTATACCCTTTCCAAAATGCAAATTACATGTAAATACTGGTAATAATGGTGAAGGTATGAGCTAGTAGCTATTGTGCATAGTGGCCCAGTTATGGAAACAATAACCTGTGTTTGCCTTAACACAAAGTATTGGTCCTGAAACCAGGATTTGCTTGGGTATCAAGTTCATCCTTTCTTCATTTGGATACATATGATGATAAATAAACATAAGGTAGAATTCAGTGCAGCATTTCTGCTTACCCAGCAAAATGATCTCTCCTCTCATTTCCCAAGCACTGTTCTGGGAGGTCTCCTGAACCTACAAAGTAGATCTAAGGGAGGCATGGAGTACAGCGGGGGAAGCAGGACAATAGCCCCATGGAGCTAGTGGGAGTCCTTGCATTGGTTTCTGCTAGCAGAATGGGGTGGTTTAACCTGGCCCCACAGAAGCACATTATTCTGGGAATCTCTGAATTTTCAATCCATCAAGCAACAAAATGAATAAAATCTACTTGACAGGTAACTGATCAGATAGTCCACTTCAGTAAGGGTGTTTGTGATAAAGAACAGGCAATGAATATTCATAATTAAGAATGGGACACAGTCACAAATTCCTATTTGTGAAGGATAAAAATGTGTCTTCTGCTTGTCTCTTAGAATCTCCACGTTGGTACTCTGAGTCTGTTTTAAAAGGCAAATTAATATAACCCTGCATAAATATTAATGCATAAATGTCAGCTATTGCTATTCATTTTGAGAGGCAGTCAGTAGCACAATTACAAGGACAGTACTCTATGTTTGCCTTTCTGTAAAGGAGAACATTCAGAAGGGCAATATCTTATCAAGGCCTTAGAGTCTCTGGATCCAAAGTAACTAGGCATCATTTAGGGCAGGTTTTCTAATTTAGTGTAACCTGCAGACTGGTTCCAGGAACTTGGCTAGTAAGACAAAGAAAAGAAGTTATCTTAGAACATGATGGGTCCATTGGGTGGCCACTGAACAAGGAAGAAAAACTCAAGAAAATCAGAACGTCCACACTGACAGCCAGGCCCATCTATGGAAAACAAATGATAGGATCTGCAGTGCACATTCTGGAGAGCCACATCGTTCCCACAATGGGCCTCTCACTGAATAAGCTCATAGATAGTCCCATGGACCATTTACAAGTGCTGTCAGCGAGTTACATTGTAGCTATAAAATGAGTGAAGAACTTTTTTTTCCAGTCCAAGGGCCCCATTCCCTCATGGACAAGTTCTGGGGGGCCATGGGGCAGTGGTGGGCAGGGTCAGAGGCAAAATGTGGATAGACAGTGGGTGCAATCTCTGTACAATAGGGTACAATCCAGCCATATAAAGGCCAGAGGTTTCTCTCTCAAGCACATTTCTTTCTTCTTCATCCAGGCAAGCAAGAGGTATTATTGCAGTTCAAGGATACATTACAGCCAGGCAGAACCACTCAAGAAGATTGCAGAGCCGGGGCAGTGAGGAGCATGGCCTGGGGTGAATGGATGGCCCAGAGGGACATCCAAGGACTGACTAGAGAGGCCTGGAGGGCCACACTTGAACCACAGGGTAGAGGTTCCCCACTCCTGCTACGAATATGTATGGGAACTAACCCTTTTCCAAATAAATTGTCACTAGTCCCCCCCCCATTTACTGCAAGATCTTTCAGTGCTAGGGACTTTTATTCTATTAAAATTTTCCACTACACAGATCTTAGCTATGTGTGTCCTTTTTGTATGATTTAACTTCTTCAAATCAGATTTTTCTCTTTTGGCGGAGATCAGAAAATGTGGGCAAGGTAAGTTATCCCATTCCTATCTAAGTGCTTTCACATTGACCCTGTTTGAACCTGCTCAGTTGGCCTCTCAACCCAGAGATCTGCTTTAAAGATATGTACCCTGCCTTTTTAACCTAATAGTCAATCAGCTGTCTAAGGAGTAGGCTACATAACTGAACCTACTTCACACAACAGGCATTCACATCATCATCACGTAATACAGAGTATGCTTTCATGTCTGTCTGAATCCTGTTGCATTCTGGGAACTCTTCAGATCTAGGATTACTTTAAAAGCATTTTCTCCTCTTGAAAAAAGACCCTCCGGGCATGTTCTTTTTACAAATAATTTTCTACACAACACTGCAGAGCTGACACAGTAGACTCTCCATTACGAGGAGAGGAAACAATGTGCTTTACACTTAAAATGGAGCATTTCTGGAATATTTTTCTTAATATTTATATCGTAATATTGCATTTCTTTTACACATTATACCATTTTGACAGCATGAAACATCCTACAAAACTGCCTAATTACCTGAAAGTACTGTTTTTTCTTATATTCAGCATTCATATGAAAATACTATCTCCAAGGTCTCCAGAACAGAGTTTGTGCTAATTCTGAAAATATAGCACAGCACTAAGCTTCTCATGGATACATGTGTTTTTGGAATTCAGAATTACCATGTCCTAGCTGCATGGACAGCATTTTTTTCTACGTAAAATGCTGTGTTGTTTAGAATGCTTTTAAATAAATACATAACTGAGAGTATGGAATCACACGCACACACACTGCCACAGTTGAAATTCATTGGAGGCAAAATATTTACTACATCTATTGCAGTAAATGTTCAAATGTTGATGTATATTGGAATGCACATGTTGAATGGCATTAGTATCAAGGGGAGTAGAATTGTGAATATCTGAAATCTTGGCGACACGCCACCTGACAATCACCTAACTGTAAGTATTCACAGTCACTTGTATGTGCTTAAAACCAGAAACTAGGTATCTATTGTTGCACATTTACACAGTGCTGCACATTCACATCCAGGATCTTCTTAACCTGAATTTATGCAATACTGCAAATCCCCATCTCCAGGGAGACCTGGATAATCTTTCTTTTTCTCTCCCATTTTGAAACCTTCTCAGTGTCTAATGCTAGAGACTGTGTTTCCTATTTCACAATCATAGGCTGTGTGTGAAGTCAGAGAGCCTCCATCCCAAAGGAACACCAGTATTTCTTTTAAGATAAACTCCTTCAAGGCTGACTTCAGCAAGTAATCTAAGCTATCAAATACATCAGCTGTGGAAAATCTCTGTACTACTCAGAATGAGCAGGTATCCCTGAAACTCTCTCTCTCTGTGTGTGTGTGTGTGTGTGTGTGTGAGAGAGAGAAATATATATCATTACTATTTCAATAATAATAATAATAATAATAATTTATTATTTATACCCCGCCCATCTGGCTGGGCCTCCCCAGCCACTCTGGGTGGCTTCCATAGAAAACAGAAATACAGTAAAATATCACACGTTAAAAACTTCCCTGAACAATGACTGCTGGTATTATAGTCCCAGATTAATTAAAAAATACACACTAAAAAGTATAAATGCATACCACATGTGAACCTGTTCTTTTCTTTGAACATAGTACAAGTCTCAAATTTTATCATTGCTTGGTGTTACTAAATTACATGTTATCTAGTTAATTATTAGAGGTTGGAATTCAGTGGTTTCATATAACATTGCAACAGCCAGTCAAGAAACTCATTGAATCAGATTTTAATTTTACAATATTCTCATTAATAATGTCTATTACAACAGCCATTAAAAGTCCATCATGCTAATTTAACTGGGAAAATCTAATAGAATGCCAATGGAGTGCCTCCATTAAATTAATGTTAGGGGCTTCTAACTGATCTCTTAAATAGATGCTGATATTAGGAAGAGTAATGTAGTTTTAATTAAAAGAGGGCAAGGGTTTCATTGATGAGCAAAGGCATTTTTTTAAACAAAATACTGTGAAAAATTCAATGACAGCACATGCTGGAAGACCTTTCTTGGTTTTAGTAGTCTCAGTATCTTTTGAAAATGTACATGTATTAGAAAAGATGAATTACAGCATGCCATTATATGAAAGGTTCATACTACATGCAAGTATTAAGAACAGAGATCTGTCTTTAGTGATCTTGATCTTTGTGTGTTGCGGGACAGGGTCAACTATGACAGCAATCCTAGATACATTGGCCTGGAAGCAGGTTGAAGGAAATTCACTGGCTCTTACTTCTATAGCCATACACAGATCACTCTGCCTAAAGAGTATCTAATCAAGAAATCATTCAGAATGAATGTGGGAAAGACATAAAACTGGACAACTGGGAGATTTTATAGCCTAGGCCCAAATAGCAAGGGTTGTACTGAACAATTAAATCCCTTTATGTTAGATAAGGCTGTGCCCACAACTCCAGTAGTAATGGCTTAGTTATGAGAAGCATCAGACAATATTTTTGAGCCAGTCCGGTCAATCTCCATTGCATGGAGCAGAGCATGAGAGCACTTGTCTTCCCTCACCCTGTGTGTCATTTTCACATATCCCCACAGAAAGAGCATGTCTGAGGTCGCTGACTGTGAACAATATCCAACATGTTTAGGCCTAACTTTCAGAGTCAATATTCCACAGTCTGGGGAATTAGCCACATCACTGAAGGCCTTTCCACACTTACCATTGGTGGCATAGTCAACCGTTTTTATTTTTTGGTATGCTGTCACATGACATTGTCACTCTCCAGCTAATATTCTAGAATAATGTATTTAAGAAACCTACTTTTTATCCTACTGCAAAAAGATAATAATCCAATTTTTCTGAAAGATCCAAAATTGATCCACAGTATTTTCATTTGTGTGGCATGTGTACAAGCATCATTCTAGTCTCTGTGAGAAGATTGTGGATATAGTTTAGGATACATCTTTTTATGCCACTTCCATCTGCCCATTGCAAATTTCTGAGCCCAATTAAGAGAAGAGATATGGCAGATAGAGATGATGATACTGAGTCAAAGTATTGCCCCGTGATAGCGGTCATTGGCTGCAGGCAAAATTTCATTTTAATAACCAGGTTCACATAGCTCAGGCTAAAATGTTTAGAGGTACTCTTATTTTGACTCAAGAAAATTACTATTTTGTAGTTCAAATTGGGAAAAAGAAATACAGTAAATGTACAAAAGGCCGCCATCGGAGGTAGCAACAGAACTGACAACTCACCATGCTAGAGAATAAACTATTTTTTTAATAAAAAAAGTTTCTTCTCCCGTTAGATTAACAAAATGTTTAGGGGGTATGCATACGCCTGCGTTCCCCCAGAAAAAAGCGCCTGATACCACAATGTAGAAGCAAAGGCGAAAGCTCTCCATCCTAAAATTGGATGTTCTGGTCTCTGGCAAAAATCCTTCACAGGGTGGCAGCAGATATAATGTTTCCTTGTGTCCATGATCTTTGCAGCATACAAGTCTTCCTTCCACACATATCATATCAATCATAATGACAGGCCTTTCATTACTATGTGCATTAACTCATACAATTAAATTATGGGAGGTACATAGGGTTCTCATCCAGGGCCAATCACATCATTTGGTAGTTTGGGAAGCTGCATCAGGTGCGAGAGTGTGGGTGGTGTCGGAGACAAGACTGTGTGTCCTGTCAGATGCCCTGTGTCTCATGAGACAGACTGCTGCCTTCGGGTGTGCTGTCCAATTACCGAGTCTGAAAGAAGATTCAGCTGCAAGTACAGTTAGCTGCTAAGTGTGGAAGGGAGGAGATGCCATTCTGGCATTCACCCCAGGCAGCAAAAGGTCTTGGGCTGGCCCTGCTAGGGATGAGTGAGGATACAATGTGTCTTTGTATACAATATCTTCTTCCACACATATCCCATCCATCATCATGACAGGCATGCAACATTACAAGTTTGCTACAGTACAAGACTCCATAGACCATGCTCTGAAATATTGTGTATCCTTCTATACATAGCCTACACCACTTACATTGGTGACTCAAATAGTAGAAATTCATTCTCTTTCTTTTTTCCTGTTTTGAGAGATGGATGACTTCAAAAAAGGTAACATGAATCGTTGTCATCTATAAAAAGGCTTTTTGCCAGCATTCCTCCATAATAAACAGTTGTCTCTAGTATGAGATCCAAAGTTTCTTTGTGCACACACAAAGCTTGGCTTATTTGGAGAATTCCTTCAATGTCAGGAAAATCTCTGTAAGGACATTCTTTTGGGGTGAGTCCATCTCATGCAAACATCTCTGTGGACCTCTGAACCCATATGAGTGCACTGAAGCCCCTGGATAAGGTTGAAACCATCTAGCCAAAATTAAGCACTGCTGTGCCACATTGACTTCAGCGTTTGCTTAAATCTCTTCTATTAAAATAATTGGGATTCTTTTATCTTTGCCTGGATTGTGCCTTTTCTAAAAGTAAACACAAATATTTAACCAAAAAGAAAAAAGAGTCATGCTTGCAATAGGTTTACAAAAAGGTCTCAGTACCTAGCTCCATATATCCAAGACAATATTCTATGGCTCATTTTTAATAGACTTCTCATCCATGGCAGCAGAGCACAATATGAAAAAAAAAAAACACACACCCAAAAACCTGAAGCCAATTTCAGTGATTTATTAAAATGCTTTCCTCCGCAATGAATTGTAAGGCAGAACAGTCTTTCCAAATGCTGAATCGGTAAGTGGGAATCTCACTCTTAATTTAAAAATTGCCATTCAATGTCACTATGAAGCTGGAATAAATAGTAGATGGAAACATGAGGATGAAATGAAATGTTCATAGTTGCTTCTTTAGTAGAGAACAAGTCTTATATCACTTTAAAGGCTCACATTTCCTGATATTTGTCCCATTGTGTTATGATCAAATAGTGTTTGGGAAAATATTACAGAAAGAATAGGCTTTGATGATTATGTAAACCTCCCAGGAGAGACAACTTCCATTATGCATCCTGGCTTAGAGGTTGCATATTTCTAAATATAACAGGTTCTCATCTGGCAATCCCCTGGAGCTTTTAGCATGTTCCAGTCAGTGCACAGCAGTGTCTGCAGTGGCAAACTCCTGAAAAGGAACCAAACTGCTGAACTAACAACAGCCACATGAAACGAATCTTCCAATGCCAGCCAGCCATTTTCTCACAAGCTGGCAAGCAAGGGAAGCCTCACGTGCACAGGCAGCACCGAACAGAGGCATGCTACACAACTCTTGAAAATGACAGCATTGTTTATGTAACCTGGTACATGCCACACACCAGCTGATGCTGTGGGACTGCCACTGTCAAAACCACTCATAGTGAAACCAGCATTCAGAACGCAAGAGTCACCGTTACAGTCTGCCGGCGGATATAAAGGCAGTAGAAGACCAAAGACAGGCCACTGGCTGGCTCTTAAAACAGGCTGCAGAAACTGAAGTCGGTGAATCTAAGCATCACAATCCTGCTCTCATCCCTTGAATTGAAAAAAAGAAATCGCTTCACTTACGCAGGGTTGCAGGGCACATCACGGCAGACACAGTGAGGAGCCTGCATTTCAAAGAACGTCAAAATTTAAAGACCCCATAATCCATCTTGATATGATGGATCCTAATTCCGTGGGCCAAAGAGAGGTGTGCCCCCCCCCCCGTGTATATAGGTTAATTTGAGAATTAAATGGAAGAGGGAAAAGACTTCTCAGCAAAGAAGTCTTAATGCAAATGAAATTGGAAATGGCAGTCAGAGAAAGATGTTAAGTATGAACAGCCAGAAGTAGGGAAGGGTGGGGGACTGTGCTTCTTTTCTTGGAAGCAAGTTTGCAGGTGGGGAGTGTATTGGAAAATCTTATCCAGAGTCACGGGTGCCACTGTAAAGCCACTGCACTGATTTAACCTTTCACTTAAGAATTAAATTGTAATCGTATTTCAGAAATTAACACACACACACCAAGAAAGTTATGCAACCCAGGTGCTTTGAGAAGTGTAGCAGCATAGAGGGCAGTTTCAAACGAGAAATTAAAATGTGCCCCCATTTCCTGCTTGTGGGCTTCCTATAGGCATCTTTCCATTGTGGGAAACAAGATAATGGACTAGTTAGGCCTCTTCTTATGGCTTAACACCATCACCACCACCCTGCTGCCCTTCTAAAGGGATTTGTGCTTTCTTCCCACACTTTAGATCAGGCATAGGGAACCTGCAGCCCTCCAAATTCAGTTGGACTACGGCTCCCATCATCCCCGATTATTGACCTTGCTGGCTTGGGCGCATGGGAGTTGGAGTCTGACAAAATCAGGAGGGCCACAGGTTCCCCATCACTGGTTTAGATAATAATAATAATAATAATAATAATAATAATAATAATAATAATAATAATAATAATAATAATAATAATAATAATAATATCTTTATTGTCATTGCCCCCTCTCGGGGACAACGAAATTACTTGATTGGATTGGAAGAGTCTTAAGTCTGAATTAATTCCAGCTAACAAAGAACAGACCTCCCCAAAAAGTGGTTTCCCTACAGTTCAGTCAGAGAATATTATATATGGCAATATAAATGTGAAGGAAATAAATGCAAAAAGCAAAAGATGCAATGGACAGTTTAATCCATCAGCACCATCAAGGCTATACAAAGAGAATAAGAGAAGCAATTTATATGTATTAGATGTCTTGGTGAGGGTTGCTACTACAGTGGTACCTCGGGTTAAGAATTCGTTTTGGAGGTCCATTCTTAACCTGAAACTGTTCTTAACCTGAAGTACCACTTTAGCTAATGGGGCCTCCCGCCGCCGCCACGCTGCTGCTGTGCGATTTCTGTTCTCATCCTGAAGCAAAGTTCTTAACCCGAGGTACTATTTCTAGGTTAGCAGAGTCTGTAACCTGAAGCATCTGTAACCTGAAGCATCTGTAACTCGAGGTACCACTGAAATGTCAACAGCAACTGTTATAGTAAAATCCAGGCGATCCAGGCAAGTGTGGGTTACATTGAGACTATTAAAAACATCCCAGTTTGCCTTCAGCTTTTGTCTTGATTAGATGGAATTTAGTTTTGGGAGTGGCACTGTGATGTAAACCATTGAGCCTTGGGCTTGCCGATCGGAAGGTTGGCAGTTTGAATCCCCACGACGGGGTGAGCTCCCATTGTTCGGTTCCAGCTCCTGCCAACCTAGCAGTTCGAAAGCACATCAAAGTGCAAGTAGATAAATAGGTACTGCTCCGGCAGGAAGGTAAACAACATTTCAGTGTGCTGCTCTGGTTTCTCCAGAAGCGGCTTAGTCATGCTGGCCACATGACCCGGAAAAACTGTCTGCGGACAAACGTCTGCTTCCTCGGCCAGTAAAGTGAGATGAGCGCACAACCCCAGAGTCATTTGCGACTGGACTTAACTGTCAGGGGTCCTTTACCCTTTTTTTTTTACATAAAGACAGGATTAATATGCTAGAGCTGGCACTAGCTCTCTTAACTCACTTTTTTAAAAGAATACATTTACTTGACTAGACAGGTTAGGGGTGTCTGTGAGTCTTCACAGATACTCAGGCAAAACTGTCTCACATGCTGTAAAAGCCACACACACACACACACACACACACACACACACACACACTCTTATTGCCTCAAATTGAAAATTCTATCAATTCAGTCTTCTTAGATAGTATTACTTTGCTGACTGTCTTCCTATAGCTGTCTTACAAGCATAGAGACTGATGTCCTGCCAACCACCTTCTACTGCAGATATGACCTTGCTGCAGATGTGGTGGCTCCACCTTTCTACAAAGCCCTACAGGTAGTAAGGATGGCAGGTAGTTTGCACCACGGTCCATTCCTGAGATGCTGAGGCTTCGCTGAGACGTGTTTGTAAGCTACTTTGTACTCTGAGAATGGTTCATTAAAAAGTAAAAATATGTGCAGACATGCAGTCTTTTTATTAACACGTATGAGGTGCTCTCATCTTCTTTTTGAAGAGATGTCGAAAGCAATTGTGCTTCTGCTTAGCTAATGAAATATTGAAAGCTGCTGGAATCACTCAGCTGTCCAAAAGATGCAAGGAGGTCTACACCAGCACAGAGGACGCATCACTGCTCTGGCCGTTACATGGCTATAGGCGTACAGGAAGTGCTAGTGCAATTGCACCAATGGCTATTGCTGCACCAGCCCAGAGGTTGAGTCCCAACTTCAAGAGCATGGGCAATTCCCTTTCAACAGAATTAGAAACTAATACATAAGCCTAGACACTTCTGTGTGAGTACAACACAGAGCCATCTCATAATTCTCAAACATCATCTAAACATGACCGCAATCCACCATTAACCTTTCATTTTAGTTTCCATTCCACAACCAATGAGCTTAATAGTCAGCCTCCATTTTTACAGATGCTCTGGAATCTGAAAGACTCTTGCACTGCAATCCCATGCATTTTCATTCAAAAACAATTCCCACTGTGCCCACTGGAACCTATCCCCTGTTACAAGTAGGGTCAGGGTCAGCCCACCCAGGAGACAAACTGTGGCTTACATAAGAAAGTGTGACAAATAACATTGTTTTTCAGGGAAGACAAACTGCAGCAGAACAGAAACATTGCTACATGTAACAAATTCAGGGTAGACTAGAAAATGATGCCTTCTTATATCTCTAGTTGGGATTGGGCTCTTAGTGAGGATGTAGACCTAGTATAGTGTTCTGGAGTTTGGCCTGTTCAGTGTATATTACATTTATTCCACAAGGACTTAACAGAGCACTGTTAATCTGTGTTCAAGCTGCAAGCGAGAGCTGCCATTCTGTGGAGCTTTTCAGCAGCGTACCCTGGGAATAATATGTTTACAGCAAGTTACAGCAAGACAGCAGATCTTGGGGCAGGTGGCCTCGAGTCATGGGAACAGCCTGGAGGGTTTTAAGCAATTCCTGTTATTTATTGAGCAGGGAAGCATTTCCAGAACACAGCTGAAATTTTGAAGTTTTAATTTCAAGAGGTTTCTCTCTTTTCCTTTTCTGTTCTTTTGAACCTGTCATAAATATAGTATCCTATATTATCTTCTATTTCTGGCAAAGCTTTCCTCTCACACAAGGTTCTAAATGCAATACCAACCCAACTTACATCTTGCCTCTCTTATGCTTCCTCTCTGTTCATAATGTTCAGCCAAATCTTCCCACTTCTTTAAACCCTGCATCTCTCATCTCCCACTGAAAACTATCCTGTTTTGTTGTTCCTATGGATTTTGATAACTTTTCCCCAGTTTTCTATAATAAATTTCTGTATGGTTCTACATTTTAGTTCAGTGGAAAATTGAACTCTCTCTCTTATATATATGATGAAAGAATATTCATATAAATGTTAATTATTAAAGATACATAGATATTAAAAGAATCACAAGCTGAAAAATAAAAAATTATGTCAAACCTTTCAACATGCCAGTCATATTGGTTCAATAGTACTTTCCTTCATTCCATCCATTTGACTGATGGACTGATTGGCTCTGAAAGCTGGTGCAATTCTCCATAGATGTAAAGGTTTCTGCAAATATGATTGCAGCCAGTAATATCAGCTCACATTCCCAAGGCCCACGAAGAACTGGGCTGAACAAGGACACTGACTAGAACTGATGAATTAGGCAAGAACAAGAACAGAAGGCACTGAGATGGCAGCACTGAGATCAACTCAAATCACAGCAAATTGCGCAGCAGAGAAATCCAGTGGTGACATAGCATCTACTATAGCAATAAAACCACAAGATCCATTTTAAAAGATGGGGGAGAAGAAATGAGGTTCAAATAAAGGGTAGATCTGTTAATGAGATATTAACGGGGATGGAGTTCTCAGAAGAATGATGCTTCATGATGGTACCGGAGAACACGGTTCTGAGATTCAGCCAACATCAAATGATCTGCTACAAAGTTCTTCCTGATTTTTTTAAAGGGGTGAATTCATGCATGCATTTTCATCAGTGACTGATTATATCTCAGAAGATGACGCAGATATGCATAAGGGTACATTGTTGAGTAATGGGTGTACTTGGGATGTTCATGCCTCTGTGAGACATCCATTAGTAATTGCTGGGTGACTGGAGCCAACTCGAAAAGGCCACAACTGCAAGTAATTATGAAGGAATGAACTCTGACCGATTGAAAAGCCCAGATAAAATATTGGTTGTGGAGGACAGTTTTGCTTCTCTCCTATCTATGAAGTGCATTCTATTACCAATGTAATTTCCAGAGTTTACAATCACATGATAATATTTACCAGTGATACGATAAGAACACATGGTAAAATCAAATGTTTAGTGATTTTGAAGATATGGCAATCTGTTATTATGTTCTATATAGTGGTGCTATCACAAGAACACTGTACAACCATGAAAATTATAAACAAAGATAAAGACTGAAAGTGGGCATAAGAACTGAACCTTCAATTTCATGTGATAGTACTTATTTTACATACAGGGAAGTTGAATTCAGAGAGTGATTTTTAATCCCTGCATTACCAAGAAACATCATAGGAAGATTTCTTTAAAAGTAGGTCACTCTCTAGCTCTCTGTTAAAGAATGAAGCATCTATTGTCTTTCTGGACACAATAAATAGTTTCAAGACAGAAAGGAAAAATTGGCCAGCTTGTGTAAAAAAGAAAAGGCACAAGCTGCAAAATATTCAACAGAGTATTTCTCTCTCAAAATATCTACCCTGATGCTTCTAAAACAGCCACCTCCCCCGCCACCCATACTCCTTTTGCTAGTCTAGTTATTGTTATGCAAAATATATTGATGGAATGTTTCTACATGGTGGGGGAGAACGTCCTTCAATTCAATTTTATCCCATAACAAAACTCTGGGGTGAGACTGGAGGGGAAAGGATAAGATTTCCCCCAGAAAACCATGATATTGCTTAAGAGGTGGAAATAGGCGTGGGGGCTAACAGATGGCTAGAAGTACAAATCTGCCTCACTAATAAGCTAGGGAATGTCAAGCAGATGGATGAAAAACCAGTTGTCATTTCCCTTCCCATCAACTCTTTTTAGGATGCCACAGAACCCTAAAGGGACCCCTCCCCTCCTGGCAAGGAACACCAACATAGCATTTTGACAGAAAGTGGTTTCCCCTTTCAGATTGTAGCCACAGAAATCCACTGCAGCCATCACCCAGATCTGGTGGTTTTGAGCGGTATAGCTGATACCAGGCCAGACCAATCAACCCATAGCTCAGTGGCAGAGCATAAAATTTACATGCAGGAAACAGACAAAAGGAAAGACTTCCAGTTGAGACCCTGGAGAACTGTAACCACTCTGAGTAGACAGTAGTGGGCCAAATGGACAAATAATTTGACCTGGGATAAGGCAGCTCCCTAGTTGCTAAGCCTGTGGATAGTCCAGACAGCAAAAAGGAGACACAACAGCCATTAGTAATGTCTATTGATAGTGGCACCCTATAATACTTGATCATGCAGGAACTATGCAGGCAAGGCCCTGTGAATGTTGCAGCAATGTTGCACTTTATTAGAGCATATTAATTTATAAAGCATTTGAAATGGAATAAGAACTGTAAGTGGAACACCAAGAACATGGCAATACGCAGCTCAGTGTGAAATAGTTAGGGTAGAAGAGCATCGACATGTATACAAATATTTATTCTGTATCTGGAATCTGTTTTGCATTTCTTCATTCAAAATGCAGTTTTTAAATAGCCCAGGCCTTCGTTGGTAGGTTCCCATTGCTTTTTTTTTTTTTTTTTTTTTGCTTTCCTTTTCCTCTCTCCTCTTAATGGTATGCTGTCAAATGGGGGGGGGGGGCGAGAGCACCTAACTTCCAAAATATGTCCCCTCTACTTTTTGGCAATGTCAGAATGTTTTTGTGAAATGGTACAGAACTGTTCATAAGGAAGTAGTTTCAGCAAGGAGAGGGAAAGCTTGCCAGCCATCTGCAATGCACTGCTTTCATTGGGATGTACATCCTTATTCACTTTACGTCTCATCTAGTCAACCGTAAGTATATGTGACTGGAGCATGAATATATGGATTGGAACAAAAGACTCACATTGCTAGGCTGCTGAACACTGAAGCTACCAGTGCAGCAAGTCAAAAAGTGAAGGCCATTTGCCTGGGAGATGGAGACATATTCTTTCCCCTCCCCCTCCCCCCCCCACTAAGAGGAACTGGACCCTATGAGTTGTCAACTTCTTACTGGCTGACAAATGCCACATCAAGAGGTAGGCTTTTTAAATCCCCCACAACAACATGGTAAATATGAGAAGCAAGCTGGATGGATTGTTCCTTCACCTGTGCTGGTCCCCTAAACCTCTCTACCATGTGGATCATCAGTGGCCTCCAGATGCTGTGCATTTGAAATGTGGAGAAATGCTAATTGATAGTGATCTCCAAACCTGGTGTGATTAAATTAGCCTTTTCAGGAAGCACAGGGGTGATTGTTACACCCAGTTATTACAAATTGAAAAAGTTCTTCTTACAACTGTGCAATTTGCTTAACATTTCTGTACCTTTACTTTGCTTTCAAAAAGAGGCAAAATAATTAACTTTTTCCTAGGTCTCACTGAGATTAATTCATTAGTTTCTGCAAAATGAGCAATGCAGAAATGCAAATGTTATATATATTCTACAGTATATATGCAGAGAGAGAGTGAGAGCACTTGAGCAAGCTATAAATAAATATTAGCAGAGTGATACAATGTTCAGGGATCAGAAGAACGCAGAGGGGGAATTGGTTGAAAAGCAGAAAATCTATATGCAGATAGCTATACCAGCTTGATATAAGCAGAACCTTGTAAGCACTTGTAAGATTTCTCGCTGGAAAAACATGTTGCTTTTGTATATTTATTTGTACCGCAGTGAAACAACACTAGGATTCTGGGATTCCTTTTGTTTCTGTTAGAGCAATTAAAGTGTATTCACTTTTGGAATTAAAATAGCATTTGAAAGGCTTACAAAAATAAATGCAACCTAAGAATGAAACACAGAAGAACAATGTGGTTGCTATGTCTTTTGATAAAGAGTACAGACAACCCTTTGCAAACCAGCCCATAGTAAACACCTTCCATTTTCTTTGCTTTGGCTGGAAAAGTGATGATGGCTTAGGGCAGTCTCCACTATTATGGTGCCCCCTAGAAGTTTTGGGCTACAACTCCCAAAACCATTGGCAATGCTCACTGGCTATTACAAATGTTTCTGTAACAGCCTCCTCAGCTCTAGGTGGTAACAAGTGCTGAGTAACTAATCTGCAGCTGATGAAGCAAAACCAGTGGAAAAACTTCTCACACCTGTCTGGCAGGAGTTGACAAAGCTACAAGAATGCCCTGTGCCCCCCACTGCCCAGCTAGGATTGCTTTGTTACCCTGCCAGAACACAGACACATGGGAGCTTCAGTCTCATGCTTAATTCCCCAAGCCATTAAAATGGGCCATTTATCAGAGTATTCTCGAATTCCATTTCACATTGCCCTTGTTAGTATTGTCACATGCCACCCCATCTCCAAGTGCTGCAAGATTCCAGGGGCACCAGGCACACTTAGCAGGGTTTACGTTTCCTTTTGGACAATGAGGCACAGTGGAGTCTACGGTGTCTTTATGATACATGGTTTGTTTACACTTATGTACAACCTGAATTTAGATGGTGGGAGTGCAGAGTGTTCACATCCCAAGAGGGTCCTGTTTCTTCTATTGCTGCAGCCTCTGATTCCAGGAGACCCCAAACATTGTGCCTGACCCTCTCTGCAGCATAAAACAGACAGCCTGCCATCTGTTCTGGTTCCCCTGTCCCTGCTCAAGCTGGCAAAACTCTGGGCAGCGCTCAGCACTCCGAGGTAAGTGGCATCCGTATTATGTGACCTTAACTGAGAAGTTTATACCTACTTTGAGGTAAATGGTCCTGCATTAATCATCAGCACAATGAGTGTACCACTTCTTGGTGGCTTGTTGGAGTCCCCCTGCCTTCAGACGTCTTCAGAAATTCATGGACTGGTTATTGAATTTCAACAAGAAGTTCATGAATCACTTAGATGGAGGACTGATTAAATAATAACAAGTCTATTTCCATAGAAATTGGCTCATTATTATGGCAGTTGAGTGTGTGTTGGGAAGTCACCTAGATTGGGAGAAAGACTCTTTGTAGGGTAACCCTCCAGCAATTTTGAACAAATTCATTTCTGAAAGGGGCACCCGCATTATATTGTTTCCAAGCATTTTAACTTATAGCTCCTGAGTTTCAGGATTCTCCACCCCAGCATTGCTGTCCAGAAGAAAGATTGTCAGATGTGCAGAGAGAGATAACGTCATACTGTCAGCAGTATTTTAACAACAAGCCTTGCTTTCCAATGTGCATCTCTGATGCTTCGGGCAAATGGGGGGGGGGGAGAGAGAAAGAGCACTCTTTCAGAAAACCTTTACCCCAATTTATAATTCTTGACAGTTAAAAGAGCATTCATTTACTCTAGTTAGGCTGGGTAGGTGGGTGTCTATTGCTAGCCTGGCAGAATAGCAATCGTCAGGAAAGGAGGGGGAAAACCCTGTACTCCTGGCCTACTTGGCAGCAAGTCAGCATGCCAAGTCCAAAGCTCAAAGTCTGAAGGCCAATCACAAAAACAAAGTCCAAAGGTCAGGGTTAATCCAAGTAGCCAGGTCTGAAGTCCAACAGTCAGGATGCAGTTCAGAGTCAAACCCAAAGCACAGTCCTGTAGAGGTCCAGGAGTAGCCAAACCAAAGTCCCTCAATTTGGGGGTTTGAGCAGAAAAAGTACTCAGCTCTGCTTCTCTTTTGTACTTTGCTTGCTGATTGCAGCACCTGGGCTTGATGAGGCTGGTGACCCTCACCTGTTCTGAGCCTACACCAGCTGAGGAATCACACACTTCCTCCCAGAGCTAGCAAGGGAGCTGGGCTGTGGGCCTTTGCCGGCCTCAGCCTCCTAGCACCTCTTCCGCTGCTCCTTACGTCTCAGATCCTGCTGTGTTCATGAAGATAGGGGCCTCTCTGGTGGTGGGTCCTGCTGCTCTGGACCCTGTGCATTGACATCCATCCCCTCGCCATCCTCCATCACCCTGTGAGTACTTCCTTCCCCATCCCTTGCTTGCCCTGGTGTGTCTCAGTCCCAGCTACACCCCTCGCAGGGATCCTCTTCCTTCTCCCCATTGTCCTGCCAGTTCATGTCATTGCCCAGTAATGGATTATTGTTTCATTACAGGGGCCACCAGCTTTTTTGGAACTATGAGAAAGCTCCATGGGTCCCTGTCACAAAATGGCTGTCGCAGGGGCATGGTACATCACAAAATGGCTGTTCTGGGGATTTTACATAATGGCTGCCACATCTAAAGGGGCATAATAAGAGACAGGGCCACAAAATAGTGTGGGCAGGACCCCCTCTATCATCTGTCCCATTAATCCGAATAAGGGCATCTACATCAGTCACTGCCGTGGTCATTCACTGAGAGAAACTCTTTGCACAGCTCTTCTGTTCAGAAAAAAATGGCAGTGTGGGCATCCAATGAACTGTGGGTGTTATGTATTGAAATTCTCACCCTGGCCACCAGGAGTATCATGTATATAGTTTTCACTCAGGTCCACGTCAGTTATTTTAGGCGGGAAACCCTGGGTTGTTGATGCTACAATGTTGACAGTTGGCTGCCTATAAAAGCAGGCCGGCTGAGCTGTTTGCTGCTCAGTTCTGTTCTGGCCTGTGAATAAACAAGAGCTGTTTGACGAATCGCTGTGTCATCTGCTATGTCTACCCACTATTTAACAGTGGGCATGCTTAAGGGTGCGGGTTCTATGTAGGAGAGGCTTATCCAGTGCAGACAGAAACTGAGCAGGAAGAGCAAACAGTTTATTGTGTATTGCATAATTTTAAGGGGTAATTTTACTGAGATCGCAGAAGGTACTGGCAAGAACTCTAGTGTCTATGGGTGCCATGTTGGGGATCCCTAGTTTAGGAAATGAATGATGTTTATACTTTCACTGACTACAGCAATTGGATTGTTTATATGTTTGTATACATGTTTCATATAGTATGGTCTATACAGTGTGTTTCCTATGGTATAGTCCTCCACCTTGCCAAAGCTAAGTAGGTCTGGGTCTGGTCAGTGGCTGGACCAATGACTGCCCGGTTACCACACATATGCCACCTTGGGTTTCATAATGGAATTAAAACATAAGAAATAAAAATGAAATATAGATAACGAATGCATCACAAATGTAACATGCTGCCAGCATAAATGTAGCACGATAAACAGCCTTGAGTATTAAACATCCATTGGGATGCCTTATCCTCGGGCCCATATGCATAATCTACTCTCGATGGAAACATTAATTTGCAGCCTTGAGAAGGACAGAGGTGGTTAGATCTACTCATGGAAGGTATGTATGGCCAGGTAAAATGGCCTTTGTGCTTTGGGGGACACATGTCCAGCCTAAGCAGAAAAAGAACATAAGACAAAAAGTGAACACTGAGGATGATTGTGTGCAAGAGGATGATTTGTTGCCATGTCTCAGCATCAGATTTTAAGATGGTTAGCATTTCCCACCTGAAATCACATTGGTTGGATTGAGCCTGTTGTCTAAACATCATGTTAGCAAACCATAAATTTGAAGTCTCAGCATGCAAGGGGGGGGGGTATCAGTTTTTCTTCACTGTCTTGTATCATTATCTTTTGCTATCGGCCGTCTTTGTATTTAACAATGCCTAGGCTAATTTCGGTTTCTTTTCAGCATTCTCATTCAAACAATTGAATCCTTTGCATACAGCCAATGTTCAGGCTTATCGGTTTGAAAGAATACACACACACACACACACACACACACACACACACACACACACACTGATATTGATGACCCACAGTGCATCAATGTTTAAAACTTGCCACAGCACTTTAGAAAGGCATTGATTTTTCAGAAATGAACTTTTACCATGTGTTCATAAAAATGATTGTTGCCAATACAGTGGAATTATATAAGAGATAACCTTTTGAAGGTATTACACAGGGGTGGCTGACCTTCCTTCACCTGAGGGCCACATTCGCCATTGCCCCTTCTCCGTTCATCAGCCTTGGACACAGTTTGCATCCCCATCTGGGCAACTGTTCTCTGCCCATTTCAGCACTTTAAATATTTTAAGCTGGTTGCAGTAGCAGATAGTATGGTGAGATTGCACTATTCACCTGAGCTCCCTCCCGCTAAGTTGCTGCTACATCCTAGGATGCGGGGGGGGGGGCACAAGGTGGTGGTGAGGTGAGCCAATCTGGTGCTCATGTGATGAACTCATAGCATATAAAAGGCAGGCAAATCAAATAATTAAAATGTGTTAATTGTGATCATCACGGTAACTACAGTACACAAGTGTTTAATATTGCTAGTTTACTTAGGTAGTGTATAACTGATATTGTTCATAGCTTGTTGTGATTGAGTTAACAACAACAACAACAACAACAACAACAACAACAACAACAACAACAACAACAACAACAACAACATCTACAGCACTGGTTTCCAAGATTGAAGTGCGGGAGCTCCAGACACTGAAGATCTTATAGTATCAGCAAGTTCCATCTCTGTTCCATTGAAGATGTTAGCTTGAGAAAGGCCAAGTGCTTCATCTCAGCAGAAATGCAGGTTAGAGAGGGCCACTAACAGGGATTTATAGGAGACTGAAGAATCTTTATGGGTAGCTTTTTATTTTGACCAAACTTTACCCAGTTAAGCTAGCAACCTGACCCAAGTTTTGTTGTGCCAGCGAGCATAACATCATAAAACATGCATTTATATTGACATTGCAGTGAAATATGAAACAAACTGGACACAGATGAAAACCAGAGTCATAGGGAAGTCCAAGGGCCAGAATTAATTGTGAATTCAGCATTCTTGACAACAGATCTCTGCTGGTACCCATGCTGATTGTTGCTAGTCCAGATGAATCAGCAAAAATGGCACATTCTAAATCAGAAACTCCTATGCTATAGCCTGTTAATCTGCTGTCATCAATTTTATTTCATCATGGTGTTGATGAATCCAATGGTTTCTAGGTATAGCAGGAACAGATTGATATAACCCTCAGCTGGTTAGTGGTTCTTTGTAGAGGTACTTCCTACTTTCAGCATATACTAAATTTGCTAAGAGAAATGTTGTCAGACTGGCACAACCTCAGCAGCAGTATCCTACTACTTCCCATTATCTTCCAACAATCCAGGGTACCTTAGTTATCTAGAGTCCTTTGTGTAACTACAAGGACTTGCATCCAAGCAGCAAATGAAAGGTTTCATAAATGAGCTTGCTTGCCCTTCCCATTCCTGAACTATCAGTGGGTCCCTGACCCAAAGGATGCTTATGCTCATGATTCCTCTTCCTGAATTGGATTCAGAAATTGAAGGCACCTTATTGTTATGTGTATGTTTTGGGCTGGGCTTCATTGTGGACTCATTGGATGATTGGGTGACTGTGGAGAGTCTGGAGCTGCGGTGTCAGATCAGCCACACTACATTGGCTTTCCCAGCCCTGAAAGCTCCTTGGGTGTGAGATCTCCTAGAGCTGATACTGAGTCATTCCGCCGATACTTTGCAGATACTGGAGCCTCTTATTGGCAACTCCTGTGTAATTTAAGACAGGAGGGTTTATTCTGGGGTTCAAGAATTCGGGTGACTTATTTTCTACCAAGAATGTCCACTCTGGGTCAAATTCTTGTTGGTGAGACATAACAGATCTCCACATTGGTCCCAGGAAACACAGAACAAGTAAAAGGATTTTAATTTATTTATTTTTTAGTGTATCAATTGGTCTTACAAAAAAATACTAAAACCTTGAGTTTGAATTATACATAATTTCCCTTAGTGATCTCATACCATACCCAACTCACATTGAATGTAATTTGACATCACTGTTATTGGTCTTGTAAGTCACAAAAGTAGGGAAATGTAGTGGTCTGAATGAGTTGGGAGAATGTAAACACCTTTGCCCTCCTTTTAGACTTCAAAGGACTGGTGGAAGGGAGGCATTCGCGAAATGCTTTGTCCTGGTTCAGCTCAGTCCTATGGACAAAAATTCCACTTCAGGTTTTGAAGTGCAGAAAGAAAATAAAAATTGATGTTGCAAGGCCAGGCTGATGGTGTTGTTTACCAAGCGGAGTCTATTGCTTTTGGGGATAAAAGAAACAGGAGGTTGGAACAGATACTATGTTAATTAGATCACAAATAGCTAGGTTTTGATAAGAAGATTTGAGTTGCAAAGACCCTCCAGGGACAAAAGAAGTGAACGGATGCTGTCCATTTGCTAAGAATAGCAAACATGCATTTTTGTGCCATTGTTTAAGTTTGGTGGAATAGGGTTTTACCAGATATTCAGAGCATCAGAATGGCAATTGAAAATAAACACTTATGAATTCCTATTAGACTAGGGTCCTCCTCTCCTTCTTCTTTTAAAGATGTATAAGGAAATACTTTTAAGGGGGCAATACTATAACAAGATCTACCAGGACATGTGTCTTAGGATGCAGTGGATCTCCAGCGGAGCTGGGAGGTTACTGCTCAGCCAGTGTTAAGTCCCCAACCTCAGCTCAGTTGAAGATATACTGGCATGACTTGTTCATCATGGCTTAGTTGGCTGAGGTGAAGCTGGTTGAACTGAGGCCAATGTAAGTCCCCACAAAGGCATGGGTAGGACCAGAGAGGTGGACTTAGGTTGGATCAGCTAGGTCATGTGACCTGGCAATATGGTGCAAAACACTGCTTTAAAGGCTTGTTTTTTCTCTGCCAGGCTTAGGCAGAGCAGCAGCAGCAACCCCACTGTAGAAGGCACTTGGATCTGTTGAAACTTCATGTCAGGCCAGCTTAACTTACACCAGCTTGCTTTATGGCAGCTTTATGTGCATAGGCTTGCTCCCTAACTTTGTCTGTGAAGGTAAGCACAATCTTACCAAAGCCATGCCTCAGTTCAGGAAACCTGTTGAAGTTCTAAGTCTATCAATTAGTCTGTCAATGGATAAACCTTTGCCTATGAATGCAGCCTGCTATTCACCTTCTGTAGATGATTCTCATACAGAGACTTGGTGTCATTGGACTGAGACAAGAATGGTTTTCTTATCATTGATTCTGGAGTGTTTTGCTCCGCTTCCAAAGTCTTCAGAAGATTCCCTGCCACATTTTCTTTCGCAGACAGCAGAACCTGAAGTCAGCAGAACTGTACAGTGGGTAGCCTCCTGCTGGAAATTTTCTGAAGTCATGAAGAAGAAAAGAAAAATGTTGATCATGTAATATCTAAAATAACACACAAAGACACGCTGAGCATCAGCTGAAGGCTAGGAAGCGTTTGAACACTTACTTAAAGCAGAAACAATCTATTTATGTGTCTATTCTAGCGTTTTTTAAAAGATGCTCAGGCTCTAGATTCAACTTCTTTTTCAGTAGAACTTCATAATATAAGTGAATCATCTGGGCATTATGCCTAGTGTTCACATTTATTATCCCAGTTTACATACAACAGACTTCTAGCGGTCCGCCATCAGCTGTTACCTTACAGTTCTTACAGTGCCTAACAAACTACAGAAGCTTATAGCAACTGAGGAACTGTAATGTGTGTGTGTATCTGTTGTTGAAATGCAGTTTTTTTATAAGGCCAGTGGAATAATTTCCATTTTTTAATCTCTGTGTGGAGGTATATATACTCACTCTCTCTCTCTCTCTCTCTCTCTCTCTCTCTCTCTCTCTCTCTCTTATACACAAGCACAGAGTTAAAAGAAAAGCATTGTGGTGTCAGATAAATTCTGTTTTGACATTGTTAAAATTATTTTTTGTATGAAAAGACAATCATTAGGTAAATGCATACAGTTATCATATGGAAATCCACATTGCAAGAAACATTTTAACACCAACAAAAAAAGGTGTCACCACTGTGCTTCAACTGGATCGTTTCTGACCTATTTATTGTAAATGCACAAGCTATAATGTTGAGATGTTCCATAAAAATAAGCCTTGGTCAAAACTCCTGGCAGCATGCAGACTTTTAATGATCCCTGCCTAATAACAATAATGGTTTGTCACTCAACAGCACTGAACAAGTGAAAAGATAGATGGCAAAATTAGTCAAGAAGGTTTTTATTAAAATTAATTCTCTTGCACCTAAATTGGTGACAACCTGTAATTTTCTTCTTTGTGGCCCTTCTTATAATTCCCTTCATTTATGCTTCAGAAAAGAGGCGAGCTCTATTTGTCCAAGCTCTTAGCAGCAGGTTCAAAGGAGCAGGCTGTTCACAAGGCATTAAACTTCATCAACAGGATATAAAGCCTGAAAGGTTAAGTGTTCATCAGGATCTTCCTTATGACTTACCAAGCAAAACTGAAATTGTCGGAGGTGGGAAGGACCATCCTATGCATATCTGATGTCTTTGCCTATACATGGCTGGTTAGGAAACATATTCATGACAAGGCAGAACATTATTTTTAGTACCCCAAAATAGCCACCCCACCTGGATGAATTTTGAGTAAAAATTCAACATGAGTCATATTTATTAAAATGTGTGGTTCTTTACCCTGCACCAATGTAAAGAGCCAGGGCAGCCAACAACAGTGGAAAGCACATAAAATAGATAACATGCAGCACAATTCTGTGTGTATATATTCAGAAGCATTCCCCACCATGTCCATAGGAAGCTACTTTATGATACCAGGTAAAACTATTTAGCCCACTACTGCTTAATGCAACTAGCAGCATGTCTCCAAGATCTCAGAAAGTCCTGAAAAATCTTCTGCTTCAACAACAGTAACAAAACCAAGAACTCTTCTGTGCTCTGCAGGCAGCATTCTGGACAGCCTCGCTTATTTCAAAACCCATGGACCTAGAGAAACAGAGAAAATATGGAGATATAGTGCACACTACAGCAGTGTTTCCCAACCACTGTTCCGCGGCACACTAGTATGCCGCGAGATGTTGCCTGGTGTGCCGCGGGAAAAATTAAAAAATTCGAATTTTTTTTTTTTAAAAAAAGTCAAATTTTCGATTGGGGCGCCGTCACTAGATGACCCCTGGGGTTCCCTCCCTCCCTCCCGCTCTGCGCCTCCCTCCTCCTCCTCCGGGGAGGCCCTTCCTGGCTCTCGGCCAAGGCTTGGCGGCTGCCACTCACTCACTCGCTCGCCCACCCGTCCCTCCATCCCTGCACCCGGCCTCTCCCCCTCCGTCCCCGGCGCGGGGGCTGCCGGGATCCGTAGTCCCCTCGCCCTTGGGCTCCGTGCCCACGCGGGGTGCGCGAACTACGTTTCCCAGCGTGGCCTGGTGGGCCGGGCCTTTTGTTTGAAGCACTCTTCTCCCGGCCATGGAATGAGCGCGGCGGCGGCGGCCGGGTGGGCAGGGGCTCTTCCGCGCAGGCCCCACGCAGCCTGCCTGCGCCCCCGCGGAGATCGGGCGGCAGGATGGAGCCCGGGGATCCCCGTGGAGGCGGAGCGGCGGAGGCGGAGGCTGCCCCCCAGGTAGGGCTGCTTCGGGGGGGTTTATTTTTGCAATGCTGCATCCGCGCCGGAGGGGACGCATCGGACCGCGGGGAGACCCCTTGGCGGGCGTGCAAGGCAATGCATGCGTGCAGGCATTGCATGGAGTGCAGTGCAATGCAATGGCAACGTGGCGCCCTGCATGCATGCATGCAACTTCCACCGGCGCTCCGGACTTGGCAGGTGAGGGGGGTCCCCAGTGGGTGGCAGAGAGAGCCGGGAGGGCGAAGGGGAGCCGGGGGGGGAGCAGCGCTGCTCCCCGAGCCGAGCCCGGGGGGAAACTTCGGCGTCGTTGCGCCGGGTGTTGGAAGCGGAGGCTGGCGGGGGCCCCTCACCTGCAAAACCTGGTCGCCTCTCATATATTTTGTGCATTGCATTCATCGCCCGCTTTCTCTTCCAAGGAGCTCCCGGGGGCGCGCGTGGTTCTCCCCGTGTTATCCTCGCAACAACAGCCCTGCGAGGTGGGTCAGGCGAGTGGCCCAAGGGAGCACCCAGGGATTGTCCTGGCCAGGTGGGGTGATTTGAACCCTGCTCTCTGCCCGGTCTTCGTCCTCATTTAGCCCCCACATGTGCATGACTGTGCATGACTGAGGTTTTCCCCCCTCGTCTTGGCTATGGTGTGAGTCTGTGCTGTTAATTAATGGGGTTCTGCCTTCGGAGAAGATGAGCCAGCCCTCAAGGAGGTGATTATGTAATTTGCTAGCAATTCATGTCCCTCCCGGCGTGACACTGCGCGCTGACGTCACGGGGCTGTAATGGTGGTGTGCCTCGAGATTTTTTTCATGAAACAAGTGTGCCTTTGCCCAAAAAAGGTTGGGAAACACTGCACTACAGAAAAGTAGAAATTACAGATAAATAGAGGGACAGAAGACTTTGTGAGGGCCCTGATCCCAGGACACTTTGTTGACATTGCAGTTCAAATTGCGGGGGAGTAAAATTACCAGAATCATCCCGATTCACCTCATTTTTCAGAGCTTCTACGCACCATCACCTGGCACTGATGTTTGCAGGCACCAACTGCTGATATCTTATTGAAGCCAGTGTGTGGCATTGAGCAGCTATAGACGCTTGCAAGTCAAAACCCCTTAGAAGAAACCACCTGTAACAGCAGCCACTGCAGTGCCCTTCAGATGCTTTTGGATGCCTGTCATCCCCATTTCTTTTCCATGCTGGCTGGTGCTGATGAGAGTTATAGCCCAACAACATCTGGAGAGTACCACATTGATTCCCTCTGGATTAGAAGTCAGTATTTTTCCTGCTAGCATCTTTAGACATAGACCACTTCCCTATCTGTAGATGTCTATCATCACCCTTTCTCTCTGTTGTGTGTGTTTGAGGAGGATGGGGGCTAAATTATTGTCAGATGCATTGCAGCTCAAAACTCACTCTACCATGACCAGCTTCTCCCTATTGAACTATTTGTGCACTCCTCCTATGGAAAAAATACTCCCAGAAACTCTTCTTTGTGCTTCCAGAGTGCAATTAAGTCATTTTCTGTTGGGGGGATCTACTCTGCAGCAAACATCATGACTGTGACAGGGATAGGAGCATGCTGCTGAATTTGCTCACAACAAAGTCAGGGATTACAGGCAAGCATAACTATGCTACAGTCTAGTGCAGGAGAGCTTTGCTTCAGTATTGTGGGGTGAGGTTTGTACAGTGCTTCCATTATGCCTGTGCTTGATACACTGTTTTAAGTCATTTACTTTCATGGGCAAGAGGCCTGCTCACAATTGGTTAAATTCTCTTTTCCTATTTAAATGCATTCTGAAGCGAGACAGCTCAGAACTGCATGAAATTGATATCCACCCAAAAGCTGCAAGATGCTTTGGCAGGAATTAGCTCATTCGGAATTATTATATATATATTTTTAAATCTGAAAAGATTTAGAAATATTGCTGGGGGAAGGAAGGAAGGAGAAACCACAGCCAGGGTTAAACCAGAATACTTAAATGAACACGGCCAACTACATTGTGGATCAGATGGGGGGTGGGGAGGGGTTTATAATCCTTCCATGACCACACCCATGTAAACCCATCCAAAATGTCCCTTGGCACAATTCAGCTCTCCCAGGAGCTGCACTTCACAAATTTTTATATGGTGATAAGCAGGTAGGAATGCAAGAAGATAGCATTTTCCTTTCTGGCCTGTATTAATCACGATCACCATTGTTTCCACTCCTCTGCAGTTCAGTTCCTGCCAGATACAACATTATTTGTCTCACTGTCTACTACTTAACCTAAGTTGTGAAAGTTACATAACTATTCATTTCAATGTAAAGGAAAAATAAAAAAAAAACAATGTGTGGGGAAGGACAAATAGATAATATTGATACATAATAAATAAATGATAGATAGATAGATGATAGATAGATGATAGATAGATAATATTAAATACATAATATTTGTGGACTCACCTTCTCTCCCCCACCCCGGCCCGGTGATGTGAACAAACATCAACTGTAGTCACAACAAGTGAACTACAGCAATTTACACTATTTTCACAGAAATTATCCAACATCCCTAGAAGCCAAGCAGGTATGACATGAGGTGACTGAAACCCCTTTTGGCTGTGCTGTACCTTCACAATAATAAACAACTGTCTCATGTGGGCCACTTAGTCCTTTTGGTATCCTGCCATATTCCAACTCCACTTAGGTGACCTTTGAGGACCCAAGCTCATACTCCCCACCACTATACGGGGATGCAATGTTCTGCATCCAGGTGAAAAAGAGGACAGGGCACACACACCTTTAATAGTGATGTAGAAGAGGGTTTTTTTTTTTTTTTTTTTAGCAGCTTGCAGTAGCAGTGAGTATGGTGGGAAGGCCACTGATAAAACAATGAGAGAAATGAGAAGTAGGCCACTCCCAGTCGCACCAGGGAAAGGAGGGATGTGGCTCTGCAGAAGTTGTTTGACAATTCCAAGCATTCTCAACTGCTGGCCGTGCTGACTGGGGCTGATGAGAATCGGAGTCCAACCACCTTGAGAAGAGCACAGGTTCTCCATTCATATTTTATTCTCACCACCAGTAGGCCATAGCCTGGATCAGAGCAACTTATGCTCAAAATGTGTGGTGGCACCAAAGGAGAGAGAAGGTTCAGCCAGCAAAATCTACGACTCTACTCCCAAAGCACATACTATTCCCATTCTTTTGCCCGATCTCTCCTCTCCTAGCAGCACTCTGGCCTGCTTCGACTAACAATGGCACAAGGCTTGTATACACATCATTTGTACCTCTCATTGTGTTTCCTGTGAAATTTCAGGGGATATCCAACCACAAACTTTGGTTCTGGTGAGACTCCAGGTCAAAAGGCTTTGCAATGTGAGAGCTGGCATCAGTGCCTCATTTCTACCATTCTCTTTTCACCACAAGCTGAGATGTGATTAACAGCAGGCTGTTCTCTTCAGTGCTGTGCATTCTAAGAGACAGATGGCACGCCCTGTGCCACAGATCCTCACGGACTCTTCTAGACAACTGAGTATATTCGTAAGCATTCAGAAGCGCAACCCAAGGTTGCCTCCAGGTTATCAGGATGCATTCAATCACATGCCAGAAATTTAGGTTTGCACAATGGAAGTGGATTAAAGTGCTCTCTCACCCTAGCACAACCAACCTACTTTTTAAAAATCAGTGGGGTGTATGGTACGTACACTGACACCTTTTAACAGCCATGTAAACTTCATGCAAGCAAATTAGGATGACTGATCAATAAACAGGTCAGCTGGAGGAGCCTGTAAGCATCAAGCACACTCCCAGTTTTCTAATTACCTTAGTCCTATGGCCATATCCTGCTACCTACACAAAAACATTCTGAGGTCAAGGGTTGCTACACTGTCCCATATAAATACTTCTTAACAAGCATTTTCTTTTACTCCTTTTTTAAAAGTTAATTATCAATGCATCAGCACTCAAAAATAGCTACACAGGTTCTTCCCATGCTCAGTTTTGTTCATATTATTAAAGGAAATAAATGATGATTCTTAAAGCATATGAGGGATCTTCACTTGCAAAGGTCTAACTTTGTGACAGAAGCAACCATGATATTTGCAAATTCTATTCTAAAATGTGTAGTTGATGAGGGTTTTTTTGTTTTGTTTTTTAAAGAGGAAGCTTTAAATGAATTATTTGCGGCAACATTGATTTAGGAAACCAGCATTGTATTGTCAAAAAGGAAGAGGCACACAGCTAACAAGAGTAAAATGTAATCTCTTATAGATGTTAAATATGTATTAAAATGCAGCAATGATTCACAATAGTGCAAATATGCAGTTCTCAAATTGTAGGAATTATTTCCTGTCATGTCATCTTTTGAAAATAAATAGCTTTGCAGAATACTGAAGTAAAGGGGGGGGAAAGCCATTAATTTTTGTAAAAGGAAGCCTCTCAAACACCACATAATTAAACTGGGCGGATGATTTTGAATTGATCAATTGTCAAAAAGGGAAAAAAATGAGCATGTTAGAAATGGAGCAGTGGCTAAAACTCTGCCTGTGGATGTTCCTGTCTAATTCAGATTATCACCTTGTTGTCCTCCAAAGGAAGTTGTTCTGCCAAAACAGTGAGTAGATCATATGATTAGAGCAACTTTTCCCAGCATTCCAGATTTTTGGGAGTTCATCTCTGATCAGTCCCAGCTGGGGAGATGGCTGGGGCTGATAGGAGATATAGTCTGAAATATCTGGATGGGACCAAATTGAGGAAGGATCACTGAGTGTATACATACATACATGCACTGCTATGGTGTTTATCCACTTAAACCTGTGTGAAACATGATTCCAGAACCTCTTCTAACACATCAGCAAGCTTTTTTGCTGCTTTAGAACTCAGCGGTCAGCAGCTGACATGATTTTCTCACTGGGTCAGTTGCAGGAGAAATGCTGGGAGCCTTTGACCTCATCAGCTGAAGAGGACTCTTCACACTGCTCAACAAGATAGGATGCCCACATAAGCTTCATAAGATGGTTGTGTCCTTCCATGAGAATATGTGTAGCACCATCCAGTATTAGGGCTCATCCCTGGATGCCTTCCCTATAAAGAGTGATGTGAAACAGAGTTGTGTTCCTGGCCCAACTCTCTTTGTCATGTTCTTCTTCTTGCTGCTTTCATATGCCTTCAGCTAGACTGAAGATGGTGTATACATCTGTTCAAGGAGCAATAGTGGTATGTTCAACATGGCACATCTCTGTGACAAGACAAAAGTGTGGGGGGTCTAACATCCAACATCCCAAAGATGATGTTTGCAGATCACACAGCCTTGACAGTGCACTCTGATGAAGCTCTACAGAGGCTCATCAAATATTCTGTCCAAGCCTGCAAGGACCTCAGCCTGACATCACAAGAACTGCATGCGTTAGCATTGGTGGCTTACAGACTTGAGGTGGTAGATGATTGTGTCTATCTGGGTTCCACCATAACAAGCAACCTCTCTATTGATGCTGAACTGTATTAGCAAGGCAGCTATGGCAATGGCTCACTTCTCCAAAAGGGTATGGGGAGAATGTGATGCTAACAACCAATGCAAAGAGGAAGGTCTGCCAGGCTTCTGTGCTTAGCATGCTGCTTTATGGAAGTGAGTTGTGAGCAACTTACAACTGCCAGGGGCAATGCCTCAGTGCCTTTCACATGTACTGTGTCAGGAGGATTTTGGCAGTTCAGAGTTTCAAACAAAGATCTGTTCTTCCAAGCCCACATTTCAAGCACGTTTGCACTCCTGTTTCAGCAACATCTCTGTTGGCTTGATCCTGTCCACAGAATGAAAGATGGCAGGATACCCAAAGATGTGCTCTGTGGGGAGCTGGCTTCAAGCACTGGGCCTACTGGCAGACCGGCTCTGCTTACACAGATGTCTGCAAATGTGACATGAAGACTGGCAACATCAACCCCTTGCAGATAGTTGCAGTGCCTGGAGAAAGACAGACAGGTTGTGTATCCACAGTGGTGCCCAGAGGAGCAATGACCACTGGGAGTTGCTCAGAGAACAGAAACATGCTGGTGCATCTGCAGGAGCACAACCAGTCGCCTTCATCTGCCCCAGCTGCAACAAAACATGTCTCTACTGTATTGGTCTCTACAGCCACAGCAGGCATTGTTACTCTCCAACGGTTTGACTTCACCCCCAAAGGTGCACTGTTCCATTGTCTCCCAAGGCAGACGGATGCCAACAGATCCAACAACATTGCTCATTGGCACACTTTCCCTGTGAGAGTCAGTTGTCTTGGGTGGGAGCATGGTATGGTAATTGATCTTTCTTCTATCTAAACAGCCTGCGGGGCATTTTTTGAGCAACAAACAAACAGCAGTGGAACAGCCATTCATGACTATTTTGCCCAAACAAATGGACTTTGTGTGGTGTGGGGTAGGGCAAGGCATTTAGGAATATAGGAAGCTGCCTTTACAGAATCTATCTCAGTGTTGTCCACACTTATTGGCAATGGGTCTCCAGTCTTTCATGCAGGAGTATTCCCAATCCTACACAGAGATAGGTAAAGGTAAAGGGACCCCTGACCATTAGGTCCAGTCGTGGATGACTCTGGGGTTGCGGCGCTCATCTCGCTTTACTGGCTGAGGGAGTCAGCATACCGCTTCCAGGTCATGTAGCCAGCATGACTAAGCTGCTTCTGGCGAACCAGAGCAGCGCACGGAAACACCGTTTACCTTCGCGCCGGAGCGGTACCAATTTATCTACTTGCACTTTGACGTGCTTTTGAACTGCTAGGTTGGCAGGAGCAGGGACCGAGCAACGGGAGCTCACCCCGTCGCGGGGATTTGAACTGCTGGCCACCTGATCAGAAAGCCCTAGGCTCTGTGGTTTAACCCACAGCACCACCCTTCCTACACAGAGATACCATGGATTAAACCTGGGACCTACTGCCATGTGCTCTGCCCTCTGAGTTATCTTTACTGGAAATAATATTAGCCATTGAGTTTTTATCTTTCTCCCCAATTAAAGGCTTTGTTAGCCAACTTTGGCTTAGTGGCATTGACCCAAGGTAGCAGGACCCATTATAGAAATATGAGAGAACTGCCTTCTACAAGCTGCAGGGAATGACTACCCAGGGATGTTGGGGATCAAAGATGGGACCTTTTGCATTGAAAGTGTGAGCCCTTCCACTTCCACCCCCTCAACCCTTTCCCAGTTGTTCCTGCATCAAGTGCAGTTGTTACATTTGGATGGCTGCCCCAAATACTGCATTCTACCAGAAACTCTTACAGTTTAAGAAGATTAGAATTTGGTTTTACAATTTAAGAAAAGTCTGACATTGACCATTAAATCTGAAGCCCAGATAGTGTCATTAGTAAACGACTAAGTTTCAGCCTTGTTTACCATAAAATGTTCAGCAAGTTTTTGTCATTTCACATAGCAGATGCAATCAGTGGTTTGACTTGACTGCAACCCTACAGCAGAGCAACATTCCCCCTCCCCCCCCACCTTAGGAAAATATTGCTACAGTCACACACAAAAAGGTACCTTAGTTCAATTTCAGTTTGCACAGCACAACAATCTCTTATATTTCTGGGAAAGCATCCAATTGTATATCATTCTGAGAAAGCTGTAAGGTTTAAATAGGGGGGGGGGGATTGAGAGTGCACCTTATTTGGTTTGAGTTGCTTTACTTTCCTGTAACTGAGCCAAGCCTTGGTAGGTTTGAGCATAATCCTTCAGATGTGATAAGAAAGGACAAAGCCTTAGGATAACAATACTGTTCCGCATCTTTGCTGTGCATTTCATGAAGTAGGTTCCATCTCACAATATCTTGTGTCCCAATAAAATTTGTTAGTCTTTAAGGTGTTGCCTCAGCTATGAAGCATGATAGCTAAAACAAACTTTCTGAAAAACAGCACAAATTGTGACCACAGCCATGCAGAGTAGACAAAAATACCTATCAGCCAACAGTAGAGCTTTTTTTAGCCAAAGAATCCTTACTTATTCCTAAGGGCAATCGGCTAAACCCTCACTGTGCTCAGGGCTAGACGACAAGTGCCAGAAAGAACTGAAGAGCATGAGTCCTAACAAATTTCAGAAAGGTAATAAAAATGCACGTACTGTGGTAAAGAGTGCATAAAATGCATATTTTGCAATGCCTTCCAGGAAAGTGTATATGCAAAATTGCAAATAAGCAAGTTTGTGAAGAAAAAGATTCAGCTAAAATGCTGATGAATTTTCCATGAAAACTTTTTTTTTAAATTGAAAACTGATGTTGAAGTATTGAACTTAACAACAACCATAATAATAGAAATCAACATATTTGTCAATCCCTAGAAAGAACTAAAGGTATTTGCTTTCTGGGTAAAAACAATGCTTTCTGATGACAAACTTTTCAGTCTGTCCACACTTCCTACTGTGGTGTTTGTTCTTCATTGCCCCATATCTTGGCATTATTTATCATATAGTGGACTTGGAGATATTACATTTCTTCCCTTTGGTTTATGCTTCCAAATTAAACTATAGTATATGTTACTCACTCTTCTATGATAACTAGAATAAAAAACAACAACAGAAAAGTCCATAGCTATATGATTTTTCAGATGACATTTACAAAGGATTTCATCCATTTCAAAGGTCAAATATAAATGAGCAAGGTAGCTGTAGGATGACTTTTGCAAATCAAACAATAGGACTTAGCATCTCTACCTAGACTACAGGTTGCAGACCTCAACAGGCTCATTAATAAAAATAAACAAAGTGTTGCAGTGCATAGTGTTGTCAAGCTGATACTGCGATGTTCATCTTGTTCATTGGAGAGCAAAGGGAAATAGTCTAGCATTTCAGGCTTTTGTTCAGAAAGTAGCTAGCTAGCAACTCCTAAGGACATTAGTAAAAAAAGAAAAAGAAAACTGGAGGTGTACTCTGGAACATAAAAAGGAAATCGGACTGTTTAAGCCCTAACAGCTTATAGTAACTACTGTACAGTGGCACCATCTGACTTGGACTACAGGGCTTAGGTTCTGTGCATGTATGTGTGATTTATGCTAGGCAGGTGGCATCCAGGGTGTACTAGTTGGAAGTTGTCCTAGAATATAGTACCTGAAAAACACAACTGTGTGATAGCATCCCTTCAGAATCCTCAAATCCATTCAAGTTTGCAGAGGTGACTTGGATTGTGTACACACCATACATTTAAAGCACATCCCGCTACCACTGCGAAGAATCTTGGGAATCCTGTAGTTTATCCTTCACAGAACAACATTTTCCAGCACCCTGGAAAACTACAATTCCAAGTGTCCATTGAGGGGTGTTTTAAATATACGGAGTGTACACAGCATTTATGAGACTCTTGATTCCTTTGCTAGAAGAGCTCTGAGTCTCTTCTCTTCATATTGGTTCCTGTGAGGCTTAATTGTACAATTTTAATTACTATAAATAAGATTTATATTTTCCTTTTCCTCCACCCAGGATCTGTCCAGTGTCCAGGACTGTGCAGTTGCTTCACTCATTGTCCACTTATTTTCACAGTCTCCACCTCAAATTGTTTGTTGCCTCTGAGGCGGTAGCAGCTTTATTCTCAAAGCTCCCTCATTTGCTGCTTTCTCTGCTGATTTCTTCCCATCTCAATCAAAGCAGATAAGTTGGACTAGTTGGACAATCCCCTCAACATTGCTGTTCTGGTTTCCCCACTGAACCATGATATCTCTCCTTTCCTGAAGTCCTGGTCCCTACTGGCTTACAACCTGATACAGTATGACTCCCTTTTCTGCTAATGCTTGGATTGGGAACCTCTGGAATTCCAGATGTTGCTGAGATTTCATCATAGGAACATATGAAGCCACCATATACTGAGTCAGACCTTTGATGCATCTAGCCTTGTATGTCCCACACTGACTGGCACCAGATCTCTGGAGTGTCAGGCAGGGGCTCTCCCATCTCTTTTTTTTTATTTAAAAAAATATTTATTAGGATTTTACAAATTACAACAAACACAACAAAACACACAAACAAAAACAAAAAAGAACAAGCATAGTTTCAAAACCTTAATTTCTTAAATCCTACTTCAGCGACCTCCTCATACCTCCCCTTTCTGCATTCCCATTTCAAAAATTTAGTTCAGCAAATCCTTACCCTTAATTTCATCTAATTGTCATCCTATCTTTTCTTTTAACTTAATCTTTACAGCTGTACTCCCTTTAATTTTAAAACCACATCATTCTAGAACTCATTAATTTTACAATATTTCTGAAGATAGTTCTTAAATTTCTTCCAATCTTCTTCCGCCGTCTCTTTTCCCTGGTCTCGGATTCTGCCGGTCATTTCTGCCAAGGGGCTCTCCCATCTCTACCAGGAAATGCTAGGGATTCAACCTGAAACTTTTCCTATACAAAACATATGTTCTACCTCTTCCACCATTCCTGATTATAGGCTATGCTGGCTGAAACTGAGGGGAGCTGGTGTTCAACAACATCTGGAGGGCCACAGGCACCACTCCCAACTCGTCCATTGACCTTGGAGCATGGAATCAGTTTGGGATTTCTGATTTGGCAATGGAAAGTGATCTGGTCAAGTCACTTGACTCAATAAACATTTCATGTTCTCTAACATCAGGACTTTTTTTTTTCTTTTTAAAGCCCTGCTCTGCCATTTTATTCTGAGATGTTTGCAGTAAAGGACTTAGTGCTGTTGATAATTATCAGCCAGCACTACAGCAAACTTCTCCAATTCCATTTCACCAGGCTTCCCATCTTGGCTTTTAAAAGACACACTAGGAAACACGCCACACTAGGAAACCCCAACCTTTCCTTCCAATCTACCTACCAGCTTTCACAGTACATGCAGCCAACATTTCACACTACAAGTGTACTGGGGAAAAACGGAGTGGCTTGGCCACCCCTGCCTGAGTAAACTCATACTTCCAGCTCTGAGGAACTTGAAGTCAATAGCAAAAGTATTACTGAATGCAATTACTGCATGAATAGAGCTCTAATTTTTAAAAGTGGAGTATAAAAGAAAACAATTTAGATGAAAGATTACAGTTAATCCTACAGACTATTTCTATTCTATATGCATACCTGCTTCCCTGCTGGATTTCTAGAAGAGTGATTAAGCTTAGACTATGGTAAATTTCCAGCAAAATTTCTGCTGATACCCTGTGGTGGTAAAAGCTATCAAATTTACTGCTTGGCCATGTGCTGACCCAGCAGAAGCACTGACTCTTCATATTTCTGATTGTGTAAGGCAGGCTTTGAGAACTTGCTACCCTCCAGTTGTAGTTGGACTATAAATCCCATAATCTCTCACCATTGGCCATGCTGGCTGGGAGTAATGGGGCTTGGAGTTCAACAACTTATGGGAGGCCACAAGTTCCCCTTCCCCTTGTGTAAGCCTAACCAAATCAATTCAGAAATGCAAAATGCACTAGAACAAGGTTCATATAAAAGGACAGTTTACAATGAATGCTACAAAAACACATTTCCTTCTTTGCATATTGTCAACAATAACTTTATACACGGTCCCTAGGCATAGGTGACTGCTGCTGTTAGTGATTTTCCCTATATGTCAATAGCACACCTAGTTTCAGCAAGCTGGACAAAAAACAACAATGCAAGCACAAATAATTAAAAACAAGAAGAACAAAACCTGTGGTTACTAGAACATACATACTTCAGTTAAATCAGCCTTTTCTAGACTCCCTGCTAAGTAAATGCAGTGTACGTTTTTGCTAACCAGGTCCCTTTAGGTGATTAAAACTCACGGCTCATAGAAATGGCCAGATTAAGTATAATTATACCTTCTTGGTACAAGTTGAACGCCCACTCTGTACAGGTGCAGCTGTTGGTGTGTAAAACATTTCTTAAAAGAGCACTGAGGTGATCAAGATGCAGAAGACACCCACCGAGTGTGAGACTCTCCTACACACCAAAGCTGTGTTCACACAAACAAGAGCAAACTGTGTGCTGTTTCTGAAGTTGGCAGCTCACTGTTCCCAAACACAGGAAAAGGCATTCGCAAAAAATAAAAAAATAAAAAAGTGTGTGTGGGGGGGGGAACGGGACAAAATGTATTAAGCCTGATCTCCAACTTACCTCCACTTGCGCAAACAGAAGTGAACACTGTCATCATGATAATATCTTTGGTCTGTACAGGAGCACAGCCCTTATTGCAAAATCTTAAAAATCTCTGAACATAATGGTTGACAATTTTGACATGAAATTATTGTGGGTCAGAAACACATCTTTCAGATCTTAGGGCAAGTCAGGAACCTCAGATATGGGGGCTAAATGCAGCCCCACGGGCTTACCTGACCTTTGGGTCTCTCTCCAACGAACACCACTCACCAGCCCAGCTTCAAACTCTGAATGGTCTTGCCTGACTGGAATGTGCCCTTGAATTCTGATAATGCCTCTTGCTTGTCTAAATGGAAGATAAGATGCATCTGTGAGCATGTGCAGAAACTAGCCTGCAGCACAGAGGTAAAAGTTGCATTTATTGACCAGCATGCTTTTGTCTCTGCCCCTGCCCCTCAAAAGATTGTTCAGAAGGGAATGTGACCCTTAGACTGAAAAAGGTTCCTCACCCTAAATCCTGACACAGGTTAGCATATGAGCTCACATTTTTCAGAACCAGCTGCAGGTTTTTTGGGGGGCCTTTGGTAAGTTTTTTGAGTAGGTCCAGTGCTGTTTTTCTAGAAAAAGAGGTGTTGGAGCTCACCATGAGCACATCCTCCACTCTTTTAGAATGGCAATGTTGCCCATCTGAGACGTACTGGAATTGCCGTAAGCCACTCAGAGTGGCTGGGGAAACCCAGCCAGAAGGGTGGAGTATAAAGAAGAAGAAGAAGAAGAAGAAGAAGAAGAAGAAGAAGAAGAAGAAGAAGAAGAAGAAGAAGAAGAAGAAGAAGCAGCAGCAGCAGCAGCAGCAGCAGCAGCAGCGGCAGCTCCATTTCCTCCTTGATGGTGTCTCTGTTCATTTGCTCTCTTTCTTTAGGCCTACCCCACACAGCCACCAAGAGAGAAGGGGCAGCTGCTGTTCCTTCATGCTCCTGACATACCTTAGAGGAGACAGGGGAACAGGAGGCAATAACTGCAAGGAGGAACAGCAGGGCTAGGGGGATCTTTGGATTCGCACTGAGCCTTCTGCTCAGGTGTGGGCCTTGGCAGGTGCCCAACAATGCTAACTTATGGCACCAGGCCAGACCTGTACATAAGCAGTCTTGCTCACAAGTTCCTGTTCAGTCATTTGCATGAGAAGGAGGAGGGCCAGGTCACACCCACCCAAACCCTTATCGATGCAGGAACATCTCTGAAGAAGAAGAAGAAGAAGAGTTTGGATTTGATATCCCGCCTTTCACTCCCCTTCAGGAGTCTCAAAGCGGCTAACAATCTCCTTTCCCTTCCTCCCCCACAACAAACACTCTGTGAGGTGAGTGGGGCTGAGAGACTTCAGAGAAGTGTGACTGGCCCAAGGTCACCCAGCAGCTGCATGTGGAGGAGCGGAGACGCGAACCCGGTTACCCAGATTACGTGACTACCGCTCTTAACCACTACACCACACTGGCACATGGCTAGACTTTCACGCTCACGTTTGGTGGTGTGAACTGAAATCCAATCCAGTTTCCAGATTTGTTTCTCCCTCTCTTTCTGTAGGCGCCTGATAAGAGCCCTGCTTTGAAGCTGTGGAGAACCCTGTTAAATGAATTGATAAGTTACCAGCACCTATGTAGTGCTTGATAGCAAAAGTCAAGCAGCAACAGGCAACCTATACGGATTGTGTAAGCTGGGCCGACTGATGTACGCATGCAAATGTGAAGGTACGTTTGTAACTTGCTCCTTGTAACTTGTCACGAGGAGCAAGTTACAAACGTACATTCACATTTGCATGTGTACATCAGTAGGCCCGGCTCACACCATCTGTATAGGTTGTCTGTTGTAGAACACGCAAACAAGCCTTGGTTGAGTACCAGTTCTTTTCTACAACCCCTGCCCTTCTCTCTCTTTGATTGTCCTGATTGTTTGCTTCCCCCCGCTTCCCCCCGCCCTTCCCACTTCTCTGTAAGCATAGTAGGAAGTCTAGTCTTAAGAAGCAGCCTACAGAAACGTGAAAGGGACAAACTCTGAAGCACAAAGAAGAAGAAGAAGAGTTTGGATTTGATATCCCGCCTTTCACTCCCCTTCAGGAGTCTCAAAGCGGCTAACATTCTCCTTTCCCTTCCTCCCCCACAACAAACACTCTGTGAGGTGAGTGGGGCTGAGAGACTTCAAAGAAGTGTGACTGGCCCAAGGTCACCCAGCAGCTGCATGTGGAGGAGCGGAGACGCGAACCCGATTCCCCAGATTATGAGACTACCGCTCTTAACCACTACACCACACTGGCTCTCAAGACAGGAATAGCTGCAGTTTGAGAATGCCACAAGTTCCCACGAAACATCTTAATGTCCAAGGCTCACTTCCACACCCTGCCATGTGTAGGCCATATGAAGCGAGGCACTAGGAACAAACAGGCCCTGAGATAGCCCAGCAATTGCCAATACCCTGTTGTCATATACATTTGCATTCTCTTTGAGATGGCACGTTCTTGTGGGATATTTACAATGTAGTCAAACCAACAATGCATGTTTGTTAGATAGTCACACGATAGGAGCTGATGCTCAAAGAGTTTTCCTGTAAATTTGCTAGAGAGAACTCTCTGCTAGAGACACTCCCACCATGCCTTGACATGGGGACATACAATCCCCTCACTTAGCTGGGCACTTTCCTCTTTCCTCTTTGCTTTCTGCTATTTGCTTTTTCTCCTCATTCCCACAATGTGAAAACATCTGCATGTCTGAGCTCCATTGCTAAGACACCATGTTAAACTAGACTTAATTATGACTTTGCAACTGGTTTACCATTTTAAGCCTGCCTGAACAAAGCTGCTGTATATGTTACTCTTCAGCAAGTATTCTAAGTGAGTAAATGTTTTTGTGGGTTTTTTTTACCTTTTACAATAATGTTTGTGTGATAATTGTTTTAAGGGGGAGAAAAGAGGAAATACCAGGAGAATCCACTCTGCTTTAAAGCATTCTGGATTACTTAAAATAAAAGGCTAAAACTAAGCTTTGTTTTAAGATGGAAAGGGATGCACTCTGCTGAACTTCCAAAAGTGAGGAAGGAAGGATGCTATCTAATAAACATATCCTCTCCTAGCATTTATACACATCCCTACAATTCTGGCATAGGGCACACTTTTAACTGGATTGTACAAGTGATTTTCCACATGAAAACTGGCATGGTATAGTCCTGCAAAACAGCAGTACCATGTTAGACTGAGCATTTGCATTCAAGAACTCAAAGTAATCCACCAAGGCTGCAAGCCTCTCAGTGCCTTTCCTTTCCATATCTGGTTTATATTCACTTTGCTTTCATTTAGCTGTAGAAATGAATTACCTGCCTGATACAGATATGGATATTTAAATGTGTTAAGCTTCCAGGCACACAGCTAAACCCATCTCTTTCCCACATAGATAAATGTATGTGGGATATTTTGTGATTAGTTTTAATCTATTGCATCAGTAGTAGCCCACTGAGATTTTTCCTCCCCTTAAGACCAGAGTTTCCCCCTCTTTCATCTGAGATAGCCATGGCTTGAGAAGAATATATTGGATAATGCTGACTTAAACTTTTTTTTAAAAAAGTAAAGTAAAGGAGACACATTGGAGTCCAGACTCCTCAGACCTTAACTAACAGTTCTGTTCGGACTCATGTGGCATGGAAGTCTGGACCCAAACCAATGGATTCAAATGGCAAGAAATGAGATTTTGGCTAAATATCAGGAAGAACATTCTGACAGTAAGAGATGAACATTTGGATGAAGGGTGGGATACAAATTAAATAAACAAGCAAGCAAGCAAACATACAAAGATAGGCATTAACCTAGATCAGACCAAGGAGGAAATACTTAAAACAGTGTTTCCCAACCGGTGTTCCGCGGCACACTAGTGTGCCGTGAGACATCGGCTGGTGTGCCGTGGGAGGGAGGCGGGCGAGTCGGGCGGTGAGAGGCGGCGGCGGCGGCGAGGATCCGCGTCGAGCCGGGGGCGGCTCCGCGGTGGTGGTGCCGAGCGGCGGGGCAGCGCGTGCAAATGGAGGAGCGCGAGACAGCGGAGGAGGAGGAGGCCGGCATGTCCGGGCAGCAGCAGCAACAACAGCAGCAGCAACTCCCGCCGCCGCCCCCTCCTCCGCCCACTATCGCCGCCACCACCACAACAGCCGCCGCCGCCTCAGCTGCCGCCGTCCCTCAGTCCCTCGCTCTGCTGCCTCCCCACCCCCACCCCCAAAGCTTGGAGGTTCCCCGGCAAGGGGGAGGGGAAAAAAGTGAAAACTTTCACTTTCGTGCGTCCCTCCCGGCGTGACGCTGCGTGCTGACATCACGGGGCAGTAATGGTGGTGTGCCGCGAGATTTTTTTGATTAAACAGGTGTGCCGTTGCCCAAAAAAGGTGGGGAAACACTGACTTAAAAGAAATCCTTTCTGCCTTTGTGATTGGAATTAAATTACAATAGGAAAGCTCTGTGACTTCCTTGGTTAAAAATACTGGCTTGAACAGCACTGATCTAGAAAAATAAAAAGTATATGTAATCTCACACAACATCTATGTAAAAATTATAAAAAAGTATATGGGGAAATCTGATTATCAATAAAGTATGGCATAGCACTACATGTAATTCTTGCTACTGCAGCTGAGCTATTGCTAGGCAACAGAGAATGGATTAATCATGGAATCTAAATGTATAGTCAGGTGCTTATGCTAGCATTTTCTTCAGAGGGGCATGAAAATATCCCTGGTATTTACTGATCAGCATTCCATGCATTTTTAGAATGCAGCACGAGACATCTATTCAATTGTTTCCATAATTCACAACTAAAATGACAAATACTGCATTTGATCACGAATATGAAAAATGCAGTGTCCTTCCCGGCAGACCTTCTCTGTTTAAGCTACAGTGTAATTTTCTCATACAACTCCTTGCGCTTTGGGGGCAATTTCTGTTATAGATTATGTAATAGTACCACACAAGCTGTGCACGCCTTAGGCAAAGGAATAATCACCAGCGAGTAATCAGCATTTTTAGTCAGGTCTGGCTTTGCTCTGTCAGGTTTACTGCCGTGAGAGATTTAGGCAGCGGTGCAAGATGGATGATTTGTTGTGAGTTCTGAAGGCCCACAGCCCTGAAGTCCTATTGTTTCAATTGAAGAGTTAAGTACACACTTAACCTCCTCCCACTGAAACCAGTGGGACTTAATAGCATCTCACTCTGGCTGGATCATAGGCTGGGTAATTATTATGATTTCAATTTCTTATCCGCCCTTCAACACAAGGTTCCAGGGCGGATTACAGCACTTTAAAGATACAATACAGCAAACCCACCATTTACGCACATTTAAGTTGTGTGCATTCAGGTTTACGTGCTTAATAATAATAATAATAATAATACAGTGGTACTTCGCAAGACGAATGCCTTGCAAGATGAAAAACGTGCAAGACGAAAGAGTTTTCCATTTTTTGAGTCGTTCCGCAAGACAAATTTCCCTATGGGCTTGCTTCACAAGACGAAACGTCTTGCGAGTTCTTGCGAGTTTGTTTCCTTTTTCTTAAAGCCGCTAAGCCGCTAATAGCCGCTAAGCCGCTAATAGCCACTAAGCCGCTAATAGCCGTGCTTCGCAAGACGAAAAAACTGCAAGACGATTAGACTCGCGGAATGGATTAATTTCGTCTTGCGAGGCACCACTGTAATAATAATAAAATAAAAAATAAAAGGGGGTGAGCATCCAGGGGAAAAAGATGATGACACCATAGTGTTTTGACCATATGCAGTTTTGGTTTTAGACGTGATCCCAGGATGTAACCCCCTTATAAGTTGCAGATTTACTGTATTAAAATCAGTTTAAGACATAACAGGCTTCTTGCTAATTGATGCAATTTTGAGGACCCATCTGTTTCATCTATCTGCTCCTTGCCCAGCTAAAAAGTGGCGGATTTTAAAACATACCCCACACAGTACAATCTCCCTCTGAAATATGTCACTTAAGCCAAGATTGCCAGCTGTACAAATAAGTACACAAATGAGAATAAGTAGACAAGATTGCAGAAGCAACCCAATAGTGCAACTGTCCTTAATTGCACACTGCCTTTCTGTGCCCGTTCCCTGATTTTAAAATAGTAGGCACTGGAGGGAGGAATGTGTGTGAGAGAGATCATGATTGAGACAATGCTGTTTAGGGAATGGAGACTAACCTTTTCCTTCTGGGCCATAGTCCCTCCCATGCCAAACAGCTGCTAGGAGAGCAGGGGTAGATTTTCTTTTTTAAAATATTTTTTATTAATTTTCTTTTCTCAAAACAAATACAGTGGTACCTTGGGTTACATACGCTCCAGGTTACAGACTCTGCTAACCCAGAAATAGTACCTCAGGTTAAGAACTTTGCTTCAAGATGAGAACAGAAATTGTGCTCTGGTGCGCAGCGGCAGCGGGAGGCCCCATTAGTGGTGCTTCAGGTTAAGAACAGTTTCAGGTTAAGAACGGACCTCCAGAACGAATTAAATTCTTAACCAGAGGTACCACTGTATCCAATATTATTGCTAAACATGTTTCCAATTTCCCCCCTCCCTGTTGACTTCCCTCAACTACCATTTCTAGTTTATTACATCACATGATAACATTCTGCTGTTTATTATTTTTTTAAAATCATATTTATTGAAGTTTCCAGAAATATAGAAATACAAAGAAAAAAGAAAAAGAAAAAAAGATACTTAGAACCTTACTTTCATTACCTACTTTCTGGGACTCCCCCCTCCCCCTCCCAACTGTATTCCCCTTTCATTAATTTGGTTCTACAAGCTCTCACTCCCAGTTTGAAACTTAGTTTGTTTAACCCACTATCCAAATTGAATTGTACAAATCTTACCACCATCCCACATCATTAACAAAAAGAAAAAGGATTTTCCCCAAGATCCACCCCAGTTCCTTCCACGAATTCCCTTTTTTTAAACACGTCCAATCAAAATAAAATGACATACGTAAGTTATATAAAGAAATAGAAAGTAAAAGATATAAAAAGTTTCAAAAGATGGTTACACAGCCTTTGGATTCCAAATCCCCCCCCCTTCCCCGGTTTGAATTCCCCATGTCCATCAATCTATATGTTATCCGCCTGGAGATCTCAAGTCATGGCCAGATTTCTCCCCAATTCCATCTTGCCGGTTTTCTTCTAATTTATTAATTTTTATAATATTTAACTTCAAACGTCCAATCTAACAGAGGCCTTAAATTTCCTTGATCTTTACCACTCCTCCCATTGTTCTTTCTGTGTCGTAGTCAGTCCTTTGTTCTTCTTATTCCTCACTTTCTCAGGTTTCTTGTCCTGTTCAGCTGCTAAAACGTTCTAATTCAGAAATCTGGTATCTCTACAGAGGTTTGTTGTTCAGGAACAAAAACTTACGTCCAGTCCCTTCCTTTCTTCAATAGAGAATTCTATTGTCTCCTTTAATGTAAACACCTCTGTAGACAAAATACTATTTCAGTTTTGCAGCTTTCCCAGAAGATAACGCGAGTCCAGGAGTATTTTTCCACTTACGACCGTTCTTGTAATGTCCCGAAACCCCTCTAGGGGGATTGTAATAACTTTGTATCCTCTAGTCCAAAAGTCAAATTGTTGTTCCTTATTTTCCGACAGTTTATATCCATATTGTAGCAAATTGTAACAAAATTAGCCAGCAAAGTCCTCATAACAAAGTCCTCTTTATATTCTCCAGCTTTGACAGCTACTTTGACAGCTGTCAAAGTCTCTGTCTCTCTTCACCAGGCTCTGCGAATCGCCCCGGTTCCCAGGGGGGGGTTGCATTTTCCTTCTCACCCTCCACTCTTCTCCTCCAGCACAGTTCTTATAATTTCCCATCGTGGAATTAATGATTTTTATCAAGAATATACTTCTCTTTCGACCTTGGTTACCCAGTCCTTGTTTTAGAATGTTTACAATAGGGGGGGGATTGACTTCCTTTTTAGATCACCCCTGCTCGTGCCAAATCCGAAAAATAATTCCTTTTTTTTCTCCTTTTGAACCCGGTTTCCCAATTACTCACGGGTTGTTGTTAATAGTCCGAATTTCCAATGGAAGAAGTCAGCGCTCTCCGTCGAATGGCATGCGGCTGCGCTCGGCAGGGAAAGCAGAGGACTCAAAGCACCACGCCGCTCCCCGGCACCCGATCTGAAGCCTTTAAAAAGGCTCCTTCAAGAATCGGGAGGGCGCTAATGGTGCCAGCCGAGTCACCCATGTCCACGGGCTCCGTGCCCGTGGTTTTTAAGGGTCCCTGCGTCGCCGGTGCGGTAGGACCCAGCCCCTGCCGAGCAGACTCCCTCCGGAGCTCGGAGGGAGTCCGCCATTCGGCGATGGCGCCAACCCGGAAGTCCGACATTCTGCTGTTTATATACAATATTATGTTATCACATTGTTGCACTTCTTGTTCTCTATAAATAAAATTGTAAATGTTTATTTAAATCCTGCCAGTGAGACCATTTCTTTCTGTTGTTTCTGCAAATATATTGTAAAAGGTTCCCATTCTTTTTCAAAATCACTATTGTCCTTTTCACGCAGTTTGTCCGTTAACTTTGCTAACTCTGCATAGTTCATCAACTTTTCTTGCCATTGTGCTTTGATGGTACTTCTCCGGTCTTCCAATTTTGAGCTATTAAGATTCTTGCTGCTGTTGTAGCACACATGAATAATTCCCTTTTTCTTTTGACAACTCTTGTCCTAACATACCTAACAAAAAAAGCTTCTGGTTTTTTGACAAATGTTATTTTAAACAGGCATAGATTTTCATTGGGAATGCAGCATGGGGCGGGGGACTAAAGATTAACTTTCTACTTGTACAATACAGCACCAATCCCGACTACAGACCAAATCCAACCACGGTTGCAGGTGTCAAACATAAAACAGATAGTTATCTCTCGCTTGGACTACTGGAATGCACTCTATGTGGGGCTCCCTTTGAACTACAACTAATCCAGAACGTGGCAGCTAGACTGGTGACTGGGAGCGGCCGCTGAGACCATATAATACTGGTCTTGAAACACCTACACTGGCTCCCAGTACGTTTCCAAGCACAATTCAAAGTGTCGCTGCTGACCTTTAAAGCCCTAAACGGCCTCAGTCCAGTATGCCTGAAGGAGCATCTCCACCTCCATCGTTCTGCCCGGACACTGAGGTCCAGCGCTGAGGGCCTTCTGGCAGTTCCCTCGCTACGAGAAGCCAAGTTACAGGGAACCAGGCAGAGGGCCTTCTCGGTAGTGGCACCCGCTCTGTGGAACGGCCTCACACCAGATGTCAAAGAGAGAAATAACTACCAAACTTTTAGAAGACATCTGAAGGCAGCCCTGTTTAGGGAAGCTTGTAATGTTTAATAGGTTTTTGTATTTTAGTGTTTTGTTGGAAGCCGCACAGAGTGGCTCGGGAAACCCTGCCCGATGGATGGGGTATAAATAATAAATTATTATTATTATTATTATTATTATTATTATTATTATTATTATTATTATTGACAAACTATGTTTTTAATTCAGTGTGTGGTTTGGTCCTAAGATGTCAATCCCATGCATACATACTCGGGAGTAGGACCTTTTGATTGTAGTGTGACTGACTCCTGAGTGAACATGCAAAGGATTCTGCTGTCCTGCCCTGCACACTAATGATTTTTGGGTTGCCAAGCATCACCTGCTACTCCATTTATGCTCCCTGTAGTATCACACAGGTTTCTGCAAACATTTCAATTCAGCAGTGTAACTATACTGTAGCTCTAGGTCAAGCAGGCCTTTGCTGCGAGAGCATTAGAAGTGATTGATAATTCACACATTTCCATAGCCTGCTGCTTCTCCAAAAAAAAGGGGGGGGGAGAATTAAAATTCAGTCCCTTGATAATTAGCTCCTTTTGTCAATGCTTCAGTTACAGTTTGAGAGGAAAATATTCTTAAATGTCAAGAACCATGCAGTCTGATAAATATGGATGACATTTAAAAGCAGGGTAGGTATTTTCTACAAAATCGCAAGAGACAAGAGAGAACAGAATGTGGTTTTTATTTATTTATTTTAAAAACCAGACAGCGGCACAAGTTTGGGAATTCTCATTATTCCAACCACCATGCTTCTGTAAGTTAAATATTTATGTAGTACCAATTGTGTGCTAGCTGAGCTAAATTAATAATAATAACAATAAAAAATAATTGTATGCCACCCTTCATCTGAAGATCACAGGGCGGTTCATAACATAAAAATACAAAATGAGAACACAAAATACATAATAGAACTAAAACAAACTAATATTCCCCCTCCCATGAAAACATTTTAAAAGTGATAGAATGTTAATAAGCCAAACACCTGGTTGAAGAAAAATGTTTTTGCCTGGTGCCTAAAGATATGTACTGAAGGTGCAAGGTGAGTCTCCCTGGGCAGAGCATTCCAGAAACAGGGAGCCACCACAGAAAAGGCCTCTTCTCATATTGCCACCTTTTGGATGACTCATGGAGAAGGACCTCAGATGATCCCATCCCGCATAGCAGGCTGAAATTCAACAGGGACAACTTTTCCTAGCATGGAGATGGATGGGGAAAGAGGTATATCTGTTGAACGTATGCCTGAAAACAAAAGTATGGCAATCATACGTATCAGAAATATGCTAATTATACTTTCAATTTTCAGTCAAAAATAATGACTTTAGTGGTGTGGAAATTTCTTCAGCAAGCACTTGCATTCACTTTTTCTGATCAGTACCATTGATTCTCTTGACTATTACGATTTTGGAGCATTTTTTTCAATGGTTGATGTGTCTTCCTCACTCCTAGACTGGTCACATTGGTAATCCCATGAAATCAAAGATCATGAAGTAACGACATCACGATGTTATGTAGTCTATAAATTCATGTGCAAGATGAAGAGCAAAGCAGGGCAAGGGCGAGTGGAAGCAATTTGAATGAATAAGGAAACATTTTCACAGGAAGTGCTGAAAAATAATTGAAACAGGAGTTGAAAATGATGGGGGGAAGTGACTAGTTTGGGGCTCAGCCATAAAAATATAGATTTTCCATATTCATACATTGTCTTATTATGTGATTCATCTCTGCCGTCGCTCTCCCCGTCTCCCCAAAATAGGCTCAAATGGGTTCTTGACATTTTCTGTAATAATCAACAGCAGGTCTGCACAGACTAGACTTTTAAAATTCAGCTTTTGCAGCATCATGAAGAGAAATCACGAAACAGTAACTGATTGTGCTGCCTTTTAGAGTTTGGAGTGTGATGGAACACCCAGATGGAGATACTTGGTCAACACCACCAATTAAGAATGCAGTGGAAAGATGAAATAATAAATTATAACTTTATCCATGGTTAAGCAGAGCCCAAGAGTTAAGGAAAAAATAGCTTCATATTAAAACCACAGCACAAGCATGGCTTCCTTTGAAGTGCTTCCTGATAAGACTGTAGCCTTACTCAGATGTTATTTAATTGCACCCATGAGTGGTCATGCATACTGACACTGCCCACTCCAAGAGAAGAAGAAATTTTGAGTGGGAGAGATCAGTTAGACTTAAAGCACCCATGCAAGTAATAAACGTTGGCCTGTAGGTGGAGAGATAGAGGCAACAAATGCACATTCATTCAGTTATAGTACTACCAAGACAACAGGGGAGAAGAAAGAATAATAGGGGGAGCCCCAGACCATTGTGTTGTTGTGCAGTGGAGACTCTAGCAGGCATGGGGTGCTGATGCTGAAGTAAGAACTCAGAATACTGCTATAATCTACTTTCTCTTTTGCTCTTCCAACCCACTAAGCCTCAGGGTATTTGAAACCTTATCCTTCCTGCCATATTCTTCAGAGCAGGGATTCACTGTCTATCAGAGATATCCGAAGAAAAGCCAATCTATACTGACCTACACCTCACTGTCTAAATCCAGGTTCTTTCTCTGCAGGATAGAGATCGTGGGTGAATCACAGCCTCACTTCAGAAGCTTATTGGTTTCCACATGTTTGACTATAGGAGCATCCAAGGCCCTTAGCAGGCATGAGAGTCAGCTGAGATTGCATGAAGTTGCAAATGGCATTATCAAGCTAGCCCTCCTCCCCTTTCAAATGCCATTACTGAATGCTTGGAGAGATAAGTAATGATAATGAATTCTGTACTGGTCTTTGGCATCACCAATTTCTTATTTACTGCTGTAGGAAAAGGAATGGCTTCTTTATGATCCATAACCAGTATATGAACTCTGAGAAAATCAAGTACCTTTCGTATGGAATTTCCACATTTGCATCCCTTAGAATACAACATTCTACAACATGCTGTTGGTTAGTCGTTTAGTTGTGTCCGACTCTTCATGACCCCATGGACCAGAGCACGCCAGGCACTCCTGTCTTCCACTGACTCCCGCAGTTTGGTCAAACTCATGCTGGGAGCTTCAAGAACACTGTCCAACCATCTCGTCCTCTGCCGTCCCCTTCTCCTTGTGCCCTCCATCTTTCCCAACATCAGGGTCTTTTCCAGGGAGTCTTCTCTTCTCATGAGGTGGCCAAAGTATTGGAGCCTCAGGTTCAGGATCTGTCCTTCCAGTGAGCACTCCGGGCTGATTTCCTTCAGAATGGATAGGTCTGAACTTCTTGCAGTCCATGGGACTCTCAAGCATAATTCAAAAGCATCAATTCTTCGGCAATCAGCCTTCTTTATGGTCCAGCTCTCACTTCCATACATCACTACTGGGAAAACCATAGCTTTACCTATACAGACCTTTGTTGGCAAGGTGATGTCTCTGCTTTTTAAGATGCTGTCTAGGTTTGTCATTGCTTTTCTCCCAAGAAGCAGGCGTCTTTTAATTTTGTGACTGCTGTCACCATCTGCAGTGATCATGGAGCCCAAGAAAGTAAAATCTCTCACTGCCTCCATTTCTTCCCCTTCTATTTGCCAGGAGGTGGTGGGACCAGTGGCCATGATCTTAGTTTTTTTGATGCTGAGCTTCAGACCATATTTTGCGCTCTCTTCATTCACCCTCATTAAAAGGTTATTTAAATCCTCCTCACTTTCTGCCGTCAAGGTTGTGTCATCTGCATATCTGAGGTTGTTGATATTTCTTCCGGCAATCTTAATTCCGGCTAGGGATTCATCCAGCCCAGCCTTTCGCATGATGAATTCTGCATATAAGTTAAATAAGCAGAGAGACAATATACAGCCTTGTTGTACTCCTTTCCCAATTTTGAACCAATCAGTTGTTCCATATCCAGTTCTAACTGTAGCTTCTTGTCCCACATAGAGATTTCTCAAGAGACAGATGAGGTGATCAGGCACTCCCATTTCTTTAAGAACTTGCCATAGTTTGCTGTGGTTGACACAGTCAAAGGCTTTTGCATAGTCAATGATGCAGAAGTAGATGTTTTTCTGGAACTCTCTAGCTTTCTCCATAATCCAGCGCATGTTTGCAATTTGGTCCCTTAGAATACAGATGTCTTATTTTGCAGTTCTGCTGATCATGCACAGTCCCTACAGATGCTCATTAGCATAGCTGTTTTGAGATATAGGAACACAGGGAGCTGTCTTATACCATGTCAGATAGTTTGTTTACCATGTTCAGTATTACCTCTACTGACTGGTAGTGGCTATCCAGGATTTCAGGCAGGGCTCCCCCCCACCCCAGCCCTTCTTGGAGATGCTGGGAAATGAACCTGGGACTTCTGCATGAAAAGTACAAGCTCTACCACTTAGCTATGGCCTTCTCCACTATGCACCTGGTTTCCAGCACATTCTATTTTACCATGTGTTAATGACACTTCATACTTGGGAAGGCTGCTCTTTTGGGTGAATCCTACTTTGCTGCTTATTTCTCAAGTGAGCTAGGCTTCTCTGTTCAGACTGCTTGCTATGCATAGCATGGTGCTGCTTTTTCCTAGGGTGGTAACTTTAAATGCAAAAATCACTGGTTTTCTATCCTCTCTGAAAATGCTCAGGGTTTTCTTTTTAAACGAAAACAACCTAAAAACACTTAATTAGGAAACTCCCCAAATCCTCTTGGCATCTTACTTCAAACAGGAGAACAAGTTGTCTGCAGTTTAGATTTAAAATTCACATTGCTGTACTGTATTTTGATTTTCTCTGATAAAAAATGCTGTATTCCTTTATTAAGCAAACCAAATTGGACAATATTACTTGTTACACAGTCCTTTGTGATGGAAAATCATCTGCTGCTAGATTATTTTAGAGTGAAACAAGTTATTTTTTCTGAAATATTGTCACATTCTTACATTAAATATTTCTTTCTGTTGCAAAATACCACTTCTGTGTAAATCTTGATTGAATCCCAAGCCTCAGGCTTCAGCTTCTTTCTAGATTAGCCAAGTGCATTGCGTTTATTTAACCATTAGCTTTTATTGAAGGATAGATGAATATCTGTCCCCCAAGAATAGTGAATTAGCTACTTCCTTGTAGCAAAGTATTCACCTTTTATTTTTACTCTTCAATGGAAATACTATAAGTCCAACTTGCACATTACAATTGAACAGGTAATATGGTATAATCTTGAGAAATATATAGAAATATAATGTAATAAATAAATTCTTGTTTTCATGTACAGAAAACCAGAAGAAGCATTCTTGAATAATAAGCGATGGCAGTGGGTGCTACTTACAGAATTAATAAATGATGACCAATGCATATTAATAAAACAGAAAAATAAAAGTCTGTAAAACATATCACTGATAACTTCAACTGGGAAATGGGAGGGAGTAATATTTAAAAATGTTCAAAACATTTCAGTGGCAGATTCCAAAGGCAGACTGTTTTTTAAAAATTGTGTACATTTAAGCACAGCTAAAAACTTTGGACCCTAAACCTGTACAGTTTGCTATCACTGGGGTGCAACCCTATCTGAGAGCAACAGAGCAACCTAACCCCTCCCTGATGTGGATGGTGAGCTGGGATGGAGGTGGAAGGAGAAAGTTTGCTAGTGGGAAACAATTATTATTGGCACGTCTGAAAGTTGCTTAAATTAGTCAGCTCTTTGATTACTGTAAACATAGTGACTTGATAACTGCCTTTTGCTACCATAGGCTCTATCACATAACCAAAGCAGAGACTACCTTTGTGGTCCCATTTATGATTTTTAGGTTATTTGTGCAGGCTTAAAAAACTGTTTTATCTGTTTTATTGGTTGTTTGGTTTTTTTTGCTATAGGCAACCTCTGTTGTATAATCTCTATAACCAAACTGTGAGCATCTTTAAATCTTTACTCCCACAATGGGAGTTTGTCTCTCCCACCCATCACTGGGTGGTTTTGAAGGCAGAAGCGTCTGCTGCTAAGCTTCAACATACTTGTCTGCCGATATAATTGGAAGAAGAGTTTCTGTAGAAGGCTATACCCCAGTGGGGGAGATTGGCCTTCTTTAGAAGGAGATACCAACAAAAATATGTTCTAACACAGTCTTATTTCACAGCTTGCATGTGTTCTGTCTGCTTACGTGACACGATCACCCTGAAAGACAATCATACCTAGTAATTAAAGTATTTCCATCACCAGTAGCTCAGGGAGAAACAATTAGGAACACAGGAAGAAACACAGGGTGTTGCTTTATTCTGAGTCTGACAATTGGTCCAGCTAGCTAAGTATTGTCTACAATGACCACCGGCAGCTCTCCAGAGTTTCCGCCTGTCCTAACTTGGAGATACAGTATTGAGGACTGAACCTGAGCTACACTCTTTCCCTAACAAACAGCAATTCAATAACATTGCACCACAGCAGGGGGGGGGGGGAGAGGCTGCCTTGTACCACATCAGACCCTTGGTGAAACTAAAGCTATATTGTTTACACTGACTGACTGACTGACTGACTGACTGACTGAAGCTGTCTAGGGTTTCAAACAAGAATCGTTTCATGGCCCAATTCCTCACCTTGAATGACATGGACCCAGCCCAACCCGAAAGCATGCCAGTGCAAGTAGATAAATAGGTACCGCTGCAGCGCGAAGGTAAACGGCGTTTCTGTGTGCTCCGGTTTCTGTCACGGTGTTCTGTTGAGCCAGAAGTGGTTCATTCATGCTGGCCGCATGACCTGGAAAGCTGTCTGTGGACAAACGTCGGCTCCCTCGGCCTGAAAGCGGAGATGAGTGCCACACCCCATAGTCACCTTTGACTGGACTTAACCATCCAGGGGTCCTTTACCTTTACCTTTGCATGTGTAATCAGGGTTTTAAACCTAATTTAATGTGGCAAGGAGGAGCGGAAAGAGGGAGAAGCAAGAGTCTCTTGCCTATGTCACCTTCTCCTCTCCCAGTTTAATTGCTGTGGATCACATGTTTAATTAGGGGCTTAAATCTTGATTAATCAGGCAGTCATCCAAACACAAAGCCCTTTGACAGCCCTGAATCACTCCAGGTAAACCTAACCTGGGAGGTGTCTATTGGATTGACCTGGATCAGTTTGGGATCCAGGATTTGTCTAGAGCCCTATTTCCTAATTTCTAGATGCTGGCGATTGAACCTGAGATGCTCTACCACTGTGCAATGGTGAGTATATTGCTGTATATACAAGATGAAATATTGAAAGAAATAAAGACTGGCATAATATAACGTCTGGATATAGTCATAGCTGAGAGTGCTTTATTATGAGAATGGTTAGAAACAAAGAATAGAGTGAACAGTTTAAAGGGGGGCTCAGTAGTAAACAAGAAGCACTTCTGAAACACCTTTCTTGTATCTTAAAAGGCAGCAGAGCAATAGAGGAAACCACAGTGCATTGCTTCAAAAGCTGATAGCCAGAGCAGTACCAGAGATAGGTACCTGATGTTGTGATGATAGTAACTCAAAACCAGTTCCACAACAATAGGCAACTTTTTCTCTCTCTCACATTCCACCAAATACCAAGGCTTGTGAAACTAAATCCTTTTCTGATCCTTCCTAGGCACCAGCCAGGTTTTCTACCTGGCCATTAACATTATAAAATCTGATCTCATATATATTCTAATAGTTAAGGCACCTCAGATGTTTATTATTGGCAAATTTCTCATATGAGAAGAAATAGCCAGAAAACGCTGGGGGATCTTTGGTTTCCACTAAACTACAGATATGCAGGTGTGATGAAAACACTTTGTAATTCCTACTCTACCCAAGATGTTTATATATGTATGTCACAGAGAATCTTTAACCCTTCAGATGTTCAACTCCAGTTCCGTCACCTCCTGCCATTCCTATTCAAGATACCAGTAGCCAAATGCTGGATCGCAACTACTATAATAGCCTGTATCATCTTTGTTAACATATCACCTGCAAATTTTAGGAATAATGCCGATAAGCCATTTTCATATAAACTAAATCTTTGTAACTCTATTCCAAACCCGAAAGCGTCAAAGCATATTGGTGGATATGATTAACAAAGTGACAGGATCCAAAATGGTCTATGCTGGCCTTTAGACAGCAACAAGTAATGTCTGCTCTTTCAGCACAGTACATGCAGTAAAAGGTATCTTCTAAACCACATTGGACCACATGTTGCTGTTTTTCTTCGTTAACAATAGTGCAATCCTATACAGAGTACATGAACCCCATGGAGGTTAATGGGAAACATCTGATGCAGCACAATCCTGTACATGTTTTCTTGTAAGTAATCCCCATTGTGTTCATTGGCTTACTGCCAAGTAACTGCATTTTGTGAATGGAACCTGGGGAGAAATTTGATTCAGTTTGCAGTTAAAGCTGAACTTAGGAAATTTACACTTTCCGAAAACACAGCCATCTTTCAAAATTCAAATTTTTCTAAATTTTGAAGTGCAGCTCTCCAGCCAAGCAATAGGCCCAAAACCATCATATTAGGGTAAAGTATGCCTATAAATGAATATATTAGTGAAAATAACATAACCTAATGCATTTTATTAGGAGAAATTGCTTGCAAAAATGTGTAAATTTGTCAAAACGACATGTGGAAGTGTGTCTGTTAGGAGAAATTCACAGTAAAATGCTGAATAATTTTTGTAAGGTGTTTAATAGAAAAGAAATAGCAAATTGCTGCAGACATGTACATAACTGAATTTGATAATGGAAAAATGATAAACCGAGAGAACCAAAAATTTACGGATTTGTACATCCTCATAGGTGGCTTCCAGTTCTCAATGGAACAGCATCTAACTTAGCTAGTAATAGATGCAAAACGGATAGAACATTTTGTTATGTTCTTGAAATGCTAGTGTGCAATGGATTGCGATGAAAGCAAAGTATGTTGTCAAATCTTCTCTTTTTTAAGGGAAAAAAAGGTTAAAGAACTTGAAAATGAAGCAAGAACACAAATATTCCGACTGACATCTGGCTATTTGGCAAACTCCCCTGGCAGACAGGTTGCCAGTTATGAAATTATCTATCTGTCTGTCAACATGGTTAGCTTGTGGAAAAGCTGTCAGATACTCCAGGCTACCTTGTAAAAAGTGTCAAACTGGAATTTGTGGAATCATGTCATTCCTTTGCCTGCTGTTAGCCAATATATAGTGAATAATATGGATGTGAATGGCACGTCCAAAACTAGGTGAATTCTGTTTTGTTTGCCTTTTTGTGCTTTTAAATATGGCTCACATAAATCTTGGGCTAGACTGTTAAGATGACAGATAGCTACCATGGTAACAGTAGGTTGCAAAGACCTAAACCTTCATGTAGATTCCAAATGATGACATACAGCCATTTCCTCAAAAACAGCTGTCCAAAAGTTGCTTAAATAAGCAAATTCATAGATTTATCTCCACATACCAACTCCAAAGTCTGAAGGAGTTTGAAAGGTGGCTGATGATGATATATGAATTTGGGGGAGAAGCGCCTGTCATGGGGAGTGAGAGGTGACTCTATAAAGATGATAAGGACTTGAAATAAATAGTTATAGCATGACCAGAGGATTTTTTCTACACACAAAACACTTCTTTTCATTTGATTTTTTTTCTGGATTCCAATAAGGGTGCACTTCCTCTGCCCGAACTAATATGCACAAACTTTTGTAATCCATTATCACTCTTTCCAGACATAAAATATAAATACAAATGTTTTCTTTTTTGTCTTGTGCTGCAGTGTTTTATACCTAAATATCAGCATCATAAGGAGACACATGCTTTGAGACATTAACATTCCTATTATTTGTAAACAAGTCACAGCCCATGGTAAAATGTATTTTCTTAAATTGTAGATTTGCTTTTGCTTTGCAGTTTTTCTTGTACACCAGGTATTTAGATATATGGATTTGTCAATTTCTTGGCCATGCCAGTTTCACTTGTTTTCATTCCTAAGTCCCCTTTGTCCCATTTTTACATACAAATTTGAATTATTTCTTACCATACCTCCCCTGAAAAATATGACTTATTTAGTTGCCTTTCACCTTAAAGTCCCAGGGAGGGTTACAGCAGATGCATTTTACTCTAATACGTGCATTTTATATGCCTGCAAACCTAAAATACATTTTGGTACAGTTTTGAAACATTTGGGCATAACAAATTTAATTTTTTTAGGGAAGGGGTGGCAGGATGTGATGTTACTGCCAGCTTACATCTAGTTCAGGGGTCAGCAACCTAAGGCCAATGGGCCAGAAGCAGCCAGCAGAGGTTGTTTGACAGTTCACTAGCTGCCCCCCGAACCGAGCTGCCCGTTTGTGTGCTGTGCTAAACTGGCGCGGCACGGGGACTTGCTTCCACGCACCGAAAATCACATCTGCGCAGACGCCGAAAATCTCTCTCGCGCGATCAGGCCCACAGAGGGATCTCCGTGGGAACGATCTGGCCCAGGCCGGATAAACCTTGCTGATCCTGGTCTAGTTGCTTCTTCAGACAGCACCATTTCCCCAGGATAGAGCTATCTGTCCCCTCTCTCAGCTCTTTTCAGAGAACAAAGGCGGTTGAACCAGTGACACTACACACTTGTGTTGATGACATCACCCCCACCTCCAGCTTGGCTGTCTTCACTTTCAGTGGGGCTTATTGTGAGCAAGTAGCTCGAGTTAGACAAGATACACAGTTTGGGACAATACTCACTTAACGAAATGTTCTGGAATAACAGGAGTCATTAGGAGATCTTTCACCAAGAGATAAACTTTCCTCATGTTCTCTGTGAAACACTAGGCTCTGGATTTAGACTCATATCTGAGTAGGTAGCGTGACTCCTATAGATGAAAGGCTTCTGTTTCTTGAAGAACTGAGCAAAAGAGAAAAGTCTTATGATAAAAATTTTTGTCCTCAGCGATGCAGTCGCAGGGGAAAAAAATACCTGTTCAATATTGTCCTGTTTCTGAAATCTTATCAGGTGGTGGGGTAGATAATTTGTCACCGTGGCAACAGGTTGGACTAAATGGCCTTGTAGTCCTTTCTCATTCTATGAATCCATAAACAATTTTGACACAATTCTCATCAATGGGATTAAGTAGCCTTAAGTAGTTTGTGAGTAATGTAAGATTTTTGAAGTACAGGACTCAGGAGCATTTGCAATCATCGTATCATTTTATGCTTATTCTGTTTCTTTCTTGATTGCCTTCTCATTGCTTCTTGTTGTTGGGTTGGAATGACACATATAATCAAAGTAAGGAACCTTGATAAAGGTCAGGTTTCGTTTAGTTCATTGTAATAATTCCCCAGACCTTCAGCTCCTCATGCACAGTTTGGTAAAAACAGATTAACTGGAAATGAAATGCACATGTTGGGCCTCCAATTTCTTGCAATAAGAAAAGGCTCACAGTATTAAAATTCCATATAGCTTTGTTCAGGTAAGCAGTCAGAATTCAATGCCAAGTCCTTACTTCCCTTGCAACTAATGGGAAGGTATGATGGGAGTAGTAATCCAGCAACATCTGGAGGACTAGAAATTCCCTCAGCCTGGACTATAGCAATGCATTGTATATGGGGCTCACCTCTGAAGAAGATCTGGAAACTTTAGTTCATTCCAGACACGGTCACAAGGTTGCTAACTGGGACTTGGTTGTTTGAGAGCCAGCGTGGTGTAGTGGTTAAGAGCAGTGGACTCCTAATCTGGTGAACCGGGTTCACATCCCTGTTCCTCCACATGCAGCTGCTGGGTGACCTTGGGCTAGTCACACTTCTCTGAAGCCTCTCAGCCTCACTCACCTCACAGAGTGTTTGTTGTGGAGGAGGAAGGGAAAGGAGATTGTTAGCCACTTTGAGACTCCTTAAGGGGAGTGAAAGGCGGGATATCAAGTCGAAACTCTTCTTCTTCTTCTTCTTCTTCTTCTTCTTCTTCTTCTTCTTCTTCTTCTTCTTCTGTCATGTAGATGTTTTCCAACTTCCAGCATACCTGGCTTTGATCTTTAAGATCAAAGAATGCATGTGTCCATATGTACTTACTTGGACCTTAAGATCTTTTCTGGATGGCCTACTAGCTAAAGGGCCTTTTCTGTGGTGGCACTCCAGCTACAACCTTCCCAGAGAGGCTCACAGCACCAGCCTTGATGCCATTTTGGTGCTAGGCTAAGGCCCTTCCATTTCCCCAGCCTTGTAGTTTCATATTTGTTTTAGCTGCACATATGTTTGTAAGATGTTTAATTGGCTTTTTGCATGTTTTAATTTGTTGTAAGCTTGTTGTAAGGTGCCCTGAGGGCGTGGTTATAAGGATAGTATATAAATATATTAAATAAAATGTAAAAATGTAAAATGCTTTTATATTTCTTTACGTTGACTTTCTCAGGAGTGCAGTTGTACTTCATGCAGCAACCGTGTTTACTGCTGCTACATCAGAATTACCTAGCTGATCACTGCAACACAGAAACATACTTATTGCATTCTGACTGTCATTCTTCAGGAGCTTTCCCTAGAGGGTTTCTTTTCCCCCTCCCTTCATTTTTATTTGATTCCCATCCCTTTATTCCAAGGCTACGGGTGACATTTGGTCATTTTAATATATTTGAAGCAACTCCTAGAGTTTGGGGGAATGTGAATAATTATGATCATTCTTATTTTGAAAACTCTGATCTATGCTCTTGTTGTCTCTCAGCTACACTCCTGAAATCTTCTCTTCTCTAGGCACCCACTGTCTCATCTTGGTCCCCACACACCAATCCAGAACTCCCATCACCCTGATTTGGGGATACCCCTCCCTGGCTTCTGTCTACTCCCAGATTCAGGACAAAGTCATTCTTACCTTCAGTACATTGCTGCCAATGAACTTCACTCTTTGAGCTCCACCCCCCTCTGCTGTCTGAAGCTCTCCTGCTCCCAAAAAGTGATACTGCCCTTCTCAAGGGCCACATTTTTTGTGAAGGCTTTGACTTAACCTCCTAGTTCCCATCCCTTACTGCAACTAAGCCTGGAACCAAGCCTAAGCATGTATAACTGAATGTACATATAGGAGCATATGGATGTATATGAGACTGTATAACAGCTGAGAGTTGCCTATCTTTCTGTTCTGTCTTATTAAATGTTCTATGTGCTTTCAGATGTGTACCTAGGGATTGATAAAACTGTGCCCTGCCGGGGCACAAAAATCGCCTGTCAGACTATGGAGTGTATGATGTATTTGTGTGTGGCATTACAGCACTACTATTGTAGTGAGATCAAACCCAAGAGAAGACTCCCATCCTTCTTGCACCACCAAGTGCTGATGCAGCTCCTTGCCAATGGTGCAAGGGACCCTAGATACACCTCTGTGTGATTTAGGCTGCTCTATTCACTTACTTGTGAGTAAGTCCCTGTTGACTCATTTCTTACTTCTTAGTAGACATGTACAGGATTGCACGACTAAAATCTAAGTTGAAGGTGTGTTACCCACCCACCCACGCTACCTTTCATCTCTTTTTATCAAGCTAAAAGTGTTTGCTTGGTGATCCAGCTATAGAGAATCTGGAGTTTATGATACTGCAGTTGACAGGAATAAAATATGTGCAGCTTGTGAAATACTGTTCAAAGAGGGGGGGTAGTTTTGTGCAAATGCCACAGAATGTCATAAGGGGCTTTCTTTTCTTTTGTCTTTTTTAAATGAAGCTATTCACCAATCTGTTATGGTTTTTGGCATAGATGAGAAAGAGTCAGAAATAGAATCCCTTCATCAATGCCGTATCACACTTGTAATATTTTATTTGTTTGTAGTGATGTATCAGATTCCAGTTGCATCTGCACCTCATCTTCTGGGTTGAACAATTGCCTGCAGAAAATTGATACGTATAAAGAGAGGTAAGCTTCCATTCAATTTTTAAAGAAGGTATTTGATACCTGGATGTGTGGTCTAGAAGCATGAACACTCACTATAAAGCCAGATCAGAAGCTTAAAGTAGGTGACAATACATTCAAATCTCTGTAATGCACTGCATATTATAAACTACACAAAGTATTCCCTCCCCATCTGCATGCCATTTTCAATAATGACAGCCAACACTTAGCAATTAAAATATCAGGGTCCGAGCTTAAATAAGTACATACCATGTAACTGCATGCAACGATGATCAGCTGGCAATTGCTTTTAGTAGTGGAATCTCCAAAATCCTAAACGCAACATTAACCAAACATACATGAAAATAGAAGACTGTTTCTATTGAGTCATACCACTAGCTTAGCATTGTCTGCTCATCAGGGATCTCTAGCAGAAATTTTTGTCAGCCTTCCCTTGGAAATTGATGGACCTAAGTGAATTATGTTATGGAACAGCATTCCCAGAAAGACTTAGCTGGCACCATCTTTGTGATCTTTGGGGCAGCTGTGAGAAGACCTTCAGTCTCAGCAACTGCTTCATGGGGGCAAGAACTAGCATAGAAGAGCTGCTGTGCTTATTAGACCTGGCACTCTGCCAAGTCTGTGCAGAGCACAGTTAATAAAGAGTTAACTCCAATTTGCACTGTGTGACTTACTGCCAGCTTGCTCCTGACAAAGATTCACACTTCAGGTGTTTACTCCACCACTAAAGTAGGGTCACACTAGTATTCACTGCAGTAAATATGATAATTGCATAAAGTGTGAAGTGTCCTAGGCTTTAAACTTAAATGCAAATATCCTCCGGTGGCATCAAAAGAACTTGCTGCTAGAAATCCTACTTTCTTTTCCTTTTCTGCAAAAAAAAATATCTTCCCAGTTGCCCTTTGAAATATTGATCTAAATATCACCCCATGCAAAAATGTAGTCCTCTCACATTCTAACACCTGTGAATTATAAATGGTCACGTCTAATTACTCTGATACTTCTCCTTTAGCCTCCTTCCCCCTTTCCACCTTGTTGTAGCGTCCTTGGCATTTGGATTCAGTCACTTCTTTAATGCATTTGCTGCTTTGGAATCTGTATGCTCTTTCCATTTATTATACCCATTTGAGGAAGCTGCGATAGGAAAAAAAAAAGTGTGGTGGGGGGGGGGGAGAGAACCTATCAGTAACTAAGTCCTTCTCAGCCGCCAAACCTACAAAAAATGATTTAGCTAAGCAAACCTCAGCTCCATTCTGGATTCACAGCACAGATGCGTACTTAATGTAACCTGTTTCAGTGCCTGACATTATTTAGATAAATGTGCAAAAGGTATGGTACAAATACACTAAATTTATAATCCAAGCAACCCCTCTTAAGCATTCTTTACGGACCACATTCGTTCATTGGATGCTATTACATTTTCATGTCAGATGCTTTCCCTTTGTTTTTCATTTATTCATCCTCTGGAACATTTTCAGAACCTTAAGCGCAACATCCACCATAATTAAACTCTTTAAAAACAATGGGAGGGAGGGGAGTTTAAATACATGTTTGTTACTCTCCCACCGAAATCAGTGTTTCTTCAAAATACTTGGCTTTGGTGGATTGTGCCCTCCATCTCTGAAAAGATGCACCATTTTCTCAATAAAAACAGCACATGGGGAGATACTTGTTACAGTGGACTTCAGGGCCTTTCACTTTGAAGTCATCATTCCAAATACAGCCATTTAAACTTAAATCAACACTGTTATACTCTAACAACTACATAGTTGCTTGACTCCCAGTGGAAATCTATGTCTACTAACAACATAAAACTTCCTCTATGGCTAGAATTTGTTGACATTTTTGTTGAGTGTCTCAGAGTAGCAACACAGCTTAATGTCTATAAAAACAGTATTGCACACATCTTAAACTGAGGAACTTAAATCAATTGCAATAACACATCGCTGTACATGTTGTCTCAGTAAAGACAAGTCCATATTCATGGTGTCCAGATTTAAGGTTTGTTGATGGATCTGACACTTCCTTCAAATTACAAAGCCTTAAAAACACACAAAAAGCTGTTGAATTATGGTTTCTGGAATGTGTCAAATACAATACCAAAAATATGTAACATATAAAGTTTTACTTTATATTTTTCATGCATTTTTTAAAAAATGTGCATTACTTGGGAAATGGGGTGGAGCAGTATATAACATCAATGTGTGCAAATTACCACAAATTTAGACTGATCTGTCTGTCCCTAGCACAGGTAAAACACCTTAGATCTTGTGTAACCAAGTTGGTTTCCTCCAGATGTTGCCAGAGTACAGCTCCTATCATCCTTGACCATTGGCCACAATGGCTGGGGTTGATGGGAGCTGGAGTCCAGTGAAACAGATACGTATCCAAGAATTCGTGAGGTGACTTTGAGTAATTAAAATTTCTCCATTATGCACTGACACCATTCAAACTACGAAGAGTGGCTATTGCTTGGAAAGAAGCAGAACTAAGTACATTTCAACATTTTATTCAATGTATCGCTGAGTGAATCCTCTATGGTTTGCTACGCTTATTTAAATCATCCAACTGCCAATTCTGGATGTTTGTATGCCTGTTGGTTTTCCAGCAAGAAGAGCCATTGGAGCCAGTGCTGGCAGTAATCGGAGCCACCTCATCGTTATCCAGTAGTAGAAAGCCAACAAGCTAGCAACAGACAGCTGGTGCAGCCTAATATAAGCTATCTGTACTCCTGACTATCAACACACAGAGTACCAGCTGCACAGAAACATCAATTCTACAACTGATTTGGATTTGCATACCAAATATGTGCCTCATATTACCCCAAATCTTGTTAATTAATCCTGATGAAATCATAATGAATAGTACATTGACAGTAATGGAAGCGGATGAGATGAAATTTGAGCTCCCCCCCCCCCAACATTTGTGACATAGCTGCACAAGCCAGACTTGGGATCTAGAATTCCTAGAACGGAACAACAATAACAAGCATGGGATCTCAGTGGTTTATGACACTGTCTGAATGTGACGCTCTGCTCTCCTTATCCAACCTTCTGCAGTCTCCCTGGGCCACATGCCATCTCTCCAGGAAAATATTTGCAAAAATATCTATATTTGTCAAAACTACATAAAAATGTGTATATCTGGAGAAATTTGCACTAACATGCTGACAAATTTTCATGACAATTTTTTTTTAAAAAATAAATAAATCACAGATTGCTGTGGTAATGTGGAGAAATGAGAAACCGAAATCAACAGATTCATCCATTCATAGTTGTACCTCAATTATTTTGACTACTCAGTCTCAAGAGTTCTGCTCTTCAGAACACAAAGCTTCACTAGTAGCTGGAGCTTCATAAAAGTCAAATGTAAAGAAAAAAGAGGCTATTCTGTGGTAGTACTGTCTTTTAGCATCTGTTGGCACCATCCTAAATTGTGTCTTCCTCCCAAGCGACAATCTTAACCTTCCTTGTTATGTCTTTGAGGCCATCTTGCTGCTCTCTTTCAAAAGAACAACACCAACCGTCAATCTTCATAGCAAGTTAAGAGTTGGGGATTATTTTTTAGTCTTTTCTGGGTCACATTACTGCTTTAGCTAAGGTTTGTCATCCCGCTCTCTATCATTTCTAAAGTTCATCGTTTTTTCTAGTGCTTCTATCTATAGCTCTCATTCTGCCTGCAAATCTTATTCTATCTTGTGGTGGTTATTGCAATTTCTTTTACGCATTTACTTGTGTGTGTTTTCTAACTCATTATTTGAGTCACAACCTTTTGGAGTATCTAATGAGTTTAAAGTACGAATAAAAAAACCCACCTACAATAAATACAAGAAGACAATAAAAGGAAGAGAAAAACCATGGATGAGCACAAATACCAGATTAAAACCCGATAAAACACAGCATATGAAAACCTTGGGCAAATGAAAAGGTCTTCACTCAACATCAAAAATACTTATTTATTCCTGACTCTATTAAATCTATTATTTCTGATATCAGCTACTCTGCTCATTTAATTTTTCTTTCACTGCACTTTAATAAATATTACACCCTCTGTTTGTTTTCTTTCACTGGCTCCCTCTAGTGTTTCATATTAACTGGGGAGAAATCCACCTTAAGGCAATACCTTTATTTGTCCAACCAAAATAACGTGGAATCTGGCTTGCCAACTAAAAGTATTACCCTAATGTGGATATTTTTCATCTTGTGGACTGTCATACCTATCTTTGCTTTGTTTACTCATATTAAACTTTATGACAGTGCAATCCCATGCATGTCTATGCAGGAGGAATCCTACATGTTCAATAGGACATACATTTAATAGAACAGTGCTTATGACTGCAGCCTTCACTTTAAATCTCTTCATGGTCTTCTCTTCTTGCTTCTACTCTGGTGCTTGGTGCTTGCTCTGTGTTCTCCTTGTTGGCTCCTCCATTCACCATTCTTCTCATTCCTTCACTCTCTTTTGCTTTAGACCAAGTCAGAAAATGGGTCCATCTAGCTCAGAATCGCCTGCATTGATTGGCAGTGGCTCTCCAGTGTATCAGGCGGGTTCTCTCACAGCCCTACCTGGAACTGCCAGGCATTGGAGGTGGGACCTTCTGTGTGCATTGCTCTACCACAGAGCACCTCCACTCTTTCTCTTTGCTTCTCACTTGCGGACCATATGGAAGAACTCCCTCCTTATAAATATTGGCGGTTCTCCTCTTTGCTTGACTTTAAAAAGTCACATTTTATCTCTCTCCTATACCTGGGTTGTTACTGCACTCTTTAACTCTTCTCCTTTCTTTTACTCTCTGTTTTCCCTTTTCTATGAACCCCGTTCCTTTAATCCCATGACTGTTTTTTTAGATTGCAACACTGTGGGATTGTGTTTTCCTAAGTGCGAGTATTTCTATTAATTATAATAACGAGTTGATGATGGTGTGGGATTCCGGTCACAGCACGTTGACGCAAGAGGCTCATCTCTGTGTGCTATGCATTCATTCATAACAATATATACCATCCCTCTAAAATGAAATAATTATAAAACTATTCTCTTGGGTGGTATCCTCAGCACACCATAATTAGTTTTCTGAGTCTTCTCCTAGAGGACTGCATGATCTTTCAAAAATAATTCTTTCATCTTTGGCCATTTCCACATGAATAAATATTTCCATTTAAAAGGTAACTCTGAAGTGAATCCTGATCTTTTCTTATCTGCCAGCCTGATATTAGAAATAACTCTGGGTGGATGGGTAAACTGACTTGATCACCAGAACAAATCCATAGCGAGAACCGTAAAGGATGCCAGATTCGCTTTGAGCATTTAAAAGCATGGCATTTCATATTCTAGACAGGCCTGCAGTTTGATAGTGAGCAGGGAAAATGTGGCAATGAATATAAAATTGAGGGAAACAAACCTGTCTGTGACTGCACTGAAGGATGACCCCTTGTGATCATCTGAAGAAGCTATGAAAAGGTCTCCAGGCTGGAGTTTACATAGATAAGGGACTTGTCTCACAATTTATCTTTCATTTTTTTTTGTATATTTGTCCTTATGAAAGCTCCAAAGTGACTCTGTATAGTGCTCACAGTTACTGTTTATATCCATCTGTCACAGGCGTTAAGGGTAGCTGCATTTTAAATTACTTCATCATACTGCTGCTTTGACAATGACTCAGACCATACATGCGCATCCACCCTAGAGGTGAGAAAATGATTCTGGATTCAGGCAACCGTTCTTCAGAGAATCTCAGCAGCAGGAAGATGGTCAATCATGTACCCTAGTACCTGGGGCTGTTACTACAATCCATCTGCGGGGATTGACTAAAAGCAAGCACATTGCATAAAAACACTGCTAGAGTCTTGTTAGAAGGATAGTGCATTTTAGAAAAGCCTTACCGTGAACTAGGAAGCTTTAGCTCTCTTCTGCTCTGTTTTCTATCACAAGCAGTTTCACTTATTGTTCATGTTGCTGGGATGAACACTCTAGTCCTTTGTTCTGCTCCTAAGATTCGTGTTCAGCCCAATTTGGTAAGCAGCTTCAAGGCTTCCTGAAATGGAGGCTAGCATTTCAATATTAGTTGAGCAGCCTTCCTTACTGCATTCTGTTCTGCTACTGTAGCTCTTTTGCTCCGTAACAAAACATATTTGCATTATTACAGTGAAGGAGAACAAGCACTTTGCACTCTTCCACTCTGTTTGTAAACAGCACTGATGGACAGCATGGTTGTTCCCTCGATTTCCTGCGTTCGGGATCTGACTCCCATTGCTTTATGTCGTCAAAATGGCAGCACCCATCCATAAGTTGTAGGAATCAGCAAGTGTGGGAAAATGCCAAGGTTTGCAGAACTACAAAACTGAAATAGGACCCCCCCCCCCAATGCAGCCAAACTGTTTAGGGTAGAGTATGCCCAGTAGACACAGAACCCTGGAATGAAGGGGCTGGAACCCAAACAGCAACACACCGCACTACTACAGTGTGTTGCAGATGTTATTTATATAGCTTGAGTAAAAACCACAAGTCAATTTCTCCGTAATGCTATAGACATATACAACATGTATTTATGTTGTTGGAAGCAACCTGAGAAATGCACCTTGGAGGACAGCCATCATCTTGTTTAATGAGTGATTTCCACCAGCATCACATCTATTGGGTTAGAACTAGGAGTTCTGTCTGAAGCCATTGCCCAGTTGTACTCTGCAGGACATACAGTAGCATGCAGGAAGAGAACATTATTACCATCAGGTAATATTTCTGAGTGTTGAGAGAGTGGATATGCCAGGCTTCTACTTGGCACATTTTGCTGGTGTTTAGCCCGAAGGAAGATGGTCTGTCCTATAAATTACCACTTAGTGAAATCAGTTTTTATGCACTGACTCTTGGGACAATACTGCATGACAAAGCAGTCATTTAAATGGGACTCCAGTTCTCATCTCATGCTCTCAACAACCTTGCAAAGCAAATCCTACTCATAAGGTAACCCTGCAAATACCAACTGAAGTCTTTGAAAGAATGGTGGAATACAAATGTGGTAAGTAGCAACACACTGCATGCATCCATAAAAACTGCTGCATGACAGCATCATTGGAAATGCGACATCTGCAACAACTGACAGTCTGTGGGGAACTATAGACTGCATCTTATGGATGGTTAAGAGGTTTTTGTTGTTGTTAAGTTCCACAATATGTTGGAGTGCCATTGTATTTAAAGACTCAGAGAAATAGCAGAACTGAGTGTCGATATTGGAAGCATTTATCTTATGAACTTCTTGCTTACAACAGTTTTGTATTAACGGTCTCATTAAAAGCTGACAAAATAATATCAATTGCTACAGTAGCTGTACAATCTAGCATTGTGTGCTTCTGTGTGATGATATAAATGCATTTGTTCTATGCACCTTAATTTGCAAGGGAAATAATTGAGACAATAATTGAAGAAGATTGAATATATAATTGTATGTTTGGATAATGATTCTCAGCTTGGGTTGCACTATGTACTTTGATTTGCCATGGTAACCATGAATTGGATTTGTGACAGTCTGCGTTTCGCTTTAAGTGGAACTGATCAAGTCAACAATTCTAGATTTCTAGTTTGATCTGATGCCTTCCAGTTGACAGTTTATTACGACACATCTTTGCAGCAATTAATGCACATCTTTACCCAGTAAAAATAAGGATAAAATTGCATATAGAGGAAAATGTAGGGTTTTTGCTTATTGCATTTTATAATTTGGACTCTTTAATATTAATTTGCACTTTTAAATAGCCTTAATTAATTCTTAATTAGTTTGTGGAGCTTCTGGGTACTGTGTGCATTCATTAATTAAGAGACTAATATATGTTTTGTACAAAGGTTATGGAGCCTATTTCTTATGAAGAAAGGCTTAAGAATTGAAGGGTAGCTTAGAAAATGATGGACAGTAATTTAAATAAACAGAACATAAAAATACAGCAACAAAGTGAAATCAACAGCTGCAGTACACTCTTACAAACAGTACTGAATACTGAAGCCAGCGATAAACAGTCATTGATAGATAAAACCAATGAATAAGCAGCATAAAATCTAATCACAGTTGGCTCCCAGTACAACTGTTTGTAGAAATATTATTTATTAATTTATAATAACAGAATATACACTAAAATGCTAAGATGCTTGGTGGGAAAAAGTCTTAGCAGTTTGCCTGAAACTCAACAGTGGAAATAATAGCAAGTTTCTGTGGGGTTTTCTCCCCTCAAAATAGTTCCTAAAAAGTGAACCATATGGCCATATCTGTCATCTTTCAGATTTGAAAATAAGGGATCAGCAGCCTCAAAAATAAGGGATCAGCAGCCTCACCTGTCCCAGGGACAGTCTATGGGATATCTAACAATCTGGGATAGCAACGGGAAGCAGTGGGAAACGGCACTGGAATAAGGGAATTTCCTGCAAAAAAAGGGAAGCTATGCATGTGCCTGGCTTGGTGCTGACATGTAGAATATCCCATGTGGAAAAGTGCAATACCCTTCCAGAGTCTGCTATCACTGTCATAGGGGCATTCTGAAAAATCTCATAATAGAAAACATAATGTCAATGGCAGAATAGGTGATTGGGTTCTCTTAACCATTTATAGTTACTGGTATTTTTAGGGGGGAGGTGTTGGAATGTTGTGACAATGTCATCATTATGCAGTTACTACACCATTCCCCATATTCAGATTGGATCTGCTGTATTTTCATTTGAGTGTCATGTGTACAAGCACCATCTCTTTCTGTGTGGAAGGGGTGGTCGTTGGTGGTCATGGTTTGGGAGAGATCTGACTTGTGCCACTTCCCACTGGCCGGTGCAAGTTGTCAGTTTGTGGGCTCAGTTCAGAGCAGAGATATGGCCGATAAAGAAGATGGTAATGTCCATGACATCAGTAATTAACTACAGACAAAATTTCGCCACAAACACGGGGTTGCCCTAGCTCAGGCTATGCAGGAGGTGCAGAGAGGAAAGAGAAAGCTGCGACTTCCGGTCGGTGCCAGCGCTTAATGGCGGTCCTACCTCCGAGCTCCGGAGAAGGACTGCTTCGCAAGTTCGGGTCTTACCCGCTACGGCGAGCGGGGGACCCCTAAAATCTCAGGCGCTGAAGCCTGAGAACAAGGAGACTCGGTGGGCACCTTTGCGCCCCCCGGTACCGTGAAAGAGCCTTTTTAAAGGCTACGGATCGACATCGGGAGTGAGCGCGGTGCTGAGAGTCGTTACCCAGCCTGCGAAGTGAAGCCGCATCGCCATAAGCGGAGAGCGCCGATTCCTTCCTGAAAAGAAAAATTTGGACGGAATTCCCGTGAGTAGGAGCTGAAAAATAATCGGGACCCTTTAAACTCTGAAAATTGAGCTAAAAGCGGGGAGATTAAATCAAGGAAGTCTGCCTCCCCCCGACTGCATGAAAGTGAAAGCAACGGAACTTTAAACTTGCATCCGTTGAAACCCGCTCTTTAATTAATCAAACCGGGCATTTAGACCTTAGATCTCCCCTCTAGCTAGCAGGGCAGAGGGGAGGTGAATGAGACTTTAATAACTGCATGATTTATCTGAAGCAAAAATCCTCCGCTGTCTCATCTATTGAAAGCACGAAGCGGTCTGCCTCTTTAGAACAATAGGACACTGAACTGACTTTTGCCTGCAAAGTGATACTGTGATACAAAGTTTACACAGTGACTGGCTACAGTATATTATAAGAAGAAACAGCATAAACTGGGAAACTGTGGCAATTTGCAGTTACAAGCTTCTAGTAACATTGACTTTGACTGTGTTAATCTCTCTTTTTTACATCTTTGGACATTCTCCTTTGTTTTCGTATTTGGATACTTTATTTTATGGCCATTTTGATTTGCTCCCCCTAGAGGGTAAAGTAAAGTTCGGCACGGCTTAGGACAGTGGAATTTTCCAACGGGAAATAGCTCCCGTGGGAAGTGACCTTGACATGAGTGGCGCACAAGAAGAGATAGTCACAAGAGCCAAAATCAGGCAACAACAACAACAGCTGCAACAGCAACAGACAAAGAAAAGAGGCTCAATTTCAGCTGCAACTCCAGGACCAGCAGGAACAACAGAACAAGAAAAAGGAGCAGCTGCCTCTATGGAAGCTGTGACAGATGCTCTGCTCAAGATAAATCAAACTTTGGAGTCTTTGACAAAACAGACTTCAGAAAATACACAAAAATTAACAGAAATATCAGTAAGACTAAACCAGAACACAGAATCTATAAATAAATTGGTGGAGGAAAACGCTACTACACGTAAAATTGCCGAAGATGCCAAAGCTACTGCTGGAGAGACGCAAGAGGAATTAGAGCCGATTGCTAAGAAGGTTTATGAGCATGATGCAACCTTGGCCTTGTGGGAGTTACAGAGAAAAGAGAGAAATTTGAAATTAAGATCGATTCCGGAGAATGAGAGAGACAACCTTGCGGAATATCTGACACGGGAGTTTGTGGACTGTTGGGATCTGGAGGAAGACGAATTCAAAATTACAACAGCTTTTAGACTGGGTAAAAAGCAGGACAGAAAGACCCCGAGAGACTGCCTGATTACATTTAGATCCAAGGAGGAAAGAGACAAAATATTAGGACTACATTTTGAAAAGGCTCTGCAAATTGGCAACTCAACTGCACAGATCTTTAAAGATATCCCAAAATATATTCTGGATCTAAGAAACTTTTACAAGGACCTGGCTCTTTTGTTAAAGAAAAATTCCATCCGCTTTAGGTGGGAATTTCCACAAGGACTGTCATTCGACTACAAGGCAAAGAAGGTGAAAATAAAGACAATTCAAGATAAAGACAAATTTTTGGCAAGAAATCAGGAGGACCTGCAGAAGGGGACTGTGGACGTACTTGCAGAACAGAGGAGAGCGCTAGATATTCTGAATCTCTCGATTGGACAAAAACCACCACCATCAGAAGAAGAGCAACAACTTGGAGCTGTTGGAGGAGCTTTAAGAAAATAACAAGATGGCTCTGCAATTCCTTAGTTGGAATTGTAATGGGCTCAATGGGCCTTTGAAGAGAAGACAAGTATTTCATATATTGAATAGAGAACAACTGGATTTGATATGCCTACAAGAAACCCATATAACTAGAGCCCACAGGAGACTACTCACAAACAAAAGGCTAGGACAAGAATTTGTTTCATTAGATAAAGTTAAGAAAAGAGGAGTTGTAATATATGTGAAAGAGAAATGGGCTCCAAAAATGATATTTAAAGATGAACAAGGGAGATACTTGGCAGTGGAGATACAAGTACAAGGAGAAAAACTCTTAGTTGTTGGAATCTATGCACCAAATGAAGGCAAATCTGACTTCTTTAAGAGACTTCATGAAACCTTGACGGACTATCTGGATTACAATATGATAATTATGGGAGACATGAATGGCGTGGTCTCTACTAATATGGACAAGGCACAAAGACTAACAATTAGTAAGGAAGGGAGACTTCCTAAGACTTTTTTTGAAATGACTGAAAATATGGACTTGATAGACATATGGAGAACAAGGAACCCTCTGGAGAGAGAGGGAACCTTTTTCTCCCAAGCAATGATGACCTGGACCAGAATTGATCAAATCTGGATTACTAGTGGTATGGCTCCAAAGATTAAGAAGGTAGAAATCTGCCCAAAAACTTGCTCCGACCATAACGCCGTGAAGATGGAAATGAAACTTACAACAACTGGTCAATTTAGATGGAGAATGAATGACACCCTCTTTCGAGACAAGGAGATCCTTATGAAGGCCCAAAAAACTTTAAAAGACTATTTTGAAATAAATTTGAGGGCTGACGTGGAGAAAAGAGTGATCTGGGACGCAAGCAAAGCGGTGATGCGAGGCTTCTTGATTCAACAAAACTCAATAAAGAGGAAAAAACAAAATGAGAAAAAAAGAAAAGATTTTGGAAAAGATAAAGGAAGGAGAGAAAAAATTAAGAGCAAAACCAAAGTCCCAGGAGATTTTAAGAGAGATCAAGTTATATCAAACACAATATATGGAATTGATGAACCTAGAGATTGAATGGAAGATAAAGCAGATGAAGCAAAAGACATTTGAATCAGCAAATAAATGTGGCAAACTTCTGGCATGGCAACTGAAGAAAAGGCAGAAACTAAATACAGTTACAAGCCTAGAAGTGGATGGAAAGAATATATCTAAACCTAATGAAATTAGAAATTGCTTCCTGAGTTATTTCAAAAAACTTTATACTCAAGGCTCGCAAAATGAAGAAGATATAGACAAATTCCTTGATAAATATGGATTACAAAAAATCTCTCATCAAAGTAAGATGGATCTGAACCAGAGAATAACAGAACAAGAGATAGAGGCTGCCATTCAGAATATGCAACTGGGCAAATCTCCAGGACCAGATGGACTGACTTCAAGATACTACAAATCGCTGAAGGAATGGCTGATTCAACCACTAAAAGAAGTCTGCAATGAGATCCTTGAGGGAAAAAAGACACCTGAATCGTGGAAAGAAGCATATATTTCACTCATACCAAAGACAGAGACTGAAAAGACTCAACTGAAGAACTACCGCCCAATATCATTACTTAATGTGGATTACAAAATTTTTGCAGACATTTTGGCAAAAAGATTTAAAAAAGTGTTGATGGAGAAGATTCATAGGGACCAAGCAGGCTTTCTCCCTAAAAGACACCTAGCAGACAATGTAAGGAATGTGATAGACATTTTGGAAAAGCTAGAGGTGAACATAAACACTAAAGCAGTATTGATCTTTGTGGACGCGGAGAAAGCCTTTGACAATATTTCTTGGAGTTTTATGATAAAGAATCTTCATGGGATGGGGGTAGGTCAAGTTTTTGAGAATGGTATGGCTGCAATATACTCTGAACAAAAAGCTAAATTGATTGTAAATAATGTAGTGACGGAGGAACTTAAGATAGAAAAAGGAACACGACAGGGGTGCCCAATTTCCCCATTACTTTTTATTTCAGTTCTGGAGGTGTTGCTGAACATGATAAGGAAAGACCAGCAGGTTAAAGGAGTGCAGGTCGGAGCTAAACATTACAAGTTAAGAGCGTTTGCAGATGACCTAGTATTGACTTTGCAAGAGCCAAACACTAGTACGAAAAAGGTTTTAGAAATAATACAACAGTTTGGCCAGGTAGCTGGATTTAAGTTGAATAAACAAAAAACCAAAGTTTTAGGAAAAAATTTAACAGATACAGAAAAGGAGAAGTTTCAAGAGGAGACAGGGTTGACACTGGTTAAGAAGGTGAAATACCTAGGGGTCTATTTGACATCTAAAAATGCGAATTTGTATAAAGATAATTACGAAAAATGTTGGTCAGAAATTAAAAAAGATCTAGAAATATGGTCAAATTTGAAATTGTCAATGTTAGGCCGAATTGCTGTGATTAAAATGAATGTATTGCCTAGAATGTTATTTTTGTTCCAGACCTTGCAGATTCTGGATAAGATGGAATGTTTTAAGAGGTGGCAGAAAGATATTTCGAAATTTGTCTGGCAGGGCAAAAAGCCCAGAATTAAATTTAAAATATTGACAGATGCCAAAGAAAGAGGGGGTTTTGCCCTGCCGGACTTGAAATTGTACTATGAGGCAGCAGCATTTTGCTGGCTGAAAGAATGGATGCTCCTCGAAAATACAGATATCTTAGATCTGGAAGGTTTTAATAATGCTTTTGGTTGGCATGCATATCTATGGTATGATAAAGTCAATAGTGCCTTTAAGAATCACATTGTTAGAAAAGCATTGTTTAATGTTTGGATAAGATACAAAGATCTGTTGGAAAACAAAACCCCTAGATGGGTCTCACCAGTGGAGGCCAAGGCAGTGAAGAAACTCAATATGGAGGTCGGATGGCCGAAGTATTGGGAAATCTTGGAACAAGATGGAGATAAGTTCAAATTGCAAAGTTATGAGAAACTGAAGCATAAGGTACAAAATTGGTTTCAATACCATCAAATAATGGAATTTTTCAAACAGGACAGGAAAATTGGCTTCCAGATGGAAAAATCAAAACTAGAAACTGAATTGTTAGAACCCAGTACTAAGAATTTATCTAGAATGTACAACTTGTTGCTGAAATGGAATACACAGGATGAAACAGTCAAATCAGCTATGATTAAGTGGGCACAGGATGTCGGTCACAACATCATGTCAGATGACTGGGAATGGTTATGGAACACCGGTATCAAATTTACGGCATGTAATGCCTTAAAGGAAAATATTATGAAAATGGTATACAGGTGGTACATGACCCCAGTCAAGCTGGCAAAAATTTATCATCTGCCCGACAACAAATGTTGGAAATGTAAAGAGACTGAAGGTACCTTCTATCACCTTTGGTGGACATGCCCGAAGATTAAGGCTTTCTGGGAAATGATATATAATGAATTGAAAAAGGTACTTAAATGTACTTTTCCTAAAAAACCAGAGGCCTTTCTCTTGGGCATTGTCGGCCAATTGGTGCCAAAGAGGGATAGAATTTTTTTTATGTACGCTACAACAGCAGCAAGAATACTCATCACAAATTATTGGAAGACACAAGATCTACCCACTCTGGAAGAATGGCAGATGAAAGTGATGGACTATATGACATTGGCCGAGATGACAGGCAGAATCCGTGACCAAGGAAAAGAGACGGCGGATGAAGAATGGAGAAAATTTAAAAGTTATCTTAAGGACTATTATAAACTTAATGAATGTTAGAGTGTTGTGGTTTTCAGGAACAAAGGGATACAGTGATATAAGGTCAGAATACAGAGATGACTAAGATGACAGAGGTTGGAAAGTAACAATTGGGAGTTGCTATAAAATTATGGACATTGGGATGCAGAAAGGGGGGGTATGGGGAAGTCCCAGAAAAGAGGTTTATGAAAATATGTTATGAAATTATACGTGTATGTTTGTCTTTTTAAGTGTTTGTTTGTTTTCTAAAATTTTGTAAAACCAATAAAAATTTTATAAAAAAAAAAAAAGAGAAAGCTGCAGGCAGTTGCCAACATGGCGTCAGAGCCAAAAGATGCTGTAACCACTACACACTGTGATTGGGCCTCATGGCTGCCTGCCAGCCTGCCGCTGTCTCTCTCGGTTGTCCCCTGTCTCTCTTATCCTCCAGATCACCGTGGGGAGATTAAAAGACAAAGTTGTAGGCAGGCAGGCACTTCTACTTGGAGAATGCACTGTGGTCTCAGGAGAATTGCATGCCCACAATGTGGCAATTACAGTTGACACCAATGGGAGCACCCCTCGCCCCAGAAAAGATCTAATTGTCAGTGGGGCAATGGATAGATAACAACTTGTGATCTGGCCCCACCTGCTTTTGGATTTGGTCCCACTCACTGCCAGTATGTGGTCCTCAACAGCTTTGTGGTCTTCAACTTTGAAAAATATTCCCACCCATGCTTTATAATTTCAGAACGGACTCAGGTTTTTCTTTAGTCTTGCTTAATGTACAATTTTCATACCATACTTGTTTTCTACTATTTTGTGTTGTTGTATGTCACCTAGATAGCTTGTGTTTTAAAGCAACCGTCACATGCAGATAATAAAAGAATATCATCTCAAGTATTAGACCTTGACTCAAACGACTGCAACTCCCAGTCTGTGACAATTATAATAACGCTCATTAAGTAAATTTCAGAGGTGAATGTTCACAAGGGCTATTTTGGTAATGGACCAAAAGTACATTCTGTATTGTACTGTGTATGCACTTGTGTAAGTCTTAATTGGCTTCTGCATCTAACTAAATTAGTGATCTTATTCATACTACAGTTTCCAAGGGAATGATTGAAGCACACGAGCAAGTAATTTAAAAGCAAAACTTCATAAGCATTCCATTATTCCCTGCAATCTCTCTCTCTACATATCATTTTAGGCATTTCAGTGCACATGTCAATATTCTGTTTAATCCCAATCATTAAATGATAGTCATTTCATGGCATGATTAATTATTTTTCTGCAGGCGCATTTCAAGGCCTTTCTAAGGCAATTTTGTCTTTGAGTGTGATTATGATGCACACTCCTATGTTCTGCCTCCTTTGTACAGCAAGGGAAAATCTGATCGGTGAAGACAGGTGTAGCTTCAAATATTCCAGATCAATGGGCTTTGATTCTCGTTGATTTGCTGGGTAAATAGGGGACTGTTATTTTTTGTTTCCCACATGAACAAGTGGGGGAAATTTCTGGAGCTTCTTAAAATGGGCATCTGAATACTGCTGCAAATCTGTGGATTTCTTTTTGAGAGCACTTATATTGCACAAAAATAATCTTTTCCTAGTAATAAGAGTCTTAGTGGGCAATGAGATTTGTTTGGTATATGCTCCCTACTGCGATATGAAGCTGTATAAGGCAAAGCAAGGAGATTTGGTGTTTGTGCATTAAAAGCCTGTTGGATCATGACAGTGGTCCATCTCATTGAGCATCCTTTTCTCACCTGCAAGGAGGACTTGAGTGCAAGAGCAGTTTCTAGCAAGTGCCTTTGGACATTGGAGGAAGAACATATTCATTGGGGTTAATAGCCACTGATAGCCTTATCCTCCATGAATTTGTTCTAATCCTCTCTTAAGGCCTTCCTTAAAGGTGCAAATCTAGAGTCCACTGGAGTCTTCCCACCATCTGAACTGGGACTCAAGGTGGCTTACAAAAATGAAAACAAGATGAGTGAAATACACATCATTGCTATAAACGGAAAGTGTCAGATAACACTTGCTTTGATGTAATGTCATCTAACCTACCTGCGATCACATCTGAATGTGCCCTCATTAAATAGGCAACATGATCTAATCTCCCTGAAAACAAAACAGGATGAATGCACAACAAACAGGCCATTGAGAAGCATTGCTGTGATTCTATGTCCCCATGGTTTGTGCCCCCTCATTTCCCCCTATAATTAATCAAAAAACAATTTATTAGCTACAGAAATAATATAAATTAATATAAATATTATGTGTGTGAGTGCAGGCATGCTATTCTGTTTCTATAGCCTTCAAACCTGGTCAGCACTCACTTAGATGTGGACGAGAGCGAAGAGAAACTCAGGGTCTGGCAAAGTCCTAAGTATAAAGACACTCTTGCTAGCAGCAACACACCCAAGCCAATATTGGCTTCCAGCCTGCAACTACAGCAGCAGACTCTGTTGTGCTGATTTCATTGCCAGGCTGATGGGATTGTCATGTTGAAGCATATTATTTCTCTTTCTAAAGCCAGGTTAGCTAATAGTTTAATTGCACTCGTCAGAAAATAAAGGAGAACCAGAGCCAGCTGTGTCCAGAATTGTGCACCTGTCTTTAAAAATAATAGCCAGATTGGGGGCGGGAGGGAAATGGGCGGATGACTGAGCATTTTTATTTCCTGGTAAGTAGCTAGGTGAGTTGGCAAGGTTTTTATTTTCAATTGCAAGTTTTCTGGCAAACCAGGAAACAGCTGTGCTGAAAACAGAGCATCCCTAGAATTTAAAAAGAAACCTAACAAGAGGGTGAAAGATTGTTTTTCTTCCGCCAAATCTTTGTTGGAAAGTGTTTTAATTTCTGAAATGAGTAATAAAAAACATAAAAGCCTGCTGAGCAGTGTCTCAGGGCTTATTAAACAGAGTTATCAGCCCTGTAAGCAATTTGGCGATTGCCCTTTTCAAATTATTTTCAAACACCATAAATACAAAACAGAGGTCTGGATTCAGAGATGTGCATTGCTGACCCTGCAGTTCTATGGCTCCTGGGAGGGCGCTCCAGAGGATATAGGTTGTATCAGATCTTCCTCTCCAAGAGGAGGGAGAGAGAGAGAGAGAGAGAGAGAGAGAGAGAGGACTCCAAAAAGGAGATTATTCGTTCCCACCACTGAAGCAACCTCCACAGGCCTTGTCCTACCAACGTCAGGTCTCCAACATCAGTAGAACCAAAAAGTGGGGAAGCCATTGGTAGCTTGGGGGACAACCAGGAAAGGAGCTGTGGAAGGCACAGATCTGAAGGATCTTAAAACCAATCCTGCTGTTCAAACATTTCCCTTTTAAAGGACAGAGGAACATAAAAGTGCTTCTACTGCCTCACTTCTGTCTTGCCAGTGAGAACCCAGCAGGGCAGTAGATGAAGCAGATGAACCACTTTTGATTCCATACACCCCAGCACCCCCACAAGCATTAAGATTACAACTATATTTACTTTCCCCACATATGTTGCAAATGTCTCCTTTTCAAGACATGTTTTTGTGCCTACTCCAAGCTATAGGATTGCAGCTAATGCTGCAGGAGTTGTCGTAATCTCTTCAGCTGGCTCTAGGATTCTGGACAAGGGATCCTCAGGGAAAGTGATTGTACCTGGGATGGTGTGTCAGTCTAAGGATGTGACATGGCATGCACCCAGTCTCGCCACTCTCTGGATGTGCGGGAGTTATAGGTGGGGTAACTGAGGGAAAACAGCATTGGACAGGATTCATAGAAAACCACACAATACTTCTGTGCACCTCAGGGAACTCTGAATGTCCATTTCTCTCACACACATTATTTTAATCCTTGACGTTCTTTGTGCACAAGCCTTATACGTTTGTATAGTAGTAGGACTCTTTGATGGAAGCCATTTTGCAAGGCTTGTCTACACAGCCCACTTTTGTAGAATTTACCCCTTTACAGGCCACTTTCCAAGTCAAGAATAGCTGCTATTCTACAGGCACCCAGTTACTACCTGTGGCAGATTTTCTACGACATTTATTGAACTGCCACTTGCCATTGCTTAGAGGTGGCTTGCCAGCTTTTCTTAAAGGTTCACACAAAACACACCAGACTGGTAGCATTAAATAGCATAATGCCTCTTACAGAACATCTAAAGCCTTATGATGTTTGGAATGCAAGCCTTGCAAAACACAGGTGTGAGGCTATTGCTTAAATTAACAAGCTTATGTTGTCTTAATTCTGTTATAAGTTCTTTTAATGCCTTTCAAGATTCATGTGGAGGCTACTTACTGTACTTCTCATTCCAAGCCCCCCCCCCCCCATATTTAAGGCAGCTTATTTGATAACACAAGGTGATTTCCTATAAAACAATTACTCCTGTGTTCTGATCCACACTAGGCAATTATCATCCAGTGGTGCTGAAAGCAATGGTGTTATGAACAGAACACAAAAAAAAACATTGATCAGGTTGCAAGGGATTGCAGAAACAGCCACCATCAGCAAATGTGGTGCAGTTTGTGGGAGCTGAATTGTTTATAAAATGCCCATTTTCCTGCATTTTATTCGAGCCCTACAGATTATCCATATGCTTTAAGAGCTTTCAAAACTGAAAGCAGGCAGAAATTCAATAGCCAGACATTGTCAGCTGTAGGACAACAGTTGCTTCTACCTTGCATCATTACCTTAGTGGTCTAAAGGAATAGGTACTTCAAACCAATTAGGAGACTGAGGATTGCTTATTTGCCTCAGAACAGGATATACTGAGCTTCAACAAAGAAACATGTTCTTGCTCTTTATTCCTTCTGAAAATGCATGGGAGGTGGTAGTTTTGGAAACCATCTGTCTATTTTAGCATTGACTCAGTAGAGACAGTTTTAAATTATGATTATGAGAACTGCCCTGTGATCTTCGGAAGAAGAGCAGTATACAAATTTAATAAGCAAGCAAACTCACAGGGCTTTATCATTTATAATTATATATGGTAACAAATCCGGCATGCAAAGTGTTAAAACTGAGGCATATTAGATCAGATCTTTCATTAGACCCAGACCCCATTATTTCTGCATTCCTTCTTGAGTGGGCAACAGCCATGGTAGAATCCAGTTTGAGCTTTGTTTAGTCTATGCCTAATATCTCCAAGCGGGACGCGGGTGGCGCTGTGGGTAAAACCTCAGTGCCTAGGACTTGCCGATCGCATGGTTGGCAGTTCGAATCCCCGCGGCGGGGTGCGCTCCCGTCGTTCGGTCCCAGCGCCTGCCCACCTAGCAGTTCGAAAGCACCCCTAAGTGCAAGTAGATAAATAGGGACCGCTTACCAGCGGGAAGGTAAATGACGTTCCGTGTGCTGCGCTGGCTCGCCAGATGCAGCTTGTCACGCTGGCCATGTGACCCGGAAGTGTCTGCGGACAGCGCTGGCTCCCGGCCTATAGAGTTAGATGAGCGCACAACCCTAGAGTCTGGCAAGACTGGCCCGTACGGGCAGGGGTACCTTTACCTTTAATGTCTCCAAGCAGATTCTGTCAAAGTGGGTGGGTGGGTAAAGACTCTGAAGGACTTCAGGGTACAACATAGGCACAAACCTGTAAAGTTGTTGGCTTAGTATAAACCAGACCTGGGCAATTCCTGTATTGCAGGGCTTCTATGATTTCTTCACCTATGCCTCAAGGTTCCTCAAGGACTATTTCAAAGATTTCAGATCACCCAGTTCTAAATAACTTTTGGAGCTGCTATCACCACCTGCTATAAATAATGTAAACGGTTCTTCTGCGGGTTTTTTTTGCCAAATATTATAATAAATCAGAGTATAATAGTAAAAAAGGCTTTACACCCCCCCTTTCCCATTCTGTTCCAACATACCAACTTAGATGTTATCCTTCTTCCACTCCGTCTCTTTTGGGACCTCAGTGGCTGGCTTAATTGGCAGATTATTTTCCCCCTCCTCACTCGAAGCATGTCCAAAAACTAAATCCAATTTTTCATCTTAAGTAATGGAACTTGGTGCACTCATGGGGACAGCGTCCAGAAGATCTGAACTCCCTTGGGGGCTTTCCATCCAGTGCCCCCACCCCCTCCTTCTTTACGAACTTGGGGGTGGTTTGCTGGGCATCCGCAGATGAGACTGCATCTTCCCTTACCCTGGGAAGAATTTGGGAGGCTGATTACTCCCATCTCAGCCTCTAATTACACCGTGGGAGCTGGAGAGTTGGTATTGTCAGTCGAATCCTGCAACAATTCTGTGCAGAAATTTTCTCCCTTTTGAGATTTCTAGCTTGTTTGACTCTTTGTCCTCCTTGATGTCCAGAGTGACACTTTCCCCAATATGCCTTCTCTCTCTCCTTCCTATAGAGCTTGTATACAGAGATAACCATGCACCACTGCTTCTTTGCATTGTACCAGGTTTCTGCTGTGCTCACCACATGTATGTTGTCCTTTAAAATCAAGCACCCATCTTCACTTGGAGGCTTCTAATAGAAGCATTTAAACTACCTATACACAGTGTCCCTCTCCAAATGTCTCTGGAAATAATATTTCCCCCTAAAGTTCTTTGGTCTCTTTAAACAGCTACCATGTCTGCTTGCACTTACATTGCCTATATAATTTATTGCTGAATTGCTGCAATAATTTGTTGCTAAATTGTTTCATATGAATCTTGTAATTCTTAACCTTCTGTCAACATTTCTGGTGACATTTCCTATTTGTTATGAAGGTTCTGAGCAAAAACCTGTGCATCTGATGACAAATGGATGCAATTAAGTTGCCATTTGGGAATCCCAGAAATGCTATATTCTGTTTGCTGCATCAGACATTCCTAGTTTTTGGTGTCACAGTCCTGGGCATATAATGAGCTTTAATACAGCAGCTGGTTTTGCTTTAACTTTTTGGATGCACAGTCAAATAAATATTTAGTAGGTTTCCACTGAAACTATTAGATGCTTCAATATATTCGGTATATGAATAGAGAGAGAGAGAGAAGGGCAGAAACTATTTCATGGAAGCTTAAACTTCTTGTATACTGTCCCAGACTGAAGCATTAGAGAAAATGAAAACACACATCTACAACTCACTTTCTTCCATGTCCTCTGCATTACTGAACACCATCTGTCATGAAGGCAGCACAGTGGTAAGTCAGAATAGCAGCCCAGAATCATTTCTGAAATATTGGCAATGACTTCACACAGCAGAGCAAATGAAGGCTTCACTGGGGAGGCAAGAACTTGCTTTAGTAATAACCTGAAAAATAAGTATATCAGTAAACTTCAGGGATCATAGCACTTACAGAACCTGAAATGGGGGTTTTCTAGTGTGAACTCGGCTACTTTACTTGGTTGCATCATGTGCTATTCATTTCATGCAATTATCTTACCGCACAGTCAGGTTATACCTTAAATTAGCATTGGGGGGGGTGTGTGGACACCTATGAAGGTTTATAGAAACCTGAAGCAAAGAACATCTCCCAACACCATTGGGATGTGGAGGGATGAGGTGAAATGTCATAGATGATAGATAGATGATAGATGATAGATAGATAGATAGATGATAGATAGATAGATAGATAGATAGATAGATAGATGATAGATAGATAGATAGATAGATAGATGATAGATAGATGATAGAATAATGATAACACACTTGATAATTATAAATGAATTCAAAAGGAAACCCCCAAACATACTTATAAATGTTATGGAAGTTTAAGGCTACAGACACGTACAGCAGAGCTGGTGGTCCTTTTTCACTCCAAAAATTGAATCCCCTTCCATAAATTGAATCTCCCTTGTTGAATGGCTCATATTTGTCATCTTCTTGTGTGGTTTGTTCTATTGACTTTTGGAAGGAGGAACTCCTTCACAACAGGTCTAGTTTGCAATCAGAGGGAATGATTGCATCAGTGCTTTCCAATCTCAGTGCTTTGAGTGAGGGAGCAGCGTTCAAATAGCTAAAGAAAGGCACTAATGAGAGACAATGTGGTATAATAGTTGGAATAGGACTTGGGATACCAGGGTTCAAATTCCCATTCGGCCATGAAGCTCACTGGGTGATCTTGTGCCAGTCACTGCCTCTCAGCCTAGCCTACCTCACAGGGGTTGCTGTGGCGACTGAATGAGAAGGGCAAGAACCACGTACACTGCCTTGAGCTCCTTGGGAAAAGCTGGGATATATAGATACAATCCCCCCCCCCAAAAAAAAATACCCCAATAAAAGTGTTTAAAAGACACTGCTCTGCTTTAACAACAACAAAACCCAACTCTCTTTGGAACTCCAGTCAGTGTTGCAGAAAGCAAGAATGGGGAGTGTAAGTGAAAAAGGCAACTGCAGTCAAGGATCGCAGTAAAATGGAACAGAAGAATTAGCTATCGTAGCTCTTGCCATAGCCTGAGCTTATGCAGCTGTGCTGGCACATCATCACAAGTCCTCTTCCATTGCCAGCAACAGCCCTCTCATCAAATATTTCATGCTTTATGTGCTGGGGAAGCGGATCATAGGCGCCAACTCTCTCTCTCTGTGTCTCTGCCTCTCTCTCAAACCAGGTAAATTAGGGTGACTTGGGGGTCTTTCCCCTTCCCCTCCTGTGTCAAAGTGTGATGTTAACAACACCCTACCCCAAGTCAAATCAAGGCCCCATAAAGCTTTGTATTACTCTGTCATTTTGTTGTTTCTGAACTTCCAGCTCTATGTTTCCCTATATCTCTGTGTTTCTCTAGGACCATGGGCTTTGCAAGAAGTAATGCTGTCCAAAATGTTGCCTCATGAGCAAAGTTCAGGGTTGTCTTTTGTTAAAAAACAGCAGCGGAGAGGGTTTTTTAAATGTTGAAAACTTCCTTTTAGCCCCCCCCCCATACTACATTTTGCTTTAACAACAAAACTCAGAGCTTTTCAGAACTGCATGGGCAGTGTTGTAGGAAGCCTCACGTTCAAGACCTATCAGAGGCCTGTAAAAAGGTAAACGTACCCCTGACTGTTAGGTCCAGTCATGGACGACTCTGGGGTTGTGGTGCTCATCTTGCTCTATAGGCCAAGGGAGATGGCTTTGTCTGCAGACAGCTTCCGGATCATGTGGCCAGCATGACTAAGCTGCTTCTGGTGAACCAGAGCAGCACATGGAAACGCCATTGACCTTCCCGCTGGAATGGTACCTATTTATCTACTTGCACTTGACATGCTTTCAAACTGCTAGGTGGGCAAGATCAGAGGCCTGTAACCTCTAGCATTGAAAAGGCCTGTGTGGTGCAGCAAAGTTTTTAAAATCTGCAAGCAAAGGTACACACCACTTTGCCATCTCTTAATTAAGTTACAGTAAGAAAGAGCAAAAGACAAACTCCCACTCCCCATCACCCAGTATGAAATTAGTATGGAATATGGAAGGGAATCTCTTTTATTTCTCCAATGAAAAGCCCCTGAACCTATTTGTCTAGAATTTGGTTGGCTTAATTCACCCTGGAGGGGTGCCTGCTCCTGTAAATTTCATCCACTTTGGCCAAAAGAATAAAAATTATAGTTCCTTCTTATATTATACATCATCCTTTAAGACTTACCCCTATGTGAGCCATATATTCCTTTGTTATAAGTGTCAGGGAACACTCATATATGAATGTACATGCATTGGCATTAATTCATTCCAAATGTTTTGCACTGTTGGGAGGAGCATTTGCATAAGTCCAAGTCCTGCTCCCACCATATGTAGAATTTGTACCTTAGGGCACACTGCAACATGGCAAGCAAGCGCATATTCATTTTGCAAATTGAAATTTGGTGTATACATCTTGCTAAGTTTAAAGTAATCCATCCAGCATTTTTTTTTCACTTCTAAATCTAACATTTCATTAATTTTCAGAGACAGATGAAAATCTGTTGAAAGCTAACTTTGTGCAGAGGAAGGCATATTCCACTTTTCATTAATGATGTTTTTAAAGACATGTTTCTTTGCTCTAGCAGAGCATATAATTTCATGAGAGACTGCAGAACTAAAGCATTTTTAATTATGAAGCATTATGTTTCTATTCATATCTCATGATCTTCTCTCTTGCCCTACAGTATAAACAGTGTTGTTGTTTTTTAACTGTTTAGAGAAATAAATTTGAGAGACAGGCTTATAATGCAAGCATCTCTGTCAAAAGAACAGTTGTATGTGTGAGGAGAATTTTAATACAAACAGGATCTCTGAACTTTGGAAGTGAACTGTCTAAGAGGGCATTTGCAGAAGCATAACTTATCTCTATAAAAGGGGTTTGGAGAAAATCTTAAGATTCAGACAGGCTGGTATAGCACCTGTGGTTCCTATACAGGTTGCAGGCAGTGCATCTTCTTCTTTGGAAATGTATGGAATTCCTTTTTGCATGGTATCCAACTTTATATGCAAGCAGACCTATTGAATTCAGTGGAGTTAAACTTCTTGAGCCTTTGATTTCAGTGGATCTACTCTGAGTATAACTAATGTCGGCTATCACCCAATGTGAGTCACATTTGTGCATCTTCTGTTGTCCCTTCCCTCTGCTCTTTGTCTATTTGATGAGCCATCAGAACTCCAGTTTAGAGCACCTTCCTAAATGCTCTGGCCTCAGATTCACCATTGGGCCCTACTAGGTGCAGAGAGCCTCTTATTTGAGCTGGCTCTTTTCCTGGGCATCTTGCTGGTGCTTGCACTTGTTTATTATTTGCTCTTGTATCTGGTCTGACTATGGCTCTTAAGTTGACTTCCTAGTTTGACCTTGCCCTCTTCTGATGCCTTGCCACCCTGACAGCTGCCTACAGTTCAGCTTGAGTACATCCATTTAGGTCCTAGAACACTCAGCTAAGCTACCAGTTTAATCATTTCCACCTTGATTGTTTCACCGAACTTTTCTTACTATACTACCAGTTTTAGAGGATAGTTGCAGATAGAGGATTGTGCAGGGGAATAGACAGATTGATCCGGTAGCTTTACAACTGCAAGATCAATAAACACACCATGAGGAACCCTAGCGACTGCCTAATCACTCACCAGATCACACCAGTGGCACTGTTTAGAGCAGCAGCTCTTTCACACACAGTGAGAAGATGTTCCAGTTACTAGACACTTTCTGTGTATGTCTATGCATATACAATACCTGAACATATTTTGGGCACTTGGGCTCAGGAGAATCCAATTGGACTGTTTCTTTTCCTACTTCTGGTTTAGTGCTTCAGCATGAATTAAGCCATGGATCTGAATTGCCCTCTGGACAAGTCCAAAGCTGAATCTATTCATTCTTCATTATGAATATGGAAGTCCCTTGCTGCCTTTTAAACTTTTTATTTGGAGTGAGTGAGTTAATTTTATTAATAAAGAGCAACAGCTCATTCCTCCACAAGATAATACATTTCATTTAATGCCATGCATCACCTGGAAGTATTTAACTGTAGCGTGTGCTTGTATAATTACTGTAGGACTGTAAAAAACAGAGAGATAAATTGGCTGACAAAAAGCTTCAGTAAGTGTAAGGGTTGTGACAATTTAAATACCCCAAAGCAGAAAAATGCCATTCTGAGTAATTTCTGTCTTGGTAATCAGTATAGTAGTCTTACCTATGTGCTGTAACTTGAAATTTACTCATCTTTAGCACTGAGTAAAAAGTGTTTTGACACAAAGATTTCAAACTCATTAAATCAATATATTCTACCCAAGAGTATATGAACGATTTTTGCATTTATCTGTATTTAGTTTACTCATTCAAAGTTCATTTCCGTAACAAATCACAACTGGAAGACAGTTAATTACATCTCGGATTAGAAATCCATTGACTATGTAATTGAAAGTTTGCTGCAAATGAAAAAAGATACCTTGTGCATCTACCTGAGGAGTCCTAAAAAAAAAAAAAAAATCAAATATCAAAATAACAGGACTACTGTAGATCTCCCTGAGCTTTCATAATTGTGCATGCTAAAAACAACTGATTGAATACATATAATTTAACTAAATATCATTTTGGTAGGTGTGCAAAAAACCCAAATCCCAGAAGGGATGTAAAAGTTTCCAACATGGTCTTCGTAAGAGCGAAGGTGCCCTTTAGGGTTTTCCTCAGTATCCATAAAGCCTCAAATTTCTCCTTATTGTCCCTTCATGCAAGGTTCAAATTAATGGAAATGAGTATACCCGAATCTTCAGTGGAGAGAAATGCTCTTAAAAATAGCTGTGGTCACATCCCTGGCTGCAGGGCTTTTCAATGGCAGTTGTTCCTGAATACTCTTCCAAAGCAGCTCCAAGTAAAGCATGTTGCAATGACCCAACCTACACGTAACTGATGTGTGGGTGTGGTTAGGTCTTCCTTGCCCAGGAAACCGTAGCTATTGGTACACCAGTTTCAGTTGTGCAAAAGTGATCCTGGCTACAGCTGCCTGAATATTCAGGAGCAGAAACAAGTCTGAGAGCACATGGATTGCAACTCAATTTAGAATCAGTTGTATCCCTATTCCTGCATCAGCCATTCAACTGACCAGGAGCTTGCCTTGTCTGAACTCCTGCCTCCCCCGTCCTCCAGTTCATAACTAATGTCGGCTATCACCCAATGTGAATCACATTTGTGCATCTTCTGTTGCCCCTTCCCTCTGCTCTTTGGGTCTATTTGAGGAGCCATAAGAACTCCAGTTTAGAGCATCTTCGTAAATGCTCTGGCCTCAGATTTATCATAACTGATAAGTATTCAGAACTTCCATAATTTCCGCAGTATATGATGAAAAGAAGAAAAAGAGTTGGGCGTAATCAGGATATTGATGGCACCAAACTCAAGATCTTTGAATGATCTCTCTCAGTAGTTTCATATAGCTATTAAATAAGAGATAAGGACCAGAACCAGAACCACAACAGAATAGTGTCCTCAAGACCCACATATGTAAGGTATTCCAGAATAATGCCACGTTTGATGGGATCAGAGGTGACAGAGAAGTCCAGCAGAACCAAGAGAGGCACACTCCCCCTGTCTAGTGCCCAGGCAGAGACCATCAACCAGTGCAATCAGGAACATTTTAGCTCCCAACTTGAGTTAGCGGACAACATTAATAAGGGGTCCAGATAATGGATCACAAGCTTTTTCATTAAAAAAAACCACAATATTAACAGGAAACACTGATTGATTCTGAGTTGTCAGTCTGAAAATCAAAGTCTGAATAGAGCTTCCAATAAAAGATTTTTCAAACAAATATTAATTAGATTATTATTATTATTATTATTATTATTATTATTATTATTATTATTAATGTTGAGCTCTTTTATTGATGGATACAGATAAATCTCTGTTAAACTCATTAGATTTGCACGTGACAGATGCTAAATGAAGATACTTCTCCAGGGGTTCTCAGGCATTTCCATATTTTCCTACTGAGGTGCAAACTTTCCAAAGTTTTCATTAGAAGGATTAAAAAAATATTTTTGATATGTCACATCACAAATCAGGATTAGTTGCTCCCAAGCAATGTGTGGATGATTAAAATTGGCTGAATTACTTTTGTAATTATTTTAAGCAACTTCTAATCAGGATTTAAGAACCATATCCATACTCTCATTTTTAATTACAAGCTGATGCTTGAAGGGCTTTCGCTTGGCAATAGCGCTGCAGACAAAGTTTCCTCGTGAAATAATATATGCTGAACGGTCCACCCACGATAACAAGGTGTCACAGTAATCAGTGCTTCTGGTTCCAGAGGAAGCGCTTCTTACTTTGTGGCATTGTTATGCTGAACTGGTTGCCAAAAAGCTGGCTTGAACAATGGATGCGGCCCTTCATTTAATAACAGGAAATGTAGTGGTCTCGGGGAAGTGAAAGAAAATACATTTATTCAAATCCTAAAGAAATAACAGCAGGAGAGATTCTTGAGTAGCAGAGGACTGCACAATGCTTTTCAGGCGGCAAAAAATGTTACCTGTCATAGTTTAATCAAGCAAGGACGTGTGAAAATTTCATAGGTGAAGTGAGCAGGGAACTGGCCTCAGAGGAAGTGAGTCATCCAAGGACAGTTCTACCCCGTTCCGTGAATCTTTAAATGGCAATGGAGCAGTCACCCTCGCAGCTTAGAGCAGGGACAGCGAAGCTGATGCCCTCTACATGTTGCTGGATTCCAAATTCTTTCAGCCCCAGCCAGCATGGCCAGGTATAAGAGATTATGGGACTTGAAGTCCAGAAACATCCACAGGGCCACAGGTTACCCAGCACAGCCCTAAAGGATCATTGGGAGGAGAATTGGGATTAAGGATCCCAAGCAACCTCTGAGTGCAATCTCAGAGATCCCCTAACCTCGGAAGGATTTTTTTGGCTCAGGGGACCTGCTGCATAGAGCTCTTTCTTCCAAACCAAATGCCCTGCATTTGGACTCCAGGATGATGTGAAACAAATGACAGCCACTTCAGCTGGTATAACCAAAAGCCATAATCCTACCCAAAGGCACTGCATTGTTGCATGCCTTGGCTGGGTTGGTGGTTTCTGAATGAAGTGGAGGTTAATCTTGTCAGTTTGCATTTCTTAGGACTGAAAGTATTGACATGTCAAAAACCTATAGGGGAAAAACATTGCATGTACACCTTCCTTCTACAAGAATAAATCGTAGCCTTTAGTTGCCCTTCCCAGATATTTCTCAAGTCAGAGATTCTTTCATTGAGATTCTTTCCCATATGTTAGCTCCAAGTGCACCCATGCATAATGTTGATAGGGTGACCTTAATTGAAGATTTGCCTTGACTTCAGGGAAGCTATAATCACAGAACATTAAAACATGTTCTGTGGAATCACAGACTTCTTTCATTCACATCAGCAGATTTTGACCTCTACAGCCTTAATTTTAACTGGACTTTTAGCCATCAGAACACACCTTTCCATCTTGACAATGTTCTGCTGATCTTTGCGGCCATAGCCACAACAGCGTCAGCAGCGCATCAGCAATAATAACTGTTGCCACTGCATTTGATCACACTCCACAATCACCAGCAGGCACAACCAGCCATTTACAATTTTTGTGCAGTGTTTGTATGCAATTGCTGTTATCCCCCACAACAAAGACCTCTGCCCTAGTTATTTAACTCACTTTCCTTCCCTAGCCTATGAAAGACATTGGCACTCCTTCCCATCCCTGTGAAGTCTCTTACTGCCTCATGTAACCTCCTGAACTATACCAGAAATATCTCTGGGTTGCTAATTAGCTTTCATTAAGACAGATCCTCCATGAAGAAGAAATATCCCTAAGGAAAGACACTGTGGTTTCCAAGGCTTTTTCTGTTCCCTGTGACAGGAGACTGCTTCTTATGTCTCTCTCCCTCCCTCCCTCCCTCCCTCCCTCCCTCTCTCTCTCTTTCTCTTTTACAACCCTGTTTAATCATAGCAAAGGAGACAACAGAAGGTTTTCACTCATGGCAGCATACATGGGTGCTTCCCTGATTTCCCCTTCCCCCATGGGAAGCTACCTGCATTTTCATCAAAATCAGATTTTAGGTTCAAGCAACATAATGCTGTAGTTTTGCCAGAGCATAAAACAGCTCCAATGAAGCAAATTTAAGACTGAGATGCCACAGATTAGATGCTGTGTTTTATTTATTAAAAATGTTTTATTGATTAGAAAAATCTCACTCTGGAGCCTGAGCTCTAAAATGGGTCAGACAGGAGAAATCATGTCCTCCCCCCCACACACACACCACCCCCAGAAGCTCTCAGCGAAATGCATTTAATAGATTTTTTTTTTTTACTGCCTTCATTTGATTATCAAAGTGCAGGGAATTTGAGGGGAAAGGTAGAAAATGGACCCCTTTCATGATGATAGCCTCACCCTCAGCAGCAGCAGTACAGGAAAATGTCAGTCTCTGTTGGGTACATTAAGGCAGTGTGCATTTTTAGCTCACAGCTGTGTGCAGTCAGTGGGCGGGCAGCAAAAGAACAGAGCCATGCCTGAGGAGAAGTGTCACTGCTTCAGTGCTTCTACTCCCTTCGTGCAACATTCTGCAGTTCAGTCGCCTCCCCCCCCCCCATTTCCTTATCAGAATATACTACACACACACACACAGTAGCTGGCTATGGTTGGTGCTTCATTAGGCATGGACACCCATAATACTAAGCAAAATCATCAATTTGGGGGGCATGAATCCCCTGGGTAGCGACCATGTGCGTTTTCCATTGGAATCCTATGGATGAACTCTGTGTAGTAAAATCACTGCCTTATCTCTAGTGTGATGCAGCAAAAGCAGCATCAGTCCCTTGTCACTGCCTGTGATCTTTCGCTGTTCAATGGCTGGGTTTATATCAGGGTCAGGTTTACATCACTGTCCTGCAGGTGATATGTCCAGCCCATTTACTGTGGAAAAGTGGATGCAGTGTTAAAGTTGCTACGCCACCAAAATGCAAATAATCCTCAGCCTATTTCACCAGAGCTGCAGGTGCACCTTTCATTCCTCTGCCTATCTCAATAGTTTGCTCAGTATCTATTCATTTCTTTTAATGCCTCTGTCAGGCATAGTGGCTTAGACGCAAGCAGCTGATCCATGGGTTGTTTGAGCAGGCAGATAAACAGAGATGGATAAGTGGGTAGTCCAGTAATTTGGTCTGTATCTGAGCAATGAGGAGCATATCATGAAATAGGAGTTTTAGAAGGCTACATTAGGACCTTGCTGGCTTCTTGTGCCACAAGACTAGAAACTGTAGACCCAGCCAATGGCAGTGGGGTCAGTTCAGCAAAGGTGAGATCAGGCCACCATTTCTCTCTGCTTACATGAACGCTTTGTGGCAGGGAACACAAAGTAACCACATCTTCTTTGAGCCTCCTGGTTTCTTAAAACTAATGACATTGATGAATTTTACAAATCCTTGGTTAGGAACACAAAACTTGGCAACTTCTAATATTCACCTTAAGAATAAAGAGAGCATTATGCCCCACTCTCTTACCCAGACTAGATTTGAAATCTGGTTGCTCCTATGGTGGGGACTAATCCTGCTCTGATGAGGAAGAATGTGCCTTTATCCTCTATCACCTACCTCTCTCTTCGCTAGAATGCTATCATGGCAGTATTCAATGCACCGGAAGCCTTGGAAAATTTAACAACATTGTTCTAGGTGTTCTGCCACTGGAACCACAGCATATACTGCCTGGTAAGAAAGTTTGCATAGGTTCACAGAAGTGGTGTGGAAGGGATCAGATCCTGTCATGCTCCAGATAATGTCATTCGGCATGTGAACTTATTTTGGCTTATAGCTGGGCTCCCAAATAATCAAGTTGTCCTCCACTTTTTTTGTGGTTAGTCAAGACCAATTGGTTAGTCAAGACCAATTGTGAAATGAGAATTTGGGGCAGGAGGGTTCACCCATCACAGTTTAAAATCTTTAGAATTAAATGTCTATTTGCAGCATTTACAGCCAAATGGCTGGAGGAAGCATGGGATTCCATTCCACTGAAATCAAGATATGTGGCTGAATAATCCAGCATCCAAATTACTCACAGAACATTTGCAAGGCGTGGCTCAAATCAATAAGAACTCTTAAAATGTGATTTCTTCCACAACGTATATTGTCAAAAGCTGTTATTGATCTGTATGTGGCAAACTAGAGGGATTTGACTATGTCTCTGAAGACCCTCAACAATTTTTCAGATCCAAGGAAGCAAGTTAGTAAAAGAGTCAGACCCTTATTTCTATGTTTCTCAATTTTCTGAAGCCCTTATACTACAAGGAAGAACATTAATTGTACCTTTTCTGAGCCTATTAATGCCTAATGATTTATAATCCAGGAAGAATTTTAATATTGAATTTAGGGTCTAAACACCATTAATCAGTGTAATTGGTTCATTATGAAAATCATAACAACATTTTTTTTTCAATTAGCAGAACAAACAGAACTAAAAACAAAGCTGTTTCCAGGCTTCTCTGAAGTTAATGGCTGAACAATATTCTGCAGAATATGCAGGCAGAACTGATATGCAAATACTTCAAACTCCTTTTTAGTAACCTGGAGGCCTGGAATGCACCAACCCACCCTTTTGCGGGTCTGACTATTTGATCCTTTCTGTTTTATAGAGCAAATATCTCAATTGAGTTTCATACAAATAATGAATCACTTCTTAATCCATCCTTGAAAATATGGATTTTGCTTGACTTGTATTTTGCTTGTATTATATACCATTAATTCCCACCAGGTCTGAGAGTTTTTCTCATTTTTCCGAAACTATTCTTTGCAAATGTCCGATCTTACCCACTGAATGGAAGATCACATAAGCAATATCTCACTCCAGATTTTCCTGTGCATCTGATAAGATCCAGTTCAGTGGGTAAGATTGAACTTTTGGAAGGCACAGTCACGGAACAATGAGAAAAGCTCCTGAACTTGGGGAATGAATCAGTACACGACATATCAAAATACAGAGAAGGCAAAAGGTGCCAAAAACAGTACAGTCTCATATCAAGGAGCAATGGGTTCCTTTCCTGTTCCCACCAGTAGTGCCAAGGTGTTGATCATGGCTCTGCTGTTCTTTCTTCTAACATTTCAAACTAAGAGAAAGAGAGTGAGAAAATGCAGCGTGTGGGTGTAGACACCGTTTGACACTTGGCTTTCCTGTGGAAATTGCTATTCACTCTCAAGTGAACAGCAAATTACAAGGTTGATTTTAATTCTTTTAGGGATTTTTGTCAAGGCCAGGAAAGTACTTACCCAGGAATATTTTAAGTATAAGGAGGGAAAGGCAAATCTATTAAAGTCCAGCCTGCCTCAGTTCTGCATGAGGCTAGGACTATGCCCACCTCATCACATATCTGGGCAGATTTTTAAAGGATAATCCTTGGTTTTTGTTAAATACTTAGTAATTGGTGAAAGGGTAGCATTGCTGCCTCCATTTCTGTAAAATATGTGTCTTAAACTTTTAAAAATTGGCAGTCCACCACCAACAGCCTGGAGCTCCTTGTGGGCATGTGCTTTGATTGTAAATACAGCAAGTCACCCTGGGAGTGACAGGACTTGATGATGTTCTGTCAGGGGAATTGTATAGAAAAAAGTGCCTTCCCCAGTGTTTATCCCTGGGGGTGGGGCAAGCAATGAAGGAGTTCATCCCTATGTCAATACAGTAGCTGCTTCATACTTTCCTCAGATAGCAGCAGGAGACGAACATGTTAAATTCTTCCTCCCCACCAGTCAAATCCTCAGAATCATTACACACACACAAATCAAATTTTAGGTGGATGCTAGCTGGTTTTTGGTATATTGTTTTAAACGTAGGTAAGAAGTAGCTAGAGTCAGGTTTCACAACTGGTGCTGTCCTAGGTACTAAAAGCCGTACACGAAGAGCCAAGTCACTCAACCCACCCTACACTGTCTGGGGAACCTCTTTGTTCTTTACTTGCCTTACTTTCAATTTGTTTATTACCAATCTAAATAACCAAGCTTACAGAATTATACAAGGATGAAGACACTTTTGGTGCCCAAGAGTAATGTAGTCATGAATAGACTACCTAGTTCTGGCCTCACCACAAATGCTGGTGTGCAAGCCAATGTACACGCCAGTCACATCTTCAGGTGCTGTGTGTTCTGCATTGGTCTGAAAGAGGCTGTATGCATGCACATAGGGCTCCCATCATGGAGACAGGAACCCCAAGTGATCACTGGAGGAAGTGTTAACAAATCATGACTGATTTTGCCCATTGATTTCAGTGCAGCCTAAGTGCAAGCAACGTAGCCTGGATCCAGTGCAATATACCCACCAGTTAGGTTTATAGCATATCACAACAGACTCAGCAGCTATATTTGAACTGAGATTCTCTAGCATTAGGCTTAAGTTTCATATCTATTTCATATCTATTTCAGAGGGTTCTGGCAAGCTGTGAACTCCACATTTCCCTTGTCATGCATTGAAGGACCCTTGAAGGACAACACATTCATGTGGCAATGCTTTCCTTGAATTGCACCACTTCACCCTGCAGTTGAAGGGTTGCATGCTGCTCCACAAAAGAGCCATGTCAGGGAGAAGCCTAGGCAGAATCCTTCTCCTGACATGCTAGTGTGGAAGTCATCCAACATGCAATACTACACCTACAGTATAAACTGGGGAAGGATGAAGTGAATGGTGATGTATTTTTGCTTTTGCTGCTTGCTTTATTTGTGATCATAAATTTTATGATGCTAGTTGATTTTGTTTTGAATTTTCATTGCTAATTTTAATGTTACTGTTTGGCACCTTGTGACTGTTGAGTGAAGGGCAGACAACAGATACCTCAAATATATAAAATAAGTACGGAACCACCTTCTTTCACTTCTGACTGGATACAACTAGACTCCAGACATTAGGAAATTAGGGGCAAGGTGAATGCATTTTCTATTGGTTATAGGAAGAGGGGTCCTACTCTCCTTACTCTACTTTTACTAAGGGGAAAAAATAAAGTGGGAAGATGGACAGGAGTCACAGGTGGAATAAGGGCAGCTGCTCTCTTCCAATCTCCATGATTTCCTCTCAAAGCACCAGAACAACTGCCAACTCCAACAGCAGTGGCGGGTCTATACTGCCTGGCAGAACTGGCAGACCACACACCTTTCATGCCATTTATTGCTGGATAGGATGACCCAGAAAGAAGGAAATGGCCAAGTCTTTATCAACGACTTGGATGATGGACTCAAGGGCATCCTGATCAAATTTGCAGATGACACCAAATTGGGAGGGGTGGCTAACACCCCAGAGGACAGGATCACACTTCAAAACGACCTTGACAGATTAGAGAACTGGGCAAAAACAAACAAGATGAATTTTAACAGGGAGAAATGTAAAGTATTGCACTTGGGCAAAAAAAAAATGAGAGGCACAAATACAAGATGGGGGACACCTGGCTTGAGAGCAGTACATGTGAAAAGGATCTAGGAGTCTTGGTTGACCACAAACTTGACATGAGCCAACAGTGTGACGCGGCAGCTAAAAAAGCCAATGCAATTCTGGGCCTCATCAATAGGAGTATAGCATCTAGATCAAGGGAAGTAATAGTGCCACTGTATTCTGCTCTGGTCAGACCTCACCTGGAGTACTGTGTCCAGTTCTTGGCACCACAGTTCAAGAAGGACACTGACAAACTGGAACGTGTCCAGAGGAGGGCAACCAAAATGGTCAAAGGCCTGGAAACGATGCCTTATGAGGAACGGCTAAGGGAGCTGGGCATGTTTAGCCTGGAGAAGAGGAGGTTAAGGGGTGATATGACAGCCATGTTCAAATATATAAAAGGATGTCACATAGAGGAGGGAGAAAGGTTGTTTTCTGCTGCTCCAGAGAAGTGGACACGGAGCAATGGATCCAAACTACAAGAAAGAAGATTCCACCTAAACATTAGGAAGAACTTCCTGACAGTAAGAGTTGTTCGACAGTGGGATTTGCTGCCAAGGAGTGTGGTGGAGTCTCCTACTTTGGAGGTCTTTAAGCAGAGGCTTGACAACCATATGTCAGGAGTGCTCTGATGGTGTTTCCTGCTTGGCAGGGGGTTGGACTCGATGGCCCTTGTGGTCTCTTCCAACTCTATGATTCCATGAAAACAACCCATGTCCATGTGTTGCAGGAGCATCCAGATCAACACTCAGCTCAGTGCTGCCGCATTTCTGAATGGTGTGGAAGACAATATTTTGTTCCAGAGAACACATATTGCCTATGTGTGGTATATAGGATTCTAGCCTGAAGCATGCAGCATTATTATTTTTTATTAAACGACTTATCTGTGTGAGAACACCTTTTACGTACCTTCTCCCTCCTTTACCTCAGCCTCCATTTAACATTTAAATAGTGTAGTACAGGGGTGTCAAACTCAAATTCATCGGGGGGCCACATCAGCAGTTTGGTCACCCTCAAAGGGCCGGTTGTATCTGTAGGACTTTATCAAAGTTATTTTTCCTTAGGCACTGGTGTGTGTTGTCTTGAACCTATACACTATTTAATATACCTATTCCAGTACGATTTTAAATAAGAATAGAAGAAGAAATAATAATGATTTTTTAAAAAGATGATGAGATGGGCTTCCAGGCAGACTGGAGCTCCAACGGGGAGGAGACAGGAGCCTGTCCCAACAGAGCAGAGCAGAAGCAAATCTTGCCTCCCCCCGCCCTGCCGCCGCACTCAGGAGTCGGAGGATACGGAGCTGCAGTTTGGACAGCAGCAGTTTCTTCCTTGCAAGGGAGCCCCAGCGGCACTGCGGGCGCGGGTGGCCAGGATGTCCTGCTGGGGCCCCGAGCTGCTGCAGTTGCTCCTGGGGAGGGGGCTATCCGCCAAGTCCTCTGGCCCGGAGAAAGCCGATGTGTTGGCGTGGGGAGGGGGCGGTGTTTCGTAGCCAGGCTCCCGCAGCCAAGTTGCTGGCAGGTTCGCACTTTGCTCCAGCTGCCCAGATGCTGGCGCGGTCCTCTTCGGGGTGGGAGACGCCCCTGCTTTGCGGTGTGGCACACCGCCCGCTCGCCCGGCTCCCTCCACCCCACTCTGCGCAGCTGAACCGGCAGCAGCTTCGCCTCTCCCAGCCCAGCCAGGGCGCGCCGCCTGCGGCAAGACCTGCGCCGGGTCCCCACTCTCCACTTGCCTCCACGTTCCCTTCCCTGCCTGCCGGCCCCGCCCACCAGGGCAACCCAACCAGCCCCTGGCCCCGCCGCCCGCGCCCCCGGCCATCTCCTCGCCAGCTGCAGCGCCGCAGTGGCCTCTTCTTGCGGCCCGAGCGAGCGGCGTCCCAAGCGTGGCTCTCGCTCCCTGCCCTCGCTGCCAGCCTCCGCAGCTCCCTCAGGCTCCAAAAGTTGCCGCGTGCGCGACCCGCCCCCTCGAGCAGCCGCGCCTGGGAGGCTCCGAGGGGCGGAGGCAGCCGGCTCCGAGCTCGGCTTCGCGGGACCGCCTCCTCCGCAGCGAGCCCCGGACTGGACCGAGCGAGCAGAAAGCCTCTTTGCCCGGCCCGCGAGGCAGGCGAAAGTTGAGGGACCGGCCGGTAGGCAGGGCCGACGGGGTGCGTCGATTGGAGCCCTGTCTGCAAGCAGGCAGGGAAGGCTTCCTCGCCCTTGATGCCACGGGCCACATGACGAGGTCTGGCGGACCGGATTCAGCCCGCGGGCCTTGTGTTTGACACCCGTGGTGTAGTAGGTGGACCAGAAGGATTACTATAATATTACCATATTAATTACACACCATGAATGACATAACTGAAAGGGGTTGACATGACACATTGCTTCAGCAAACTGGCCTCCGTGAATGATTCAGCAACAGTAGCTGTCAGAGAAAAATAGCTGTAATTGTCTGAAACTTCAGCAATATGAAAACTTCAGATATTTGTGAGTTACACATATAACTTGGCAGGGAAGTTCTCTGTAAATCTCTCTCTCTCTCTCTCTCTCTCTCTCTCTCTCACACACACACACACACAGAGAGAGAGAGAGAGAGAGAGAGAGAGAGAGAGAAGGCTCAGTTATCTGAGCAGCATGATACACATGTGAGACAAATGGTTTCTACAAATGTATTGTAGAGAACAAAGGCTGTCTTCCAGGTATGATCAGAACTGTAACGTGTGCCCTCTGGTTCCTCTTTTGACTTCCTAATAAACTCTCTAAGCGTTATGGACCATAATGCTCCTTCAAATTAATTCAGGGGTGATTTTGCCCCATGCTTCCTCAGCGCAGGATGAGGCATCAGGTACACCATCCTATGGCGAGGGCCACCAATCAGAGAAGGGCAAGCTTCACTTTATAAGATGGCTCCACTCACAATTCAGTTCTCTTCATCTGTCACCCACCATCTCATTTGTCTGTGTGGGTTTAGTTGGTCGCCTTTTGGTGGCTGAGTAGGGGGTTTGTTGTTGTTTTTCGTCTCACAATTGTCCTTCTGGGATCATCTTTTGGGGGGGGGGCTTCTTCACTCTGCTTAATTTGACGAGGATATGGTGGTGTAATAAGTTTATTTGAAAGTTTGGTCACACATGGATAAGTATGGAGAGCAGGGAAGGAGGGTCAGATAAGCTGTGGTGAACACCTGGCCCAGGCTTCCTCAAACTTGGCCCTCCAGATATTTTGAGACTACAGCTCCCATCATCCCTGACCACTGGTCCTGCTAGCTAGGGATCATGGGAGTTGTAGGGCAAAAACTTCTGGAGGGCCGAGTTTGAGGAAGCCTGACCTGGCCATATTCCCTGGCTGAAGTGATGCCTTCCCAACCTTCTACTTCTTGCCAGTCAGTCTGAGGGAGAAAGGGAGAGGAGCATCACTTAGGTCCAGGAGACTTATCTTCTCTGGACAGCAGGTGTGGGTTGGAGCAGCCAGCTCCCTCTCCCTCCCCACCACCATTTGAGCCAGTAAAGAAAGGTATGCATTAGTCAACTTTACTGAGGCAGGCCAGCCCTGCCCTCGCCGGTCCTGGAAGGAGCCTTTTAAAAAGTCCCATACGCTCAGAGACATTGCGCCTGTTCATTGGGGGAGATAGGAAGCCCAGAGCACTTGTTCTTTAGATGTCCCTTTTATGAAGAGGCATGTAGTAAGACCATTGATCCCCTACTGGTGAGGCTTGCTGACCTCCCAGAAAAGCTAAAATTCAACCTTTTCCTGCTAGGCAAAAATCAGAAGATGACCCGGATGGTCGCCAGATTCTGTGTACAGATCTGTAGGTGAAGACCATCTCCCAACTCAAACTAGTTCGTTAAGAAAATCCCCAAACTCGGTTCTATGGGTGACTCTGGGTCACCTCCCTGTGGTAGTTTATTGTTGTACATTGTTTTTAAATTTATTGTTGTACATTGTTTTAATTGTTTGTTTTCCTTCTGTGACTGTACCCTCAAGTGTGTTTTATAAGCTAGTCTCCGACCATAATAAATTATCTATCTATCATCTATCATCTATCATCTATCATCTATCATCTATCATCTATCATCTATATCTATCTACTGATGCAGGACCTGGAATCAGGGTGGTGTCACCCAAGTAAGGAAGCAAGTTGCTTCCCCACAGTTTTCTTCAAGTTAGTTTTGCCCATAGGACAAGACTTAGATTATAAGCCGGCCCACTGCAGATCCTTAATTAAAATGTGACCCTTCAATCCTAATTATTGTCAGGTGTCTTCATCCCAGGAGCATGGGAGCAATACAACCATGTTTGCAGGCTCCTTGGCTCTGCCTCTCTGTGTCCTTGAAATCAGAACCCCCAAAGAGGCATGGGTCAGGAAACCAGCAATTAAAACACAATATTAAAACAACTTACAAACACAGAAATAAGGAGGGTTCTAAAAATAGACATCTCAGGTGTAAAAGGCGAGGGTAAAGCTCTTGTGCAGCACCCAATGAAGGCTATGAGATCCGTCCAGGAAAAAGCCTCTGCCCAAAGGGCTTTCAATTACAAGAGATGTCAAGGACCAACAATAAGCAATGGTGATGTTCCTGAAAGTTGGGGAGAGTGGAGTAGCGGTTAAATTGAGGTAAACATAAATACTTGCTCCATTGCAATTAAAAAAGCAAGAGTTTATATCAGAACAGGTGTCAAGCTTAAAGAATCCATTCAGTTTTTCTCTTACTCAAACTGGAGCTTCTTTCCTTTGCTGTGTGTACACATGCATATGAATGCTCCTCTTCCAACACTTGCCTTTAGCAATGTGATAAAACTTCACGGAGGTCATGCCACCCTCTAACCTTGAAACTGAGATAGGGCGTGATGATTTTAAGCTGCACAGTGTTTATTCCCTCCCCCCCCCCCGTCATGACAGACCCTAGCTCACGTTTGATTCCATGTAATGAACCTTATATATTCTCCTCTAAGCAATGGCAAAAGGAAAGGTGTGCATTTAAGATAGTGCATCCTGTAGCAATGAGGCTGTCTTAAAAGATTGCAGGTTCCTTTTCAAAAGTCTGTCTAGACTGTTTAGTTACTAGGAGTACAGCCAGATACTATATGCCTTTGAACTTAAGGCATACAATCCCAGTGTGTCTCAGATTCGCCCATCTATTATGCCTCATTCTGCCAGACTTTTTATTTTAAAATGTCACTCCCTTCACTTGCTACATTTCTGACATTATTTAGTTAATGTGCTTTGTGACAAGCACAGTTTGTTTTATATGCTGTCGTCTCAATGACCTCTGCAGTGTCATGGTTGCTGAAGTACTGTATCAGTTATTGTTGAAAATGGTACAAATTTAAATATGTTTTTTACCATTCACCCCAGATGCCTTCCACAGTCAGCACAGCCCCTCTCGTGTTGTCAAGGTGCCCTTCTCCACCTTATTTGAAATACCAAACTCTTACCCACCCACTTAACCGAAAACTTTAAGCTCTTCCTCCTTCTCAAACTAAGACTGGTGTTTTTGCTTGTTCATTGCTAGAATGGGTGTGAATGTATTGATCCAGCTGTTCACATATGCACATATAACATTTGATGTCTCAGGGTTGGTTCTTGGGGAAAGGATCACATTGAAAGTGAGTGAGGGGGAAACTCCATCTATAGTAGGGTTTCCAGACGTCCCCATTTCCCAGGGACAGTCCCCGGATTTGTGAATAAGTCCCCGGACTAATTCCATCCCTGGAATGTTCCCTGACTCCAGCAACTAAGCTGTGAAGGGAGGCTTCGTGCTGCTTATCAGAGCAGCCTCCCAACGCCTGCTTGCGTGCAAGCAGGAGCGGGGCAGAGATCTCTCAGTTAGGCAGCGGGAAGCCTCCCTTCCCAGCTGAGGGATCCCTGCCCCCTCCTGCTTGCACACAAGTAGGAATGGGATTGGGGCTGCTCTGATGGGAAGGAAGGCATCGCGCTGCCTGAGCCTCGCCACTGCCGCTCTCAGCCCTCCTTCTCCGCTTTCCATGCCTGACCCACCACCAAAGAACCAACAACTCAGGGGCTGCCCAGGCTCATGGAGAAAGGAAATAGATGCCTAGGAGGAAGGGGGAAAGTGGCGGTTAAGGGCAAGGCGGCAGCCGCCCCTCTTCCCCACCACCATCGCTGCAGCATCAATGTCCCGAACGTGTAGTATTTATTTATTTATTTATTTATTTAAAGTGTCCCCGGATTCATTGAAAAAAATCTGGTAACCTTAGCATTTGTTCTGTAACAGCTGTTCCGCATATGCAAGTGGTGTCTCGGCCATTTAGTGGGTAATAAACATGCACTGGAGAAAATGTCCAGGTGTTATTGGACTACAACTCCCATCATCCATGACAACTAGTGATGATGGCTGGTGTTTATAGGAGTTGCAGTCCAACAACATCTGGAGGACCACAGAGTCCCCATCCCTGCTCTATGTTCAAATGCAGTGTACCTCTGAATGTCAGGTGCTAGAGGCAGGCAACAAGTGAGGTCTTGCTCCGCTGCAAAGCTTCCCAAATTATCACAGCTAAGTGGACCTTTGATCTGATCCAGCAGGAGTCTTCTGTGTTCTTAAATGATGTGGGCAGTGACCTCCACACCTATAACAGGATGCAAAATCACACTGAAGAAAATCTAGCTAGCTACCCATCGCAACACAGGAAAGTACACACCCTATAATTCCACACACCGAATTCTATCACAGTCTTCATCTAGGTGTCATAGAAAGGAATATAGAACCAAACTCACTGAATTGTCCCCAAATGTGGTTGAATCAAAGAAAACTACGATAAGTTAGAAACAGTTTGTTTTGGGCTTTGTTGTTTTTTTAAAAAAAGATATTTTAGTTAGTAGTCAGTCTTCTACCCTCAGATCTTACAGATTAGCATCAATATTCATCCTTATTTATTGATACAGACGCAGTTAAGTGTTTCCATTTAATCAATTGCTTTGGTTAGTTTTGACACAGATTGACTCCAGTTTAGGCTACCATTAATCTTTTCTGCCTACCACGATAAAGCTCTCTTAAATCCATTGTGCTCACACTACTGACAGATCATTTTTCAACTTCATCCAGCACTGCTCATTGTGGAAGAAGTCTCACTTACTCGGCCAAGGGCACCAAGCAAGTGCACAGCATTTAAAAACCTAAGCAAAAGCCTCATGGCTTAAAAAAAACCCAAGCAAACGCCTCATGGCTTAAAAAACAAAAAAACCCCTAGTTTTTATCCCCATAATAAAACAGACACCCATTTCACACGTAATGCTTCAAGATGCTAGTGCAATCTTCAGGGGTGGCCTGGCCCATTTCACCACCTGAAGTGAAATCGGAAGGTGACACTCCCTCAAGCCTTGTTTATCAGGGTCACATAGCAGTGGCGGCTTCCAGCAAGTTCTTCCAGAACTCCAGAAGAAGTGTTAGGTGTGGGTGGGGCACCTACGGGGCCACTGCCCTATGGGATTCTGCCACCTGGGTCAGCTGCTTCAGTCTATCTCATGATTGGGCCATCCCTGGTTCTGTCAACCAAAGCAATATGGCAGGACTTCTTGAGCATCTCATGGCTCAAAATCACAGAGCAAGCCTTGATGCGGAATTCCTGATCCTCGAAATGTGAAGCTATTTGAGTAACATTTGAGGAATGAAAGTGCAAGTGAATCACAATCAATTCTGTTTATTTAGCATTCTCAGCCTTGTGCTTTCTCTCTCTTCAATCAGCTTTTGGGAAGTCACCAGTTAGGAAGATCGGCAGCCTTTTGTTCTCACTCCAGCTGCAACGTCACTCTGCTTGAAAGCTCTATTTCCATCTTTGCAGCTTTATAAAAGAGAAACAGCTGCTGGAGGAAGATTGTAAATTAATGGCAGTTTCTTAGCAGGAAGAGAGGGAAAGAAAGAGCAACACAGTCACATCAGGTGGATTTTTCTGTTTTTGTTCTTGCCAGTTAAGGAAGTAGGGTTTAGCACTACTACTTCAACTATGCCGTATCTCCCTGCTTGCAGAAATGGCCCTCCTGTTGGGAAAATGAATAAATATAAAGGCAAAAGAAGAAGAGAAGTAATGGATTTGGTGCTAATTGATGCATACATATGTATCCTTTTGAAAGACCTGATAAAACTTCCATGAAGCAACTGAATGTTTTGACGTCAGCTAGGAGCTAATGCTCAAGCTTTCTTCTAAATGTTGCTACCAGTGTTTCCATTCATTGGTAGGCAGCCAACAATGTATCAAAGGCTGGGTGGCCTCATTAGTACCAATACCTCTGTAATCCCATGTGTGATGACAGCAAAGCTACTCATCCATACACTTCAGTTCTCTATAAAGCTACATATATTTAGCACATGACCTGGCACATGACTCAGCACTAATAAGAGTATGATCTTACCTTTCTCAGACATAAGCAAGACAAGTACCTCAAGTCCAGCCCAAGTCACTATATCACAGAGCGGGGCGGGGCGGGGGATAAGAAACTTGATTGTAAGTCCAGTTAGAAATAGAACCTCCTAGCCACCTGGACCTCCAAAGCACCAAATATCCTCAGGCTATGCATCTGCTCCTTCAGGGACAATACAACTTCCTGGGCATGGGAACCACCTACCAACAGTGACTGCTCCTCATCCAGACTATTAACATCTTCAGGAAACAATGGAACAGGGTTCTGCTATTAAATCTAAAATAATTTAACAGCTAAAGTCCATTTGCACACACAATCACATAGCCCTAGGAAATTCTCCCTTGTTGGTGTTTAAGAACACTTGCAGTTTTTCAATAAGACAGCAATGAGCCCTGGAACAACTAAACTGGATTCCTAGGCATTAAATGCTTTTGAAAATACAGCGGTACCTCAGGTTACATACGCTTCAGGTTACATACGCTTCAGGTTACAGACTCCGCTAACCCAAAAATAATGCTTCAGGTTAAGAACTTTGCTTCAGGATGAGAACAGAAATCGTGCTCTGGCGGCGCGGCAGCAGCAGGAGGCCCCATTAGCTAAAGTGGTGCTTCAGGTTAAGTACAATTTCAGGTTAAGTATGGACCTCCGGAATGAATTAAGTACTTAACCTGAGGTACCACTGTATGTCTCCTGCTGCCGGTGCTGATGTAAACCTGATGGGGATTTTTTAAACAATTTCTACATCAACATACAACTATTGTTTTAGCCAATAATTCTAAGTCACCACATTTCTAGTACCTCATAGGTGTTGAATCAAGGCCAATATGTTTAACTGCCTCAGTGAAGGCATGGGTGGACTTCAGGCTTATGGGATTTACTTTGAGTTCTGTTTTTTCAAAATAGTGCCAAGTGAAGGGCAGAGCCAGATGTAAAATGATGGCCTCAGGGATAGAGCTAATTACCCACCATATCCCATGAGTTGTATACTGGGATGATGTACACATACAAGTATGAATCAGTATCTGAGTTACAACAGATACCCACGTTTAAAACATCAATATCAAGAAAGGAAAAGAGTACTAAATAGTAATAGTACAGTGTGGTTTTTCTCTACAGCTTTCTGTGGGGACCAGCTGGTTTTTACAGCAATTAATTCAACTTCGTTTATGCTGTACCACAGATACACAAATAGTAAGCAAAATGTATGTCAGATACAATATGCCAACGGGTATACCAGCAAATGTTTGCACAACAGGAAAGGAGCCCAGTGTTCAAATAATGAGACTTGGAGTGAGGTTTGAGTGGAAAGTGGAGGGATGTGGAGATCTGCCTCAGGGCCGTCTTAAGCATATCCGGTGCCGTGGTGCAAAGATTCCTCTGGCGCCACCACCCCCCCTTTCCCAGAGTTGTTGTCGACCTTTTTTTAGGGAGCTGACACCACGCTTACATATTATCTCTGCTTGGGAGAAAAAACAGGAAACATAAACAAACTTTTTTATTTGCTCATTTATTAACAGTGCACTGATATATACAACACCACCACGTTGATTCTAGAAGATTTAAGACAAATTATCTTATTATGTATCACCTTGTTTTTAACAATGTTGATTTCTTTTTAAATTCAGAATACAGTGGTACCTCAGGTTACAGTTGCTTCAGGTTACAGACTCCGCTAACCCAGAAATAGTACCTCGGGTTAAGAACTTTGCTTCAAGATGAGAACAGAAATTGTGTGGCAGTGGTGCAGTGGCAGCAGGAGGCCCCATTAGCTAAAGTGGTACCTCAGGTTAAGAACGGTTTCAGGTTAAGAATGGACCTCCAGAACAATTTAAGTTCTTAACCTGAGGTACCACTGTACATTCTTGCAGCCCAGGTTCCAGGCATTGCAGTGGGTTGGACTAGATGACCCTTGGGTCCCTTCCAACTTACAATTCTAAGATTTAATAAAAGGTCCTCACAACATAATGCAATTTAGTCCCATATGATTAAGCAATTATAAATAAATAAGTCCCCACCCTGAGAATAATGCACCCAGGTAAACTGGTTTGTGCAGATATTTTTGGGTAAGATACTTTGATCGTAACAACAGGCAACATCCAACTAAATCCTACTTAGGGCAGACCCTTTGAAATTAAAGTTTGGATTTTTAATTCATTTCAGTGAGTCTACTCTGCGTAGGACTAGCACCCGAGGCAACCGTGTGTGTGTGTGTGTGTGTGTGTGTGTGTGTGTGTGTAAGAGTGGCTGGGGAGATTCAGCCAGATGGGCGGGGTACAAATAATAAATTATTATTATTAGGAGGACAAACAAGGGCTGAGAGCGAATCTAAAAAGGATGGGACAGCTGCATATTCCTGCAATGCAGAGGGTTGGACCAGATGATCCTTCCAACCTTACAATACTATAATTCTAGGGCAGGCATGTCCAATATGTGGATCCTGAGGTCCATCGTAGGCTCCTCCTCCTTTTGAAGCCGGCTTGCCTACTGGGGGTTAGAGCTCATGGGGAAAGCAAAGAACAACAGGCATGGGGGGGGGGAAACCCTACCTTTACCTTTAGGGGAAAGAAAGGTGGAGCAAGGGCTTGGGGATGCTGACCCGAAGTCAGCTGCGATTTAAAGCAACAGTAGGGGAAAGAGAGGTGGGCCTGCCGTATTCCTTCACTGGAGGGAGGGAGGAACTTTTATGTCACATCATTTGATGAACTGAGTAAGAACAGTAAGAGCTCTTTGACAGTGGAACGGTAGCCGGAGGGGAGAGCGCGCTTCCCGCGGCTGGAGAGGGAAAGGCAACGCTGGGCGGGATGGAGGCCGATGAGGGAGCAAGCGCTTGGAGAGGAAAGGGAGCCGAGAGAGAGAGCGAGTCAGGCAAGCGGGACGCGGCTGACAAGGAGGTTGCCTGCGCTTCTCCCCTTTCTCTGCCACTGGCCTAGTCCTGGCCTTCCGACACTGCTGCCCGCCCCCCCCTTTGCTCCGCCCCTGCCTCCGAGGAGACTCCCACACACACACACACACACACACACAAGCACGACGGAGGAACAAGGCCAGGCTGGCCGCCTGGAGCCGGCTGCCTCAGCGGGAGCGCCTGGCTCGCCTCCCCGAACAGGAGCAGCGCTGTACAGTATCCGGATTTCTGCTGCTGGGCGCGCCTGCTGGACGGACGAGGGCGCCACTCAGCCAAACGGGAAAGACGTCCCTGATCTGCCTCCCTGGGGTGTTTTGTCTCTGTACTGCTAATTAATACATTGTTGATTAGGGCCATGTGACTGAGGCAGCTACATTTCAGGTTGTGACAGCTTTTCCATTATAAATCCCTATTTATAAATCAAAGAATATAGCAACATTATTTCTCAAGCTACCTGTTAATGATGTCAAGGGAGAAGGATTACTAACACACAATCAAGTGGAAGCCAGTATTTATCTTATAATGGGCATATCTTTTTCCTTCCAATCAGTTTAAAAGGTGAACGGGCTTTCATGGTATTTTTCCACATTTACCAGTCGGAAAGCTTTTTCTCAACATTGAATAACTTACTCCCAGGTAAACATGAATAGCACTGAATTTTTAAGAGTTGTGAACCAATATTGAGCTTTTGTAGTAGCTAGCTTCTGCAGTTGGAATCAGCACATTGATGCATTGCCCCCATTTACCTGCTCAACCTACGCTCTGTATGAAAGTAACTTACAGTGTTATATATTATTAGGGAGCCTCTGTAGTGAATTTCCACTCCCATCTCTCACAAGCTTAAACCTTTTCCGATGACATCTCATATTTTTTATGTACGGAGCCATTATCAAACCTTCCTTAGTCAACAAAGCCAGAGGTTATTGCTTATCCAGTTACTTGGAGAAAAACTTTGCACTAAGCTGCTACGTGTCTTCTGTTTCATGTTTAAGAGAGAAACCAACCACTCTGTTAGAATCCTTTTAATCCATCAAATCCTGACAGATGATGAATTATTTTGGGAAATGTAGGCGTAACAATTCCTCAATATTTGCAACACGTTTTATATCAGATGAATACATACCCATTAACTTTGTCCTCATAGGTGCACATTTGACTGTAGGTAGATAAGCAGAATTGAAGGTCAACTTGAGAGGTAGCCTTTGTGAATCTGATTAGGTGCCCTCCTTTTCTAGAAAAAAAGTAAAACCCTTCTACAAACACTCAAGTCTGTTCTAAAAACTACAACACTTCACTAGCTGTTGCGCAAATAATGAATTGTTTGTAGCCCTGTTGGGGCATTTGCCTGAATACATGTGGGCTGGAAGTGGGGAGGGTTGGGGTGTTGGAAGTGCAACAGCAGAGGTCAGTTTGCATCTTAGGGGTTAATTCTGTTAAAGTTAAAGTCAACTATCCAAGAAGGGGACAGGTGAAGGTATTGCTTAGCAACCAAACAGAGTGGTATTATATTCACTGAGGTACCATCTCCCCTGATTGTTTGTGGGAGTTCCTCCCATCTATGTGCTAGCTGAGTGTATTTCTGCTATGTACAAAGTATGAACTAAGAAAGACAAAAACCTCTCTGTTCATTTCTCCTCAAATTATACCATTCATTCAGTAATTTTCTTTCTTTCTGGACTTTGCTTACATTCATTGAAGTGACTTTGCAAACGCAAGCTGTGCCCCCACCGTCCCCACACATGCTGGCTGCACTCTAGAACGTCCCATGCTGAGATGGAAGGTCTGGACAGAGATTCAAGGTTACAGTGGTACCTCAGGTTACATACGCTTCAGGTTACATATGCTTCAGGTTACATACTCTGCTAACCCAGATATAGTGCTTCAGGTTAAGAACTTTCCTTCAGATTGAGAACAGAAATCATGCTCCGGTGGCACGGCAGCAGCAGGAGGCCCCATTGGCTAAAGTGGTGGTTCAGGTTAAGAACAGTTTCAGGTTAAGTACGGACCTCTGGAACGAATTAAGTACTTAACCCGAGGTACCACTGTATTCAGATTCTTCTTTATCAAGGTTACCAGTCATGAGGAAGATTCTAAGTGCCATAGACCTTCCCTCTTTGAGGCAGTCAAATACCAGTTGCCAGAAAACACAAGAGAGTGCTCTCGTGCATAGGTCCTCCTTGTGTATATGGTGCTTTGTAGAACAATGATGGCTGTAAGCCAGGCGTCTGGTTCACCTCTGTGAGAACAAGATGCTGAACTATAGGGCCCATTGGGCTGATCCAAGAGGCTCTGAGCTCAACAGGGGAAAGTATGAAGTGGAGTCAGTGCAGACATTTGCCCAGAATGTCTGAAGATGAAGATGGTTTATGTACTAGATAACTATTATCAATATACAATCGCATTCCATATTTCTGTCTCTCAAAAATCTAAGTGCTTGGACCCCTGGAATCTACCACTGCTTGAAGATTTGCGTGGTGTGTAACAACTTTAATACCAAAACGTTGAACTTAGCCCAGAAACAGACTGGTAGCCTGTGCAAAGTCTGCATGCAAGGTATTATATGCTGGCAGTATAATGTGGGAAATGATTCAGTCTGCATCACACTGCTTAGGTCTGTGCTTCTGAATTGGGGTATGATGTAAAATAAATTGAGCTGACTATGCAAGCCATGCACAGCAGTACTTTGTAAATAAGAAAATGCAGATAGTTCAAAAATAAAAATGTGGATATTTTGAAAGATTGCATGTCTGCTTCCTGAGAAAAGTGCCCTGAATATGTGATCTGAAAAAGAAGAAATGTCCACAGATGCCATGTTTATATTGATTTCCATTATTGTGATTCACTGTCTCAAGTAGTCACATATTCTTTTGAACAGTCTTCCTGGTTGGTATTCTTCCTACCTAAACATGGCATTAGATGAGCTTCAAATACAAGAGCACAATGATTTCTTCCCCCCCTACTCTGCTCTATTGTACATTCATGCTATAATAATAAAGAGAATGATAAGAGTTTAGTCGTGAAGCACTGATTCAGATCTTAGTTCAGTTATCTATGAAGTCAATGCACTATTCATGATCTTTAGGGTGAAACCTGCTTTAAGAATTGGGTTCATATAAGGATTAGTGCTATATATTTTTTAAGTATTTATAAATATTATTAATCACATTTTGAACAGCCCAGTTTGCTACCCAGTAAGAAAAGTAATTTGTATTAAACTGGTTTATGATGTCTTGATCCCAAGACTGGTTGCATAGTTTCTTCAAAAGAAGCAATCTACAGCTATGCAATTTGTGATATGGATTAGCAGCATATTATACCAGCATTGCAATAATGTCATTCATAGATGCTAGAGGATTATAGAGCTTGGCAGAACTTGAATAATCTTATTCTTACTCTTTAAACCAACTACTAAATATTTTTCAAGAACTGAATATTGCTTTGTCAGTATCCATTCCTGTTTTACTGTCACTGTATTGGAAGGTGTTCACTTCAGTCTATCAATGCATTTCCGATACAGGCAAAATGGAGAACATATTCTATAGTGTCATCTGTTTGAAAATCCTAGATAGAGATTCTAGGTCAGGGATGGGAAACCCATAGCCCTCAATATGTTCCAGTAATCAATCAGTGTAAGTTTATTGATCTAGCCAAAGTCCATGACAAACCTGCAGCAACAGTACCAGTGAAATAATACAGATTTAAAAAATCCATGATATGAGCCAATATCTAGAGAGACATCAACAGAGACATCAACAAACTCAAATCCCACTTGATTTCAAATTAAACCTCTGAATCACCACAACAATTTATAGCAATTTTATCTAACTCCTTTTTCATGTTTTGTTTTGTTTTGTTTTGTTTTGAGCCAGTGTATAGAGGGCCACTCTGTGTTACAAAGTTGTTATTGTCACTCAAAAGAAACTGGACCTTCTTACTAGAGAAAGGGAATTGCAGTCTGGAAAAGGTAACCTGAGAGGAAGTTATCAAGCCCTCCAGATGTTGATGGACTAAAACTTCGATCCTCCTTGACCATTGACCATGCTGGCTGGTGCTGACAGGATAAGAGTTGGTTTACAGCCATCACTGCTATATAAAACAGCATAGCAATACACTGGTACAGGTGTTTAGGATCCAGTTGCCCAGTTACGGTTGATGGGCCTAGACTGCTTTTTGACAAATGTATATTGAAGCCAAAGGTGGTACATCTTTATCAGAACCAACCAAAATGTTATAAAATATTAATTTTGAATTCTCCAGAACTCTTCAGCTGGATATTAGGATATTAGTATTTTATTACATATTTATTTATTGCATTGCTATCCCACCTTTTTCACCAAGGAACTCAAGATGGTGTACATGGTTTCCCCCTCCTCATTTAATCCCCACAACAACCCTGTGAGATGAGTTAGGCTGACAGGCAGTGACTGGCCTATGGTCACCCACTGAGATTCATGACCAAGTGGGATTTGAACCCTGGTCTCCCATGTGCTAGTACATCACTCTAGCGGGGGGGGGGGAGAGAGAGAGAGAGAGAGAGAGAGAGAGAGAGAGAGAGAGAACTGGCTGATGTTAAAGCCACAAGGTTTTTGTTTAGGATAGAGATTACAGACTGAAATAATTAGTCTCTGCTTCATGCTCGAGATATAAGGTTTTACCAAGAATTCTGGGACCAAGAAAACATGACTGACCTCCATTTTTAATACAAATTCCAGCATTTATACAAATCCAAACTTAAGCAAAACACACAGATTCCTGGTTAGGAACAGAACAGTAGTAAAGAGAAACGAAGTAGTCTTTATGCTAGCAATTTTGTTTATGTTATGCTTTATGTAAGATTAATGTTGTGTGGCTTTCTAGGTAAATGCATTTGTTTGCTTAGCTGGGCTATGGATCAGGATTAGTATCTCTCAAACCTGTATTTCACAGGAATTCTGATCTGCATAGTCAAAGTGAGGAACATGCACATACTGCCTTAAGGAATGGCACTGGCAAGCAATTTCTAATGGCAAATCATTTCCACGGGAGAAGCAGTACCTGCTACAGCAGCAATACAGCACAACACACTTTCATGAATTTTTATGTGATAGAAAAATCCTCTAGCAAAGCTTACCAAGCAGATTGGTATCTTCTTAATAATATTTCCAAACAGGATTCATTTGAAGTAATGCCTGAATCAAACTGCAACATTTCATCCGTTTTAAGCTTCTTAATCAAAACAACTTGACATGCCATTTGTGTCAAAGAAGAATGAACACCACAGTGGCAACTGAAAAGTGGGTATGTGCCACATAGAACAAACAATCTAACACTTTCCGCTTCGCTATTGTTACCAAGAAATCTCAGTTAATGGGTGTGGGTGTGGGAGATGCATCAAAATATTACTGCAGAAGAACCTCTGATGGCGCAATCATCATAGGATCTCTGTCAATTTTGCAAAACTTCCGTATGTTCTGACAAAGGAAATGAGCCGGGGTATCAATACAATTGATTGGAAAATGTGCAGCAGGGCATTTTTAAAGGAAGTTTAAGAAAAGAAAACGGCACGTAGTAAAAACACAATATTCATGTCAGGGGGTTGGGGAGATCAGGTGATGATCACACAAACATGCTTATTCCTTGTGCTCTCCTGCTCAGTCTTCTGTGATATTATACCAGAGCCTCAACTCCACTGTTGTTGCTTGTCATCTTAGGAAAGGTAAGCCAGACTCATCTTCAACATAGCTGTGATACGCTTCTCTCATTCTTTTTAGATCCCTTTTTTAGAACATGCTACTGATACAGCTTCCATAAATCAGATGCACTGAGGAACTTTGTCCCCCCTACACAGACCAGGTGCGACTCCACCCACAGCTTAACCATTAGATTTGCATAAGCTTCACTCGCACACAATTTAAGGATTTTAAATTCTCTAATTTTCTTACTACCACCAGTATAATGTTTTGAAACCAAATTGAGATAGAAAAGAAACTACTAATGCACCTGATGTCTTCAGTTCTCAGTTTAATGCCTAGATGAAGCAGGACCAGTCTCTGCATTGGATGGGTAGGAATAAAGTCGAGCAAATTATATCAAAGGAGCGAAGGAAGGGAAAGGAAGCACCATCAGTCCTGGAAGGGAAGGAATTCAATAAAATTGAATTCCCAGGTGGGATCAGAATGTGGTGGCACTTGAAACCTACAAAATTCCCATTTTAGGGAAACGAGGTGTCTGTTATGTGCTTTACAGTAAATTCATGGGATCGGTAAAGGGATTGTAGTGTGGCGCTGTCCCTCTGAATGACCAAACTGCTAACTAATCTGAACATTCTGTTTTTATTTATAGTGATGGAATGCACATATGCTTAGTCACTCAGTATTTATTACAGGGGAAGTGAGCAAGTGAATGAATGAATAAAGCAACCTTTTGTTTTTGAAACCAGAAATAATCATTATATTGTTTATTTGAGATTTGTAGGTTAAGAGACTACGTAGAGGTGAGGCCCAACTTGCTGGAAAATTCTCCTACTTGGAAAGTGCCTGTAAAATTACAATAAGCTCCAAAGTATATCACAAACCTAATTCTCAGCTCAGCAGAAGAAAGGTCAAAGTTAGACATCATTCATTCTGCTTCAATCACTTCACATTATTTAAAGAGCTGTTACAGGAACAGTGAAATTGACAAGCTTTTAAAAACAGGGACCTTTTTTATTATTTAGCTAATTTGTCTTGGCTTCTAAGAAACTGCATGCAGTTTTATGAAATCACATGATAGAGCACCTAATACACCATTTAGACAGCATGCATTAGTCCAGTGGAATATTAATCTGGAAATAAAGTCAATTTCTTTTCCATTCCTGAAAACAAAAAAGCAATGAAACGTACTTGTTCCCTGGGCTTATTAATATACTCGAGGCAGCAAGTTGCAGTTTAATTTAGCTGATAATAAATTTTAGCGAGGACACAGCATGTAATGCTCAGAAAGGAAATTAGCATGTCACTTATTATACAAGATGGTACCCACTAGATACTTGGGCATCTTCTGTATTCTTCTCATATTCTGGCTTCTTCACCTCTATTCGCAGCCCTTGAGGAACAGAGAGAACTGTGAATACTTATCCACAAAACACACCTTTCCATTTCTCATTTAGCGAGTGAATCAACAGCTTCAGACAGGTGACATAGTCAGCAATTTATTATTATTATTTTACAATATAAGTGCCCCCAATTAACATTTTTACTGGCAGCATCCTTACTGTAATGGAGATTCTTCTGCGGCCACAAATCATGAATAAAGGCAGGGAGGCAAACCACCCCCTTATCAGCTTATTTCATTTGGCCTTTTAGTGGTATGGCCAGGAATTATTACCGTTTAGATAACTTAGCCTATGAGATAATAGACCAACAGCATAAAGGCTAGTTACAGAGAGATCCCTGAATTCTTTAGGTTACTGCCAGGGAACAATGAGGTCAGCAACCATCTCAGATCCTGTCTTTTCTGTCTTTCTTCCCCACACAAGTGTTGATTGTTAGGTGGGCCTTTGAAGATTTCACACACTTTTGCTCACATCAAGGGATCAAAGAAAGGAAATACTTTAATGTTTGTGTTACACCAAGCTCCTAACGGTCCACAATGCTACATCTATGGACTATTCTGCCAAGTTGAGCTAGCTTTAGAAAGAAATAAAGATCCTTAAATCCCTTTATGAAAACCCCTCTAAAAAGATCTCATGTGGCTTCAGCAAGCTTACAGCCTTTGGCTATCATCAGCTCTGATGGTTATAGACTCTGCCCCACATGCCAGACTAAGCTCTGCACAACCAATCAGTTATAACTATGCACAGTTATGCTGTGATCTTAATTAGAATACAGTGGTACCTCGGGTTAAGTACTTAATTCGTTCTGGAGACCTGTTCTTAACCTGAAAGTGTTCTTAACCTGAGGTACCACTTTAGTGAATGGGGCCTCCTGCTGCCGCCGCACCGCCGGAGCACGATTTCTGTTCTTATCCTGAAGCAAAGTTCTTAACCTGAAGCACTATTTCTGGGTTAGCAGAGTCTGTAGCCTGAAGCGTATGCAACCCGAGGTACCACTGTACATTGACAATCATTCTGTCCACCTTGTCCACTTTCTGCTATGTGCCCACATAAATTGTAATCCTGCAATTACACAAAAAATGTGTAAATTGTTAATGAGAGGTGACCTTAAACTACAACTGCAAATGCCCCCATATCACTTAAGAGGTGTCAAAGTTGCATAATAAAGGGTTCAAGAAGTACAAGGCCAGTGGCTGCCCAGGACAGAAAGCAGTGCTGAGTGACGCCCAGATGACTGAGGCTACAATCCTTAACACATATACCAGGGAGTCATTCCCACTGAACACAAATCCACAGTGGAGTCCCTAAGATGGTTGGATTGTGCATTGTACGCTTCCCTCCAGCAACTCCTGTAGCCAAGCTGGTGCCAAATGTATTGCTCAGCTTTCCTTTGGACAACATCAGTGAGGCCAAGAGGGGGGTCAGGACCCCCCCACACACACACACTAGCCAGGCTTGCACACCATGGAAGGTCACTTAGGTGCTGCTAACACAGCAGTTTGACTTCACCCCTAGAGGCACACTCCTCTGTGTCTCAAGACAGACAGATACCAACAGCAAGATTCATAATTTCAAATCCCCCCCCCACATTTTCCTAATTGTTTCTTGAGTTCTCTGTGTTGTTTCCATGTTTTGGTGTAGATATACTTGTTTTATATAGAATCACTGCTTGATTTATCTGTATAATTGAACGAAGAGTTAAGTGTTTCCTGGACGTTAAATATATCTTAAACCATTTCTACCCCCATTTCCCAGATTATTTGGGTTTTAGAGCATACTCACCAAATATGGAAGAAATCTCCTTTTGTTTCTTGATAATGTTATGAATCTGGGGGTGCAAGTCACCCTAAATTCTGCATCACGTTAGTGCCAGAATTTAATTAAGGCTGGGGTGTTAGACTCATGTGTGTATTCAAGTTAAATTCAGTGTATAGTTAAGCCTGTGCCAGAACTTGCTAATCATTTAATTAAGCTAGCTAAAGGTAAAGGTAAAGGGACCCCTGACCATTAGGTCCAGTCGTGACCAACTCTGGGGTTGCGGCGCTCATCTTGCTTTATTGGTCAAGGGAGCCGGCGTACAGCTTCCGGGTCATGTGGCCAGCATGACTAAACCGCTTCTGGCGAACCAGAGCAGCACATGGAAACGCTGTTTACCTTCCCGCCGGAGTGGTACCTATTTATCTACTTGCACTTTGGCGTGCTTTGGAACTGCTAGGTTAGCAGGAGCAGGGACCGAGCAACGGGAGCTCACTCCGTCGCAGAGATTCGAACCGCCAACTTTCTGATCGGCAAGTCCTAGGCTCTGTGGTTTAACCCACAGCGCCACCCACTAAGTGTCAAATGCCAATTACCGTAAGTCAGGCCCAGCCTTCTCTGTGAGGTATTAGCCTGTGGTAATGATCGATTAGCACATCAGAGCATGGGACCCTTGCTTGTGTCACAAAAGGCTGAGACAAGGAAAGCTTGAGGAGAACAATGTGATGTAGTTGACAGGAGAAATTTAGGGAGATTATATATATATATATATATATATATATATATATATATATATATATATATATATGCTTTCGTAGATTTTCACGGGTACAGGAATGCAGGTTTTGGTGTCTTCGGGTGTCTTCCCGTGTAAGAGTTGGGGTGTCTAGGCGACGTTTCGACGAGGTCTCACTCGTCATCTTCAGGCTGGTGCTTTCGGCTTCTTGTTACTGGAACAGAGCAGGATCTCAGTGTTTGAGTTCCTATAAATACTGTTGAGGGGGTGTGGTGTATAGCCTCCAACGTTCTGGGCAGAGAGGAAGTTCCCAGGTTAGTGTGCCTTTTCTTCTTTTGTTCATTAATTACTTGAGGGATATCTTGAGTGATTTCTTGAGTGATATTCTGAGTACCACATAGGAGGGTCATTAGGTGTGGATTAGTTGCTAAAGCTTTCGTGTCTTGACCTCTTGAGCTTGTGAAGAGTTTTTCTGAGAAGATGGCTGTACTGCACTTAGTTGTGCTCTGGCTTGGCTTCGAGTATAGGGGCGAGCTGTGGTTTTGTGCCCTGTGCCAGCCAGATCTGTGTAGGGATTGCAGGGGGGTGCAGCATCCGGAGGTGCCACTATGGATTGGCTACTGGATGGTGTCTGTAATTTATCTGTGGAGAGGGTCTGGGTTTGGGTCTGGTGTGGTTGATTGGAGATGGCGCCTTGACAGCCATTCAAAACAAATACAATCCCCCCGAATACATCCTGGACCTGACCAACCACTGCCTAACCAACACGTACTTCATCCACAATGGACAAAGATACAAACAGATAGAAGGAGCACCTATGGGATCACCCCTCTCACCGGTCATCGCAAATCTGTACATGGAACACTTTGAAACCAATGCTTTAGACAAGTCAGAACACAAACCCAAACTTTGGCTCAGATATGTTGACGACACCTTTGTAATTTGGCCACACGGGAAGGAAAAACTAGATAGCTTCCTCACACATCTCAACAGCCTACACCCCAAAATACAATTCACTATGGAAATAGAAGCCAACAACCAACTTCCCTTCCTTGACGTCCTAATCTACAAAAAACCTGATGGCTCCCTAGGACACACTATCTACCGGAAAAAAACACACACCAACCGCTACTTACATGCACAATCACACCACCACCCTGCACAAATAAACTCCGTAGCCAAGACTCTCATCTCCAGAACCAAACGCCTGGCTGACAAAGACCACTTGACAACTGAGTTACAGAATCTCTCAAATGTGTTAATCGCCAACGGATACCAGCAAAACAGGGTTACGAAGCTAATCCAAAAAGAAACACCCCCCAAAAACCAAGACACAGAAGAAAACAATGGCATGGCCCTCCTTCCTTATATCAAGGGCACTACAGATAAAATTAGCAAAATCCTCCATAAACACAATATCAAAACAGCCTTTTGCACCAACCAAAAAATAGCCAATATCCTCAGAAACCCCAAAGATAAAATCCAGTTAGAAAACCAAGGGGTCTATGAAATACCCTGCAAAGTCTGCCCAGCCACGTACATTGGACAAACAAACAGACGAATAAATGCACGTATCGCAGAACACAAGAATGCCGTCAAAAAAGAAGAAAAAACTTCCTCTCTTTACCAACACATGAAAGAAACAGGACACGAAATTAATTTTGCAGATTCCAAATTGCTCTTTAACATGGAACATCACCACAAGAGAATAATCATGGAAGCCATCGAGATAGAGAAACACCCTCACAACATGAACAAGCGTGACGACACGTCCCGCCTGCCAGACATCTGGAAATTAGCCCTCCCCACAAAAACCGACACCAGAACCAGAGGCACACAGAACGCCATCTCCAATCAACCACACCAGACCCAAACCCAGACCCTCTCCACAGATAAATTACAGACACCATCCAGTAGCCAATCCATAGTGGCACCTCCGGATGCTGCACCCCCCTGCAATCCCTACACAGATCTGGCTGGCACAGGGCACAAAACCACAGCTCGCCCCTATACTCGAAGCCAAGCCAGAGCACAACTAAGTGCAGTACAGCCATCTTCTCAGAAAAACTCTTCACAAGCTCAAGAGGTCAAGACACGAAAGCTTTAGCAACTAATCCACACCTAATGACCCTCCTAAGTGGTACTCAGAATATCACTCAAGAAATCACTCAAGATATCCCTCAAGTAATTAATGAACAAAAGAAGAAAAGGCACACTAACCTGGGAACTTCCTCTCTGCCCAGAACGTTGGAGGCTATACACCACACCCCCTCAACAGTATTTATAGGAACTCAAACACTGAGATCCTGCTCTGTTCCAGTAACAAGAAGCCGAAAGCACCAGCCTGAAGATGACGAGTGAGACCTCGTCGAAACGTCGCCTAGACACCCCAACTCTTACACGGGAAGACACCCGAAGACACCAAAACCATATATATATATATATATATATATATATATGCTGCTGAATGTCTTCCATTGCAGACTTCAGGTTGTTATATATGTGTAAATAAACCAGATATCATAAAGACATCACAGTCTCTGCTGTGCCTTATTCCCAGACCCTGGAAAGGCATCTGTAATTCCAGAAGTCTTTTTCCTTTCCCATTAGGTCTTATGCCATTGAACTGCCAGCTTTATGCAGTTTTCTTGCTGGTCCAGAAAAATCAGAACCCCTTTAGAAACTGCACCTGGGCTGTCTCTATTCATATACATATTCTATTTTGTCATATATATGCTTGTGTTAGTATCTTATGTTTATTGACAATAATTTTGTACCCATTCATATGAGTTGATGAAGTGGGTATTCGTCCAAGAAATTTTCTGCCATAATATTGTCTGTTAGTCTTTAAGGTGCCAGAAGATTACCCCCAGTGTCAGAGGCAGTATTCTGTCCCAAATGCTGCAGCATTCCCTCATAGGGGTGTAGCTCCAAGTCAGATGGATGGTCGGTGTATCTCATTTTTAATGTACAGCAGCATACTGGAACTCTTCTTCTTAGACTCTTTCTGTCTATGATTGCTTAGGAAGTGAGTGAGACATACCTAGGGGCAAGCAGTCTTGAATATGCTTACTTTATAATTTCTTTCCAAATGTGTGGATGCTGATTAGGGCTTTTAAAAGAAAAACAAAATTGTTAATCCGTGGGAGGATAATACACATGGAAAATTCATGACACAAAAACCATTAGGAGCCTGAGAGGAATTTGGAAAATCTCCTGAGAGGGGAAAAAATACATAATTGGTGATGTGATTTGCAAGACACCCTCTTCTCTTCAAACTCATACACATCTACAAGCAATGTTAGTAATTATACAGTTTGATAACGGAGAACTACATCAGTCAGAGCTTAAATAATGGACATAATGACTGTGCTAAATAAGTGACTAACATCTCAAATTATTCCTTGCAATTTCCATAATTTAACTTTTGATCTAAATGATGTCACTCTACGGTACTAGATAAAAAGATACCTTTTCCCAACAATCTACAAATGATACTCAGGTGCCAAAACTTTTTCCAGATACATGCTGCATACATTTTTGCAAATTTATCATGTTTTGTTGTTTTTTTTAAAAAAGCCTTGAACCTAGGGGGAAAGAATGAATCTTGAGAAGAAACTACTAGATGTCAGGGACTGGCTGGATGAAGAAGAGTGGTGGGAAGCACCAACCAAGGAAACCTCAAGGGAAGCTCAAGAAGAGGAAGACTCAGAGCCCAGGGATTAGTGGTGGGATACCGAGGCAAGTTCAGAGGGAGAAGGGTGGGGAGAGGAGGTGCCAGATGGGGCAGGGGCAACAGGGCTAGGTGACCAGGAAGAACCTCTGTCAGGGAACAATTTAGACACTAGATCAGAATGAGGCTGCAACTAGACTGGTGCTCTGCTTCCAACAATGGCTAGCCAGGTGCTTCTGGGAATTATTACTATTATTTATTAAATTTCTATACCACCCTTCATTCGAGGATCATATAAAAAACACAAACATAGTAACAAACAATAGCTACAACACCCACTAGAGTTGAAAAAGCCATAGATTGTTTTATTTGCCAAAGGCCTGGGCAAAGAGGAATCTTTTTGTTTAGATCAAGGATGAGGACTCTATGTTTCTCCAGATGTTGCTGGACTACAGTTCCTATCATCCCTGACCATTGGCCATGATGACTGGGGTTAATGGGACTTGGGGTCCAATAACATCTGGAGAACTAGAGACTATCTTTCCCTGGTTTAAGTAGAGTTATCCTCCATGAATATGTTTAGTTTCATTTTAAGGGCTGCTGAACTAGTGACAGTTGTACAAATAATGTACTTTCTGTCAAATCACTCCTCCTCAGAAAGATTTATGGCTCTGACATCACCAGAAATCTTGCCCCAGTTGTCCTGTCCTGGAACTCTCACCCCCAAAGTTGATTATATTAACCTTGGGCAATAATCATATGTCACTGATATTCACAGTTCCATTAGGTTTCTTATATTTGATATGCCAAGTGCATCTAACTCTTACATCAAGCACTGGAATTCCCTTCTTTTGTAATCCGAGTCTTCCCATTTTAGCATACAAACACCTAGGCATGTCCTTTGCCAATTGTCCTTCCTGTGTGCAGTATCTCTGATGGTCCTTTGGTCTCTTTATAAGGCTGCCATTTCTTTTGACTTGCTCATTGCCAAGTTCCTTCCACACCCACATCAAGGGCATAGCTATAACACCTCCACTTTAAGGGAGAAGTCATCCTAAATGAGAGACTTCCTAGCTCCTGTCGCCTTCAACATACTATAAATCAGACAGTGCATTCCTATGCATGCAAAGGTCCACCTCAGGCATAGCAGGTAGCTAGCAAAATGAGAGATACATCATTATCTGCTCTACACAGCAATAAGCACGCTTCTCTGATTTTTAAAAAGATCTTCTCATGTTTAACAATGAAGCCGCAAATAGGCTTTCTTAAGCAATCATGAGTATATTCACTGAAAATGACTGGCAAGTAGCTTAACTTGACTGCAGCAAAAAAAATATTCCATTAGTTTTTTTAAGGCTGTGCACACATGGTGTCTTATTCTAGAATCAATGGAGACTGGGTTCTTGTTTTTTCTATGTAGTACACATGTGTATCAAGTAACTGCACCCAGTCTTCTGGATTACAGTATCTAGATTCACATCTAGATTGATAGCAGCATGTTGAGGGTGAACATGAATTATTCTGTGTTGGGGAAAACTACAATTTTGTGTGACAAACAGGTTAGTGTGTACACAACCTTAGATGCCATGTAGTTTGTCTCCCACAAATTTCCAGGCAAACCCAGAACATGATTTCATGGTTTGAAAAGGAACTTGGGGAGATGAAAACAACTATAAGTGTTCATCAAATTTAAGAGCAAAGTTGTAGACATTTGAAACTGTCATTTTAACAAATTCTGTAGTCACATGTTGCTCAAGGTCTGGAGAACAAAGAAAGCTATGAGTCTACAGAAGTCTACTGCTTGGATGCCACCAGTAAATTCAATCATCAGCACAAACAACCTTAAACTGGAAGTTATTGTTAGACAGCATACAATGTGTTCCAAAGACATGGAGTGTGCCTTCCAAACATTACTGGGCATAAAGACATTTCTTCCTAGAGTAACCAGGTCTTCCCTCATCTATTACAGAACATGTTACAAATTATATGCAATATTTTTAACAGAGCAAAATGTGCTACTTTCTTCCCTGTAACTTTGGAGGCTGGCAAATGCAGCACACTGATGATCTGTAATAGAAATCAAAGATTGCTCCTGGGAATGCAAAAGAGGTGGATTTTAGCAAAGAGGAAATAGAGTCTCCTTCCTACACTATCCTCTGGTCTGATTGGCATTACAGAGACTGGCAGAACCACTGGCGGAGGAAGAGGAGTGCGGGGAGAGCGCACCATCCCCGGCAGCGTGATCCCCAGGGTGCCATCGCAGTTGCTCACCTGCCCACGCTGGGTGCCCTGCCCACGCAGGCAGTGTGCCCCACCCCCAGGATGCACATCCTGCCCCTACGGGTGGTGCGTCCCGCCCCTGGGATGCCCACCAGCCCTGCCCCGCCTGCTCTCCGTCCCCAGTGCCGGAGCATGAAGCTCCGCCACTGGGCAGAACCCATAGTGTGATGTAAGGGGCCGGAAGGACATTTTATGTGGTAAAGGGATGAGATGGGCCTGTCTACAAATTTTAAGATACCAAGGACTGATCTATAGGGTACATGGAAGCTGCAATTCCCAGAGTTCCCTAGGAAGAGGGATCGATTGTTAAACCTTTCTGAAAATTGTAGCTCTGTGAGAGGAATTAGGGGGTCTCCTAACAACTCTCAGCAGCCTTACCAAACTGCATTTCCCACGATTCTTTGTGGGGAGTCATTATGTTTAAAGAAGTACCATACAGCTTTAAATAAATACTGTGGTTGAAGCTGATGATAAGCCACAATGTAAGACCAATCCCCCCCCCCCCCCATGTTGCAGTGCAATAGGTATATATTCAATCCAATTGATCTCTTGGCTTATTCTTATCCAGCGGTTCAGCCACTCTCTCAGTAATGACCTTCACAAACAGCATAAACATGCTCAGTGTGTTGTATTACTATATATAGTTAATGAGCTGTCACCTTCAGGTCACGAGACATAATTCTCCTTGGAGTAGAAATTGCAACAATAGGAACCATAACAGTGCTGAGATTCAGTTAACAGTGAAGTGCAGAATTGTTTTTCCAAAGACAATGAAAACAGAACCGTTAAAACATTTTTATTATGAATTAGGTATGTAAATTCATAATAATTTGACTGCTAGAACATCATACTAAAAACAAATGGATATATTTTTACTGTTGAGTGTTATAAACAACAGCTATACACAGCTTTCTGAAAATGGAGCTATAAAATAGCTAGTTTTTAACAAGACCTGCAAGGATATTTAAAGGAAATGGGTCTTTTAGAAAAGGAATGAGTCATCCATAATTACACACTATATTTTGTAAAGCTGTTCTTTGTCAGGTGCACATGTTTTATTTGCTGCAAAGATTTTTAGTTTCGTCAGATGGATTGGGGGAGGGGAGGGGGATGCTTCAGCAATAGTTTTAAAATTGTTTATATCAAAATCTCAAAGTTTGATCAATAAAAATGAAATTTAATAGGCCAACAATTAAATTAAGAACTCTGATTCCTTCCCGTAAATTCATTTCCTTCAGTGGAGGAAAGTAATCCATTCTTCACCCCCACCTCCTCCTAAATGTCAAAAGCAAAAGAATTTTCCTTCCCCTTCCCCATGCTATCTGCCTTTACCTAACCAGAGGAAGTGCTACATTATACTTTACCTCTGTGAGGAGGAAGTGCAACGTTATACCTTACCTCTGTGAGGAGAAGGTACAGGAAACTTGCAGTGATTTGTAATAGCATTTATCATATTTAAAAGTACAAAGGGAGAGTCTTCTGCTTGCTAAAACTGCTACTGATGTTTCCTTCCCTATCAACTCAAAATGTTTACTTGTCCAGGTCTCTTAACCCACCTACAGTATTCAGCATGCACTAGGATTGTCCTCAATATCTCTTAATGCTCTTGCTATTATTTCGAAAAGATAGCTATCCATATCCTGCATGCACACACATACTATACTATGCTATGCTATGCTATGCTATGCTATGCTATGCTATGCTATGCTATACTATACTATACTATACTATACTATACTGAAATGTTTAAATATTTCTTTGATTGGTCTTGAATCTCCTCACATCACTTGCCATCCTCTGCTGCCACACCGGTATGGTGTGGCACACCCCTCGAGAGCCACTAGCCTAATTCTTCTGTCCAATGAAAGCAGGAATAGCAAGAGGCTGTTACATAGATTGTAAGGGAATTGACAAACTAAAAGGTTATATATAGGTATAAATGATATAGATCTAGATCTAGCTTGTATTTCATTTGTGGTATAACTAGGAGCATTATATTCTTGTAGGTAGTTTGCTCAAAACTCTGTTTGGCTGCATAGAAAAACATGCTCCCCCCCAAAAAAAACAACAACAACCAGACCATGTTAGCTCAATATTTGGAGTGTCAATAAAAGCATATACTGTGAATTAAAAAAAAATCAATAGGAACCCCTTTGACAGATATAACTGCCTTATAATGTTTTAGCCATCTGAGAGCATCGTGTTCTTTTATGGCTTTCTACTTCTCTGTTTCCTTTGATGCCTTTTTGCCTTTCATATTCTGTACATCTTTCCATTTAAGAATTATTAGTAATAAGTGGCAAAAACTGTGGGAAGAAGACTTCGTTTCAGTTAGCAAGCAAGAGATATTTAGGGCTTAGGGATTCATCAATACCTTTTATCAAATCTTCTCTTATCTATGCTCTCTGTCAACAAGTCGAGCTAGTATCATTGGTAAGAGAAAGGCATTCCCCCCACAACCTTTCCAAACGATCCTCTTAACAGGAAGAAAACATACAAGTATATTTAGAATCCACACTTTTCATTGAGATGCAGGACTTGGAATGCTATGGACCAGATACAATTAAAAAGTGCACTGGGATGAGTCAGATTATGTACCGTGTTTTTCGCTCTATAACACGCACCCGACCATAACACGCACGTAGTTTTTAGAGGAGGAAAATCCGTAGGCATGCCACCCATAGGCATTTCCTCCATAACACGCACAGACATTTCCCCTTACTTTCTAGGAGGAAAAAAGTGAGTGTTATGGTGCAAAAAATACGGTAGTTTAAAATATTTTGAAAAAGTGCATATATTTGATTTGCACAATTTGTTCAGATTGCAATATTTGGAGTTGTTGTATCCAACTTTAGTCATACTCAGAGTAAACTCATTGAAATTAACGAACCTCAGTTAGTAGTTCCCATTATTTTGAATAGGTCTACCCTGAGTATGATTAACATTAGTTGCTTGAGGTACCAGACTGTGATGGATGATGGTGAAGAGTTACAAGAAGATGTCTCACAAACACAGTTTATGTACAGAAGATATTATGCCGAGCAAGCTGCAGTCAAACCAGGACTCTTACTTGAAGTCCCACTGTGCCTTGTGCTCCAGCTGTTAATAATCTTTACAATTCTTCTCCAACAGCTCTGCTGGCTGGAACTGTTGAGAGTTTTAGTGCAAAATATCTGGGGGCACTAAATTGGTGAAGGCTGCTTAATTCTCAACTCCATGAAAGAAGGCAGACCAACATGTAGAGCAGAATAGACAAACACTTCCTATTTCGTGCGTTTTGAGGTAGGTAGGTAAATTCTGAATAAATCATAACTTGGTTGTGAATTCTCAGGTTCACTTAAGTGGGCTTCAAGAAATACTCAGATAGAATGTTGGCTGGAGTACACTCCTGGTTCTTGGGACTTCACCACATTTGTCCTTGCTTCACATACATGGAAGTATTCTCTGCTAGGAGCAAAACGTCTCAGTGAATGCATGGTATAGGATAAGGAGGTGTCATACACTGATTTAGGTTGATGATGTACTCAACTCACACACATGGTATCCATCCATGTGAAGCCCAGCAGCCACTCTGCTTTATCAAGAGCTTGGAAAGGCAATCTCATGAATCTGTTCCTGAAGTTTTCAAAATAAAGTTGGAAAAATATGTCAAATGAACTTAAATGTGGTGGGCTTTAGCGGGCCTCTATAGTTTGTTTGTTTGTTTGTTTTTAATGAGGAAAATGTGCTTGCTAAAGAGGTCTCTAGCAAAGATAAGACTATGACTGACTGGTATAGGATGGGTGTGGTGCTGAAATGTACTCTTTAATCTGTTTAAAATTACATAAGAGCAGATCCCTTGACACTTTGAAGAGCGGAGAGGTTTGATGTGCATGAAACAAAACAGGTTTATGAGCTGGCTATAAAAGTTAGCATAGGAAAGACTGGAGACCAGGGAGAAGAAATACGCAGACAATGTATAGACCAGACCATTCACTGTTATTTTATTCTAATTGTTTTATTTTGTAAACCTCCTTGTTATTTTTTACAATGAAATATGTGACCAAGATTGCAGAAGGAACATTTTGATGAGCTCTGCTCATCTTGATCTCGTGCAGCACAACACAAGAGCAATCCTCCAACCATCCAATGTTCCCTGACCAGAGTACTTACTGCCAAAAAGGAGTTAATTCTTAAATCTTGGAGTCAGACTTCCTTGTGGATGTTCTCCACATTTTCAAGCATCATTTCCAGAAAAGAACCTCTTCTATCCCTTCTAACGTCATCTCTTTTCTGGAAATATGGTTCTACCACAAACCTATATGTTTGCTTTTATTTTATTCTAGCTATTATAAAATGTTGGACATTGTGTGTGTTTTTAAACAACAACCACCATAATTTGCAATTCGTCCTAGAAGCCTTAACCTAACAAAAGAGAATGAAACATCCTTAACTATCTTGTCACATACTTCTAACAACAGTATCACTTCCTGCATATCCTGCATATTCCTGATTCAAAATTTCATCACATGGACACTTCAGTGCCATTCATTTCATATCTTGCCTTTGGCTCTGAATAAATATGACCCTTGATGCAATCCATCATCTGACTAGCAAAGCTAGGAGCTCTCTGAAGTAATAAATTAATGAGACTAATTAATATGTTGGGGAAGGAGGGCATATTATTTATACTTCAGTTAACATTGCAGGACAACCGTACCAAGTTTGAGAGTTATATTTCGATCAATCTTCTTCTTCTTCTTCTTTGGTGATCACTCGTAGCCGAGTAAGATTGTCTTCCATAAACATGGTTTTAACAATGAGTCCGTGACTGTGGAGGCCAATTCTGGACCCACACGTCCTTCCACAGTGGGGACATTGGTTCCCGGGCGGGAGTTGATCACGGTGTGGATTTGCCAAGCGTGCCTTCCTCTTAGCATGTTTCTCCCTTGCATTCTGAGTTCGAGTGTCTTCAAAGTCCATGAAACCTTTGGCAAAGGCTGTTCTCCAACTGGAGCGCTCACAGGCCAGTGTTTCCCAGTTGTCAGTGTTTATACTACATTTTTTTAGATTTGCCTTGAGACAGTCTTTAAACCTCTTTTGTTGACCACCAGCATTACACTTTCCATCTTTAAGATCGGAATAGAATAGTTGCTTTGGAAGATGATAATCAGGCATCTGCACAACATGACCAGTCCAACGAAGTTGATGTTGAAGAATCGTTGCTTCAACACTGGTGATCTTTGCTTCATCCAGTACACTGATATTAGTTTTTCTGTCTTCCCAAGTGATGTGTAAGATTTTTCAGAGACGCTGCTGATGGAATCTTTTGAGAAGTTGGAGATGGCGTTTGTAAGTGGTCCATGTTTCACAAGCATACAGCAAGGTTGGTAGTACAATAGCTTTGTAAACAAGCATTTTGGTTTCCCTGTGAATGTCCTGGTCCTCAAACACTCTGCACTTCAATCGGGAGAAAGCCGCACTTGCAGAGCTCAGGCGATGCTGGATTTCAGCATCAATATTGACGCTTGTAGAAAGATAGGTAGGAGAAGTGATCAACATTTTCCAACGTTACACCATTGAGTTGGATTTGTGGCACTGCAGAGGGGTTATTTTTTACTTGTTGGTGCAGCACTTTGATTTTTTTGGATAATAATAATAATAATAATAATAATAATAATAATAATAATAATAATTTTATTTATACCCCACCCTCCCCGGCCAAAGCCGGGCTCAGGGTGGCTAACACCAGTAAAATTACAATAAAAACATAATGGGGGGGGGACCAATTTAAAATACAGGTTAAAATGCCATTTAAAATGCAGCCTCATTTTAAAAGTAGCCCATAGATCAAAACCGCAAGGGGAGGGAAAACATAAGGGTCAGACTGAGTCCAAACCAAAGGCCAGGTGGAACAGCTCTGTCTTGCAGGCCCTGCGGAAAGATGTCAAGTCCCAAAGAGCCCTAGTCTCTTGTGACAGAGCATTCTACCAAGTCGGGGCCAGTACTGAAAAGGCCCTGGCCCTAGTTTTGACCAATCTAACCACCTTGCAACTTGGGACTTGAATGACAAAGTGAATAGAAAACACAGTGTGGGCAAATGAAAAATAGAGAATTGTTGGCTTGCCACCCACCATATCACAGAGGGGGAAATGATATAAGTCTTAGAAATGTGTTTAGAAATCCTTGCATAATAACCGTTCGGAACACAAGATGCCCTTTTCTTCCATTTAAGGTGCAATGAGACTATTATAGATGAAGAAAACAAGAAAGCAAATCTGAAACAAGTCATTCTTATTTAAGACAGACGCCCACATTAATCAGAGATGCCACACCATAGTGCAAGTATTTTATCAAAAAGCCACAACATTATTGCTGAGGGTATTAAAAGGAATTGAAACAGGATTGCCCGGTGAAACACCTGTGAAGAAAATCTTCCTAAAATCTAGGGCATGAATTACTTGTTGTTGTTTTTTAAAAAAAACAATCTATAGTAGCTTTGCTTATTACTATTATCAGAATTCTGATCATTTCTCCTCCACCACCCTAGCAGCAGGCATTGTTGAAATGTTGAGAAATGCTAAAATTCTTATCATTCTCATGCAACAATCTAACATCTTGCTGATTGTTCTGTTTCTGGCAGAGTTTATTGCACAGCAAGATGTGAAATGTTTGATGAATAGATTAGTACAATAAAATGCAAAGCAGCACGTCAGGGGAGAGAAAGAAATCGAGAATTTCCATAATTTCTTCCCTTATTTAGAAGCAAATGTAAACTTTGTGAGGTCTTCCTTTGCTCTGTAACAGGGGTGGGGAATCTGTGGTCTTCCAGATGTTGCTGGTATCAAAATCTCATCAGTTTGAGCCAGCATAGACTGCAATCAAGGATGGTGGGAGCTGCAACATCTGGAGGAGCACAGATTCCCCATCCCTGCTCTATAAAGAATAGAACAATGCAGGGACAAAGCTATGAATAATTGCAGAAAGACAAAAAATGAAAAGAAAATGAAGCACAGCCATATATGTGCCTCAACCTCCAACGGGGCAGTTTCTTCTTCATTGCTCAGGTCCAAATAAATAGTTCCTGGCTATAAAGTAGTTAATTGAAACCATACAAAAAGTGGAATATAAATGCCTATATCAGACTTTCTTCCAGATGTATTTCCTACAAGAAATTTGTTGAGAAATATTTCATTTTCGAAATGCAGAATAAACGATGTTACATACATAATCTTACGTCACATTCACCAACTAGCCCTTAGGACAATGCAATTTTTATATATCTACTTAAAAACAAGTCCCATTAAGTTGTTCTCAACTGTTTGGGGCACAAGAGTGCTTTTGGAAATCCGAGAAGCTATCATGGACCCCACCACAAAATGGCTGCCATGGGAAGCCTATTTTACACTCCCAACAAGGAAGATGCAAATAATTAATTAACTTTATTCTCTGACTGAACTATTCCTGCAGTCTAACAGAGGCATGAAACTTGACTCAGCAGTCCTATAATTTCTTTTCAGCTGCACCAGAAGTCCACATTTCCCTTCTTTTCCCAGAGTTCTACTTGGTCTTTACTTAAAGGGACAGTAAGATACGTATTGTTATTAGTTTGGGGGATGTAAGACTTCCCAAAATTCTTGGATTGAGTAAAAGCAAGAAATAATCAAGGTTTGATTTTAAAACGGTGCCAAGCACTTAGGGTTGCCATATTTCAAAAAGTAAAAACCAGGACATCCCTAAGGTTGTTGAGCTAGTCCTGGTAAAGTCTGGGAAAATTTGGATGTATGGCAGCCCTACAAACACTGAAACCTATGTTTGTGCTAACAACACCAGGTAGCTTCTTCATGAGGTAATCACCAATAGTGCTTGAGTGATCAGCCTAACAAAAGGAAAGCAGATTGGACCATCGCAGGGTCTTTCCAGCCGGAACTCGCCGGAACTCAGTTCCAGCATCTCTCAGGTTGGCACCTTTGCCATTATATGAGAACATGGGTGAGTTTGGCACCTCTTTTTCTAGAAAAATAGCACTTGGCCATAGAGATTCAATGTGAGACAACAAAATAGATGAAGCCTTACTGGGCTCTGGTTTTAGTCAGAAAACAAAAGGTCAGTAGCTTTGGTGTAGGACTACAGTTTGCCTGAGGTAAACAATAGGAACAAGTGTCATTTTGCAAGAGGCTTGGGAAATGGAGTTGCGAGGGTGGCAGTGGGCAATGATGTAAACAGAAGGGGCAGTTGTGTTTGGCATGGGGTCTGGGCTGGTTGAGGCAAGCTGGGACAGAAACATGGAAATGGGTGGCATATTGGCTGCCCTGAGGTCCAGTGCTGCGCTCCTGCAGGAAGCAAGCCCCTCTTGAGTTGTGAAAGCTCTGAACTCTCACTGCAGTAGGCTCAGTTGTGTAACTAAACCATATTTCATAAAGACTGCAGTCTCCATTGTGCCTAATTTCTGAGGAAACACAACCCTCGTTGAGTGCCAAGACCCCTAGAATCTCGCACCGCTTGGAAGAGATTGGGGTGGCCCATAACCCTATTAACTAACAATAAGGAGAAAGCTTAAGGCAGGCTATATATTTACATAAGATTGAGACAGGCCAAGATTACCTTTCGCACCTGCCTAATCACAAAACAAAGAGGCAATGCACACAGACAGGGGCATTCTGGGAAAAGGGAGCCCTACAGTTCACTTTCTGTCCAGCTCAGCCACCACCCAAGGTAAAAACCAAGACACAAATTACTTTTTTAAAAATGTGAGAGGTGTTGGAACCTCAGCAGGCACCAAGATGGGTACCATATTGGAGAACCCAAACATAGAATCTTGTGCACAATAAAAGAAAACACTATATCTGCACAGTCCTGTGACATTTCTGCAGCTCTAGCTAGTTCACCTGCCTTTTTTAATATTGTTATGGGTTTGTGGGTGGCCAGATTCCCCTAAATTTCTGGGTGCCAGATTCTCTCCATAATTCCAGGGTTTAATAAAAGTTAGAATTAAATAAGATTTTATTAAACTTTGCCAAACACAGAAACACCCCCCCCCTAGATTTAGTCATGCTAATGAGCCATAACAGCTCAGCAGAGAACTAACTGGATGGGCTATTGTTGTTGTTGTTGTTTAGTCGTTTAGTCGTGTCCGACTCTTCATGACCCCATAGACCAGAGCAACGCCAGGCACTTCTGTCCTCCACTGCCTCCTGCAGTTTGGTCAAACTCATGCTGGTAGCTTCGAGAGCACCATCCAACCATCTCGTCCTCTGTCGTCCCCTTCTCCTTGTGCCCTCCATCTTTCCCAACATCAGGGTCTTTTCCAGGGAGTCTTTTCTTCTCATGAGGTGGCCAAAGTATTGGAGCCTCAGCTTCAGGATCTGTCCTTCCAGTGAGCACTCAGGGCTGATTTCCTTAAGAATGAATAGGTTTGATCTTCTTGCAGTCCATGGGACTCTCAAGAGTCTCCTCCAGCACCATATTCAAAAGCATCAATTCTTCAGCGATCAGCCTTCTTTATGGTCCAGCTCTCACTTCCATACATCACTACTGGGAAAACCATAGCTTTTACTATACGGACCTTTGTTGGCAAGGTGATGTCTCTACTTTTTTAAAGGGCCATTAGCAGGGGACAAAGACCAATGAAAGCCCATCAAGGAAACCATCAGAGGGCAAGACTGCCAGGCAAGGGGGAGTGTAGCCCCTTCTTTGCTGGGTGCTTGTAGGCAGAGGCCAAGGCCATGTGTAGAGCTTCAACTATGAATGACGTCGGGGTGGGAGAGGTCCTTGGAGTTGGTTACAGAGAGGAGGAGGAGGGGCAGAACTCCATGTGAGAGGGGGATGACAGGCTGTAACTAACAGATGCAGAAGGTGGCTTTTTGCTGTCCTTTGAATCCAATGCTGCCCTTAAGTGGGAAGCCAGACCTTCATAGGATGGGAATGCTCTGCAGTCCCTCCATCTTGTTGCAGGTTGTGCAAATAAAACCACATCTCATAAAGACACCACAGGCTCTGCTGTGCCTAATTTCTGAAGGAAACACGAACTCTGGGCGATCGCCTGGAACCCCTCGAATCTTACATTGCTCAAAGATGGGGGGGCACATAACAATATGTTCAATACACACAAATGGGCCTTTAATTTTAATTTGTTTTCCTCTTGAGAAATGAGTAGAGCAATAATGCAGTTGAATAATGAAGTAAGTACTCTAAAATCCATGAAGTCTTCAGAGTTCAACACAATGTTTGTGCCTTTTCAGCATTATTGATGAGACCTGTTTTTAATTAGCAACAGTGGTGAACCTGAACCTCCTTAGACCAATTCAGCTATAAGTAATGCAATGATCACCGTCTTCAAGGTGGAAGCTGTATTTGGAATTCTACTTGAAGGTACACTTATGATTATCCCTACAGGAACAAACCACAGGGTTCAGTATAGGGAAGGCACCTGTTTTAAAATTCCAGCTTAAAATAACAACAACTTTATATGAGTTTGTTTTGAAATTGCATGGTACTAGAGCAGAAGAATTAGCCTGCTCAGCTATAGCACCTTCCCCAACCTGGTTCCTTCTAAATGCTGTGGACTATTGCTCCCATTATCTCTGAGCATTGTCCATTCTGGCTAATGCTTATGGGAGTTATAGTATAATGACAACTCCCATCAGCTTCAGCCATCATGGCCAATGGTCAGGGCACTAGGCTGAAGAAAGGCCAGTTATAGCACAGTAAACAACATAGCAAATATGGGATGGATAGTGTGAATACTTCCCACCCCCCATCCCCGAGTGAAGGAAATATCAAGCAATGGGGATCTGGATGGCAAATGTAACAGCTATGATTTAGATAAAGCTGTTACTGGCCACCCCAATCTCTGCCAAGCAGTGCATGAGTTTCCAAAGGGTTTGGTACTCAACCAGGGTCTGTGTTCCTTTGGGGAAAATGAGGCACAGCAGAGTCTGCAGTGTCTTTGAAATATTATTTATTTACAGGTATTTACACCAGAAGCTTTCAGTGGAGAGAGATTTCATAGTATTCACATCTCAGGAGGAGCCCATCCTTCACAGCCACCCCAACATTGGATTCCCAGACATCTCTGTGCCTCTCTCCAAGCCTGCCATCAGCCAGCCTTCCAAGATGTTTCCGGCCTTAAGGGCTGCTCATCCAGTTCTCCCGCTTCTTCCCCAACCTCTAATGTTCAAAAGGATGCATTTTGCCCCTGTGCCACCTGTAAGCTTAAAGAAAATTTATTATAGCAGGAGCTTTCATGGAATAGAGTCCACTGCACTAGGTGCACAAAGTATTATCTTCAGTTGTCAGTGATATATACCTATTGCAGTATGGGGAGAAAGGTGAGCAATAGGGTCAAATGGCAATGCAATTATAAAAGTACAGTCCGATGCTTTCATTACATGACCAGTCACAACAGCAGTAGTCAGTGGAAACCCTCTTCATGCATTTGAAAGCACATGTGTCTGTGGGGAGGAGGAAGTAGAGACAGGCACATATATGTTGGTTTCATCCCCAATTTCCCCACAAGTGCTGGGTGCACTGACCTGCCCCTGTTAGTGAATTGAGACTGCAAAAACACTTGCCAGATTCTGTCTGCAGTCTGACATTGTCTGTGAATATTAGCACTCATTTAGTATACTCATAGGAGATAGAGCAACTGGCAACAGTTGAGATGAACATTTTCATTATGCTTTTTAAATTGACTTTTAATTTGAAAGCAACTCTTTAAAGCCAATTACAGATTGTCCACCATTTTCCTGTAGGCTTATGTTTTCCTGCAGTTTCAACTAACTATGCCCTGTACATTTACATAATCAAATTAAAAACATTTGGGAGTGTTATTTCCCAAAGTGTAATACTGAAAATTTTCAGTCACTTCTCAGAACTACATATAAACACAGGCCAGCTATGCCATAGTGTTATTTTCTGCATATAACACCACATTCTCTTTACATACTTTGCATGCCAAAGCCCCCAAATTAACTCACTGGCATCTCCAGTAGGGCTGGTGAAGACTCTTCTCCAAAATCTGGTAAAATTGGGTTGGCAACCTTTTGGGGCCAGTGAACACATTTGAGATACACGTACAAGTCACAAAATGGCTGTTGTGGGGTGTATGACATAACACAAAATGGCAGCTGCATGAGTGGGGTCATAAAATGAAATGGTAGCTGTGGAGTGTAATGTAACACAAAATGGCTGCCACATCTAAAAGATCAGAAAAATGAAGCAAGAACACAAAATCGTGCAAACATTCCCCCCTCCCTCATGCTTTGTGGGTTTTAGAGGGGATATTTTGTAAGATAACCAGCCTCATATAACCAGCATTCTTGGGTCTAATTAATGAAGGGGTTAATGTCATAGTGTAAATGGTCCTGCCAGGCTTAGCTAGGTCACTCCCCCTCAATTTGGGAGGAAGGTAATCAAATTTATTCTACCTTAACATGTGAGATCTGAGCTGGCTGCTCCAAGCTCAGACCACATGGCTCTAAAAAGCCTTTCTAGAGTTCCTTTACCAATAATTTAACAACAAAAACAAAAAGAGAATTCCATAAATTCCCATGGACTTCCCTCCTCCCCTTTATGGATCCTTATGTTAACTTTTTTCCTCCTGCATCTTCTCTATTACAGTGGTACCTCTGGTTATGTACTTAATTTGTTAACCTGAAACTGTTCTTAACCTGAAGCACCACTTTAGCTAATGGGGCCTCCCGCTGTTGCTGCGCCGCCGCCGCACAATTTCTGTTCTGATCCTGAAGCAAAGTTCTTAACCCGAGGTACTATTTCTGGGTGAGCGGAGTCTTTAACCTGAAGCGTATGTAATCTGAAGTGTATGTAACCTGAAGCGTATGTAACCCTAGGTACCACTGTAATGAAATTCTGTTAAATCTCCATTGCAACCATAGTGCAACATTCAACTACAAGTATCATTCCAGTCCTACTAATAATTTTAATTGTTTCCAATGATTTTAAAGATAAACTAAATATATTCCCCATTCCTTATTATAAGTTTGGTCTTCCTGATTCCTAATTCTTTCGATCATTTATACCATTTTAGTATAGTCCACCAATTTAATTTGCCATTCTTCTCTGGTAGGGATTGTGTCTGGGTTAGTAATCTCCGGGTAGCAGTGGTCACATACATAAATAGTCTCTTCTGGTCCCTTGGTATTTCGGCACCTAGAATTCCTAGAAGAAAAGCTTCAGGTTTTTAAAGAAAATGTTATTTTAAACTCTCCCCCCCCCCCACAGTTCATTATATACCACCACATGTGGTAAAAGGTGCCTTCTTTTTCCTTACATATCCAACATGTATTTGACCTTGCTTGATAGATTTTAGTTAATTTGCCAGGGGTTACATAATTTTCCAGCGATATATCATTTTCATGTAATTTTTTTTAAGAGTATAACATGCTGTAAACTTTAAATCCCAGTTCTGTAACATCTCCCAGTAAGTAAACTGTTTTTAAACTTACAGAATGTTTGGTCTTTTCTATGCTAGGAGGAAGAAGAGAACTATGGAAGGAACTTAGAAAGACATATTTTAAAGATCTAACAGCCTATATTTCCACGCTTTACTTTGCTGTATATTTTACTATTTTAAATCTCTGCTGGAGTTCTCTCTCTAGAGTACTAGGCCTAAACCTGCCATCCAAATAATTTCTTTCCTTCCTTCCTTCCTTCCTTCCTTCCTTCCTTCCTTCCTTCCTTCCTTCCTTCCTTCCTTTATTTTCAAAAGCATACATAAAAAAACCATAGAAAAAGCATACATAAAAAAGAAGATAAATTTTCCTTTTATATACCTATCTTCTCCTTGCCAGCAACATATTTACTGAGACCTTATGAAGGCACCATAGGAGGTTCTGTCACCTGTAGGCACTGGGTTGGCAACTGCTGAGCTGCGTGGACCAACGATCTGACTCAATATAAAGCCGCCTCTTGCATCCCTATGTTCTCATATTTGCCTTGGACTATACTCAGCTTGATGGATCACCAGTCAGGCCTGCCTGCTAAAAAGCAATTCATCCTTAGCTCCATAATATTCCAAACCGAGAAATCCCAAACAGATAACAACAGGCCTACACATCCAGTCAGCCACCCATAGCAGCCTGTCAGCAGCTTGCCTGTCAAGGCAGACAGTTCCAGGCAGGCAGCACCTATGATCTGCCATACATGGTTGATGGTGACTCCATTCAGCTTGGTAAAACAGTCTCTGCTTGTGGTCCCTCCTGGTTAGCGTCATCCAATCATGCAAGCAAGCGAAATTTGTCATTATTAACCAGTTAGTCTGCCCAGAAGAAATATTCCTCTCCCACACATATAATAGGAACAAAATAAACTGCCTTACACTGAAAGATCACTTAGCTCAGTGATTATGCGGAGCAGTGCTTAACCTGCCCCACCCACAATATTTTATTCAGATTGTTATTCCTGCCTGGGTCTTAGACATCGGGACCTTTTCTAGCCCGACTTGGACATGCCTGGAATTGAACCTGTGGTCTTCTGCATGCAGAGCAGATGCTCTACCACCGAGCTACAGCCCCTTCCCCGCTGACAGTTGGATCAGTAATGTGGTCACTGAGTGCCAAACACCCTCCAAATGACCCTTTCCTAGAGAAGTGTTTTCTGAGACATTTTGCAAAAGTATCCACTGTCCAAGAACATGCCATCTGCATCGGATGTCCTGATGAAAGCAGATGGTGAGATTGGGACTACAGTGGCCTCCCACAGGCGATCTGTTAGCAGGCAAGCCAGCACAACATGAATAAATCACTAAGCTGAGCACAGTCCACCAGTTGTGTTGTCTTGTGTGTGGGAGCCTTCCAGCCATCTGTTTTTGTTGCATGGGTAGGACTGCAGACTTTGGTTGTGAAACCCTTGGCAGGTCACAATACCTACTGTTGTGTTGTGTTCAGCTTGATGGGTCTGCAGCCATGTTTTCCTGCTGAAAAAGCAATCCATACTTAACTCATCAGCCTTTTGGGCAACTGGACTCATTGGAGTTTTGAGTGCTCTGGATGCCAGTCACGAATTGATTGCTGTGGGGCAGCTCTAAAACAGCAGAGAGAGAGGACCAGAAAATGGTGCCAGCACGCTCCCTAACACCATCATCTTTTTTTTAAAGGCAGCTACATCAGCCACCACTGTGCTTGCTTACAGAAAGAAGCTCCTTGCACCTGTCCTCTGCTCAGAATAGGTGGAAAGTGTGTTCCATTCCTGTTATAAAATGAAATGTGGGCATGGTTTTTTTGGAGGCATGGGATGTTCAATGTTGGAGAAGCTGAGCCAGTGGAAACAGGAACTGAGCAGGAAGAACCCTATACAGTCTCTTGTACTTTATGGATTTCAGGGGAGATATTTACAGATACCTTTTTAGGGCACCATAGGAGATAAATCAACCCCTGATTTATCGTATTCATTCAGATAACTTCATTTCATTTTGTGATATTTGCAGCTATGCATGTTTTATACCTCAGAATCTGAATTCACAAAAAATATTTATATAGTTTTGTCCTTCTTCAAACTCAACAGAACAGAGTGGGTAGCATTAAATACCAATACTGTTTCTTTTTCAGCCTGCTGCATTCTGTAGGCAAAGAAGATTAGACATTCATGTTGCTATAATCGCCAGAAATGGAAAGCTGGAGTTGATAAGCTTGGCTTCCTATATAATCATTTCAGGTAAGCTGGTGACAGCTGAAATCAGATATCGGGAATGAGCAGCTGTGTCTTGTAGATGGTTGAGTTCCTCCTCCTTTTTCTGTACAATTACAGGTAAAAAAATATATCCATATTTTTTTAAAAAAAATGAAGTAATTTTCAGATTCAATTAAGTTCTGCTCTTGAACATTATTTACACCCAACGATTCCTTTTTTCATCTTTGCTAATATGACTAGAGTGACTAAGCGTATTCAGCTAAGAAGGCAATTTGCTGTGCCCAGAAACTATTAAAGAAGGACAGATCCCCTTCTCACCAGATTCTGAAATGCAGTCCCTGTTCTGCTTTTTACTAACAAATATGTTTATTCTTCATGCTGCTTCTGAATTGGAAGTAATGCGAGTAGGTCACGGAGTTGTGAGTTAGCTGGAGGACAGAATGGTCCTTATCACTGGGGAGGGGAGGGGAGAGGCCTGCCATGATTTGTATGCTTTTCCATAGCCAAGAGAGGATGGAAACTGGGCATAGAACTAAGATTGTGCACTTATGTGCTTATGAATCGCCATTCATTTTAGGAATGTGCAGATGTGACACATATGAAGAAGCCTTATGTGAGTAAACTGTCTTGCAGATTGTGGAGTAAGATTTAAAATAAAAATAGAGGGATACTGGGTGTAAGGATCGGGAGAAAGTTGATTCAGTTTGCATTTAAAGATGAACTTATCTAATTTGCACATTCCAAAGCAATGCACAAACTAAAGCACAGGCATCCTTCAAAATTCACATGTCTCTGAATTTTACAGTGCGGTTCTCTAGCCAAGTAATATGTACAAGTGGGCATATACTAAAGTGTGCATAACACCAAAAATGCATTATATTATGGAAATTTGTGTTGCAAAAATGAGTATATTAGGCAAAACTGCATACAAAAATCTGTCTGCTAGGAGAAATTCACACTAAAATGCTGGTGGATTTTCATGAGGACAGAAGAAGAAGAAGAAGAAGAAGAAGAAGAAGAAGAAGAAGAAGAGGAGAAGATTTTGGATTTGATATCCCGCCTTTCACTCCCTTTAAGGAGTCTCAAAGCAGCTAACATTCTCCTTTCCCTTCCTCCCCCACAACAAACACTCTGTGAGGTGAGTGGGGCTGAGAGACTTCAAAGAAGTGTGACTGGCCCAAGGTCACCCAGCAGCTGCATGTGGAGGAGCAGAGACGCGAAACCGGTTCCCCAGATTACGAGACTACAGCTCTTAACCACTACACCACACTGGCTCTCATTAAAAAATTATCAGCTGATGTGGAAATTTAGAGAACTGAACAATTGTGGAAAAATGAAAAATGGAAAGAATGAAACTGACAAACTTGCCCATCCCTACTTCTTGTAGCTGTATATGCAGTGCAGAGAGAGAACGTGTCCCTGTTACAGAACAGATTTCATAGATGGGACTGAAGAAAGGATTGACTGGTGGGACAAAGTGCTGGAAGCCAGTGTAGTCTAGTGTAGTGGGCAGTGCCAGGCATACAGTCAGCAGACCTAGATATATACCTCAGTCTAACAACAAGGAATAATATGCTTTCAGTTTTTCAGTGAAAATGTCTCTGCAGCTGCTTCTCTGGCTGCTAAGTGGGGCCAGGCTGGTTTTCCATCCTTCCTGGAGATGCAACAGATACAACTTCCAGGGGCCCTTGGACCCCTGGACAATAGCAGAGGCCAGAAGATGCTTCCCTCTTGCTCCTCAGTCCAGGCCAGCTCTGAACAGATTGCAAGAATACGAAGTGAAACAAACAAAACAACCAAGCATCCCTTTGAGGTATGATGGATGGAGGCATGCAGCTAGCATGGGCTACTGCTCCCTTCTGCAATCCCAGGGGAACCAGCAGCTGGAACCAAATGGTCTATCTGACAGGGAGAGGGGCGAAGAAAGTTACCTGCAGATGCTCCTCCAATGACTGGGACCAGGAGGTGTTCCCCTGATTCTGATGTTTTTTCCTGGGAAGCCGGGTGTTCAGCCTTCAAGTAGCCCTTAGCCCCCCAGTCAATGGATGGGGCTTCCCACTAAAGTTACAATGAACAGCATTGTAACAGCACTTTTAGTATGAACAGCACTTTTGGAAACTTGCAGTGCTATATAAGCCACAGGAACAGAAGAAGTGTTAACATAGAATTGGGAAATGGCAGAAACCCCATTCAGGCACCATACTTACATGTAACACCAACACATGAGCAAGGAGCGGGGTTGTGCTGACCTGGCATATAGTGTGAACATTTACAGGGAAGGATAGACCAAATTTTGCAGGTCCAGCTATATAACAAGAAGTCTTCAGTGCAACATGGGTTGCTGGCTATGTGAAAACCTTTGTGTTTATAACTGTACAGACAAAAGTCCATACCTTCAAGATGTAGGAAGCTGCCTTATAGCAAAGTTGGACCACTGGTCCATTAGCTTGGTTCTGTCTGCACTGATTGACAGTGGCTCTCAAAAGTTAAGTCAGGGGGATGTTTTCCCACCTAGAGCTGATGATGATTGAACCAGCACCCTTCTGCATGCAAAGCAGGTGCTCTACCATTGAGCTAGCTACAGCGCTTCCCTGTATGCACGGATGCTGTTGCGGAGACATACTCATTAAGTGCAACACCAGGAATCGGACTACTCATGTGTTGGTTCTACAGACAGGTATAATACCTGAATAGGGCTGGAGCCCAGCACAAAACCTTCATGCTTAGACTGTAATGTGAATATAACAAGAGCCCTGAGCAGGTTTTCTTCAGGAACTAGACCAGGATGTGGAAGTGTTCTACACATTTGTCTTCACTGCTGTCACAACCACTGAGAGCTGGTAATTTATGCCTACAGGCAAGCACTCTGGCCACTTGCTAACCATGCACAGCCATGTGGGGAAATGCAGTGTGATCCAGCAACACACTGATAAGTTGGCAGCAACCCCTGTCCTTCTGGCAGGATTTTTTCCTCTGTCTCCTTAGTTGCTCCGTGTTAGCATGTATGTATGTGTAAAGTCAATAACATTTGTATATTTATATTCAGTTTAAAAATTAATAATATCAGTGGCAATCTACCACTTGAGTTAGAAGTTACACTTTTTTCCATCCCATTTAATGCAAAGTTGGGGCATTTGCATTGGATTACGTATTTTATAGTTTGGTGACACAGGGAGGGCTTGATTCCTACTGTTCAGACAGCAGTTTCCTTTGAGGGTGTTGAGCTCTGCTGTCTGCCTGAGCCTATAGATATTTTTTAGTTAATTGAGATCACTGAAGATTAGGGATACTGTGAATATCCGTTCCAACACAGAGCAGTCTCCAGTGCACATCACTGTCCATTGCAGGCATCCTGTATCTGGCACACTAACAGCAGTAGCTAAAGGCTTGTTAACAGAGTGTGAGACATCTCATTGTCTTTGTTCTTCAGACTAGGAGTGAGATGGGAGCGAGGAGGAGAGGAAGATAATTTGGCTTCTTTCAGATGAGGAATGTAGCGCTTGTAAGCCAAATAAAACTTTGCAAATAAAAAGAATAATCCTAGCATCTGACCCATTTATTATTGATAGATGTGATCTTGCAGACACCCACAAAGGGAGATAACTGCTGTGTTAGCCTTGGAATGAGCTCCTTGTTCGTGATTACACAAGTCTTGTTACATGCGGATTGTACCATATTTCCTCTGAAACGAAGAAACATGGCCTGTAAGTCTGCCAGACACTAGCAGCCTTCCTCTCTGAGAGCCACTGAGAATTGTCATCTTGGAATGCAGCACTGCCATCTGGGGGATGAAAAGCTAACAGCTAAGCTGCAGGCTTGGAAGCCAACATTCACAACACACACACACACACAGCCTGGATCATATGCTTCTCCTAAACTGTGCATGAATCAACAATATCCCCCCTCCCCCGAGTATTGCATCTTCAAAGGGATAACATTATATTCCACTTATATAGAAGAGGATTCCCTCCATCCTACCCCCCTGCTTCCAAAAGCATAAGTGAAGACTTGCCTTTTTCATGTTTCTGGCATTTAGTGGCAAGCTAAGCCCCCTGTAATGAATTCCATCTCACTCCTTGAAAATACTATATTATTCCCTCTTTGTGCAATTATATCAGTAAACAAGGGCAGAGGTGATTTGCTGAACCCAGCTAAAAATGGCTCTGACACCTCCAGCCCTGCGGTCTTTTGAAACTCATAACAAATAATAATGCAGAAATTACCATACCCTTATCTCTTGACATCCAACTGAGCTCATTGTCGCATCCTTTACTGATTGCATTTATTTTGCAGGAAATAAAAGCCCTGTAAACAAGAGCTCTCTCTTCCCCACCCCACAGCAGAGGGCTGACAGTCCCATTTTGCTCACTGATCAAGACGTCAGGAGCTCTCTCTTCCAAAGCAACGCTTTACCCCCTCATTTTGCCTGTACTAGTTGCAGGTTGAGTGTTCAGGGGACCTTTTGAAAACTGGATTGTAGTACCTAGCTAAGCTTTTATATATTGAAAGAAACTTCTCCATGTTTGCCGTAGCTGTCAAAAATACACATATACTGATGTGTTTATTTTCAGCACTTCAGAATTACAGGATCCATGTCATAGAATCATTGAATTTTGATCATGGAAGGGACTCTGGGGATCATGTAGTCCAACCCCCTGCAATGCAGGAATCTCAACTAAAGCATCCATGACAGATGGCCATCCAATATCTGCTTAAAAACCTCCCATGAAGGAGACTCCACAACCTCCTGAGGGAGTCTACTCCTCTTTGTGAAGGGAACATTGTGTTGGTTGATCCAACGTACTTGACAAAGGGTTTTGATAAAGAGCAAAGAATTCTGCATCTGTGCAGTGCCCTGCTATAAGGAATCCTAAGCTGCCCAAACTCTGCTAAAAAGTTTTATGAACATGGGGCAAATGCATGATGATGATGATGATGATGATGATGATGATGATATGGTGCCATCAATATGTCTGGTGCCCTACAGAATTACATAGGCACTACTAGTGCTAGTGGGAAGCCCTGATGACCTAATGAGAAACCCTGTGCTGGCTTCTGCTATCATACTGGGTTGGCTGAATCTGGCACCAGAGGGTGATCTTCTGAAGCAGGAAGACTCCTGTACTTGTGGGAGACTCCCTGCATGTTTTAGAAATGTGGAAAATACCAAATACAGAAGGCTCTCTTTGTCTTCCGTGAGTTGGAAGGAGACAGGAATAGCAACTGGGGGCGGGAACGGTGATGATAGAACTAGTGTACTTGTCTGTATACATAATGAATACAGTATACAAAATGTGCCTTAAGAGAGCTATAGATACGGCTCTAATCCCACCAAAGAAGCTTATAATGTAAAATAAACAGCAGGGAAGTGTGTGTTCCATGTTAGAGTCAGCAGGATGGATGCATAACTTAAGTGTGTGTATGTAAGTTAGCTGAGGGGTATGTTGAGCTGGAGAAGTGGAAGTAACAGGCATGGATATACTGACGAATAGGATGAAAAACAGGGTGGGGGCAAGGCCCATATTGGAAAGGGGGTTAATTAGTTGCAGTACCTATTCTTGCCTGGTTTACCTACTTCTGTGAAGCCTTTCAGTGCCACTAAAGGGTTAATAGTCCTGTAAAGGTGGTTTGGAGAGGCTTATGACTTCTTGAAATGAGCCACACCTGGACTTCCTCCTGGAGCTTTCCCCCTCAGTGATAGCATAGATTACAGCATATTTTGTGCCTGGGCTCACCTGGGCAGGGTGATCACCCTGGTGGTGTCTTTCAGAATGCTTTTGCAGCAGAGCTGGAAACCAAAACCTCAAGTGAATTATGCATAAGAGAGGTCAGTTTATTTTATTATTTCCAGTTAAGGGGTAGGGGAGAGCTGTTGAATTGTGTAATATAATTACAAGGTGTGCTATAGTCTGTCCACCTCTTTTTGTAGGTTCTCTCTATTTCTTATCATTAAGTTTGATTGTTCGTTGGTGGTTTCTTTATCTGTTTATACTGATGCCATTTATATCAACTATCTAGCTTATTTTGAGTTTTTAGCTCATTGTAATGCTTTGTAACTTGTCATATGAAAAATGCAAAGTGTAACTTGGTTGTCCCTTATTATTTTTATTGTCTTTCTAGGGATATGGCATTTTTTAGTTTCATTGGTATATTTCATAGAAACAGTTTGTAATAGAGCTTTCTATGTTTTACATTGTATGGATCTATATCTAAAGGGGTTGGGCTCCACAAGTATATTTCCGGGTACTTGAAGACTTCTTGCACTGGTTCCTCCCTGTTCTTCCTTTCCAGTAGTCCCTCATAAGTCATGAACTATGGAGTCAGTCGGTAACTTTGCTCCATTTGCATTCCTCCAACCCTTAGTTTTCCCTCCGCAGTATAAGCTTACTACCATTTGAATTTTTCCCATTAGCTCCTTAGATGCATTCAGATTGTTATTTTTCTCTCTCCTGCCAAACATTGTAAAGCAAGCGAAAATAGACCAACATAATTATGTTTTTCAAATCTTAAAACATTGAGCAACACTTTGGTACTTTATCATATTTGAGAGAGAAAGAATGCCCGCGTGCAAATCTTGTGTGGGGAAAGTACAGCATTAAATTTACAAAGCAGGTGTGACTCAGATTAGTATTTTGATAAAATGATGCAGATAGCATTAGTACAAAAATAATAGATACAATATGGCACTGCAGTTTGTTGTTTCTGAGTACATACTGGCTTTCAAGAAGGAGTGTTTTCTTGTTCCTAGCTGCAGCTATGATTCTGCTTCATGGTTGCTTGAAACACCTGGAAAGGTGAGGGTAATAGGCTCAAAAGCAAGGAGGGTCAGAGCTGAGTTTACATAGTTGGGCTGCGGAGATTCCTGAGGTTGCTGCTTATTGTTCTGGTTAACAAGCAAATATTCAACAGTGGTGTTTTCTTCATTTGATGGTAGTGAATATCGTCTGTAAACATAAGCCTTACCTTGCTGGACCAGACTAAAGTGCAGTCTAGGCTTGCTTTCAGGTGACCAGGTTGAGCATTCAGACTGATTTATTACCAAAAGTTCGCAGAGAAGTTATACAATAGCTACTGTTAACTGAGCAGTCAGTTAGACCTGTTTGAGGGGAGATTTTATGATGTCAAATCAAACAATTGTTATCCCAATTGCATTTTCCTTACTGGAAATCTCTGCTGGTATGCGACTCAATCCCACACAGAAATTAGCGACAGCCTGGAAGTGGCCTAGGTCTAATCTCTTGTTTTCAGCTGTGGGCAGCCAAGATGATCATGATAAATGCCTAAAACTGCATGTCTAGGAAACAGCTCCTAGGAAAGATTATCTCTCTAGTATGTTTGTCCTTGGGCTTGGAGCTAACTCCAATAGGCAGACAAGGCAATTGCCTAGTGCAGCAATGTCCAATGAGGTATCTCCAGGCTGGCAAATGCATCCAGTTGCCATGTTGCCTCAAGCATAACAGGTCTCCTGGCAACAATGCATTCATTCTTACAAGAAAGCTAAGGTTTGTGATATACAAAAGGTTAGGAGACCTTCAGACTATATCTTGAAGAAACACCATAGGTGATCATAACACACTGGGGAAAGCTTCTTTTCTGGAGCTTCTTCTTGTTTCACACTGCTGTTGAAGGCTCAGGCAGCCATAGATGCTATGACTGATTCTGGAGTTTCTGGAAAATGCAGAACCAAGTCCAGATAACATTTTGGAAGCCACCATGATTTCAAGTGCAGTCCATCCTCTTCCCCAGAGGAAAGCCAAGTGTCAGTAAGGAAACGGTCTTGGTAAAGTTCCAAAGGCCAAGTTCTAGATATATTAAAGACTAAGAGTCAACTCACTGGTCCTGCTAGCAGAAGTCTATGCATGCAAGGACTTCTGCTAGTGCAGTGGGGCTCTCTTCACACACCCTCCCAAATTGGTTCGGTGGGGTGTTAAAAGAACAGAGTGTGAGGGAGGAGAGGGGAGAAATGCAGTGCTGAAATGTGCGCTGATGGAACCCACATGTAACAGTTGAGTTCAAGTGTCCTTTTGGGGACCTGACCTAAAGACATTTGAGAATTCCAGCAAAAATGGCATTGGTAATTGCGTGTGTTTGGAATGGAAATCAAACTGCTTTCAGTCCACAAATGATAATGCAGTTTATTAGCGCCCACCCTGTGGAATGCCCTCCCATCGGATGTCAAGGTGATGGACAACTACCTGACATTCAGAAGACATCTTAAGGCGGCCCTATTCAGGGAAGCTTTTAATGTATGATATTTTAGTGTTTTTTGGTTTCTGTGGAAGCCGCCCAGAGTGGCTGGGGAAACCCAGCCAGATGGGCGGGGTACAAATAATAAATTATTATTATTATTATTATTATTATTATTATTATTATTATTATTATTATTTATTTCCCCATATTTGTGTTGTGTTTCCGTTGGGTTGAAATGAATGGGTTGGAATAACATATGGCAATGTAACTTATGGAATAAATTAGAACAAATGTGACAAGTCAGAAATTTAATCATAGCAGGCCTAAGAGGTATTAAAATGTTCAGATTGTTTAATAATTGATTTATTAGACCTTTATTTATTCGAGGAAACTAAAGTATCTCTAAGGGTCAATCAGGAAACCACCTTATAAGGGGATAAACTATGTATTAAAGGCAGTGGCTGTGTTGCATGATCCCCGCTAGCTGACACATGTAACTCTTGTGCATCCATATGTTTATTCCCTGTTTAATAATAGATTTTGAAGTGGTCACATGTCAGAAGGTGCCCTTTTTGAATGCATATTGTTTTTATGGGGTTGTAAAAGGAAGTGCTTTAATTGAGGGGAAAATGACGTTTGGCTGACAAAGAGCAAGGGTTGTGCACTGCTGCCTTTGTGTTTGTCTGCAGCCAGGGTTAAGTCCAGCTTTAAGGTGGCATTTCCTAGGAGCTGCAGGTATCTTCTCTGCAGGATTCCATTTTCCTCTTTCTCCTTTCCTTCACTCTTTCAGTGAACCAGTTCTAATATGAGTCTGATCCATCAGAAATAAACCCCCAGAGCAGGAAGCTTTCTTGCTTTCTTCCTTCACTGCAGGGCAAGGTGAAAGGCAAGGCACAAGCACACTGAATGGAGGAACAACCCTCCCATAGGTCTATGTGATCAGGTCAGTTCCCATCATTATACTCTGAACAAAAAAGAGGCTAAAGATCCCCTAAGCTCCCCTTATAGTGTGTGAAGCCATTCTAGCTTATGGCGTCTTAGATATTTATAGGCATGGCATGGCATTTTCCCAAGGACATAAAGCAATAAAATAAAATGGAATCCAAACTGTAGAAGAAACTGAAAAAACATTGGCTGCAGCTTCAGCCTCAGCATGTGAAATTTCTAAGGGTGATGGGGGATGTAAATGTGTTATCAGAATTTGTGTGGATGGTATGGTTTAATTTTTTTAAAAAAAAAACCACTAGGTCATTTTCACATTCCCAGGTGAGATATCCAGTTTTCCTGATTGCATCTTATGCTGTTCTAGTTTCTTCCTGCTTTTCTGCTGACCCAATAAGCCTTTTTGTAACACAGCCATAAAAAACAACTTTATCCCCATCACAAGAGAATGTTTCTCTCCTATCTCCCAGTTCAGCTTAGTTCTCTCCCCCGCCCCACACACACAAAAAGAAAAAAATGGGTAGCTGGATTTCTGTTTACCTGTCACACAATAATTAGATTTAAGGGTGTTGGGGGCAGGGAAGGGGGAGCTGCAAACTGCCCTGTCTTAAAAGCCTTTTTAAAAAACCATTGACTGTCCATTGAAAGTAGCAAAAGGATTAGTGACACTTCATTTCGCCTGTCCACTACAATCAGGTAAGGGCTTGGCGGGACAGTATAATAGCCCTGCAGTGTAAGTTGGTGTGGGGTAAATTGATTCTTTTACCCTAAACCTCTTGCCAGCAGTGGAAGCTGAACAGATTTCCTCCAGTTCCCTTGGAGTTTCATAACATGTTGTTCATTGTTCCAGTATGCTGCTCCTGTCACCTCACACTGACTGGAGACAGCCCCATTTACCTTTTCTCTGACAGAAAATCCACAATGAATGTGAGAGAAGCAGGTCAGTCAGTCTCTCTTTAGAAGTCAGGAGAAGAGGGTGGAAAGCAGGAGGAATAAAAATAGGCATCCTAAAGGAATTCATTGTTTTTCTGGAACAGAAATAACATGGGACTCATCTTCAGTAAATTTGCCTTCCTGAAAGAAATATGGGGGATGTCCAAGATTGACCATACTCCTTCAGATGTTGTTGGTCTCACTCAGAGTAGATCAACTAAAATCCACAGACTCGAGTTACCTTAAGCCAATTGATTCCAATGGACTTACTTGTGATTTTATTCATTTTCTGCATCTTTAACCACAGCCTCATGCTCGGTTGTGCTGTGCTATCAACCACATGTCAGCTTCTGCAAAATGGCAACTCATGACAGCATTGGGTAGAAAAGCTTCATTCATAATTTTTTGTATGTACAAATTGGATAGGAATCATTGAAACTTCTCTGTCTTAGAGAAGGAGCCAATGCTGTCGTGAGTTGCCACTTTGCAGAAGCTGACATGCTGCTGATAGCACAACACGACATAGCATGAGGCTGCGGTTTTCTACCCTACTGGTTTAGAATTGCAGATGTGCAGGAAGCTCGTGGCTTTTGTCAGTATGAGCAGACTGTTTACGCAGTCAAATGTTGACATGTTGACAGCGGAAGAAGCCCCAAACTCCAATACCTTCCATGGATTAGCATTTTAAATATTGTTGATGCATCCATGTTCTTGCTTTTCCCCCTTTTCCTTCAGTTTGCTTGCCTTTCACTTTGGTCAAGTTCTGTGGCTGCTCCTGTAGTAGTTGCTACTATAGGCTAAGAAGTCTTCAAATTTGAAAGTTCTAACAGATCTGATGTCTCCCCCCTCTTTTTTTGACCTAGGCAATTTTACCATGCATGCTTGATCTCTACAACACACAGCAACCAACTCCTTTAGTTGATCTTATGTTACTAATAAGATAGTAATTAGAATATCCAAATGACACAATTTGTATGCATATAGATTGTTTTGAAAAGCACTTTCTTCGGCAAACACTATTTATTTGCTCATGAATATTAATTGTTTTGATCATGTTAAGATGATGAGAGCTATATAAAATATAAATGGTAATAGACAAGATATTTGTCAGTTAGGGTGACTTGGATACAGAACCCACACTCTAGTTGGCAAAAACAATGCTATTGATTTTTATGTACTTTCGTTGAGGCTTCATTTGATCAACAGATGTGATTTTTATCATGAAACTACCAAGGAGTTCATTGGCTGAGTGTAGTGCAGCTTTTGGTTTAACTACTTAACATTCCAGATTTGCCAAAAGTGTCTTTGTAACATATTGTTCATGATGTGAGAATGAAATTTGGTACTCAAATTCAGGGCCTTATTTTGTGTTTCAGATTCAAATACTAGTTTAGCCCATTATCAAGGGAGGGATGGAGAGGTGTAAAATCTTCCTTGAAGATTTAGAGATTAATAAAGAATGTTGGTATTTTTCCCCCTATAAGACGCCCCATGTATAAGATGCCCCCTATTTAGGGGGACTCAGATTTAAGAAAATGGGAGAGATGTATCCATGTATAAGACCCCCCCCCTAATTTTTAACATTTTTAGGGGGGAAACCTAGTCTTATACACGGAAATATATGGTAATTCTGTACATGGGTTACAAACTCCCAGCTCAATTTCTGTCCCCATTTTCAAAAGGGACATGGAAAGTGGAACAAAACAATGTGATATTTGTCTTGAAGACTATGTTTGTTTGTGTATTTATAACTACTTTCTCTGTTGCAAGTCAAGGACAACTTCCATACCTGATTTCAAGGAGGACAGTAAATACACATTTATGCAACTCAATGAGTTATTTATATGCCTGGTTCATTTGTTAAAACATTTCCTTATACTGTGTAAAAATGTATCCTGGGAATGGAGGAAATGGTATGGATCCCATGCATCTCCCATATGCATGAGCAGATCAGTAAGGCTCCCGAGATTCTTGTGTCAATTCACAAAACCCTAAACATTTTGGGCCCAAACGATAGTGTTGCCAGGTCAGGACCATCCCAGGCCCTTAGATTTCAGGACCCGAATCTGAGACCTAAGGGTGGTTCCTGGTGATGTCACAGGGCAGGGCCAGGTGAAGTCATTAAGCATAACATCAAAAGCATTAACCACAGTCTCTGAGGGCATGTCATACAAATATAAACACAAAGTCTAACAAATAAGCAAATATATTTTTTGTTTGAAAATTAAGAAATTAAGGAACCTAGTAAACACATGTCTGTCTTCCCAGTTATTCGTAGAGTAATTAGGAATATTTTTTGAGTGGGTATCCCACCATACAGTTTCAAGAGTTTCAATTAGTATTAGCTGTAGATTTATAGCTGCTCTCCCCCCCCCCCATGTTGATTTATAGTTTTATTATTGTTTTTAGTGCATTTGTGCGATTTGTGTCTTGTGCCTTGCCCTGGGACCCATTATGATGAAAGGCAGGCTATAAATATGCTTAATAAAATAAGCACAGCTATTCTCGGTGGCCAAATTATTTTAATTACTAAAATAGCAAATCAAAGAGGCAGCCCATTATCAGGGACTTTGGATAGAAATTTTAACAAGTTCCAGAGAGCCACAGTTCCCGTCACTCCAAGGCGTAAGAGACAGAGCCCATGATCTCCAATGTGGTCTACTGCCCATCCTAGAATGAGCTTAAAAGTTGGGGAGGGGAAGTATCAGGAGCAGAATGACTACCATGGTTGTAAATGTACTTCAGTGCATACAAGAACTCATTATTATATTATTTTAACAAATTGTATACAGTGGCATCGTGCTCCCTGCCCTTTATCTGTCTTTGATGAAGTATCAGTTTAATTTCTTCATAAAGCAAGCTTTTTATAATGAATTTATGGGACGTGGCAAACAGGGGGTATAGAGGCAGTTTTAAAGCAGTTGTAGCAACTGGTCTTTGAAGATTAAATGTTTCGTGTGGGACAAGTAGACAGCTCCCAGCAAGACTCTCAAAAACCCTGGCGAGTAGTATTTATCAGGTTGGCATTTGAAAAAGACAAGTTGCCCCATGTTTTCTTTTTAATATTGATTAACTAAAACTGTGAAGTTGCCATACTATATTTGTGCCAAAATAGAAGTGAACAGAGCCACATCTGAAGGGTCTGGAGAGTGGATGAAAGGGCAGGAGGTCAAAGACTAAATTATGATAACATGGAAAATGTTGCAAAACAACAGAATGTGGATAGGAAAAGCAAAGCTAGCACGCATATTTCACACAACAAGGATCTTGTACATCTATATGAGAAAGATATATTTTAGGATACTTGATTTGGGGCATTTAGCCATAAATTGTGAATTAATATTGATGAAGAGCCCAATGGAAGGTTAGTGCAAGAAGCGGAAGAGTCGGTGGCATTGAATACAACACATTTTACACTTGTCTGAATTCCTAGGCCATAAAACAAGCAGTCTGAGGAGAGAAAGGTCTGCGCATGCCTTCCTGTTAGGAATAATGTCAACAGAAGTTAAGAAAAATGCCAGACCACTCTTCATGTATGCAACAACAGCAGCCAGGATTCTAGTAGTGAAGAATTGGAAAAGTGGAAATATCCCCACAAAAACTGAATGGCAGGTAAAAATTATAGAGTACATACAATTGGCAAAAATGACAGGGAGAGTTAGAGGATATTCGATGCAGAAGGTGAATAAAGAATGGACAGTATTTAAAGAATACTTGAAAAATTATTGTGATAACAAAAATCTCCTGGCAGACCTTGAATGATTCTTGTAATATATTGGTGACGAATAATAGAGTATCTTGAAAAGAATTGGGGAAACAAAATAATAATAAGGCACTGTGGGTAAAATAAGAAACAGTACAATGAGAAGATTCAGAAGTTTATTTTATTTATTTTATTTATTTCATTTTTTTGTATTTTATCTTTTGCTTTCTTCTTTCTTTTTCTGTAAGGTATGTGTATGTAGTTTGTAAATATTGTATTATTGTGTATTGATGTGTAGGCTGATGTTGATTGTTCAATAAAGTTCTATTTTAACCAAGAGAGAGAGAGAGAGAGAGAGAGAGAGAGAGAGAGAGAGAGAAAGTTAGTTCTGTGCATGCTGAAGTGTGAGAGCTGAGTGCCAGGACAGTTTATTAGTTTATGCTGCTGATCTGGCAACAGCCATAATTGCTGGGTATAGGAAATGGATGTCTTAGAATCTTGGAGACCTGGTAACAAGCTACTACTACTACCAGCACTACTACAGGTAGCATATTCATGGTATTTAAAAGACCACCATGCCTTTCATGGACTTTCCTGAGGTCATAATGGTCTTTTCAGTGCATATCCAAATTGTGGATTTCCTACCAGCTGCCTTTCTTGTTACTTTTTGGATTCATGTGAAGTCCTATGCATGCATTCAGGCACTCATATAATTAGGCACAAACATCAAATTAAGTCCTGCTTAAGAACACCATTACAAATAGAAAATGAAATTATTCAGATTTAAAATGTGAAGAAATATATGGAAAGAAGAACAAGGCATTATCTTTCTAGAGCTTGTTTATTCAAATATCCTCTAATTACCCACATTTATTGGGTTGCAGTCTGTGCAATTCAGGATTCTCTATAATCAGTAATCTTGTTTGTTCATGTCACCAATCATTCAAATGTTTTGAATCTTTACCAGCCTTATTTGAATAACACAATTTTATGTTGTATGAAAGCATAGGGAAATGATATAGACAGGAACCAAGAATTATGCCTAGTTTCTGTATAGTATAGCTGTTCCCATGCTGTGGATAACCTTACCAAATTATGGATATTGAACCCTATTTTTTTACCGAAGATTTTCCATTTCCATGACAACAAACCAGTGCAGCATTTTGTTCACCGTTACAGAAGCTGGACTTCTTAGCTGCCCTATTATTGCACAGTTGGGGAAAAGAGTATCAAAAATCAGACAGATAGTAAAATAAGCCCTACCCCATCCCAATAAGAGAAACAAATGTCATGTTAGCTATTCATCTCCTGTGTTGCTGTTTATCTGAGAATGCATCAAAATACCGTATTTTTCGTTCTATAACACGCATCCGACCATAACACGCACGTAGTTTTTAGAGGAGGAAAACAGGGGGGGGGGAATTCTAAACGAAACACTGGATGTATGATTTTTGTGGTTCATGCTGTGGCCACAGACATGTGATCTGACAGTGAGTTTGGAGTAGCCAAATGCAAAAATCCTGAGGATCCATGTGGATCCGTGCTTTGTAACCACGTTTTAAGTGGGGAGGGAAGGAAAAGCACTCAAGGGACAAGGAGAAGGATGCTGCTAATAATGCAGAAGAGGGGTTTAAGGGGAGAAGAAGCATGCGTGGGGTGGGTGGAGAAGGATGCTGCAAATAATGAAGAAGAGGGGTATAAGGGGAGAAGGCTCCTCTCCTCTCCCGCTTTGCTCCTTTAAAGCAAGCAGGCTCTCTGTCCCTCTCTCCTCCCCACTCAGCGGCTGTTCTCCCGCTTTGCTGTTTCAAAGCGATCCATGGAGGAGGGAAGGAAGGGGAACCATGGATCCTCTGCTCACGACTGCAGTAGACACACACCCCCGCCACCCGTAGGCATTCCCTCCATAACACGCACAGACATTTCCCCTTACTTTCTAGGAGGAAAAAAGTGAGTGTTATGGTGCAAAAAAATGCGGTAATTCTACATCATGCCATTTAACATTCGGACAATTTTACTGTGAAATGTAAAATGAGAATGGTTTCAGAAAGAAGCTCTGTTAGCTGCATGTTTGTTCTTTTGAGTTTTCCACATCACATAAAGAGTTCCCCTCTTGTGTTACAGGAGTTCATGAGTTGAACTACCAATTACACAAACAGCAGGGAAGATGATGTACTCTGTCTGAATAGCTGCATGATATGAAAACTCTGTAGGCACTTATTTGTTTAAGTAAAAAACAAAACAATAGAGAGAGACAATGGAAGGATATGGCAGGTTTCAACAATTGTATTTTGCTAACCAACAGTGTCTAAAGATCTATCCATTCCACTATTTGAGATTGGATAGATCTAGAGTTTTTGGTATGAAGTTATAGCTCACTACAATAATAAAGATATACTTTTCCCATCTCCTCATACATCTCAAAGCTTGGAAAGTGGGATATTAATTTCTAACTACAAAAGGACACCTCTCTCCCTTTGGTATTCTGAAAAGGCATAGTGATGTGAAATACTGCATGTGATCCTGCATAGATATACTGAAGAAAGAAGATGTTCAAGATTGGGGGGAGTTTCTTAAAATTGAGATGCTAAAGGCATATAGGAAAACAGGAAGCTGCCATATCCATTCGTCAGACCATTGGTTCCTCCAGTACAGTATTGTTGACACTGACTGACAGCAGGTCTCCATGGTTTCAGGCAAGGTTTTTCCCCCAGCTCTACCTGAAGACACCAGAAATTGAAACTGGAACCTTTTGCATGCAAAACATCTAATCTATGACTAGCCTCTGGTCCTTCCCCATAATCATAAACCATTCCAAAGTACCAGAAGAATGAAGGCACCTAAGGAACTTGGGTGGCTGCGTAAGGAGCGCTCTGATGAGCTCAGATTTAAAAGGCACATGTAGAGGAAATGGAAGGAGTGACAAGGACAAATGAGGTAGCCAAAACTTGTAGGGACAGTGTCAGTTAGGCTAAAGTCCAGGTGACCTTCAAATATTTTTAGTCATCTGCATCTAAAAAGGTTGAAGATAACTTGCTCCGGAAGGTAGAACCCAATTCAATAACCAGAAAAAGGATTTGGAATAAGCAGAGGGTGGGTGGCTATCTGTCATGGATGCTTTAGCTGAGATTCCTGCATTGCAAAGGGTTGGACTAGATAACCATTGGGTCCCTTCCAACTCTACAATTCTATAGTTAGGAAGGTCTTCTGGATGGTACAAGCTGATTGACAATGGAACAGACTACCTTGGAAGATGGTGTGCTTAGAGGTTTTTAAGCAGAGGCTCAGTGACCATCTCTAAGGGATGCTGTAGGAGTGGGTTTCCTGCATTGGTAGGGGATTGGAGTGGATGACCTTTGAGAGACCTTTCAGCTCCTATGCTTATGCTGTTGCATATAAATGGAAATTACATCATTGTGTGAAATGATGTTTTGCATCGCAAGAGCACACCACCTGGAATTGCACAAAGTGATTGGCCTTGGGTGTTCTTTGCCTTTCCAATAAGTTGATGTGAACAACAGACAACAGGAAATAAATTTTTATTCTCAGTGGAGAGACACGCACAGATGGTTGCCTTTTTAATACCTAGAAGCGTTTTCCAGATATTTAGTCAGTAATGGACAGTTCACCCATTCCACTCAAAATGGAAATCCCATTCATACTAAACAAGAGTACTGGAGAGGGAAGTATTTTATTAGCATCATTCAGATTTTAATTTCTTCTCCTGTGCAATATAGTACAGCACTGAAAAGGCTATAAATATTAGATTGAGTTAGGCAATCTCCCCCCACCCCCTTTTATATTGCTGTGTACTTACCATGATCCCAAAGAGGTTTGCTGAATATAACTTTGAACAAGGGCATGATTTCTTCCCGTATTACATTGTATTGCATGCCATTTTTAAAATAGTTATGGAATAATGTACTGCATTAAAAACCAATGTGGAGACCACATGGCAGCAAGAGGCATCTTAAGAGAAACTCAGATAACAAGAAGAATACTGAAAAATTCATAAGATGGACTAGTATCTGGTCCTAGGAGAAGCAACACCTGGCAACATTAGATTAGGTTAAATTGGCAAGTGTATTCCCTTAGACTCAATTGGAAGCTTTAAAAGCTTGTTACATTTATTGCCCTATTCATTCCGAGGCCCTGCATTCTAATTTATACCACAAGGATAAATTTGTGGCTCACTTACACGTGAGGATACACAATGGTACAGTAATGATCCATTCCTGTGATAGGCAGGGAAATTGCAACCCTCTCATCATTTTAAGTAAGATTCTGAGATCTGCCTGCCTTTTTAAAAGCTGGTAATTTCCATTTTTAACAGATGACTTGCATCTCCTCCTTTCTAGACATCTTCACCAGAAACACTGAAGTACATATGCAGCATGGTAGTTGTGAACCAGGTGCAGGAGAGTGGGAGCAAGAATGAGCAATAGGCGAGAGTGTGGGTTAAACATGTCCACCACACATTTCTGGTCTGCTATGGCATACGGTCAGGATCCATCCATTGGGCAGTCCAACTGCTAGCCAATGTCTCTCTCTCACATATGCACGCACACACCAGCCTGCCTGCTTGGATAATCACAGGAGTTGCAAGCAAGTAGGTTCCACCATGGTACAAACCAGTTGTGTGGGTCCCACTAGCAACCTGGGAGCTCAGGCCAGTCAAGGATGGTCTTTCCTCAATTGTGTGTGAAACAGGAATTGGTCAGTTTCAGTTTTTCATTTTTCCAGTTTTCCACATCTGTGTGTGTGTTTTAAAGTCCTCATGAAAATTCACCAGCATTTTAGTGTGAATTTCTCCTAATGTAATTTGCTTAATATGCACATTTTCGCATATCAATTTTCCCTATACAATTCTGTATGCTGCTTTCACCAATATATGAATATTTATGCACATCGTGTGTGTGTGTGGGTGTGTGATTTCTATACCGCTGTTCATCTATGGATCACAGGGTGTTTTACAGTATAAAACCACAAAAATACATAGCGAGCAAAACAATAACACATTCCTTGGTTGGAAATGTGAGAATTTGAAGGATGACTTTGTTTCAGTTCTCATATTGCTTCAGAAAGTGTGAATTAGGTAGTCCCATCGTTGAGTATAAACTGAAATGAATTTCCCCCTCATTTCTAGCCCCACACTAACAGTCCCCATTGACTACCCTAGATAATTCAGACCACTGTGTGGAATAAGCCCCATTGAATGTAGCAGGATATACCGTAGTTTGCATAGGATTGTAAACATACAATCACAGTCTCAATCTACATACTTCAAACTGACTGGTGTCAATCCTAGTTTGTGGCTTGTGAACCTTGGCCATCTTTCTGTTGTCTTCTCCTACCCCAAATGTTGCTTTTCTACCCGCATTTCCAATTCCCTCGAGATCAGCACATCCCTTTCTCAACAATGCAGGGAGTATTTTTCATGACCAGATTATGTATCCGGATCCAAGGTACTGATAATTTCACTGTTACTGTTCAAAGAGGAACTGTTTGGACTACTATTGTTCTTTCGGAGGGCAAAATTGCGCAAATAGCTGCAGTACAGGCATGTCCTTATTTTGCATTTGGGAATCGCAGAAGAGTGGTGCCCCATTTTACTGTTGCAAAATTGAATCGCAAAGCAATTAAGGCTACAATAGCACACACACTTACCTGGGAGCAGGTCCTATTGAACTGAAGTTGACATGAACTGTAAGCCTGACATTCAGTACCACAGTCTGCAGGGATATCATCAGAGAAACACTATATATTTAAATGTCCATTCCGACTTCTTCTTTTTGACAATTGTGCTTCAGGGGATTCATAGACCATTCTTTATGATTCATATGTCTGTAGCCGCAATTGGTCCTTTTCACCTTGTTGTTTCAGTATAAAGAGTTCATTAAGGGTTTTTATTTTATTTAAATGCTGTCATGCATCAGTATGCATGGTTGGCCAATGTGGTCCAAGAATTCAGACTAGAAGAGAGATCTAGTTGTAAGGATGTTTGTTTTAGTTTCATTGAGTTCCTATGGGCAGTAACTATTGGCATACAGCCTTAACCCTGTGCACATTTGCTTCAAAGAAAGCCTACTGAATTCAGTGAGATTTGCTTTCAAGTATTCATGTGTAGGCAGGGCTTTTTTCAGCCAGAAATCACTGGAACTCAGTTCCAGCACCTCTCGGGGGGCACCATTGCCATTATAAGAGAACAAGGGTGAGTTCATGGTGAGTTCCAGCACCTGTTTTTCTAGAAAAATAGCACTGTATGTAGGGTTGCAGGCTTAGCTTCCTTTTCTTTTTGTAAAATGAAATAGTAACCTACCATGCATAGTGGCAGTTGCGTGTCGAGGTCCCCAAGCCACCCCTCAAATAACTCACAACACACACAAATTTTTTGTTTAAGGTTTTGGCATAATTTTGGCCACAACTTTATTGAAATACATAAATGTGAGTGGTTGTTTAGGCATTGGTTAAGACTATCTGTCCCACCGCCTGGGGACAGAACTGACTTCTGGGCACCTCTGAAAGCCAGTAAGGGAAAACAATATTGGGGAGAAATGGAGCTGAGCCACAGGCTCTCACTTCTCCCCACATGCTCCCCAGGGCTTGCCGGCCCTAGCCCCATTCCAGGGATTCAGACAAAAAGATGGCAAGCCCCTGGATTCCTTTAACGGAATTCCCTTTCCGCAGCAGCCTTGGAGGGGCAGGCCCAGCCTATCCTAACCCCGCCTCCAACCAATTGATAACCAATGCCTAACCGCAACCTTACAAGTTGTGACGATTTGCTACACAGTTGGCAAAAACCAAATGGCCCAGCCAATCAGCCAGATGGACAAAATTCCTACCAGGCCCCTGCCCCAATGACAGGCATAGCAAGGTCAACGCAAAACCCAATAAAATTAGGGCAGGTGATCCGTTGGACGCAGCAAAATAGAAAGCTCCAAGCTGCGTCCACAGGATTTAAAACATCCGATCCCTCCCACCAAATTGCAACATAGGATTTACCCCAGCAACCCAGCCATCCAGTTGTTGCCACAGGCTTCCTTAGTAATCCTGCCTGGCAACAGAGGGGTGGCCCAGTGGACCCCACCACAACACACGCTCTCCATGAGGAGGAACACGCTTTAGGCTATTCTGCACCAAAGTTGTACATCGTTTTACAGAATACAGAGATGCAATAGGACCTGATAACCAGGTACAAGAATGGGCCACTTTGTCTCTTTCTACTAAGCCATTCTTCTCCCTCACTTTTCTTGTTGTTGTTCTCTATCTATAATCATATGCTGACTTGTATGGATGTATGATTAATTGCCCCATAAAAGAAAGTTCTCTGGGCATCACACTTAGAATGTGCTTTTGAACACCAAGGCTCAGCCCAAGGTTGCTGCTTTATGAACAGGTGTTATGTGCCTTTAAGAGCAGTGAGGCAGGCAGAAATCCATCAAGTGAAGCTCCCCTGTCAGCATCTTCATGGAAGGGGAAGTTCTGCACATTATGACATGGCCCAAAGCATATTTTATTTCATAGAATCATAGAATTATAGAGTTGGAAGAGACCACAAGGGCCATCGAGTCCAACCCCCTGCCAAGCAGGAAACACCATCAGAGCACTCCTGACATATGGTTGTCAAGCCTCTGCTTAAAGACCTCCAAAGTAGGAGACTCCACCACACTCCTTGGCAGCAAATTCCACTGTCGAACAGCTCTTACTGTCAGGAAGTTCTTCCTCATGTTTAGGTGGAATCTTCTTTCTTGTAGTTTGGATCCATTGCTCCGTGTCCACTTCTCTGGAGCAGCAGAAAACAACCTTTCTCCCTCCTCTATGTGACATCCTTTTATATATTTGAACATGGCTATCATATCACCCCTTAACCTCCTCTTCTCCAGGCTAAACATGCCCAGCTCCCTTAGCCGTTCCTCATAAGGCATCGTTTCCAGGCCTTTGACCATTTTGGTTGCCCTCCTCTGGACACGTTCCAGTTTGTCAGTGTCCTTCTTGAACTGTGGTGCCCAGAACTGGACACAGTACTCCAGGTGAGGTCTGACCAGAGCAGAATACAGTGGCACTATTACTTCCCTTGATCTAGATGCTATACTCCTATTGATGCAGCCCAGGATTGCATTGGCTTTTTTAGCTGCCGTGTCACACTGTTGGCTCATGTCAAGTTTGTGATCAACCAAGACTCCTAGATCCTTTTCACATGTACTGCTCTCAAGCCAGGTGTCACCCATCTTGTATTTGTGCCTCTCATTTTTTTTGCCCAAGTGCAATACTTTACATTTCTCCCTGTTAAAATTCATCTTGTTTGTTTTTGCCCAGTTCTCTAATCTGTCAAGGTCGTTTTGAGGTGTGATCCTGTCCTCTGCGGTGTTAGCCACCCCTCCCAATTTGGTGTCATCTGCAAATTTGATCAGGATGCCCTTGAGTCCATCATCCAAGTTGTTGATAAAGATGTTGAATAAGACCGGGCCCAAGACAGAACCCTGTGGCACCCCACTAGTCACTCTTCTCCAGGATGAAGAGGAACCATTGATGAGCACCCTTTGGGTTCGGTCAGTCAGCCAGTTACAAATCCACTGAGTGGTAGCATAGTCAAGACCGCATTTTACCAGCTTCTTTACAAGAATATCATGGGGCACCTTGTCAAATGCCTTGCTGAAATCAAGGTAGGCTACATCCACTGCGTTCCCTTCATCTACCAGGCTTGCAATTCTGTCAAAAAAACGAAATCAGGTTAGTCTGACATGACTTATTTTTCAGAAATCCATGCTGACTATTGGTGATCACAGCATTCCTTTCTAGGTGCTCACAGACTGTTTGCTTAATGATCTGCTCCAGAATCTTCCCTGGTATTGATGTCAGACTGACTGGGCGGTAATTATTTGGGTCCTCTCTTTTCCCCTTTTTGAAAATAGGGACAATATTTGCCCTCCTCCAGTCTGCCGGGACTTCGCCTGTTCTCCAGGAATTCTCAAAGATGACTGCCAGTGGTTCTGAGATCACATCTGCCAGTTCTTTTAATACTCTTGGATGCAGTTCATCTGGCCCTGGAGACTTGAATACATCTAAACTAGCCAAGTATTCTTGTACTATCTCCTTAGTTATTCTGGGCTGTGTTTCCTTTGCTGAATCATTTGCTCCAAATTCTTCAGGTCGGGCATTGTTTTCTTTATCGGAGAAGACTGAGGCAAAGAAGGCATTGAGGAGTTCAGCCCTTTCTGTGTCCCCTGTTTGCATTTCACCATCTTCTCCTCTGAGTGACCTCACTGTTTCTTTGTTCTTCCTTTTGCTACGAACATACCCATAAAAACCTTTTTTGTTGCTTTTAACCTCTCTAGCAAGCCTTAGTTCATTCTGTGCTTTAGCTTTTCTGACTTTGTGTCTACACGTGCTGGCTATTTGTTTGAATTCCTCTTTGGTGGTTTCCCCCCTTTTCCATTTTTTGTACACATTCTTTTTTAATCTTAACTCAGTTAAAAGTTCTTTAGATAGCCACCCTGGCTTCTTTAGGCACCTTCCATGTTTCCGTCTCATTGGTATTGCCTGACGTTGTGCTTTTACTATCTCCCTCTTAACAAACTCCCAGCCACCATGAACTCCCTTTCCTTTTAGTATTACTGTCCATGGGATCTCACCCAGCACTTGCCTAAGTTTTATGAAGTCGGCTTTCTTATTTATATAATAGATTTAGATTGCAGCTAAGATGTTGACAGCCGAGTGTTAAAAATGATACACTAAAACTAGTGTCTGAGATCTGCTCTAAGCCAGAACATTTCTTGGATTTCTCAGAATTCTTTTAATAGCATTTCTTCCAAACAAGCCTGGACGTGCTGACAAAGGGGGGGGGGGAATGCTGCAAGCGCTGCCCCTATGAAGAGTGTTGTACACAACACAGAATCCAACTCTTTGGCGTGCCATTCCGTTGGTGATGGCGCTAAGCTTATTTATTTGCTTGGGGCAATGCCTGTATTTCCTGTCTGGTAATCTACATTTATACAAATGTGAGTACAGTATGTTTTAGATCATTGTGAAAGACAGACATTGTGCAAAAAAACCTTAATGAAGCATTTTGACAGCTGCTACATACTGTCATGTAGGGCAAAATTAGGTAGCTGCACGTTGAGTGCTGCTGTTGTGGAACGAGGATGTTTTGACATGTTATATTTACAGCTATCTGAGTTACAGGAAAGGACATGTGAGGAGGGGAAGTGTTTCCACTCTCATTTCCAAGGTATACTGCTGCTGAATATCAGGGTGGGGAAATGACGCTGGAAACAACCAAAGCAGGCAAGTTATAGGTTGCTTTTAACCCACGCTCAATCACAGTAAAGGGTCTTTGCATACATTGACCCAGTGGAGACTGGTCCAGAAGTGCAAATGGGACTCTATCCCACCAGTCTCCATCTATTTTCACCTTCCTCCCTTCCTACTTAGAAACAAGTCCAAAGAATGTCACCTTCCTCCTTAGTCTATGTGTTGTCCCTTGTAGAACTCAGGAGAGAGGAGGTTCGGTACAAAGCTGGATATTGGTTGGCTCTGCCTGTCACTGTCACTGTCTCCACTTCTCTTGGTCTCCTTGCCACCTACCCTACCAGTCCCAATGGGCATTAGCCACCACTGCAAGTGTCCCACAACACAAAGACCCTCTGCCCAATCATCATCTGCCTGATGTCAGGTGGCAGTAGCACTCAGAGGAGGACCTCTGAAGAATAACAACTGTATGGTGGGACATGTAAGTCCCTTCAAGTCTTTTGGTCCCACGCCATGTAGCACTAGCACAGCAATACCTTAAATTGTGCTTGGAAATGGACTAGAACAAGGTGTCTTTCACTGCAGCTCCCTTAATTCCTGATGATTGGTCATGCTAACTGGGATACAGTGCATTGCAGGAATCTTATATAGAGGTCACCAGAGCATGACATGGATAACTGAAGCCATAGCTATCTCTATCCAGAAGAGGCTGAAGCTAGCACAGAAACTTTGGCTGGTAACTGGTACACCATGCAGCTGAGGCTACTTGGTCCTCCAGTGACAGAGGTAGATCAAGGAGCACCCCAATACGGGGACCCAGTCCTTTATGGAAGTGCAACCCCAGCTAGTATATGTTGAGCATTACCAATCTGGGTAGATGAACCAACAGAACCTCCATCTTGTCAGGATTCAGCTTTAAATACCTATTCCCTACCTAGAAGAGCTATGTTGGAACTTATGTGCACTTGGCTTCTCTGTGCTTGTTTGCAAGTAAGTCTCCTCATTTTAAGACTTTAGACAATGTTCTTCTAAACATTGCTTACTTAACATGATGCTCACACTTGGGGAAATAGGTTTTTTAAAGTAAATAAAAATAAAAATCTTAAACCTCTAACCTGAGGGCTTCTGTGTACTTTGCAAACTTGCATATGGAAGGCTGCTGGGTCCTTACAAAAGACATAACTTCACTGATTTTCTGACAGTTTATGTCTCTGGGCTGCTGTCTTTACTTATCCCTTGTTAGGAGAAGTGCCAGCAGGGAAATTCTGATTGACAAGCAGTCACCTGGTCACTGCGAGCAATATGTCCCACGACAATATTTTCTGCAGGAAGGAAAAATCTCAACAGCTGCAAACTAAGCTAAGTAAGCTTATGCTAGTTGTTTGGGACTTGGACATGCCAATTCTGGATGCAGGTGGAATCAACAGTATATGCATCTGCAGCAACAATATTGGGTTCTGTATTGGCATATATGCTGAACCTGATATTTATCGAGAAGTCTCCCTTTCAGTTTTTTTTAAAGGATTACCTTTTAATCCCAGCACTAGCACTACTGCCAGTTCTGCTCTTAGAGAAATAGGTCAGTAAAATCTGTATTGCCTGTGGTTCCTGTTATCTTTGAACAGCAATGAAACAAGAACAGCCTTCAAAGAAGGGAAAAATGCAGCAGAGTCTGTACCAATGGGGTCCCTAATAGGTCTTGGCCACTGGGAAGCTGATTTTCTGGGTCTGGAAAGATTCAGAAATAGAAGTGTCCCTTCTCACATGACTCAGTTGCTGCATGCAGAAGAATAACACAGGCATCCAAGCTAAGCATCCATTCTCCCTGCACATTCTAACTGGATTTGAAATGAGCAATGGACACTCAGGCCTGTCTGAGATCTAAAATGTGAAAACATGCTAATATTGCCCCTATGAAATTTATGTGCACAGGAAGGTACAGTGTCAATGATTCCTTAAAAAAAACAACCCATCCCACCCCACTTCATATGGGAAGTCTGTTCCCATAAACATTATTCCTTTGCCTTCCTTTCATAATTTGAACAAAAGATTTCTAGTGCAAGGGCTGATGCAGGTTGCCTGGCTAATCAGTTGGTTGGGAAACATAAGCAGAAGCTTTCCCCTTTTTTAATGAAAGGCCTTTAAAAATGAGGGAATGAAGAGCTAAGCTTACAAAAACAATGCACATTTCTACAATATACCCCTTAATTGTGCTCCTATTGATGATTCAGAATCAACATCTGATGCCACCAGACTGCCTGATCATCACACTGCTGTTTGGACTTCAGCAATGTAGTCTGTTACCCACTTTTGACTCATGAGATGAAGGATGGGTGCTCACCATTGCGGTTGGGGTTGGTTTTCAGAGTTAATTGCTACATCCTTATCTCATCAGTTGCTTCAAGTGCCTTTTCTAGCAAGAAGGGTTCAGCAAGGGATATGTGGCAGAAAAAAATTCTTCCGGAAGGAGAAGACAATTAAAGGGACATTGTTCCTTTCAAGTAATATGGCAGGATTTGGAAAGTTATGAGTAGAGAGTTGCTGGCATATATGTTTGGTGGTGTTCTGGTCCAGTACATACCTAGTATCCGTTACTTCCTGCCAGAGTTCTCCTTAATGCCATGCACCAGGTTTTGCAGCAATGACCTGGCCTACTGGCAACAATAGTCAGCCTTCACTTTTGGCTCAAATATTGTCATAGTGATTTCTAGGAAAGATGGCATTTGTGTCTCTGATATCTGTCACACTTAGCAGAACAATGCTTCCTATTGATTTGCAGGAGCAAAACCGCTAGCTTTGTCAAGACATGACATTTTACTATTATCTCTTTGCAAAACATGGTGATCTAAGGGCAGTCGAAAGAAGACTCCAGTATTGATTAAAACAAACTGGATTCATTAAATATGCCACTGACATTTCCAGTGATCTGTGCCTTTCTTTAGCTTTGAAAAGCATAGTCATTTAAGTTTAGTAGTTTGTGCTGCATAAATGCTCCGTTACTAAGGAACGTGGCTCCGTTTTCCTAATTTTCTTAGGATTTGTGTGGGTAGTAGGTGTTATCATTTGGATCCTATGCCTCTCTGGCAAACTGGGAGGGAGAACAAGCACTGGGCAAGCATTACCTAAGAATTAGGGCTGGCATTAGTGTGTGTTTACAATTCTACCAACAGTACTGACAGATGAAGTATAGGAGCAGATTGGGAGCATGCTGAGGAAGTCACTGTGGCACTACTCCAGAGCCAGTTGCGTCAACATAACGTTATGAACCTAGAGCATAGGCAGCCGGAAATTCACGGTAGAGCATCTGATTTACACGCAGAAGATCCCAGTTTCAATTGAAGACTTCTCCAGGGATGGCTGGGAAAGTCTTCCTTAAGTGCTGATGAGCTGCTGGCACTCAGTGCAGACGATATTGAACCAGATGGATCAATGCCATGATTCTGTATAAGGCTGCTTCCTATGTTCCTATTTGGTGGCAACCTTTTGTAAAGAGATGACAAGGTTGCTATATTCCCCATTGTCTTCATGGGCGCAAGGTGGCAGTTTACCTGCATTTAGAGAGATTGTGTTTCTCTCATTTCCAAGCGCTTACCTGTCACAACTTTCCTTTGGCAGGAGAGGCCTTTGGCCAGGATTCATAGCCCTGCCAAGGGAGTCCCATAAGCAGTCATGGGTACAGCATGGTAAAGCCATAAAGGTAAAGGGACCCCTGACCATTAGGTCCAGTCGTGACCGACTCTGGGGTTGCGGCGCTCATCTTGCTTTATTGGCTGAGGGAGCTGGTGTACAGCTTCCAGGTCATGTGGCCAGCATGACTAAGCCGCTTCTGGCGAACCAGAGCAGCACACGGAAACGCCGTTTACCTTCCCACTGGAGCGGTACCTATTTATCTACTTACACTTTGACGTGCTTTCGAACTACTAGGTTGGCAGGAGCTGGGACCAAGCAACAGGAGCTCACCCCGTCGCAGGGATTTGAACCGCCAACCTTCTGATCGGCAAGTCCTAGGCTCTGTGGTTTAACCCACAGCACCACCCGCGTCCCGGTAAAGCCATAGTAATGCTCAATTAACACCTGAAAGTGGCTTAAATAAAGTGTCCAGTTCAGTGCAGATGACAAAAATGCAGGCCAGTAACCACAGCACACATCATCAAGATACTAGTCAGTTGGTAGTTATCATTTAGACACAATTCATAGGCCCCTGAAATTCTAGAAGCTGCACATTAAAAGGCATATTCCAAATTGGACTAAAAAAAGAATCTCTAACAGAGTTACTACATTTCTGTTTCTAAAGTAGGCCAGACATCCCAACAAGATCATTATCGTGGGAAAAGTATAAACCCCTGAATATAGTCAGGGAAGCTGACTTGTAGCTGTCAAGCATTTCCTCCCCACAGAATAACATAGAAGCTGGGACAGAAGCTCGTGCCTTTATCTTAAAATAAAGTTATTCCCCTTGACATTTGTTTAGCTACAATAAATAAATAAATAAAAATAATAGATCACAGATTCAGTTTTCTTTTTTCTTTTTTAAAAATGTGACTAGTGCTTTGTATGTCCAAGAGATAAATCTTCCCTAAATTCTTCTATGGGCGTTTGCTGAGGTGACTTGGAATGACTTCCATTATGTTTTGTTTTTATATATATATTCTGTTGGAAGGCACCCAGAGTGGCTGGGGCAACCCGGTCAGATAGGCCAAAGTTTAGATTGCATTTGTTGCTGAGATGGGGTGTGTTTGTGGAGAGAATTTCCCTGAACTACTATACCAGCAACCACACTAATGAGAACGAATTAAATAGCAATAAATGGAAAATAACCCTATTAATTAGGCAGGAATAACTATCCAGGGAACTCTTACTTTGTTTTCTTGATTTTTAGCATAGGTTATTTCCTTTCCTTTTCATGTACTAGGAAAGCTACCTTATAGTTTAATTGTTATTATTTATTTCTAAACTGCAAACTCATATGAATTTTTTATATATAGCGCGCATGTTAAAATAAAAGCAACATAACAAATAGAATTGAAGCACGACACATTAAAGAATCAGAAGTACAGAATGGGTCCCTTACAAAAAGGCTATAAAAACAGTAAATTGCTCTCATACCAAGGGTTTGCTGAAATGATCTGCTATTAAGTTGGTGCCTAAAATTTCATTACAGATGATGCCAGCTTCCTCACGCAGAGAAAGCCATAACTCAGATCAGAATATTTGTCCGTCTAATCCAATGTTGTTTATGCAGCCTAGCAGCATTTTTATGGTTGTCAAGAACAGGGGGTTCCTATTACCTTTTAATCTTTTTAACTATTGACAGAGACGCTGACATTTTAAGTGGGCTCTGGAGCAGGTACCGTATTTTTCGCCCTATAGGACGCACTTTTTCCCCTCCAAAAATGAAGGGGAAATGTGTGTGCGTCCTATGGGGTGAATGCAGGCTTTCGCTGAAGCCTGGAGAGCGAGAGGGGTTGGTGTGCACCGACCCCTCTCGTTCTCCAGGCTTCAGGAAGCTATCCCCCCAGCCCGGCAAGCTCCAAGAGCGATGGTGAAGGTGTGCTCACCTTCGCCAGCACTCTCTGACCCGCTCTGGGGGCTGGGGTCGGGGGAAGCTTGGGCTCCCCCCCCAGCCCCGCGCCTGGGGGGGGAATATTTTTTTCCTCTTTATTCCCCCCCCAAAAAAAAAATCTAGGTGCGTCCTATGGGCCGGTGCGTCCTATAGGGTGAAAAATACGGTATTTTCCGGGCTACCCTTCGCTTTCTGTGGCCACTGTCCTTGCCCCTTACCTTAAAGACATGTGGTGGCTGAGGGTTGCTTTGTTGCTTTTTAACCTTTACAATAAAATACTCTTGTGTCACTCGCAGCAGTGCCCACTCTCCTCACTGGTGTCTACACTCATCGGAATGCCGCAATTTAATATAGCCTCACTCCAGAGCCATTCTGGAACTGTGTGAAGCCAGCCACACTTCTTGGACAGGCTCCAGAATGACATGACAACATATTGCTTCATGTCTCTCTGAAGACCTTCTAGGAAGTTTAGGTGACAGCAGAGAGATCAGGGACAGCATGGCTTGCACTGCTGTGAGTAGTGTGCGTGGTGCAAACCTTTCTTTAAAGGTTAAAAAGTGACCCCCTGTCACCTTGAACATATAACTTAGTAGTGGCCTCATACCAGGTGTTGCTTGGGAATTCTAAGGCACCAAGGAGTCAGTGCAGCTTTGAATCAGTGGTTAAAAATCAGTGCAGTTTTGAAAGGTTCAGTCGGCCGCCTTAAGTCAAAATGGTGTTTAATTGTATCCAAACCTGTGCCTTGATCTCAGTAACCATCATGCAAAATTGGGTTACCCTGTCATAAGAGGTGTCCAAGTGCACAAGGAACAAACAGCTGACCTAAACATATAATAGAGGCAGCCCTCCTCCAAGAAGAGCCAAGTCCCCTCAGCCTGCTAGGGTCCTCCAGGGAGCAGACCTACACATACTAGTTCAGCCCTGGTGGAACCACTGACTAGAGATGCCAGGGATTGGACCTAGGGACCTTCTGCATACAAAGTAGATGTTCTACCACTGGATAAATTATGGTCCCTTCCTAAACTAGGCATCATGTCTAGATCCAGAGAGAGCTAGAGAGAAAGAAGAAGAGTGGATTTTAGTAACCCTATAGAAACAGAGGAACTGTGGTGCTGTGGTCTAAAACCACAGAGTCTAGGGTTTGCCAATCAGAAGGTCGGCGGTTCGAATCCCCGTGACGGGGTGAGCTCCTGTTGCTCGGTCCCTGCTTCTGCCAACCTAGCAGTTCGAAAGCACGTCAAAGTCCTTAGGCAACCAACTTGAGTGGGGGGGGGACCACATCCACTTTGGGTACCAAATGGGGGTGCTTGACAAATTCAGTATTTACAAATTCTGGTATGTATTGATGTGACAGGCTCCTCTGTGCAGATTCAGTAGTTCTCACCTGAACAAAAACATCCAATCTGTATTTTTAAAATGTGTGCATTGAGAAAGATAGTATTTTAAAAGCACATTTTAAAAGCACATTAAATAGGAATTTAAATACCAAATACCAGGAGATTTATGGTATTAAAGGTTAGATGATTTCAGCAGCAAGGTGTGGGACATGCAACAATTATAAACAAAGCAGTTGGCCCACCCCAAGGGCTTCTCAGGTGCAACCAACATTAAAACTCAGATCACATATATCTGCCCTGAGGTCACCTTAGGCAAGTGATTTGGAGTGTCCTGAAATGGCCCAAATTATAACTTGATTTATCTTGCTGCCAGGGAGAGGTTTATGGGATTTTCTGCCTTCAGGGGCCAAAATCAGTTTGCCAGCCTTTGGCTTGTACACCAGGGTTCTCTCTCTCTCTCTTCTCTCTCTCTCTCTCTCTCTCTCTCTCTCTCTCTCTCTCTCTGTGTGTGTGTGTGTGTAGGTGGATGGATTTGCTCTTCCGCTGAAGGCAGCAAAATGTCTTGAACTAGCCCTGCTCATGCTTCATAGGAACCACTTAATTAAGGAGCATGATGAGTCATAGGTAATGCTTCCTTCTGCATCAGTGTAAATTTAGCAGCAGTACAAGGCAGAACAGCCTCTTTAAACTGAAAACGAGCAGTAGAAAGTTTCCTTTAATTTGTCTCCTTACAAACACACAAAGTACTGGTCACACCCTTTACCATCATAAGAGCCAGATATCTCTGAAAGCTATTTCCCTCTAATACTACTCAACTACTAAAGCATAGCAATTACCTCCAAATGCATCTGTCACTGAGGTGGGGAAGAAAGAGGGAAGCTCTTGAAAACCTATTATTTCCTATGGAACACTGAAATATCCTTATTTCTTCCTTTAACTTTTTCTTCTCAGTTTTCTTCCATATGCTCTCATGTTCTAACACTAGGTGTGTGCCCCTTCCTATCAAGCTTCCCCAAACTGGAGCCTTTGGGGTAGCCAATGTGTTATCTTCCACATGTTTTTCACTACAACTCCCATCAGCCCCAGTGTGCGTGGTCAGGAATGATGGGAGTTGTGTGTAGTCCTGATCTAATCCTGTCCAGGAACTGTTAGACTGTAATTCCAATGTGCTGACTGAGGTTGATGCAAGTTGCAGGCTTACTGTATCTGGGGGGCACAGCATTGACTATCCTTCATCCAACCCACAATATGAGACCTAGAGCGGTATACAAATTTAACAAATAATAATGATTGTTTCCAACCATGACTCCAGCAAGGTGTTTCAAGAAAACCCCCAAGTAGGGCATGACATTGACAGTCATCTGGTGATGGATGGATGCCACCTTATGCCAGATATGTTGCCTCCGTAAGTAGAAGCTTTATTTGCTGTGAATTGGCTGGATCTTTTTAAGTGTAGTCACATCTTGGAGTAGCAAAACTATACCTTGCAGACAATGCAAGGGGGAAAAACTACTGTCATCGTTTAGCAGTGTGTTTGAAAACAGCTGTCTGAAGTTTAATTTTCTAAGAGTTGATTTTCCAGGTGCTCCTTTCTTCTGAAACCAGATGAAATGCCTCATGGCAGTCATTTTTTTTCCCCTTGCAGGATTAATGATCGAAAAACACGCTTTCAGGTGCCGCTGTGATATTTATGTTAATGGCAATCAATGCCTTTTTTATTCTATAATGTTCCATGAAATGTAAATTATTCTGAACAGTGGTTCAGAATAGTAGAAAGAGATTGGAAGCAAAGGGAAGGATGGACCAGGAACTTTCCTGAAAAATTGCAGTAGGGTCTGGGGAGAACAGACCGGATGGATTTCATTTTCTAGTCTAGATTTAGATTGAATAGATGGGTTTCTGTTTTGTATTGTCAACATGTTCCGTTTTAGAAATGCAAGAATGGGCAGCAGAGGAATCCTAGGAGTGTGAGATCCAGTCCAGGGTGTCTTGATGAAAGGTGTCTCGTAATCCACACGTGGAATGTACCTTAAGGGCTCTTGTAGTCACAACAGTGATGTGATTGGAAACAACTTATTGACAATCCAATTCCCATAACATTATGAGAATTTAAGATGGTTATATATGTGAAATGCTTTTCCACCATTTGAAACAACACTCCAGCCACTTGACCATGATCTTGACATTTTGCACACACTTTTGAAACCTCCTAATCAGTTAAAAAGTAGGGATGATTTCAGGTTTGTTAATGTGGTTTGAGCAGATGGGCAGGCAGACGGTGTATAAAATCATGTGGCAGAGGAGAGCAAGAGAAGCAGATTGCTTGCATGCACTGCTGCTTGTAGGCAAGGGAAGAAGTTTGTTTGTTTGCTTAAGAGGTTATCTTACTGGATCAAACTGGATCAAGCAGCAGAAACTCCAAAGTTGCCAACTATGAATTCTGCTGTGATCACATGGACTCCAGAAGGCACACAACCAATTTCAAGTGAAAGAGGAGGCCTTAATTGCACTGGACTAGATGGCCTTTGGTTCCTCTTTCAGATACTATTCTTATTTCTTACAGACAGGTGCTGAAGACTGTCATGTCCAGATAAAGGAAACATAGGACTAAAGAGTGAGAAGAGACAACATCAATTAGTGTCAGCCTGGCAAAGGAAGCTGGATTGAGTAGCTAAGTCTTCCTGAATCAGCAGGTAGTAGAGATAGTGAGCTGGAGATAAGGAGGGTTTAAGGGAGAAGATTGCACTGGGGAAAATGCCAGCAGAGGACCTAGAGGAAGGAGGGTCTTTGAGCTGTTGGCAGAAATGGAGCAGATAGCTATGGGAATATTGGATGCAGGAGAACATTGGGTCTTGGAAACAAGGAGCCATAGAGTTCTCACTCTAGACCTTGAGAGGGTCTAACTTGTATCTTTAAAGCCCAGATGTTGTTGACTCCAGCTCCCATCAGCCCCAGCCAGCATGGCCTATGGCCAGGAGTGATGGGAGCAGCAGTCCAACATTATCTGGAGGGCCACAGGTTCCTCAAGAGCTGCATGAAAGGGGAAATTTCCTAGCTACATCTGTGGCACACTGGCACCAGCTTCTGGCTTTTCCAGTTCCATTTCCTTTCATCACATTTTGCCTTTGGAGAAGCAAAGCTGCCACTACCTCTGAGTCAGGGGACATTGTGTCTTCTCCTTCCAGGGCTGTAGTCTACAGTAGTAGCCATAGGGTTCTGTATGACAGGCTTTTATGTGAAAACGCAGAATGGAATTCTATAACAAAGGATTCCATTCTCAGCAAGAACTAATCTCAGTTTTGGGGGGCAAAAAGACAACATATTCTCCCATAACCTTTCCTTCTGCCTTTGGTATTGTAAGCCTGTCCATGCCTTCTTGATTGTAATAACACTTACTCCTAGGTAACTGTGTGTCTAGGGTTGCAGTTTGCAGAGCTTAAGAGGGTAGAAAAATCAGGCTATAAATCTAAGACTAGCTGTTATTAGTAGATGCTTTTCTAAGAATGAGCAGCCATGAGGGAATAAAATCATGTTAAAACAACATGGAAGTGTAGTCAGAGGAAGAAAGTGATGTTGTGTGAAGTATTTGGGCTTTTGACAACTGTTTTAAATCCTCCCCTCTAGCATTAAAATACTACAAATCTGTAATTCTGTCAAATCTCTCTCTTTTTTGTTAAAGCCACACAGCCAATTTCCCCAAGGGTCCTAAGATTGCCAAGTGTTCACCATTAAAGGGGGGAAAGTATATTTGTGGGGGAAAGGAATGGAAGACAAAAAGTTAATGTTCACTCATTTAGCACCTTCAGTTCTCTCTTATTACAGAACTATTTCAGTTTTCTTGATAATGATTCTGAATATTTAACCATGGCATCTGTTATTCTCTATGCAAAATTGTATGTTTAATATGTTTAACTCCACATCCGAGTGATCCTTCCTCTCATCTCTAAAATATATTTATTATCAAATCCTTCCTATTCTGTCTGATTCGGTTAACAAATTCACGGTAACTGAACCTCATTAAGGAGTGAGGGCTGTTCAGTGACCTACATGCAATGAGCTGGTGATCCCAGTCCAGCTGTTTATATCACCTCTTCTGACACTAATTAGTACCAGAATAAGCGATGAACACAACCCACTGGGAACTTCTCTTATGAAAGCCCCTTTTGAAAGGAGTGGAATTTGTGCAAAAGGATGGGCGCTCTTGTGCAACATCCATTAATTTCAAAGTGGTACACACTGAAGGACATCCCAGAAGAAATATTGAGTGCTGTCTATTTGCAGAGACATTCAGCAATGACATTGATACAGAAGGAGAGAATATCAGCTGATCTCTGGGTATGTCTGGTTTGCTCTGTGTTTCAGGAAGTGCTGATGATATTCACATGCAAGCATCTCTCTGAGCAATCATAGACAATAGAATTGTAGAGTTGGAAGGGACCCTTAAAGTCATCTAGTCCAACCCCCTGAAATGTAAAAATCTCAGCAAGGACCTATGATGATGCTTTTATAGGTTGCTTCTTTGATGGTCCTAGAGGCTCTATTTTATCACAAAAATGGAGCTTGCTGGTTTCAAAGCTGTCTGCTAAGGCTGTTATTTTCCTCCCAGAGCTAGATGCTGTTGCCCAAAATAAGTCTGGGTATGTCCTTTCTGTAAACAGCTGCTCACATGTCTCTTAATGGCAGCAGACACGGGTGACTAACCTTCCATGGCTCCTACAGGCAAGGAGGAAATGTCTTATCCAGTTATTTCAAAGCCTATTGCCTTCAAAGCAAACTAAATTTAGAGGCATACTTTCACAGTGTGGCAGAAAGATGCAAGCTCAGGGCCTGCTACTCTATTAGCTGTCTTTCTTGTGAAGGAAAATTCTGGAAAAAGTGACCACCCATTATGTGAAAATACAAATAACATGCAAATGTTGGGTGTTATTCTACATTTTTTCTAATCTGAATCCAAGGAAGAGGGAGGTGTTGATGGCAAATGACCAAGCTACATAGATCTACATTTTAGATGAGGTCTCTGCCTGGAAAGACTTCCTCTTGCAACTGACTTGGAAAAATCCCTGAACCACTGTTATTACATAAGTCAAAGGTACAGCGGTACCTCAGGTTAAGAACTTAGATCGTTCTGGAGGTCCATGCTTAACCTGAAACTGTTCTTAACCTGAGGTACCACTTTAGCTAATGGGGCCTCCCACTGCCACCGTGCAATTTCTGTTCTTATCCTGAAGCAAAGTTCTTAATCCAACGTACTATTTCTGGGTTTGCGGAGTCTGTAACCTGAAGCGTCTGTAACCCGAGGTACCACTGTACTAAGGAACATGTTCCCTAAGTATGGCCACCCTGTGACTTCCCCTTCCTCCTCCAGTAAACAGCATGATTCCAACAGCTAACTATTATTATGACAAAGACCATGTCCTTTGTCAAGCAAAATAATGTTAATGGTGACCTGATGGTTCCTTAATGGCTAGAAAATGGAGATCACTCTGGAGTGTTCTGGATGGGGAAACCCATCACAGCCAGGAGAAGGGAACTCATCTCTCATACATCAGCTGAGAGTTTTTCATCAGGGTTGTGTGTGATAGAGACAAGCAAATTTCTATTCCCAAGGGCTCCCGGAGGGCAGTGCTAATGCTGGAATGGCTTCAGGCAGGGCAGGCAGGGTCAATAAAAGATCCTTGCTGGGGGAGGGGAAACCCAACTTATGTCCCCCTAAAGTGCCACTGCCACAGGAAAAGCCTTTCTTGATATTAATATTTTATTTAGTTTCAATATTCAAAATTACATTTTAACACTCAATATTTATAATCCAATTCTAAATTACTAATGACTTCCCACTCACCCATCCTCAATGTTTAGAAATGTAACTACACGTATCGTATTTTTCGCCCCATAGGACGCACCGGCCCATAGGGCGCACCTAGTTTTTTGGGGGAGAATAAAGAAAAAAATGTTTATTTTCCCCCCCAGGCACGGGGCTGGGGCGGGGGAAGCCCGAGCTTCCCCCGACCCCAGCCCCCAGAACAGGCAGCTCTCCGCAAGTCTTGGGAGACCGGCGCGACTTCCTGGCGGGCTCCCACGGCTTGCGGATATCTGCCTGAAGCCCAACCAGGTCGGGGAACAGCGGGATGGCGGCGCTCCACCTCCCCGCTGTCCCTGAGCTTGTGGGGCTGGCAGTGGGGAGAAGCTTCTCCCCACCGCCAGCCTCCAAACCAGGTCGGGGAACTGAAGCCCGGGGTGCGCTGTGCAGCGCGCCCCAGGCTTCGAGATGCAGGCTGCTATCCGCAAGCCTTGGGAGCCCGACAGGAACTCCCGTGGAGCTCCCAAGGCTTGCGGAGAGCTTCCTGAATCATAGAATCATAGAGTTGGAAGAGACCACAAGGGCCATTGAGTCCAACCCCCTGCCAAGCAGGAAAAAAGCCTGCATTCACCCCATAGGACGCACACACATTTCCCCTTCAGTTTTGGAGGGGGGAAAGTGCGTCCTATAGGGCGAAAAATACGGTAATTGCATTTTAAAGATCCCTCATATTGAGGTTCAACCTCTTCAACAAGTATCTTAAAATAATCTACTTCTCCCTCCCCACGTTAAAACTTCAAATCCTGTTGTGGACTTCATATATAGTTGCTTTTTAGCAAAGTTTAGAAAACTAGAAAAGTCCTCCTTGAAAGAATGTAAGCTTGAGTCTCTTATCAGTGCCATCAGTTTAGCCATCTCTTCTGTCGAATCCTGCGTTGTGTTGCATTCAGTACAGAACTTGGGCGATGTAGTCGCAGCTCCATAAAAGAAAATACTAACAAAGGCAAGAGAGGTGAAACCAAGGAAGTAGAACTTCATACCCCAAGAAACATCACCTCCTGCTATTCCCAGCTGAGTGATCCAATCTACCTCTCCAGCCATGAGTAACTGCCCTAGAGGGGTGGATCCAGCCATCTAGGAGCCCCTGGGTGAAAAAATTCATTCCCCAGTGACTCCTGGAGAGTAGCGCTAATGCTGGGATTTACCAGAGCATCATTGAGTTGGTGGGTCCAGAGAGGAATCATGGCTGTCCCACCATCTGCCACACCGTCATCCTAAAGTTGACATCAGCTGAAGCACATGTGTCCAATTTGTGATGTTTGGAAAAGATGTGCAGCGACACCCAATTAGCTGCTCTGCTGACGTCTACTATAGGAAATGCCCTTTGAAGGCTGTGTATGTCACGGCCCCCCTGATGGAGTGTTTGGTTGACCTTCCGTGGTGGAGTTTTACCCAGGGTTAAGCATGCCAGAGGGATGGGTTTGGGAAATCACCTGGTGATGGAGGAAGGGCCCAGGGAGTCCTCTCCCCTTAAAGGAAACAAACAGCGCCAGTCTTTCTGAAAGTGGGGCTGTGGATTTGCTTTAGCCATGTCTCCACCTATATGGTCAGTTTGTATCTTTGTACCTAAACTCAACATTATAAAACACAGTGAGTCTTCAAGGACTTTTTCCAAAGAAAACTAAATCTAGGTAAGTACTGTACCTTGGAATTAAGTTCTCACCACTTTGAGAATGGTGAGAGAAAAACAGTATTTTAAAACATTTATTTGTAGTCTGAGAACTAGAAACATTTTTTTTAATTCAGAAGGTAAGCCAAAGGTCCAGATTCCATGCTGTGAGCTAAAAATATTGCTATGTACAGCCCTGCTATTGAAATAGTCACAGAACTTAAATGTAACTTAGATCCTTAGAAGAGAAAGAGCTCCTTTCTTGATCTTTGCACTGGAAATGCCTGAAGAATGCAAAACTGAGGATTTTCAAGTAACAAGATCAGTGCTGTGTATGTACATCAAGTTAAAGTGGAGGCTATCAAGTTGTGGGCAATGTGAGGATTTTGTTGTTCACATCTTTAAGCAAATTAACCTGATTTGTATTTACATGACAAGTACGTGATTTGGACATAATCTTCCATCTTCACACTTCTCTGAATTATGAGATGCACTTCTTGGCTCAGAAACATATTTATTGTTTATATATATTTAACAGAGTTTGCACACCACCTAATCATATAAACCTCTAAGCAGCTTGCATAAACTATAAAATAAAGGTCAGAAGTTAAAAACAAACTGATTTTCAAAAAAATCAAGATATAAATAAAATCAGCAGCTGAAAAATATGTATTTTAAAATAAAATTGCATATCAAAATGTCAACTTTACATATCTGGGTAGGGTTGCTGAAACAAAATGGGTTTTAGCAGGCTCTGAAAACAGTACTGTTTAAGGGGCCTGCCTAATGGCAATGGGCAAGGAGTTCCACAATGTAACTGCTGCCGTACTAATGTATTTATTCCTTGCAAGTGTGGAATGAACATCATGTGGCACTTCTGCAGATCATGGCAGATGAGTGGGCATATGTGGGAGAACACAATTTTTTAAGCAAACGGTTCCCATGCATTTTAAATTAAAATGCATGCTAGAATAAAATGTCAGAAAAATAATGCAAGCTTTCATGCAGCTTTTAAAAATAAAACCCACAGACTGATGTGGAAATAATGGAATGAATTTAGGAATGGGCATATCAAACATTGTCGTAGGCCAGAAACAAACTGATCCACCCACCCCTGTATGAAAGCAGAGAGTTAAAATATAGATTAGCTTCTGCAACTTTTAATTCTGGGCCTTTTCTCCTGCAAGGATTGCAATTGTTTTCCTGAAAGCAATTAAAACTAATAAATACTTTAAATGCAAATTTGGTTGGTGTACATAATAGAATCAATTAACATTGTAAAAACAACTGGCTACAAAAACATCTTGACAGAGATTTATGTACATGGAATAGATTGACAAATATTTATCCTGCAAAACGTGACAAACAGCAACAGTGGCATGGATGGAAGAAACAATCAGTCCTGCAGTAGTCATTTGAATAGGTAATTTTCAGAACCAGTTTATTCTAATGAATAACTTTCTTACAGCTCATGTTAGTGCCTGTTTAGGAGCTTTGCTGGATTGCAGGGAGATTATTGCCATGTGTAGCCAAAATTGTGGCCAAACTACCACAGCAGACCCTCCAAGCACCCCAATTTTCCAGGCACAGCCCCAGATTCACAGAAGCTGCTCCGGCTTCTGATTTGACCCTAGAATGTCCCACTTTTCCCTAGAACGTCCTTATTTTCCTTGGTGACATTTTGGAGGGTATGGAGTTATGCGACCCCTGAGCCAAGTAGCTATGTAACTTTTAGAAGACATATGAAGGCAGCTCTGTATAGGGAAGTTTATTAATGTTTAATGTTTTGATATGTTTTTATATCAAAACATTAAACATTAACATTAAACATTATATGCTGGAAGCTGCCTAGAGTGGCTGGGGCAACCCAGTCAGATGGGTGGGGTACAAATAAAATAATAATAGGACATCCCTAGTTTCATCAGAGGAAATAATGCCACAAGGGTGGGGAATCTCAGTTTCTGAGGCCAAACATGGCCTTTCAGGCCTCCCTCCCTGGCCCTCAGAGGCCCCCCCCCCGTCACACTGCAGTTTTGTAGGCCGCATCCCTCACTCACTTTGTTTTGCAGCATAAGATATATATTTTGCCTAGCTGGAATATGCCCTTGAACTCTGAGAATCCCTCTTGTTTGCCTGTAGGGAGGGCAGAGAGAGGTATTTGAGTGTGTATAGCCCACTGAACACATTCTGCCTCTAATCCTGTCCACTGCTGGCATGTGGTGGCCCTTGAAGCATGATTAAAAAGGAAATGCAGCTTTCAGGCTGAATATTTCCCCACCCCAATGCACTATCTCAAGCCATATGGCCATATTTCTCATTCTTGTATTGTGTTTACAGGTGGGTTTTTTTTTAAATAAAAAATATATTACTTTTTTCATTAAATTATGCAAGAATACATTCCTCCACAAATAATATCTAATTGAATAAAACATTAAAGATGAAGGACGCATACTGCCATAAGGCAGTCTAAATATTATGTTGTTTAATAAACCAGAGTGCTGGTAAAAGGTTGCTCTTGGTAACAATGTGATCACTCAGTACAATTTATCAATGTTTATTTAAGAATGTAGTTGAATGAGGAACAAACAAAAAGCAATTTAATGCAGCAAACAGGCCACATGGTCCACTCCTTGCATAATTTATCTTTTATGACAGATTCCATTTTCTCCTGGTGGTATTATTATACAGAAACCCATTTGCATGGTGAAAGTGCATTCATAGCTGCAGCATAAACTTAACTTCATGGTAGCAACATTTAATTTGAATGATATTATTCAGTTATCAAGGAAAATAAGCCACCGTCTAAGGAACTATGTATATTTAATTATGGCATAAGAAGCAGTTTTGAGAGCCAGAAACGACAACACAACTGTTTTGTGAGAAATAGACTATCATTCTCCAGAACCTCCAATATCTGTCACTGCAGGCCAGGGAGTCATCAGTCACACATCCAGACAAAGTCAAATAAGTGACAGTGTTGACACATAGTCACACAAACACAATTTGGCAATTAAATTTGGTACTGTAATGCCTAAGAAAGGCACGAGGAGTAATAAGCAACAGATACATTATTTCATGAGAGTCACTATAGCTCTGGCTTGCGAAACACACATTGGCTGTGAGGCGATCCCAACTGCAGCTTTTGATTGGTAGAAGCAGACCCTCCACGTACCTCTATTTTCCAGGGGCGTCTCTGATTTAGAGAAGATATCCTGGTTTCTGATTTGATCCCAGAATGACCTGCTTTTCGTTAGGATGTCCCTATTTTCATTGGAGAAATGTTGGAAGGTATGGAGTCATCCAACCCCTGAGCTGTCTGAAGATAATCTTGTATAGAGAAGGGGTTTTTTAATGTTTAATTATGGTTTGAGTTTTTTAAAAAACAACTTTTTATTGGGTTTTATAAACACGAATGTTATACAAATAAGTATACCAAGTTTTCTCTTGTCATTTGTATATCACAAAAATAACACTAAATGTGGAGTGATATCCACAACATAGGGCTCATTATTAGTGGTCAATGTATAAGTTCTTAGTTCATGAATTGGTTTAAACAAAGGGGAAACAGGGTAGAACAGAGTTTTTCTTTTTGTTAGGAAGAAAAGAGGGGAAAGAAAGGGTGGGGGGAATGGTAAGTGGGGTGGGGGTGGGTGGTTATCCTTCCATTCTTCTACTGGGGGGGGGGAGTTTGTGTCAGCGTTACTTGTATGGGTTCTCTTACTATTTGCTTGTTGTATTTCCATGGTGGTAAGAGAGGTTGGTGGTAGCTTAAGGTGTGGTTGGTTGTCTTTGGTTGGCCGCAGTAAGAATTGTTTTTGTGTGAGAGCGGGGTGTGAGTGTGTATTTTTGAATTAAGTTAGCCAGATTGATTTGTATGCTGTCAGCAGATTCTTGTTGTCTTGTTGGGCTGTGTATGTAATAAAGGGGAGCCATACTGGGGTGAAGGCGTCTTCTTCTATTTGTCCCCGTGTCAGTTTCAGTTTATTGGTTAGTTTTTTCTAATAAGGCTGTTTCCCATACTATTTGATACCATTGGACTATGCTTACTATTGACAAGTCTCTCCATTGTCCTGGCTATGATGTTTCTGGCTGATGAGAGTTGGTGGGTTATGAGCTCTTTATGATGTGAGTAGGCATTATTATCTTGGAAGATGTTTAGTAGGGCATTTAATTATGTTTTTATATATGTTGGAAGCTGCCCAGAGTGGCTGGGGCAACCCAGTAAGATGTGTGGGGTATAAATATTAACGTTATCATTATGGAATGGGACCTCCCTATTTCCATTGGAGAAATGTTGGAGGATATGTAGAAGACATTTACAGAAGGCAAAGAACTGTTTGCAGTTCCAATGATTGCAATGGGGAAGCCTCTGACTGAGCTCATATTCATATATTGGCTTCAGCATGTGCTTGGGATTAAATCAAACTAGAAGGTATGATTTGTCTGCATGCTTGGAACAAGTCCCTGTAGGTTAGGTCACCTCCCCAGTCTTATAGAGTAGGGAAGGAGGAAAGCCAAGGTGAAGCTGCTTGGCCTGGGTTCAGTTCCCTTAGCTGGCTGAATTTAACAAGCGGTCAGTGCTGTGTGCACTTCAGGAGCACTTCAGGTTCCTGGGTTCCCCACCCCGAGCATTGCTGGTGGTTACAGAGAGGAACAGCGGCAGGGACTTGGGCACAGTGTGGGCATAGTGGTGAGTGTGCTTGGCTCTGTTAGTGCACCTGGTACCACCCGAGGACAGCCATCAACTACTTAACTGCCGGTCTTCAGCACTGTTAGAACTTCTGAGTACTTCCAGTTAAATGGTAGAGAGAGAGTGCACAACTCATAGCATACCTTTAATAATTCACGTGTTACCGGCCATCACGGAGCTGCTATCCAATGGTCTCTTCTTGGCTGCAGAAGGGCTTATTGTCCTCCCCTTTGTAGGCTACAGTTGCCACCAAAATTTCACCTAAAGTGAAATTTGAAGTGAATTTGAGGGAAGTGCCTCAGGTGACGCATGGGATGCTTCCAGTCTGTTTACTGGGAGGTTGCTGCAAGTTTTTTTCACAGAATCTGCATCACATTCCATTCTTCCTGTTTTATTAATTGCTTACATTCTCTTCCTTGTTTTCCCTTTGACTTCTTTTTAAACCGACACAAACAGTCTAACTTGCTTCGTTCACAGCTCAAAGTGCATTCTTGTTCCAAATATACTATTGTTATTTTGGTGGTTTTAGTAGTGATGTTTAGTACAGATCATTGAATACTATCTTTATGTGATTTCCACAATTGCACATTGCTGTAGGGTTATGTTCTAGAATACTGAGAAGTGGAACACTGAGTTTTTGTTTCTATATTTATGATTTTTATGAATTTCACTTAATTGTGGCATATCTATGGGCATGACTTCCCCAAAAGCTTGAATTATAGCTCACTGATAAAGGATGGATCCAATAATATATATACGTTGTTGAAAGGAATAGATTTAGAGTTTCAAAACAACTATATTACCTTGTATAGGAAATAAAAGGATCCTATGGAGTGTGAATTTAAAATGTTCTTTTCACAGTTGGCTCTTCTACCCTTAGATTTACAACTACGGGTATTTCTTGCAAAGCCTTTGCAGATGGAAGAAATAAAGAATGTCATTAATAGTATGAGGGCTCAGAAAGCTCTGGAGCCAGATGACTTTCTTACTGACTGGTATAAGACATATTCAGACTCCTTGCTCCTTAGGCTACTGCATGGGTGCAGTCGGGATTTATTTGGGGAGAAGCCTTTATGTTGGGGGGGAGGGGAACTGAGTTATCTGCAATGCAATTGGTCAGTTAAGTATTTTTATTTGTTTACTTGATTTATGTGGGCAACGGTTCCCCTCTGCACTTGCTGGCTACACTAATGGGTTGCTTATCTTTTATTGAAATGCTTTTCGATCGGGTATCCTGCCATCTTCATTGCATGATATTCATACCTCTGTTATTCCCAAGCTTGGTAAAGTCCACGCTTCTTGTGCAAATTTTACCCCAACCTCCTTAATGAATGTAGCTGCCGCAATGCTAACAACATTCCTTGCTAATAGACAGGGGCGGAGCAAGGTGGGGATGGACTGCCCCATGTGTAGCCACCGAGAGGGGTGACATTCGGTGTGCTTCCCGCCTGCGACTCCTGCCTACCCTGAGCCATTGGGGGAAAGGGGGTAGTTGCGCAGCTTTTCACCACTACATTTTGACAGTCCCATACTCCCAGAGGAGGCAGGCAGTCAGGAGGCAGGGAGACGATGGGAAGGAGGCAGATGAGCAAACAAAGGAGGGTGGAGGGAAGGAGAGAAGCAGAAGCTCTCTCAACTCAGGACCGAAACCCTGCAACCCCCCGAAAAGCTGAACAACTTTTTCCAACACTCCCCTAAAAAAAGCTCAAGAACTCCTGGCAATGATAATGGGTAGATCACAGCCAGTCTTTTTATACTGTGAGTAGATTGCAGTCTCTTGGGAGTCCAACTAAATTTAAATTGGGGGGGGGGTGACAAGAAATTTTCTGCGCTGGGTACCACCTGACCTTGCTACGCCACTGCTAATAGACTTCAGACTATGATAGAAACATCAGTATACCCAGATCAGGTGGGCTTTATTCACCAAAGGCAGGGAGCAGAAGATAATTCACGGGTGATCCAAGATGGTTGCTTTATATAGCAAAATAACTGTTCAGTTGCAGTTATTCTCTTGATGCTGAAAAAGCATTTTTACAAAATATAGCATTAGAGTATGTCAGGGGTAGGCAACCTAATGCCCATGGGCCACAAGCAGCCCTCGGGGGTCATTCAGCTGGCCCATGAGCCTTCCCCGAACCAAGCTGCCCATTCAGCGAGTCTCTGCGAGCTGCACTAAACTGGCGCAGCGTGGTGCAGGGACTTGCTTCCGCGGCACTGGAAATTATGTCTGCGCATGCTCAGATGCCGAAATCACGTCTGTGCAGGCGCAGACACCGGAAATTGTGTCTGCGCAAATGCAGACACCGGAAATTGCGGCCGCATATGCTGACATGTGGTTTAGACACCACCTACCAGGTTCTTAAAAACAAAACATTAACAATTAATAGAATGTTGTAGTTTAGCTTCTTGTAACTAACAGAGCTACTATGTGTTCTTTCTTATGCCTGTCCTCCTAATTTATCTAGATTTCTTCTAACAGTAGTCTTGGCTACTGTATCATGGTACCAGAATGTCAAAACTGGTTTTGAAAACAGAAGAGCCAAAATAGTATGGAAACTCACTTTAAAAACAATAATGTCTGTAATAAATTGAGAATTGAATACAGAGGTAGGAGCCTGCAGATTTGCTATGTTTTTCCCATTCTGCCCTGCAAACTATAATTAGGTGAAGAGATTCAATCAAGCACATTCTGAATAATACTACCATTTAGAAATTATTTGAGGAAGTACATCCATACTGTAGTAATGCCTTTTTTTTAATAGAATGAGTTTCATAGCATATGTAAAAACAGAAGCTTATATAAATGTGTTTCATTCTGCTTATGCCATTTTCGTTTGCTTTAATACTGACATGCTTCCCCCACCACACCCAAAATGTGAGTTTTCCCTATTTTTCAGCAAACATTACTTTTCCCATGAGGGTTTTATATTTTGCTTAATGCAACAGTTCTGCCTTTTTGCCCCTGTCTTTGAATTTAAGTCATCCAAGTACCAAAAGCAGCCTACAATTTGGTGAAGTGGAAGCGCTTAACATGTTTGGAGCTTTCTGGATACCTACAGTTAGGTATCATACAATATGTAGGGCCTACATAGTGACAGATTTGAGGCTTCCACATGTGAAAATGGTTCAAGGAGGTACAAATAGTAGGAACAATTTGGTTTGGTTCATATTTTAATGCGAACCTACCTATTTCACTCTTCCTGAAACAATGTGAACTGAAACACAACTGATCCTTTGAAATTCACATTTCCACAATTTTTGTGATGCAGTTGTCAGACTAAAAAAATGTGTACATAAATGCACCAACTAGTGTGAACAACAATGCATATATTATTGAAAGTAACATTGCAATGTGCAAAAGACAACAGACTCAGTTGTCAATAAATAATTCCACTTTAATGGCAAAGTAATAATTTAGACAGATACAGTGTGCACACTTGCAAAAAATATATGCAAGCTGGTTTACAAGCTAGAAGAACAACAAATCAATAGAAAATACATCATCCAGTTAAGTCTGATGACACCAAATACTTATTATTAGGGCTTTACAAAGACTACAAAACTTTTCAGATGATTTATCTCACTGTTTCTGTCTATTTACATGATATGTTACATCAAAAATGTACAAAATATAAAATGTATACAGACAAATGTTTCACAAACATTTTAAAGTTGTAAACTAGGTGGACTCATTGAGATGTATTGCAGGAAAATTTGTATTATGTGGTACATACATACAGGTATTGTGTGTGTGTGCGTCAAAATGGCAGGAATTCATGGGTTTGCTTATACGTTGTTTCAGACCACATATATCATAAAGAGCAGTTGTTGTTTTAGTCATCTGCCAGAGAGTGGCATGTCATTTAACAATATGAGAAAGTAATCTAGGATTGGTGCCTGACTTCAGACTACATTCTTTGTGCATAATATCAGAGGTTTTTTTTATTAGGGCAATAGCACCATGCAGGGGACCTGTAGCTTCAGTGCTGCAGCAAGGAAAGCGACACTGATTTCCTTGACTTTGTTTTATAAAGTAGATGGGCCACAGGAGTTTGTAGCACCAGTTACATGTCCTGAAGGTACTCACTGGCTAGCTGGATCTGGAAAGCAACCACTAGCATCCTATTGCAGTGAACGTGATGTGCTCAGAGTTGGCAATTTCAGGACTGTGGCTCTAAGTATACAAGTGCATGTCTACACAATGCCATAGCCCTTGTATTACTTTTATTTAGTTGAATTGGCATATCCAATTATTCTGATCAGTTTTCATTCAAACTGGTGTAGTCTGCCAGGATATACAACATTTTTGTATTTGCCTAAGATGTATTGGCTTTTATAATGTAGATTGAAACATGCTCACTCTAGCATGGATAGCTCCTGCATAGTCATAACAATTCTAAATACAGGACAAACACACCATTGTTTTTAAATATATATATTTTTAAAAACCTCCAGATTGTATGGTTTGCGCTCTGGATATTTTTAAAATTTTTATTTTTATTTTTTTGCAACATACAGGTAATCTCAGTAAATGAAACATCTCTTAACACCAACAAGATAAAATACAGTTTCTTATTTTTGTTGTTGCTATCACTGTTGTTTGCTTTCATTTGTGCAAGGCTTTTTTTTTTTAATATTACAAGACCCTCCCAGTAGACTGTGCAAAACCAACCCCCCTCCCCCTTTACAGTATAAACTTTTCTCTCAACCACAGTGGACAATCACTGTGTCATAATGCTGAATTTCTTCATGTACAACAATTGCAATCAAAACAGCATGCTTCAAACTAGGGGGGGGGAATGAAGAGGAAGGGAAAAGAATAAAGAAATATTTGTGCTCATGCTGCACCAAGTGCACCCAGCTCTGCTGGATAAGATTTTCCCCAAAACACCTCTCTTTTAATAAGCTCTTTTTCATAGAACCAAATGGACTTAAGCCAACTGTCTCAGGTTTTGTTATTAATCATTGTTTATTATTAGGAGTGGCTTCTGGGTCACTTGAATATTTTGGATGGTAATCTATTCACACAAGATAAAAAATACTATATATATTTATATATATATAATCTATCTATATATCTATATCAATAGATCGTTCTTCTAGCCACTTCGTTAAAAAACATGATATACAGAGATGAGGCTACTGTGTTCACTGATGCTCTCTCGTTAGCAAATGAAGAAAGAAAACAGTGTAAATAATCAATGGTTTAACAAATTAAACCAACTGTAAAATTGTTCTAGAAATCGGTTTTAAGGCAGTGAGACAGCACCATAGGAAATGTTCTCTTTTCCCCCCGCACTGAAAAGGCTCGAAACATACGAAGCCCTAAGAAAGCCTTTACTCAGTGTCAGATAAGAATTGGTAAAAAAAAAAACCCTTGTTAAGAGGTGGGCAGGTGTTTAAAAAATACCCTCGCGGCTAAAAACAAGTTGTATATAAAACAGATGATTTGTACAGGAAAACAACAACAACCCAGAAACCTTGGTGGACCACATCACTGCAAACTTGGCAGCTTAGTATCAAATTGGCACTTTTCCAGCATATATCACAGTAGCGTTTTCCTGGCAATTGCACAAAACTGTTTTGTGCTTTTATGGAGTTTGCTTTCTGTATTTTCTTTTTCTTTCTCCAACTCGTTTTGGAATGGGCAGCAGTGTACAATTCAAACACTACCGTTGTGTCTTGTAATGAGTGCCACGGGGCACCGGCAGAGGTTAGAGGACCAGGATTGCAAAGACCACTAATGCAAGCACCTCGCAGTAAATTGAAGCGTAAAAAAACCCCCAAAGGCTTGCATTGTAAACTTTTGAGACAGGAAGAAAGACAGAAAGAAACAACCCCAAGGAGATTCCAGTTTGGCTAACACATGTGCAATCTGCTTAGTTGCCCCCCCTCCCCCTCCCATTAAAAGGCCCTTTCCAGTTGATTGATGGAGTCTCACTCAGCTCCACTGATACTGAAATCTCTTGAAAATAAACTAATTCAAGCTTTCCATTTTGATTTGCTTTCCTGACTTTCTAGAGATAAGTCGACCGCCTATATATGACACAGCACTCACGCTCTCTCTCGGGCCACCCTGGCATGCGCTGCTTCGGCACTGCAGCAGTTAAAGCCGGGACAGTTTAACCAGCATCCTATATAACCAGGCCCATTCCTCTCTAGAGAGTTGACTCAAGCGAGGGATCCAGAATATCATCGTGGTGACTAGCAGTATCGCTGTCGCAGCTCTGTGCGCTGGAGTAGCTGGCTGCTTCTTTCAGCCTCATTAGCATGTGCATCTGAGGAAGAAACAAGGAAATGCTGGTGTCATTGCTGTTAAGAAGTGAAGGCAACAGTGGTTGTGTGTGAAGACCCCCAACCCCCTCCAAAATAAATAATAATAATAATAATAATAATAATAATAATAATAATAATATACACAGGAAACAGAATATTTGTTTAGGATTTTTGGCATTAATTTGGCCACAACTTTATTGTTTACAGGATGTGAGTGGTTGCTTAGCCATTGGTTCGGACTACCTGAACCTGCACCGGCAGGAACAGGACTGACAATTGGAACCTCCAGAGGTCAGTAAGGGAAAACACACTGGGGGAGCAGAGAGGCGGATTTCCGCCTCTTAGTTCACCCCCAGATGTTCCCAGGAACTCTAGCATGGTCCTACCCCTGAGAGGGGATCAGATAGAGTAAATCGAGCCCTTGGATTCCTTTAATGGAACTCCCAAGCAGCAGCAACAAAATTGAGGGGCAGGCACAGCCAATCCATAATCCTCTCCACCAAAGGCTGAACCAATACCTAACCGCCAACCTTACAAAGTTGTGACGATTTTTACACGGTAGGCAAAAACCAAACACGTGGCTTTACATGATTTTGAGGACATGATCTCTGCTTTCAAGCCTTTGAGCAGGCAACAGGGACATGTGAAGAGTGCAGCACTTTGAAACATCAGTGCTGGCTGAGATGGCAAACTTTTGAATCCCTCTTCTTTTTTTAAAAGTCTCCACAGGCAGGGAGCAATGGAAACTTTGGAGAGAATCAAAGGCTGCAGGAATTCAAAGGTGTTTAAAGGACAGGGAGCTCTTGATCTGAGCCACGATCCTGAATCCATTTTCCCAATGCCAAGGTAAGAATAGACTAGGCTTTTTGGTGTAAGAATACACTGTGGGGATAAAAAGGAATGCAATCGCTTTTGCATACACTGTCACACCATCTTAGAGAAGAAGGGGAGGTGGGGACTGACGTGGAGTGGACTGAAGCCAGCTGCTGGATACAAGAGCACCATCTGCTGCCCAGGAGCCGACCTTGGCAACAGAAAATAGCATGCCACAGCTGCGAGGCTGGTTTCCAGAGGAGCCTTTAAGCACATCTTACTTAACATCAAGAGCCCCGGAGAGCTGTAAGATGCTCAGTGCCTAAAATTACTGTAATTATAGTTGGTATTTAGAAATCGTCCCTCTCGCCATGTTGCTCAGGGAATTGATCTTACACCACCAGCATTTTTAAATGGTGCATTATTTGAAACGAAGTGCTTCGGTTTTTCCAAGCAAAGAAAAGTAGGCTATGTGCTTTCTCTTGCCCCCGTACCTTCTTCTTAGATTTATTTGGGTCTTATTAGCTTTACAGCGGCCACAACCATATAGTATGCCCCTCTGCAGGGTATATAGGTTGCTAGCCACAAGTCTTTGGGTTGAATAATGTTGTGCACCTTGTTTATATATGTTAACATTTTGATTATGTTTGTGGGGGGGAGGTTGGTGGAATTTTGGTCACGGTTGTTTTATTTAATATTGCTTTGCTACTGATTTTTTTAGCTGCCTTCAGTTCCTTAAATTTTTTTTTGAATAGAAATAGTTCACAATTATTAAAAATAAATATAGAAATAAAGAATACCACTAAAGTGGTGTAAGGGAGGATCCAGCCTTTAATTCAGCTACTTCTCAGGATCTCTCCCCACTAAACCTCTAATATTCACCTGGATATATGGGGCTCCCCCCCCCTTTTTCGTTTTCACTCTTAAATTGTGATGGGACATCAGGAGCGTAGGTCAAAATGTTTGCAATTGGCACAGAAATAGACTGATATCCTGAGATGATAACTCCTTGATGTGAAGCTAAAAGAATAGTTACATTCAGGCACAAGTCCTGTGTAATCTGATTAGATCCTTTTTATGGCAGTATATGGTGAATAAAAGGTAAAGGACCCCTGACACTTAAGTCCAGTCACAAACGAGTCTGGGGTTACAGCGCTCATCTCCCTTTACTGTCTGATGTTTGTCCGCAGAAAGTTTTTCTGGGTCATGTGGCCAGCATGACTAAGCCGCTTCTGGCGAACCAGAGCAGCACACGGAAATGCTGTTTACCTTCCCACCAGAGCAGTACCTATTTATCTACTTGTGCTTTCGAACTGCTGGGTTGGCAGGAGCTGGGACCGAACAATCGGAGGATTCGAACTGCGACCTTCCGATTGGCAAGCCGTAGGCTCAGTGGTTTAGACCACAGCGCCACCCGCATCCCTTATACGGTGAATAGACACCAATATTATCTTGGGTACACTATATGGAGGCAGATGACAATTTAAAGCAACCATATAAGAATCCAAGACTATTTGGAGGAAAAGTATATATATGCATGAGCAATGCTGTTTTTTTTAATAGAAAAAGAAGTGCTGGAACTCACCATGAATAACTAACTCCCCTTGTTCTCTTATGACAATGGTGCTCACTGGAGTTACAGTTGGAAAAAACTCTTGTGCATGAGGATTTCCTACTCATGATTCTGGGCAAGCTACTTGGGGAGTAAGGGTGATTTTTAAACCTCAAGTAATTATATTGAAATAAAGATCAGGAAGCTGGGCCCAGTGGTGGAGCTCCATGCTCCAGCACCGGGGGGGGGGGGGGCAGAGAGCAGGTTGCAACAGGGCTGGTGTGCATCCTGGGGGAGGCGGGGGCAGCCACAATGTCACACTGCCGGGGGTGGTGCGCCCCCCCTGCACTCCTCTTCCTCCGCCAGTGGCTGGGCCAACACAGAACAAGTGAGTCAAGAAAAGAGGCAAGAGTAGAAAGTTAACTGAAAGCAAGGAATGAAGGAAAGAGCAAGAGACAGCATCATATGGAAAGAAGGGAGTCAAAAAAGGAGTGAGCAGAAAAACAGTCTAGGAAGTGCAATGTGGTACTTAATTGGAGAGCTGTGAGACTTACCATATTTTTTGCTCTATTAGACACACCGGACCATAGCTTTCCCCCCCACCGCCCACAAGAGCCGCGCACTCTGTCCCTTCCCCCATCTCCCGCAAAAGCCAGGGATAGATGTGCAAAGCCTCCACGGGGCAGCGGGATGAAGGCTCCCCAAGCCCTGCGGAGGGTTTGCGCGTCTAAGCCAGAATTTAGAACAGCCAGTGGGATTGCAGAGCAGCGATCCTGCTTGCTGTCCTGGCTTCTTGCTTGGCCGTGTGCAGCCTCTCCTGGGCAAGGGGAGCCTTCATCACCTGCCCAGGATAGGCTGCGTGCGCCTTAGGCTCCCCCATGAGCCGCGCTTCCTTTAAAGAGTGAGCGGAGTGCATGTGTGGCTCTTGGGGGCTTTTCCCAAGGAGGGAGAAGGGCAGTCCTTCTCCCTCCTCGGGGAAGAGCCCCGAAGAGCCGCACACACGCTTCACACGGCTCTTTAAAGGGAGTGCCGAGCAGAGCCTCTTGCCTGCATTCACTCCATAAGACGCACACACATTTCCCCTTACTTTTTAGGAGGGGGAAAGTGCGTCTTATGGAGCGAAAAATAAGGTAAGCAGAAATTGATAATAAATAGCCAACCACCTTTTTGACTTGAACTTGCTGAAAAAGAAAAACATGTCTACATACTTCCACAAGGCAATGTCCACCTACTTGTGCAAAGCAAAACTGATTGCTTAACTGAATTTCTGTTTTTTCTTCTCTCCCCTCCAGCACCCAAATATGTTCTGGAGGTTCCCTTAATCCTCTGGAGCAGTTTTTGGTGGTTTGTGAGGGGGCTACAGGGAAATGGAGAGGAAGGATAAACACTGCTGTGTGACTAGATGGCCTCTCCCACTATGTAGGCTCTCACCAATAATAATAGCATAGTAATAATAATCCTTTTACCAAAGGATCTCCTTCTGAATCTGTCTGTGGAATGTGCTTTGAAGTGGTTCCTTCTTTGGCAGATGCATAACCTTCATAACCAACATCTTCAGGTCTCAACTGAAGCAATGATGACCAATCATGCTGCAGTGAACTCCATGGACAAGTATCTGCTATCCACTTTGAAGGATCTTCCCAAGGTGCTCGTTTGCCATACATCTAAGTGTCCATTGCAAAATAGAAAAACAAATGGGTCATTTAATTTCAGTTGGAGAATGTTCAGCATGGTAGTGCAAGACCTTTTGGCCCAAATTTGTTGCTTGACAACAAAATGGGATGAGGTTCATTAACTCTCCCTTTTGCATGTTCAGGTGATAGAAACTCAACCTCACTGGGGCTGGCAGGCAATTTTTCTCCCTCCCCAGAATGATTGTATGTAGGGTGGGGGGAGGGAATGGCAGCTTCCAATGGTTACCGTCATTTCTCCCCAGAACGCCTATCTGAATGGCATTATGCCAATGACATAATGCTCTTCTAGTCTTTTCTGGGGAAGAAAAATGGCAGCTGGCAGTAGTGAAGAATGCCAGTGAGTTTCATGCCTCCATAACCTCAAAATTCCTCCCAACCCAAAATGCATCCACATTTTTTGGCTGATATATAGGATACAGTCAGAAGGGAAGCAGTTTTGTCTAGGGCAGGGGGTCACAGGCTTAAATTTCCACGTCCCACAGTCCCTATCCTGATCGGCTCCACTTTTGTTTAAATATACAGTTAAATACAACACAACACTTGGCACAATGCATAGTTTGGTCACATATTAGTTGTATTTTCAAAGCCTGAAATTCTCAGTGCCATGAAGATGCCATTTTAGTGTCCATGGATGGTTGTAGATGCTGCTCCTATTTTGTATTGGAATCTTTCTTGAAAGCACTTTCGAAAAATCAGTGTAATATTTAAACAATTCAAGATGCTTCAATTGTGACTTATTGACAAGCCAATATCTTTATAATTAACATGTTACAATTGATGTAACATGTTATTGCATTTATATCCCACTTTTTCTCAAAGTTTCTCAAGGTGGTGTACATGGTTCGAACCCTGTGAGGTAGCTTAGGCTGAAAGGCACCCAGGGTGCTTCATGGCCAAGAGGGGATTTGAACTGTGGCTTCCACGTACTACACCACACTACCTCTCAATGGTAAAAAAAATGGAAGTAGTTAATATTTTGGGTGAGTGCTAGTTGCCAATATAACTAGATCACTTTTAGTGATTTGCCACAAACAGAAGTTTATAAACCCGAGGTTCAGTCTGAGAATGAAATAACAAGTACTTCAAAATTTCACATTGCCAGAACCACCACCTCTCTCCTATGCAAAAGCCATTCAGGCAATAAACCACTAAATACATAAAAGTAATTTTGTCTCTTTCTCCCTCTTCTTCTTTCTTAATTAAGCACAAAGGATTGCTAAAATGAAGCTCTAAATTTAGAAGGAATTCATTCTCCTCCAGATATGTAGTATGCAGCAAGAGGATGAAAATGGGCACAAAAAGCTGATGCTGATATATTTCAGTGTCCCCCTGTCACAGATCAGCCAGAAGTGTCTTGTAAAAAAAAGTAAAGATATCCGTTGGGAAACGCATATGCTTTTTACACTTTTGGAATCTGTTTAAAGTCTTACCTGAAGTCCTTCTCTCACAGCTTCCATAATATATGGTACCAAGGAATAATTCCAGAGGTCTGTGAACCACACTCTGGAACCATCAACGTCTATAGGGCAGGGCAGAAAAAGGCGAGGACCTGAGATAGGAATTATTTTTTGTTAGAAAACATAAACTCAGCAAGCTGTTTAAAGCAGACAGGGGGGGTATTATGGCCCTCCTGATGTTGTTGGACTACAGCTCCCATTATCCCTGACCACTGGCCATGCTGGAAGGGGTGGATAGGAGTTGGGGTCCAATCACACATGGTTGGTGGCAGATTTCCCATCCCTGAATTTAACATTCCACATTCACAATTCTTCAAAACATATAGTGGCATTTTCTTGCATTTAGCTTGCTACTTGTACATAAGATATGACAACATGTTTTGTAAAAAAGAAGAAAAGGGCAATATCTGGCATTATTTTGGAAGTTTGCAACATAGCAAATATGAGCTCTGCTTTTATTAAAATCAAACTCCTTCATAGGTTCTATACTGTGTTTGTTTATGTTGGGAGAAATGACACAATACTGTACTCATTTCTTCTGAAAGCAAGGCATGCTGTTACATAAATATGCTGAACTTATTTCACTTGCTTGTCTACGTTGCAGCAGCTGCCAGCTGCTACATGGCAAATGTCAAAGTAAATTGTGGCCAATTGGGAATGCTTATAGAGAAAAGCTGAATTTTAAAAATCTCTCTCTTTTAAAAATGTAAAATTATGTTGCCTATCTTAGCCTTAGTCTTATCTGTCCCTGGTGCTTCTCTTAATGTCATTGGCTGCCATGCTCTGATGTCACAGAGGCCAACAGTGGCAGATGGATGATGGCCCTCTAATTACCATTGACTTAGTGTATTTGACATCATAGAAGGACAATAAAGCATAGTTTAGTGCTAAGGAAAACTGAGTTGTTATTTTTACAATGCTTTAGTTGCTTGCAGGCTAGGACACTCCCAAGGATGTTCTGACCAGAAATTCAACTGCATTAGCTAAGCCTTCACCTCAAACACTATCCACCATTTTTTTGTTATTGCTGTGGCTTAAAAAAAGAAGGGGAAAACCCCTCCCACACATCATATTTAAAGCTAAGGGAACCCCTCCCCATTTATTTATTTTTTAAAAAGAAAGCCATTCACAAGTCACTAAATATTTATCCACCCAGTGGCAGGGCTTCATGCTCCGGCACCGGGGGACGGAGAGCAGGCGGGGGAGGGGCGTGGCGCCAGGCGGGAGGAACCGTGATGGCACCCCACCGGGATCGCGCTGCCAGGGGTGGTGTGCTCCCCCTGCACTCCTCTTCCTCCGCCAGTGCACCCACCCCACTGTCATGGCGGATGAATGGGCCTGAGAAAATGGGGGTGGGTTACATCTCAGTTCTAAAAACAACCACAGATCATGTTGAAGTAACGGCAGTCTTGTGAATTTGTTCACAATGTCCTCTTGCTCCACTCTCTTGGCTGATATCCCTGTTTTAATTTGTGAAATAAATCTACAGCTGTGCACTAGTACTGTGCTAAGGAAAGTCAGAAAACAAGGGGAAATATGTTAAAGGGGCGGAAAGTTAGAAAGAATCCCATAAACCTTTTGAAAAATGGACAAGCAGGAAAAGGACAAAGGAAGAAAAAACTCAACTAGCAAACTGCAGTTGTGTAGCAATTACATGTCCTTTTCATTTTAGTAGGGTTTTTTTTAAAACTATAAGCAGCATTACCAAGTTTGCCAACCCAAGCTCCAGCTCAATCCACTGCTAAATGTTTTGTTTGAGCACAAAAGGTCAGCTGCCAATTAATTTGACATCAGTGAAGCAGACTCACGGTAAGCCTGTAAGTTTAGATAAGCCTCAAGATCCCGTTTTTGTCCCATAATTTGCATTATTAATTGAAGAAAGGCCTCACCGATGGTTACATCAGAAGAACTGTGCGTTTCTAAGAAGCTGTTCAGATGATGCCATGTCTTCGGAATCCAGTCAATTATTCTGATGAGGTCATTATTGCGTGCGCTCCTCTCTATTTCTGTTTCAATCAGTTTCCTTCTCAGATACCTGGATAAAAACCCTTTGACAGGCTCCATGTGGTTGGCACACAGCACCCACCTATGCAGGCAAAGAATCAGAGAATGGATTCACATTACAGGAACTCTGGGCAATCCATTAAAATGGATAGATTGCGCCCCTTCACATACTGCATAATTAAGCTACAAACAATATCATTATCATCGGCCGATGTGATAGGCACAAGCTTAACTGGCTAAAAAGAAAATATGAAATAATTACGTGGAAGATTTGGGCTTCAGTCCTCTAGGAGACCTGACAGCATCCTCTGTGTTCAGAGATAGTGTATCTCTGACTACCAGATGCTAGGAATTATCAACAGGGGATGGTGAGCCCTTCTTGAGCTTGCCTATGGCACTCAGTTGGCCACTGTCTGTAAACAAGCTGCTGAACTAGAAAGTAGAACTGCCACAGGAGCATGATTCTTAAATTTCTTCCTCATAACTCATAGATTCTCTTCAATATCAGGCCCTAAGCTCAATGAGAAAGGTAATTTTTTTATGAACTCTCTGTCTATTTATCTATCCACATACCGGTATATTTTTTTCCAACCTTCAAAGTGACCTTTTTGACATCAGTATCCCAAACTATTTGGACAGAGTGCACAGCAGTTTTATCACCTTGGTGCCTTGGAAATGTGGTGAAAAGTTACTAAACGCCACTTGGCATTTAACTTTTGTTTTATTTTAGGACTATCTGGAAACATATCTACGTGGTGGCTTCCTGATGTATCCACATCAGAAAGAACAGACCTGTTACAACACACACATACACCATATATATATATAACCTCAAAGGTTTAAACCTAGATCAGAAGAAGCATTTTTAAACACATTTACCTGAAATTTTGATGCAGTTCAAGGTTAGGTGAAGATGAAACGCCCTGGTTCATAGTTCCAATAATATAGGGACTACAGAAATAAATAGAGCTGCCAATTAATTTAACACATTTACATCTTGTCATTTATTTGTTTTTAAATGTTAGGTGGAATTGGAAAAACCCCCAACATAAAGTCACCATTAAAATATAATAAAATATCAAATTCAGGAAATGTTTTTGCAGCATGAAAATAAAAACCAAAAGGCTACATTAAAATCATTGTTAATCCCCCCCCCCCGATTTTTATTAGGTTTTATTATATTTATTGCAACATTAGTTATTGTTATGCTTTGGGTTTTCTTGTTATTGGCCTTTATCATTTCTTAAACAAAAACAGGGGGTATATATGTAATAAGTAAAAATCAAAACATGGCCAAAATGAATACAATGTTTTCACCTGCTGGGCTGTCTCCCAAATCCTACCTACCCTGTTTACCTGTCTGTCAGTGTTACAAAGAAACCAGTTCTCTGATTGTCACTCCCTAACTATCAAAGGCAGGGCAGCCAGAGAAAGGCCTCTGGAGATCTAGTGACCAAGAATGTTCATTTTTAATGTCCTCTTCCTTCTATTCATTTTACAATGTGTTAATTTGCATTGCATAAAGGAATTTTGTGTGTGTCAGCAATGACTCAGCTGAGCTTATTTCTACCACACACTGCAACGTCATCTTTTTCTCACTGCTGCCACTCTGCTGTTTATCAGGCATTACCTTCACTTCTGTCATCTCTCTAAAACGGGTGTGTAATGGCCCTGGGACACACCTGCAGACAGCAGGTCCTGATCAGTTTCATTTCATTCTAGGCTAGCAGGGCTTGGATTCTGTAATGTAGAAGACTCATAACTGGACTCATAAACAAGCATAGCTTGTCACTGTTGCCAAGATCTTAGAGACAAGCTATGCTTGTTCATATGAATTTATAGGGTGCAGTTTATATGAAATCGTATGAAGTGCTTATTTGAAGTGACAGCAATTTATAACAGCCATATCTATGATAGCAGAATATTAAGCTTTCACTGCTATTGAGAATACAGGTTCTTATTTAATTGTGTTGTGATATGCACAAATAAATGCTTTAAAGCTTTTTGGATTAAAACTCCCGTCAGCTGCAGCCAGCAACCTGTACCACACCAATGACTTACACTCAGCATATTCCAAACAAGGTAAAGAGCAAACCTACCATTTGTTATATTTACAGTTGAGGAAACCATTGAAGATGTCACTCAAAGAACCAACATGATGGAGGTTGTCAAGAATTATTACCACAGGAAGGTCAGCACTACTGTTATCAGCACTGCATTGCTCAGCCAAATTGGCAAGGTATTGTTGCACATCCTTAAAGAAAAGAAGGAAGAAACCAGTAAAACAGAAGGTGCTCAACTAACACCCTCACACTTGCGAAGCTTCCACTAAAACAAATTGCTGCTTAAACCATTTTTGACAATGTCAGCCTGAGGTACTTGCTCTGAGCATTCTTCTCTTTTTTCCTTTTTTAAAAATTGGCTTTCAGTAACAGGATCCTAGTTAAGTCTAACCATCTGAACCACAAGGGAGGAAACCTTACAAGACGTATCACGCCTAAGAGAGTTGGTTTCTGCTTGCCCCACCCTGACCTCTGTTCATTCAGAAGAAGGTGTAAAAGGAGCTTCATGCAGGGTTTCTGAGTGGAAGTGTCCCACACATAGAGTTGTATGTGTGTAGAACCCCCTTTTACATCCTTTGCTGGACATGTGGAGGCTAGAGATGGCCCAAGTTGGCGGATTCCAATTTCACCTTCCATAATACAAGTGAATGAGCAATGGAATTACTCATTCACTTTCTGGGTAAGATGGAAGAATTTCTTCAATCAAAGTAATTCATTTTCTCTAAAAAGCTGCAGGATGTGAATTAGGTGGGGCATCAAATATACAATGTACGAGTGTGTTGGTTAAATTTTTGAAGACAGATTTTTTTTTCATGTACATCAACACTGGCACAATCTTTGTAACATGACAGAAAGCATGTAAATGGTGGGATGATAAGGTTGATATTGCAAGTTTCTGACTGTGTCATTTTTGATCCACTGTGAATACTGAAAAATTTCCATATTCTGAATGGTTTTGAACAAATGTTGTTGTTTTTAAAAAGAAAAAGAAAAAAAGCAGAGATTGGAGATTTAGCTTTCAATATGCTAACTGATGCTGATAAAACACCTTGAATTATTTGTAAGTATTTGCAATCACAAATGGCTACTGTATTTAGACTATGCTGGGAAATCCTAAATAAAAATAAAAAGAACAAAAGGAAACACCAGCAATTACATAAGTCCATGGCATGTAATGAAACATCTGCAGTTTCTTAAAAACTGTACAGTTGATAGCTGTTGATTCTTTTTATGTCTTACCTTGCTAGATTTGTGATCTACATTAAAAGTAGCAATGGCATCTTCCATTTTTTTCCTGCCAGACTTTGTTATCACGTATTCTGCAAGCCTGTTGGCTAAATAGGTCTTCCCAGTGCCACTAGGTCCTGACAGGATAATTCTGTGATGCTCCATCAGTAAGTTAAAGTACCGTTGGCTAATTGGTTTAGGAATTAATGTATCAAACACAAAGCTGTCCAAACTATTTTCTTCTACTCCTGAAAATTAGATGGGGGGGAGAAGAAATGGTAGGGGGTGAGGAGAGGAAATCTATTTTTCTCTGTCTCATTGTTTTTGGCAAAACATGGAATTATTTAAGAGAAGGAACTTTTAATACTTGCTTCCCCCCCCCTTCTAGTTTTTGAAATGTTGACAGCAGGTAAATGCCCTTAATACAAACCTTTTTTCCAGTATCTGAAAAGCACTGGAAGTGCACAGACCTTTCCTTGGGGCCAAAAAAAGATTAAACAGTGCCTTCGCCACATGACTCAATAAATGGTAGCAATGCAATCAAAGCAAATGTGAAGCGAAAACTCATTGAGGCAGTGATGTATATCTGAAATGTTTGAGGCATTTAAAAGAAAAAGGTCAAAGCAAGGGTTAGCAGGAGAGAGATATCACACCAAATGACACAAAGTCTTTTTGAAGACCCTGAAAATAGAATGCCCCCATGGCTATATGAAATATTTAAAGTCCCTATCTGAAGTGATTGATTTGGAATTCTAACCGTTCATTGTTATATTAAAGTCCTCTTCTGTACTGGTTTTAGATGCAAAGCAAGTCATCATCAGTCTAGGGTGGTGAAGTGTTAAGGGTGCAAGAGTTCTTGAAGCTTGAATCTAACCCATCTCAAAACTACACAACTGCATCCTCTCCACTCATCACTGAATTATTCTCTATACACCCTCCGTCCCGCCCCCGGTGTTATCATATTTACTCATGGTGTGGTAGACTGGGGTCATATGGGGTGAGGGGAATTACACATTTAAAAGAAAGATGGCTGCTGCCACATAACTCCTTTGGATGGAAAAGGACCTTAACATGTACATGTTAACTATAAAAACACCAGATGGTTTGATGCAGATTTTGAATACGATAAATATTGTTACATGCCACCCTAATCTCTGAAATTACAGGGGTTTCAGGTGCTTATCCCTATTCGTGTTTCCTTTTGGGAATCAGACATAGCAAATGCTGTGAGTGTCTTTATGATACATGGTTTGTTTACACATCTATACAACCCGAGCCTATGATGGAGGGGTTCACAGTACTGTATTAACACCTCAAAAGGGTATTGCTTCTCCCATAATTCCAGCCTTCAATTCAAACAGAAATTGAACATTGCTGTCTGACCTTCTGCTTTTTCTCTAGTCTCCAGATCACAATGCAGCAAATTCTGCCCTAAAAACTCAGGCTCTGTCCTTCTAAATGAGCGTTGGAGGAGGGGCCCCACCCATTTGTCATCTGGCACAGAGCACCTTTCTTTTGTTCTCTTAACGGCCCATCACCTAGGCTGGCCTGGCTACTCCAGCAATTGAATCTGTGCTGGATACAGGAATTAGGAGGAGGCCAAGGCATTCAGCCTAACCCCCACCCCACCCCCAAAACATCATAACAATATTTATGGACAGCTACCAAAAAGAGGCCCTGTTTGCTTTAGGGATCCCATAAACTCAGAAGCTCATTTTGCATAGTTAACTTTACTTATAGCTGTAAATTTAGTAACACAACTGGGATGCTACCCAAGAGCATGTATGCGTTTGTAAGATAAAGGAATTATACTGTGCTAAAAAGAAGCTTCAAGGAGGAAAATAAATGCAGAGGAAGGGAATAAAATATAGCATAATTTTACCTTTAAGGTTCACAGTGATTATATTATTATCTCCAACCAAATACCCACAAGGTAGCAATTCAGGCACTTCTTGGCTGTGGGATCGAATGACATCACCTATACAATAACTAGCAATACAGTCTGAACCTAAACCAAGGCTAGTAGCTGGATCCACTCGGAAAACATATTCCTGAAATGAGAAAAGGCAAAATACATATGCAGCAGCCATTATATGTGACACAAGGATAGAAGAATTAAATGCACCCACTTGTTTAAATGTCACACTCATTTCCATCATTTGCAGATAAAGAACACTCACTATGCTTTAGGTGTAAATGTCAGAAAGCATTTTTTTTTATATTTCCCACTGGGGCTCATACAATCTTCAGACATTTTGACATTTACCATAACATAAAATATATGAAATACTCATGAAGCAATGAATAAAAGGGAATCAGATTAAAGAAGGGGCTTAACAATACTTTAAACAAGAGAAGAGCTGAACTGAACTGAACTGGGTATTTGGCTGCACATTAAGTATACAAGTTGGCACATTGCCTATCTTGCGTCCAAGAGAATGTGTGGTTTGCATGCTGATGCTCATCCAAACATACATTCCAGCTTATCAACTGGTTTTCTGAGATCATCAGAATTTAAGATAAAATGGTGCTAGCCATTTTATGAACAATTAGCTTCAATGGATGAAGGAAATTTTGAATATGTATGTAGTGCAGACATACCCCGAGAAAGAATTTTATGACATCTTAAAGAACATCATGAAAGAACACAGGTTCAATTTCTACACTATAGTTTCTCCCATATTGATGTGTAGATACATTCCATTTAAAGGCAAACATTTTGTTTCTGTGTACATTGACCTCAATATATATATATATCACAATTCTGATAGCTTTCAAAGCACAGAGGGAATAGCCCAACCTATCTGTAAAATGGTTCTTACAAACTTGGATGTTGTAAAACTAATCAATATTTCTGGTCTAAGGAGTGACAAATTCAAATTTTACACTGGCTGTATAGCAGAACAATTAATTTGGCAGCAGATCTTCACACTCCCAATGACTCTGAGGAGTCATCAGATAAGGATATCCCTGGCCCAGAAATGGGGTCTTCACAGCAGCTGCATTTGTTTCTGGTTGGCTCCAGACAGTCCTCTCCATCTTCCCCAGGGCAACACAAACAGAGGAGATGGAGATCCAGGCAGAAAGTTTAGAGCCACCAACAGAGTGGCTGGCTAGCTGTGCATGAGGCTGTGTGAAAAGGGTAAGTGCATGGAAACAGCTGCTCAGACCAAGCCTGACATGAGAGCCAGGAATGGGTGTGATACAGCCAGCTCCTATATAAGCTCCCAATCTGAGTTGCTCCATTGCTGAAGCATCTGCTTCTACCCAAGCTCCAGCCTACCTGGCTTGGGGAACTGGGGGGCAGAGCCGTAGCTGGGTGATCTTGCACCGGCTTCGGCTGGGGAGGGCGGGATATAAATAAAATTTATTATTATTATTATTATTAGATTGCGTCCCCTAGCCATGGACAAATTAGCTCTTCTTTCCGCCTCTGCTCCAACCCTCCCCCTTCCACCCATTCAATTCATCCTCTGTTAAAAACCATTTCTTATGAGGCAATAATCAATATTTATGGACATATTTTGCGCTGCCCCCCCCATCACCTGCCCCTCTGGTGGGGGCCCACCTCACCAGTCCCCAGCTATAGCCTTGCTGTGGAGTTGGACTAAAAGTGCTACTTCAGTCAGCTGGCTGACCATAAACACTCCAAAATGTGAGGCCCCAAGGTGACCTGTATTGAATGGGTTGGAGTGGGGTTGTAGAGCAAACATGAGTAAGGTTAGTTTGGTCAGAATCAAGTATACACTTCCAGTAATTTACTTGGTAAATGAACCACTATAGCCGCTAGAAGGCCGTGAAAATTTGTGCCCCAGGCTTTTTAGATTCGTCCAGCCATGTACTATCTGAAACCAAAGGGGTACATTGGTTGCCAGATGTGAAACATATTAGCATTATTTTCAGCTCTCCTACCCCACTATGGCATTTTGTTTCCTTCATGGTGGAAGAAGTAAAAAAGGAGCCTCTACCTTCCTAAAAGAACCGATTCACTGCATATAAAAGCCCTCCTTTACCTGCCCCGATCTATTTGTTTTGGCAAAGCTGCGAGTAATAAGAAAATTAAACACCAGGCAAACATTACAAAACCTAGCCTAGGCTCTTCCTTCTGAACTGACTCAAAAAAGTCCTACCTTAAAGAGCCGTCTGATTACACCATCTAATACATCCCATTTTGTTTTACCACTGACTCCAATGGATCCTATCAAATATGCCTGCAGTTTTTGCTCCTGTAAAGAGAAGAGGTATTCAGGGGAGAGATGTGGAAGAACTTACACAATTAAAGTATTTTGTAAGACTTACTGAATATTTTTCCCACAGAAGAAGACATTATCCTCCTTTGAGATATGCCATAGTTATCACAACAAAAACTGATGCAAACCTAATACTAATTAAGATATTAATTAAGATATACAGCTGTGCATGCAGATATTTCTGGAAATTAGTTCAGTGATGTACGAACCTTTTATTTCATCTAATGCAAGATCGAAGGTTGAAATGGGAAACCTTCTGTGGCAAATTTGTGGGGACTACTAACATATAGCCCACAATAGGCCTCTTCATTCAGAAGTAGCTTTAAGGATAGGTAGGTAACTACGTTTCCTATCTAACAAAAGCATGCTGTGACATATATAGACCTGAACTTCTATGAAAGGCAGCAGAACAACTTGCTGTTTATCATCAATTAGAGGCACTGCCAGGATGACACAAATATAGGTACAAGGTGTGATAAATTAAAAAGGCTGTGGTCAATGTTCCCTGTTGAACTCTTAATTGAATATACTACTGGGTAGTACAGCCTTTGTAACAGCAGAAACATAAGGACAATTATGATGATGAACACAGCAATAAAACCTGGAAGTCAAAGTACCTTGGATCGACCATAGCCCTTGTTTATTGTGACTATAATTTTAACATTCTGGCCTTCTTTATGGAGAGTTCCATCTGTAACATCTTCAAGTAAAATATCTAACAAGCAAGAAACAAATAAAAACGCCCTTTTAAAATTTACTTAGCTTGGCAAAAGAGACCCATTTGATTTTATTTGTAATTCTAAAGTGTACTTTAAAATATATATATAAGCCCGATATATATTCCAACTGCCACTTCTTTAATCTTTTGGCAAAAGCAATGCTTAATGTTTCGGGATTGATACACTACTGCCCAATCGGGGTTACACTAAAATCTTGTATATCAGAATTATTTTCTGTGGGGCAGCAATCACTTCTCCAAAAGGAAAGACCAAAATAAAAGGCTTAAAAATGAACCAAGATGTTCCTTTTTTGGACAATGGGTGTGACACTTTAGACTTCTCTCTGTCTTATTGGTTTGAGCTGCTTCCCTCAATATGAGTGATTGCTAAAATCAGGCAGAGGTGGGAGCAGGTTAAGTTTCTCACAAAACCAATGCCTTGTATCCTGGGTTATACAAGGGCCATAGGGTTGCTTTTTATACTTCAGAACATCTACACTTTTTAAGATATAAAAACAGATGGTGCCTGTTCCATTCGATTCGCTGAATCTAGGGTTTTCCTGCAAGTATGAAACTCCAATGCATCACCTGTGACTTTAAATAAGAGACCATTTTGGGGGTTGAATCCAAGGTCACCTGCCAAAGGTTCTGAAGTCTTGGAGTCAACCCTGCGCTACTGTCGCCCTTTAAAGTCTCAGACATGGCAGAAAACAACTAGTTGTAGAAGAACCTACAGGGCTAGTGAAGGTGTCAAGTCTTTATTTTAACATTTGCAGAACTGAACAATAAAACACCAAAACACAATTACAAATATTGGCAAATGTAAATATGTATACTAAGTGTATACATCCTTTTCCTAGGCACCATTAAAAAAAAATATGCATTTAAATACCACCTTTCTGCCAGGGCACCCAAGGTGGTTTTACAAACAAGTGGTAGAGAATATTCTCAAGCTGTCTCCAGGAGCAGATGACAAACAAATAAATAGTGAACAGCTTTCAAAATTTAGGATTAACTAGATTTCTCTACAGTTCGACAAGAACTGCATGTGCACATGCAAGCAAAACGATCTGGTAGGGCACGTGAAATGATCTGGTAGGGCAAATTAAAACAATAACAACATGTATTACCTGATGTCACTGAATCAGTGATGTTCAGGTTATTCAGAGAGAGGCCTAAAGATTGTCGCGAAGAGGAGGACGATGTGCTGCTTGAGGACTCTGAGCATGGCCGGCCTGGCTTTGCAGTGTTTCCAGTCTCTGCCTTCAAGCGATCATTTTCTGCTTTCAATATCTCAATCTCATTCTAGCATTTAAAACACAAGAAATCAACATTTTAAGGTGGGGAACTGGGCATTTAATACCGCTGGGTGCATTATGGATATGCATAATTTGTTAGCTAGAAAACTACTTATCGGCAATACAGCATTTTCTATGGTATGGTACATCCACTGGAACTTTAAGTTGTTCTCATCTTTGGAACATGCCACAAAACTGTTGCGTGCACTATAAAATTTTACCTCTCTAATTCCATGGCAAGTAGACAAGATAAAATCAGATCCCGAAAACTCAAGTTAGGCTGCATCTAGGTGGCAGTTTAAATGAACACATATGCACATGTACTTCACATTTGCACTGTACCAATATTCCAAAGGTCTCCTAGCTGTCAGAGTCTATTAATACTGCAGTAAATGTAAGACCAGCATCAGCAGTGTAGCATGGCTGGCCAGAATAGTGCTACAATGGCACAAAATCAAGTTCAACATATTGCAGACAAATGCTTTGTCAGCTTTCTGCACGCCGGGAGGTAAGTGTTGATTCATACATGCTCATTTAAAATCATGACATATCATATTTTGCCACCACCACACACACACTGGAACATTGAAATTAACCATTTCTAGATCTCTATGATGTATATTTTGGAATTCTATTCCTACTACTACATGGGCAATTTCACAATACAGTGGTACCTTGGGTTGCAGACACCTCGGGTTACAGACACTACAGGTTACAGACTCTACTAACCCAGAAATAGTACCTCAGGTTAAGAACTTTAGCTCAGGATGAGAACAGAAATCGTGCAGTGGCAGCGGGAGGCCCCATTAGCTAAAGCAGTACCTCAGGTTAAGAACAGTTTCAGGTTAAGAATGGACCTCCGGAACGAATTAAGTTCTTAACTCAAGGTACCACTGTACAGTAATGGACAAGTATCTCTGGATCAAAACACAACTAAGCCCTTTTCAGGCATTCACTCATGCCGTTAATCACATGGCAGGGAACAGGAGGGCCAGATCCATTGTCCAGGCATGGAAAACATCTTTAAAGAGGAGAATTGCTGTATACATTTGGCTGTTCTTGTGATTGGGGATGTTTCACAGTCAGTAATAACAGAGCCAAGATGCCTAAGGAATGTCACATTCCTAGTTAAATCTTATGCAGTGTTGAGTGATTACCAAATGTACAACAATAGCATGGAAACTGTTATGTACTGAGTTGAATAGGATCCAAAATGCAGCAGTCTGATTGTACCTAGAACAATAGGATCCAAACTGCAGCAGTATGATTGGTCCGCAGGATCAACCCAATCCAGCTCCAGGTGGAAGTGAATCCACAACCTGATTGGCCTACAGGAGAATCCCGGAAATAGCCAATCACGTGCAGCCCATTGTGTAAATAATGTATATAAAGCAGATATTTTGGGGGAACTTTCATTCCTCCTCGCCACTATGAGCTGAATAAACAGCATGAAATCCACTCTCGACTCCGAGTATATTTCAGAAACACAGGTAGTTGTGAATTCCTCAGACCAAACTAAAAACAAGGAAGTCCAAATTTCTGATTAAGCTGTATGTTGATGCTCTAGCCTTTTATAAAAACCCTGCATTAACATTTTCAAAGTTAAGAGAAAGTAAAAATAGGATGTGGAGAACTGCAAATGACAGCTAAGCAAAATTAAAGGGTCAATTAAGCAAGGAGCTAATTAAGCAGTTGGAGAATTGCAGCACTGCCAAGCACCAGATTGCTATGGTGACTGTTAAATTTGCTACAAAATTGCACAACTCCTTGCAATAGTTTTTGGGAAATGGAAGAAATCCATAAAGTAAGGTCCAGTTTAGTGGTCTTCTAAGACTCTCTCAATTTTGATAGCAGCAGCAGAGAAGAAAGTGGACACGGCACTGGATGATAACCCCACCCCCAGCTAATGTATATTGATCAGTTTAGGAAGGCTGCTGTGTGCCTGTGTGTTTGAGATTATACATACACACATACACAAATAAACATATCCTGTGTGCTAGGCAACTTCCTAGATTCCTAAGTGATCACTCCCCTCCAAAGTTATTAAAACTCAACCCTGTTCTATAGCAACATTGCATTATCTTATTGTTGATGTAGCTTTGAAAAACATACCATGTGTCCCTTGGCAGCATTTCAAAGGAAGATGCTGAAACTGTTTCTGACAGTTTTGCTTCGCCTAGTATTAGAATCTTTGCTGCTATTTGTGAAGGCCCAGAACACCTCTGCTTCGCCTTCCTGGTTTATATGCCATTGCTTATTATATGACCCATAGCTTGCTGTCTTTTTGATTTGAACAGAACTGCTCAGTTCTGTTGGGGTTGCAAGCCAAACACTAAATGTGTCCTTACATTATAGTGGCAGGTTGGAAAAAGGTTTAAGATAAAGAATCAGGCCATGGTGCCAGTTAAAACGCCCCAGTTTTATTATACGTGGATTTTTAATCCACCTTGCAAGCCACAGCCCTCTCAAAGTGGCTCACAGAATAAAACAAAGCAAAACAAAACACAATTAAATATGCAACACAATAAAGAAAACCACTGGTGACCATGGGGATGTCTTCTTAATGCAAAAGAGAAGACAACAGCAACAGAGGAGGAAAGAGTTAAATTCCCCATTCCTGCCTACTCTAGTCCAGTATTAAAACACCCACCCACACCAAATTGAGGTTATTTGCATTTTTAAAACCTGCACATTAAATGCAAAGGCACTTTTAAAGTCATATCTAGCTTGCCTCCCATTCACTCAGACATTTTGGCACCCCTTATCTGCTTGGCTGGACAAACGACACTTTGAAACAGTGTGTCCTTTACAAACACAATGCAACTGTTCCAAATATTATAGGGAAAATCTACCAAATTAATCCAAGTATTCAGGAGGTAGTTTCACGATGTGGAAAGCAGAAGATGCAGTATGCCAATCACACCTAATAATATTATTAACAAATATAAACTTGGTATGTGTAAAATATAACGGACCTCTAACTTCAAGCCATAGTAGTTGCTGCTTCTGGTTTCTGTTTACCAGCCAAATTAGTTTCTTGCTTGTTTTACTGCTATCAAGCCCTTCCTGTCACCTGTGCTGTAAGTTACAAATGGATCAGTCTGACTCTCCTCTTAGGCGTTAGCATTCTAATCAGCATTGTGTCCTTTCCTCCCGTTGAGGCTCCTAATATGTTTCACGTGACCATTTTTACAACTTGCACGTACTCATTTCAAAACACAACAGCCAGAAACCTACAGTTCTGCAGCATCACAACAGCTTAGCTCACCAATCAACTGGTTTGTTTTTTATCCTTTCATTGGGATAAATCAGCAGTGACCAATCTATAGCCTTCCAGATGTTGCTAAACTACAACTCCCATCATTCCTGGTCAAGCTGTTTGGGTTGATGGGAACTGTAGTCTTGAAGGCAACCAATTATCCACTCCTGAGTTACACTAATTTTTCAGCAAAACTTTGTACGGGGTGCTTTAATTTGACACTTTAACCATATTGCTGCAATCACAGCAAATGCTCGAAAATGCATGATAGGTGAAGCAATAAAAAGATTGAAGTTTCTTTTTCAGAATCATAACATTAATAGGAACCAACATCTTCAAGTAAAACAAAGCTGCCTATTTGATTTTAATACTCAGGGACTGGGTGCCTACATGTAATTACTTACAAGCTCTGCTGAGTTCAAAGAAATATTTTTCTAGTGTCAGGAATTGGGTCTTAATTTCCTTGCATGACTCCGCTGGGGAAAATGTTGGGAAAACAGTGTAGCAGCTAGTTCATTTTCTCAACCCCTGTAGAGGATGACCATTTGCATCTCCTAGACCAGGGGTCAGCAAACATTTTAAGCAGGGGGCTGGTCCACTGTCCCTCAGATCTTGCGGGGGGGGGGCGATTATATTTTTTTTGTTGGGGGGGGGAATGAACGAATTCCTATGCCCAACAAATAACCCAGAGATGCATTTTAAATAAAAGGACACATTCTACTCATGTAAAAACACGCTGATTCCTGGACCGTCCCCAGGCCTTAGTTTGCCTACCCATGCCCTAGACTTTGTGACTCAGTTTATGAGCTTGGAAGCTTGACCACTAGAAAAAAAATGTTAGAAAATAAAATAACAAAATGGGAAATGGTAGGACCAAGGAATTAAGGGGCAAATGAAGACCTTCAGCTGCCCTGAAAATTTGATGTAATTCTTACTGAAGCAGCAAACACTCTTCTAAAGCTACAGAAGCCTCTCAGATTCTTTTCTGAGTAGGTTATCTCTTACTAGCATTTTGCAGTGGAAAAGACAATTATAGGGGATCACTGCCAATAACTGAGACAGGGACACTAAGCAAAATAGTACCTTTTAGAGAGAGGCATAAATCTAATGGTCTAATTCGGTTACTTATTACATTATTTTTCAATCCCACTAAAATCTCAGCTACATTATTTCTATTGATCCCATTCCATGCCTCTGTTCAGCCCATGATGATTGCAGCGGGGATTTGAGGAAATGGCTTTTGTGAGTAATGCCGACCTGCATGCGGTTCATGGCTTCTCGAATCTGGTCAAGATGGTGTGCTGAGCTGAGGGCCTCAAGACGGATGTCTGTTAACTTGAGCTCTTTTTCCCTGAGCTCATTTTTCAGCTGCAGAATTATTTCAGCCTCTGCCTCTGTGCATTCGCAGATCCTAAAAAGAATTGGAAAAGGTAGAGAGGCAGAAGATTAAAGGAACGCTCGCTTCTGAAGGCAACGTGCTATTATTCTGTATCAAAGAACAGAAAAAGGGTTGCTGCTGGTAGCTCTCTAGGAGCAGGACGGAGAATTTCATCAAAACTACATGAATGAGTTCAATTTAAAAACATGAAAAGGGGAAAAAATGTCCAGATAAAATTATAAGCTTGCCTTTATAGCTTTCCTAAGTAGTTCTAACATTTTCTTTTTGTACAAGGTGTAATTATTATGCATGACTATTTCACTCCTCCCAAAGTAGAAAAGGGTTGTTTTTTATTTGCCAAAACAGTAGCAGCTTTATTTAACGTTTCATGAAAGCAATGCAATTGTTACCTATCTTCCAAAATAGCAGTGATTAAAATTAAAGTATTGGAGCTGAAATGAAGTTAGTTTAGCTTTGCAATGTTATCTGTAAAGTATAATGCAAAAGTATAGGACTGCTTTACCCACACATTGTTATTGTCTTGATTATTCCACATCTGGTAGCTGTTACTTGACTACTCAACTCCTGACTTCTAGCTGAATATGGGAACCATTTCTATTGATATATTATGGCAAGGTTGGCAAACATGGCACCCTCCAGACCCTCCATATTAGCCCCAAACAACAGGGCTAAAGATAAGGAATGATGGGAGTTATTATAGTAACAACAATTGGACAGCACCATATTGGCTAGCCCTATATTATTATATTTAAGGTGATGGCTGGTGTAACAAATGCTATGGAATTTGATCTATGATCAGTATTTCAAAAATGCAAGTAATCACTTCCCCTAAGGGAAGAGTTTCTCAGCAGTCTTCACGCAGCTGCTGGAAAATAGGAAACAGTCTTGTGAAGACTACTGAGAAATGCTTCTCTTTGGCAGTGATTCCACATAGTGAAAGCCACAAAGAGGGAACTCCTCATATGGAACAGTCCATCAGCAAAGAGAGAAACCAGAGTTGCTCATTGCTTGTCCCAGATCATTGCAGGAGCAATGGTTTCCACATGGCTGTATAGTCAATTGCAGTGTCACATTCCCTTACAATTTCCACATTTGAGAGAAATATGTACTAAGGTGCAGAACAGATGATATTATCAATATAAATATTTTTTCCTGACTAACTGCAAAGGCAAAACAACTTATTTGTGGAGACAGATTGATACATTTTTTTTTAAAGTGACGTTCATTACTCTACTCTGCCTTGAGGCTATTTTCTTTTGCTATGAAAGAGGATATAATCACAATGCAGTAGCTCAGTGGCAAAGAGGCTCCCTATTCTCTTCCATACATTGCAAAGTTTTCCACAAGCAAATGGGGGAAAAAAGCATGTAGCAAAATGTGAATCATGATCATGCCCCCTTTTCTGAAACCATGTGAGAGACATATTAAGATAATTCAGTTTTTAAATATGCCATTCAGTTCATAGATGAACATATAGAAACATGTCCTTGGGGTGACAGCTGTGCTAAGCTAGAACAATATCCATCTACACTGCTCAAATTTTTCAGTACCACATATTAGATATCAAGGATGTGCATCCTATGGCCCTCCACCAAACAATCATTCGTGTCCTCTAGCCATGCTAGAACTGATGCGGGCTACAGGCCCCCCACCCACTCATACATTATTATATGTTAGTGTACATCCAGTATGATAGTGCTATAATGTTTTATATTTTTCATGGAATGACTACAAATGCCTATTGATAGGGCAAATGGGCCACTTCAGTCTAGTTCTTAGACATGTAATTCCAAGCCCCACATGCCAGTTTACCGGGATCTATGTTTGTAGATCACGTGACCGTTTTGCCTTTTCTTTGGAGCCCAGATTTGGGATGACCTGCATATACACGCAATAGACAGACGGATGCAAGTGACAGAAAGTAAAGGAAATGGTTTAGAAAATGAGATCAGGTCCAAGGAAGAAACAAACTAAAAAAACAAAAACAAAAGGAGCACGCTACACAGCAGAATGAAAATACAATGATTTTTTTTTTGTGTGTGGAAGGTATGAATGGAATGATAAATCAAAAAGCAAAGTATGCCAAAGCTTACATAGATTTCATTTCTCCCAAGTACTATCAAGCCAAATGCATAGGCAGACTGCAAATAAAAAGATTGACAGTGCGCTCCAGTCTCATTTTAAGATGCTTAACTTGAGGACTAAGAGGCAAAACCAGACACATCATTTAGGAAAGCAGATGTTTAGGTGCAATAATATTTTTGAGAATATATTATATTTTGACTGCCCAAGCCATAGAACACCCTGCAAGCAGCAAGCACTATTGGCTGTGCCTTTAGAATATAACTTGACTATCAAAACCTTACCTAATTGGAATTGCAAGCATCTAACAAGAATAGGCATGTGTATTCTGTGGTGGTAACAATGAAACTTGATAAAGAATTAGCTGGCTCACTACAGGAAGTGCTTAAGTATTTTTTGACACGGGTCTTCTTGTTTTGCTAGTTCATTAATTGTTTGGACTGGAAGACATGCTCTCTGATTTCATCTTCTACCCTGTTGCCTTGAGCTTGTTTCCTCGTGTATTTTGTACAGTAATGTGGCACATCTTCTCTTGAATTGTTGTGCCCTTGACCTCTCCTCTTTTTATGTTTGTGTGTGTTCATATATACAATTTATTTGTTTGTATGCATGTATAACATCCAAGGACACTTTATGCATTGGATGAAACGGGCTCTGTCACAAAAGCTTACAAAGATGCATTCAACAGTCTTTCAGCTGACATTGTTATATATATATAACATATATAACACGAAATCTACGAAAGCATATATATATATGTATATATATATATATATATATATATATATATATATATATATATATATCTCAGAGGTGCCTTGGAGGCAGGAAAGGAGAACGGCAGGGAACAGTCATGAGCCAGGTATGTCTCCCCTCACCAAGAAAACATGGAAAGGAAAAGAATGCAAGATCAATGCTTTTTTCAAGGTAGCATGAAGTGGAAAAGCAATGGAAGCAAGAGTTCCACTCTGTGAAGTTTGAATACAGCTACACACAGGATGATAAATAACATTTTCCAAGGGATAATTTTCTAAACAGCAAATTAAGGTCTTAACCAAGAGAGTGGTTGAGAGGCAACAATTAATGGAAGTACAGAATTGAAAGTTGAGAGGCAGTATTTCTGAAATACCAATCACTATTTTGAAGATTGCTTCTTTAACAAATGGCTGTTCTCTAAGAAAGAGGGAAAACATACGCGGATGCCGATTGGGATGGCTTTATTGATGTAGACCCACAATCTCCAGAACTGTGGGGTAACTTGGGTGAGGATGGAAGAGATGAATCTGTGACTTCTTCTATATCAGAATGTGAGGAAGGAGGCTTTGTGGACTTCTTCTTCCCAAAGGCCTGTTTGAATGAACTTCTTAGCTAGGAAAGAAGAAAGAAAATTAAGATTTATTTGGATTATCTCTGGTCATTTGGTTCACTTTACGTTTTGTTGAAAAGTTAGTTTGCAGATGCTAATCTAGCCACTGCCTGTGGTTAAGTGTATAGATTAAGCAGGGTATTAACATGTGCAACACAGTACCTTTAAGAACACAATAGAGTGCTTTTTTAAAAATCAAGTGAGCACAGCGCAAACATTGAACGCTATGGAAAAGGTACAGGATCAAGTGGTACAGCTAAACAGATGCTCATTTAAAACCCTACACCTCCTGTGGAAATCCCATTCCTCTGACATTCCCATTAAGGTGACTGGTCTTAAATAGCCACATTGTTTAAAAATTATTGACTTTAAGAAGACATTCCAATCAATGTGATTTTGTGCATCATTTATACAAAATTGTTTTTTTTTCCTTTAGAAGTTTCACCCTATTATTTCTACAGTAGCATGGATCAGAAATAAGCATATTTTAAGCTGTTATATGATGCTTGCCTTTTTGCTGACAAGAAGCTGAAAGGGTTGGGGAAAGAGGAGGTATTTGCTGCAGTTCTGTTTTAAAGAAGCAAGTTCATATGCATAAGCACTGCTTTTTTTTTTTTTTTTTTTGCTCTAGAAGTTTTTTTATCCATTATTGAAAGGGACAGAATAGCCAAAGAGCCATTTATTTCAGGAGTAGAGATGGCAAACGTTATGGATGCAATGAGCACTATGCAGTTATTTTCGAGTTGTCAAAAGCGTCTTACGAACACACAAGTTATTAATACAGAGGGGGAAAGTGTGTTCCCCCCTCCCCCAAATAGTTGCTTTGATTACCCAAATGTTTCTTCTACTAAACATTGGAGCACATAATCACTTTGTTCTATGAATATTAGTTCAAGAGCAGGGAGTGTAAGTACTGATTGAGTTACCATAATTTATATTCATTCTACTTTATGAGTTCTAATAAGAAAGAAATGGATTTTGGCGACACTCCCCCTTTCTAGATTTCAAAGTTGGAGGTAAAATGAATAGAGAAAAAACTAAGGAGACATAAAGAATAATTTGTTTTAGAAGGGTACAAAAGCCTACTGCCAAAATGAATAGCAATCATGCCAAGATAGAGTTCTTTGAGATGCATGCCAAATTTTCCAGGGATTTATATTCACCTCACTTCCTCTAGAGTTCACCTTGCAGAAACATGAAAGAGTGTGCAATTACAAATCAAGGGAATGAAGTTGGAATCAGTATTTTTAAAATATTACCTGCGTAATAAACATATTTTAAACAACAAAAGTAAATTCTCCATTATTTCACTAAAATCTGAAGCCCTTGTGATAGGTGTATGTTCTTCTTAAATCAAAGACTTTATATTTATCCATCTTTAAAACATTTCCATTGGCTTTCTTTCTAAAGCATTCCAGACAGTTGACCTATTTTATAGAATGAGTGAGAAAACTATATCTATCTATCTATCTATCTATCTATCTATCTATCTATCTATCTAAGCTTTCACATGCTTACACATCGATATGAATTTATTTTGTTTGCCAATGCTCATACCTCACTAGGTGCAAACAAATCCATATTTATCTAGCCACAGCATTATCAACAGGTAATTATACAGAAGGGCACCACTATAAGGGTTATTTATATGCGCCGTTGTGTTATCTATGAAGAAGGAAGCCATATAAAAGTCTATTCAATACATTTAAATCTCTAGAGCGCTTACCCAGTTTTTCTTTTTCTTTTTCTTTGAATCAGCATCATTACCACTGCCCATGCTTGAATGGCTGGTGCCACTGTTGATGCTGGAAACACTTTCGGAGGAATGTTGCCGCCTTATTCGCAGATCTATAATATAATAATAATAAAAAAACAAATATGGAAGTGCCTTAATTCCCAAGGGACCCCCCCCCCTTTCTAGAGTTTAACAATGTTGTGGAATGCCAAATTCCACTCAAATTGAGTGCTCTGGTGGAAGCTGAATAGGATTCCAAAGGGAAACGCAAATAAACTGTTACTTGTAGAAGTGACTATGGAAAATCTTTTTTCTGGTGGGACACTCAGTCTCAGTGCAGAAAGCCACCTATTTGGTCTCCACTATCTCCTTAGCCTGTGTCTTTCTTCGTGTGGAGTGGAAACAACCAGCATGGGAAGAAGCAAGTACCCTGGACAACTAGATAGTGGGCAGGGCCGTCTTAAGCATATCCGGTGCAAAGATCCTTCTGGCGTCCGTCCCCCCTTTTCCCAGAGTTGTTGACCTTTTTTTAGGGAGGGAACACCAGCAGTGGAGGAGGAAGCCTCTTGGGAAAGCCTCTTGGGCCGCTTTGTGACATGGTGGCCACAGCAGGTGGAGGCTCTGGCCGTGGCGCTGCTTGAGTGCGGCATGGCAGAGGCAGGCAAGTGGGGGGAGCCAGCTGGGGGAACCACCCCTATGGAGATCCATGGTGCCTGATGCCTGGCTCAAATATGGCTAGCAGGAGGGGCACCTGCACCTCAACCCATTGGGCAAGCGAGCACACCAAGCGAGCAAGGGTGCATGCGCCACTCCCGCTGAGTGTCGGCTCGTTTTTTTCCTCTTTAGCTTTCTGGCGCCCTGCAGAATTCAGCGCCTGCAGGCTAAAAGGGAAAATACCAAGCCGGCGCTCAGCGGGAGTGGGCCACACACCCTCACTCAATCAGCACGCTCGTTCAGTGTTCCCCGGACTCTTGCCTGGCGCCCTCCAGAACTTGGTGCCCTGGCACCCCACACCACTAGCGTCTCTGGGTTAGACAGCCCTGATAGTGGGGATCAGTACCTAAGCAACACAGAAGTTCTTCCAAAATCAGAAGAACTTTTACCATGAAAACACTCTTATACTTATTGTTCAATCTGTAATTGTGAATTGTGGAAAGAACCTAGTAGTACAGTGGTACCTTCGTTGTCAAACAGCTTGGCTTCCGGACAAATCGGTTCCCAAACGCTGCAAACCCGGAAGTGAGTGTTCCAGTTTGTGAACATTTTTTGGAAGCCAAACATCCGACACAGCTTCCGCTTGAGTGCAGGAAGCTCCTGCAGCCAATTGGAAGCCGCACTTTGGACTCGAGGTTGGACTCGATGGCCCTTGTGGTCTCTTCCAACTCTATGATTCTATGATTCTAAAGTATGACTGTATGACTTAAAACTAATTTATTTTGGCTGGAACTTTTTCCCGCTGCTATGCACAAGGTGCACATGCAGAACAACATTAAGGTGGTTATCAAGCCTTAGCCAGTGACTAATTCCTCAAGAGAAGTCAGATAATTCTGTGGTGTATAAATGACACATGGAAGTTTTCCAGCTGTGGAAACTAGTTCTGTCCTGAAAATTCTCTAATAACTATTAGCCTACGTGTTGTGTTTGTATTGTTGTGGCTTAAAATTTATCCTACATGTTTTTCAGCCAATCTCCTTCAATTAATAACAAAAGAAACTGCGTAAGAAAACTGTAAAAGGGGAGGGGAATTTTCAGTGCAGTTTTCAACAGTGGGATTTATTTATTTTTTTGAGCTTACCTTACTTTCAAGGTGGCCAAGGGGGGCTGCTGTGAGTGTCCTTTATTTCACTGTACCAATCGTCTCTCCAGTGATCTGCACTCTGCAGCCTTCCTGGGTGCCCAGGTTTCCTGAAAACCCCATGACATCCTCAGCAGCTGGGCTTTCCTGTAAGTATGGGAAGGTGGGGAGGCTGCCTACTTTGCGTCTGATAGCTGTTCATTCCTTTTAAGTGCAGTATTTTTTATTATTCAAGAGATAGGTGTACCAATCTTAAGTACTTGGTAGCCAGACTCTCAGGCTACCATGCTTCAGTTAATGCTTAGTGGACTCCCCTGAGGTCTTTTCAGATTAGCAAGGGCAGGCAACCAGGCAGACTTCAGAGTGCTGGATAGAAGTTGAATGGAAAGAAATAAACACACACCACCCATGGCCACCTTGCAGCAATAGAGTAAGCTCAACTCTGCACCAACCAAAGAATGAATTCTAAAGTACTCTGGGAAAGAGGGAGAAAAATGGAATATTGCTTTGCAGAGGAAGAAATGTTTCGAGAAACTGGAGGACAGGGTTTGGCACACAGCACTAGTGGAAACACCACAAATACAACTAGATCAAAACTTGAGAGAGAGGCTATTCTTCCGAACAGCAGAAAGCCAGTAGCTTAGCACTTCTTTGGGACAAAAATGACTTCCCAGTGAAAAAACAGCAGCAATCCATACCTTTATGAGTGTGGTCTGGGCCATTCAAAGCTCCTTGAATAGCAGCCTGCGCAGCTGAGTTCTGGGCTTTCAGCATTTCAATGGTTTCTCGTAGTTCTATAAGTTCTGATTCCTTTGGGAACAGTAGAAAAAGTCACAAAAGTATCAGAGTAACTATGGTTTCCACCCCCCACTGGGGTCAAAATGCACTTTTGCATTGTAATTTGGGTGAAATTCAGGTGAAAACTAGGCATCATGTATGCTTTTCAACTCAGCTAATACAGTATGTCAGAACCATCAGGTTAGAAGCTATTTATCTCTATAAAATACTGCATAACAAGAATTCTGAATAAAATAATACAAACATCTATTAAAATGTATTCGATTTCTTATGAAATGAAGCAATGTAACTCATCTTTTCACTTGGTAGGGGATGGTTTTAACAAGTGTAATGCACAGTTTTAATTTAAACTGCGTTTAACATTTCTGTTTCTAGTTCTCATTTTATATAATGAGGATTAAAGCTACTGAAGGAATTTGACCTTAGCAGCAACATGGAAGAAGAAAAAGAAAAGCTTATATGCTCAAATGTCAGGAAAAGCTTATTGAAGTCAGTGCCAGTGCTATAATCTCTTTGAGAAAGGAAGCCCGAAGCTTTATAGAAGATGAAAAGATCAAACTGGAAGAAATTCCTTTTGAGAAATTATTATTATTACAGTGGTTCACTTGTGTGCCCTTAGGCAGAAGATGGATTTGTGGTAGATCCCTGGTCTGTAGTAACTTTGGTGTAGATCTGCACTTGTATATACATGGGTTATCCCAATGTACAATTTATAGGAAGTAACTGGTATTACCACCACCATCTTGGTATTACTACCAAGCTACTGCTTTGCACCTGGCTTCTTCCCCAGCCACTTTTCTCCCCAGCTGGTCCTACTTGACGGACCCTAGGGATCTACTAGCAGACAAAATAGATCCTACAAGCCTGAAATAACCTATCCCTACAGGAGCAGCCAAATTGAGTATGTAGCCACAGCACAAGAGAAGCTAATGAACTTGATCCTCGCACATGTCTTAATTGGAAACAAGAGGTGTGCAAGGAAAAGTTATTTTGCCTTTGCCTTCATTTCATTTTCAAGTTATTTTGTTTACAGTATTAATAACCTGCTCCTCAACAAATGGTCCCAGGACTAAATAAATACATCATTAAAATAATAAATTAAGAAAAAAGAATATAATTTCATACACATAAACATTCTACCCATCATTAAACCATCAATTTGAGCAGCATACATTCATCCTTCTGCACTTTTCAATGGAGGATCCTGCCAATTCTTTTCTGCAACCTGTAGCTTTGATGTTTCTGTCCAAATGGTATGAAATCATATTCAGCATTAGGAAAGCACTGTCCACACATTTAATTTTATTTTTGCCCTCATAGTTTGTTTTCCAACCTCGTGGGCTAAAATGGATCATCAGATTTCATTGTGACAGCAAATGACCGACAGACAGGAGGGCCTATGGAGATGAGGACTTGGTCCACCAGCCAGATCCAGTTTCCCAACCCTGACTTAAAAGTATTGCAAAACAAGCAAAGTCAAAACCAAATCCAGCCCCAGCTGCTCCAAGATAATACTTGCTATTGGCTTGTTTTTCTATCTTTGTAATATCTCTTCTGTCTAATATTTAGCATTTTGACAAAGCTGGCAGACTGGAACAAGCACTCCACTTGGTTTATGACCACCTTTTGTTGCTTAATCTTTCAATACAGATTAAATTCAGAGTCACAAATGTTTTAATTAAAATCTGGAAATGAAAGATTTTATCATCACACTGCCCTCTGATATAGCTTGGCTAAATCTGATGGTGTGAAATGTTATTCTTATGGCGCTTTCACGAAACATCGATAGTCATAAAAAAATAAAATTGATGCACCTGCCTGTTTATTCTTACAGCTGTCTTTTCATTCAGCCTTCAATACAAACTTTAATATAAACCAAGAACGGTTTTCCACATTAAAGCATCTGCTGTTTCTAACATACCTTTTGTTCAGCTGTCATTGTTAGGCTTTGCAGCCGGCCCGTCATATTTCCTAAGCTCTTTTCAAAAGCTGCTACGAGATGGGCCTGTGAAGAAGATGGGGTGGTGGGGAGTCAGTCAAATGTCAATAGGTTTCAAATGCACTATACAAAATCTATACAATATGCTTGAATGTACTTCTGCTTAAAAAAACACACAACCCTACATGACCATCACCATCAAAAGTTACCTCTATTTAAATTCCTAATCGTTCTCCAACCTCCTTGCACTTTCCTATCTGGACGAGGCAGACACTACTCTCAGCTGTCCGTAGTACACAGTGTCAATTCCAGTTTCTTTGTAGAATTCTGTGGCTTTGGGGCAGTACTAGATCAATTGTACAGTTGTGATGCTTTGCCCAGTACAATTATTTGGGCATTCTTTAACAAGAACATGTTTCACCTGGACTTGTTATAGAATAACAACCCTTAAATATGGCAGCACTGTACTTGATTGTGCCCTACTCCAAACTAGAGGTCTGCAAAAGTTCAGTGTTTCTAGTTTCTGCTAGAAATGGTTTTTGGTTGCCTAAAGGAGCACCCAAAACTGTTGGAAAGATTTGTCGAGTGAATTTCTTGGAAAATCTGCCTCCCGTCCTATTGAGAGTAGGGCAGCACCCATGCTTTCTGGAATCTTTTAAAACCATCTTTCAAGCATTCTGAAGTTCACGAACCTGCACTTTGCTCTACAAATCATCCTCAGAACATTGTTATATCTTTATTCAAGGGCCTTCTGGGGAAGAATAATGGCAGTCAGCAGTTGGGAGTACCACCAGCAGCAGCAGCCACAAAATTCAACTTTTGCCACCCCAGGCACAGCAAAAAGTTTAAAGAGAGAGGGGAAAACATGAAAATAGAAACTGCCAGGAGTGCACAGCTGCCAGCATGAAACACTCACATGAAACGCTTTAAAGGGTTACCTGCTGAAAAAAGTGATGAAACCCCTCAGTGCATTTTTACAATCCACAAGGCCCAGTAAATTTTGGGGTGGGGGAGAGAGGGATTGGATTGTCATGGTTCTGCCTTAAGTGTGTATTCAATAATTACAATAACAGTAACTTTATTGCCAGATAAAACTAATCCAATTCAAAATGCATCCTCTGCTGTTGCTTTTCCATTTTGTCCTTCCTCTAAAATGTGCATTCAGAAGACTTCCCCCACCCCTTTTGCTTTATTCAGCAAGCCAGTTTAAAAGAACCAATAATTGTGTGCAGAAGGGATACATGTGTCTATTTTTATGTTTGGTTACTGGCTAAATATATTTTGTATGCACTTTCCAAACTAATAAAGCATTTTAAAGTGGTGGTGGGGTGTTGAATTTGATAGCACAAGAAGTACGAAAACCCCCTCAGATATAGAAAACAATCATAGTGTGAAATATTAATATAGTCTCACAGCAGGAAGAAGACTGGCTATGCTTCTGTTTGCTTGCTTTAAATATGCACGAGTCGGGTTGAAAAAGTCCACTCAGAAGAAGGTAACATAACATGAGAATTTTATTTTCACTGACAACTATCAAGCATTTTGAGGCTAAGGGAAAGGTCATCTTAAGGCAAGTGAACATGCTAGGCAGGAAACTATATGATAGCAGTCTTATGTATTATGACCATGTGAATCCACTTCCTGTGCTGATGTTATTAAAACTGAATGCTTTTTAATGAATAAAACCTAATTGGGGATTATTCTGTGAACAGAGAAATATACCTGGTCCCGTAATACCTACTGGAAAAGCCATCAGGTGCCTCACCTCTTTATACCATGAAAATAATGTGAACCAAACACTCAAGGCATATCCAGGAATATGAAGTCTTTATTTGTGTGATCTCCCCGCTTTGTTGGAGAAGCCAATCTGTTTGGAAACCATGGTTGTGTCAAAGTATAGTGGCAAGATTACTACATGGGACCAGAACTATGGTTCATCAATTCTGAAATAATTACACTGGTTCCAAGTATAGGCCAGTATGCACCAATCTCTGGCCTTCTCCCACTCAGATGTTTGATCTCCCTTCCCTCAGCACCCCATCTTAGCACTATTCCTTACAATAAGTAAGACTTACTACTTTTAGTAAATGTTTGCAATTTTTAAATATATATATAGAGAGAGAGATCATCAAAGGCCAGCAAAGCACTGAGCTACCTTGTACAGATCCTGCTTCATCTCAGGCAAACCCAAAATTACTCTGAGTCAACCCCTAGTTGAGCTTGGGATTTGTCCACATCTCACGCATATCCCTAATTTCAAGTCCATTTTTTAGCATGGCTCACAGAGCTCATTTAACTTTAAAAGCCCTAAACAACTTGGGAATCAGTCAAACCCAGGTACTGTGTGGACCACTTAACTGTGCAAGAATGTTCTAGGTATTATAATTTTCTATTACTCTGCCGTAAGAGGTGTTGTGGGTGGTGATGGCAGGTCCAACCTCTTTTGGACTTTCTTCTCAGGGATATTTGCATGGTATAGATTTTGTTTTGTTTTCAGCAACAGGTGACAATCTTTTTAATGAGTTCCCACATTTCTGGACCTTGGCTTTAATGCTGTTTTGCCTCTTGCTCAGCTTTAAATTTGACAATATCTGTTCATTTCAGCCTTTCCCAATACAGTTCCCAAATACTTTGGACTACAATTCCCATCAGCCTCAGCCAGCATGGCCAATAGTTAGGGATGATGGGGGTTGTATGGGAGACATCGCATTAGGTTCATATTGTTTTTATTGACTTTATGCTGCATTTCAAGCTGCTTTGGGAAGCTCTGTGGGCTGAACAGTAGGTTAATTAATGCCCCCAAAAGCAAAGTAACTAAATCTGCAGTTGGGTACACAACTACCTCACAAGTTACACCATATGCCTATTGAAGAGGAGAAGCCTATTGCTACTCCATATATAACTGCAACACAAAAAAACAACCACACAGAAATTACACAATGAATTTTTGACCTTGAATATCACAAAGGATTGAACAGTCACAGATCTGAAGAGAAGAAAGTGGATCAGAATGTACAAATGCACAAGTTAACTTTGTTGACAAATAATTTCTCCTCCTCCTATATTTAAGTTCCCCAGTAATGTTTGTCAGAAACAAAGGAGAATATTGTTTTGTCCGGATAAATATGGCATTTAAAGCTAGGGAAATTATACCAGAAGTTGGTTTTGTCCAGGTAACTTGAGTTCTGTGTACAGCTCCACCTCCCACCCCCATAGTAAGCTTCCTGTAATGTACTATAAAGGTGATGGGCTTACTACTGTGCCCAGATCTTCACAGAATGATAACTATGTCAAAAATATTGATTTTTAGAAGTCTGTGATAAAATGCATGTTCCCTGTGCACTGACATGCTATAACTTAGAAGTACGAACATAACTGTGTCCAAATGATGATAGATCTTCCTTTGTTTCACTCAGATATATTCTGCCAAACACATAAATGGAAGCAGACTTTGCAGTATCTAAGGTCTACAAATCTCACTGAATACAATCAAATGCTTCCAGGAGGAATATGCTACAAGTAACTCAGTTGTGGCACTAACAGAGGAGTATGGCTACATTCCAGAAAAGATGAGGAAGTGGCATATAAAGACAATACAGTGGTGCCTCGAAAGACGAAAAGAATCCGTTCTGTGATTCTCTTCGTCTAGCGTTTTTTTCGTCTTGCGAGGCAAGCCCATTGACGGATTAGCGGATTAGCTCTATTAGCGGCTTTTAGCGGCTTATCTGCTGATCGGATCAGCTGATAAACGGCTTAGCGGCTTAGAAAAAGGGGGGGAGGGGAAAAAACCAGCAGGAACTCACAAGACATTGTCGTCTTGCGAAGCAAGCCCATAGGAAATTCGTTTTGCGAAGCACCTCCAAAACGGAAAACTCTTTCGTCTAGCGAGTTTTCCGTCTTGCGAGGCATTCGTCTTGCGGGGCACCACTGTACTAGCGTCTCTATAGCCCTACTGGTGGCTCCAATCTATAAGGCCATGAAGGAAGGAATAGGAAGAAGAAAGTCATACCGGCACACTCTAACCCAAGCTTCCTCAACCTCGGCCCTCCAGATGTTTTGAGATTACAACTCCCATCATCCCTGCCCACTGGTCCTGCTAGCTAGGGATCATGGGAGTTGTAGGCCAAAAACATCTGGAGGGGCGAGGTTGAGGAAGCCTGCTCTAACCACCTTGATCCCAGTGACAGCAAGACAGCAAGGCTACTCTTATCACCTCCTTCCCAGACCCAACATCATAAGCACAGGAAGACCCCACTTCAACATCTTTTTAAACGACCTGGACAAAAGAGTTGACAGGATGCTTATCAAATTTGCAGATGACACCAAACTGGGAAGAGTAGCTAATGGTGCAGAAGACATAATCAGAATTCAAAATGACCTTAACAGATTGGAGAACTGGGCCCAAACTAGCAAAATGAATTTCAAAAGGGACAAATGTCAGGTTCTGCACTTAGGCAGGAAGAACCAGATGCACGAATATAAGATTGGGGACACCTGGCTTGCCAGTAGTACATGTGAAGAGGCTTTAGGGGATCTTTGTAACAACAGCAAAGAAAGCCGATGCTATTATAGGCTGCATCAACAGAATTATAGTGTCTAGATCAAGGGAAGTAATAGTACCGCTTTATTCTGCCCTGGTCAGACCACATCTGGAATACTGTGTCCAGTTCTGGGCACCACAATTTAAGAAGGATATTGACAAGCTGGAACATGTGCAAGCAGAGTGACCAAGATGATCATGTGTCTGGAAATAAAGGCTTATGAGGAACAGTTGAGGGAGTTGGGTATGTTCAGTCTACAGAAGAGAAGACTAAGAGGATATATGATAGCTATCTTCAAATATCTAAAGTAGATGGAGTGAGCTTGTTTTCTCCTGCTCCAGAGAGTAGGACTTGAACCAATGGGTGCAAGTTACAAGAAAGGAGATTCCGACTTAACATCAGGAAGAACTTTCTGACAGTAAGAGGTGTTCGACAGAGGAATGGACTTCCTCAGGTGGTGATGGACTGTCCTTCCTTGGAGGTTGAATAGCCATCTGTCATAGGTGCTTTAGTTAAGATTTCTGCATTGCAGAGGATTGGACTAGATGATCCCCAGAGTCTCCTTTCAACTCTACAATTCTTTAATTCTCTGATTCTATGTATTAATGCAAAATTCACTTTTTAAATTAAAAAGCACCAATCAAATAATATTCAGCATTAAAATCGACAATTGCATTCCAACAGAGAAAGCACTTTTTCTGCATTATGAATATCATGGTTGAAATGCTTATTGCTAGGCAACTGTCACTTCTACAGATATATATATACACACACACTTCAAAAATTTAAATTGGGTTCTTGTCTTGCACTATTGATTTTATTTTATTTTTTGAAAAAATTGAACAATGGTCCATTTTTCCTTGAGTAACAGTATATGTGGGGGAGGTCTTCAGATTTTTGACAGTTCATGCCTTATTTTTTAAGATTTATTTTAAGGAAAAGGAATGTGTTCATTTAAATTTAAATTAATAGCAGTTCCATCCTATCCATGAGTGAAGCCTCCTGGGCAAGGATAAGGTACCCCTGGTACCGTACGGGCCAGTCGTGTCCGACTCTAGGGTTGTGCTCTCATCTCACTTAAGAGGCTGGGAGCCAGCGCCATCCGCAGACACTTCCAGGTCACGTGGCCAGCGTGACATCGCTGCTCTGGCAAGCCAGCACCAGCACAGCACACGGAAACGCCGTTTACCTTCCCGCTATAAAGTGGTACCTATTTATCTACTTGCACTTAGGGGTGCTTTCGAACTGCTAGGTGGGCAGGAGCTGGGACTGAAAGAAGGAGCTCACCCCACCACGGGGATTCGAACCGCCGACCATATGATCGGCACTGGGCAAGGATAGGGATGGATAAAAGTCTCCTAATTTAATACCTTAGGGAAACTCTTGAATTAATTTGTCTACTTAGGACAGCCATAAAACCCATATACATGGCACAGGCATTATCACAATCCCTCTCCCTTAAACCAGGCCAGACCTCCTCTGAGGAAGAGAACCCTGTAGAGAAACCCAGTACAACCTTGCAAGAACCACGAGCCTAAAGTGCCTTGTCTCATGAATTTCTCACCTGTGCACCCCCAGTAACTCTTTCAGCCAATGCCAGTTCTGCATTCCCTGCTCTCCAGGCCTCAAGATGTGCTGATCAAAGAGAAACCGAATATGCTAGGTAGGCCCAAAAATGAGTGATCGTAATGACATTTCAATCTGGTAGGAAGTCTGCTGGTTAGATACAAATTGAACTAAAAGAACACCTTTTAAAAAAAATAGTTCTGGGATTTCCCCTTCAGCAGCTCAAAAGCAAACAACAAAGGGGAATTCAATCATCAAGTTGAAGTAACTGGAAATCAAGACATCAGCAGCAGCTGGAGTTTGAGTAGATTAAATTGTAAAAAAAGGAAGATGCTTTGGGCTTTATCAGCTGAGATGAATAACTAGATACTGAACAGAGCACAGGAGTCTCAGATAAGATAATCTTGCCTAACAAACAAGAGATAAAACACATGCTTGCTAAATTATGGCTTCCAATAGGTATTGTTACTAAGTCAGAAAACAGGAAAATGTAAAAAGATGTGCAAAAAGATATTTCAATTTTTATTCTGACAAAGATTGCGCACACAAATCTAAACGGTGCGTTGATTGAGGCCAAAGTGTAACTTAATGAGGCAAATTTGTAGTAACTAAAGTTCCATTGATTTCAGTGTGACTAAAATGGCCCATAGATCTAACCTGGTCCACCAGATCTCTGTCTGGCATTCTCCCCATGTCACACCTCTTCTCCTAAGCAATGGCTCTTTTCCTCCTATCTCTACTGTTCCATAGCAAGCAGCATATGCAGGATGACTTCTTTCTACATCATCTGCTCATTTTATTTCCATCCTATGCTGAGAAAAGGACTCACCTTTCTTCTCTCACAGTGATGAAACACTGAAAACTAGTAACACAGGAAGTCTTGTAAAACTGTTCAAACATTTTTAAATTAAGTTTAAATTTTCACTTCTATGGTTACTGCTAATCTAGGATGCATTACTCTTGCTGGCCATAAATGGAAGCTGAAGTTCTGACACTGACTTACCGTAGCCAGTAGTTCAAAAACTGTTTGTCAAAGTAGAACAGAATATGGATTTTTTGGGTTCATCCTTCAACAGGATTAATAATTTAATATGGTGGATACTAGCTACACAAAAGCAATCTTATATGTCCAGAATTACAACACCTTCCATCATACAAGTGGGTTCCCTTTAGGGAAAGGAGCAATTTCAAAAGATAAGCTGCTAGAGTACTACAAAAAGTTGGAAACGTAGTCCATATCTGAACTTCTCTGCTCCTAGTCAGTCACATTTCAAAACACAAAACGATAAAAATGTTGCATTATTCAAAAGCACCCACCAATGTCACCAGCTGACACCTGACATTTTATTTTCTGACAGTAGTAATTGCTGTGCTTCAACAAAAGCTAAAATCATTTTGTAGAAGCTCAAAATCCCAACAGCTACCTCCTTTTGGATTATTATTTTTTTAAGTCGCATTTCACACAACCCTTTACATACTGTGTACATAAAAGAATCAAACATGAGTAGTTATCATTGTCTTACTGACAGTTGAAATGGCTGTAGCTGTAACTCTGCCCATGTTTCTTTTTTACTGTTATGATTAAGTGCTTAGTAAGTAGAATGTAAATATCATTCAAACAGAAAGAATAAAAATATCTCACATAAAAGCAATAGCACTTTTTTATTATAAACAAGAATTTGAAATCCCACCATCGTGATTTCCCAGATCCTAGGAAAAAATACTTAACTTTTAGTGTGGCCATAGAAACGCTTGACTAAATATCTGCGCCAAGCACTTTGAGGGCCACAATGCTAACACTACATCAGAAACAGTGGGAGGAAGTTGTTTTGACCCCTGCCCAGTGCACGTAAGTGAATTATACAAGGTGGTGATGCTGTGAGGTAAAGGGAAGTCTTCTTTCTGCACATAACAGGAGCTATTCCTCAGCCCACACCCATTCCCCCTTCCCTCCCTCCTGCATCTGCTCATACAGGAGCTATGAACCAGCCCACCCCCATCCCCCCTTCCCTCCCTCCTGTGTTTCCTTTGCATGCATCCGCTTCTTCAGAAGCTGTGTCTCAGCCAACATCCACTTCCCCCCCTCTTTCTTCCCCCCCACTTTCTTCCCTCCCTCCTTCCACCCCTCCCTTGCCTGCCTCAGCTCCTGCCTGTTTCACGGGAGCTGTCCGTGTTGCACTTTCTCAGGCAAGGCAGAAAGGGCTCCTATCCTTAGAGGAAGAGTCTGAGTGGGCTGGGGTGTTGCCATCTGCTTTCCCTATTTCTTATGCAAAACCAGGCACAGCACAACAACAGGTGCTATATGAAACCCTTTCTTATTCTGTAATGCGAGAGTTAAGAAGGGCCATTGTTGATTCTGGTCTCAAATCCTCATATGTAACAGGAATGCTGGAGGGAATAGCAACTGCTTCAACTGCAATTGCCCAGGTCATTTTGCTAAACAATGCAGAGCCCCTGGCAGGGGTGCAAACAGGAATGGTGATGCCAATAAGGCTAAGCCTTCCAAGAAATGCCCAAAGTGCGGTAAAGGCTATCATTGGGCAAATCAGTGCAGGAGTTCGGGAAACTCCTTAGGGGCCCCACTCCCGGGCCAGGACAAATAGGGAGCCCTCCGCCGTTAGTCTCCACTATTAAAACCATCTCAAAGGATACACGCTCTGATTTTACCATCGACTTAATTAATCAAAAAACTAAAGACACTGTTTTTACCTGGTGAAATTGTGCTTATGACCACCCAATTGGCAGGCCCACTACCTCCTAAAGTCGCAGGCTTAATTTTACCCAAATTTTCTGCGGCCAAAGAAGGAATTCAGGTTATTCCTGGTGTTCTGGATCCTTTATCCCACTCTTGATATCGCCGCTCTGTGAAATTGACTAACGATTGTGATGCTTTTGTCTCCTTTTTCAGTAGGTCTGAATATATCTCTTTAGTTGTTTCTCTCTTAGGAGTCCCTGGATTGGCTGTACGGAATCGTATGAACATTAATTCTTTAGCTTATTCTGCAGAAAAAGCCCTGAATTTTACTTCGGAAGCTCTTCACCTTTTGAATAAAGAACAGAGTGGACTACATAATGGACTTTTACAAAATTGCGCTATAGATTATTTGCTGATGCTTCATCATTACGGCTGTGAACAAGTGGACAACATGTGCTGTTTTAATATTACTGATAATTCCAAAGCCATCCAAAAGCAGATCTCTCATTTGCAAAATCTCACACACCACATTAAACAAGACGTTGGTTTTTCTGGCCTCTGGGATTCTTTCACCCAGTGGCTTACTGCTTGGCTACCTAATCTTACCTGGCTTCGTAATCTCTTTCAATACGCCCTTGTCATTATATGCATCTTAATTTTGTTATGTTGCTTCCTTCAATGCGTTCCTGGCCTCATAAGCCTTTTCTCTCGGCTTCTCTCTCCCCCTCAACCACCTAATAAACTTCTCGCCGCCTACTTTGCGAAATGGCAACACCAACAGTAAACCTAAGGTGAGATGTGGATGGGCTTATTTTGGGCATGCGTTGGCAAACCACGTATCCCGAAGTATTCTTGTCCCATCGATCCTGGACGGATTTATTTTGGGCATGCGTTGGCAAACCACGTATCCCGAAATATTTTTGTCCCATCGACCCTGGCGAACTTATTTTGGGCATTTGTTGGCACACCACTAATCCTGAAATATTTTTGCCTTATTTACCCAGAATGCCTCGCAAACAAGAAAAGAAAGGGGGAGATAAAGGGAAGTCTTCTTTCTGCACATAACTGTTAATCTCTTTCTACACAAAACTGCTCCATTTTGGGGAAGTTTTGCTCCTCTTTTCTCTTGCTTTCTGAGAAGTTCTGCTTGCAGGCTTTTCCCTGCTTTTGCACACATTGTACGAACCTGCTCTTCACGCCTAGCTGACCACATTCACAGAACTTGATTATTACATTGTCTCATGCTATGATCAATCATTAAGTAACAGACATCCCAAGCTCATGGAAAACAAACTGTACCTGCTCTCCATGCCTAGCTGACCGCATATACAGAACCCGATTGTTATATTGTTTGTGCCAATTAATCCCTAGTTACAATTCAATTAGGAGGCTTCATGCCTGTCTAGTTCTAGCTCCGATTCTCAGCATCAATGATAAATGATCACATGTAATCCCCACCTTTCAGATGTAATTCCCGCCTTAGTACTTATGTTAACCAATCACAAGTTTCTGTGTGTATGTATCAACCAATCAACCACAGGCCCACCTGGGGCAATGCTTGCAATATTCAATAAAATAGGCTCTCAGGGCCCGCCCTGACAGACGCCTAGCTACACCTGCCTCTCTCGTCTCCCATGATTTTTCATTTCTACAGTGAGGAATTTCAGCTGAGCAAACAATATTGCTCGGCTCTTAAGAGCAGGAAACAGAGGTAAAAAATAATATTACCCTGTGGAACAGGTGCAGGAAAGCAGATATTTTAGGAAGATTGCTGGATAAAATGGCCAGTGAATGCTTTCTGAATTAATAGGAAATGCATGAAAGGGGGCAATGCCTTTCACCTCTAGCTCCCGTTTTGCACAGTATAATCTTTGTTTGGGGTGGGTGGGAAGGGGAGGAGTTTGAAGCTCTGTGAGCTAACAATATTTTGGAGAAAAGCACAAAATAAATAGTTACAATAAAAAACAACAACAATAATTCTCCCTCTCACAGTCACATTTAAAAAGCCATAGAGTATATGTCTGCTGAAGAAATACAACCTGTGCCATTGACAAGTTCACTTTATTTTAGATAGATTATAAGTTTTTATGGCACTTTGTAAATAGTTTTCTTATTTGATAAATGTTGAAAAATTGTTTTTGAACAAGAATATTAATTGTGTGAATAATTGTTGCCTATGTGCTGTATGGGTCGTAGAATATTTATCAGCCAAAGGCCTGGTTGAAGAGGAACCTTTTCACCTGGTGCCTAAAGATGTATAATGAAGGCATGAGATGACCCTCCCTGGGGAGAGCATTCCACAAACAGGGAGCTACTGCAGAAATGGTCTTGTGTTGTCACCCTCCGGACCTCTCATGGAGGAAGCACATGAAGAAGAGCCTCAGATGATGATTGCAGAGTCTGGTCCTTGAGGTTTTGCGGTCCTGAGCACATATGTTGCATTACAATGTATATGTGTGTTCTATTTCTATAACCCTTTTCAGCATGCATCTGCATTCACCCAAAGTCAGAAAAGAGTCCGTGTGTGTGTGTGTGTGTGTGTGTGTGTGTGTGTGTGTTTGCTTGCTTGGCACCCTACACTGGCTTGAAGAATAGTAGTATAAATCATCAGTCTCACCTGATAATGGCAGTGGTCTTCCTCACATGATTATTGTGAATATAAAAGCATATACCTGTATACATTAAAAGCCTGTAGAAATTATTAATGACAGCAGTAAATGACTTACATTAGCTGACAGCTGTGATGTCAGGGTGGCCACTTTTTCCTGCGATGCAACCAGCTCCCTTCGTAGTTTATGAATTTGCTGGATGTGGGAACAAACACAAATGTCTCTCAAAATATGCCAGTATAACCTTATGCTTTAACTAAGGCTATTCAATATGCGAAATTATAGTACAGTAGAAGAATAGCTGGTGCTGTTTGTTCCAACATTTTTGTATATGCTACAGACAGTACTGTATATCAAAGGCTTCGTCTATGGTTTAAAAATTTCCATTAAGATACAACATATGCACATCACATAAATCTAAATTTTAAAGCCTTTTAGATATTTATTTAAAACGTGTGAATGATGATACAAACTGAATTGCATAAGCTTAGTATTAAGCATGTGAAGCATGAGTTAATTTCTATCCAATGCAGCGCTGTGCTGAAAATTTAGCCCCCCCTTTTTTTTACCATTCTCCATCAGTTACTGAGAAAACTGTACAGTGGACGCTCGGGTTGCGAACGTGATCCATGTGGGATGCATGTTCGCAACCCGCAGCATTTGCAACCCGCGTCTGCACATGCACGGGTTGCGATTCGATGCTTTTGCGCATTCTCATGGTTGGGGTGTGGGGATTTCGTCATACTTTTCTTATTTCTGAAGCATGTTTGTGAGTGTCCCTTTTTGCATTCTGTAAATCATCTCACTTCTTTATTCTCCCTGAAGGCCCACAGTTCAGTCAAGTCCCAGAAGACGACAACATCATGCAGGAACACCCCACACAAGGCTTTTGCAGAACAGGAAGTGCAGGCAGCCCTGAAGGCTAGAGAATGATGGAGACATGTTTACTGGGTCGGGGGGGGGGGGGAATGTCAAACAGATGACCCAACTCCCAGTTGCCTTGCAACATTAAGTTCAAAACCCCACACCCACTAAAATTCTAAAAAAATTATAAAATGCCAGAAGAATGGGTAAGAAAAATAGAAGCCTCTGTCACAGGGAAATAAAACTTTTGAGAAAATGGAGGAAAGATTTTGGCGTCTCTATATAGAGGATAGATTTTGGCATCATATATATATATATATATATATATGAGAATGATGGAATAATGACTCAAATGCCCTGCTGAATGAGCAAGAGACATCCCACAAAAACATGAACCACAAGTGTAATACAGTTAACCTTTAGTGCCTCTCTATAATATTTTAATAGTTTAATAGCCCTTATCATAAAAGACAGTTAATTATTTGAGTAGCAATGGATTCAATAGGGCGATGGCTGGTAAAGTCAGGTGAGGATAGCAGTGAGAGGTTGCTGGCAGCTGGTGGTGACTGAGGGGGCCTTGTGCCCTTTCTGATAAGAAAATGTGCTGGCATAAATAACACCATACAAGTACATGAGAGCTGCTGTCATCATAGGTTCATGCTGGGCATTTGAGGCTATTGAAAAGCACTCTGTACAGCAAAATTTTTGCATAAAATTAAAAACGCCAATCTTTTTACCTCTGAATGTGCCTTTTCTTCAGCCTATGGGAGAGAGTGAAAGCAAGAGCAGTTTATTTATGGAAACATACAACTGAATTCTATTTAAGAAAATCAAAATAATAGATTTTGACTCAGATAAAAACAAGTTCTCAAATATAATTGAAAAAACAACATAGCCTAAGAATGAAGAAAGCAAGATCATAAGCAGATTTTTGGATGCAACTTTGTTTGCAAATGAAGTTACTACTAGTGTTTTAGGACACAACCTTATACACCTGGGAGCAAGTTTTATCAAACATAACAGGATTGACTTCTGAGAAGATACTTTAAGTCCTGCTGACTCTGTCTTATACCTGAAAGATTTCTTTAAAAATTGTTCATTATCCTGTGCTAGGATTTGAACTGAATGGGCTATTGAAGGACTATATAGAAATTTCAAAAATAAAAATAATAGAGAATAAGGTGTTCTTAGAACCACCATCAAGCAAAGACTCCTAAAATTTTGGTATAGAAATGTGGATAGTTCCATGACACTGCCAAGGAACTACCCACATTTCCACATGACCCCAGTTTACAGACTCAAAAGGCCTCTTCCTTTGAAGCATAACACTTGGAATAAATCAAAGGTAAAACAAGAAATTTTACACAAGTCTGCATTAATCAGACACAGCTGTGATATAAAGAGAGCAAAGAGAGTGACAGTCTATTCAATGCATCTTTTGCATCAAAAGTAACAAAGCTTTTTGTACCTCTTATCCCGGTAGTATGACCAGAGGCACAGAAAATCATATAAAAACTTATTTGTGGGCACCATAGTGGGGAGAGTTCAATTTAAAAATATGGAACAGCTACTTTAAACTCAACATGTAGATATAAAAGAAGGCATGGAGCACTGTATAATATCACAGAAGAATGAAATTTTGTTCTTTATGGTCTTCTTGCCTATCACTGAAATCAAATGCTTGATATTTCCACTGAAGTACCATTTCCTGATTAGGGGCTTCACAATCATATGAGTTTTATCCCTAGGAGCCTATGAGAACAAAGAGGGGAAATGCTGAACAGGGATTATGTCCTTCAACTACAATTCACACTACTGATTTTATAGTCCAAAAGCATCCCTTGCCCTTAACTAAAAGGTTTTCAGCTCCCATTATCACAGCTAGATACTCAAACGCTGAACAAGAAGTGATGCCAAATGGTGAGAAAGGGAGAAGGGGTCAAGCAACAGAAATCTTAGAATGATCATTCTTATCGGCTGATGTGGTGTGTGGTTAAGTGTATGATTCATAAACACTTGTCCTACTTGTCCTAAAAGGTAATGGTTACCTGACTGTGCAATTCAAGCAGGGCAGCAAGCGGCAACTGTCACCTGGCATGGCCATGGCTGAGCCAGAGGCAGTCTCCTGGTTCCCGTGCGGTTGGTGGAGGTCACTTCTTCCTTCACCAGCTGTGCGAGCTGCTGCCCCTAGCTTCACCACATAATTTGTCGCTGGATTTCCCAGCCTCCCTGCCTATGCAACATGTTTGCCCGGAAGTGAGCAGGCAGTCCACGCTTAAAACCTTGCTATGGAAGTATTTGGTCACTGTATTCAGAGAGGCCAGGGAGAAATTTGCCTGCAGACTAATTGGGCTTGTCTAGGAATTTTGCATACCACATAGAAATTGTCACAACTTGTTGGCAGATAAGGCATTGGGCTGGATTCTTAGGACTCAGCTATACAGCTGCAAATAAAACGTTTTAAGTGCAATATACAATGCGGCACTAGATGGCAATGGTGAGCCTTATGGAAAAAGCAATGTACAGTGGTACCTCTACTTATGTGCCCCTCTTGTTATGTATCCTTCGGGATACGCACACGGCAAACCCAGAAGTATATTTCCGGGTTTTGCTGTGCGCGCATGCGCAGTAGTGCTCTATTGCACTGCATGTGTGCGCAGAACAGGCACCTCCAGTTGCGGAAACCTCAGGATCCAACCGGTGCTCCGGAACAGATCCCGTCTGCAACTGGAGGTACCACTGTATCTTAAAAAACGCTTAAAAAAACCATTTTCAGAACATTTTTTATTTGTGTTGATATTCCATTTTAGTCTAGGTGGTGGGGAGGAGGTTCAGCACGGCTCAATATGGCACTCTTGAGAGTAGCACCTTGATTTCATGTACGTCTTAACCCAGGATTGCCCCTGCAAAATAATCAGTAGGCAGACTGGGTGATGCAGGATACATACCCAATGGCTATGCCAAAACCTACTGACACCTGTAATCAATAAAGTTGTGGCCTATTTGATCCCAATAGGTTGTCCTGAGTTTATTATATCTTCCCATGCTGTGGCTCCCTCCAATGGTCATGGGCTGACTGCACCTGGGCCTATAGTCTAAATTGCTAATGCAAATATATTTGCAAGCATAAAATATAGACAGATAAAAAAAAATAGAGACTGATCCAATGAATCTTGAAGTTCATACACGACAATTTGTGTTTTACATCTACCAGTTCAGTGGAGTTAGCATTTGGCATTCGATCATAAGCAAGTTCAGGTGGCAAGAACATTATTCTGTGCCCTTAAAAATCTGAATTCTCAAGCATATAAACTCAACTGTGCCAAATATGCTCTGTGCATTATGCAAATTAAAACTGGATTTTATATCTCCCTTCCCCAAGTCGTCCATATTTGGAACATTGCTCAGTTCTTCAAAAACAGCTGCAGTTAATGTAAGTTGAGATAATATGCAAATTATGAGTGTTAGGCACTAAAATTAAATATGCAATATGCAAAAGTTCATAAGTGCATATATGACTTTAATCTGCAAGCTTTGTTACAAATTTTTAAAATAGAGTGTGGTATTTTAATGGGTAGAGGAGGTTGTTGGAAAGATCTGTTTGGTGGCATGAGAACATACATGGGCAAGTTATCACAACCAAAGCAACCTCAACATAGAGAATATAATTCAATCCATGATTCTTCATGAACAATTGTTTCCAAACATCTCTGTACCTTAAGGAGGCAGCAGCCATGCTTTCAACAAAAACTGAATCCAAAGTATCACACAAGGAGCTTTGCTTTCCAAAGTAGGGCTTAGGTCATGCATTTCTTGAACAGCAGTATACCTCACAGTGTGCTGCAAAATGTATGATAAGCTTGCTCTATGTTCAATAACTTATCAAAGCTCTAGCTGGGCCAGGAGATTTTCAACCCTAAGTACCCTGTATTACATGAAATGCATTGCAGTATTTCCTTCTCTCTCTCTTTAGCCAGAAGTTGACATTGTTTCCCAAATTCAACATAAAAATAATAAATTTCCACTGTCTGAAAGTTCAAGTATGTCTAATAATTAAAGTCACCTACTGTCTGGTTCCATAAAAATCATCTTATGTCAGAATCCAAAACTGCAACCTCAAAGCAACGCTGTATTTTCAGAATAATCTTTCTACCTCAGCAGGTCCCTACCAAAGCAATCCACCAAGTGCTATCGGCTCTTTTAATGTGCTCAGAAATGGTGGTGGGACAAGGTGGAATGGCTAAGCATGGCTAACACAACAACAATTGGCACTGGTAGATTTTGTACAATTCCGCTTTCAAAGGGAAAACACAAAAGATGTTACAGATGGCGAAATTTAACGCAAGGAGGCAGTTGTGCATTGTACTTTGAAAAGTATAAAGAAAATGTTAAAGTCAAACAGCAGTGGGAGATTTTCATTGCCCTACCAATGTCAAATGTCCATCTGTTTCCTGAACCACTTAGCAATCCCCCCTGGCTCTCCATGGTATGCATGATATCATGAGGTACAGTCTTTTATATATTGTCAACTTACTGTGGAGTAGAGAGAAGAGGTGCTGGAAACCAGGGATAACGAAGACCCGTGTACTGAAAAGAGAAACATCAAGAGCATTATCACAAAGATATTGATGAAGCAACAGGAGTTATTTCCCGTCACGAGCAATAACAGAACATCTCTTTTCAATTAGGAACAACTGAAAAGGGGGAAAAAAAGAAAGCTATTATTGAGGGTATCCATTTAGAAACACACACACCCCGGTAGTTCCTATAACACCTAGAATGGTTTTCGTCCGCTGAAAAACACTTGGCTTTGGATTGTAATAGTCCATTGCCTTTTTGCTAGCAAACAACAATTATGTTACCCTTCTTTGATAGTAAAATGTCATCTGAACATCACCTTTTGGCAAAGCTAAAGGATGACTTCTAAACTGTGATTTGGAATGAAAGTACATCTTGGTCTGTCTGTGTGACTGTGTGTGTGTTTGTGTGTGCATATCCTTCACACAACTACCAACTGATTGGATGACTCAAAAAGCAAATAGAGGGCTCAATCCAGATTTGGGCTATGATTTGGGGGTGGGGGTAGGATAATTTAATCCTAACTTAAGATTCTCTAAATATTTATTTGTGTAAGATAATGGGGAAGATTTAGAATGTCTGAATGGGGCTAACCTATTTTCATTGTTAAAAGCTGAATTTCCAATAAATATTATTGGAACTCCAGAACTGTTACTTTTATTATGATTTAACACTTACATAGCACTTTAGATAGATATCAGTATCTAACATATTCTAGCTATGATTTACCCTAAAGCCAGCCAGTAAGCTTTAACGGAACAGCATAGATGTGAATTTGATATCCAGACTGAAACGCTCTACCTGCTATTATCACTCAGGCAGAATTATAACACCACATTGCTTGGCACTCCCCAGCAAAACTGTGATAGAGATATGCTGGGTCAATGCTAACATCGCCATATTTCTCCATCAAGAAAAATGCAAAACATCATTCCTTTTTTCAGATCGGTAGAGATCTATTCATCCCCACAGTTCAGTCACACCTGTTCCACAATATCCCTTACTTTTCCAATGCTGATATCCTTAGCTGAGGATGTCTAGCCAAGGCCTGCTTAAGCTTCTTGGAACATTACATGGTATAAAGTCAGCAGGGGTGGCTGCAAATGCCAGAAGAAGAAAAAAAGGGATCTGCAAAGCTTGGGCTGCTGCCAACTCTAGACAGAAAAATAGCTAGACAGATAGTGCTTGTGAACTAGAGGTGGGGGGAAAACACTGACTTTTTGTGTAGTGAAGCAGTGTGGGAGAGCTTAACTAGGCACGTAGCCAGCAACTCTTGAGAAAAGTGGGGAACGTGAAAATCAGGCTGATGAAAGCAAAAGCCTGGGAGAGCTTCAACAGCTTAGCAGCCCGGGTGGCATGGATCATCATCCCTGGCAGAAAGATAAACAGCTGTGAATTATTGTCCCAGCAGAGATCTGAATAGGTAAAGCATATGGGAGGTTTTTAGAGCTTGACAAAAAGAGTCTGCATGAATACTCATTTGAGTACAGATAAGCCTAAATATATGTAAGAATGCAATATTATGTTGTATTAATTATAGTATATGGCAGCTGCCTTCGTTTTTAACAAAGTTCTGCATATTGAAGAACTGCAATTGTCTAAATATTAAAGAGGAGTTGTTAGCACATCTGCCTCACCAACAACTAGCCTCTGAGTGTATTCCTATTGTAGTGGTACCACAGGGCTACGTGGCCGGGTTTAACGCATATCTGCACCTAAACATGTACATGTGTATTCAAACACAATTCACCTTTATCATATTTGTAGCCGTCTCTTATCCTACTTTAACCCCTGACCGACCCTATAAAGTTCAAAGCTGAGGAACTATGTCTGGCCCAAATGACCTGAGCAGGAATTTGAATTCAGATCTTTGCAGTCAAACACTTTCCCCTCTATTTAGGTGCAAGGCCCCAGAATGGGCTGCTCTGAAAGCAAGCCTGCTCACAATCTGTGATTTGGGCTAACAAACCAGGATGTGAAACCACAGTTTGAAGCTGGTTTGCAAATTATAGTTTATGCTTACTGTGGTTTGCTGTTATGCCTGTGTGAAGTAATAAGTCTTTCAGCCTGTTTGTAAAATTGCTGCTTTTGCCTTTGAACATTTTTGTGCATAGGATGGCGAGAAGTTCACAGGAAGATTTAAAGTACAAGGGGCTGCTTTGTTCACAGGAGAGTCAAAAGTTTAAGAGATGTTTTGTCCAGTAAGTTTTGCACAGACGGAGAAAATATTTATTCTAGGAAACTGACAATTAAGGGAAAAGAAAACACAAGACTCTTTCTCCTGATTAGCTAAAAGGTTTGGAAGGGAAGATTGTATAGAAGTCAAGCTAGAAAACATGGTACTGTTATTTAGTTTTGGATTAAAGTTGTGAAGTCAGAATTGAAGAGCTTGGGTTAAAGAGTTGCAAAAGAGAAAATGGGGTGCTCAGTTGGGTGCTACAAGATGAAGGAACCAGGAGAGGGCCATGAAGAGACCCAAAAGGATGCAATTTGGCAAGTGTTGGCTTGATTACAAAAATAGAATAGGTGTAGCTGGATGCATTTCCATTTATCTTTGAACAGTTAACACATAAAATGAAATCAATCTGTAAAATAAACCTGTTGTACACCTGAAGCTGAAACTATGGTGTGGCTTCTTAACTCTAGTTAACTCTATGGCACAAACCATAGTTTCATGCTACATCAAAAGGCAGCCTCTGTTAAATATACCACACATAGCCTTACCTTCTTCCATGCTGTCTCTGAATGACCCAGAGTGACTGATTGCACGTGGTCTATCTTCCAAGGATGTGGCACTGCCACACAACTGGGAATCATCGTAAAGATCGAAAGAAGAGTCTTGTGCAGGGATGCTGTTGGACCGCATCATACTGGGCCCAGGGAGTTTGAATTGGGATAAGTTTGTTGGACTCACTGAAATAAATAATAATAATAATAATACCATAAGTTTTGATTACATATTACTGCACTGCAGGGGGGAAAGAAAGCTCTGTCAAATAACATTTGGGCTTTTAATTTTTTGATGAATTATGAACACTTTTAGAGTGGTTTCTCATAAGCATGTTTGGCTTATTTTGTCTGAAGCTCCTCCCTACCGAGTTAAAACAGATCCCATAGAAAAAGGATTTTGCTTTCAATAGTTCCAAATTTATTTACAATTATAATATGGTATTTCCTAAGTCTGTAGTATGGAGATATTTTTGCCAGGATTACCAGTATCTGCTCAAGCAACATTTTCCTCCTGCTAAAACACCCACACCCACCCACCCCACCCCCCAATCCTCATATTAAATGGGTACTTTCATATGTGTGGGCTTTATTGAAAAGAGAAGTAACAGACCCCCCTCTTGGTTCAAATGCTGCTCTCACGGTTTGGAAAGCTGTTTTTCAACAAGCTTAAAGGGAACATTTTTGACCCATCTAGCTGGTGTGGAACTAGGGCCAAGGAAAACAGCATTTATCTGCCCCTTCAGACATTAGGGTCAAATATTTTGAACTAATGGCGTACGGCAAGATGTTTCCAGCATTGCTGGCTGTGTCTAAAATAAAAATGTCTGGAGCAGTATTTTTCTGAGAGTCTTTTAACACACTAGGAAAATGGCCCACAGAGAAAAGAAATGCTAGAGGGGTGGAAGAAAGCTTTTGCAATAAGCCATTGTACTGGGTCACCACACTGGAGGAAAACTAAACCACAGAAACACACTGATTTGTTTCTACCAAAGGGAAAAACTGTTACTATGTCTAAGTTTAACCTTGTCTACACTTGTAGTCTAAGCCTTGACACACAATTATACTGAAATAAATGGAACTTACTTCTGAGTAAATGAGATGTGGAACTTAAAAATGCTCAGCAAAATGTAGGAAAAGCATGCACTTTTAATTATTTTCTTTGACAGGTGATTTTTCCAGCCCAACAGTCAAAGTTGGCCCATTGGGAGGTTGGTACAGATAAGGATCTGCTCACTGGGCTCAAATTTTTTTTTTTAAAGAAAATTCTCCACCCCTACTTTAGATGCTGAGGTTCCAAGCTGTGCAGCACTTTAACCAGTACTTGGAACTGATCCCCAGAATGGACTGGGAGACAAGGAATATGTTCAGATACGGTAGGAGCAGAAAAAAATACATGCTTTATTTTAGATAGCTGAAGTTATGCATTCTAAAAGAGTGAGGGAGAGCTTAAGATGGATAAAGGAAGCTCAGTAATGGAGTACTGCAAGTAGTTTCTTTTTCTTACCTAAGTTGGAAAAGTATTTCCCAGTTGCAGATGAAGACATGGCTGTAGGAGATACCAAAGGAGACTGACTTCCAGTGTCTTGCAGCCCTCCAGTAGAATGAGAACGCAGCCACTCTTTCCCTTCCTCCTGACTGGCCTGCCGAGAGGATGGCGTATACCTGAAAGACATCACCACTGATACACTGAAAACTTCCACATGAACTGCACTTAGCAAGAGATTCGTGGCTTGGAATCAAGCAATAATCAGACAGTTGGTTTAGTCAATGCTGAACAGGAGACTTGGGGTCATGTCACCCAAGAAACAGACGGACAAACAATCAGCAATACATATCTGCATGTGATGGGAAGACGTACAAAGGAAACAGCTAAGCCTTATTGTAATTTTTTTTTTAAAAAAAAGAACAACAACAACAAAACAACAATTCTAACACATAAAAAAGATAAAGCAAAAACTTAATTTCAAGCATATCAACAAGGTTGGAAAATGAGAGCTTGGTAGTGAGGAGAGACGGGTGTCCAGTTCCTACATTATACGAGCTACAGGAACATAGTATACAGGTTGGCTGAAAGCAGAAGAAAATGGAAGAGCAGCTGTGAAAGAAATGCATTTTTGTTAGTGACATCTGAAGGGACAAAATACAGTGTTTGTCTCTCAGAAGGGTTGGTCCTTGATGCCATGCCCTACCCCCAAACTGGTAAGATTTAAGGGATGGGGGAAGAAAAATACTCACTTTTAAAGAAATGTGTTTGCAGAAAGAAAAAGCTTTGGAAACCCAACCTCTCAAAGACTTTTGGGTGCTTCTGCCAAATACAAAAATGTAACTGCACCAGCAGCACACACACTGCAGCCCACTGGCCAAACTTTGCAGCAGGGACTGAGAAAAGCAAATTCTTGAATGGATTAACATGGCAAGTTAGCTGTGCAGGCATTTCAGACAGTTCGGATTTCAACTCAAGAGTGTGCACTTTCTTTGTCATTGTACAAGTAGGCTTCGTTCAGCCAAATTTCTTGAAACCTATATATTACTGTACGTAGTTCCAGTACCATTTTAAACAACAGTGGTGGGATCAAAAACGTCACCCCCATCCAGACAAGTCTACCATTGTTGGCTGTTGCAGTTCCCCCTCCTTGAGTGCACTGGGAGCTTTCTGCTGTTGTCACAATGAGAGTCCTACATCTGTACAAACAGGACTGCATAGCTGGGCTGCAAAACTTTGGTGAAACTCTTAGAACAATACCTGAAACAGGCACAAGGGGTGGGGTTCCCACATTAACTTCAGGATTGCATGCCACTATATTTCAGGCCTCCAGAAAGCCTCCATGTGGGAGATGGTAGTTCAGATTTATTTTCCCTCCCTGGCTCTTATGGTAATGTTTCAGATTCTACAGGATGGTGTGCAAGGAAGAGAACTGCTGACTGAATAAACACCATCTACGTTTGATTCCAGGAGACACATTAAAATGCTCTGCCATCTGCAGCGTAGTCAAGATTACTACCCAGTGCATTCTTTTTGATGAGCAGACAGGTTCTTCAGATTTTTCCTTTTCAAAGCCCCTGGCAGACACAAATTGAGGGTTGGCACCCCAATGTGCTACAACTCAAGTGCAACAGAAGAAGTCATATATCGTTCCTGCATAGAAAATACCAGCAGTGACAATGCCAGATGCTTAACCAATGGTCCTAGCCCTCCGAGTGTGTGATTAAAGCTGGAAGCAAAGGAAGCTTACTGCAGTTCATTGATTAACATGTTTTTTTCTGGGGGGAAATATGATTACTCCGATCTGAATAAGTGGGAAGGTTTTAGAGGAATTAATTCCTATCGGACAGAGGGCAAGGAACAAGTGAAAGTGAAAGAACATTAAAAAGGGGGGATTCTTATTGTAAATTGATTTTATATTAGTTGTTTAACAGGAGAAACAGGATACACAGTGACAAGAAAAGGATGAAATATTATAGAAAAAAGTTACGGAACAACAGAGAAACAGCAGCCATGCTGAATAAAACATCGTATACCTTAATCCCTTTTTGGGTAGTGTATTTCTGTCAAGTTGCATGCTGTTAAAACAAAGAAAACCCCTAAGGACATATAGTAAAAGGAGCACTTCAAAATTATAAATTCTAAAGTGTTGTATCACAAAAAAGGCATTTGGATTTATTTAAATGTATTCTTTGAAAGGTACCGTTTATGCAACACTCAAAATCATCAGTGCAAGTAATATACTGCTATTTTTTTCTCAAAAGGAAAAAAAAGTCATACTTTTGTAAAGAAAATACATATTGATTTGAGAATTTGCTTAATCTTATTCCCATTCCAGCTTTAGTTATTACGAATGTGAGCATAAGAGTCCTAGGAAGGATAATGTGGGCAACAAGGTCAGAAGATTTATCCTGTTTCAGTTTGGTTGTCTTCTGTAAAGACAATTATCCTGTTGAAGTCTACCATCACCAGGGAATTATTATTATTATTATTATTATTATTAAACAACTTATATTCAGCCCCCCCAACTGGGTTACCCCAGTCATTCTGGGCAGGTTTTCAAAGGTTAAGTAAAAAACTCATTTCACAAGAACAACTGGGGAACATATTGCGCCTGGTTCAAGTACATCATCATCATCATCATCATCATCATCATCATGATAAATGTGGATATATGCAGAAAAGGCTGGGACTCTATCATGGCACTGTATCAAAAGGGAATCACTGTTGAACAAAGTATCTAAACTGAATTTCCAGACAAAATTTGTCACATTTCAGTCCCATTGAAATCAATGGGGCAAGTTACCCATGACATGTAAGCCCCAAATGATTTCAATAGAACTAAAAGATAAGGAAATCCATCTCAGTCCAAACACATGAGACAGAGCCTGCCCAAAGTATTCTCTGGCCATGCATCTGGCTTGACCCATCAGCTGAGGAAAGGGAACCCACTCCGTAGCATGAGGATAAAAGCTGCTTGAAGAACTGCTAGCAATGTTTTGGTGTGACTGTCAGCAACATTTTTTAGGGCTTACATCTTCTTGACTGAGATGCCCAACCAATCATTAATATCAATGGGTGCCAGCTTGAATGATCCCCTTCTCCTCCCACTGCTTGCTGTTCAGGGGCTTCTACAAACCTCACCCAAACCAAAAGGGGAATCTTTTATTGCAAGTATATCTTAAAACCTTTTAATATATATCAACTAATAATGATTGTTAGAAAACAATGTGTGTCTCAAAGAAAACCACTTTCGCTTTGGTTTCTGATATTGTTGTTCTGTATGTAGCTGTGGAGAGACTGTAATTACAAGAATGGTGATGGATGAGTCACTTATTTGCCAAGCCTCATAAGACAGATCTATAATCATTATATTTGAAGGGCCTTGTACAGACGTTCTTTGGATTTGCACACAGGGGATATTGCAAAAGCAGCGTTGGGCTCATACTGGTTACATGAACATCAGCCTGTGCACATAGCGATGAATCCTGTGATCTATAGACTAGAAAACAAGACATATGGATCACAAAGATGTTCAGACTAGTATGTACATGTTGATGGGGAGGGAACAGCCATTAAAATAAACAAAAACTCAGGAGTTGAAAAAAGTTGAATAATACATGAAAAACACCAGCAATAGCAGAGCCATTTAAATCCATGTATTATTCAAAACAAAACAAAAAACAGTCACTGATTTTTCAAATATAATGTTAAGATTTCAGGTTTTCTTACACATTCCATAGAATAAACTACTTACCAAACTCCAATTTACATAATATCCAAATAAAAAACAAGTACATATCAGGATATTATAATGATGTGCTGCATCAAACTGACAGAACCATGATTGATTTATTTTGCCCAACCTGTACTACAATTTAGAAACCCACTTATATAGAGGACTTAGTTTAGTTTGGAGGATGAGATATGGATGTTGGTCCAAGACTCCTGGGTCCCTTGAATGGCCACAACTAGAGAGGTGCACAACCTGTCACATTTTCCATTTATTTGTTCAATTGCATCAGATGCCCATAGAAAATCCAAGCATTGTCTTAAATATATTTTGGTTTTAGGAGCCTCACACTGCTCATCAGATGTGCATTAGTATGTGCATCCAAATACTGGAGCTTTCCACTTCTTTCAGTAGAATACAAAATGAAACACAGAAGCCCTGGCTAGCTTATGTATGCTAGAATTTGCTTATTGAGTACATCCATTTCCCCTGCCTCCAAACTGAATGCCAGTCAGACAGGTGGGACCACAACCTCCAAATGAGAAATCAAATCCATTTGATTACCATGGCTTTGTTTCTCCATCTGTGGCCATGGCAAGAGATGTGGGGTTGTTGCAGGCTAAAAACAGAAAAAATGTTGCTATATACCCTAAACCTGATAGACACAGTGGACTACTGAATGATGTATATAAGTATTAATAAAATAAGCCATGTTGGTTTCTAACATAAATATGAACAGATAGAAACTAAACCACCTACTTCAAACGCTACTTAATAGCGTCTAATACTGATTATTTTCCTACTAAAAACACGTGTATCAGCTTGAGAAAATGTGTTATTTTGCAGTTTGGGCTTTAAAATGATTTACGGAGACATGAAATTTGTTGGAAATTTTAAAGAGGATATCATTTTATGTGTGCAAATTTTATTTTATGTAGTTTTATGTAATTACAAAGTAGTATCAGTACATATTAACCTGCTTTGCTATATCTGATGCTACTAGTGATGCAAACTTTGTCTATGCTTTGCCTTCCATGCATAGACCTAATGTGTGGAGGGGAGAACATGACCGTGCCCTTTGGCTCTGTTCCCCAATATGTGGCAAAATGCCTGTTTAAGTGCATATGGCTATGTTTGCATATGGAGGGAAGGTTCTGAACAAATATTAAGTAGCAATTAGACTGTGACTGTTACATTGGAGCGTGATTGCTTTGTCGGCGCATAGATCATCCTGCTGGCATTGTATTGACTGGATGTTCATTGGTAGGGGCAGAGTTTTTCCTTTTATTTATTTAAACAAAATTTATATACCACTCAAATGAAAAACCTTTATGTGGTTTTAGCATTTTCATCTGCTTATGTGCTCCAATTTGAATTCCCTTTCATTTTTAAAAAATGGCTTAGTTCCACCTAAGGCCAACTCATGAGAGTAAAACCTGCTGGAAAAGATGGGGGGAGGGTTGCTAATATCATTAAATCTAGCACAAGATAGAAGGGATCTGCTCCAAATGAATGGCTTCCTCTGCGAAAAGGAATATATTTGGAAACAACTGCATTCTCTGTGGCCACTATACCATCAAAGTAACATTTTAGGGTTTCTCTGTTGTAATGCAAGTCTGCACACATTGTGATTTCCCCAAGTACGCATGCTGAATGCTTGACAATCTCACTATTTTTATAGCTCCAAGCAAGCTTGGGTCACAAATCATGCAGACCTATTTTAATACATTCTTTTACAATCCAGATGACCAACAATTATTTTATCTGTTTTGACAGATTGGGGGAAATCCCCCCACCCCAAATGCATCTAAGTTAAGCTAGAGGGAAAGGGAGCTGGGTAGAATATTTTTTATCTCTTGCGGTTAAATTATTTATGGAAGCGTATAATCGGTCTTATGTAACTGCTCCCGCAGAAAAACAATGACAGCATCAATCCAGAGAAAGCCAAGGAGTACCTTTAGCTTTCTCTAGATTGATGTTGTCGTTGTGGGAATTTAGGTGTGCTTAACCTTCCTTGGTTCAGGGCCTCATTATGCACCTTTTTAATCTTTTGCAGATAATGTAGCAAATCTAAGATTGAACCTAACCTTGTACCTGCATTTGTGAACTGTGCATATTCACAACGAGGTAGTAACTCAATGGCAGATAAGGACATATGTTTAGTTCAAATATCAAGTAAAAAGCCAGAATTCATCCCTTAATTCATTCGCCATTATGGTTTAGGGAATACAATGAATATGTACATTATGGCCACACTGCATATGCAAATCCAAAGCCACATTTGTAACAAATCATCATCTCCCTGCTGAAGAGAAAGAGGGTATAGAAAAGTGTCTGGCTTACACAAAAGATATGGGCTACCTGTTTCAAGGTACCACACTTAACCGTACAGATTACATTGTACTGCACTGTATCAGTTACAGCTCAGAGAAATCCCAAAAAGTGGCAGGACAGAAGAGAACAGCTAAATGGACGCTTTTCTGCAAGTTGGAGCCCCCTTCAGCCTAGTTTGTCAGCCATCTGCTGTGCCTTGAATGGACACCAATATAACAGAGGGATGGAGTGGTTTTTGCTTGCCCTCATTTGGAAAATGCTATGAGATGGGTGTTTTATAGGACTGGGCTATGCTTAGAGAGCTGTGCTGCTGTAGAATCAGTTGGTTTATGATGCGTGTTTTGCCTCTTTAACTGCTTAACATTTGTAAATACACATATATTAGGAGTCTACAAACACTGCTCCATTCAGTGGAGTACTCATGCAATTTCAATGCTCTCTCAAAGAATACTTGGAAAAATGCAAAGCCGAGACAAAATTATTATTTTATCTAAATACCCTTGAGGCAGAAATAAACTCAATAGCTATTCCAAAAATTATTTTATAATGTCTCCATGTAGTTATATTTGCTAAAGAACAAATATGGAGAATCCTTTAATACAGTATACAAATCTGCAACAGAGCTCATATAGCATAGTATATATGAGAATAGGAAAGGCGCTGGTTTGAATAGGAGCAGGCTGTGCTCATTGTTTATGTCTGGGCATAATGCTAAACCTTGATTTAACATTATGAGAACTAGTTAAGATGAACACAATTAGGGTTGGGACAATTTTGACAGCTGGGCGGGACAACCTGTATGCCAATCGTGTGATATCATAAAGATGCCATGTGATTGACAGATGTGCTGCCCCACCTGCCTATCAAAGTTGGCCCATGATCATGACCCTGATCCAGAGAATGTGGATAAAAATACCGATGTGCCTTATTATCTTATTATACAGGACTGCCTCTCCTGGTATGCCCTGTGGAGGACCTTAAGGTCCATAAATAGCAACACTCTAGAGGTCCCGGGCCCTAAGGAAGTCAGATTAGTTGCCCTTGGTGAAGATTTGACATTTTCTCCCCCCAAACAGTTTTTTATCTGGGCTTCCACTGAAATGAGGCTGCATTTAAGTAGTATTTTAATCTTGTTTTTAAGTTGTATTTTAATCAATTGTTTTTATACCTGATGTTAGCTGCCCTGAACCCAGTCTTGGCCGGGGTATAAATAAATAAGAAGATAATGCCTATGAAGTGCTTTTTTTATAGTGCATCACAATGGCTACCTGTGAACATTTGCCTATCAATTTGTATTTTTAATGTGATAGCATTTACTCTCTGCATAGGTACAGTGACTGCGTTATACTCAGATTCACTCAAAATCATTGTTATGCAGATAGGAGAATATAAGTTGGAGTGCTTAATGGCCAGTTTAAAGTTTTGATGCTATGGAAACTATTAACCTTTTAAAATGTTTAAATGTTTTAGAAAGTTTCATGCCTCACTTTGTAACTTCAGACTAAGTTTTTTTTTCAAATTATAAACTGAATAGATTTTAGAGAAATAGTATCACTATTTAATTTATAAATCTGTGGTTTGATTTTCATGTTACTCTTCCTTGATATACCAACTACCAGCATAATCTTGATTGGAATGTCTTCCAGAGTGTAGAAGGAGTTTTCTTTTTGTTGGCTCTAGTTTATTGTGTCTGCCCAATGCACACTTTCCCTCCTTTCAGTCTCTGGGTCAAATAAATATGGAAGTGGCTGCATAGGAACTGATGGTAATTTCCCAGGTGTAAACTAAATTACTTCAGAATAAATATAACAAAAAATGTCGCAGATATGAAGCAGTGGTGGGCTTTGGGTTCTCAAATTTCAGCGGCACCCTGTGCAACACTAAAATTCGGCACCCTCTGCTCTGTTCTGCAGCTTTGATGTGGTGCTCCCTGCAAAATGGTGCTCTGAGTGGCTGCCCCGTTTGAAGTACCCTAAAACTGCCTCTGATGAAAGCCCTCAATGGAATCATCTGTTCTACTGAGCATAAAGACTTTGGAAGTGCTGCAGAGCTTTCTACAAGGAGCGTTTCCAGTTATTTTACTTTTCTTTCCTCCCCTACCCTCTTACATTGTTGGTTTTGATTTGAGGATATATTTCTAAAGCCATGCTTCTGGCTGCTTCCATTTCCCTTGCCTATCTTATGACCCTTATCAAAATACTTCTCTCCATGGCAAACTCACCTTTCTGAAAGGGTAGATCTCACACTTCCAGTTCTCATGAGCAGGCTCTGAACCTCTTGAGTGCTTGTGGTCAATCCAGACAGGGAGCCATGGTGGCTGAGAGGGAGGTCAATAGATTCAGAGCTTGTGTGGAGGCTAGTCATTGACTGGTAACTTGGTGTGTCCTTACTGCCAGCAGAGGAACTACTCAGGTTTGCAGCCCACACGAGACCACCTGACGTGAAAGAGTGGGCTGACGCCGGGCTAGAAGCCAAGGAGTGACTTAAACTTACAACATCTGTATTCAGGTCCGAGGGTTTGCTGAAGAGAGGGCTACTGCCGCCACTCTGCCCACCTGCACTGCCCATGCTACCTGTACCTGAGGATGGAGATTCCAGGCTGCCTTGCCGAGCTAGCGTGGTACTAGGGCTGGGCATTGCAGATGTGGATTTGGCACCTTCTGTATTTGGTGCAGGGGCAGTTTTGCCACTTGCTTTGGCACCAAACAACCTACAGGAAAAAACAAATGAAAGAAACAAAAGTGTTATTTGGAAAAGCCAAAGTTTCACGTAATAATGCTCTGAAAGCCAAGGCACGGGAATAATGAAAACAGCTAATATAAGGTCCTTCTCTCCCCCCCCCCCCCCGCCCAATTGCTTCTCACAATCAAATCCGCTTAAGCCCTTGGACCTACTTTATTTTACTGTTTCAAAAGCATTAATTCCAAGATTTGTCTTTTGAGAGGAAACAGACCTTCCCAGGGAGATGAAAAGCACAACAGCCCTGTGTGATGAGATTGCGTAAAAAGATTAAACTTTCACCCAAATCCAGTGGTTAGCACAAAATCTTCAGCAGTTAAGACATTTGTTTTTAAATTAGCACAGCATGGGCTGGACAGCCTTGTAAATAGCTGGACCCCCCCCCCATTTCAAAATCTTTTTTTTTTATTTTTAAAGAAGTAATTATACTTATATGACATGCAAGATGCTAATTTGAGGTCTGTTCCCTATCTGCGTATGTGTGAAAAGATTTTGCAATTGTGTGGGGGGGGGGTGGAGAAATACTATTTTGTTTTGGATATACAGTTAAGGCTATGACAATTTCTGTTTCTGCGGGGTCTGAAATATTCTACATCACCTTATGCAAAGGGTTTTCTAGATTTACAGTGCAGTGTACTAAAAGGAAACAAAAAGCAATTGGCATAACGTTTATGATAAAAACCATAGCAACCAAAATAGCATATTTGATAACTCTTATGCAAAAGCATTGTGCTGGCAATTAGCCACAAGAGGGCAGCATTGACTTTGTTTCAGCAAAGAAATAGGCTTGGATTCCTAAGATTTATGGTATGATGTATAGTGCAAAGTTGCTAAGATCAGTAAATGCTGATGTTCGGATGCCACCAGCAGTGTAAAATAGAATGATGGATTTTATTTTGCACCCCCTCCCATCTGAGTTCCTACTGAAAATCCTGTTACAATATTAGAAGATCCAAAACCAATGGGTTGTATTCAAACCAGCTTTACTCAGTGTAGACCCATTGAAATTGATGGCCTAGTAGGCCCATTCATTAAATTGTGTCTATTCTGAGTAAAAGTTAGCTGACTACAACCCAGAACTTTTTAAAAACAATTTGCAAAATATATAGTTAATGAAATTCAGTTTCCTCATCTGCATCCATTAGCTATCCAGGAAAAATTACAATCAGAAAAATTATAGTCAGAGTGACATTTATTCCTTAACAATCCCTCATCAGGAAGCCTTTCAGTTTGTTAAAGGAATACCAAGCTGTCTCCGATATGCCCTTCTCGGCCACTACCTATAAAAATCACGTTGTTTCAGTTCCTCCAGGTCCCACTTCCAGCCCTATGTATGTGGGTGCTATTCCTGGCTGGATGGGAAAACTGCATTTGCTAACAGTTGCTACAAGCAAAACTTCCCAACCCCAGCTATGCTCTTGCACCCTGAGTTAGCCACCTGGAATAGCATCAATCTGCTGTTAATGACTGGATTTAGGCCCTGCCCCAATTATTTCCTCCCTGATGGACACTCTTCAGAGTCTCTAAAGAGGACACAACCAGGATGCTGCTGTATGGAGCTTTAGAGAGAGAGACGCACACAGCATAGAGCTTTATTGATTTTCAAATGATTTAGCAATCAAAGTTCATGGGTTGGAATGCCAGTGGGGGTGGGAGGTGGTTCTCATCGGCTGCTTTTCACTTCACAGCCATGATGGTTCTCTCAGATGCCTACTTGAAAGGCTCTGCACTTGTACTCCAGAACCTTCCTAGGGGTTACTTTATCTGAGAAATAAATATTCACATTTCTATTGCAGAATCAGAACGGACCAGTGTTCACTTATCTAAATATAAAACATCACTTCCGAGAGCCGGAGGTGATTGCTCTGTAGAATTCTCGGGAAGGAAACAGAATAAATAGTGGAATATGAGGCCAATTTTAATATCAGTTGCTTAAAGAAGAAAACTTGTTCAGTTCATACTTACAGATGAAAAAAGGGGTCTCGTCTGATTACAGTGGTACCTCGGGTTACATACGCTTCAGGTTACATACGCTTCAGGTTACAGACTCCGCTAACCCAGAAATAGTACCTCGGGTTAAGAACTTTGCTTCAGGATGAGAACAGAAATCATGCTCTGGTGGCGCAGCAGCAGCGGGAGGCCCCACTGGCTAAAGTGGTGCTTCAGGTTAAGAAGTTTCAGGTTAAGAACGGACCTCTGGAACAAATTAAGTACTTAACCCAAGGTACCACAGTATAAGCGATGGACTAGGTATCAATGTGGGGAGGACAGAAAGTTGCCTTATACTGATTCTGACAATCTAGCTCAATATTGTTTACACTGACTGGCAGCACTCCAGGATTTCTGGAAGGGTCCTCTCCCAGCACTACCTGGCCATGTTGGAGATTGAACCTGAGAGCTTCTGAATGGAAAGCAGATGTTCTACCACTGAGCTATGGCACTTCCCCTCACACACAAAAAAAGATGAGTCCAGACCCCCTGGTACACAGGTGGCAGATTGTAGGTTTGGAGAGAATGAACCTATGGTCAGCCTGTAAATACACTAAAATATCACAAATGCCCCCAAGTCTTCAGTGATCTCATTCCAAAAGAAACCAGGCCTATGTGGCATGCTGTTCCTCTGGAACTTCTCAACTCTCTGGGCAGTGGGCCGAGCATAACATTGCCATTTCACAGAAAACCCCTTACCTTCTGAATGTGGGCGAGGCAATGTCTGGATATTTTGAACCTGGCTGCCTGAGGCCTGGTGTTCCACAGGCACTGGCTGAGGTTGGACTTGATTTTGGAGAGCTGGACAGCGACACACTCTCAGAATCAGAAACAGCCACTTTTTCCTTCTCTTTGTCTGTCTGGTTGATGGTGACAGGGCTGGAGCGCCCTGAGCCAATCTTCGTAGGTTCCCTCAGTTTGTTGGTAGCGGCGGCCCCTGCAGACTTGCTGCTCACGTTGGAGTCGATGCTGCTGGTGCTGGACCTGTGTCCGCCTCTGCCAGGAATCCCACTTGTGCTTGACTTCGAAGGACGCGGCAAACTTCGGTACTGCAGGGTAGTCTTTGAGCTCACGTGCAGCACGCCGTCGTCTTGATTCTGTGAGCCATCTAGGCTAGTTTTCCTCCCTGCATTGGACTTCCCACCAATAGCTGCAGATTTGGGCATCTTCCCCAAGGTTGCTGATCCACTTGTTATGGTTGCACCGCTTGCAGAGATTATGGTTGAAGAGCCAACCCCAGCTTTCTTGAAACCAAAGGAACTGGTAGCTGTTGATCTGCCAATGCCCGAGGGTGGCTTTTTCCCTTCATCGCCACTGCTTTTCCCTGCATCTGAAGGTGAGCGCTGGATAGAAGCTCCTTTGAGGGGAGTTTTTCCTTTTTCTGAAGCCTTTGCATCATCTGTTTTTCCTAACAGAAAGCAGAGTTTTTGTAGTAATTCATATCTGCAGCAGTACATTTTCAGTAAAACATGCAAATATGTAGAATGATAGTTTTTTATGGTTTTTGAAAGAGAGAAGTGGTTTGGCATTTCAGGATGAGAGGTGTGTAAAACTGCCAGGCAGAATGTACTCCACTATGCAATGTACTCATTTTGTCAATGGCCATAGATCGCTTGAGATACTCTGGTTGATTCACTGAACTACATTTCCCCCCCTGCCATACTTCCCCATTGTTAACATTAAATGGAGCATAGATGTCTGCATACTTCACTCATCCACGTACAGCAATGAACTGATTCAGTTTTTAAACCCATATACACAAATTCACAAGACCCTGTCAGGATGTTTGGAAGAAGTCAGAACCTATGGAGGCCATTTCACCAGAGAGTTCAGTTAAACTCAATTTAGGTGGAGTTCTGAACTATTCACAGTGGCCAATCAGATGCCTATACCACCTTTCCCCTCGAATAATATACGTTTGCTTTGAGCCGGAATTCATTTGCTATTAATATTGTAAGGTAAAGGTAAAGGACCCCTGGACGGCTAAGTCCAGTCAAAGGCAACTATGGGTTGCAGCGCTCATCTCACTTTCAGGCCGAGGGAGACTGCGTTTGCCAACAGACATGTGGTCATGTGGTCAGCATGACTAAACTGCTTCTGGTGCAACGGAACACCGTGGCGGAAACCAGAGTGCACGGAAACGCCGTATAAGGAAAAACAGAATGGCACTATTACTACTTGTGATCCGGACTTATAATTTAGATGATGCAACCTAGAATTACAAGTATTCTGCTAAAAACCCTTGATGCTTTTCACTTGCACTGCTGTTAAATCAGGTTTCACCTATTCTGTATTTCTGTACCTGATTTTTGCTTCCTAAGTACATAATGCTTTATTTATTTTTGTTGAAATTGGCTTCGTTAGTTTTGGCCCAGAACCTATTAATGTGAAGTAAGAGCCGATCTGCTTTCTTTAATTGTATTGCATTGGTAAGTTGGAATCCTTCCTATGACTTGTAAAATAGTGTATGCTTGTAATTCCAAGCATTGTGAAACAAGCATACCGAATTATAATATATTCATCACCACTCACATTAAAATTCATTGTTATTGTCTATCCCGACACATGCAACCATTATTAGCTGTTTGCAGTTAATAATAACACTTAGCTAAATTTGGTTGGCGTAGCCTTATAGCTTGTACTAAAAGCTGTTGGAAACTCCTCAAGCCTATTACTTAGGAATAATTGCAGGTTTCAGATGTGGTGTCCAATGAACTAAAATGTGTCTATTGATTTTCATTTCGTTCATCTATCAATTTTTAGTCACTCATTCCTAACACAAACATGTATAGTGCTATTTTAAAGTAATCTTTCACAAAGGCTGAACCTTCCTTATTACATAGTGAATGCTAAGTGTATCTGAAATACCAGCCCAACTCATACATCTCATGCTTAGCAATTATCTGAATAGCAACTCTAATTCTCTCTAGAACTCTATAGCTGCCTCTTTCTACTCAAAAAGAGAAGACGTCATGTGGAAATTTCCCTAACCCTTTCTCAGGGTCTTATGAATGAGAACAATAACTTGGAGCAATTTGCACAACCGACTGCAAGTTCAGTTTCTGATGATGCCCATTCCTACCAGGCGTCTTGAGAGTGCTTGTTCCTGTTTTGTGCCTAGATGGCGCTGCTCCTACTTGTGCGGTCATGCCTCTTCTCCAGGAGCCAGTCTGAGAGACAGACAGAGAGGTTTTCTGGCCCCCCTTCTCAGCATCTTCAAGCGCTCCAGAGGGATGGCCCTTCCATTTGCCACTGCCGTCAATGTTGCTGTCAAAATCTTCCTCTGGTTTCTTCAGTTCCTCGCTGCTGCCCCACGGTTCGCCATCTGTTACTGAACGTTTCTCTGAATCAGTCTTCAGCTATGAGGAATTGATATCATGAAAATTACTCAGTAATTGTCTGGCTTTTATTTTCTTTCATTACGGCATGAGAGTTTAGGGATTAGGAGAAGGAAACAAAGATTCACTTTAACATCTTTCTTCCCTAGCTCCAACTGCTTAATAGTCTCTCTGAGAAGCTTTCCCCCACTAATTTTACGAACAACAACACTACTTATACTGCTGGCACTAATGGTGTCATTTCAGGGAGATGTCTCAAATGTTATTAGCTTGAAGCAACACTGGTTTGTAAATGTCAATTAATTTTTATTTTATTTTATTTTATTTAAAAAAACCCTATCCAAAAGAAGCAGTGTTTCTCTGAAGCTTCCATATCTGCCTGAATCCCCTTGATTAGAACAGGCTTCCTCAACCTCGGCCCTCCAGGTGTTTTTGGCCCACAACTCCCATGATCCCTAGCTAGAAGGACCAGTGATCAGGGATGATGGGAATTGTAGTCTCAAAACATCTGGAGGACCGAAGTTGAGGAAGCCTGGATTAGAACATCAACATTGCCTAAGAAACCCTAAGACAATGGCCCGCATAAAATGGAAAGCTAGAGAACATTAAAAATGAATAATCTCTTGCCCCAGATTTTTTCCAGACTCCAACACCCAAATCTTGGCATGATGACACTAGTCGAATGGACTTAGAATTACATAACGAGTTAACCTGGAATCTTATTAGCATAAGCCTATTAATGTTAATACCACTAAGTAAATGTATCTGGGTGTACAGCTGCAGCCTTCCACACCAAAGCAAGCTTCCATGGAGCTCAGCAGGTGCCAGGACTACTACAAGAATGGAGGCATTGAGGACAGCTCCACATAGGCGCATTAGAACCTCAGAACGTGCTCCTGAATTTCTGAATCAAAGCTGTTGCCTTCAGTATTCACAACCCAGAGGGCACAATGCAGACCTTGCATGGAGAGGATATCCTTAAGTACCACCTTCCTCTACCTACAGGTGCGCATGGGCAGGTTGCACAACCGGCTGTTAGTTGGAATGGAGGATCTCTACTCAGTTAAATTCACTCACGTGCCATGGAGGTTGGTTGTGCAAACAGGGGGGTGCATCCATTTCCCCCTTATAGCCTCTTGTACCATCTCACCATGTGCCTATATGCACATATGGAGGGGTGAGAAGGTGGAAGGCTTCTGCTGAGTCTATGGGAATCTTCTGCATATGGATGCTGTGCCTATGGGAAACTATGGGGTATCTACAGAGAATGTCCTTCGCGCTGCATTCACTTACAATACCCAGCTGATAATAATTTGCAACAATTGGTACCAATTGTGGCTGTTACCAAATGCTGCTTATAACCAGGCCCATGTAGAGCTTGCCTGAGGCCTGGGGCGGGCCTGGGCCTGGGGAGTCTTGTTAGAATAAAGTTATAAGCTCAAACCGATAAGGTGACTTCTTTCCATTGGCTTTAAAACAGGAACAATGAACAGGGTCTCTTTAGCTTGATTTCATGTTTATTCTTAAGAGCCTTGGGCTCATGCGCCGAAAACAGAAAACAAGAAGCAGATTCAAATGTGTCAAAAGTTTTCAATATGTTTACCAAAGTTGTCAGTGCTGCAATAACTGGCTTGACTGAAATGTGGCTCTCAGTAGGGGCCAATAGACCAACATAGGGCACAACAGCTCTTTAAAATAGCCGGGCAGCGATCTGTATCCTTACACATGGCACTTGCATTTATAAAAGGGGTGTGATAATCTCGAATAGCATGACACTTTACCTTTAAACCACCCCCTCCTCATCAGAATAAAGTACAGAAGTTCCTAGAAATTTCAAGCTGTGAGCAATAGAAAATGTGATAGTGCCATTAAACTCCAGCAGAGTTTATGACTCTCCACAGGCCCTTGATGAGGAAACAGGTCTTCCTCTTTGGTACACAAAGATACATGCACAGAAGTTGGCGCTTGTTTGTCTTTGTATTTAATTAACTGTTTCATTGTGGTTTTATGATGTCACTGTATCATCAGATTTGCATAATTATATCTGAAAATTGTGCTGGGAGAGGCTTAGGAGGATTGCGGTTATTGCAAACAAAGAAAAATAAACCACCCTGCAAAAATAAATAAAAAGGAAATTTGGAAAAGGGGGAAAAATTGTTTGTGTGCAATAGTGAAATGGAAAAGTAAGCAATAAAGCTCCTAAGCAGTGGCCTGGATTCATCAGGCTGCCAGTGCTAGACAGAGCAGAAAATGTCAACACCTACATGGGTATGTGCATTCTTTCTTGAAGAGGCAGTAATATTGGAATAAGAGCTGACCGATGATGTTGTGTTCAGATCATCTGTGCTGATGTTATCCAAAGTATCACTGAGGCCGCTGCTAACTGAACTGCTGTCATCCCAGCTGCAGGCAGGTGGAGGCGGGGGAGAGAAAGAAAGAGAAGATGAGTATGTCATCTATTCACACCTTGATGAGAAAATGCAAATAGAAATCAGCTAGTTCACCATTTCCCCACCACCACCAAAAAAAGAGGTTAGAAATTAAACAATACCTTAGAAATTAAACATGACATTGTATCATTTTCTAGGTATTTTTAATTAACCATTCATTTCTTGCTAAAAAAATATATGCCTTGATAGCAACTCCATCAGGAAGCCATTCAAAAAATGCAATTTCAATTTTTAGCAGGGCCAGGTATATATATATGTTGTTAGAGCTGGTTGCTTCATGGTTCGTTGCAATCACCTTTGGAACACTGCCAAGTGAAATTCATTACACCGGCCTGAATTCCTGGCTTTAGTTTTATTATTAAGCTTGAAGCACTTCTACGGGTTTCCCGGGAAAAAGAAAAGAAATATTTCTTTTGGATGTACTCTAACCAACTGTCAAGCCCGATTCGTGCTTTAGATCTCAGATTAGGTTTGAAGTTTGTCCACCCTGTCTAGCCAACACCAACAATGCCTGAAGGAGGAAAGCATGATTGCAAAAATGGGAGGATACTGTATGCAGTGGACGTGTGTCAGGGAGCAATGATTGGATGCAGATCCTTGATGTAAATCCATTGCACGTTTTCAGCAAGCCTGCACAGCTTGTGACCGATTGATGTAGTAAAGGCTGCCAACTACACCGGAGAGTGACAACCAGCCCCTGCTCTGTCCATCCCAGATAAGCAGAAATTTCCCTATCAGAAATTTGCTACTTTTCATGAGATTCCTATTGCTTTCTTCAAAATTCCTCAGATGTTTGCCAAACAGGAGCCACCAAGATTGCTTTGAAATCTCACATTTATTTGTTGTGAGTTACCCTGAGGTGCTTTTTTTGTATTTTATAGCATGTGGTAGGACATAAATTGAATGAATAAATTGCAACAGTACTTTGGCTGCAGGACTGAAGCTGAGCAATTCCCTTGTCCCTTATTGATTACTTTCTGCCCCAGGTTCAAAACCACCTATTAAGGCATTAATTATCTTTAGTACTCAGTTTTGAGAGGATCTGAGAGTATTTGTATCCAGGCTTTCCATACTCTCTGTAGACATCCCCATAATAATAATAATTCAGTAGCACACTTCAAAAACAATTCTGGGCTGTGTCCAAGTTTTAGTTTAAGTAAGAGGTGACCATTAAAAGTAGATATTGAGCTGCTAGATAAATGGAGTTGGGTCAGCCAGATTTTTAGTTGATTTGCACAGTCATGGCAGGCGTTTTACCATCTGCAGACTCCCACATCAAGAAAGAGAGCCACCACACTATGAAAAGCTGTTTTTCACTTGAGTGTACCACATTAGCTTTTTCTGTGACACTTCTTGATGTGTAAGCAAATGCAGCTGTTGCTTCATCTCACAGCTGTTGCATGAACAGTACACCCTCCCCAATCTATTAAAAGAAGCTGGTGGGGTGAGGTGTGAGGTGGCCAGACATGATGGAGCTGAGCGATTAGAAAGACTTCTGCAGGCTGAAACTCAATCATTTGAGGAATGTTTAACAACTGCTGTTTTAAAAAAAAAATCAAAGCAACTTCATGATTTTTTACACTAAATGTTTAGACTCTTCACTGCTGCCGTATCAATGATAATGTCCATGTGTAATCGGAAACATGCCATTATCTTAAATAAGAATTTCCCTAAGCAACTGCCTGCGAGATAAAATAATTATCTCAAATTAGAGAGTGCCATTAATTTTGTTTGCTATATTTGCTAGATTTAATCGGCTTTCTCTGAAACTCATGCAATGAACTTATCACTGGGTTAGGTCATCAGAAGTTCAATTCAAGCACTTCATGCTCATCTGATGGGCCAAACTGCATGGAGGGAGATGTGAATTTGAGCAGTCACATGTAAAGCAGGGGCAGGGTGCAATTTAAAAGTATAAAACACACACACAGGCAAGTCTTCCTACGTCTTCCTCGGCAGGAAACCTCCCTATAGCTGATTTCTTTACAGCTGTGCTGACCTCTGGTAATGGAGCCTGGAAGAGGGATAACTGCATTTTAAGACCAGGGGGTGGGCTAATCCACGGGCCATATCTGTGCATGAAGCAACTACTGATGCCCCCCAACAATATAACTGCTGCACTGGTACAAATGTGAGCAGGAGGTGATGCTGAGCAGCAGGTGGTCTGTTGAGCCCTCTCAGGGTGCTAGTGTGAGCAAAGAGTTTTCTAACCTCTCCACTCAAGACTAGAGCAACGTTGGTGATGTGGACCTCTCCAACACCTTGCTCAACAGACAATGGTGAATAGCAAAGCTTTTGCTTTCTGTCCTGATTCACTGTGGCTTTCTGCCTTGAATAGCACAGTAGTAGGTGCTTCTGGAGCAATGCAGTGGAATTGTCTATCAAGTAATAATGAGGAGAGTTTTTCTAGGGGAGGGACAGCTCGCCAGGAAAACTCCACCTGTCTTTGACAATCTGAGGGTTTTTTTCAGTGGAGGAGATTGGAGGAAACTGTCTCCTTTCATTTGCAGGTAGGAAGTGAAGAAATACCCGTTGCTCCATTCCTTCCCCACCATCACCCCCACCCCCAATTATTGGGCACAAATGAGTTGATTTAACATGGAATAAGGAGGGAAGGGAGTGTGGGAATCTAAAATGGAACAGCAGAAGGATTTAACAGAATAAGGGGTGGAGTGCATATAGCTCAGTAAATTTAATTATTGATAACATATTGAATCAATAAATAAGGGAGAGAGGAATTTTGGCTTTGGTTATGCTCACTTTTAAACTTTGGCCACACCTAGCTTTACACTCCAGCCACACCCACTTTTGACATGTGGCTCCCAAAAGGTTTGCCCTGGATCTTTGTGGCCCTCAGCCCAAAAAGGGTTAGCCATGTCATCCCTGTTTTAGGAAATGGACTACAGTTTAGGGAAGGGAGAGAAGTAGCAGATAGGGGGAAGAATTCTGAATCCACAGACGAAAAGGTTCCTCGTGTACTTTAAATCACCTTTTCCCATTTTCCCACTTTATAAGTGAGGCTGATTTTAAATTAGCTTTTCCCCCACCTTCTATCCTGAGCTAGTATTTTCAAGTGGCACATTTATCTAGATATGAATAGGCTTTTTTTTTACCATCACGTGTGAAAACACCTTTAAGATAAACACCTACAAGTTTTGAAGGTCAGGTGTTAAGCGGTTTTGCCATTCTAGAACTATACAGTACACAATTGACAGAGGTAAATGTGTTCTTTTACGGATCAATAGTAAGGTGAAGAATCTTGGGAGTCTGGCCTCATAAGCAGCTTTGCTCATTAAATAACAACCTAAATTTAGCCATCGAGCTGAATTAGGGCAGGAAAAGGACTTTATAACTGATTCACTAACTTCCTTATGAATTATTTCTAGCTCGTTAAGGTAGACAGATAAGAAAATAATTGGAGCATTTTACTGAGAAAACCTCTCTGTAATATACCATTAAACATCAATTGCGAAGGCTGCCTTCATCACCATGACACCAAGTTCGATCCATCAACCATTTTTGTGTTCAGTCCTGGGCATGGCGGATAATGAGTCATAAAGCAGCAGCACTACCCCTGTCTAGTCAGATTCAAGATGGCACAGACTACATAAAAATGAAGCCGCTGTCTGTACAAGTCAGACTACACAATGAATCCTTCTAGAAGTTTATAACAGCTATTCTATCTTCATAGGTAAATGCCTATGAAGGCCGTTAGACTCATACTTTACCTTCCTTTCCACAGCAAGCGTAATGCATTACCTGTCATTTTCAAGCATGGCAACCACTGAAGCATAAATTCCCTATAACTTCAGGGTCATAGAATATATTTCATCACCATTTTCACAGCTAAATTGTATGTGGCTAGGAAAAAAAATAGGAATAAACAAATGGAACCACCACTATCTATTACTCTTTAAGGTACCTTTCCCTGTAGGTTTAGGAAAAATGGAAACATACAACAAAATAAAATGAGGCATTTTACCATTCAATAAAAGGGCAACTTGTTTTACACATGAAATTATCCCCTCAACTATTTCTGAGTCACCACATGTAGTAAACAAATATGTAGAACCAGGGTTTAAAATTCTCTGCCTGAAATAAGATATATATTCTGCAAGAGCAGCACGGGAGCAACTAATCTGCTGATTCAATTTTAATTGGGAGTCAAACTTTTTAACTTTGATTTCTGTTTGAAATAAGAGTACAACTGGAGTATTACAGGTATCTGACAAAGTTATCTGTTGGATTGGTAACAAAGTCAAAATGAAACAGACTGCCCCTAGATTCTCAAATATTAAAAAGTGGCAAACAATATGTTGTTCATTATCCTTCATCATATTCAAAACAGATTAGTGGCATAACATTTAAGTGGATTTCAAAAATGTTTAGCTCTAGATATGTATCACACACACACACACACACACACACACACACACACACACACACACAAAAGGAAGAGACCTGCTGGATCAGGTCACGATTCCCCCTAGTCTAGCACTCTGTTCTTACATTGGCCAACCATACAGATGCCCATGGAAGACCACAAGCACACATATACACAAAGTTAAACACAATGGAAGAATTCCATCAAGAAATTCCATCAAGAAATTACAGTGATGTATTAATAACCCACAGGAACAACACTTCAGCTAAAATTACTGCTCAGATGCTTTTTGTTTAGTTGCAAAACATACAGCTTGCAGCCAAGAGAGTGTTTACATTTTTCACACACAGGTGCTGACAAGTTAATTAACACAAGTTAAATTTAGGCCAAAATGCGGGAGCTCACAAATGAGCAAGTCACCTTGATTCTTTGTTTTCAGTTATTAAGTAAAATAACTTTCTGCTTCTTCCCATTTAATACTTAACTAAGCACCTATTTGTTGGTTTACCAAAAACTGTCTGTGCAAGAGCTTAAAAACGAAGGCAGCAATACTCCATATATATTGGATATATATTTTATTTGCTTACTTTCTCTTCCTATTTATGAAATATTAAAGTTTTTGTGTAGTGATATAAATGTCCTCTCCTTTTTTCATCGTATTATCCTATTTAAATGATTACTGTATTTTAATTGCACTTTGTTTCATGCTTCTCTGTGGTGTTTAGAGGAGGGATATGAATCAAAAATATATGCTTGCATAAGACAATCCTGTATGCAGGCTTAACTGCCCTGACTTAAAGCTCTGTGAGCAGTTTGTGGAAAACAGATATAATGCCTATTTACTAGGACTGCCTGCTATGGAAATAAATTTTAAAACCTGGAACCTGTGTGGGTGGATCCCTGAGCCAATCCACTATACAAGAGGCAAAAAAGCCCAGATATCTTGCCACTCTTGGGACAGAGCCCATCAGTTTGGGGCAGGTTGAGAGCAAAATTTGTCTATTTCCCTAGGTGCACACCATTTTTGATAACTAGTGAGTAAACAAACAGCCATGGCCCTTGCTTCTATCAACCAGTGATACGGGGATAATTTTAGAGACCGAATGTAGCAGACATGCAGACATTCTTTAAATTGTAATGTGCATTATTTCAAAATGTGGTAAGCCAGCCTTGCTGCTTGTCAGGAGGCCAGGGGTTGCTCATTATGCTGGGTGGGGTCTATGCTACTATTGGGAACTGGTCCCAAAGCAAAAATTTGGCCAGCTAGAACATATTTCTGGGCAGTTAGCAACTCGGCTGCTGGCCATGCATGACAAACCTTCTGACAACTGGATTCAGTTCTTGGGTTTGCTGAATGACTGAGAAGTATTGGGGCTACAAGTTGCCCATTCTGATACAGTACATAGGCTCTGTCCATAACTCTGTCATTGGTTAAATTCCCTATTAAGCATTCACAGAATTATCTATGTACAAAAGATTAAACCATGGTATAATTGAAACCAGATATTAATGTGGTTAAATGATGATAAGCAATACATTTCTTCAGGCTATGCCTTTTATAATTTTATTACTGAATTCTTCTTTTAACAGCCATACTTACAGTATTTTCTATTTCTTATTTTAAGAAATCTGTTCTTTAAAATCTGTGTAGTGTACTGTAACAAGATATATTTCGAGAAGGTGAGTATAATTGCTATGAGGATCAAAATACTCTGTAGAGAAGATATGTAAACTTTCTGGAAGTAAGAGTGAGTGTGTGTGTGTGTGTGTGTGTGTGTGTGTGTGTGTGTTTTCATACCAGCAAATGGTTCACTGGATAATTCTATGAAAGTCTTCTGAAAAACTTAATTGCTCGCATCCAGAGGGGCAAAAATGATACATGTGAACAATTTACACATCAAACTTCGTCTATAAGTAACCATCAAAATCACATGAGCAGAAATCTCCTTGTGTAAAATGGTTGCTTTCACTAAAACAGAAAGTTGATTTTGTATTCTCTCTTGCTTATTCCCTCTCAGCACAACAGCACAGCCTTAAGACACATGTGCATAGTCTGGGTCCATGGAAGCTTACTACAGCTATGTAGGGCTAATGTAAGAAAGGAAAGGTGCACAGCCTCATGCAAAACACATACCCCTATCCAGGGACGGGCATATGCTCATGAAACAAATTTTAAGGGCTCATCCATACTTCCTCTCTCCCCGCTGCTTTCCCAGACTGACGTTTGCTCTGATTTAGCACTAAAGAATGCATTTTCCCTTGGAAAGTAGCAAGGCAAGGGGAAAACAGCTCAAACCCATGCTTTCTAGGCATGGGATAAATGGAAGTGTTGACAAGCCCTTTTTGGATTTCATGCCACAGTCACAGAAACCTGTTCCTGGGAGAGGGCAAGAGAAACTCACATTAGGGTGCAAAACTGGCTGCTTTGTGCAAAGGATGGGAGTAACAATCATCGGAACGGCTGGAGAGATTTCTTGTGCACAGAAGAGATTTGGCCCTTGTGTCCATCCGATTTGGACCAGGTGTTTAGCTTTATATCTACTTCCTTAGCACAAGGAGGCTGAGATGGATCTGATGTTGAGAGTATAGAATCCTGTTCCTTCCAGGTATTTCATTCAGGTGCGGGTAGGCAGGGTTCAGGAATTAGCCTCTGGGCTCCTGGGTACTCCAGGCCTCAACTGGGGCAAAAGATGTACAAAGATGCTCTCGCTTCAATGGGCTCTTATTTCATTACCACGCCTGGAGGCTCAGATCTTTTGCTCCAATATCCAGCTTTATTGCAATTTATGACATTGTTCTGCAGCTGCTGCCTCCGTGCCTTGTTTTACTACATAGTGGACTTAGCTCCTGCTGTTGCTCAAGTGTCCTAGCCCTCCTGGTTTGATGCTCCTGACCATCTCAGAGGACCACATTGCATGACAAAGATCACATTACCCCATTACCTTAACACTTCTTCTATATAAAGCGTGCACACAAACACATGCACATAAACATGTCAAAATAGTTCCCCCTGGGCAAGAAATTATCCTTGCTAGGGCTCCAGCTCAGCACACCACTCCTCTTCTTTATATATGGACAGTCATATATGCAGCGAGCACACTTTCCCAGAAATTCAATGGAGCTTACTTCTGAGCAGAGATGTACAGGACTGCACCATCTGGAGGTGCACAAAATAGTGTCATTAAGGTTGCTTGGCAACGGCAATTGTGCATCTTCTCCGTTCAGAGCTTTCAAAATGGTCAAGGGTGAAACAAGACAGTGGCAAATATAGGGAAAGGGAGTAGGAATGGCAACTGCCCCCCCCCCAGTTGGTTTGTTGATTGTTGAATGTAATCCATGAGAAATTATTCAATTGTTCTATGTAAAAACTGCTCATTTCAAAAAAGGTTGCAGGTTGGATCAACACAATTTTGCTCTTCCGGTTATCTCCATTAACCTCCCATATTTCCTTCCTGGACACATGGAGGTAGCTTTGGGGATACCTGATACTGCCCTTTGGCTAGAGCTGGGAAGTGTCTATTTCCAAGGAGGGCAGCTATAATTGTTCAATTAACTGTAATCTAAATTTTAAACTTTGGGAAATTATGAGTGGCAAAGGATAATGCGATGGTTTGGGTAGGCAGCAGATAACACTAAGTTTAACGAATGTAGCAAACGCTACGACTGAACTTAATATTGCCACTGCATTTTGATGAAGATAATAAATTAAACCAAGAGAGCAAGAAACTGTGTGCATGGTATAAAGCTCACTTGAGAGCAGCAACAATCTAACGTGCAAAGGTCAGAGCTGTACAAAAAACAGATAGTACGCAGCCAAGGAAATCACTTTATCAGTTGGATACTAGAGACTGATTAAAGCTGCCACTGTCTGCAAAAAAAAGTCTCATGAATATAATATGGAAAAAGGAAATCAAGCACTACATCTCCAAGAATAGCTAATTCCCCCTCTAAATCTAAATGTTAAACATATTTAATCATAATCTATTTCAGAATCATTTACTTAAACCTTTTCTATACATAACCATATTGAAACCTAACGGGGCGGGGATCACTTTTGCCACCTTGATCGTATGATTTTAAAAGTGGCTGTGTTAATGATATTGTAAATCAGGCATAGGCAAACCTGGCCCTCCAGATGTTTAGGACTACAATTCCCATCATCCCTGACCACTGGTCCTGTTAGCTAGGGATGATGGGAGTTGTAGTCCCAAAACATCTGAAGGGCCAAGTTTGCTTATGCCTGTTGTAAATGTCCTTCCATCTATATACATAATTGGCTGTCTTCACTTCCATTGGAAATATACATTGATTTTTGAATGATCAGTGCCTAGGTCGGGGGCTCCTACCTGAGATCCAGATGGGCATGCAGTATCTTTTAGATGACCTAACTTTCAGGAACATCAAACACCATACAGCTTTCTGGGGAAGGAGCTATAAAAATCAATTACATCACATATCATAGGTTCTTTCAGAGCACAGGAAAAGCGTTTAAGATTCTGCCCAACTCAGGCATCCCCGTATAAATTATCCCTTGATAGTATTTCGATTTTCCTGTTTGTTTGTTTTTATTACCAGGGTTTGTGGAGGAGGAAGCTACCAGACTACTATATCTCTATCCTTTCACATATTTTAGTTTTATCTCCCTGAAATGATTGAACTTGAAAAAGAGTGAAGATTTTTACTAAAAAGGCGCTGCTTAATGAAGCTTGTTCCCCCCCCTTCAGCTAAAACACACACATACATATATAGGCTAGCTTGTAAATGCACTGCAAGGTATATTAAATGTGGAGCACTCTTCACTGTTGAGCCCAGTGAGGGATTTTTGCAGGAATATTATTGCCAGTGGTAGAGCATCTGCTTTGCATGAAAAAGCTCCCAGATTAGGCCCTGGTCATCTCAAGGGAGATGAGTCCTGCCCGAAATCCTGGAGAGGGGCTGCCAGTTGTACAGATGGCCATGAGTTGGATGCACCAATGATCTGATTTGGTATAAGGCAGCTTCCCATTTTCCTAGTTCAAACAGACAATTATTTTTTGTAGTTTTTCTGCTCCCTCCTTCCTTCAGTTGTTCACTTTCAGCCTCACCTTTCAGGTAAGCATGCTGAGTGAAGCATAGCAACAATTGGTAACTAGGCAGTGATAGCTAGAGAGTGCCATTTTCCCCACAACTGCACCTTGATGCTGGAAAAAAATGGCATGCTGTCATGTATTCAATTTTTGCTCATCTTTGACGTATACAAGGCACAGAAGTAAGCAATTCTACTTTGCTGCTAAGTTGAATGATAACTACCATACTTTTCCATCTATAAGACACCCCCTATTTATGGGGACTGAAATTGAAGAAAATGGGGGGGAGATGGCACAGAGTGGTCAAGCTTTTTGGGGGGAGATTACCCAGGGGTATTGAGCTTTTTAAAGGGGGGATTGCTAAAAACCGCTCACCCCCACACATTACAAAATCCGCCTCCCATCTGTCCCATCACCAATCACCCGCCCAACTGCCGGAGCGTCAGCCAATCAACACCACCCATTGACGCAGCCACCAATAACACGCACAATAGCCGCTGAGAGCCATGGCAGCAACCAATCAAACGTCCACGCTATGCACTAGCCATGTATAAGACGACAACAACTTTTTAGCATGATTTTTAAAGAAAAAAATATAGTCTTATACACAGAAAAGTATGGTAAGTACCACACTATTATGTATTTAATCTTTGTGTCTGCCCAAATCATCTCTAAAGGCTTGAGACCAGTTTACTTAAGGGGTCGCCTTACCCGTACATGTGAATTCTGTCTGTGAAATGTCATGCAGTGTCTACTCTCTGTTTGTAAGAAGTCATGCCTTCGTACTGCACCTGTACTGATGTGGAAACTGATGCAAAATGAACGGAGAACTGAACTTAAAACTGGGAGGTGGGGGGGGGGGAGAAACTGAAATTGACACATCCATCCATCTCTATCTTTTCCTCCCCTCTCTGGTTTGTTCTTTTAAGGCCTCTGTTATAGTCCCAATAGCAGTCAGTTGTTCACTGCAATATAAATTTAAATGAACTGGAGCTCCAATGAAAAATTGGGTTCCTTGCACTGACAAAAGGAACAGATTATTATTTTTTTGCATGTTTCAGAAACTTGCACCATGATTAAACGCCCATGCACATGATATGGATGGCAAAAGTTATTGTAAATTAATGCATGAAATGAAAAGCTGCAGCAAAAGCAAACTGTACATGTGTCAACCCATTACAGAATTTTTCAGTGAAGAGTAAAATGATAGGAAAGAGGGAACATAGTCAGTTTACAGAAGACTAATGAATCGGACGTCCATCCACTGCTATATATAATAAGGATCCATTAGGGGATAATTGCAACCTATATGTAGGATAAAACCAGGAGAGGAGATAAATCTAATATATAGCCACATATAAATGTTGCATAAAGCTTAACATTCACATGAGACCAAATCATATAATACAGCTGTAATTTCCCAAATTGTTGAATAGCCTGCTTTTTCTTATTTTAATCCATTGTATAGCCCTAATTCACTATTTGCCTCTATTTGCAGTGGGGGGGGGGCCAGTGGTTTTAACAGGAACAAAGTGATCTTTGGTGTTATAATTGAGCCATTAATGCAAAATGTATTTCATTAGCACTGTTGTCATCTCAATGAATAACCTAACATTGGCTGCATTAGAATTAGTGACTTGCATGTGGTAGTATAAGTTGAAAAACCATACTGAAAATGGAGAAAATGAATCTAAACATTATGTTCTTATCAAATGCATTCATTTTTCAATTTTAAAATGTTATTGGATTTTTTTGACATTAAGATGTGAGACTATTCCAATTATAATAGTGATACATTAATAGCGTGCTGGGAGCAAAAACACCATTAATAATGATTCAGCACTTATTTTCTTATTGCCCAGCTTTCTTTTAGATTGGGGGGGGGGGGAATGACATTTTAGTACTTATTTTGAAAAGCTATCATTTCCTTTCCATGTTGCCCCAGTTATTTTTCAATTCTGCAAATAAGTGTAATGGGGCCGGGCGGGAGGGTTTAGACCCTCTGCAGTATTTTTCAGGAAACCGTATCTGAACAGTTATGGAAAGAACAATATAATTTTATTGGATATTTAGAGTTAGAGATAAGACGCTATATATGCATGCACACAACTGTAAACAAAATGCAAATACATAGCCATGGGAAGCCCTGTCTGCTTTCAAGCAATGCTTCCCACTGATATAAAAAGAATTCCTCAGTGACCTCTGTCGAATTTATGTCACAGATGACATGTTTGCCGCTGAAAATTTTCCTTCAGCGCTATTAGAAAAAGCCTGTGCTGAGATTTCTGGGTGAACATGAGGTGACAGCATTGCTGTAGCAGAGGTGTGTTTTGACACTGCCTGTTTCCAGAGCAGCTATGCTCCTTGGCACTGCAGTTGCTTCCAGCTGTTGATTCCCCTTTTGTGTTAAATCATTAGAGAAGCTTCCGACAAACAGCATATTGATTCACAACACCTGTGCTTTCATATTTGGAGAATCCAACTTAAGTTCTTTTCCCCTTTCACATCTATTCCCCCTTATCCTACCTGAAAAACAAGTGCAGGTGCTTCATGAATATCTGCGAGGAAATCCAACAGCCATTTCCCCTCTGTCTTGCTAGCATGGGTTTAAGTGGGGAGAGGACAGTAGACCTAAATCTAATATTTTCTTAAAGCAATCTGAAATCAGTGTGGATATAATGCATTTAGTATAATTTATGCTAAATATTTATACTGAATACAGTATTTTGAATCTTACCACTATTTCCAATTACGCAGGGATCTACTTTTATATTCACATTTCATTTCTGAGGAATGTCTTCCTCAGTCTGTTCATATTTCTTACACTTAATCCGCCGTTATTTTGCTTTGTTTGTGACTCATGTACGCTTTGACTGCATTCTGCGATAGCTATCTTGGACATGGTCTTTTTAATTTCCAAACTGCCTGTGCAAGCTGTGGAAATCAAGTTGCTGGAAATGTTAAGAGAAAACCAACAAAGCTGACATTAGCATTTGCAAAGTCAAATCATGATGCAGAGATCTAGATTAAACAAGAAGCAATTTGTTTTAATTCAGAATGCTGCTTTTGCATTTCAGAGTTCTTCATTATCACAATATATCACAACATTATGCCGACAAGTGAGAATATACTTTTAGGGCGATTTCCTGTTGAGCTGCAGTTGTTGGAACCATTAAATGGATGCCGCAGTAGGGCTTGGAGCTTTATGGAAACACATTCCCAAATACAAAATAGGTGTGAGCTCTATTCTTTATGGACAGTTTGCATGCATTTTAATTTTGGCTTTTCCCGGCAAATTGCATGAAAGTATGGTCTTGCTTGGGGAGCACAGAACTAATGTAAGGCAGAGAAAGGATAAGTCTTGGCAGCTAAAGAGATTTTATATTGGAATGGAGGCTAGAAGAGTACAGAACAGTGACTGATGTTGAGGAAGAATTCAAGAGCCACACACTGTGCCATCAACAGGGGCATATCTTGGGGTTGGCTGCCACCAAGGGTGCAGGCGGGGAGAGCAAAAATTGTGCCTCTCTCAGCGCCTCAGGGGAATCCAGACACTGGCATGTGGAACCCCCTTCCCAAGCAATGATAGTTTGTGCAGCAGGGCTCCCCTTAAGGATGGCACTGCTTGGCCTTCCATCCTAACATGGCTCTCCACCCTCCACTCCCCCAGCTTGCCATGAGGCAGCCTTTCAGCAGATGTGGTGACTGAGATATGTCAAGCTAGGCTCTCAATTTACCACAGCCGAGTCACTTTTCCCTGGGTTCTTTCCTGCCTTGACCAACTTTCAGCTTGTGCACCGCAGCATGTTTACCAGACAGCAAGGGCCATTGACTAAAATGGGGCTTACTTTTGAATAAGGTGTGCACTGAGGTGCAACCTCCAAAACCAGTGCCTTTCTGGTGGTGCATTCTCAGAAGTAATGAAAAGGCAAGTGAGGTATTGTCAGAAGTTCTTGCCTCTGGCTTGCCAGATTTAGGCTGCAGTCCTGTGTACCCACTTTCCTGAGAGTAAGCACCACTGAATTGAGTGTGATTTACTTCTTAGTTTAAGAGTCATTTGGTAAATGAATTATGTCATGGGTTTTTTCCCCCTGGAGATGGCAGGGTGCTGATACATCTCCTTGCCAGGGGCACAAGGGAGTCTATGTACACCTCTGGCTATCAAAACCAGAAATAATAAATAATTTAGCAGAGCTGATAAAGCTGGAATTGTGAGCGGTGATACTAAAATCTAGGTCAGGTGGCTGCCAGCCAGGTTTGACCAAACCGGGGGCTTCATATTGCCTGCCAATCAAAGAGACCAATGCTGCTTCCTCTATTCCATCTTTATGAGGGCTTTATGACCCTTCACCAGTGGTGTTCCCAGGTAGTTCACTAAGCTAGGTCTCAGTCACAAACCATGAGTTCCTGCTAAAAGTCATGTAGTGTCTGGCACATAGGTGTTTTTTAATTTCTGATACATTAAAACATCCATTGTTTCATAGGCCAGAGGAAATGTAAATTAAACAAAAATGATAAAACAAAATCGAACAAATAAAATCAAACTAATGCCAGAGTACTCATTCGTCATGGAATAACTGCTCTTTTAATTAAATGGTAGCAGAAACATCACAGTGGTATGATCATTATATAATTAAAGTATAATACTCTGGCTACTTAAGATATATGAGATCCTCTTGCCAAGCAAACACTCCATATTTGTTATAACAATTAGGAACTCTGAACAAAACCATCAAGAGCGGATTTACTTAATTAATCATACAGCAAGCATTAATATAGCAGTATTATCCTAATATTAACATTTTTATACTGCTTAATTCACTATGGTACACTTTTTCCACTTCGTTTTCTGAGTGTGTAGTGGCATTGTCCATGCACCAGCTTTCAAGACAGGCTTGCCATGGTTCCTTGTTGATATGCTATAAAACGCAGTTACAGTGGTGCCTCGCAAGACGAAATTAATTCGTTCCGCGAGTTTTTTCGTCTAGCGAATTTTTCGTCTTGCGAAGCACGGTGTCGGGAAAGTTTTGGAAAAGCTTCAAAAATCACCAAAGTCTTCAAAAACCTCAAAAAAGGCTACCACACCGCGTTCTATGAGTTGCTCCTCGAAGTCAAGTCGCAACTGTATTAACGGTGTTAAGAAAAAGGAAATAAACTTGCAAGACGTTTTCGTCTTACGAAGCAAGCCCATAGGGAAATTTGTCTTGCGAAGCAGCTCAAAAAACGCAAAACCCTTTCATCTAGCGAGTTTTTCATCTTGCGAGGCATTCGTCTTAGGGGGCACCACTGTACATTGTTGCTCCATTTGTTAAGGTCATTTCTGCTTAACATTTTGCTTAGATCAGGATGCATATTGACATTGTGGAGCTTATGTAAATATTTCATACAGATGTAAAATGTTTCATGCATAGCTGATAGGCTACAGAACTTGAGTTGTTGCTTCCCACATGCCAAATGCCACAGCAATGGCCAGGGGTGGCTGGTCATATAATGACCGCACATTCTCAGTGGCCCCTTTTGCGAAATAAAAACACAAATTTAAAAAGCTGTATTTTACAGATGGCTGGCAGCACATGCGGGCATGCAAATCCTGTTATTTAAAATCCTTGCTGCACTGCCAGCCCTCTGGAAAATGAAACTGCTCTCTTTTAAATAGAGTGGGTGATACCAAAGAGAAAGATAAAAAAGTGAGTTCTACTGAGCCCTCTCCATCTTTTTACCGCCTACCCTCTATTTCCTTACTATTCATGATTTCTTAATAGGCACTCAGTCTCAGGCAAAACCAGCTCAAACTTGATGAGAGGCTGAACAATATTAAAATGCTCAGTTTTGACTTGTGTACGACAAAGATGAGGAACCAGACACTGTGCCTTATTTCGAGAAGATATTTGTTTCCATTTTAAAAATGCAGGAAGCAAGAGAGCTTCAAAATGACATTATAAGAAACTGTTTAAAGATCAGAGATTAGAACTTTAGTATTCTCAATGGAGCATGGGATAGTGGCAGCCAATTAATAATACACAGTCAATCAACTCATGCAAGCAGAAGATAAGGACACTTCAAAAATAATCAACTAACACTATCCATGAGAGAATAACAAAGAGATTCAGTAAATATTCCAAAGAAAAAGCAGTGCTAGAAAGTGTTAGCCAATAAATGAATAAATGCACTTTGAAAAAAGTAGAGATCCAGTGTAGCAAAGTGGCTAGAGTATTGGTGGTACCATAACTAGAGGGAACTAGGTTCAAATCCCCAATCAGCCATGAAGCTAACTGGGTGACCTTGGGCCAGTAACAATCTCTCAATCTGGCCTACGCCACAGAGCTGAAAAAAATGGAGGTGGGAAGAGAGGCATGAACGGCACTCTGAGCTCTTTGAAGGAAGGGCAGGATTAAAATATTATAATAATACAATGAAGTATTAGAACACAATATGGACACTTTTCAATGGCAAAGAGAAACTGCCAAGGTGATATTCAGCTATACAGAATTTACACTGGTCACTGCTGGCAACTTGTTTCCCAGTATGTATTCATCCCTGACTTATACAGAAACATTGCATACATGCTCTCAAGTCCTCATGGGATCTTTCATATCCCAGTTACATGTGTAAACGTAAGTTGTCTGAAATTATTCCCATCAGCCTATGATTAAAGAGGCTTCAGGTAGGTAGTAAGGAGACTGGAACCCTGTGGCATCATCCCATATACCAAAATCCACAGTGTGGAGCAGCAGGCCCTAGCAACACCTTCTGGGACTTTGCCCATGAGGGAGGGCCAGAATCACAGCAAAACAGTACTTAGTAATCCCAGAAGGGTACCATGGTTCATATACTGTTGAACTACTAAACCACTGAAAGATCCAGTATAATCACAGCAGTTACACTTTCCCTGTTTATCTACACCAAGGCAACTAAAACAATAATAAGCTTAACCCTCCCCTCTCTCCCGCAAAAAAACTGGAGTGCACTAGGCACAATGACCTTGGTCCCCAAAGACACATGGGACTGCTGTTTACCAGAGAGGTTGAACAACGATTTCATTAGAAACTTCAGTGTGCTCTTGCATTTTTAAGTGTACATTTTACAAGTTCAGTTACAGTATCACATTAATTCCTGCTTCCTTCACCAAATCTTTTTCCTGACAGCATTGATTTATCATTAACTTTAAAAGTGTTTCTTTGCCTAAAAACAAAGGAGGCGTTCCAAACAAGAAGGAAATAGCTATTTTCATTCAAAGTGGTAGGAAGCCACTTAGAATCTATCATCAATTCAAAGACGCTTTTGCCATCAGAAGAGTCAGATCATGTACAACATACAAAGAGTCAGATCACGTACAACATTCATGTAATGCAAGAAATGTAACCTTTAATAGAAGAGAAAGAGGAAGAAACATTCTCAACCATTAAGAAGCTCTGAATTCCCTTTAAGTAATTTCCTCCCAGGCATACTATACTTTCCCTAAAAGAAAGCCTTTTCAAAACATTGCTGAAGGCAATTCATTGCTCTGATACTATGCTTGATAGAAGTACATCATTTCATGCTGTGACTGCTGTAACTACAAATAGTTGTTGAGATTTCATAGCAGATGAGACACGTACTGTTTAAAAACCAACAGCAGGCTATTTGTATCATTATTTTTAAGTTTCTTAAAATCTGCTTGAAGGTATCAGTGGTGCGTTTCTCTTGCAGTAAGTACAGTCTTCTTCCAATTAACGTTGCTGTTAGTTTACATGGTCCAAATTATTTATTTGTTTAGTTATTTTATTTGCAAATTGCTTTCCATGAGGCACCCAAAAGTCATTCACAATATAATAAAACTGTTTTACATATATAAACACACACACAAACACACAAATATTGTCACTTCTAATCCAATACCAGTACGAACTGGAATGAAGAAATCCACATAGAAGGGTCTGTAGGATCATAGAATTCTAGAGCTGGAAGTGATGCTAAAGGCTACCTAGTTCCCTGAAAAGCAGGAATCACAGCAAAAATCTTTGACGGAAGGCCATCCAATCTCTGTTTAAAGGCCTCCAATGAAAGATTCAGTCCACCACCCTCTGAGGTAGTCGTTTCTACTGCCAAGCAGCTTTTACCAGCAGAAAGTTTTTCTAATGTTTAGTTAGAATTTCCTTTCTTCTAATTTGAATCCATTGATCTGTGCCCCACCCTCTGGAACAGCAGAAAAACAAACCTGCTCTATGTGACAGCCCTTCAGATAATCTGGCTATCACATCACCTCTCAATTTTCTCTTCACCAGGCTAAACATGCCCAACTACCTCAACAATACCTCGTAAGGCTTGGTTTCTTGTTGAAAGCGCAGAGGCCAAAAAGACAACAGAGAAGGTATCTTTCTGATATAATGGAGGGCGTTCCGTTGGTTAGACCCAATTATGACATCATGAGGAATGGACTTCCTGATAGGATGGTATCTGCAGGGTCCCGCAGAACACAGTAATCACTTGGGTACATACGGGATGAGAATATATTTAAGTAGCCTGGTCCTAAGCTGTTACACATACATATATGCTCCAAAATATTTTATAGCAGCCATATGAACAGCCCTGCAAATGTCAGTGTGAGTACGTAGATTCCTGAAAAACTATTACACATCCAGTCTGACTTGGGCATAATTTTCCTATGAACTCAACATGGAGGATCTACAGGACACTAGAAAGCTTGGTATAGGTATTCCAAGTCTGCCTGCAGTACCTCCCAACTGTGTGTGGCAGGGTTAGACTGGCCAAAGCTTCTCCTGGACGCTTTACCAGCAAGTGACATAAAACAGCTCTCTGTGAACAAACCTCTATTGCATCTCTCAGTAATGTTTGCACTAAGTGAAAAACCAGAGCTGCTGTCATCTATTTAACTAATCAGCAAGTATTGTTAAGTCTAGATTCATAAGCTCTGAATGTACTAAATTAGGTTTTATCATCAAGCCAGCTAGTTGCTCTCCTGCCTAACATACGAAGGTTGCAAAAGCCTTCCACAGGCAGTGCTGTGTTTAAATACTCTTTATTCAGACTGGTGCAAAATATCTATTCCTAGGATATTTAAAGAAACCATTAATAAATAATCCACAAAATATCTCTGCTGTCTTTCATCTTTGCAATTTTTTCATTCTCACCCCTCCTGGACAATTTGCCACTGGGCCAACAGTTTATCTCATGTGCAAGCAAATAGGGTATGCCTCTTTAAAATTGAGGACTATGTTTAGCAAAAAGTTCTAAGACTTTTAAGGCATATTTCTGGATAAAACACCACGAGGAATGGCAAATACCTGCTCCATCAATTATTATTCATCCCAAGGCAGTGCAATTATTTTCAAAGCTACACGTTCCTTTAAAATCCAATAAAGCAATTTTTGCTTTAATGAATTTACCCACTCAGCAGTATCTAGTGTAGCCAACCATTTTATATTATGGTTTCAGCTTGAAAAATGTTCCCAGGTATAATTGTTCCAAAGTGACTAAAAATATTTAACTGCTTAGGTGCACAGTCACAATACCTGCATAATGTTAAACAGAATCACATAATCTAAAGTGGCTATTTAGCCCTTGCATCTATCCAATCTATGTCACAGTGTGCCCCAGATCAAAGGCAGTTGCTCTCCATAATACTACCATTAGAACCAATATGAGTCATGTTTGCTCTTCTGTGCAAGTTTCAATCACCCAAAGTTATTTAATGATTTCTTTTTCAAAGAGCTTTTTCCTAGAGATAAACTTATCCATTTAGTAGCATTAAATACCAAGAGTATTTACCTACTAGTACAAAGAAGCTTTTGTAAAATTTATTGTTAATTTTATGCATCTGAGCCCGCTTACATTATTGTGACAAGATTGTTTGTTTATGTACAGCAAGCAGGGGATATGGGAAGTTGCATGTTTTAACAATTAGATACAGTTGTGATTAAGGCTGAAACTTCAAAAGGGAACAAACTGCAAGCTTTATTGTAGCAAACATTTGTTATTAAAAGAAACTTGGCTCAAGGGACTGAAAACAAGGGTGGTAAGACTGAAAAAACCTCTGTTATGAGAACCTATTGAAGAGGGAGGCTCGTCTTCTGCTCCACAGATCAAAAGGAGCTTAGATGTGACATAATTTAGATTTACAAAACAGAAAGTGTCAGATAAGAATGAAAGAAAGCTCTTCAAAGAAAGAGGTTAACATACAACAGCGTTCTCTTTGCAGCCATAAACAGCAAGTTATGTTCTCTGCTGTGACCTGTGGTTTTTCTTCTTTGACTAGATCATCATGGTCTGACAAGTTGATCTACGATTATACCAAGCTTCTGGGACTGAAAGTTCTTTTCTTGTTTGCTCATTCCTTCCATGTTTGTTCATTCTTGCCCTAGTCCCCATTCTGCTGTTGTTTTTGAGTTTTCAAATATCATCTTCATATTAATCATCACCACCACTCATCACACTCCCTCATCCATGTCTGAACTCAAAATTAGTTGTCAGATTGACTAGTGGTAATCTGTCTTCCTTCTTGCATTCAAAGTCCTCCATGGCTTTTCTCCTGCCTCTGCTCTTATATCACAGTACACACCTGCCCATGACCATCTTCAGCCACCCAAAAGTATTTTGTTTCCACTATTTTGCTCTTTTTAGACCTCATGCCTTAAACTGCCTTCCAGAACTTCTGTGCGATGCTACTTGTCTTACTTCTGACTTCAAATCCTCAAAATCCAACTTTATATTAAGCCTTTGGCACAACCCCTTATACCTCAGCCTCTGGAGAATCATAGAATCATAGAATTGTAGAGTACAGTGGTACCTCGGTTTAAGAACAGCCCTGTTTACAAAATATTCAGTATATGAACTCCGCAATACCGGAAGTAGTGTCCCGGTTAGCAAACTTTACCTCAGTTTACAAACAGAAGCCTAATAGTGGAAGGGCACCAGTGGTGGGAGGCCTCATTAGGGAAAGCCCCTCGGTTTAAGAATGGCTTTGGTTTAAGAATGGACTTCCGGAACGGATTAAGTTCATAAACCGAGGTACCACTGTATTAGAATTAGCAAGACCCTGGTTAGTGTCGCCATGCCCTCCTGCTTGGAAGTAGGCCTTTAAATTGCAGATTGGTTCACAAGGGGCCTATGCTCATTCACAATTGGATCCTGGGTGAGGCAGCAGACCTGTAATGTCTTACTGAAACCTGGGTGGGCAACACTGGGCAGATTCAATCTGACTCAGCTGTGCCTACCTGAGTATTTGGGTTTAGCACCAACACAGGCTGGAGGGAGACATCTCCACTTCTACCCTGCAGGCTAACTTTGACAGATGAGTAAAGCTCCCATCATCTCTTACCACAGTCTATTCTGCCCAAAGCATCCAGAGGGCACCAGTTTTGGGGAAAGCTGACCTAAGGAGTATGGTATATTCCCTGATTCCCAAAATCAAATATATATACGGTCACAACGAGCACATTCACACAAATTATTCACACAATTAAACCCAGAGTAACTTAGTGAATGGTCAAAATCTTGCTGCGAAATTAAAGGTTTAATTAGAGACAGACTATGGATCTGTTTTCTTCCCAGAGTAATCAGTTGCAGGGAAAAATGCTTGCACTGCAGGTGCACTGAAGGCTTTGAGCATCTGAGACTCCCTGCTGTACCACACAGATCGACAATTTCTCCTGCAATAATGGGACGCAAAAAAAAAAAAAAAAAAATTCTAACTCTTCTAAATCTTCCCCTCAACTAGGATAATCGAAATTAAAATCTAGCCTCAAAGCAAATAATTTATAACCATTTAAAGGCAAATGTGGGAGTGAAGGAGAAATCAAGGAAACAAGCAGAGTGTCAGTGCCATTAACAATTTTTGTAGCAGAGAGTCTGCAAAGATTACAATTTAAGGAAGGGGCACGAGTGGCATACCTGTAAGCACCCTCTGCTTAACAAACCTTTATCTTCACCAACTGTCACCCTAACACGTAAAAATAAAATACCTTAATGGATATCAAATGCGATTTAGCAACATTGTGTTTTTAAATACCAGTATGTAAAACAATAACAATTAACTAGCACTCAGTTTTTCAATGAAATAAAACAAGTATCTTTTTGTTACTCCATGGCCACAGATGAAACGCACCTAGTCTGGCCAGAAAATGACACCTTGCCTCTAATTTCTAAATAGCTTCCAAGGGACTGAGGTTAGAGACAGAATGATGTCAGTTTGCTTCTTTGGAGCACACCGCCCAAATTTTTAAATGGAAAGTCTGCCCCTGCTTTCAGTTACCGTACATTCATTATGTTGTGGCTGCTTAACTATCTAATCTCTACTTCACACTTTCTTTTTATCATAATCACTTTTAGTAACAATTCAAAGGCCTCCAGATATTGCTATCCAACTGGGTTATTAAAGCACACTAGCTATTGTTTTGGCCATGAACTGACCCCACTTTTCCCCAATTTATAGAAACCAAGTGTCATTCCATTCCCATCCCATGTCCCTCTAGGCCCTTCAGGTTCACAACCCTATCAGGCACTCCCACTAAATCTCCCTGAGTTAGACTCTGGCTGCTGCACCATAAACCACTGTATCCTCTTTCTGTGACAGTGATGACTGGGAGAGTAAAGGTAAAGGTAAAGGTACCCCTGACCTTAGGTCCAGTCGCGGATGACTCTGGGGTTGCGCCACTCATCTCGTTCTATAGGTCGAGGGAGCTGATGTTTTGTCCGCAGACAGCTCCCAGGTCATGTGGCCAGCATGACTAAGCCGCTTCTGGCGAACCAGAGCAGCGCACGGAAACACTGTTTACCTTCCTGCCAGAGTGGTACCTATTTATAAACTTGCACTTGACGTGCTTTCAAATTGCTAGGTGGGCAGGACCTGGGACCAACAACTGGAGCTCACCCCATCGTGAGGATTTGAACAGCCGACCTTCTGATTGTGTGATTTAGACCACAGTGCCACCCGCATCTGGGAGGGTAACAGTAGACAAACAGAGCATCTCAAGAACACTGGGACTGTTCTTCGGGGGGGGGGGGAAGCACTCCTTTCATGCATCCTCCTACCCCACCCCAAAAGAATTTAAAGGAGGTCTGAATAATAACCTGTCTCTGGCTGCCTTTACAAAATACATAAACATACACAAAACATAAAATTGATCAGTGCATGGAATTTTTTTGCAGGAAAATATAAATGATACTGCCACTCCAGTCTATCAGTTAAAAGTTCAGAAGCTTGTTACTAAACTATCAGTGAAATCTGGACATTTTATTGTTAAACTGTTATGTTGACTGTGGTTTGGCTGAGAAAACACAGCAGATTAGCCTGAACTGAGCCCAAGACAACTGCCAAATCCTCTATCCAGTAGCAGATGGTGCAAGAACTTTAGGAAGCCTTAAAAACAGGAACAGTTAACATTTTTTAATGTGGAGGCTACAGTTCCCATTTTAAAAACCAGCCAGTGGGCTGCACCACACGTGCACCCACTGTGCGTCATGCACATATGGTGGAATAAAAAATAATTCAGAAAGTGAAAATACATGCAAGAGCCACTTTAAACTCTTTCCTGCTAAAAATGCCACTTTAAACTCTGGCAATCATATGATACACAAGAAAAAAACAGTGTCAGTACTAGGTGCCGCACATTTTTAGCAAGGAGGTGCTCCATCTTCATTTCCTACTGTCCCATGCAATTATAGTCCCATGCATTTATACTTAATGATAAAAAATCAAAGTAGTTACAGTTGATGAACCGTAATTTTTCCAGCTGTTTTTATTGTTTGGCAGTTTTTGTTGTGTTTCAGGCACCAAGCCATAGGGATCCCCTGTCCTGTGGCTGCTGGTGCAAGGGATCTTGTTGGAGCATTGCTTTTCTCCCACATAGGCTAGGGCATTTCAGGAATAACTGTATTCTGTCCACAGCTTCTGATTCGCAATTCTATCTTGATTTCTCTTTATCATTACTTATGTCTGCCTAACCTGTTAGGTATGGATTCACAGATTTCCATATATAAATGTTACGCCTCGCACAGGGGAATGTCAACAGCCTTTCAAAGGTCTCTGTAATAATTTGCTGTTTGTTTGGGTGTGTGTTTTTTTAGACAATAAAGGGAGGTATTACCTGTCTGCATCCACCGTCACATCATGAACCCCTCTTTGAATAACATCTCGGGAGGCTGCTATGTCTGGAATTCGGTTCAAGCTTCTTGTATACAGGTTGAGTCCTCCATCTGTCATGTAACTGAAAATAAAAATATATAATTTTAATCATGAGAAAATGCCACCAGCTGGTGCTACCTATTTATATATAGCACTGTCAATGCAGCGCTGTGGCAGAGTGAAAGAAAGAGATGAAGTTTCTGAACTGCAGAATTTAAACTCTAAAGAAGGTTTTTACCAATTTCATCAAGGTGAACCTTACTAAAAACCAAACAAGATGTGAAGTGGTAGCTCTGTGTACAGGACATCTCATGATAACAGCAGTCAGCACAAAAGGGAAGAGCTATAACTCAGTAGTACAGCACATGCATTGTTTACAGAAAGCTCCAAGGTCTAAATCCTGGCAAAAGGATCAGGCAGAAAGATTCTTTTCTGTCCAATGCCCTCAAGTGCCACTGCTTGTTAGAGTAGATAACACTGGCATAGTTGGACAACCATTCTGGCCTAGCAGCTTCTCCCTTCCAGAATACTTATTTATGCTTCCCAGCAGTTAAGTGGGTGCTTAACCATCTCCCACTGTATTGATTTTCTTATTAAAGGCACACCTCCACAGCTGCTATTTGTTCCATGACAAAAACCATACGGGTACATGTATCATACATGGTGAAACCTCCTATACCATCACTGTTGTCCATATTTGAAGTGCCCCCTTCCAAAGCTGTCATGCCTAGTTTGCCCCTACGTCAGGAGAACAACTGCTTGAATTTTGTTGTAGCAAGGGAAGGAAGGAAGGACTGAGGAGGAGTTCCTACCTTGCAGATAAGGAATAGAGTAACACAGAGAACGGTAAACTGGTGTTACAGTAAACATACTCAAAAGTATCTATAAACATCGAACTGCAGATCTCTACAAAGGAAGCAGCCATACAGAACCACCGTAACTAGGAATGGATTGAGCTGTTCACTTGTCAGGTGGTACAGTCCTCTCACATGGAAAAGCACTTGACAGGAGACGCTTCCATGTGAAATGCGCTTGTCAAAATTTGCCGCCTCAGGCTTGAAAACTCTCCTTCCATCTAAAGTCAGTTTTGCTGGGGATGCAGTTATTCGACAGAAATGCTACAATATGACCAATTCCTATGTGAAAGCTGAGTTGGCCAACTCTGTGAGAATCTCAGTGAAGCAAATGAATGATGAAAGGGGGATAGGGTGGAATATACCCTTGAGTATACCCAGGACTCATACACTTAGTCCTGGTAAAGACAGATATCAGAAAAGTGAAAATGGAGGACCATAAATGGTGCCTTAATCTTTCTTTTATTATGATATATACACACAGCTGCCAACAACCAAAAGAAGGACTGACACACTAACTATACTGGCGCACACCTCTTGGACTAATTAAGGCCTATTCTTTATAGGATACAGGCAGGAGAAGGACTTCAGTGATAAGACCATATGTTCACCATCTCAGGTTCAATCCATTATAAGTTCAGACAAGGTTGTCATAGAATCAGAGCTGGAAGGGACCACAAAGGAATCATTTTGCCCAGCACAGGCCTCGAACCCACGACCATGAGATTAAGAGTCTCATACTCTACCAACTGAGCTATCCTGCAGGAGGCCAAGGACTCTTGTCCAAAATCCATGGAAAGGTGCTCTCTGTGGGTTTAAATTCTTTCCCATGTATTTGGCCCACCTGCATTTACAGTATATACTGGCACACCAGTGACAAACGGCATGGATGGGTTTGCTGCTTACTAAATTTTTGACAGTATTTAAAGGCGACATGGTGCACACATAACACTTTCATGGGGAGGCGGCTTTATCTATGGCCCGCATCCTATGCATATCTGGCCTCAATCACAAAATGAAGAGTCATGAAAGCACCGCATTCACCTAGACAGTCCAGCCTCATGCACCAGATAGAGATGACCTGCTTGAGAAACTGATGCGAGCTTGGTGACCACAGAATGATTACAATAATGGGAAGCTTACCTTGCTGTTATTTTTATATCATCTTATTTTGGTATGTATTGTTATCTGAATTGCTTCTTAGGGGGAATTTCTTTATTAGTCATTTTCAGAAAGTCTTGTGAATGAAATGGGGGCCAGTTTCCACACCAACCTATGGTATTTGAACTCCGAAGTCATATCTGTAGGCACTGGAACCACTTATGGATGTGATCTTGCACTCAGAAATGCAAACAAGAATGTTGCTTTCCAATGGATACAAGATGGTGTATATTGTATGATGCCTTCTGCCAAGGAGGGGAGGGAATGGGACTCGATTGCAGCCTTCATTCCTATAGAACTACAAAGGTAAGAAAATGGAGGAGAAGACTTCAAGACTCAAGACTTCAATGCATTTTGATTCTTACATGGTAATGCATTAGTGAAGAGGCTGAACCTCACAAGAAATAGGCCCCTCTTCCATTAATTCCTAATTACTGCTGGATTCTCATCCCCAAGTGTTTAAAGTAATTAAAGTGGGAATGAAAGAGGAAAGAGATAAGACTTGACATGCCTGAATGAAGCATGAATTTTCAGTGCTTATTATTCATTTTTTGCTCTTTATTCTAACGCAGAAATGGTACTTAAAAAATATTCTGGCCAAGAGCGCTGCTGCTTGCTACTATTTACCAAGTCATTCTCATTACGGATGTCAAAAGAGACAACTTAATTTATTCTCTAAGGTGATAAACTAATTAATACATATTTAGTCAAGCAGTACAAAAACTGTTAATCGGTATATGTCACAAGCAAAATATTCAAGAAAAAATTAGCTGAGATAGAAAGTCTCACACTGCTTTGAATGCTTTCACATGAGTCATTAAGTTGCATAGATGCACAAAGTTTCTTATACTAGATAGTGGCTGGATTTCAGGTGAGTGCGGTCTGCTTTTTTCTCATTTTTGAACCAGACTTCCAGGGTCCATCAGTCAGGACCAACCAGAAAATGCAAAAACAATGCTGGAGTATGACACTTGAAGAAACTTTCAGAGCTCAATTCTATGCATGCTTACATAGAAATCAGTGGCACCAAATTCCATGGAACTCTCAAATCCATGAGCAATCAGACATACAGCTCTATCCCAAGCAGATTTACTTGGAAATAAACACCACTTCTTTGAATGGGTCACACTTTGTCTTAGGAACACAGGCTTGCTTTTAGACATGGAGACTGAAATTCTCTAATTCTGATTTCAGTCTTTCATACTTTGAAAGGCAGACAAACACTCAACAACCTGACCATGGTATTCAACGCCAGCTGCAGCATCCTAATCAGACCCAAGGGAAGTCCCATATAGAGCACATTATAGCAGTCCAGCTGTGAGGACACCAACACATGAACTGCAGTGGTCAAGCTATTCTTGTCCAGGAAAGGGTGTAGTTGGCATACCAACCTAAGATAATGGGCAGTCCTTCGCACAGAGTTTTCCAGGGTCTGTAATAGGAAGGATGGACCTAGGGGCACCCCCAAACTTGTCCCTTCAGAGAGATTGCAACCTTGTCCAGAAGTGGAGAATTCCCTAACTCCTGAATATGGGAACCACTCACCCCACGGAGTCTCAATTTTACCATGATTCAATCTCTGTATTTTGACCCTTATCCAGCCCACCACTACAGCTAGCCACAAGTACAAAAGCATCCCCTGACTCAGATATAACAGGGGAAAAGGGGATGGGTGTCATCAGTATGATGATGATACAATGCCCTAAATCTCCTAATGGCCAACAGCTGATCACAGGGCAGTTTACAAAATAAACACACGAAAACACATAGCATAATTAAAAAACCATACCTCCCTCCAACACACAGTTTAGAAACCCATAGATTATTTAACACACACAAAAATTGCCACGACATGGACACATATTCTCCCCCAATGCTACTCTCTGAACCTATCCCCACAGGCAGAAGCAGAACCACTGCAACACAGTGCCACCAAGTCCCAAGTCATGAAAATAGTCCAGGAAGAAACCATGGTCACCAGTATTAAAAAACCACTGAGCAATCAAGAAGGAGCAACAAGGTCACATTCCCCTGCCCATCTCCTAAAGACCCAAACGTAATGATGTGAGAAATCTACCATTTGGATCAATTATAGTTTTTAACACACTCATCCTCTCTTATGTATCCCTGATGTAAACTGCTCTCTCCCTGACAGCTGCTACTAGCTCCTCTGACATCTGCTCTCAACACATGGGTGTCGGGGGCTGGACCAGCAATGCAGCCTTGCTTCTTTGCCCACCACTCTAGTGCCCTACACCGCTTCATAACAAATAGCCAGTTTGGATGAGGTTGATTTGGATTATAGAGAGGAAAGACTTAAAAAACCTCACCAATCATTAAAGCAGCTGTGTGGGGCAGATAATTAGTCCTTAATAAAAAAAAACCCCAAAACAGCAATCCTATTATGTTACATGTTGACTGACACTAAATCTGTAATTCTTATATGATATATGGATTACATTCTTGTAGAGTTCTTCCCTATGCATCAAAGCAGCCATGGAACTATGTCCAGGAGAACATCACACACCCATGTACTGAACATGAGAGCAACACCTATGCACTGAACATGAGTGATCTAAAGAGGAACTGAGGGCCTCTGTTTCTATGTCCTAGGAATCTAATGTATTCTGTAGAAAGGAAGCATAATATTGCCAACAGTGGTAACACTGGAAAGCAGGGGAAACCCTTTCATCATTTCCCATATAGGACATTATTATTATTATTATTATTATTATTATTATTATTATTATTATTATTATTTATTCTCAGCACGTACAACTCTTCGAGTAATGCAGTAAATATACACATTTCTGAGTAACAGTAAAAAGTAGAAAATAATTTGTTAATCTTTAAGGCGCAACAACTCTGTTTTGCTGCAACAGACTAATACAGCTATAAAAAGGTAAAGGTAAAGGTACCCCTGCCCGTACGGGCCAGTCGTGTCCGACTCTGGGGTTGTGCGCCCATCTCGCTTAAGAGGCCGGGGGCCAGCGCTGTCCGGAGACACTTCCGGGTCACGTGGCCAGCGTGACGAAGCTGCCCTGGCGAGCCAGCACCAGCGCAGCACACGGAAACGCCGTTTACCTTCCCACTATAAAGCGGTACCTATTTATCTACTTGCACTTAAGTGTGCTTTTGAACTGCTAGGTGGGCAGGAGCTGGGACTGAAAGACGGGAGCTCACCCCGCTGCGGGGATTCGAACCATCGACCATGCGATCGGCAAGTCCTAGGCGCTGAGGTTTTACCCACAGCGCCACCCGCATCCCTCTCTAGAACTCTATATACTATCTAGAACCCTCTATACTCTCTAGAAAAATATTAAAATATTGGTGACTATAAATCTATATCAGTGACCACTCAACAATGTGATGAATAACTCATCTATACCAGCATTTTGAAGATATCTATGTGGCCATTGTGGGAAAAACACTTGTGCTTAAACCTCCATCAAATTGCAAGCAGTACTGAAATTCAGAAGTGCCCCAAAGCAGTCCCTACTAGATAAAGTTAATAAATGATACCTTCCCATCTCTTGAGGTTATTCCTGTGGTCAGATATAAAATGCACAACCGATAAACGCCAGAAAAGCTTATTTCTCAATAGAATGAATCTGTCAGGTAGGTATTGAAATTTCACGCCTGTAAGAAACAGGTTTTTGTTTTCCCCCATTTAAAACACGTCTGCCATCTACCGACTGGAACAAAATAAACCTAGAGGGAATGGTGTGCACAGCAAAACAAAAACTTTGTTTGTAATCTCTTTCTCATTTAATTATCATTCATTCCAATGTGCTAAGATCATTATAGCACACACATTCCTTCTGTTTTTTGGCCCCTACTAAAATAAGGAACGCATCTACCATTAATGTTAAGAAGAGTATCTAATTCAGTCTTACACAGTTTCTAACTCACAAAACCAAACACCTGTCAAGAATGGTGGACCAGAATTGTTTCTACAGGGGCAGATTGACCTGATGCCCCACCACAAGGGTTATGCTAAACTTTTAGGCCTATATTTTTAAGCCATACACTGGGAGCTGGGGCAAGATAAGATACCCCAAGATTGGTGGCAAACGAATTTCCCTGAAGCATTTTTGTTTCCAGGGGGCTGGCCTAACTTAGCCTCAGACACATCAATAACACGAGATGACTGAGGGTTTTTCATTCTCTCTCTGCCTCTCCTTTCTCCATGACTTTAAAAGGACAAAAGAAAGATGGTGCATACCTTAGGGAGCATCACTATAATATATATTTCGGGGGCCAACCCACCCAGAAAATACATTTCGAATCATATGGTGCTTATAGTGGTCACATCAAACAAGAAGAACATTGTGTGTTATGTGAGGGTCTGGGGAAGCAAACACTTACCCGCTGTTGATGTCATCAGCACGGAGGCTCTTCCCAAGAATGTCCCCATCACTCATGTATCCTCCAACATCAACATCAGAGGAAATGTCCAGATCGCTACTTCCTTTTTCACTCATGTCTATCTGGGGTATGTTCCCAAGGCGAGAAACAGCTGCACGGCGAAGAGGCGTGGTATACATGAACCGAGAAGGGTCAGTATGGATAAAGCGACTAGCACCACTGCGAGGGTACCCTCCACCCAGGGAAGGAGCATCGCCTGCCTGGAGACGAGGACTAGCTTGTCCAAGCCTCCAGGTCACTGGAGAGGATCGGCTTGTCAAGCCTGGGATACTTCGCCCATTCACTTCGGTTGTCACAGTACTGTCAAATGTTGTCTCCAATGTGCTGTGAAGCAAAACAAAAACTGATGAACTGTGCTTTCTATACTTCTGAGCATAGGGAGGGGAGAGACAGTAAAAGTCAAAGCACAGAACAAAAACAAAGTTTATATTTAAGGCCATCACAGTCTGATGCGTTCATTTTCCTACAAGAACAAATCCTTTATTCAACACTTTCAAGGAAAGGATACTTTTTTGTTTCATCATTTTACTGCAGGTGGATTTTGAGAAGAAAGCAAGTGAATAAGTGTGGAAAATTAAAATGCAACTTCTCAGTGGAAAATGTGGGTCTTTCATACTCAATATACACAGAAGTTGCAGCTAATCTCATGGTGGCATTTTAGACAGCTTATCCATTTTTAGCATTTCGGCTGTAAATGAAAATGTTTTGTGGTTTAGATGGACAGTGGCCTTGACTGGATAATCCCAGTTTCTGATCTGTTCCATATCTTTCTTTCCTGCCAATCTGTCATTACTGCTGTACTATCACATGTCTCAGTATCCATAGGACATATGCCCATTTAGCATATGACCTATACTTGTAAAATCCAACATACATGGACCCATTTTGTGCAATTAGTATTTAGAAAAATATATGAGAGAATTGTCTGCATGGTTTGGGTCTATGTGTGTTGGATTTTACACATGTAGGACCTGTTAAAACTAATTCACTGAATTACGGCATGGAGTTTGGAAGAAGATGATGCAAGCCCCACCACACAAAGTGGTGTGTGTGTGTGTGTGTCCAACTCATCAGGAGGAAGGGTCATAGTTCAGAAGTAGAACACATATTTTGATGCAGAAAGTCTTGGGTTCTCCAGATAGGACTTGCTGAAATCCTGAAAAGTTCAGGTGTAAACAATGCTGAGCTAGAAGGACCAGGGGTCTGACTTGATAAAAAGGAGAGTCCTATGTACTTAAATCCCAGGATAAGGAGAGATGGGGGAAGAATGCCAGGTGAGTAGGGAGCAAAGGTGTGCTCTTGCTCCTATCTGTGAGCATGGGCTGGATTGCGTATTGACAGGCACTGCCCAATCTGACACATTTCATTCGTGGAATTTAAGGAGGCTGCTACTTAACTGGATAGCACTGACAATAAGAAAACTGGCAAAAATGAAACTGGGTGCACATCTTCAAGGTTTCTCCTCTCAAAACCCACACGCTTTCTGCTTCAACCCGTATATATTTAACCAATTGTTAAACAGTACCTGTGGCTTATTTGAGTTCCCCTAAGGCTTGACATAGTTTCTTCCAAGTTCTGCCTCAGATCTGCTATATTCTTTACAGTTCTCATTCTTCTAGCTTCAGGATCTTCCCCTGCAATGAAACAGTGTATATAGCTAACAATATACTGCAATAAATATCAGAAGAGATCTCCATCATCATTCCAATAACATATCTCTGAATCTTCTCTAATATGAAACAGACAATGACTTATAGCATGCAAAGTTATTTCATAACAGCAAATTAGCTGATGCTCTGTATGGGGGCAGTGTGGGGGTGGCAAAAAAAACAACACAGAAGTTCCTGTACTCACACCTTGAGAAAGTAAAAGGGCCTTTCCCCTCTTCCTGCACTCCCTCTACCCACTTTTCCACTGAATTTGTGAGGAATCTTTATTTAAAAAGTTGGTAATAAAAATTAAAACTACAGTTTTTAAAAAATCAAGATTTATAGATAATTTTGAAGGCTTTTGTTAAAAAGAATTAAAAATTAACACTGCTGTCAATCACAAAATGCCCAGTGTGGAGTGTATGATGTGGCAGGTATGGCATAGCACAACATTAGAGGTGCTTGCCTGCTGGGGTTTTTTGTGGCAGTCACACAATATTGATTTTACACACCCACACCCAGAGAGAGAGAGACCTTGTTGTCTACAAACCACAGGGAACATAACCTGGTTCCAGGGAAAATATACAAGGTGACCAACCACATTCTCTGCTGCACCAGCACGGAACACCCACATGCACTCAACATACATGACACCCGCCCTGTGGAACACCCTCCCATCAGATGTCAAAGAGATAAACAACTACCTGACATTTAGAATTAGGGAATTTTTAAATGTGCGAAGTTTTAATCTATTTTTAATTTTTTGTGGGAAGCCGCCCAGAGTGGCTGGGGAAACCCAGCCAGATGGGCGGGGTACAAATAATATATTATTATTATTATTATTATTATTATTATTATTATTATTATTATTATTATCATTATTATTATTATTCAGACCACAGACACACATGCATTGCCCTGTCTGTCTCTCACACAACCACACATATATGCCTCCTTTCCTCTCAGTCCAGGTGCACCTGTCCCTCTCTCTCACATACCACACATGCACACATACCTCCCCCCAACTTGCACACACAAACACGTATGCACATATCACATAGACCTTCCTCTCTGTCCAGGTGCACCTTCCCTCACTTCTGCAGACCTCACATACATAGTGTCTTTCCTCACATATGAACAAAGACCTCATATAGATGTTTTCTTCCTTTCCTCACCCACCCACCCCATATACAACCCTTCCGCTTTCAAACAAAGCACACATACATACCTGTGTCCATCATGCACACATGCTCACACAGACACACACACACATACTACATGAGCAGCAGCAGCACCCATTGAAAAGAGCACCTCCCTAGGGCAAAGGCAGCACTTGCCAGAAACTTCACCTCGCAGCCAGACCAAGGTAGCCTGAATATGCAGGACACCCCCACTCCATCCCAATTTCTTTTTTTAAGTGAGCACAGGAAAAAGGAGAAACCGCCTCTGGCTAGCAAGTAAGGGTGGGGGCCTCAGCTAGTGTTGCACGGGGGGGGGAGGGGAAGCACTGGGTACATACAAGCTTTAGACTCTATACATAAAATATATCCAGATTCAATAAACATGAGTATTCATGTAAAAAGTACACTTCAAAAATATACAAAATCTAAACTGCAACAACTTAATTCTAAACTCTCACTTGATTTTAAGACCTGCCAATTATTATTTATTTATTCTAGCAGCAACGTGTCAATTTCTATAGTATTTAATTGGAACGTGGGATTTACAGGCCAACAGAGCGCATTTTACTATATATTAATACCATTCCCTACCACACAGTTAAGGAGGCAACTTTGCAAGACTTCCTCCCAGGGGAGAGACTCCTTGAGTATTGAAGTTGTTCTGGGGTGGGTTTGGCCCTTAGCAGTCGGTGAGATTTTCTACCTGTATGTGCAGGTCATACTTGGCCACACATTTTATGCAAGAATGGCATAAGTTCTACCTTGTTATACTTTAATAAATATAACCTTTCCTTATCTTGACAAGCCTTCCTTCTGGTTTGTGTGCTCCATGAGATCAGGAATGTGTCATAGGCTTGCATACCCTTACTCCCACTCCTTCTCCTCCCTAATCCCCTGCTCCCCTCACCACAAGGAGGTATTAACAACTAAAATTGCATGGTAACAGAATCCCATCTTCAGGCAATTCTGTGATCTTTTTGCTCTGCCATTAAGTGCTCAACAGAGGGAAGAAAGCAGAGAATATGTGAGAGGACTCCGTGCGCCAAGGCCAGCTCATAAATATTGGAGAAGACATGATTTTCAGTACATATTTAAATGACCTTCATAAAATAAAATGATAGGGATGCTGACAGAGCGTGTAAATAATGGGTTTGTAATGTCATGTTTAACCTGCTTATGAGCCTCATTTCTGGCTCCTTGCTTGGTTCTGAACTTCAGTGGCAGAGCGTCATGCTCCGGCACCGGGGGGCAGAGAGCATGTGGGGGCAGGACTGGCGCACGTCCCAGGAATGTGATGCACCACCTGTAGGGGGTGGCATGCATCCTGGGGGCATGGAGTGCCGCCCGTAGGGGCATGGCGCCCGGCACGGGCAGGGGGGCAGCCGCGATGGCACCCTGCCGGGATCGCGCTACTGGGGGAGGTGCGCTCCCACAGCATGCCTCTTCCTCCACTAGTGCTGAGCTCACAGATGATGGGGTGGGTTCTGCAGCTTTCAGGGCTTCAATGGAGCAAACGTAAGCAAGGATGTGAAGAACTTTCATAAATCGTATGAAAACATGCCTGCACACATGCAAAGGTCAAACATGCTTAGAACACTAAAAAGAAAAGCAAAAAAAGCTAATCTTTTAAGGAATTCATACTTCTGACAATTCAGCTGCATACTGAGCTATAATGAGTTCGCGCATCTCTAGGAATTATGCCTCTCAAGATACCACCAAAGCATCAGCTTCTCTTTCTCCTGAGGATTGGTCCCTAGCTATCCTTGCTTAATGCCAAAACAGAGCCAAGAAAGATGCCTGTTGATTTTCAAATTCAACATCCCAACAGCTTTTGTGTGTAGAGATGCTCATATAGTGTGAAATATTATTGTTGTTTATCATTGTTATGATGCTTGGTTATAACTAACCTGCCACAAGAGTCAAATTTATTTGTGATCATGCACAGGAAAACCAGCTGTGTTTTTATAGCAACAAAAAGTAGGGAATGGAGTTGGTGCAAAGTATCTCTACAAGAAGAAGAATCTTATTAACTTCTGTATGAATAAATCAGAAGTTCATTACATATCACTATGTACACGGAAAATCAGAATAATTTGTGGGTGTTTAGATGACCGGAGGCAGGGATTTTACGCCAGTACTCATATTAATACATCATACACTTAGCGACTAAGAGTCTCCCCTAAGTCAGGCGTGGGAAACTTCTGTCCCTCTAGATATTGCTGAACTACAAATCCCATCTTCCCTGACCATGGTCCACGCTGCCTGAAGTGGATGGGAGCTGCAGTTCAGCAACATATGTCGGGGCCAAAGGTTCTCTATTCCTGTCCTATGTCCAAACATCTTCACATAGAGACAATGTGAGCATTATTGATTAGTCAGAAGGGTCCAGAAGGCCAAAAGGTAGATCAAGAGTAATATTGCTAATCAAATAAATAAAACAAATACAAAAGAAAAATGTGTATATTATTATTAAACTTGTATACCACCCTCCCTCCGTAGATCCCAGAGTGGTTCACAACAGAAAAATGCAAAAAGAGAACACAAAATACATAATCAAAAAACAAAACAAAAAAACCAATAACCCCTCCCACAAACACATTTGAAAGGACTTAGAATGTTAATCAGCCAAAGGTATGGTTGAAGAGGAACATTTTTGCCTGGGGCCTAAAGATATGTAATGAAGGGGCCAGAAATGCCTCTCTTGGGAGAGTACTCCACAAACAGGGAGCCACCACAGAAAAAGATCCGTTCTCATGTTGGCACCCTCTGGACCTCTCGTGGACAAGGCACACAAAGAAGCGTCTCAGATGAGGATCACAAGGTCCAGATCGGTTCATATAGGGAGAGGTGCTCCTGGAGGTTTTGTGGATCTGAGCCAGAGTCAAAACCAACACTTTGAATTACTGGCAGCCAGTGCAGCTGGGCAACGATTGGTGTAATATGTTCAAACTGCCTTGCCCCAATGAGCAACCTGGCCACTGAATTCTGCACCAGCTGAAGCTTCTGAACCATCTTCAGAGACAGCACTATGTATAATGTTGTTGCAGTGAGTTATCAGAGCATAGATGACAAATGTTAGGCCATCTCTGTCCATGCCACCTGAGCCTCAAGCAACAGCAAGGATCCAGAGGTACCCCAAAACTATGTACCCACTGCCTTCAAGAGCAGCCAACCCCCACATCCATCTGGCTTAGAGAACCACCTCCTAACCGTGTCTCAGTCTCATCTGAAATGTGCTTTAGTTTGTTGGATATAATCCAGTCCATTACCGAAGCAATCCAAATATGTTACAATTGTCCAGTCTGGAAGAAGTGCTAAACAATAGCCTGGGTAGCGTTAGGATCATGTGGTTCTCTCTGTTCTCTCCTTTTCCAGTATAGATGCAAGGAGGAGATTTTATTTTTTTTAAGGAATTGGATGCTTCCAATCACCACTTGCTGCTTCTTGGTTAGTGATTCCTGGTTTGTTTCACTAAACTACCATTTCAACTAGAGCTGTGCAAAAACAGATTTTCAAAATTATCCAATCTCTCTTTGTGGGCACATAAATTTGGGCAAACATGTCACAGAATTTTTCCAGTGGGCAACTTGGCTGTCAGTTTGCTTCCCCACAATACTCCAGATCAGTGTCATTCAAGGGGGCTTGGGGACACCACCACACACACACACACACACACACATTGTGTAAAATGTATGCAAACAGGCCTCCTATTCCTAGGAAATGTTTTCTGTGAATTTTCAGAACACCTCTAGTTTAAACTACTGGTTGCCCTTTATATTCACAACGAACTGCAGCTAGTTTTGAAACAGAAGCAGATGTTTCACATAGTCCTTTCACTGCCAACGTGGAGAATAGCGAAAGATGGAGCGTATGAACATAAGACTCACCCAGGCTCATTCCAGCACTGCTAAATTATGGTTTAGTATTATGTCCCATCTTACCCATTAAACAGTAATAAACAAGCCCAGAACAAAATAAATAGACGATTGTTACTTTAATCATCTGGATCCTGGGAGTGAGAGATAGAACCTTAAGCACCTTTATTGTTTAAAGGTACTAGACCAACAAGTTTCTCCTCTCTTCTATGGTACAAGGCAGCAACCAAATGGCAGCAATCAGAACATCAGAAAGCAGAAAGGATTTAGCTGAGTTCCAAACTGCATGAGTTGCATTTTCAGCATTTATGATGCCATGTCAATCCCAGGGTTCCTCTCTGATCATTTGTGCTCCTGGACAAAAATGGAATATAATCTTTATAAATAATTAAGTTGCTTCAGCGTAGCTAACATTAACAGTACCCCATACTTCGTGCTTCTGTTATGAAAGTTACATTTGTCACATTAAGGCCTGCAAGCAAGGGAGAATGGGGCTGGTTGAAAGCACCCTGCAAATGAAAATTAACATTCCACACATCAGGCATACATGTCAGAAAGAATAACAGGTAAAGTCTGGATTGAATGGATCTATAAGGTGCATGAGCTAGCAGGTAAGTTAATAAATCAAGCCAGTCACCCAGAACCAGTTACTTATGCCCACTAGCCTACTTCAGATACTGCATCCATTCTGGTTTCTGCAGTTTCATGACCAGGAGCATTCTTCCTGTACAGCTAGCATCCACTTAGCTAAAGGTAAAGGTAAAGGGACCCCTGACCGTGAGGTCCAGTCGCGAACGACTCTGGGGTTGCGGCGCTCATCTCGCTTTACTGGCCGAGGGAGCCGGTGTACAGCTTCCGGGTCATGTGGCCATCATGACTAAGCCGCTTCTGGCAAACCAGAGCAGCGCAGGGAAATGCCGTTTACCTTCCACCGGAGCAGTACCTATTTATCTACTTGCACTTTGTGCTTTCGAACTGCTAGGTTGGCAGGAGCAGGGACCGAGCAACAGGAGGTCACCCTGTCGTGGGGATTTGAACCACCGACCTTCTGATTGGCAAGCCCAGCAGCTCAGTGGTTTAACCTACAGTGTCACCCGTGTCCACTTAGTGGAGTCCTCAAAAGCAGAGGGTATTAGAAATCTTGCTTAGCATGGAGGAACTCACGAAATTGCCACATGTTTCTCTTTTTTGCAAATGTCAACAGCCCCGGCAAGAACACTCCCTGCCTCTCTCAAGTACATATTATAAGCTTCCAAGTCCCCGCCCTTTTTCTTTTTCCTTTTGATGAGCAAATAAACCCCCATTAATTGAAATGACCCACCTAGTCTCATATCATGTTACTGTGGGGTGTTCATCAAACTGTACAAATATGAAGACAACAAATAAGTTGGAGTTCAGTTTTTGCAAAAACCAAGTAGGGAGTTTGACAGTTCATGCTTACCATACATGGACTGCACATGCAATGCACATTGGAATGTAGGGAGCTGAGCTTATGGTCCTTGAAAGAAACTGGTGAATGGCTGCTGGTCCTTGAAAGAAACTGGTGAATGACATTTGCAGAGATACGGGGTTACATTTCATTTCCTACTGCATGGGTTTCTGATACAATCTACGTGTGCCAAAAATTCATGTCTTTTTCTCCAGATGGGAAAACTGAGGCATATGCAGCTATTAGCAGCCATGTTTATCTCATGCTGTTGCAATGTTATCTCATTAAAAAAATTCAACAGCCACCTTTATTCCATTACCATTTTACTTTAATATTAGTATAACATAAAACATTTCCTTCCTATCACCCATTGTAGTTAAATATAAAAGGCTTTGCATCATGACACAAGTCATCCATCTGTGAAAATATCACCCCACCCCACATTTGCCATGATTAAGAAAATGTGCTATCTGGCAAAAGTCATAGACAGAAACAGGGGTTTCTTCCAGGTCACACAACATATCAGTGGCAGAAAGAAACACAGATTACTTGATTTTACCAAGCCCATAATCTCTTGTTTAAATTCTGCTTAAATCACACCATACATAAAGCTTCAGTTTCAGTCCTAGCACAAGTATATGCCACAGGGAAATGAAGGAGGGAGGGGAGAGAGAGAGGTGGGGGGAAGAAGAAGAGGCACAGAGTTCCAAAAATTTAATTACATAAAACATCTGAATGCAGCACTTTGAGCAACCCACACTTCTGAGTGAAGGGAGATGAAAAGTACAGCCAGCTGCAGAGGAATCATTTGAAGTACCTATGGCTGTGGATTACCGATGCCTACTTGCCTTCACTGATGTAGCTCGTCTGTGAAGTCTTGGCACTCACAATTCTGCTCAAAGCGTGTATTTATGGGTAAGATTTCTGTAGGGAGCCTTATGGAGCTAGAGCAGAAAGTAGGCCATGGTACTGCCTAAATACATCAGACCTTATTAAGTTTGCTGGTTGCCTTATTTTTTATTATTGAAGTATCAAGGCATATTAATACTGGAAACGGAGAAATTGAGAATGAAGTGGCAAACTTACACAGGTACCTAGCCAGGAGAAGGATTTACATTCAATAAGGCCATTACATGTGGAGCAAACCACAGTCACACTCCATCACACCACCTTCCCTCAGATGGTAAAATGATAGTATGACTGCATGACACTCCCTTGTATGTATAAAACAATCACGAATGAAACAGGTTAAAATTCACAGCCTACCATCGCTTGTTGTTCTAAGGTCAGCTTTAGTGCAAATATGACCTATTGGGAAAATCATGTGCTGCCACAAGCATAGCTTTCAAAACAGATTATCTGAGTGGGTTTTTTTTAATATATAAAAAATGCAGTCACTTTATCTAAAAGGAAGGATAACATTCCACCGTGCAACACTGAACACGAACCCAGATGTGTCTTCCAAGATTACTATCACCAAAATCTCCTCCATGCAGATGTGCCAGTGCCTATAAAACTATCTGCCCATGCCATGCAGAAGTGAACTCACCCAAATAATCATTGTAAAGCACTTGCTCTAAGTCACCAAGCATTGTTATTATAACGTCCTCATCCAGCTGTGCTGTCCCCTCGCGTAAGCAACCTTCTTCCTCCTCCACCCAGTTCTTGCTGGTGAATCTAGGCTTAAAGGGCACTTTTTCATCACCCAATTTGCTCTTTTCTCCTTGGCCACATTCATCTGCAGAATAACCTCTGAGCCTTTTGCTTGACTTTCTGCCTCCGACAGGTGGTAGTTCTTCAGTTTCCCACAGTGACTTGTTGCTGGCATGGTAAAGGGAATGTGCTGATTTTGATAGCGCTTTGGAAAGCAATCTTCTGCTTCCAAGTTCTGTCTCCCCTTCATGATGAACCTGGCTAGACTTAGAAGCATTGCCAAACCAGTTTTCTCTGCATGAAAATCGCCTCTTTTCCCCTTCACTTAGGAGAGTAAGATTCGTCAAAGACCTCTGCTTCTGAAGGCGAGCACCCCCATTTTTTGCATCCTTGCCTCTGAACACCGAGAGTTCAGCAGGTCGTTGCATGATTTTAGCCAGAGATTCACTTCAAATTATGCTTCACATTTCCTAGATGCAGGGAAGGCAAGATCTTTTAAGCCGGTATCAGGAACGAACCTTTCAGCAGCGTACGATTTAGACAGCCTGCAGCTCTCCTCTCCACTGGTACCGAGAAACATAGCTTACACATCCAGTGTGCATGCTGCAAATGACTAGACAGGCATAGTCATATTGTCTGAATTTATGTCGGTTTTGATGCTAAGCCAGCTCTCTCCAGCCCTGTTAATCTGCAGTACTTACAGTCATTTTACTTGAATTTCCTTCAAGCAGAAGAGAGTTGATCAAACACTCGGCTCCAGCACAAAAGTAATCCTAAAAGCCAGCGACGCTTTCCTCTCTCCATCCAATCATCGGTTTCATCAGAGTGATGGACCTGCATCCCTTTCTACAGCTGCTGTATTCTGAAATCCAAAAGTACGGAGCAAGTGCAGACTACTGTGCTTCTCCCACGCTCTCCCGCTAGATCATGGCCGGTTGCTGTGCACAGATCTTTACTTTAGATGGGCTGATAGAGATGCAAGTGCAGCCTGCACGTCAGAGCTCAATAAGAGCCAAAATTAACCAGCGAAGCAAAGCACTGAAAAGGCTTCCTTGCATTTTAGTATTCAACCTGCATTCCCAGATCTATGACTGTTCTCTGCTACAGCAGTGGATGCTGCTGGCTGCCATGGCAGCAAACAGCCTAGCAAATTAAACCGGAAAGACCCAAGCCTCTGCCCAATTTTGTAATGCCAGGGGTTTTGAGGCACAGCTTAAGCCAAATGGGAGGTCCCAGCATTAGCTGCAGCACACCTTGAAATGGTATCTTTCACTGTACGGTAAGATTTAGAAAATGATTTCTGTCTTGCCGCTGCTATCCGTTATGCAGGCAATTAGAAGGAGATTTTCAAATGGTATTTGATTCTTGCAGTGCATGGTGAATACGCCTCTTCCCATAGCATAAGAAAGAATTTATCGGAGAAGAGTCTTTTTTTGTTTGTTTGATAGATCAGTTACTTATTATGTGAAGCATTTCATTTCCACCTTCAAAATAAAATGCTTTGGATTCTCAAACCACTAAGGGGTGATTCTAAATGTTCAAAGAAAAAAAAAATTCCCAATCTTCTGGGGGAAACTATTAAATTGAGTAGATCACCAGATATGAAATCTCAGTCGAGGTATGAAGCAAAGTACACAAGCTCTAAACATTTTTTTATACACAGTAGCATTAAAATGCAATGAGAAAGTATAATTAATAGCTATAAGGTAGTTTTTTCGCATAAATGAAACCTTGTGTTTAAGTATTACACAAAAATAATTGCATTTGCAAAAACTATAGCATTGAAAATTTCATCCAGCTCACAGAGGTATCTAAAGACCATAATGTCATTTGTCAGCATTCAGCCACACCTACAGAATAAACCTACAGAATAAATCTTAAACCTCTTCCTGCATTACAAAGAAGGAAATTGGGCAGATTATGTGCACTTTTATTAACACTTTGATAGATGGAAATAGCTCTAGTGATGCATTTTCACCAGGAAAATTTGGCTCAGTTATTTATGTATTTTGGCTAGTTAAACTTAGATACGCCCAAGTGCTCTGTTTGCTCTTACCAGTGTTTAAAAAAATGAGTTTAGCCCATGGTTTGAAATTGGTTTAAGATCCTAGTTGGTTCCACTCCCAGTAATCACAGTCTCCTATTTCAGAGTGAAATGGTAAAACTATGCTTAGCTAGTCGAGAAAATTTTCTATCATGGCACAATGAAAAGGAAGGAGGGAAATGACAATGCAAAGAAGAACATGCACACACCATCTTCATTTAACAAACCAAAAATATACACCTAGCCCACCATTAATATCATCAAATGATTAACACAATCAAACCCTAAGCCAAATTCCTACAACACACTAGAGAAACCTGACCTGCCTTCTTTGCATGGGAGTATTGCAAAATACGGCCTTTCTGCTAGCAGAATGAAAGCTTAAACGAGGCATAGGCTAGCTCCGGCCCTCCAGATGATTTGGAACTACAATTCCCATCATCCCTAGCTAACAGGACCAGTGGTTAGGGATCATGGGAATTGTAGTTTCACAACATCTGGAGGGCTGGAGTTTGCCTATGCCTGGCTTAAACACTACTCCAGGTACAACTGCTGAATGAAGGTAGCAGACCTCTCAATGAATAGCTGTTCCATATCTGAGAGGGGGGGGGGGAACTGGTACAGTTAAAGGCAGTTGGGAAAAGAAGGCACCCAAGCTACTTTAGTGTAGTGGTTAGAGTGCTGGACTAGGAGGCCTGGGAGACCAAGGTTGAAATCCCCACTCAGTCATGAAGCTCACTAGGCAACATTGGACCAGTCGCTGCCTCTCAGCCTAACCTACATCACAGGGCTGCCATGAGGATACCAATAAGGAGGAGGACCATGAAAGTTACATTGATCTCCTTGGAGGAAAAGTTGGATATAAATGAATAAATAATAGTTGGGCTTCAAAGATTCCATACCCAAATGTAATTTTAGGAATGTGTGCATGTGTGCTTCTAACAATGTACATTATGTTCAGGTCCTTTCTATATTTATTCAGTTCAGGTAATTCAGCCATGACTAATACATATACACCAGCCATACAAACATATTTTAAACTCAGGAAAAGAACCAACACAACATGTTAATACACAGCTGATGTTTTCTATTTATTTATTTTTAGACATTGCATTGAATACAGCCCAGTGGCATATATTCGTACATACACATTGCAGAATCCTTTTCCTTTTCCACATGGCAGTTGCCTTTGGACCACTCCAAGCAGATAATTTTAGAATCTGAACTAGGCCATACACTGCCATTGTCTCCTAGACCAACATAAATTTGTATCAAAAAGATGTTATGTAAGCATGTTCCAAGTACAAATGTTTACAATGTAATTTCAGTAGAAAAAAATACCCTTCCAAAACCAAAGAATGATCAATGTTTTGTAAAGCTGTTTCTTAAAAACAAATTTAACATGGAAGAATTACAGGTTCTTATCCACCTTGCCTCTGCATCAGTAGGACAGATCATGAGGATACTTGAAAGAGTGTTATGGTTACTGAGATTTTCTTGGTGTTAAACATTTTGGTCTAAAAGTCACAAGTTTGTATAAAACAGTGAAAGTTCTTCATGTAGGTAATGTAGCAAAGACCATATCCAAAATAGGATATTGATTTACTTGAACATTCTGGCACATAAGACATGACAAGACATGCAAACAGCTTACAAGGACCACCTACGTTATAACCTAGGTTATCCACTCTCATTTGCAGAGAAGTGTAAGAGTATATAAATATAATTTAAAGTACACACCTTCTGTTGCAACACATTGTGCCAATATTCAGCGCTAAAGAACGTTTTTAGTTTTACCACAGATTGCTTAGATTAAAATAATCAACACAATTAAATAACTACAACATTATTTTGCGACAATAATTCATAATGTTTCACAGTAACATGACCCTCAGCCTAACAAAACTCCTTAGATTTATGTAACACCCAGAGTGTGCTTTTCCCAACCAAGGCCTTCTGTTTCTGCTATGTCTAAATATGCTTTCATCTGCAAACATCAAAAATAGAGCTTGAGGTACAGGCAGAACTATCACTGAAAGGATAAATGCAGACAAACAGGAGATGGATTTTCCCCCACAGAAGACAAAAGCAACATCTTCAAAAGAAATGACAAAGATGATGATCTTTAGCATAGCAGTTTCTTAGGTGTTCCCAGATCAATCACCTTCTCTGACTTAGCAGCAATAGAATGCTAACTAGATCCTTTACCAAAACCTATCTTCACAATCCTTAAGCTTCAGAGGGGTTTAAAAGAAACAAAATCAAATAACATCCAATATACCTTAAAAACACAATTATGCAACCTCTTAAAAAATCGGCACAATGACAGAAATACTAAACATTACATTGCAGCTTCAGAAAACAGTATCAACCCTGGGGCCACAAACGTCCACTGTCTTCCAAGTGCCTGAAGGAAAACATAACAGTATGCCACCATCAGCATGATGTTAGCGCTGCTGATGGCAGTGGTACATATGTGCTAAAAGAAAATAAAAATACTAGGCTAAGGATAATGATGTTCTACGATTACTATTTTTTTCTGTAGATCTTGTTCTACTGAGAAAAAGCTGGTTGTCGGATACTCACTGGTGAATCAGTGCAATTTTGCCTATGTTCAAAGCCAATCCCATAAAGAACAGATAATTTTCTTTGTGTGGGGTTTTTTTTTGGTTTTTTTGCATTTTAGTAGGTCTGATGCTTGTTTGGATTAGCACAGTAACACTGAAGCAGGAGGAGGCAAAAAACAGAAATGTGGAGCACGGCATCATTTCAATTTCAAAAACCACTGAGGGACAATTTAAGCATGATTGCCCCCACACAGAGGCTACTGATTAGCACTTACAGCACAGTGCCAACCTTACACCTGGCAAGAGCAAGGTTTAAAAGGCTTTTAGTGTGCTGGCCTACACAAAGGCACCATCTACATGACAGTGCAACCACTTCCAGGGCTATACAACTCTGGAGTGCATCAAGCGCGTGGGGTGAGAGCCTTTCAAATGTTACACCCACCACATGGAGAACTGTCACTGGACGGTGCTTTTTGGCAACCACTCAAGGAAGAGAGCTACACTGTTCAAATCCACTATGAGTGACCTCCACAAGCAATTACATCTCCTGAGACATTTCCAGTACTGTGTATGATAAGATGTCAAATGGCTAACAATTTGCTAGCTGCTGTCCTTGCACATCAGATCATCAAAGCAGCAAAGTAACTGCAGATGCCAAAGGATGGCAGCATAAAAGACAAAAAAAAAACCCACAAGTATCAACAACAGGTATCACTTGATGGACAGTATTCCTAGGCTAATGAAATGTTACTGATATATGCAAACACCTGCCCCACGACTGAACCATCTTGAAACAGTGGACTGCAGATCTAGCATTTTCAGTCTTCTGTTCTAGCCAATAATCATCCTGTTCAACAAATGCATGCAACATTTTAGCCTTTTTTCTCACTCACTTGCTCACATTGCTGTAAGGCAATTATGAGTGACACACATCTGCTTTTCTTTTCTTTTTTAGTATTTCCAATATACCATGAGAGGATAACTGAACTGTCACTATAAATTCCTCAATCGAGTACCAGTGACATTCTGAAAAATGAGCCAGGAACTTGTCTGATCACACTCCTGTGTCCATTTCACCCTTCTGTGTCATTTTGGAGCAGAAATGTAAAACCCATTATGGTAAAAAAGGCTAGCTATTTGCTTACCTATGTGTCCATCTGCCTGATTATTTCTGCTAACTCCAATGTGGAGCATATACCATCTGTAGCAGCCCTACTGAAGCAGTTTTGTACGCATTTATTTTTACCTGGGTATTTTGAGCTTGCATATGCAAATTGACATGAGAAACTGACGTGAACATGCAACGTATTCAGAGGATGAGACAATGGGAGGAAGGGGAGGCCTACCTGTTTAGGATTAAAATGACACAGAGCAGGGCGGGAGACACACAATGGTATTTGAATTCTGGACATTTAGACAAAGCTCACCAATGGCCTAAACAGCCAAATGTTTAACTCATATTCTGAGAATATTTAAATCACTGTACAAATGAATACACAAGGCAGCATTTCTACTAGTGCAATCAAATGTTCTTCCCGCAGAAGAAAATTACCTGAAATTATGCCTGCTTTCAAAGAATGCTATTCCTCAAGCTTTTACTGGGGGGAGGGTGAGTTTGCTCCCCACCTCGCCTTCAGGAAGGAATGATGTACGCAGGGCGGACAGCATGCAGAGCTGACGGGAGTGCGGCTGTCTGCTTCATAAACTAGTCCTGTCCAATACTATTCCTCTCTCCCCATGGCATGCCTTCCCACCCACCTCTTGTCTAGTTGCAGCTAGTTTCTCATAATGAGGGCCGATGAGTCCTAAATTAACTGTTCGGCCCACACTCAGCACTGTTGTGCTAAGGAGGTGGTGCTGTTTTGGCCGATTGGCTTTGATCGCTTTCCTAGTGGATAGTGAGACACCACATAGGCAAATGCTTAATATCTGGTGAGCTCCTTGAGGCGCTGGTAGTATGAAGGGTTGCTAAGTCTCCAATCTCTTATTGCTGGTGAGCTTAAGAGGGTTCAGATATTGGCCCAGGGAGTTATCTTCTTGTTGAACAATGACCAGCAACAACAGAGGGAGCAAGCATGAGGTCCTTGGACTCCCTTTATGGATGCCTATGATAGGCACCATTCCCCTAAGGCTGAGTCACCTTGAGCCACATCAAAGTGTGGCCCAGATGGATGCTGAAATAAAAATGGTTCTAGCAGGCATCTAAAAGTAAAAGGTTCACAGATTGAAGCATTTAAGTAGGTGCATAGCATTATTGAAATCCTGAGTACCAGTTCTTTAAAACTAAAACTCATAGCCAGATACACACAAACACCAACCAAATGTCCCTAACGTGGTGACTGTAGATGCTAAAGTAGCATTCAGACAATGGATGGAATAGGGGGGGAAGGAAGGGGAGTTTGCTTCTCTAAAATTCTAAGGAAGTCACCTGCAATCTACCATAAACTTTACAGCACCTGCTTTGCATGCACAAGTCCCAGGTTCAATCCCCAGCATCTCCAGGTAAGGATGGGAGAGACCCTGCCTGAAAGCCTGGAGAGATGCTGCCAGCCATAAGGCAACTTCCCATGTTCCTATGATGTTTAAGTTGTGATTCCATGATGGTACACATCAGTTCCAGATAGGCCACTATGTCGGCTTTACTAGGGCTCCTGTGAGTTTGTGTGATTCGTCTAAGCCATAGAATCTTTACTGAGAATATTGAGATGACAGTCTTTGCGGATAAATCTAACTGGCATTGTGCTATAGCCACCAGGCATCCAGTAAACACTAGATTTTGGAAGGCATTATCAACATGCGTTGCATGTGTTATTCAAAAGACAACCATATCCATGGATCGCAGGGGGAAATGGGAAAATGTTCTACTAGGGGAGAGGAACTGGCTCTGCAGATCAATCGTAGTACACAGGCAGTGGTGGAGCTTCATGCTCCGGCACTGGGGGCGGAGAGCAGGCAGGGGCGTGGCATGCTGCCCGAAGGGGCGTGGCACTCAGCGCGCACGGGGTGGGGCCCCAGCTGCGATGTCACCCCACTGGGATCGCGATGCTGGGGGCGATGCGCTCCCCACGCCCCCCTCTTCCTCCGCCAGTGTACACAGAGCAATTCTATGCATATTTTCTCAGGAGTATAAGTCCTACAGTGCCACCAGAGCAAATTATTATCTTTCAATTTTTGTATTAAAATAAAAGTCAAATATAAGAAGAGGCCAGCAACTTGTTTCTTTTATTAGGACAATGGCCTAAGAAACCACAAAAGCAAACTGAAGACAATAGCTGGGAATGACATTTGAAAGTAAACTACAGGCAAGAAGAACCTGCTGCCCTCTAAATGCCTTTAGATTCCTACTCAGCCTCAACCAGCAAAGTCAATGATTAGGAATGATGGAGGGTGTAGTTCAACAACATCTGAAGAGCCACTGGTTCTCCGTCCCTTTCATATTGCCCCTGAATCTGGAGATCTGATTTAGTTATCATGCCTTTGAGGGACCCATTCTCCATGCATTTGTCTAATTACCGTTTGAAGCAATCGTAGTCAGCGGTCATCATCATTTCTCATGTCAGCAAATCCCATTAGGTAATCAAGATCTTATTTTCCTCTTTCTCCTGAATCTATGGCCTTTCAACTGCTTCAAAATCTAATGTTAAGCAAAAGTGGGGGAAACATTTCTACCCACCTTCTCCACATCTATTATGGCCCTTCTCAGTCCTTTCTTTTCTAAGATAAGGGAACAAAATGCTTTAGCCTTTCTTCAGGTGGAAGGTACTCAGATAATTCATGATATTTTTGGAACATTCTGGATTTAAGTGTTTCTGCTATAGTAGGGCTGCAACTGTACACTCAGAAGAGTACAGCAAGGATGAAGAACCTTTTTCAATCTGAAGGTGGCAAGGCTGTTGGGGGCCACATTCAGCAGTGGGGAGGGGCACACACACACACATACACACACACACACACCCCAAAAAAACCTTACATAGACACAGACAGACAACTATTACTCAGGGGATGCATATATTAAATTCTTAGTAAGTCCAATTAAGTTTCACCTTACATTTTCTCCACAGACTATCTCTCCTGAATGTGCAAAAGGCAAAAAGACCCCAGTAGTTCCAGAAAATTACAAATAACATTGATGCACGGCTGAACTGCAAGCCCTACCTTACAGCTATTCAAAACCTCAAAAGGGGGGGGGGGAGAGAGAAATGCAACTGCGCCTCAAAAACCGCATACAAGCAATTGCAGAATAATGGATACTTATTACATATTTGCAAGGAACACAAGCCTAGCACTTTGCTGAGACATTTCCCCTTCTGTTTTGATCTCTGCAACAGATCTTTGTGAGGAAGGAGTACAACTGCACATTTTGTACAACATCATCGTCTCCCCCCACTCTTCACCAGCTGTCTGATGAACAGTTGGTAGGTAGAAGGGGGCAAAGGAGACTGTATGCAATCTGATCCTTGGGCCGAGTATTCCCCATCCCCGGTGTACAAATCAAAGCTCCTCCTGAACCAAAAGCTAGCATTGGGCAAAGTGTTCAAAAGGAAGTCCATCAGTGACCTTCTAATCTAGCCACATACAGTGGAGGCAATAAAATAGCCAGAAATGTCAGTTAAAATATTTCTAATTAACTTTAGAATGTCTCTTTGCTAAGTAAGATTTACTTCTGAGTAAACTTTATAGCAGTATGTGAGTCACAGGGGAATCACAGTTCAGCTCTCACTGCACAGAACCTGCATTTTAATTCCACTCCCGCTTAACCAAGGAAACACAATGCTAAACAGATCTGGCAGAATCCTAAAAACCATGATTTAAAATTATTTTATTTTATTGAATTAATGATATAAATCAATCTGCCAATGATAATCCAAGACTTCAGGGTTAGGGCCTAGACCAGGCTTCCTCAAACTTGGCCCTCCGGATGTTTTAGGACTACAATTCCCATCATCTCTGACCACTGGTCTTGCTAACTAGGGATCATGGGAGTTGTAGGCCAAAAATATCTGGAGGGCCAAGTTTGAGGAAGCCTGGCCTAGACTGATTCAGGTAGCCATGTAGATATGCATACACAATTTGTATTTTTTAAAACATTCTTTAGAATATTTGTATACGGTATTTTATGTAAAGCACATCCAAATTGGTTCATCCAAATTTCAAAATAAAGCAGCAAAAAATAAAATACGCATTACTCACCAGATATTTCCTCTAGGCATTGTTTGGCAGTCTTACTATATGCCAGATCCATTTTTGTAGGACTGGTGCAGAAGTCAGCAGGTGGGAGAGAGGTACTGTCATTTTCTGAATGAGTTCTGAAATTAATCAAAGAGTTTCACTGTAGCACCTATAATAATCATAGCATTAACTGCCAAGTCCATGAATGGCAGAGTGGCACACATTTCATCAAAAGCCAGATTCTGGAAATGTCATTAGCACCTCTTTTCTTTTTTCTTTTTTTTCTTTTTGCATAACTTCATAGTGCTAAACTCTTCATCAGGACAGATAAGATTATATCCATATGTTGCAAGGGAGGAAAGTTTACATCTTTTTATATCACATATAACCAGACAAGGTGTCAAGGACTAAATGTCTTATCAAATTTCCCCTATAAGATGAAAGCTTAGTAGGAATGGAATGGGTACATCAATTTACTGGTTAGGACGTGCTTGGTTAACCAGGCACATGCTGGGAATGGCAAGTTTCTAAATGTTCTGCTGCTTTTGTGTCTCAGCTAAAGAATTATAAAGGGAAGAAGAAGAAGAAGAAGAAGAAGAAGAAGAAGAAGAAGAAGAAGAAGAAGAAGAAGAAGAAGAAGAATAGTAGTAGTAGTAGTAGTAGTAGTAGTAGTAGTAGTAGTAGTTTGGATTTGATATCCCGCTTTATCACTACCTGAAGGAGTCTCAAAGCGGCTGACATTCTCCTTTCCCTTCCTCCCCCACAACAAACACTCTGTGAGGTGAGTGGGGCTGAGAGACTTCAGAGAAGTGTGACTGGCCCAAGGTCACCCAGCAGCTGCATGTGGAGGAGCGGAGATGCGAACCCGGTTCCCCAGATTACGAGTCACCGCTCTTAACCACTACATCACACTGGCTCTCCCAGAAGCAAAACATTGCTGCCAAAGGCCAGGATTGGAAATAAACAAACCTTGGCTGTGGCTCCTGGTTAAGGTGGTGAGAGCTTAATCATGAGTCCAGGTTTGGCAGATACACTAAGTCAAACCATGGCTTAGCTGATGCATTACACTGAACCGAACCCAAAGGACATGGAAGGAGTAAAGCAACTGCGATCTCTTCCCCGGAGGTCGGCACACTTCCACAATCCTGGTAAACTACAGCTGCCTTACCATGATGTACAAACCAGGCCCGACTCACTCCATGTAGCTAAAAAATGCTTTCATTTCTTGAGTTTCACAACCACCACACAATCATGTAATTTTCAAAATTATATTAATTATATCATTAAAAAAATACTGTTGATGTTAATACACAGATTTTTTTTCCTAACTGATGTCTCAGTCCTCATACAGGTAATTTAAAGGCAAAATAGTAAGAAATGAGAACTTCATGAGAGGCAAAAAAAGAGAGCAAAACTGTTTTCCATGTCCCCTGCAAGTTACGTGTAATAATAAATGATAATTTCACACCTCGGACAATCGAAAGGCATTGATTTTTGCTTCTTCTGAAAACCCAAGGATTACATTTAGTCTGATTCGGAGAACTAGCTTGTTTTGTGAGTATTTGGCACTTTTTTAGCGCCTGATAAAAACAGAGCACACCTTGGAATGCTTTTCTAAAAGCATGTCTTTTAGAAAATAACAACCTGTCAGCTCTTTTGCTATGTTTACTACTTCCAAGTTGCTTATCTAATGGGTTTATTCAAAAGCATGCTGAAATGGATGAGGAAGCACACTGCAGAGCAGAATGCATGATCCTGATAATATTTTTAAAATGTTTAAAAGAGCATCATAAACAGAAAATGACATCTGATAAAATATACTGCGCTTGACTTTTGAATTTATTTTTTCAAGTTTCTGAGACGTAGTGATAAGTACTTTTTCATGTTTGGCTTTGGCCAATGCAATTATTAATTTACAGTAAACAAAGGTTTGGCAGCCATGACCTGAGGCAAATGGCCTAGTGCAGTTCTAATACTAAACAACAGCTTAATGTTGTGAGAATGAGCCAAAAAGAAACTTGAATTTCTGTGCCTCTGCTTTACTACTTCTTATTCTCCAAATCAGTGGTAAGGAAATTGAAAGAGTCCACCTTCAGTTTTGAATAAATCACAGTATCTCATTAACTCAGAATTCAGGAAACTGTGGCTAGTTTAACAAACCCAAATCGAACTGTGGCTTCAGATTCTAGTTTATTAACTAACCAAAATCAGAATAAACCACATTTTCCTGAGTTTGAACGTAACAGGAAACTGTGTTTTATTCAAAGCTGAAAGGGGGAGCATTCTTCTTCCCTCATATAAGCAGGAGGGATGGAGAGAGAGAGAGCAAGACTGAGGCTCACTGCAGAACATCTTTGGGAAACCAAACCATGTTTTTGGTGTCTGTACTGGCCCTCTATATTTCAAAGTTCTTAGCTTGTGATTTCCTGTTAACACAGACTCAAAGTATCTAGTTTCATAGAATAGAATGGGGTGACATATCTGTGGCCCTCCAAATGTTGCTGGTCAGCAATTCCCATCAGCTTGAGCCTACATTGCCAATGGTCAGGGATGATGGGAGACAGAGTATGGAAACATCCAACCTTGTGCTAGGAAGCTGCGGAGCTGTGCGCTGTGAGATGTTCTAAGGTGAGAAAGCCTCAGCTTAAGGAAAACTAGACATGATGCAAGCGATCCATGATTATGCTCTTCCATCATAAAAAAGAAGAAAAGCAGCCACACAAGAAGCTGAACCTCACTAGGAATGTGACATTGGGTGATGAGTTGAACTATTTCCATGCTATTTTCTCCCAGTTAAAATCTCAACCTCCTTCTGATGATTCTCTTTGCTCCACAGGGGAAAGTGTATGGGTAACTATATGGTACCTTAAGCTTTCCCAATGGAACTCATGAAAAGCTCTCAAAGGTTAATTTTCATGGGGAAAATGTTTCCAAGGCACAGCAGACCCAACCAGATTCACCTCCTCCCTGGCTGTTATTAATTTAAGCAAACACAATAGATCTTAATCACCATCTTCTGCATGATGTCTATTTTTGCCGTTAAAAGGCATAAACTTTCTGAGATGCAGTGCACTCAAACTAACAGCGGCATACTGAGTACAGAGATAGCCTGCTGGGTTGGGAAGACTACAGTGGCTTCTTATGAAATATGTTCTCTCTGATCACGTTGGAAAAGCCTCCCTGTTTTTCAAACATATTTCATTTTTAAACCAGTTGACCCATCAAACTCAAAATGCCCATTTATCCAATTGACTGGCTAAGTTATATAAGAAAATAGACTACCTTCGGCTATGTTATCTTTCTGGTCTGTGTACTGCATTCTGCCCTCAATTAACCCCTCTAACTTAAATGACTGTTCTTGCTAAATGAGGCTGCACTTAGCTGAGCACAGAAACCAAGCCATTGTATGTCTATCGTTAACAGCCATTATTCTGTGTCTGAACAACCTTTCCCACAGATATCAAAGATTTCCTTAGCTATTCTCTGACATTCCAAAAGCCATACAATTAATACGCCTTATACGGTTTGACAGGTTTCACTGCTTCAGTTGCCCTGAATGAATTCCAATGATTATTTGATTTTAAGGCTTGGGCATAGTATCAATATATCACAGTGTTAAATATTAGGGAAAACAAAATCCAGATTCACACTTTTGTACAATGAATTAAGAAATGTACAAAAGCGAAAATGGGAAAATATTCTTTTTTTATTTTTACCACCTACTTTAGCTCAGACTTGGCAGACCATTATTAAAGCACCACTTCAGCAATTATGCTTGAGCCAAAGATACAACCGTGAAAATATCTAGGTTAAATACTTTGGACTGTCTGTTGCTGGAAATCTTAGTGCTAGCTTTGACTGGCAGAGTTTGGCCTGCTGCCACTTCAATTTCGCAACAATGAATGTAAATGACATAAACTGTTAATTCGCTCTTGTGCTCATGCCTGTGATTTGCCATTTTAAGGACAGAGCAGCTTGTAATAAGCTTAGCATTATAATTCCTATGTTCACAGGCATACCAGCTAAGAAGCGGGTCTGGACTGAAAATGGTATTCAAATACTTGTGTAGACAAAAGAGAAGCTGCTTTCAAGGAGAAAGGGTTCAAACTGGCACCTAGCATCTGCACTGCACTCACATAGCCCACTACTCACTAAAGTGATATGCACTATAAAATAATACACTCCTCTCTCCAGAACTTTCCATTCAAAACAGAATATTTGTTTCCTTCAGTATGATTCATTGCTTCAGTCTAATCGAAAACCGGTTGCCTGAAGAATACATCAATAAGGGGAGAAGCAAGTGATGGATGAGTCTATAGCTTGGTCAACATTTTAAGGTGAACTAACTTACCATAATTCACACCTCTCAAGCTTCTTTAAAGCTTGCACTTCTCCAAACTTTGTGATCTAATTCTCAGTTCAAAACATGTGCAAAATGTCATGGCAAGATCCTAAAGTTATTTTAAAGCCCCATTCATGTATGATTTTTTTAAAAAGTAGATTTAGAGTGCATTAAATGCACCAAAAACTAAGGCAGCCCTGGACTAAGGCAGTATATGTTGGGAAAAAGCAGCAAGGCAAAAGCCAGCTCCAGATGGCTGGAATGCAAAACAGGATGTTGTGTTTTGCAGATGTACTGTTGGAGAAAAGGTGGAGCCTATTCTCTGTAGTGAGCACCGGATGTTAGCTCAGAGTGTCATGTGACCTGTGCTGGAAGTACAGGGGAGGAGTTGTGACTCTTCTGATGGAGACTGAAGGGTGCAGTCACATTTCTATGTACTGTTGAGTGACAGGAATAAAACATGTAGAAAGGACTCCTGTCTGTCTCATTTCTCCTCCCTGGGAGAATGCAGGGAGGGAGAGAGAAGCAGAGAAGCAGAGGGTGTGTTCTATCTCACGTCTAATGAGAAGAATCGCCGGGTTTGTTTACCTAGCCTGCCGGGGTCGCAGACGGACGGTAAACACAGTATCTCGCTCAACTGCCTCGGGGGAGGCCAGGTACCTCTGCCTGTGAGCCGAGATACTAATATATGGCAGCCTTCGGATGGTTGCGATTCATTGGACATCTGCATGAGAGGCTGGTGGATTTGTCCTCCTCTGCTCCAAGGGAGAAGGCAAGCGTCTGACAGAAGCCAGAGGCTGAACAGACCCAGAGGAAGGTGTTTCCCAAGCAACGGAGATCAAGGTATGCTGCATTTCGGGCGAAAAGTGTGAACGCAGGTTGATTAATTCCCTGGTTCACGGGAGCTCTGCGTTTGAAAAACAAAAGCTCCAGAAGGAAAGGCCTGCAGCTCAGAGGCTGAAGCCTGCATTCCACAAATTCCTGTGGTTAAAGATAAGAGGTCCTGAATGCACTCTTGCTACGTAACGGAAAGTTGGAAAGTTACTGGCATAGGGGCTGGACTGTGAGCCTGGGAAAAGCGAAACAAAGCCATAGAATGTTTTGGCTACACGTTTACGTGCTCTTGGAGGGACTTTCCATAGCAGCCAGAGTTTAGCTGCCAGGTGCAAAAGAGCGTAAACAACTTGCAGTTTGCCTGCCTGAGAAAAAAGGGAAAAAAACAACTGTTGGATTTTACAGCTTACTTGAGAGTGAGCTGGAGGCTTGGCTTCAAGATGGATGCCAAGAAAGGGGGAGCCCTGCCCTGTTCATCTCCCCTGACCAGAGACAGTTATTCATCATGGTCTGGATGGATAACTACCCCAGAAGGGGTGAGCCAAGATGATGCTGGCCAAGTTCTTAAGAGCTCATCGAAAGCTGAGGAGAGCTTTGACCCCAGAGGGGAGAGTGCAGGAACTGTGGCTGTTGGAACTATTGGTATTCCTGAACAAGGTGCAATGGGTGTTGCTGACAGGGGGAGGGAAGAACAGAATTCAAATCTCCCCACTGGTGAAGCTACTGGGAAGCATGGAGTAGCATTGAGCGCTGTCCGATGCTACAATTGTGGACAGACTGGGCATCTACAGCGGAGCTGTAGAAAGCCACGCCAGTCAAAAGGAGCGAAGAGCAGCTCCACGAAGCCTGAGGCGTCAGGCAAAAGCCGAACCAAGTACCAGGTGAAACCTGCAAAGGCTATGATGGCGAAAGGAACCACGCCAGATGTTGGGAACGCCTTCGTAATCGACACTGGATGTACAAAACATTTATGCCCGCACAGACAACTGTTTTCGACGTTAAAGAAGCAAAGCTTCACTGTGAAACAGGCCAACGGTCAAGAGTTGGAAGCGACTGGAATTGGAACTGTGTATCTTGAGAGTCTAAACTTGACTATAAGTGATGTTTACCTGGTTCCAGAACTGAAATTTAATCTGCTGAGCATGTCGCAGATTGCAAAGAAAGGACTGAAACTGTCCTATGATGCTAAAAGCTGCAAGATCTACAAAGATGGAGAACTGTTTCTTACTGCCAAAGAGAAAGATGGACTGTATTTGTTGACTTTTGATCAAAGTGATTACATGAAATGTAATTCTTCTGATTCTAACGAAATCTCTTTTGCAGGTGTGACCAGTGAGAGCACCAGGAAGGTGACCAAGAAGGTCAACAGAGCATTTCAGCGGGTGTATGCTGATGTGATTGGTCCTCTAGAACCATCTAGGGGCAATGCAAAATATTACCTTTTGTGTGTGGATTGTTTCACTAATTATTCTTGGGTGTATTTGATGGAGAAACCACAAGAAACTTTAGAAAAGTTTCAGGAGTTTTGTGACAAGGTTAAAAATATGCATGATGCTAACATTGATTGTCTTTTCACAGATGAGAAGCAAATTTTTCTGTTACAGAAGTTTCAGAAGTTCCTGGATGGAAAAGGGATAGACCACAAAGTTGCTGTTTCGACCGAAGCGTGGAACAGTGGGGTCTGTGTGAGGGTGAACAAAGAATTGCAAAAGGGGATGCATGCGCAATTGCTGAGTTCACATTTGGCACATGAATATTGGGCCGAATCTCTAGCGTCCTATCTTCATGTGTGGTTGAGAAAGGTCTCAACAGAGTTGGGATGTTCTCCTTTTGAGAAGCTGTTCAATAGAAAACCTTCTGTTGCCTATTTCAAGGTTTTCGGGTCTCATGTGAGAATGCCAAAGGCATTTTTGTGGGTTATGAAAAGGGTCTCTACAGAGTAATTTTGTCTGAATCTGGTCAGGTGATTCTCACAAAGTTCCTAGAGAGTGCTCCAGAGCAAGAGCGGGTAGTAGAACAAACATTTCCCACAGGAAACGATTCAGATGATGATGATGATGATTTTTCTGATGTCACAGATTACAGTGGTACTGATGATGACACTGATAGCTCAGAGAGTTCAGTTGTAACAGTCATTGAGAGAAAATCTCACACAATGGATAAACCTTCACAGATGAAGGAAGAACCACTGTTAGCCAATGCTACTGGTTCTCAACAAAGTCCAGAGGTTGAACCAGTGAGCACAGAGGATCAGAACCTCATACGCAGGTCTGAGAGAGTCACAAAGGGTGTACCACCAAAGAGGTACTCAAAAGAGTTTGCTAACTTAGCTGTTGCATGTGTTGCTATTGTTAACAACTCAAAGCAGGTTAAAGCAGTGTCTAAGTCAGAGACAAAGACACAACAGAGAGTAGCTAGCCAAGGTAATGCAGAAGCACTCATTCCTTGGAAGCCAGACAACCAGAGAGGTACACTGGTGAAACCAGTGGTGGGGAGTTCCAAGGGTGGAACTGAAACAACAGGGGACTGTTATATGTATAACAACTGTTTGTTTTCTTCTCTGGATCATGTTTTGCCAATTGATGCTTTTGGGGGAGGATGTTGGGAAAAAGCAGCAAGGCAAAAGCCAGCTCCAGATTGCTGGAATGCAAAACAGGATGTTATGTTTTGCAGATGTACTGTTGGAGAAAAGGTGGAGCCTATTCTCTGTACTGAGCACCGGATGTTAGCTCAGAGTGTCATGTGACCTGTGCTGGAAGTACAGGGGAGGAGTTGTGACTCTTCTGATGGAGACTGAAGGGTGCAGTCACATTTCTATGTACTGTTGAGTGACAGGAATAAAACATGTAGAAAGGACTCCTGTCTGTCTCATTTCTCCTCCCTGGGAGAATGCAGGGAGGGAGAGAGAAGCAGAGAAGCAGAGGGTGTGTTCTATCTCACGTCTAATGAGAAGAATCGCCGGGTTTGTTTACCTAGCCTGCCGGGGTCGCAGACGGACGGTAAACACAGTATCTCGCTCAACTGCCTCGGGGGAGGCCAGGTACCTCTGCCTGTGAGCCGAGATACTAACAGTATAGTCATTACAAATCCACTAAGATGTGTCCATGCACACCAAAGTCATGTGTGGTACATAAAGAGGGCTGGGGGGGGGGGAAGGAATGAACCAACTCTTTTGCTGTTTCTAAGAGGTTCCCTGCCTTGTCATCTAGAAGAAATCTTTTACTTGCCATAGGCTACTAGCGAAATAGTGGTTTACAAGCATGAACTGAGGATGTTCCATATATATGAGTATTAAAGCAGTTTTTGCTTAAATAAATTTGAAATGCAAATATGAAATTTATATCAATCAGTCTTCTCATTTGAATTACAAATGCATCTCTTCTGCATTAGTAACGATCAGCCTTTCAGATAAACAGCAAAAGAGAGGCTCACGCTGATCTTCAGCCTTAGAGAGTTTCGAACGGTTTGCTGGAATGAAATACCCAGAATATCTCCAACAGCCTTCTCTCTTATATTAAATGCGAAAATGAACTAAAAATGTATAATTATTCTGTTGATTTTTATCCTGAGAAAATTGAAGATACTGGCCACAAGGATCTAGGTGAGCAGAGCCAGCCAGCCAGCCAGCCAGCCAACCTCTCCACCCCACCAGGCTATGTATGTTTCAAGTGAGTGGGGATGTCATTCCATTCAGCTCTACTGGCTGAGCCAGCTGCTCTCACCAGATGGCACAAGCATCATTCGATTAGGGTTGTGCTCCCCATTCTACTTGCTATACATGCAGGTGGTAGGCCCATGGGGAGCTCCAAGGCTGGGGCTGAATGGACCTGGGATCCACTGAATCCCAAGGTTTGGTTGATGGCATTGAGGCTGATCCAGTGTGGGGTGGAGGGTAAGGATCAGGGGCGGAGGAAGGCGGGTGTGGTGGGGACTACCGGGTGTCACAACTGAGGGGGTGACAAAATGCTGGCCAGCACTCACCGCGGGGCCTGCGGCACGCCCGAGCCATGCGTCTCCCCTGGGAGTGACACGGTGGGTTGGGCGCCCACAGGCTCCACTCTGCCCTAAACAGTCCACTTGCCGCCTCCCCCTCAGCTGTAGGGCGGCTGAGTGGGAGGAGGCAGGCAGACTCCTTGGAGGCCCGGCAGAGCGTCCTGCCCTGGCTGGCCCTGCCCCTGGGCACATGCGCCGCCCCAGGCACCCAATCGGCTTGCTCCGCTGCTGGTAAGGACTGCAGCCTTAGAGAATGAGAGAAAGAAGCATATGCATTGGCCTGCAGAAACCAGGCTTTACTTTTTCAGTGCAGTCAAATGCAAGTTAACAGGTGTAGTAGGGAGACCTTAGACATAAAGCCAGTGTGTGAAAATCTCAGGTGCAAATCGGTGGTCAGCATGAGGATAGCTCACTGGGTAGCCATAGCAAACTGTAAAGCAGGATAAAATTTGCAAGGATAAAATGAAAGATAAACTGATATAAGCCATGAGCTTCTTAGAGGAAAGGGAGGGTAATACATAACAGTAGAATGCAATCACCTATCTTTCTGTTTTCTAAGATGCCCCACTTGGTTTTCATGTATATATTTATTACTATTAATATAGTAATAAATTACTATTAATATAGTCACCACTATTATTTTCATACCCATTTATGCTATTTCAAAACCTATCAAAGACTCATATGCATACCAGCATACAGAATCTACAAGTTAATTTTTAGCTGACAAAAACAGTTATTCAACTTAAATATATCCTATGATAACTGTGTGTTGGCTTCTTTAAAAAGCTTGAAACAGAACTTCATCCTTGTGAGTTTCCATTTCACGGAAGATCTAACTTTAAAATACTTAGCTACAACTTCTGTTTGTGGAAAACTGTGGGCTGCAAAAAGGTACATGATGCAAGAAGGTGCTGACAGGCCTGTGAGTTTTACTTCTAAATGCAGCACCATGAAAGGATAATGTAACATTGTCCCTACCATGTTCCCTGGAAGCGACATGGGGCCACTTGTTTCTGTGCTGCTCTTCGCATGATAGATAAAAAGAACTATCCAATCCAAAGATCATGTTGTTTTTAAATCTGCCTCCATATCTGTTACTGAGGTACTGAAGCAGCATATATATCCTGGCCTGAGATCCCAAACTTCCAATGTTTTTAATTTAAGAACAAAACAGAATGGCTTCTAGTCAAGGTGGATATGATTTGATTTAAGTAAGACTTGATTTAAATCTTTTACAGAAAAACTAATTCTTGCTGGTATAATCTTAGTATTTGCAACCAGATGAAGGTTTCATTTTCGGAATAATAAATTTTCAGAGTAGCTTTTACAGTCCTATTAAAAAATTACTGATTTGGTTATACTGTTAGAAATACATCAACAGATAATTATGAAATTATTGTGAGGTTTAATAAGTTAACTGTTTATATTTGGACAACTTTTCTGCTGTACTTTATTGGAAGTACATTTCCTAAATAACAATTGAAACAATTTAGTTAACTAAAACAATAACATTATAGGATATGTATCCATGTTTGTTAACTGATGTGGTTAAACAATTAGATTGAGTTTTAGCACACATGAAAAACTTAAAAGAAATCCTTATTTCATGATTAATAGCCTTTGGACTATAATGTAACTTAAATAGAAAACTATCTTTAGAAAGATTTTTAATAGACCAATCTTGGTCGATTAAAAATCTTTCTACAGATAGTTCTGAATGGAATAGACCAGGGGAGAAAACTCCCATGATTAACTTTTCTTAAGATGGTATTGCTGTGTGATCAGTTTTTTGCCATTGTTTTAAGCAACTGTGTTTTCTAAAATAATTAAATATATGGTGAAATATATTCAGATAAAACCACTTCTTTGAAAAATAGCTTGCCACACTTAGTTACAGAAAAAGTAGAAACTCGTCTTACCTATAAATAAATGGTGCTACTGTGGCCGTATTTGGGTGGCTGTATTGCTGTTGCTGAGGAAGTTGCACAATACTGCTTCCTGGTGCTTGCCCACTAGTTGCAGCAATGGAGAGAGCAGCAGACGAACTAGGGGTAAGAGCCGTACTAGATTCCTTTCCTTCAGAAGAGGGAAGACCAGAAGGAGTGTATGCTTTCTCATTACCTTGCGATTTTGCTGTTGACTGGGGTTGGTTCCCCTTTGCACTCCTCAATTTTTCCGCCTCTTTACTTCCTGAACATCCCGGTGAAGTACTTTGCTTTGATGTCGGTACTTTTGATCCAGGTTTTGGTATACCACTAGATGAAGGTATTAGACTTTCCTTCTTGGCTGATGCAGCCTTGTTCCCCTTGGGGATCAGGCTTGCAATTTTTGAGGTCTTTTTTGCAGGTGTCTCTGTGGCCTGGTCCTTCTCTTCCTTCGCCGTCTTCTCAGTGCAAACTTTGTTTTTGTCCCTGCTCTTTTCCTCTTTGTCCTTTGGCTGTAGCAAAGACTTTTTATTGCTGAGATTTTTGCTTCCAGCTTTTGGAGGGGTTAGTTTAGGTGATATTTTAGGGCTGCTGCTGCTGGTGGAGCCACCACTGTTGAGACCACCGCCGAAGCTGTCCATTTCACCACAATCTAAAAAGGCTTCTTCGTCTCTCCTGCTGTCGCTGGGACCTGAACTGGATGACAAGGGAGGCCGCAAAACAGTCCTAGCGTTAACCAACTTGAATTTCTCTAACATGGATTTCTGCCCAGATGAAGGAGTTTTGGGCCCTTCAGAAAGGGGTGGCTTAAGCCTATCTGAAGGTGGCGTAGGAGAGGTTGCGGGACTGGGCTGCTTGACAGACAGCATGGTAGAGGTGGCACTGTGTTTGACATTCATGGATTTGCTGCGCCAAGGCTTGCTGGCACTTGGAGAGGGGATGGCAGAGACCGGCTGCTGCCCAGTGCTGGTGGGATGCTGTACATTTCCATTCATGCCTGCAGATGGATGAGGACCTTTGGGTGATTCTGGTTTTGAAAGAGAAAAACACGAGGGCATTAAAATTGCAGAGCTCCCCAAACTATGCATTCCAAATGATGATGATGGATGATGACGATGATTTAAATTTGTATACTGCCCTATGCCTGCAGGTCTCAGGGAAGTTCTAACATAAAAACACACAATACATAATAAAAACAAAAACAATCCAATAATCTTTCAATTAGTTGCACAATTGAAAGCACTGTGGGAACTGAGCCTTCTAAAACATGTTCCCATTGACCTAGTTTAAATACGTAAGCCTACCCTCTTATCGTTTCTCCAAACTCGTCAGAAACTTAAGTACAGAAATACCTTTTGATTGCTTAAATTATTTTCCTCACAAATCATGCATTATAATTGCTGTTTTATGCTCAGCAAAAAGCGTTTTGGATTGGAGAAAGCTTCAGCCGCCCACGTATTAAAAGGCGCACCAGATTACAAAAGGATATGGCACTGGGCTGGTGGGTAACAGGAAGAGGAACATGAATCTGTAATTATTTCCTTAAAAAAATAAATGGATGAAACTAACAGCCTTGTCCTAGAAGCCTAGTGAGAAAGTGGATAATTGCATGCTGCAAACAGATTCAGAATATTGTCCTGGAACAGAAACCCAGGGTGATAACAGTGAGAAGGGTAACAGGAGGAATGAATCAAGATCTGAAATAATATTCTTATTGTGACATCCTAGAGGCCCTTTTGGCCACTACAGAGTCACCAAGGTCAACACAAGCCTATGTATCTGGTTTAACGGGATTGAAAGTGACAGACAGCACAGTAGGATAGGTCTGCCCCACTTGCCTCATGTAGGCTCCCTCTAGCTATGTCGGCACCAGCTATTTCCACCTGCACAGTCACATCCATCAAATCGGGGGTAAATTAAGGCTGACACTGACTGCTCTCTGGCCTGGTTAGATTAAGGTTACCAATACCTGGTATAAAAAATTCACCCCTGTGACCTTAACAGCAGCATGGAAGGATGGCATTCAGCAGGTGCATTTTATCTCGGGGCTTTAGCGCTATGACATGACTACTAAAGACATAAGGGCTCCTATGGGCAACATGATGGAAATATCAGAAAGGTCAGGTGTAAGATTTTGTATGCAAAAGGAGCTACACCAGAAATATTTGTAAGATAGAGGATAAGGGGAATAAATGAAGCTGAGTTGATAGAAGCAAGCACAGTATGGAAGTAAAGGAATAGCAGCGATGAAACAATACAAGAGTGGTGGTGGTGGTGTTTTCAGTGGTTTACCCAACAAATATATTGGTGGAATTGAATCTCAGTAATAAAAATAGGACAGGGCTAGAAATTACCTGAGCAGATGGTATCACTATAAATTAAATAAAGGGAACAATTGAATTGAATCAGAACAAGATTGAAATTTCCACAGGCCTCAAGCTTGAAAGGGATTGAGATAATTTAACTCCCATGTTTCTTTTTAATACTGATCATGCCAAAAAGCTTCAAGACTGAAGTGCTTAACAATATTAGGGATGCTTGAGAAATTAGTTTCCTGTGAATGTGACATGACCTGATCTCCACCATGTGGACTGATGCGTAGATTGGAATGTAAGTATCCTCTGAATGTTGCTCTCTGCCCCAAAATCATGCCAACATGCATTTGACCATGCACACTTCAGAATAAAATATGTTTAGAATTCCAGACACTGAGATACAGTATGCATTTATCTACATATTTTATCATGATATACGTTTTATAAGCGTATATGATCACCCCCTCCCCCCATTGCTGCTATTTAAAGTAGAAAAAAATAAGTACGAAAGGCAAGGCTACACATTTATTGTTTCCTATGTGTACATAATTTGGTTTGGAATAAACCAAGCAAATTTGGAAAACAAAGCAAAGATTTGGGAAAAGGAAGTGTTAAATAGTGATTACTCCATAGAAAACCACCAGTTATGTTTGCCCAACTACTGTACATAATTTAATTATTTAGATCACTTTTCCAGTTAGCTAAAAGGGATTTATAGCATGGATTTATGCTATTTAGTTCCACAGTATGTCAAAGAAAATACTCTTTCTGTATATGTAGCTAATGGTTTCAATTTGGAGCCCGTGACACAAATGGAAAAGCAAGCCTGAGGACCCAATAAAATAATCTGAGAATAATAGTTTGAAAAGAAATTGTAGCAGCATTTTTAAGTCCTGAAAGCAGAGATTATGGAACATTCTGCTTTTACACATTAAATCATATTTGTATATGGCTTTGCGAATCAGTGACTAGCTTCACCAAGAACCTACAAGGACTACCAGTTCAGTCTTCAAAATATTAGACTTGCATAGAGGGGCAGGAGTGTGCATTCAAGGAAACTCCATCCTCAATTGCCCAGCACCACAAACATGATAAGACATTCATGCCTCATCAGGATTTTCAGTTGTGTGGAGGTTTCTAAGCATCTTCCATCAAACACACACAGAAGTATCTCTCAATTTTTTAATTCAATGCACAAAGCTCTGAGAGAAGCCCTCACTGAAGGGGGAAATTAGGGCAGCGCTTATATTTGAAACCATTTTTTAGGATCCACTTTGTTCAGGAAAAGGTTTTCCTTTTTCAGGTTCAGCAACTCTGCAGATTGGGTTATGGAAAATGTCTGCAGGTTGCTCTAATTTAATAGCCAAGTGTCCCTGTAGTGCTGCATATGGTATTCTAAACCCCCTCCCCATTTTTTTATTTATCTACTGCAAATTTATTCTTACAGTAGTAGTAATGGGATTGATTTTGGCAAATAACAATATTAATCTTTAAGGGAAGCTTTTGATGCAAGGTTAATTGTACAGCTACTCAGCACAAACAGCATATGAAACCCATAAATTATTATGAGATCTGAAGTATTTTGAAGATTCTCTTATGGCATAAAGGAACAATCAAATTATGGATAGTCATGCAAATTAGAACCAACTGTTTTCCTTTAAGTCCTTTGTTGCTCTCCTGATATATACTACCAGTATATATATTACTACTGTTTATTTTTAAAGCCCACGATTAACCTAGCAATCAAAATGCATTACCTCTAAAGTATTATTAAGATTCCTTTACATCAGTAATTATTATGTTGGGTAACAAACATGATGTAACAGGTTCTCCTTCAATGTGTAAAGCGGGGTTGTCAACCTGGTCCCTTCCGCCCACTAGTGGGCGTTTCAGGATTTTAGGTGGGCGGTAGGGGGTTCTATGGCACAAGCTGAATCCTCCTTCCACTGAGCACTGGTGGGCGGTAAGGAAACGTTACCATCAAGAAAGATGCATTAGTGGGCGGTAGGTATAAAAAGGTTGACTACCCCTGGTCTAAACGATGCTCCATAGGCATCAAATTCTCTTTATTATGAGGTGGATCATAAACCATATTGAATCCTACCCAAAATAGGTAGAGAATAACAGATTGAACGCGATGATAAGTAATGAAGATGAAATGTTAATATTGCTTAAAGAAACATCCTTAGAGAAAAATACCACAATAAAACTTGCTTGGTACAGAAATTTGCAATGCCTATGTGAATTAATTCCTCCCCCACATCTAACTGAACGCTGGTGCTCATTCAATGACATCTACTCCCACCTTGTGGTAAAGCTGCTGCACATTACTTTTTAAAATGTTCTATTTTCCTGACCCCTGAGATGGGGGGGGGGGGGAGAATATTTCAGTGACTGAATATATCCAAGAATGATATTCCTGAAAGCAGAAGGTATATAATTTACCACAAGTGCAGAAGAGATGCTGCAAGTATCATCCTTGATGCAGGATGCTTTAAGACTACATTCAAAACTGAGCCATCACTGAGTGTCAGATTTCATGAAGTTTCCACTGCTTAGGACTGAAATCTACGCCCCAAAAACAGCTGCAGAAAATTTATATATATCCAACTGCAGCTCAAAACGTTAGACATCTTTTGCCAGAAATAAAAGGATCCTCAGAGCCCAATTGAAAACTCAACAATTATATTCTACTTATATTTCAGAATTAGTATTTTAAACATTTCATCTTTTTTTCCTGACTTGTGTAGAACCTTTACAGATTTGTATGCTCAGTAAGCCTGCCATCCATTCAAACACTTACCTTTTTCATTTCCATTTGCATATTGTGGAGGCTTGTTTTTGTCAATGCTATTAAAGCTCTGACTTCTCCGATTTAAATTTGAGGCTCCCTGGACTTTGGTACTGCTGCCTGCAGCTGGCACCCTTGAGGGCCCGGGAAGCCTAGAATAGCACAGTCAGAAATGAATTTCTTGCAAGTGCATATGAGACAGTTAACTTTTCAGTTGCAGAATAAATTCACAGAGCTGATCAACAATGGTTTTAAGGAAGGTAATGACAATGAACAACAACATAATTAATGGTTAGTTAGACCATGGACAAAAGGAACACCTTAAACGGTACAAAAGAGGGAAAATATGATATATACAGTCAGAGACAAACATATAAGGATCCTTTGCATTTTCCATTTACACTGCAAAAAAGATTCACCCATGTTTTTCCAGGAGCCATACAACTGTTTTATTCAAATATTTCAGTTCCATATATTTCTAAGATAAATATAACAAAGCTAAAACAACCCATGGAATACAGTTTAGTGGAAATATATACTCTAAACACAGTTTTGTAAATAAGCACCGTACTCCACGAGTACTTTATTTCTTCTTTTGTTCCAGAAACTCAGATATCTGCAGAAGGCATTAGATGGTAAGATGAGAAATTCAACATTTTACATTGCTCACATCTTCATTACTTCAAATGAAAACTCTTGAATTAAAGGGATCTGCTCAGGCTACATATTTCACTTGTTGGTATTTGCTGCCACCATCTGAAATATCCTGGGTATCAGAGTTAACAATAAAGATGCCACTCTCTGCAATAAGTACAGACTCACATTGTAATTATTTTGATTTGATTGTCTGGTGTGGAGATTAAGCAGTGTTGCGTTGTCTTACAAGCTGCCAATAAAAATAATTTGCTCTAGTTCAATGCACACAGTTGGTACCTCAACAGACTTAAGGACAGGTTAAATCAGGATTGTGAATGTTACCTAGAAGTAGGTGTTACTAGTTTAGGATATTTCAAACATTTGCATTGTGAAATGCTAATAGCTGCCACAGGGGGAGAAAAGAGAGAAAATGCAAGAAGAAAATGAAAGGGGGCATTTGTGTAAGAAAGGGCTTTGCTTACTATAGTGGCACATCAAGAAAGCATATTTCAATATAAAACTGCAGTTGTTTAACCACTATATCTCTATCTATGCAGGTCACCACTTTGTGAAGTAGGTAACTGGAAAATTGCGATGTTAGATGTCTAATAATCCATGTTACTTTTTAGTTTATTCTGGCTGTTGGCCTGTTCCTTTGGAGTCTGCACTGTCAGCAAATCTAAGCATACAAAACTTTATCATGGCCTATAAAATCAAGGTAAGACTGGGGGACTGTTAGTGAGTGGTTCCCTAGACCTCTGAGGGCACCGGTGCATAACTTAGGGGTACTTTGCTGTCAGCTTTGACTTGGGTCCCAGCTGTGCCCCTATCTGGGTGGGGATAGCCTAACACCTGTTGTTTATGCTCAAGTAACCGCTAGGTTAGATTACTGCAACACTTTATATACAGGGCTTTTTTCAGCTGGAAGTCACTGGAACTCAGTTCCAGCACCTCTCAGGTGGGTGCCATTGCCATTATAAGAGAACAAGGGAGGCATTCATGGTGAGTTCTGGCACCTCCTTTTCTAGAAAACTAGCACTGGATATGAAGGGCTACCTCTGAAAATGGGTTGGAAACTTCAACTGGTGCATTAGTTGGCAGTGAAATTGCTCATCGAGGGAAGACAGTTTGATTAAATTACACGGATCCTGGCCCAACTGCAGTAGCTGCCAGTTAGTATTCAGGCCCAATTCATAGTGCTGCTTTTGACCAATGAAGCCTTCATGGCTCAGGACTGAAATATTTCAAGGACCGTCTGTCCCCATATGGCCCACCTCAACCCAACCCTGCAATAATCATTTGAGACCCTTCTTCATGTGCCTCCTCCATGAGAGGTTTGGAGGGTGGCAACACCAGAACAAGCATTCTCTGTGTTGCCCCCCCCCTTTGGAATGGTGTCCCCAGGGAGGCTCATTTGGCACCATTACATACCTTTAGATACCACCAGGCAAAAATGTTTCTCTAGAACCAGACCTTTGGCTGATCTATGGGCTTTTAAATGTGTTTGTGGGAGGGATGTTATTGGCTTGTTTATGTTTTATTGTGTATTTTGGGTTCTCATTTTATATTGTGAACCACTCTGTGATCTTCAGATGAAGGGTGGTATACAAATTCAATTAACAACAACAACAACAAATCTATGGCTACTGATCCAGTCAATTTACAAATATACAAAAATGCATGTTTAAATTCAGTTGCTTGTACAGTGGTACCTCGGGTTAAGAACTTAATTCATTCTGGAGGTCTGTTCTTAACCTGAGGTACCACTTTAGCTAATGGGGCCTCCCACCACCGCCACATGATTTCTGTTCTTATCCTGAAGCAAAGTTCTTAACTTGAGGTACTATTTCTGGGTTAGCGGAGTCTGTAACCTAAAGCGTCTGTAACCTGAAGTGTCTGCAACCCGAAGTACCACTGTATTAATAACCATACTTCTCAGGTACTTCCCTTCCAGTTAAGAAAATGAGGCGGGAAACAGCCCAAAAGGGCCTTTGTAATACTTGAAAACAGATCTCAAGGCTATTGCCTCTCTCTCTCTCTCTCTCTCTCTCTCACACACACACGCACGCACACACACACACACAATTCATTCCATTTCCAGTCATTCTCCCACAGAATCATTTAAGCAACGAAGGAAATGCAAAGTATAAAGGAACAGGTAATTCACAAGGAACATACTTCTGGTCAAAAATGTACAAACACTGTTATAAATTTATATCATTAGACAAGAAACAGTTGTTAGAGCCCAGACATGATGAATTGTGAAGGAGACAAGAGAGCCTACAATAAATGCAGACTGAAAACCTATGACCACAGGTGCACAACAACTGTGCTTTGGTATAGCTCATTCCAGGCTATCACCAGCAGTTCAGCTTACAATAGAAAACTGATGCCATACATTGGATTACACAGCTGATAGTTCATTGTTAGCAATGAACTGCAAAGCAAATAATGTGAACAGTTTCATTTTTTAACTACACATAATCAACACGGACTGAACAAAACAAGAGGAGCTAGGAGTCCTCCTTTAGGAAGTAAATGCACAGATTTTAGTGTTTATAATATAGAAGTCACAATCAGTGGCGGAGGTAGAACAGGCAATCAACATGCAAGCCATCTAAGACTAAGATTTTGTTTCATTTAAAGACAATTCATTGTTTCAATTCATTTAATTCCTAGCTCCACACAAACAAAAGTTGTCCCTAACAGTAGAAATTTCACACAATACTTTATTAAATACATTTCAGGCTGAAGTAGTGCTAATTCTTCTACCCAAGTGGTTCTTAAACTATTTTCATAGGAAGCTGTAGCACTGAGTCAGACCTTTTAATTCAGTATCATCTACACTGGCTAGCAATGGCTGAGAGCTTCAGAATATTTACTAGCCCTGCCTGGAAACTCTGTGCTTTTACCACTGTGTTACAGCCCTTCCTGTCAGGGCTCCCTCAATGAAAAGACTGATAAAGGCATAAATACTCACTCATTGCTTTTCTGGTCTTACTATATTACCCTTGCAGTGCCCAGGCTGCATGTGATATCCACATTCTAGGGTTCAACTTACATAAAATGAGCAGCAGACCCCAATCTCTACACTAGCAATGAGGAATATAGGCAAGAATGGTCTGCACTAGACAGATTCTGACAATAACTTATGGGATGTTTTAAGTGGCAGTCTAATCAATGCAATAAAGAAGGGATCCAAAAGGTGAAGTTTTAGCATTATTGTTCTAATCCTTTCCCACACTAACAACCCTCCTGAACATGCTTACATTTTAAAATTTACAATTGTTTTCCACCAAGATAAACAGTATCATACAGTTCAATTTCTGCTCTATTGAGCTGGGCCAATAAACTGAAAAAACTGATTAGTAGAATTTATATTCACTTGTGAACCAAATTATGGGAGCAGACAGACATAACCTGAATACAGAGCTTGCAGTGGTGCTGTGATGTCACAACTGAGCCAATATATGTCCTTGACTACTACACCCCTTTTTTGATCATTCACTCGCTGCTAGCCTTCTTCAGCTGATTAAAAGCCACAAAGCTTTATTTAGCCAAGTACCTGAAATGGGATGCTTCCCAGCTCAGGCACTCAAGTGCATGATATGTTGTTAATTTTTTTCCAGACAGGCAGAGGAGGCACAGCAGAAGTTGGCAAAGAGTAAGGGGCAATGTGGGTAGGATTGACAGTGTGGATTTCATTGTATGATTCTCTATCAACAGTTCAGATGCAAAGTTTCCCCTGTGGCAGAGCTAAATAATATGCTTCAAGTCTGTCTCTAGACTGTGTGTTGAGCAAGAAGCATAAGAGCACTAAAATCCCTCTAGAAACTTGACAGCTCATTTAAATCAATTATTTTACATACGGTATGCTAAGTTGCAACACACAGATATCCCTACAGCTATTATACAAAGCTGTTATTTTTGCAGTCTTGGGCAAGGCTTTTCCACTGGCCAACTAAAAATTATGCAAAGCTTGCATTTAAAAGATATGGTGATAAAGGGTTGAATGTCTACTGTGGTTTAAAGAATAAAATGCCAGTGGGCAGTGACTCCATTAAGTATCACTAGCAAGCAATAAATTAGAGATGTTAACTGACCTAGAAGGCTTTTTTTGACTGGTTGCAATTCCACTGTGATTAGACTGAGTTGCATATCTGGCTGTCAGACTGTATGAGAAGAAACAGAGAAATTGAATTAACGAATTTTTTTTTTGAATATCCATAAAAAGTAAAAACTTACCACCAAATGATGACTTAATGTTATGCAAATAGAACATGGATAGAAAACAAATTAATCAAAGAATGCATTAAATGTAATGATTATACCATGAGTTTTCAAAGTACAGACTATGTTGTAATGCAAGGCATTGTAAACTGTCCCATCCACAGTTTCCCAGAGTGATAAAACCTATGGGAGTAAGATGTGGGAAAGGAATTGGACTGGACAGACTGGTGCAATGTGTGTACTAAGAAACCTCTATTATCTGTATTTCCTAAGACTAAGGAAATAACATTTAAGATCTTACACAGGTGGTACTTGACACCCCAGAGGTGCAACAGAAACAGTTCTCTATTTTCACCACACTGTTGAAGGAAATGTCGCTAGGCTGGAGCCTTCTACCATATGTGGTGGTTATTAGAAGCTATACACATGGTTTAAAAGACATTCTTACAAGAGATTACTCAACAGTCTTTGCACCCAATTAGCTCTGTTAGCCATTTTTGATGGGGAGAACAGGAACATTTCAATTGGCATTCAGTTGCACACAACTGGAAGAATTTCGACAATTTATCTAAAGACTGTGGGCGCCAACAAATCTGGTCAATTGTTCCTATAGAGAGATTTACCAAACAAGCTTTAGATGGAAAAAAAGACAACGATTTTATTGAGTTTTGGTAGGCATGTATTGCTTGTGTGAATAAGAATAAGTAAAACTCACAATTGCCAGCCCCACATGGTAATCTCTGGCAGAATGTTCTTGTTTAAGTCTTGCTTTTTTTTTTATTCAGGAGCAGAAAGGAGTGAGTGGGGGACTGGAGATACTACTTTTGTTTCTGTAATATTGTTCTTTATGTTGACCATGGTAAACTGTCAACATTCTAGCTGGGTTAAAACTCAAGATGTATCATTGCTGAGCAAATTCAGAGCTTAATGCAGATACAAATACTGGCACTGAACTTTGCAGTAGATGCCATAAAATTTTATCTAAGCATCCACTTTCAACACTAATTGAGGGTATCATCTTTGCTGAAGAAAGCCATTATTTATTGGGATGGGAAACTTGTGGCTTCCAGATGTTGTTGGACTCCAACCTCAATCAGCTCCAACCAGCAGGGCCAGTAGTTATGGATGATGGGAGCTTTAATCCAGCAACATCTGGTGGGCTGCAGTTTGCCCATTCCTGCTTCACAAGGACACCCAAAAGTATTAATGGGGACCATGTGTTACCGTCAAACTTCATTAAAAAGCACATTAAAGATTTTACACAGCATTTTAGGGCTGTTTTACTAAAATCAACTTTTTGTGTGAGAAGAACTAACCAGAATGACATTGTGTAGCAGACAAATCTACTTTCTCATTATATTATGACACATTGGTCCCACTGTTACTGTTCAACACTACTGGCTGGGAAACATGGACACAATGACGATGTGTTCTGTAAGCACAGCCTATGTTAGAAACATGCATAGCAATGATGCACAAAATGAAAATCAAAGGAAGGTGCTGGTGTTAGTAAAGAACATCGCATGGTTAATTCTAAGAGGTGATGATAGTGACAAGTGATGTGATGTGATTTGGGCAGGAATATATGACAAGGGATGTAACTAGACCACTTATAACTTTGTGAAACTGTTGCTGGACTGTATCACTTATTACAGTTGGGAATCACAAGACTGAATCCTTCATGCCACAGGTGCCTGACTTTTCCCGTTACACAAGTGAGAGCTTGCAAGAACAACACAATGGGGGGAATGCAGAATGGGAAGAACGCAATAAGGTGGTGCAGAGCTGGGCTTCATCTAGATTGTCCTAGCACTGCACAGCTAGTATTAACAGCATCAGAGAAAATACTGCTGCAATCCAGGGATTTGGAACCAAGTTCACATATACTGATTAGTGATGCTGTTGAAACTCAGCATTTGTCCATTTGGAAGTCAAATTCCATTTGTTCATAATTCCTGAATGTAATGTAATTCCAATGAACTATGTCAAAGTCTCTCTGGCAGACTAGGAAGCATACTTCTTGTCAGTAGTGGCTGGTGAGGCACTGTGGGTAGGACAGTTTTGTTGACTTCACTTCCCAATGCTGCACATCACTGTCATCACCAAGAGGGAGGTTGATATGGCAGCAGCAGTGGAGCCACTCTGACGCTCCTGCCATTACACTTGCACTGTGCTGAACTCCCCATCTATGGCCTGCTCATCCCCTTCTCAGTAACTGGCCTCAACATGCAACATTGGGAAGCCAAATCAGCAAACCATTCCAGTCTGTGCCACCCTGCCGACTGCTACTGGTTCTTGCCACCCACTTTCAAAGCAGGGCTAGAAATGCCCCTGGAAATGGTTCAATGTGATCAAATAGCATTATTTATTTTTCAGGGAACATGCAGAGGAAGAAGACTGTCCACATGGACCTATGGAGGCAACTATTTTACGCACACAGCCCAATTAAGCATCAGGAAATAAATGTTACATTATGACGTAAGTGCCATTTCCAGGGACATTTCTGGGCCTACTTTTAAATTATGTGCTCCCTAGTCTCCTAAAAGGGGCTTCTACATTTAAAGAAGTTAAATAAAATGGTTTAAAAGCACTCAGACAGCCTCACAATACTGCAAGTTTAAATTTGAAGATACTTCAACATTTTGAACTATCAAAAGAACTTTTGGCAAAGTTGTAATGTTGGATTTGTTACTTGGCAAGAAAATTACCCTTTTTGATTAAGCAAGTTCACCCTTCACACTAATATTGAGGGGTGAACTCTGGAAACTGTCAGAGAAAGAGAAATCAATGGGCATGGTCAAAGTTTTGTCTGGACTTTGTTAATTTTTCCCAGCAGCAGCATGAGACGGTAATATGGAGTGGAGATAAGGGGTGAATAGGAGAGGCAAGGCTGACAACTTGGAACAGCATTCACTTTGAGGCTATGCTTGCCTGTTGGAAAAGTGAAACAAGTAAAAAGGGCTGCAATTTTGGTGTAAGCCAAATCACTTGGCATTATGAATATAAAAATGATGACTATTAGTTTCTATGTGATAGGCTGGCATTATTCCCCAGTCTCTTCCTGGAAGCAAGAATGGTTCTATGTGGAAAATGGAAAAAGTACTTTGAGTGACTCACAAAGGCAGCTAGCTACTTACTGAAAAGTGACTTGAGAAAAAGTTTAGATTGCAGTGCAATAATAGACTACTCATTTCATCAACAGACACCACTAAACTCATGTCATCAAGAATCATAAGGGAAGAATACTAGCCTGTGGTGAATACTAAAGCTAATAGTGAAGCCTGTGATTTATTATTGAAGCCTTAGGTAATAAAGCAAATAGTATAGTCCTTTATTGGATTAAAAACAGGTTGCAAAGCATGCAGATATGCCAATGATCTGAAAAGTCAAATATGTTGTTAATTGTAGGAGCAATTTTGTCTTATATGGGAAGAAAATCCCCAAACTAACCATAAAGCTCAAAAAAACTTAAGCATATTATTTTTCTCTTTTAATTTCCAACACTTTTAATGAGATCTCACATGCATAGCTTATATAAAAGTGATACAATATGAAAATATGGTTAGGTCACTGAGGGATATGGTTAGGTCACTGAGGGAAAAATATATGGCAAGAGACAGTATTCAAAACAAAATAATAAGAATGCATACCATTACCAGATCTGCATGTGAACTCGTATCTTACATTCATGTTCACAGAACAATTATACTGGAGACAACTGAGTGCCACAGAGGTTATCGCAAGAAACAGGAATGCTTTAGAAATGCTAACATTGTCCTGCTTACTTGGCAAAATTAGCAAGAGCCAAAATGCACAAACTGGTGGACGCAGAGTAAAATTGTTTTGCTTATCTTGCACATGACAGTTGTTGATCTCAACACAGTCCAGCATTCACAGCAACCAACTAAATGCCTAGCCAAGACATGAGGAAAAGAGCCCTCTGTTGTAAGGCCATTACTTTACCTAGCTCTGTATTGTCTACACAACTGCTTGGCAGTGGCTCTTCAGGGTTTCAAATAGTCATCCCTTCCCAGCCCCTGCCTAGGGAAGCCAGGAATTGGCTACAGCCTCTGTCCTGCTGGATAAATTTGTCTACAAGTAACATCCTCCAAACAGTCACGTTTGTAACAGTATTTATGCACACAGTCATAATTGTAATCCTAGTAGTTATTTTGTTTATTTAACATGTGCATGTTGAGGTGTAGGAACCTGTGCCCCCACCCAAAAAATGTAAAGGTTCCAGGCTTTCAGCAACCCCAGGTAGTATTGACAACAGTCATGGATAATGGGGGCTGCAGTCTGTCAACATCTGGTTGGGTTTCCTACTGCATTCGACTCCTTCCTTAAAGACTACAACATCAGAACCGGTCAGTACCAGTCAGTACAATGTACTTGGATATGTTAGACATATTGGACAAAGTCCACCACAAAAGGCTCCTAGGGAAACTCATGGGACAGAATGAAAATGGATTATCCTATTGACTGAGACCTTAAAAGTTAATAACCAAAATTAGGAAATAAAGAGTAGGCAGAGGGGACCCAGCACCCTTAATCTTTGACCTCTATCCATGCTGGCTGAGGCTGATGGGAGCTAGATTCCAACATCTGGAGAGCCACAGGTAGTCCACCCATGATAAAAGCAATTCACTCAATGAACCTAATCTATAAATACGGAAATTTGTTATTTCTTTTTAGTATCCAGCAGGTAAGGTGGTAGATGTGCTGAATCACTGTGATAATGGGCTGGATGAGGATCAATTCACTCAATCAATCAATTAAAAAAAAGCTCATACCAGACGAAATAGAGATACTGGTAGTTCCTCCCGATACAAACAGCATGCAATAAATAAAAAATGAACTTTAGCTATGGTTCATGACTTGTCTGGAGCAAGCCAAGGTATGACACTGGGCTTGGACATAATGCTAAACCAAACTATGGCTTGGCTCTGAAAAGAGCAGCAGGAGGAAGACCAAGGAAGGGGCACAACTGTGAATTTTGCTCCATGCAGTTGTATGTTTGCTCATTTAGTCATGGTTTGTCCTAGTGTTACATGTGAACCAGGCTGTTGATTGGCTTCAAAAAAACTCACAAGAACTGCTAGTCCTATGAGAGTCATTATTCCCTTTGCTTTTTTTTGTGAAAGAGCAAAGTAAAACATTACCCACAGAAAACCAGCCATAGTGAAAAATGGCCTTAAGTACCAACCAGCCAAATATATTTGCTTTTCTAAAGTAACACAGGGTGAACTTTAATGAATTAAGCAAATCCATCTGGCTGTCAAGCTGCGACCACTATTTCTATATGTGATAATGTTGGTTTGCCTGCATTTAGGAATTTTGCTGACAGCTTCTTGAAATCAGTTACCGACTAATCCACAAATGGGACAGAACTTTCATCTACATGTGTTTTCCCTTAGCATCTGGGTGGTTGAAAGATCATCGCCATGGCAAGCTTAGATATATGCTGCAATGATGAAACACACTAGCAAAATATATCATAAAATATAATATAATCATTGTTGCCATGCATTTCTGCTGACAGGTATGAATAAGGCCATCAGTGCTGTGACCTTTGTGTATGTGTAAAATAAACGAAAATGAATCCGTGACTAACTCGCAAGTGAAATGTTGAAAAAGAGAATTCAGCAGAAGTGTTCAATATAACTATTTTCATTCCTTTCTCAGAAACAAAGGCTTATTGATGGCCAAAATGTCTCTCTTGTAAAACACCCTTTCCTTTCATATTTATCTTGATGGATTTGGGGCAGTCAACGTTATATCCTCCAGATGTTGCTTAACTACAACTCCTATCATCCCTGACTCCTTGGCATCCTTTGCAGTCTAAGGAAGATGGGAGTTGTACTGCAACAACTCCTTGACAACCACAGCAATATTAACAGCCTGGATATAAAGAAGGTTCCTCACTGGAAAGATACAAAGCTACTCAGATGCAGATTAATATGCCAACTTCCTCTCATTGCACCTTCTTTGAACATGCAAAGTGTGAATGTATTCACACATCTCTGAAGAAACATCATATGTTAGCTCCACTGGCATCTGAACAAAAATAAGCCCCTACTTTGCACATTTCACGGGGAAACTGAATAAGTCATGCATCCTCTCTGTTTTACCATCCAAGACACAGGCATAGGCAAACTCAGCCCTCCAAATATTTTGGGACTACAACTCCCAGCATCCCTAGCTAACAGGACCAGTGGTCAGGGATGATGGGAATTGTAGTCCCAAAACAGCTGGAGGGCCAAGTTTGCCTATGCCTGATCCAAGTTCTCCTTAGTGCATCAGACAAAGTGATCTCCCCCCACCCCCCAGCCTTTGGAAAGTGCACATTCTTCTCAGTGGAGAACTTCCCATGTGCTTGTCAGCCTCTACAATGATCTACACTGATCAAGGGTCAAGCAAAGGCTAATTACTCTGATTAATGTTTTTACAATCTACACTCCCTCACAGAGAAACATAACCATAGTGCCAGGCCACATTTTACCCTATTTTATTGGACCATGAGGAATGGCTCAATAGATCTTCATATTCCAATACATCAAGATCAGTGTGAGACATCTTTTTACTACTGTGCACTCTTAAAGTTACAGTCATTACATTAAATGATTCTACCTGACGAAAGGTATTCAAAGTAACATAAGGAATCTCAATGTTCCTTTTATCTTTTTTGGGGGAGGGCAGGGAATACATCTCAAACAATGCAACTCTAATTATAATACTGTATACCAAGTACAACTATTTTCAGCAATGTCCACTATGAATACTATACATGCACATTCATGCACAAATTAAGACAAACTATCTGCAAATGTTAGGATGACGGAAAACAATTCAATTTTTGGGAAATGATTCAGTTCATTTCCAAGCCAATCACAATTCAGCCTCACTTATCCTCCAAACCCTCCTCTTTATCTCTTGAACCCATCCCAACTACCCTTAATCACCCCACCCTGCAACCCTTTCATCTTCCTTTTAAAACACGCTTACCAACTAGGCCAGAAGTGGCAATGCTGCTCCAGCCACAGTAAAAGGGAGGAGGGTTTCTTCCTCCCACTTGGAGGAAGCCTCTTGCAAAGAACCCTTGCCCCTTGGGAAACTACACTGACTGCAATGTAAATACTACCCAATGTAGTTATTGCAATATTATAGTGTCATGAGCCGCAAAGCACTTTTCCTAATGATTTTAAGCTTCATTGGGAAAACAGTGCACACCTGTTGCCAACTATCCCACTGTAGATTGCATTTCAATAGCTAAAGCAGAAAAAAGGAACGAGTGAGAAACACTTTTTAATTCAACTCCTTACTCTTCAAAAGCACTGAAAAGAAGATGAGTGAAAAATTTACACAAAGCAACATGTTGTATTCAATTAAATATATATCACAAAATGTGCAGATTTGTTCTAACCATGAATTATATTAAGTGTTATGAAGTGTATTCTTTGTTCATGCTTACCAAAGTCTAATCATCTCTGTGTTGTGTTACTATTCTTACAGAATGATTTAGAGAAATATGTTTCACTGTATAAATAAAATCCTGTTGATTATCCCCTGTTGATAATCCAGATTTGAATTTTCTAGACAGCACTAACAGTGATATAACAGAGTACTTTACAAGCCTAGGTCAGTAGACTTCCAGTTACCATTTATTATACCTTCTACGAACCATGTTCAGTAAACTAAAAGATAAATGCAATTTAAGAGTGTATTACTCCATTTATAAGAAAGCGTGTTCTCCTTCATGGAGAGCACGTGTTGCGGTGGGGGCCGCCAGGACACTCCAAAGTTGGGGGCGGGCTAATTGTTCATTGGCCACTGATGCGATTGGGGCTTCCCTTGTTGTTGGGAAGAAGTTAATGTTGCCATTTGTTGATTGACAGCCAGAAATGCTAAAGCTCCTTGCACGAGGCTAGGGCTTCCTCTTTTCGACCGTGCATCGGATTGCCCGTCCCTCCCTCCCTAGAATTAGGGTTGTTTGCTTTGACCTTGCTATGCCTGTCATGGGGTCGTCTGCTCTTGGGGCAGGGGCCTGGTAGGAATTTTGTCCATCTGGCTGATTGGCTGGGGCCATTTGGTTTTTGCCTACTGCATAGCAAATCGTCACAACTTGTAAGGTTGCAGTTAGGCATTGGTTTATGGTTTGGTTGGTTGAGGGGAAGTGGTTGAGTGCCTGCCCTTGGTAGGTTGAGTGCCTGCCCCTATAATGCTGCTGCTGCGAGGGATTCCGTTAAAGGAATCGGGGGCTAACTATTGCTTGTCCACTCTGTCAAGGGGGCTCGGGCCATAGCAATGAGCTCCTGGTTGCATTTGGGGTGAGGGCAGGTTCCCTGCTCCGCGTAACCCCCAAGTGTATTCCCCCATTCTGACTTTCGCATCGTGCGGAATGTCAGTCTGTCCCCTATGGTGGGGGCAGATAGTCGCAACCAATGCCTAAGCAACCACTCACAAATTTGTATTTCAATAAAGTTGTGGCCAAAATTATGCCAAAAATCTTAAACAAAAATTCTGTGTGATGTGTTAGTTATTGGGGTGGCCCTGGGGACCTCGACATGCAATGTAAACAAACAGTGCATATTATTCAGAAAAGTAATCTCTGGAGTGTTTTAAGAACTGGGTGCTTTCTTGCCCTACCAGAGAAGATCATGTTCAATTATATGGTGTAGTGACAGCCCAGAGTACTTCCGTATTACACTATTTATGCCATAGTCATGCTATTCTGTGTAGTAAAAATAACTCTAGGAAGGGGAAGAATAGGCCTTATCCCTGTAATGTTTTCACAACAAACATTGCAGCACACAAGAGTTAGAAGAATCCATACTCTTATTTCTTTACTCTGTATGTCATTTTACATTTCACAAGTTGATCCCCTCAATGTGTAAGATATTTGTTTATAAATTAACAAGTTTCCCCAACTCCTCACGCCATATCATTCATGCCACTGTTATTGGGAACAACAGAGAAGTTAAAGTAACTGTTTGTGTGAATGCAACCTAAGGCTGCGATGCACACCTACTCCCCAGTCAAATTGAATTTAGGATTAATTCCTAAGTAGACAAGTATTTAGAATTGGTTTCTAAACAATTATTTCCCATTCAGGAGACCTTGAAAACCATTACAACATGGAAGCACTTTAATTGCATATTTTATCTGACCTACCTGGACTGCATATCTTGCTGTGTTTTGGGCTGGCCAATATCAGCAGGAGGTGGAGAATGAGAGACGTGCTGCTGTAGCTCTACCAAAGACTGATAGTACTGCTGTTGTTGGTGTTGCTGCTGTTTATAACGAGACAAACTGAAAAACAGCCCTAAAATGGCTTTCAAATTTCCATTCCTTATTTCTGAAAAAATGAAGAAAATATAAGAATTAGACTTCTGCTCTGCATGCTTTGAAGTTTCCACATCCTCTTCAACAGCAGACCCACAGACAATGCATTGTAGGAAGTTACCAAATGCAGGTCCTCATGTGCAAGGAGGTTAGTTAGAGGTTGCAAGTATAGCTAGTAAAGCTAGTTATGTTTTATCACTCCTCACATGGTGTCCTTCCTGCAGGAAGGCCCAACTGCTGCAGCTACAGACAGCTTACTACTCCAGAAAGGGGCAGAGGAGAGCTGACGTCTGGAACAGAGGGAGCCTACAAGAATCTGTAAAGGTGAGTCCGATCCATCTATAACTCATCGGAATTGTAGACAGTCACCCCACCACTCAAGTCTATTTACAAGTTTCACCCCAGCAGAATTTGATCTCCATCAGTCTGAAGACTGGATGCTTTGGATAAGCAGATTCCAAAGGTTCTTCTATATGTCTGAAATGGTTTGCACCAGTCCAAGATGAGCTAGGTAAGCACTTCCTATTTCACCATGATACAATTTTTGAGGGCCCCCTATTTGACTCCCGCAAGCAAGAGCAAGGAGAGTCAATATCCGGCTTCATCACAACCCTAGATGCTCTCATCCAGCACATACACAGTGAGGAGCTGGGCTTGGCTGTTCAACCTTAGCTTTGTCTCCCCATCTCCACACATGAGCACTCAGCTCAACTTGCCCCTCCACAGCCAACTTTTGCACCCAAAGGCTTAGCTAGCAAGCAAGCAAGCAAGCAAGCAGGCTGAGTTCTAGAGGTGCAGCCCTATCTCTCTCCTTTTATAAATTAGCCTTTGCTACAGAAGCAGCTGCTGTTAATCTGTTTGATAATCTGAAGCCTTCTTTCCCCACCTGTGCTCCCTTTCTGAAATTTATGAAGGTCACCAGTTCTGCTTCCCTAATAAATGTGTGTATGAAACCACATTATGAACCTCTTATTTTTTATGATTAATATGTTATTAGAAGAATTTCATTTGTAAATAAAGTGGTCAAAGAAAAAAGGGGTGTGGAAAAAAGTGCAGAAAGTAAACTGTAACGCAATTAGTATAATTAGCATCTACATTTCAAGCGGTTTGCAAAAATGGATAAAAAACAGACTTACATGAAAAATGCATTACAAGGCAGCTGCCTACATTTTCTTATACTGCCCAAACTGTATAATATAGTGTTTTAAACATTAGTATGAATCAACTACATGTTATACTTGAAACACAGCAAGGTCCTGTGCCTCCTTGTTTTCCTTTAATGTGGGGCAGATCATTATTGGGATTGTAATGTGCAGTGAAGGGGGGGGTTCTCTCTTCCTCCCCTTCCCAGGCGTGACCTCCCTGACAATCATCGTCCAGGCAGCTACACAACTTAGAAAAAAGTTCCCAATGGTATGAATCAGATCTTGTTTTCCTAAGCCTCGTAGCTACACAGGGAGCTAATCTGGGGTAGGTAGGGGAGAATAGCTCAACAGACTAGGGATAAACTTCCCTCCCTACACAATGCAATCCATACAACAATTTGGCCTCCTCCGCTGGCAATGAAAGTTGTTGCTGTTTATTATGACCGCAGACCAATAAAATTACTCAAAAAAATTACACAAATAAAACATACAGCTAGTTAAAATGAAACATACAGCTAAATAAAGCTTTAAAATGAATACATCAAAATATCTCCCCCAAACAGCCAACATACAATCTTTTTGCAAACTTCCCAGCAATGTGGCTTTCAAAATTCCCTGAAAATGTGCTTTATAGAGGGAGAACCAGCCTCTCTCTATACTTGTTATGCAGGTTCCTACGCAAAAGAATGTGAACAACAGACTCTATTGCTTCAGCTCCACAGAAACGCCAACCATTTGTTAACCAGAATCTTGTTGAATCATCCACTTAACAGCACAGCAAACAGCACATTAAAATGAACAAGCATAAATGCTTCCCTATACTCGGAGACAGGTATGAAGCTGACCCTTCCATAATATGAAGTGTCGTTAAGGAGCACCAGAGAACAAGATTCATTAGCTGCAGTTCTCAGCTAATAAGAGAAAAGCATGGCATGTAGCTGCATGCTATGCATTAATGTGTAAAGGGACCCCTGACCATTAGGTCCAGTCATGGCCGACTCTGCTTTCAGCGTGCCCGGCGCTCCGGGAAGCAGGCTGCGGATGTCTTCCTGAAGCCTGGAGAGCGAGAGGGGTCGGTGAGCACCGACCCCTCTCGCTCTCCAAGCTTCAGCGAAAGCCTGCATTCGCTACATAGGACGCACCCAGATTTCCCCTTCATTTTTGGAGGGGGAAAAGTGCGTCCTATGGGGCGAAAAATACGGTATTTTTATTTCTTTTATTTTTGAAATGGATGGAAAACATTTAACACACACACACTTCGCTTACAATAAAGGCAATTGTAAATATACTCTTAACTTGTTTCCTGGCAAGTAAATCCTGTTCTCTCAAACAAGGCTTCCCTCTCAAGCATGTGTGCATAGCCTAAGGCTATGATTACAAGGAAGCTACTATCAAACAACGGACTTTAAAAATCCAGCTGTGACAGGAAAAACTATTACTTTTTTTAAAGGCAGAATAAATGAGAAACACAATCCTGTATCATATAGGTTTTGGAGCTTTTCTTTTTTGGGGTTTTTTTAAATTACAGAATTAGATAAAACCCTAATAAATTATATCATTCTATGGAAGGTTAGCCATTGCTTTTTAAGTATTTCCAAACAGACTAGCATCATTGATTGCTTAAAGGACACCTGGTTACTGGATGTTCTTCTAAGAACATTTATTAATGCCAGACTCTTGTAGGATTGATCAGGTGAGAGCAGCATCATGAATTGTTGTGTACAAAATACACAGGATTGTATCCAATACTGCGTAAGTGGTGTTCTTCTCATGCAATTGGACTTTTGCTTCCTCTCATCTCATCTCCTCTCCTGACATGCCCCCAAACCTGCTGTGGAGGTGAAAGTTTCATTGCACAAGTCTGTTGCATGGGATTGGATAAAAGCATTGGATAAAAACCACAGAATTATATACCAAAAGCAATACTAGCATATTGAATATACAGAAATCCTGCAAATTTCCTTCCCAGGACCAATCCTACTATTAGGCTGAATAAGGCAATTCCACACACCCACAGGAAACAGATGTTGGGGGGCAGCAGCAGGGTGCCAGACATTATTCCTGAGCTCGCTTGCCATTTCCCTCTCTTGGAAGACAGAGCTGTGTGTGTTACACATGCTGTGAACCCCCTAAACTAGCCTGTTATGTTCACTTCCCCATTGCCAATGTTGAAGTAAGATTCAACAGCCAGCCTAGTCACTTTCTTTACATGGAACAGAATGGGTGCCATCTTGTCCTTTGTTCCTCAGGCAGCAAAACATTTTGGGCTGGGCTTGATCCTATCTGATCTCAAATACTACCTTAAAATATGGAAAACTCACATACTGTAGCTGTTCTTTTGATACTGACCATATATAGGCCTACTCAAGCTGAATTTGTGGTGTGGAATTTGTGAAGTGTGACTTTTAATACAAAATACAGAGCTTCATGTTGTAAAATACAACATTTATAAAATTGAGCAATTATTATATTAATTTATTAATAAGAACAACTTTGGGGAAAATTTCAGATATTTATATTTTGCATCTGCAGCATAAAGAGAAACAAACTGGTGACATAAACTGCAGTTAAATAGTTTGCAATTTGAATAATTATATATATTTATATTTCAAAATGGAGAAATACATTTGGGAAGTTTCTAAATATTTGCACCCTATTTCACACCAGTATATCACCTTTGCTCAGTACACAGACTTGGAACACTGGGAAGATACGGTACATACAGGCATTTTTTTCTAGAAAAAGAGGTGCTGGAACCAAAGTTGTTGAGTTTGCCCCACCGCCAAGGCAAAATAACATGAACTGCCACCTTACACCACTGACGGCCACGTCGCTCCAATCACCATGCCACCCACCACCTCCAAAACACAGTCCCAAGTGCCATGCCGTGGAACAGCACCACAATGCCACAAAGGTGTTGGAATGCAACCAGTAAGTGACAGAATGCACAAAAGAGGTGCCAGAACTCAGTTCCGGTGATTTCTGGCTTTAAAAAAGTATGATCCCCTTCCAGGAACATCAAACAAATCTATATTCTCTGATGTGAATGAGGGGGACCTATTATACTAAAAAAAAAAAAAAAAAAGTTTCCCACTGAAGTTAACAGAATCTGTTTTCTTTTGAATACAGTTGAGAGAGAAAAACATTTCATCCATTTGATCTTTTCAACATTGCTCAGATATATGTCAAAAAACTAATTACTTAAATCTTCTCAAGAGATGGGAACTATTAAGATAGTTCTAACAACTACATCTTATGTTTCCTATAAAAGAGAAAGTATAATTCAAAATTTATCAGTTTAGTCATCTATGCAAAAAAAAAAATGTCTTTCAACTCTACAATTCTATGATTTTTTCTGACTTGGTTATATGTAGACTACTCACCATTTCTCAGTTTTTAAGAGCCACTGAACATGATGCTACTTTAGAATTAGTCGGGAAGATTCAGTATAATGTTATGTCATTAAGTGCAGCACGTAAGCCTGCACACACAAAAAGTGTTTTAACTTCCAATCTTAAAAATAGTAATTCTAAATCTATGTAGTTTTACTGACAGTATCAGACAATGGCTGATATTCCCAGTAAATAACAAACTCCACAACTTGAGAAGATTCTGAAGCAAATGCTTGCAATTTCTGATCTGGCAATTTCTGATCTGGCAAATTCTGATGAGTTTTGCCAAAATGAGGTTTGCTCCTGACTTCAGTTGTCTGCACTATACAGTACAGTAAGTCACATATGCATTTTTCATTTTGTGCTTGTAGAAAGCATATTTCTAGCTATGAATCTTTAGGAAGAGGAAGAAATGGAGGCAAAGATATTCAAGGGGAAAGTGCTAATTTAAATAAATATTTCCCATAGGAAATGGGGTTTTTTAAGTGTTTTAATTTATGCCAAGAATTGTGTCAAACCAAAACTGTATTTCATAAGACAACTGCCGTATTTTTCACTCTATAAGACACACCAGACCATAAGATGCACCTAGTTTTTGGAGGAGGAAAACAAGAAAAAAAAGATTCTGCTTTTGCTGTGCAGTGATCCCTCCTGCTGTTCTGGCTTCTGGGATAGCTGCGCAGCCGGCATCCACTCCATAAGACGCACACACATTTCCCCTTACTTTTTAGGAGGGAAAAAGTGAGTCTTATAGAGCAAAAAATACGGTAATATCTTTTCCAAAATAATATACTGCAAATCAAGTTTGAAGAAGTACCTTTCCAGAAGGTAATTCACTATCTCTGATGATGATGATGATGATGGCTTTTTCTTACCTTCCGCAGAAAGACCTTGGACATTTACTCCTCTGGCTGCCAGAAAGTTAAGGCAGACATCAACATTCTCAATCTGCAAAATGAACATGAAATAGCAAAGCAGTTAAAGGCTATTTTGCAAGATGGACTTGAATGCAGCAAAGGGAGGGGGAGAGAGATATGAATACTTTGCATTCATCACATACTCCAGTTCTTTAGTAAAGTTTAACAAGAATGATTACTGTTAATTGGTCAGCTGCTATAAAAGCTTTCATTGTCCACTTTGGTGCTTAAAAACAATTCATAAAGGCTTGATCCAGAATGGCACACTGACAAATCAGCAACCCACCTACTTACCATAAAACTGGATTCTGTATACAAAAATAAGCAACAATGGACAATACTGCAGCGTGTGTACAAAGTCGTGGGTGAACAGATGATTCAATGACAATGTGTCAAGAGCAAAATGGGGGAAATGGGTTGTAAAAAGTATGGGATAAGGTGTGATATCAGAAGATATTATTTACTAAGCTTTGTGAGCGAGCTTTGTATGTGTTATTATTTAAACTAAATTAAATAATGACAATAATACTTCAGTAATATTATATGATTATCACCACCACCACCATTATCTCTTGAATTCCTTCATGTTAATCTGGGAAACCTGTTTCATTAACAATGGTTTGCGTGTAAAGACCCCCAAGACCTCCCAAAGAAAGACACAGTTGACACCAATATTAGTTTAAGGTTACTGGCATAATTTTGGCCACAACTTCATTGATTACTGAATGTGAGTGGTTCGCTTAGGCATTGATTCAACTAGCTGCACCTACACCTCTGGCAGGGCAGCACTGACAACTGGACACCGGCAGAAGTCAGTAAGGGTAAACAGACTGAGGGAGCATTGGTCCTACCACAGATGTAACCTCACCCCAAAATGCTCCTAGGTGCTGTGGCATGGCCCTAACCCCTGGAAGGGGATCGGACAAAAGCATGGCAAGCGCCTGGATTCCTTTAAAAGAATACCCTATTGCACATTGGGAGGGGCAGGTGTGTCAACCTCCCCTCACCACACCTTGAACCAATGCCTAACCTCCAAACCTTACAAAGTTGTGACAATTTGCTACACAGGAGGCGAAACCCAAGTGGCACCAGCCAATCAGCCAAATGGGGAAATTCCTACTGGGCCCCTGCCCCAAACGCAGATGACCCACAACAGCATAGCAAGGTCATAGCAAGACCCTAAATATAGGGAAGGTGGGTGGGTGAACCGGTGCACAAAGCGCTAAGAGGAAGCTCGACGCAACGTGCAGTTGTATAAATAGGTCCCCCAGCTGCAAATTCTCTCAACCCCATTGGCCAGAATTACCCCAGCAACTGAGGGACCCAATCGGGTTGTGGTGGCTATCCAAACAATCCCACCCACACAAATGGTAAGGTCAGTTTTAGTGATTTCACTGCAACACATGCCCTCCGTGAAGAGGACACGATTTTTCATGAAGTTCCAGGTTCATTCTAGGCTTATCTACCACTGGTTTATCAACTTACATATTTGTGAAGAATAGCTATTTCATAGGGAAATGATGAAGGAACAAATGACTTCTGAAAAATAGTATTTTAATTCTATCCCCCCCCCCCCATCAACCCACCAGAAGCTCCTTTTAACACTTGGGCTATTCACTCCATCCACAAAAGCTCAGAGTAAACTGCATGCCAAAAGTATAGAAGGCTATATTTTATGCTGGAAAGAACACACCAAGTTACTGCAATGAAAAACAAACATTTATCAAAGTAGTTCTTCATGTAGGATATGAAAAAGCATCCAAAGGACAACTATCATCTGTCAGGGCAAGGGTGAAAACATCTCTCCCAAGTATGTTTTGCTAAGACCAACAAAATGTAAATAATATAATAGCTAACACATTAAACTAAACATATTGGTCTATATTTTAACGACACTTTCATATAAATCTGGACTAACTTCACTGAAGTAAATATGCAGAATTCAAAATTACCCTCCTGCCTGCAAAGTCTGAAGTGTCATTTGATAGAATGTTAAATGATGTTTACTGGAGATAATTGTATAAGCACAAAACTGGTATTTTTTTATATAAAAAAAATCAAAACTGAACTTGCTATGAATATCTTCATTTATATGAAGAAATACTTCCGCACAGTAATTAACAGCATCATTGATATTTGCAGAGGTGGTTGCAAGAAAAAGAAAGCTCTGTGAAGAAGTTTGGACACTTCTGTAAACATATTTCCTGTGTTAAGCGTCAATTTATTCAAAAACAAAATTGCCTTTTATTGCACATATGGTTACCGAATAATACAGGGGGTTTTTTGCAGCAGGTTGCTGACACAACAATAGAAGGGGCGAGAAAAAGCAGATTAATTAATCCTTTTTGAACAATTTGTTAACTGTTTCTAGATTCTTGAGTGTGAAGTCATGTATAACAGTATAAGGACTTACACATGTCCATGGTGTTATTACATCTGCATTTGCTGAATAAAACAAACTAGTGCAGCTTAACAGGTAGAACTCAGTTCAAATCCCACCCCAGCCAAGAATTCACTATTTCATCAAAAGCAAACCACTAATCCTTTTTGCTCTCAGGCCTCATTAGCAATATGAGGATAACCACAGTGACCTTCCCTAACAGTATCTTGCAAAGATCACCAAGATAATGTATAAGAACTACACTGAACGCTTGAAATGTGCTACATAAATGCTGTTAGAAGATCCAGCATGACACTGGGTAATAAATTATTGGGGTTATTTTTCACTTTCATTTCCACTCAGTGATTAAAAAAAAAAACACACACTTCAAAGTTTAACCATTTTGAAGCTTTCATTGTGTACATAAACACTGCTTTAATTACCTTCTCTTTTGCCTTGGCAAACCACAATTATTCTTTGAACTCAGACCCCAACAGCCCTAAACACATTTTATTCAAACTTACAAGCAGATGAAAATAATTTAAATTTTGCAGTTGCAGAAGTTTGAATAGACTTTATCCAGCTTCTAAGCTCTCCATACTGTTTCAATCAGAGCTAGCTAGAATGGGTCTCTGAAATCAATGTTTACTAAAGGAGCAAATTTTAGGGTTAATGTAGTATACGGTGCCTTTTTACTTCCTACTTATACTTCTTAGTAATGCTTGTCTATATTGTTGGGTTTTACATAAGGCAGGATAGTCACTCTGTCAACATAACACAAAACAACAAATCTCATCTAGGCAATATGCTCCATTTAAAAAAATAAATCAGTCCTACAATGTACCTAGTGTATGCATCTCTATCCTGGGATCGGCCAATCCATCCTCTGTAATCTCACTGAAATCTGTGATAAAATGCTGTGAGCAAAGCAAATATTACAAGAATTGTGGCTTATGCAATATTAAAGCTACAAATCTTACAAGTACTGAATAAAAGATGTGTGTGAAAAGTTCAGAAAGGGCTGTAACTCAAGCAAGAAACTAAAACAATATAAAAAAGAAAGGCAAGTCCAATGTATCCAATGGAAATTTTAAAAGGCAAATAGGGTTGAGACTCACAAAAAAGTTAAGTACCTGTTATGAGAGACAGGAATACTATGTTCATCACAGCTCTTTCCCACTAAGTCCACTAGTGAGAGCTGAGGGTGCTATGTGCTTAAAACTTTGAGAGAAATATGAAGGAATTTGGAAGTTAGATTGAAGGTTTAATATTCTTTTGGGACCCAGTTTATTTCTTTTAAAAAAGAACTTAATAATTGTAGTATAAATAGAGAAGATTGTTATAGTTGTTCAACGGGTTAGGACTATGGCTGGAAGAGATTAGATGCAGCAACCTTATTGAATCTGACCATAAAGGTAAAGGTACCCCTGACCGTTAGGTCCAGTCGCGGACGATGCTGGGGTTACGCGTTCATCTCACTCTATAGGCCAAGGGAGCCAGCGTTTCTCCGCAGACAGCTTCTGGGTCATGTGGCCAGCATGTCTAAGTTGCAGCGCACAAAAATGCTGTTTACCTTCCAGTCGGAGAGGTACCTATTTACTGTATTTTTTGCCCTATAGGACGCACTTTTCCCCCTCCAAAAATGAAGGGGAAATGTATGTGCGTCCTATGGGGCGAATGCAGGCTTTCGCTGAAGCCTGGAGAGCAAGAGGGGTCGGTGCCCACCGACCCCTCTCGCTCCCCAGGCTTCGCGCAGCTCTCCGCAAGCCGTGGGAACCCGCATTGGGCTCCCACGGCTTGCGGAGAGTTGCCTGTTCTGGGGGCTGGGGGAGAAATAATTCCCCCCCTTTATTTCCCCCCAAAAAAACTAGGTGCGCTTTATGGGACGGTGCGTCCTATAGGGCGAAAAATACAGTATCTACTTGCACTTAATGTGCTTTTGAACTGCTATGTGGGCAGGAGCTGGGACCGAACAACAGGAGCTCACCCCTGTTGCAGGGATTTGAACCACCGACCTAACAATAGGTAATTAGAAAGACAATAGGCAATTAGGAAGACAACAAGCTGTTTACTACCTACAGATTTTCCCAGATATGTAAAAATATTAGCAATGCACATTCTGAATTCATCCCTGTGAAGCAAAAGGTTAATTTCCCCCTTTTGAGGTGCTTGAATGGAATACAAGGTGAGTATTTCATACAGTATCTTAATATTTTACAAAAGAAAAATTGCAAATCAAAATTTAGTTTGAGCATATGTCATTATCCAGTAATTGCAAGTAAATAAATTTACATGAATAATTCAATTGTTGGATAGAAACTCACCACTGGCTTATCTTAAAAATGTATATTCTTTATCATTGATTTTCGCATTACTAAGAGTTGCTTTCATCTCCTTCCTCTGGCAGATTGCACCTTCTCTGCTTCCAAACATAATGAATTATAGCATGTACACAGGATAATTAATGATGACTAATACAACTATATATTATTCCTTCCTTTCCCAGAGATTAATCAGTTCCATAAATATGACAATCTGCCAGATTCTCAAGCCTTTACTAAAGAAATTATACTGGTGAGAGCCCAGAATCCTAAGCACGCTTAAGAGAAGTATTTTATTTAAAGAAATGGACACTTCTAAGGAAATGTGACAACGATTAACGATTAAAAGATAGATTTGTTATGTTTCTGTGTTTTTGCATCCATTGCCAAAAGTAGATTTAAAAGCCCCAAAGATTGATGAAGAGCTTGGATGCTGGACAAGACGTCTATATATATAAAACTTCCACCCTACAATAATGCTTCTTTTTTTCTTTTTAAAAAAATCAGCGTTCATTTATGAAGTTGTGATATGGATTCTGTTAAACTCATTTGGGGAGTGTGGAGTCTTTTCTTAGGAAATTCTAAGCACAATATCCTTAAATTGGATAGGAAGGTTATTTGACATGAAGTATTCACAGAGACAAATAAAGGCTTTCCATTGATTATATGTACTTTTGTTACCTACTTGTCTTTTCCAGTTTCTCTGCGTATTCAGCTCTTAAGAGATTCTTGAGTAATCTTAACTCATGGTCCTGAGGTCTGGGGCTGAGATCCAACAGAAAATGCCACTGGCAAAACGCAGGAGGCTATTTTGACTCAACAGGAGGTGACCTGTGCCACCTCTCATGCTGGTCTGGAGAGGCCCCCAACACTTTGAAGCACATTTTCAGAGTGTACAAGGGACTGCTGGGAAAAAGGGAATCAATGAAAATAACCACCCTCCTTCTGCAAGTGTGAACATCCGGGGATGGGGGTGGGAGATACTCCAGCAAGCCTAAGTCTAGTTAGGATCCAAGCTATCGTACCAAAGGGCAGAAGTACCATGGTACCTTGGGTTACATACACTTCAGGTTACATACGCTTCAGGTTACAGACTCCGCTAACAGAAATCGTGCAGTGGCGGCGCAGCGGCAGCAGGAGGCCCCATTAGCTAAAGTGGTGCTTCAGGTTAAGAACAGTTTCAGGTTAAGAACAGACCTCCAGAATGAATTACGGTAAGTTCTTAACCCGAGGTACCACTGTACATGTTATGAAGCTCCATTATTTCATAAACAGGGCTGTTCTTTTTTATAATTTTATATATTTATTTTATAAACAGGGCTGTTCTTAAACCGAGGTACCACTGTAGTACAATTTTATACATGTAAAGTCTACCTATTTTCAATCAAGCTTAATCAAAGCTAAATGTTCATAGGATTGCAATATCAAACACAAATTGAGCATTATTATCCTAAGCATAATTACCATTAAAACAGGACTAGAGCTTTTTTGAAATAAACACATTTTGAAATAAACACAGGCCAGATAAATAAAGTTCTAAGTGGGGGTTGACACCAAGTTCTAAGTGGGGGAAAGCCCCACAAGATACAACAACTGATCAAAATAACCAGAAAATCAGCTGTTTCAAAAATACAGCATTTTTCTTTTGTTTCAGAATGAAAAAATACAGGATAATCTTTAACCTATGCCATTTTAGGAAGAGGGAAAGCGAGAGAATGAGGGACACTCACACATGATAAAATGATAAATATGGTTCTTATAAGCTGCCATATTAATGTATGAAATGAATGTGTTATTACATCAGTACTTATTAGAAGTGTTATACAGCTGTTCATCACCACAGGAACCAAAGCAATATAAAATGGGCATAAATAAACTAACCATGTCAAAGAGTGCAATGCAAAAAAACAATAAAATCATAAAATAGCTTAAAAGCTATTATGCATTATGTGGTTGCTAATGTTAATAGCAAACAATGGGCGAGGAAAACGGCTGGTCCTGCAACTATTACTGGTTATTTTCTTTCTTCTCCTTCTTCTTCAGAGATCACTTGTACCCAATTAAGATTGTCTTACATGAATATGGTCTTAACAGTGTGCATGTCCTTAAGTGACTGTTGTTCGGACTGGCTGAACTCCCATTATCCCTCATTCCTGTTTTAAAGTCCTTTGTGAAATGAAATATCTTCCCTTACACTCCTTGGTGTTCTTGCCCTGACTGTTTATACCCCATTTGCCTCCATCCAGCATACTGATTTAACCAAAAAACCTTTCAGCTGTCTTTGCGTAACCTTTTCTGTCCTTGGATATAAGTGATTCCCCCACCTTTCCTTCCTCTTTTTCAGTCTTCTGCTTCTCTTTATATCTTTCTGAAGTTGTGAGACACATGCAGAAGAGAATCATAATTTCCTAGGAGGAAAATCAGCAAGCCAGTCAACCATCTTAAGCACTCACTACATCAATGAGATTTCCCCCCCTCTCGTTGTTATGTAGACCTCCTGGGTGCATGTTATCAGCTTATAAAGTTTGCTAAGTCAGTCAGGTTTCCAGACAAGGTTAAGTATTTTTGAGTATTTGCAGTAGATAAACCTAAAACTCAGCATGACCAAGTAACAAGGAAGCAGGTATACGAACGACAGATATGCATGATATGTTGGTGAAATATTTCTGCTTAGAAACAAATAACACTAGGTATGCAGAACTCCTTCTGGGCAGGCTTTTTGAGGAAATGATGCTGAACAAGAGATTAAATGCTATCCCAAGGCCAGCCGCAAAGATGAATAGATACTGCTGTGAAATGTCACAGTTTGCTAACAGAACTTAGAATGCCCTACTTGATGAAAAGCCCAAGGCTATTAGTTGTTGTTGGTGGTGGTGGTGGTAGTGAGGAGTTATATGTCCAAGGACAAAGAAACATTTAAAATTGGTGGTTTTAAAAAATGCAGTCTTCAGCTGCTGGGGTTGACACATCACCACTGAAAAATAAGCAATGGTGGCAAAAGGGGGGGGGAGAGAGAGGAAAAAAAGTGAGACTAGGGGCTTTCATCTCAGTCTAACTCACAATTAGACAATGTGGTTCAACAATCTCAAGTATCCCCTAAATCTCTTCTGGTAGTAGAATCCCCCAATCCTCCAGAGCAAATCTGGGGACAGAAGGGAGCATGCAAGGGGAGGAGGGGGGATTCTCATTGCACCAGCAGGAATCCTTGAACTGGCTTACGCAGGAACAAGAGGTTAGCACAATTTGGTGCAGGGGAAGCTGCTTTATACTCATTCAGACTACTGGTTTATCTAGCTCGATATTCTACACCAGGGGTTGTCAACCTGGTTCCTACAGCCCACTAGTGGGCGTTTCAGGATTCTAGGTGGGCGGTAGGTGGTTCTACATCACAAGCTGGATCCTCCTTCTATTGAGCACTGGTGGGCGGTAAGGAAATTTTACCATCAAGAAAGATGCATTAGTGGGCAGTAGGTATAAAAAGGTTGACTACCCCGTTCTACACAGACAGGATTTCAGACTGAAGACTTTCCCAGCCCTACCTGGAGATTCCAGGAATTGAAACAGTGGTCTTCTTGACTAAGAAGCCTGTGCTCTAAAGGAAACTGCAGAAACTGCAGAGGGTGGAATGATGGGACGTTGTTGTGTCATGAATGCATTAAAAGGTAAAGGGACCCCTGACCATTAGGTCCAGTCGGGACCGACTCTGGGGTTGCGGTGCTCATCTCGCTTTATTGGCCAAGGGAGCCGGTGTACAGCTTCCGGGTCATGTGGCCAGCATGACTAAGCTGCTTCTGGCAAACCAGAGCAGCGCACGGAAACGGCGTTTACCTTCCTGCCGGAGCGGTACCTATTTATCTACTTGCACTTTGGCGTGCTTTTGAACTGCTAGGTTGGCAGGAGCAGGGACCGAGCAACGGGAGCTCACCCCGTCATGGAGATTTGAACCGCTGACTGCTTAGCCTCTAAGCTTCTCTCTCCTAAGATGTTGATGGTGGGCTGTTCCTGTTTGTTGCTACTGCCAACAGAGAAAGTGGAAGTGCTTAAGTCAGCATTCATGTAGTAATATATCTTATTTGAATAAACCTGAGTTGTTTGGTGCCTGCTGCTTCAAGCATTTTGGTTCTTATGAGTCAGGCCTCTTAATGTCTAGGCAAATAAATTGCAAGTCAAATCAAGACCCTGGTTTCTGTTCCTTGGGAATACGGTAGCTATTTGTTTCATAGCTGTATAGGGACGTATCATTGGATCATCTATCCCAAGTGCAGCTTACATTGGTTCTGAATTTCAGTTTAATAATACACATTGAAGGGGGGGAATTTATATAATATTGCTATTGATGTTATTTTAAGTGGTGGGTAGCATTCTGCACATTCTTTGTATCTTTAGCATGCTCAAACGTTTCCTTTGAAACAATCATATAAATAGACTTTGATGAATCCGACATATTTTTCTAATCCTTCTGTTACCCTGAAAGAAATTTATTCATTCCTGCAACAAACAGGTGTGCCTAGAATATTTCTTAGAGTCAACTACTGTCTTGGTATGTTTACAAGGCCAACTAACAGAGTTTGATTATAGCATACTTTTGTGCTCAGATAAACACATTCAAAAAACAAACTGTGTAATTGTGAATAGTTTGCTGTATTTTTGTTACAAGGCATGCCTATTTTACTAAATCACATTACCGACAACACAATGCAATGCAACCAATACAGGCCCAATTCACTAGCAATGTACGTAAATTATATTATTAATATTTATTACATTTGTATACTGCCTTTCATTTAAAGATGCCAAGGCAGTTCACAACATAAAAATACAAAAGGAGAATACAAAATATACATGATAAAGCAAAAACAAACCAATAACCCCGCACTTCCACAAACACATTTAAAAGCCATATACAGTGGTACCTTGGGTTAAGTACTTAATTCATTCCCGAGGTCCGTTCTTAACCTGAAACTGTTCTTAACCTGAAGCACCACTTTAGCCAATGGGGCCTCCTGCTGCTGCCGTGCTGCCGGAGCACAATTTCTGTTCTCATCCTGAAGCAAAGTTCTTAACCCGAGGTACTATTTCTGGGTTAGCGGAGTCTGTAAGCTGAAGCGTATGTAACCTGAAGCGTCTGTAACCCAAGGTACCACTGTAATGTTATGTAATCAGTTGAACACCCGGTTAAAGAGAAATACTTCACCTAAAGATATGCAATGAAGGAACCAGCCAAGTCTCTGCTCCCTGAGAAGAGCATCCCACAAATGGGGAGCAAACAGAGAAGAGGCCCAGCCTCATATTGTCACCTTCCAGATCTCTTGGGTCGATTTATATGGCGAGAGGCAGTCCTTGAGGTACTGCAGTCCTAAGCCATTTAAGGCTTTATAGTTCAAAACCAGCACTTTGATTTGGGCCCAGAAACTTAATTGGTTGCCAGTGCACTCAACCCAGATCCTTAACCTCTGCTGCCTTGTGGGATATCTTAGGGAGAAGAAAAGGCTAAGGAGTAAACTCTACACAAATCTGGAGTAGAGTCCCTAAGATGGTTGGATGGTGCCTTATACGCTTCCTTCCGGCAACTCCTGCAGCCAAGTTGGTGCCAAACATATTGCTCTGCTTTCCTTTGGACCACATCTGTGAGGCTGGGGATGGGGTCTTGTCATCTGGGCATCCCAGGACGTCCATACAAACTGTCCAGGCTTGTGCCCCAGAGAGGTCACTTTGATGCAAAAACACCACAGCAAAAACACCACAGTAGGCAGCAGTAATGAGCTACCAGTCTCTGGAGCCACAGCAGCCCCTGTGATTCTCTAGCAGTTTGACTTCACCTCCAGAGGTACACTCCATTGTCTTCCGAGAAAGACAGATGCCAACAAAATGAGGAGAGCGCTGCCTATGTGGTCTATCTGGTGCCACCTAAGCTAGCCTGTTGTTCTCAGATACAGTGGAATATTATGTCCCGTCACCAGTTTTAAAGAAAGATTTAAATTCCAGTCCTGTTGGCTTTTGTTCACGAAATTTGAGGGGAGCCATCTTGTCCTCTAACCCATGCAGCAAATGCCTTGGGCTTCTCCCCTGCCTGCCATGAGGGAAAATAGGCTTAGAATTTATTTCTTTGTTGGTATAAATTACTACTCTTCAGAAAGGCACCATCAATATCATAAGAATATTTATAGATTTGGTCATTTCACATTTAATCTGCAGGGCTTTGAAGATTTGACTAATCTGAAGCTAAACATTTCCTTTTAAAAACAAAGTTGTACAACTATGACTAACCTAACTGCTAGCCTTGACAACATCCCTTTAATAAGAAGCAGACTGGCTGCCTAGAGGCCTCACTAGAACTTTTAACAATTTCCAGATTTTGAAATATTTCACAGAAAACTAAGATTCTAATTATTGACCATTTTAAAAATAAAGAATTTAAAAGTAATGTTGCATATTAAATTGCTCTATACATTTTTGTTTTCTCATTTCTCCCCCACTCCTCCAAACCCATTGCCTGAAAGCTATTAAATCAAAACAATTTCCCATTAAAATTTAACTGGGCCAAACTTAAGAGAAGATCGTTCACTTTCATGGGTGGTCACAATATTAATCACTTTTGGGGCATGCTACCTTTTACCATCCTGGTCTGTCTGCTGACTTATTCTGTGGTGATAAAAGCCAACAGCTTTTAATCTCTTATCTTAGCACTAGGACCTCACAGTCCTAAGATGAGATAAACCTATGTCTACTGTATTTTAGAGCAATCAGAGGCTTATCTCCAAACTCAGTGCTGTGGGACTACAGTACTAAGACTGGACATAAGCCTGTGCCTGCTAATGATTGACAGGTAGGTATCCCACCCACCAGTCAAAAATGGCGCACAGGCAAGTTGTAGATCCAGCTCTTGGGCTGAAAAAGCTTCTCCACACCTGCTGTTGAGAAATAAGTCCTATTGCATTAAATTGAGCTCACATACCTCTGTGTGGTGGGTATGGAATCGCAGCCTATAGGGACAGGCTACAAGGACAGGCTAGTTCATAATAACTGATACAGCTAAATCCTACCTTCTCCTGCAGTGCACCCTTCCAGACATCCTTTTTACTGCACATTCATTATGATTTGTGCTCATTTTGCTATTAGGGCAGCCACATGCAATCCAGCTTTCAATACTCTTTGTGCCTGCAAAGTGTTGGGGTAGTTATACTGCTTCATTTCCAATCACTGCATATCCCATCACTTCCTGCTGAAATCCCTTAATTTTTTATACCATAATTGTTCTGGACTGCAACAATGTTGTGGCACTGGAGAAGCATTGTACAACCAGAGTCTATCACCAATGCACTGTATCAAGGACATATTGCAGAATACACCTGCAGTCTGGAGAGGCCAAGAATCATAGATAACATCCTTGGAGTTTGCTTTCTTTTACATATACAGCCCGAAAAATATGCTTTCTTTTCTTTCTTTCTTTTACAGGAAGGTCTGAAAAAGCAAACGAACCTGTTCTCCAAAGATTACTGAGTTCCACAAAGTATTTAAAAAGTTTTAAAAGTGGCAACCCACTAACTATACTGGTTAAACCCTTGCTTTATAAAATAAAAATAAAAATAGGTCTAATATTTTTAAGCCACCATCATATTCTATGGCAGTGAATTCCATAAGCTAACTATGCACTGCGTGAAATAGTAATTTCTTTTTGTCTGTCCAGATTCAGAACAAACATACAATCAATTTCATTGGATATCCTGGTTTTAGTACAATGAAGAAAAATACTTCTCTCTCTCCCCCACTCATCATGTTATAAGCCAGTTTCATGATCCTCTCAAAGGTCTTTCTTAATAAACTAAAAGCCATATAAGCTTCATCCTTCTGGTCTAAGCCCAATATCATTTTAGCTGCTTTTCTTTTGTGAACCATTTCCAGAGGTGAGAAAGCCTTTTTGAGATAGGAGTGAAGGAATCAACAAGTGCGGCTCTGAAAAGGGGACAAGGTTAAAAGACACATTGCAAGCCACCTGTCACGGATGCTTTAGTTGAGATTCCTGCTTTGCAGGGGGTTAGACTAGATGGCATTCATGGTCCCTTCCAACTCTACAATTCTATAATTCTACAGACAAATTCCTCAAAAGTGCTTAAGAAACCGCTTCATGCTTTATAATTGACAGGAGAAGCCCTGCTGCATAGGAGCAAACTTCTAGGAGTTTGCCCCTCCCAGCAAAATATCTGAAGGGGCCAGCTCCCACAAAGTTGGTGGCCATTGTCATTCAAGTGGTGTGTGCATGCCATATCTTGTGATCAATTGTGTGGGGCTGGTATTATCTCTCCCTCCCCACTATACCATTCAAGTTGGCACCCATGCCCTGTTGGTTGTGCCAGCATTGGCCACTGCGCTGTTGGCACTGATCCATAACAGGATCTTTTCACTAGTAGTTCTGTTTGCGGGTTGGCCTTCACTGGTGAGGTGAATCTGCCTCCCCCATTATTGTTGTTCATTTAATAACATTCCTCTTTATCCAGACTTGATGGTTGAAAGGCACTGTTCCTGGCAAACTTGAAAGTATTAGCGGTGAATGCTTTTCCAATTTTTTAACTGTTCAATAAAAGTCAGCTTTCTAAAAATTGTATTTATTTTCTTAAAAAAATATGTATTTGCCACCCTGAGATCCTTTAAATTTAATAAAAACAAACAACAACAACAACAACAACAACAACAACAACAACAACAACAACAATATACCTGAAACCACCATTTATGCATCCTCCTTTCCATTCGGGATAGGGGAGAAAAAAGCTTACCTTTAGTCAGGCAAAGAGAGAGAGAGAGAGAGAGAGGGAGAGGGAGATTGTAGCTTTCAGGTATCATCCCACTGGAAAGGATTCAACTGCAACTCCAAGTCCCAGCATCCCCAACATGAAAATGATGCTGCACATGCTATTCCCACCAAGAGAGAAGGCCCTTAGTGAGCCTCCACTTCATCGGGAACCATGTGACATAAGCACACTGAGGATGCTGGAATTTGTTGCCCCAGTCCGTTCCCCAGCAGAAAAAGGATGTTCTGTGCATGAGTCTCACAGAGAGGGAAGGCTCCTGGGGGCTCCCTTCACTGTGGGAGTTGCACTCTCCCAGGAACTAGCAAAGGTGGATGTAGGAGAGCAGAGCTTCTGGGGCGCTGCAGCAGGCACCACGGCTATGACATCCAATGGAAGGCCAGAGGTGAGGTGTGCTGGTTTTGGGGGTTGCACAGGACACCACTGAAATCTGAGATACCAAGGTCTGACACTAGGACTGGGAGAGCTGAACCGCTTTTGCCTTCATCCTGCTCTGAGGAACACTGCAGGGACAAGGACAGAAGGTAGCAGCAGATGCAGCTTGCAGGATCAGGGCGAGTTGGACCATACTACACATCTGGCCCTGTTCTCCCTGATCATTCTCTCAAATATTTGATCCAAGGTACTTCCATTTGAAATTGCATACAAGCTTTCCCAAAGGATCTGAATGCCCTTCCTCTCCTTCAGCTTCCCTTTAACCAGTTCCCTCTAATTGAGGGAAATTCCCTGAAATTAAGGATGACTTTGTTGATCTCTCTAGGCCATGTTTACTTTATATGTTGACTTTGTCCATGTTGTGTTCACAGTTGCACATGTCTAGCCAGATTCTGGGCAAAAACAAAAGGTCCTTTACCCTTCTTGCCAACTCTGTGAGTAACCGTTAAAAAGCATTAAAATATTATCATACAAAGTCATGTTGTTTCTTTGTCACGATAAGAAGGTGTGTTTGCTTAGTCAATATGGAAATAATTGAAAGCTGCCCATTTTCACAACATCTCTTTTAGCTGTTTCTTTTCATTTTAAGATAGTTCTCCCTGTCTCTCTCACACACACCCTTTATCTTCACATCACAACCACCCTGTGAGGTAGGCTTGAGAGACCACGACAAGACCATAATCACTCAGTGAGGTTCACAGATGACTGGGAATCAGAACCTGGGTCTCTATGGTTGTCTCACCATATGGAAATCCAAGACAGTGGTGAGGTAGGAAGAAGGGAAAATAATGGACATAATTATTTTATATGTAGGAGCCTCACAGGGGTTCTCTTATTCCCCCACAAGGTTCTTCATCCTAGAGGCAGATTTGCTCATTGCAGTATGCTTGGGGAGGGGGGGGCACCTAGTCATTTGCCTTCCTTTCGCCAAATAGTTCTCGGACAGGTTACAAAAAATATCACAGTTAAAACAGGTATAAATCATCACTTAAAAATATTTTTTTAAACCCACAAAACTGACTAGTAACAAACTTAACAAAGCAGAAGAGTACAGAAGAGCAATGCAGGAGAAGAGAAGACACTCACTTGAACAAAGGCCTGTATTGACCAATTGTTTAAAAAAGCACTCAGTGATGGTGTAAGGTGCATTATGAGAAGAATGTCATTTCCCAAGCTGGGGGCCAACACAGAGAAGGCCCTTTCATGCACCATCAAACCACAGATGATGCATGAGATCTTATCCTGCAGATCTTATCACCCAAACAGGTTCAACGTGGGAGGAGGGGTTCAGATACCTGGGATCCAAGCCATTTAAAGAATTATATGTCAGTGTTAACACCTTAATTTCCACTTAGCAGTGATTTGACAACCAATAAAAGTCTTTTAAGTGTACATCCAGAAGCAGGCTCACTGCTGCATTCTGCCCTAGTTGCAGCTTCGAAACCCTCTTAAAGAGCAGCCCCATGTAAAGCCAAATGGCTATTTAGCAGCTTGTCTAGAAAGAGTCTTGCACTCCTTGGATGGAGGCGTTGACCCATCCAGAGATCATTTTTGTCCCTTGGAAGCTCTGGGACCACAGGGATGTCACATAAGCAAGATATCATGTGAAACTATGTGGAAGTAGTAATCTGAACCAACCAACACTCACACTGGCTGATGCCCCTAAGAGCTGCCTGGAATAGGTCAGATTACTCTTAGGCTGCAATCTTATACACACTGGCCTGGGAATGTCCCACTGAACTCAGTGGAGCTGACTTCTGAGCAGACATGTACAGGAATTAGAAAATTATGGTCTTCCTTCTTGCCCCTTCCTTACTGCCCCGTATCACTATTTCCCAGGCATTTCTTCATTTTTAATGTAAGCTGCCTAGTGCCATATAGGAGTGAACTTAACTGCAATGTTTATGTAATAAGATCCTGAATTTATCGTTTCACTATTTGTTTCTGTTTCTTAATGGGCATACTGGCAGTAACACACAAAAGTTATTATCTTAACTTGAATTAGCCGTCTTTCTCTTAAAGATGGTCAACACCTGCTGCTTAGTTTTGCCCCAGCAAGCAGCTTGTCAATGAAGAGTTAATTTTAGCATTTGCAGCTTCCTGTGTCACACTGAATGTTAGCAGCCTCCTTTCTCAACTATCTAGCAGAGATATGATTAGCAGCTAAAACATACAGTGTCACTATGCCTCTAAGCAATTAGAACAATCCTATAGGAGCCCTATAGGAGAAAATTAACTGAGAGATCTGGGGAAAGGGAGATTCCATGTGTTGTTTCCACAACATTCTACAATGAATTCTCTTTATAGCCACAGACACTGCTAATCAATAAAGAGTACAAAATTTAAGTCCCACTTCTGGATGGGAAACTAATTGCCTTGGGATATATCCTAACTTTCAAGTACTTGCTGGTTTTAGCTCAGCCTCTTCCAGTAGAAGGTTACACATGTCTCAAGAGATACTTCTCAGACTATTTAACTGGACTTCATTGTGGACAAGCAGAGAGGCTATTTATATTCATTAAGAGTTGGCAAACGCCTTATTTCAAACCAGTAGTCCAGACACAAAGACTCCACTCAAAATTGGTTCTGCTATTTTCTGTCTTTAAAGCAGCTTTGGAATTGAAATTATCCATATAAATCTGAGTAACATAGAAATAAGTTGAAATAAATACATTCATAATTAATCTAATAGTCAATGCTAATGGTGTTTTTCAGCTCCCTTATACCCTGAACTTGCTTCTATCCAAAGATAACAAACCAAGACTATGTTTTCAAAAAGCCAAAGGAAATATCCATAGCATAATCAACATAAAGCAAAATGAATAGCCAGTAGTACACAATCCAGTAAAGCTCGGATGTGACATCATAACACAAAAATCTGGTTTATTCTTACCATTTGAGACTGGCTTCGAGGACAGCCATTGATATCTTCAACCTTTTCATTTGCTGAAGGAAAACAGTGAGGGTTTAAAAAAAAAAGTCAGAGTAAACTATGTGACCACAAGGAAGAAAGTAAACAGACATACAAGAATTTTGTAGATTCTGAACTTTGCTCTAAGCACACTGAAACGCTACACAGTAACAATCTGCCTTGTTAACAGCAGTTCCTTCCTCATGCACAAATCATGCAAAGGGGAAGTGCAAAAGGAGGTTGCTACCAATTCTCCAGCCCCTGCCAAATGACTGCTGACATGAAATCGTCCACAATTGTCTTTGTGGGATCAGGATACAGTTTCAAGGCATCGCAGAAAGCATAAACCACTCCAGCTAATAAAATGCACACATTGGAGACATATGGCTTAATGAAGCATTCATTTTAAACAATGCCAAGTGTGTGAAACAGTTTTCTGGCCCTTAAAAGAATGGTGGAGCAGACACAAACATATCTATCACACACACACACACACACACAAAATCTGGGAGAAATTGGAGGCCAAGTCACGGCTCTCTATTTGGTACCCATCTTACAGTTAAGCTGGCTCTACTTCTAGTGCCTTTTCCTTCCTAAACCAGACGTCAGATCATGCTGTGGCTCAGAGCACAGATCTTACCAATGATCTGGATGATTTCTGCTAGCAGAACTCCATCGGCAATGTCCTGTTGCAAGTCCTTGATCAGCCGCTTGTGGCCAGATTTTGCTAGATAGTGATTTGCCCAGTCAGTGTATATCTGCAGAATAGAGGGAGTGGGAGAAATGGGGAGAGAAAGAGAGACAATAAAAATTCTTAAGACAAATGTTGGCTTACAGATGAGCAGAGCTCTAAAGTACATTCCAGTTTAAGGAGTCAGAAGAAAAAACAACCTTTAAAACCTTTTTAAAAATTCTGTCCCCGTGCCATTTTTTTTAAACCATGAATGAATCATTTTATTGCACAATGAAACGCCACAGTCACTGTGACCACGCAAAAGCCCCTTTAGGAATGCCAAGGAAACTTATGTCAAAATTTACTCTAAGTCTGATCTGATTCACTTCAATATACTTAGACTGAAAACTATGCTGAGTGGTGCTGTTTTAAGCACTGTGGTGTATTTTCCCTGTGTCATTGTTTAATAGATCGATATATTCCCAGTACCTTTCTGCACTCCAGATGTATATTAATGCAATAAGTTATCATTACCACATGGTCTGTTTAGGCAACCAAGTCATCTTTAAGGAGACCTCCCCCAATAACTTGGAAGAGTTTACTGAAAGAGCCATGAGTACATAAAGAGTACAGCTTATCCAGGAGCAAATGAAAAGGAAACGAAGGGCAAATTGTGTTGCATGGTGCGCTTGGTACAAATTCATTGGGTTTGTCATTCGCAACCCTGTGGGTGACAATGTTTCTTGTTCACTGGATGCAACAGTCATACAATTGGTTGCTGCGGTGAGACAGTTTCATTTGTCCTGTCACCTTTGCTTAAATGTACTGAAATGCTCATATAGGGCTGCAAAACCAACACGTACATAGAGGTCACATTGTTGAAAGAACTGCATATATTTTGAAAATATGCTGTGTTGACAGTTAAACCAAAGATGTTAACGGTGGAAGTCAGTTGGCAGGTTGGACAAGAGAGAGACTGAACAGGAAATGACAATCAGTGTCAATAGGCGTATGAGTAAGGGGTGGTCCGGTTGACATTGTGTGCTTAGATTTTCAAAAAGGTTTTGAGTCCAAAGACTGCTGAATAAGGTTATCAGTTTCTGGATATCCCAACTTCACACTTTTTGAACTGGTGGTACCTGCCAAGGACAGAGATTTTAGAGTCATGGTAGACACTGCAACAAAAAACATTGACCTCCATGGCAGGAGTGAAAACTGTTAAATCTATGTCAATAAGAAAGGGGTTGGAAATAAAGCTGCCAACTATTAGACTGGTGGTAAATGAATCTACAGAGAGACTGCACTGGGAATATTGTGCTCAGTTCTGGTATCCACACTTCAAGATGACCCATGAAGCTGGAATAACATTTTTCTGGGGGTACTCAAGTATACACAGTACCGGCACCTTTTTTCTAGAAGAACAGCATGGGTTAAAGACACTTATTGTAACAGCTTCACGGTGAGTACGTCCCACTTTTTCTAGAAGAAAAGTACTGAATATAGGCAACGTAACAGACAGACAAACAAGCAGAAGACCACAGCTGCCACTTCTCCTCTTCTTTCTCAAAATATGGAAAATAATGCGCTGGGGAGGTTATTCTTCTACCATGATTGATAGTTAGCCAAACAAAGGGTTTGCACCTCCAGACTAACTGGACTTTGACAAATTTATATTGCTTGCTTACTTAATGTATATACCACTTCATATTTCAACAGAAACCTCTAAGTGGGCTACAATTTCGAGCAAAAGGAAATTGGTGTAAGAAATAAAATATAAATTCCACTTTCAAAATCCATAATACTGAACTGCGGAAGTTGCACAACTTAAACAAAAACAAAACAAAAAATAATTTAAAAGAATAACCAGTTCAAAGTCTTGTTCTAGAGAAGAACCCTTCCTTCAACTGTTTCTCTAATCCTCTTTCAAAGCCAGTGGGCAGCCAATGCATTGGGAACTCAGATTTCTGCCAGCAGGTGGCTCCCACTGAAGTCATGTTGCAGAGAGGAGTTTGGAGTCAGCTGACACAGAAACAGTAGCCACACATTTAACTAATTAACTCAAAAGCACAGTAAATTCTCTAAAGTGGGGTAGTCCCCAGGGAAGGATCTTGCAAGGAAAGAGCAGACAAAGATGAGTGCTGGATACTTCTTTTCTCACCAGCCATTCACACAGTGAAGTGATGGGAACTGAATGGAGCAATAAACAAGGAAAGAGGTGTACAAAGTAGCAAAAAGTTCACGTGCCTAATACGTCAGTGCACACATCCTTTCTGCTTACTTTTATGCTTCACATATTCATTCCAGACATTTTCTTTTCTTAAAGTGTTTACAATATACAGATTATTTTCAGTTTAAAAAAGCACCTGTTTGCAGTTCTGCAATGCCTCGTGTGCATATTTCTAATGTTTTACTGCTGACTCCCCTTCCCTCTGTCATTTGCATTCCAGATGTGTGGTATTTGTTTAATCTGCATTTTCCATTATGAGCTTCTGTTTTAAAATAGAACTATCACAGCTACAACAGCTGATAATTATCTAATGCTTTTAAGCCGCACAGTTTTATGTTTCAATTTCCAGTTATGCTGTAGGAAGCAACAGGACAAACCAAAGAGAGAGCATGGCTCTGTACATTCTTCCAGTCAGCTCTTGCACTATTCTATTTTGAAACAAATTCCTTGCAAGCCAGCACATAAATAAACTCAAATCTTCACTCCCACATCCAGCATGCAAACAACATAAAAAGGAAGCAAGTCAGCCATTTATTAGAGTCATTTTGATTTTGTCAGGGTGGCAATTCTTGTGAGAATTGTGAGAATCTTGTGAGAGACCATGTCTTATCAGTAAAAGTAGGGAAGGCATCGTCACATGCAAAACTTGTTGTCTTGTTTATTTGTTCATTCAGCTTTCAATTATTTTTCGCTATTAGAAAGTTTACACTGACAGACTGTGTCAAGCGTCACATCTAAATGAAAAACATGCAGAGCATTAGTCACTGTGCTCAACTTTGCTAATGCTTCTCAGTAACTGATCCCTGGAACAAACTGCAGCCTTACTCATTTCCTTAAAAAGTTCCCCCTCTTTGCCCACTGTTTTGTTTTTTATATATAAAACAACTGCATTCAACACAAATTGGTTGCACTACATACCAGGAGCTGGAATCATCTGAGCCTTAACAGAACAATCTCAACAAGATGTGAAAGAATAAATTCTGCATCTGTGTGGTCCCAATGTGTGTGTGAAGGACAGCTTAACTGCTTGCAATGTGAAACACTAGACAGGATAGGACAACTTGAGCAAGGAAGCAACTTCCTTGTGTTATTATCTATTCTTCATGTTAGGATTCTTGAAGTACTTGTCATCAGACGAGCAAAGGAAATTATATTATACTTTATAATGCTCAAATATAGATATAAATTTTACACACAGCAAAATTGAACAAGATTTGAAATAACACTTGGGAGGGGGATCCTTGAATGCAAAGAAGCAAAAATGAAAATGAAAAATGGAAGGATCCCAAGCGATGAGCTTTATCTGCCAAAATATGGACAATATCTAAGTTTGAGGGCTGCTGCATTAATGCATAGAGCGCATATCCCTCTAAATTTATGTGGTGAACCACCCTGAGATCTGTGGATAAAGGGCAGTATAAAAATTTAAATGAATAAATAAACTGTTGATTTCTCGGTTGTTAAAAATGATAATGGGACGCGGGTGGCGCTGTGGGTTAAACCACAGGGCCTAGGGCTTGCTGTTCGGAATGTCGGCGGTTCAAATCTCCATGACGGGGTGAGCTCCCGTTGCTCGGTCCCTGCTCCTGCCAACCTAGCAGTTCGAAAGCACGTCAAAGTGCAAGTAGATAAATAGGTACCACTCCGGCAGGAAGGTAAACGGCATTTCCGTGTGCTGCTCTGGTTTGCCAGAAACGGCTTAGTCATGCTGCCCACATGACCCGGAAGCTGTACATGGCTCCCTCGGCCAATAAAGCGAGATGAGCGCCGCAACCTCAGAGTCATCCACGACTGGACCTAATGGTCAGGGGTCCCTTTACCTTTACCTAAAAGTGATAATGATCTCTTAGAAAGTCATGATGTGATCCATAGAGCCTTAGGCAACAAAGAGGATGTACCTGATGAATAATGGACCAGAAACCCTGTTCAGAAGTTGTTTCCATGTGCATAGAGCATTTGCTGGGCTGTCTGAAAGGGAGGCCTGCATTATTCTCATAGTTGCTGCTGTTAAATTTATTAGCCACGCTTCACCAGCAGGTTCCAGAGCGTGTTACAACATTTTAAAATCCAGCAGGAAAAACAGTTAAATTACAAATTGCTGTCACAGGACTGAGCATACAGCTGCATACGCAGAGATAGGCATTCCATGTGGTCTCCAAGTAGATCATGCAAAGTTGCAGACTCCATGCAGCTGTGTGCATTTAAGTGCTTCTGCTAAAGCATGGGGTTTGGGACTGGGACCACTGTGGCCAGAATACTGGGTTCAGGGCTCCTGCTTCCTTCTCTTTGCTTTTAGTGTATGCAGTGAAGACATTTCTCAGGAGGGCTTCTTTCTCACTGGGGTGGGGGAACCTTAAGTGTGTGTGTGTGTGTGTGTGTGTGTGTGTGTGGCTATAGGTTTCGTACTTGTTCCCCATTTGTTTGATGGACTTAATAGCTCAAGATGGTACCAATCACCCCCCTGTAATTGAAAAGAATGATGCAATAGAGATATGCTCAGTATGTACAATAGTAGGCTATATGCAGGGAGAGGTAAATGGTTACAGGCACACCGTACAGCACACAGCACACCAGACAGCATAAAAAAAACCTGTGAGCTTAAATTTGGGTATTAAGCCAATGACAACACAAGAAAACCTCCACACTTTCTGATTTTTACAACAGCATCCATTCTTGGCTAATGCAAGGATAGCTTTCATGAGGCAAACTAGTTTATTGGGCTGTTCCGCCGCTGTTCCAACATTGTACAGCCAAGTATAAGCTTCAGCCAGCTTCCAGAGCTACGTGAATACAAGAAAGTTGTTCATTTTCCACAGTGAGCAAAGCTTGGATCTCCTTTCTGTTCCATTAGCATTGGCAGCCAGCGAGAGGCTCGACAGACCTAGCTGCCAAGCACCTACCAACCTTTGGCTGCCTGATACTCTGACCCTTCCACAACCTCTGAGAGTCATATTCGTAAGAACTCAGAGATGATTTCTCTCTCCCTCACACCCCAGCCATAAAGTTCAGGAAGCAAAGATACATTACAGTCTCACAGCTGGCCTCTTCCACCTTATTTACAAGAGAGACCTGCCAAATCACAGTGGAACGGAAAGCTACCTGATGATACTGTACAACTCTGAAAAGCCCTCTTTGTTATACAGACTGGCTTCTGCTTATATCGTGCAGAAGTTTAAACATTTTTATAGCACTTTTTGAGTCAATTCACATCAGGCAATATACTCGTTTTCTTCCCATCTATCACAATGCCCTTCCCAATGAAAGATTGGTGCAAGCTCAGGGGACCCACATGCATGCTTGAAGTGAATTGATTAAAAAGGCAAGCTCTTAAATCCTTATGGGATTATTCAGACACTTCAAGTCAGTCTTTTATTATTGGAAACAAACATGCCAGTTTCTGTAGTGGTACACTGGTTTGAGCTTTCAGCTTGGGCAATTTGGAGCCAAATCCCAGCTCAGTGCACTATACCTTTGGTGTCTGCCTTAAACATCTGAACATTGAGGATAATGGTGACTTATCTCTCAGAGGATTGTAACAACTATATATTGCCAAGATCCCCAACTGGAAACCTCAGCTATCTGTGCAGTTCCCTCTCTGGTGAAGCCCAGAACTGCAGTTTGGAGCACCTTACTGGGCAGCACAGGAGTATTCTCCTGCTTAGGACTACAGCTGCCTCTTTAGGCAGGCCACTAGGCCCTACCTGGCAGGAGGAGGCATAAAAGACTTCCTGTTTGGGCTGAGACTTTGCCTAAGCAACTGCAGTCTACCTGGCTCTGGGGTATTTTCATGTATTCCACAGCTCTGACTCAAGCTTCCCCTTCCTTGACGAGGCCTGCAAGCCCACAATTCTGAAAGTCCAAGCCTTCTATTTCCCCATAACAGGCCTTCCTACAACAGCAGTGGGAAAAGGACAAAGGAAAGAGTTGCTCCTTGAGCCATCATTAGAAAGCTTTTTCTAAAGACAAGTTTCCAGTGCCTTGTGGAATTATTGTTTGCCTGGTTGTCTGCAGTTTAGAAAGTAGTGATTAAAATCAGTGCAGTTTTGAAAAGTGCAATCCACCTTCTTGATTCAAAATGATGTCCAACTGTAGCCAGACACAGACGAAAACTTGCTCCTTAATCTCTGAAACCATCATGCAAAATTTGGCCATAACGTTTAAGAGATGCCTAAATGCATAGTGAAGATATAAGCAACTTTCCAAAATATATAATAGATACAGATACACACACACACACACACACACACACACACTTAAATTACATTAAGTTTACAATCCTATACACACTTACTCATGGGGCTTCCAGTAAAACATGTGTTGGTTGGGGCCACATATTAAAATAATAAAATCTCTAAGCAAAGAGCAAGTGTAAAGCTCTGAGCTCTGCTTAAGTGAAGCCTTGTATTATAAGATAAGATGCATCCCAGGTATAAAGGTAAAGGTACCCCTGCCTGTACGGGCCAGTCTTGCCAGACTCTAGGGCTATGCGCTCATCTGACTCTATAGGCCGGGAGCCAGCGCTGTACGCAGACACTTCCGGGGTACGTGGCCAGCATGACAAGCTGCATCTGGCGAGCCAGCGCAGCACACAGAACGCCGTTTACCTTCCTGCTGGTAAGCGGTCCCTATTTATCTACTTGCACCCGGAGGTGCTTTTGAACTGCTAGGTTGGCAGGCGCTGGGACCGAACGACGGGAGCGCACCCCGTCGCAGGGATTCGAACCGCCGACCATGCGATCGGCAAGTCCTAGGCGCTGAGATTTTACCCGCAGCGCCACCCGCGTCCCCCTATAGCGTCCCAGGTATATAGCTGCATAAACCAATTGCAGGAAACAGAAGGGGGGCTGTCTCACTTTTCATTCATCCTTAAGGAAACACGAAAGCTTTTTGAGATGTTAAGCCAGCCACATAAGAGGGGAAAAGACACAGGCAGGCAACAAAATGTATCTGTTTCAAATTGCGACACCAGCGGCGTAGCGTGAGTTGTCAGCACCCGGGGCAACGCAAGTAATTTGCGCCCCCCCTAACCCCTAACCTGCGAGTTGCCGCTGGCGCTGCCGCCCAAACGACGCCGCTTGCCCGGAGGAGGAGGGGGACAGAGAGGCGAGGAAAATGCAACTGCCCAGCAGCTGCAGCAGCAGCGGCGGAGGCGGGGCTGTGAGGAGGGGCTGCCTGGCGCGTCCTCCACGGCGAGCGCTGAGAGCCGCTGCCTGCCGGGCGCTTTCAGCCCGGACGCGCGCACAGCTTGTCGGTTCCGCGAGACATGCGGCTCCGCTACAGCCTGCGCCCGAGGCTCTTCGGCGACTCCGGAGGCAGCGAGCGCCCCCCCCAGATGTTGCGCCCGGTGCGGCCGGCACCCCTGGCACCCCCCACGCTACGCCACTGTGTGACACAGTTCATGTTATTTAACAGAATACTTTGTACCCTGTAATTCATAAACTCTGCTTTTCAAGCCCTTGCTGAGCAAATGGCAAGTTCAGTGTGCCTTTTGCTCTCCAGTATTCACATTATGTAAGATCCCAGCAGTTCCACTTAAAATACAAGATAATTAAATAGATTCTCAGCAGTCGTGAGATTTTTTTTTTAAAAAAGTAAGTAGCTGAAATCTTCAGTGTAGCAATCATGAACCACCTTTGAAGTCCCTATCTATCTCCAAGCCACAGGGAGAAAAGTACTGAATCATTTAAATCAATGAATGTTTTAAACTACCGGCATCAAGGTTGTGTTAGGGCCACATGCAATGTTAGTCCTACTTCACAGGACCCTTTGAAACTGATGGACATGACAAACTTGCCAATTAATTTCAATGGGTCTACTCTGAGTACTACTAATATTGAATATAATCCCATAAACCTGGCCAGAATTTAACAATCACAACTACTAGCAGCAAGGCTGACATACCTGGGACCAAATTTTCTCAAATATACAGTATGAAAACAATGAGATCTCGGTAAATGCAATAATATTTATGGTAGCTTGCAGCTTTCCTTTTCATGAATTACTGACAGGCATTTAAGGATTTTTACAGCCAATATGCTATCAGTATATTTACAGCCAAACTACAGCCAAATGACACTATCTTGCTACATTTGTAGTACAGTAAGCCACCCCAAGAATGTTTATGCTGATGATGACATCTCTCTCTCGCTCAACCAAAATACAACATAAACAATGACATTTAATAGGTGTTGTTGAGGATTTGCTACAGAGAAATATATCATAAAACTGGAGCGTGAGTACATCCATTTTGTAGAACTAACTCTTTATTCTGCTCTTCAGAGGATCTGCTCTTTGTAATCTATTCACCATTTTAGGATGACTCAGGTAACTGTCTGTCTTGCAGTTCCGGCAGAACACCACAGGAAGGTGCTCGAACATCATGTTGCAACAGCAGAAAACAGCAGGCTTGACAGCTGATGCTTCCCAGCAGTGTGTTACTGCAAATAATCACTGTTCAGGCAGTGACACATCACACAACTGTTAATTGTGGTGTTGAGTGTCAGAAGAAAAAGAAAACGACACTAGCTGTCAAAATGATCCCAACCAGAGACAAGCATTGCTTAAACTGACTCATCATTCACCCAGCCCCACAGATTAACTTTAGATCTCAGTTCAGATCCAGTGGTCCCTTTGAACAATAACTATAGGAGGCTTCCAATAAAAACCTCCTCCTACTGATGTATATTATGTGCAGATTCGCACTTAGTGGAAATCTGTGTTCGTCTCCATAAAATGAGGCTTGGGCAATAGGTTGTTGATTTGTTAAATTATTATTATTATTATTATTATTATTATTATTATTATTATTATTATTATTATTATTATTATTAAATAATTTATACCCCACCCTCCCCAGTCAAGACCGGGCTCAGGGCGGCTAACACCAGGTATAAAAACAATTGATTAAAATACAACTTAAAAACAAGATTAAAATACAACACTAAAATGCAGCCTCATTTCAGTAGAAACTCAAATCAAATCAAGTGAAGGGGCAAAAATCTGTTGCAGGGGGTAACCATATGACCTGAATAACTTGTACCTTTGATTGTAATGGTAAGACCCAAACATGAGAAGTGACCAAATGTACAAGAGTCTAGAATACATGACATGATTTTTTCTCTTTCTCTGAATGAGGAAGAGGAAGACTCACTAAGATGACAGAAACCCACTCCACAGCAACTTGGAACAGAGCTTTCATTGTGGCTGGCCCTGTTCTGTGTAACAATAGTCTCACTGAGTTACCACAGGTCACTTCTATCTATGCTTCCTGTAAACAATCGAAGGCATTTTTGCTTTGATCAGCTTTTCTTGTACTCAGTTGTGCTGCTCTTAAAAGGTTCTCTTTTACTGTTTGTAATGACACGTTAATGATAATGTTTAAGAACATGTCTATCAAATGCCCTGGGGCACATACATGGAAGGCAATTCACAAATTTAATTAATTAATTAATTATAGTTTCGTCATTGAGACATTCCAGCCAGACACTGTCTGAAGGGCAAAAAGAGAGAATTCTTCAAAAAAAACAGTAGCCCATAGGTCCCAAGGCACCTGAACTCAAGTCAGATTAATTGTCAGGGACCAGCACGGCTTCAAAGAGTGTGGGGTGGAGACAAGGGACCAGGGTAGTGACGCAGGAAAGGGGACTAGTGATTTATGGGGTGTCACACCACCTGCAAGGCAGGAACCAGGGGCAGTCCAAGGCAGAGGAAGGCACACAACATATAACAGAGGAAGAAAAGGGAATTCAGGCAAGGGATGGGTCCATAGATCCCTCATCTTCCCCCACCTCACTGTCTCCTAGAACCAGGAGGGGGTTCGAAAGGGAAGAGCAGTAGACGTCTGTGCAGAAGTCTCAGGTTGCAGGCACACATTTATCAGAGGAGGAGATATAAACCAGGGGAGGGGAGGGGCCCAACTGTTGATGCAACTGTTCCATAGGGCCCAGACCTATAGACAGCTGCCTAGAAGATGGAAGCATGTTTATGTGTGTGTATCTGGAGCAATGTGGAAGCTGCTGTAAATTCTTCTCTTGCCAATAAAGTGCTAACTATTAGATGTGTGTCTTCCTTATCTGGGATGAGCCATGACATTAATTAGCAATTGCAGTGGTCAGTTAACTGATGGAGAGAATGACTAAATCCAGTCCCTTCTTCCCGCCACTTAAAAAACTAACCCGTGATATTACATGCACACCCTGCCAGTTGAATCAGGCCAGAACTGCATGTATAGCACCCGTTCTCCTCCAGCTAAGGTTATTGTACAGAAACCTTTATGCCCCCACTATATTAGGGCAACGTTAAGTAAGACAGACATCCTTTCAGTTAATCTACTGTAGGGGAAAGTATTTGCTACACCGTTAGTCAAGACATAATAAAGCAAACCATAGTGTATAGTCTTGACAGGTGGGAAGAAAATAATCCAACTGAACAGCAAATGCTAAATACTTCATTGTACTGATGTTAGTGGACATGGCAGTTCGCAAACAAGGCTTACTCACATATGCCATATTTAATTACAAAACATGCCCACTGGGAAAGGTATGAAGTAAGTTAGTCCTCTGATGTTTGCTGCCAAGAGATGAAACTTTAATTCCTAGAACCTCTCAGCTAGGAAATGGTAAAGGATGTAACTTGGGAGGGAGAAGTGAATAGTTTCTTTTCTGGTGTGCCTGTTGTTAAGGGGCAAAAAAAAAAAGTGAAGCCACCTTGGGAGGTGTAGCAGCAAAGTTTGTGAAAGAAAGCAATTGTGAAGGTAGAGGGAAGGATGTCCACCAGGCTACAGGTCAATGGAACTTAGCATGAGCGTCAGAGCACCCAGCAATGAACTAGAACAGGAACCCAATTCAATTTGTATACCTGTGGTTGGTGTGTGTGTGTTACAATTAGGGATGGAAATTTAGTTCAGCTCACATTTTAATGTGAACTTACCTACTTTACACTTCCTAAAACAAAATGCTCCTGTTGTTGTTTAGTCATTTAGTCGTCTCCGACTCTTCATGACCCCATGGACCAGAGCACGCTAGCATGCTGCTATCCGTCAAAATTCACACATTTCCAAATTTTGTGATGCTATATTTTGGGTATCTGATCTAAAGTTTAAAATTCATCTGTCTCTCTTTGACCCCTCTTTCCCTTACATTCTGCAATTTACATTTCTTTCTTTCTTCTGTGGTTTGTACTGAAACAAATCCAGACACAGATACTTTTAAAGCAATGCTTCCCCAACAATATTAACAGGTTGGGTTAACCTCAACCAGATTAATTCTTATTTAGTTTGAAAATCTAATTAGCTTTTTGTTGGAGTTGAGGCAACAACTGTCTAAACTTATTTTAACACAAATGTGGTAACCATTTAATTACCAAACAGTTCACATATAAATACAAGCTGCCCACTTTCATGGCATACAATTTTGCTTTCCTAAATAAAACAGATGTTTGCTAATTCACTGTGTCCATTTTTATTTTTTTTTACTGTGATTATGAGGGATCCACAGCTGGCCTTCAGCAACTGTTCAATAAATGGTTCCTTGTTTGGATTTTTAGAAAACATATTATGCTACACCAAATTGTGGTGTGTTTACTCTGTTTGATGTACTAAAGAAATAATGACCTAAGAAGTAGGCCAACACTTAAGACAATTCATTACCTTTGAATTCAAATCCGCAGACACAGAAAAAGCACAACATTAGTAATGTGATCCTACTGGTATTTATATTAAAATCCTTTTACCTTGCAGTATGCTTGTTGACTCTAGTAGTGGTTTAATTTATATGGGTAAGTGGATTGAAAAAATTATCGTATTCACTTGTAGGCTTACAGCCTGATTCTGAAATTATTTTGATGACACATTTTCAATTCTTAATGAGTAAAGCTAACTTACTCAAGAATCTAGGGCATTACTGAATAACTATTTTGCTTACCAAAGCCACCTCCTTTTCTATATGCACCTCTTTTAGTGTTAGACCACACCACTCTTTCCCCCAAGAAGCTACATTTCTCTAAATCATTTTGATCATCATCAAACATCAGTGTATTAAACACTAGATTCAAGCTGTATTTTGCTCTATTTTTAAAAAAAAATCCAGTTTAATCATTCTATGGACTCAATTGGGTCTAGTGGCTAGGTGGATAGAGACACCTAGGATCAATTCTATCTCACCCTTTCAAGACTCTCTAGGCAGATGCACAAATGTTGGACAAGGTCTGGGGAGACCTGGGTTCAAATTGCCATTCAATGATGTACCGTAGTTCACTGACAGACCTTGAGCAAATCGTCAACTGTCAGCTTAACCTACTTTGCATGTTTGTTATGAGGAGAAAAAGAGGAAGAGGATCATGTACATGACCTTGGTCTCCAGGGAGAAAAGGTGGCATATACACATAATAAATAAATTGCACATCACTATTGACAAATAACCTTATTGTTGAAGTACTTTGAATACTAACATCATTTTCATCACATCAATTCAAAACCAAATTAATTCAATTGGGCACTTTAACATTGGCTTAAAAAAAATCAATATAAGGTAAAATACATAGGTTTTAAGTGGTTTGTAGATTGCCGGTAGGTGGGATGAAAAAAAGATGTGGAAAGCAAGAAACAGTTCAACAAAGCCTTGGCACAGATCCTGCATATGAAATTGTTACTTGAAAACATAGGCAATTTTGATGTAGTTTGAGTTTTGTATTGCACACATCACAAGACTGATCTATTTGAATTTGGCTTTTGTCTGAATTCACAGAATTAGTAGAGTTATGAGTTCACTGTGGTCCTCTTTTCACAAGCTGACACTGAAAATAATGTTTCAATTTTCCTTTGCAGAACTAATTGGTTTATAATTACACAACTGTAACACACAAGTAATGAGATCCTACGCCCTGATAGCTAAACACATTCAAGTATCTATCTATATCATCTACTCAGGCTTTTGTTGCCATTATTATTGTTGTTGTAAATAATGAATTTGATTAGTCAACCTCTTATAATTGCTATTAGGGATCGTTAAGTATACAAACTGGAGACAAGAAGAGAAACAGATATATATACACACATATAAATATCTGTTTCCTTAACTGTTTCGCTATGTATATATTCCAGTTATTGCTATTCAGTTATTGCATCAATTAAATTCCATAGTTCTTTAATTAAAGCTCAACAGCTCAACGTTGTTTCAAAATATTTAATTCCAGAAGACTTTTAGAAAGATAAATTTTGGTTGAATTTCTAAATGGTAGAAGTATTATGACAATGGAATGAACTTCCCACAAGGATTGTAGACCCTGACTCACCGAAGGCCTTCTAGCAGAGCCTGGGCAGTCATCTTTTGGGGGTGCTCCAGCTCTGGATTTCCTGCATCAAGCAGTAGGTTGAACTAGATCAATGCTGTGCCAAATATTTCTCCCACATTTCTTTTTAATTAATGGACAAAACTTGCATTCAAAAATCAACAAAGGAGAGAGAAAATTTGGATAAATTCTCATGGATGAGGTGCAGGGTTTTTGTTATGCTTGCCTTCCATTCGAAGTAACAAAGACATTGCAAGTGTCCTTTCTTTTACTCTGCGATCAACTCTCCAGAGGTCTGCACTCTGCAGCCTTCCTGGGTGCCTACATTTCCTGAAACACCATGAAGTCCTCAGATGATCTTTCCTTTAAAGAAGGTAGGGAGGCAGCCTACTGTGCACCTTTTTTCAAAAGCAGAAATATTTTCTCAAAAGGTAAAAGGAAGGATTCCCCTTGAAAATAACATACGTTCGCTGATCTTAAATGCCCAGCACCAGCCTCCCCAGATTACTGTGCTTCAGCTGAAACTCAGGGGGCGGCATGGTGAGGTAACCCCTCCTGTGGGGATTTTTCAAATTGGGCAGCTGGAAAGGCAACAGAAATGTTCACAGACAAGAAAAACTACACCACTCATGGTCACTGCACAACAATAAAGAATGCTCAAGTCTACACAACATTCTGAAGAATTTCAAAAGAAATGTGGAAGACCCTCAAGAATGAAGGACAGAAGTAGAGGCCTCTTTCACAGGGGAGGAAATCTTTTGAGAAACTGAATGGTGTGTTTCAGCATAGCACTAAACCAGGTGGCCTATGAGGCCCACTCCATTATTATTGCGATTTGATACGAAGAGGCTTTTCCACAAGAGGAAACTTCTTTCCTGCAAGAGGATCTTTCCATTACAAGAAGATAACTTTTGGATCGAATCCATTGTTTGCTGATGTTTCACTCAATATTTTTGTAACTATTAAATCCATTTTGATTAATCTGGCGTGGTTGCTCAAAACCTATATCATTGCGATTCTTGTCCCTTTAATGTAATTATACCACTCTGGTATCAAAACCCAAGCAAAGCAAACATGCCCACAGGAGAATGAATATACATTCTATGAAGCAAGGTCTAACTTTCAGGTGATGGTTCCCACTTTGCTATGTGATTTACCCCATACTGAGTGCATTGGAACAGAAATTATTAGCATCTGGAAGTCTTTCATATATGATTCACTTTCTAGTTTATACAACACAATCACAAAGGAAATCACTATTTTTGTCAGTAACCTCTCTAGCATATGTCCTATTGCGTGCGCACGCACACACGTGCACACACACACAATGTTCTTGGGAGGCCCTCACAAACTGTGAATGAGACCTATCAAGGTCTCCTATGATCTTACTTTCCTTTGGGAAGGAACCATGGGGAAAATTTTGCATACAGAAGGTCCCAGGTTCAGTGTCTCAGCATCACCAGGTACAGCTGCGAAAGACATCTTCCTGAAACCCCAAAGAGCTGCTATATAATCAGTGTTGATGAAACAAAGCTAGTTGTGCCAACGCTCTGATTCTATACATTAAGGTTACCAGATTTTTTTAAAAGAATCCGCAGTTGGCTCTGACTGGTTTCAGGAGCTGCTTGCTGCCGTGGCACCCGCCATTTTGCCTCGCCAGAAGTCCCCATATGATGTGTCTTGTGCCGTTGAACCAATCATGCAATATTCATTCCCTACGAATAAATCTACAACACTTAAAATATAAATCCGGGGACATTAAATGAAATTCGGGGATGGATTTTGTCCGGGGACAGATTTGTAAATGGACTTTCCCTGGGAAATGGGGACATCTGGTAACCACACTATACATGGCAACATGTTGCCTCCACCCGTTAGCCTGGCTGTGCCACAAGAAGTGTGTGTGTGTGTGTGTGTGTGTGTGTGTGTGTGTGTGTGTGACCGTGAAGGATTGCTACCTATTCATGGAGCACATGAAAAGGCCAATGAGCCAGAGCGTGAGCCAGAGGCAATTTTTAGGTTGGTATCAGAAGAGGAAAGATATCCTGTTCCCAGTTCATTTAAAGACTTGAAAGTCAAAACCAGCACTTTGACTTGTAAGCCAGTGGAAAACCAAGATGTAGCATCCTAATTATATGCTCCATACAGTACATTCTAATACGCTGGCAGCTGCATGTTGAACTATTTGTAGCTGATTTTTATAATTTTTATGCACACCCACTTAAAAGTATTCGGTTATTAAGCTGTGTAGAAATATCTTAAATGAATTAATAGTAAATGTTACTAGGGCGTAGCTGATAGTGACCAGTTATTTTTTCCATAGTTGGCATTGTATCCTAAAATGTAGTAATGGCCCTGAACCTATAGCCTAAACATCCAGAAACAGCCCCTTGTTTAAAAATGAGACATAAAAATGTACTCTTACTGACCAACTCCACAAACCTGGTTTTTCTTCCCATGCCCTTATATAACAAGCCCCCACTGCTGTTCGATACCCTGAATACAGTACAATTAACTTTGAGTTCTATTAAAGCTCCATCACCACAGAAGAGATATGTTATAAGCCACTATTAACTTGTAATGTATAGGCTTGGATTTACTCTTTTGGCTTTGAGTTCTGGCAGGAAACTTCTGGAAGGCTTTGTCTGGTAAAATCTGGACTTCATATAAATTAGTGTTTCGTACAGTGGCAAAAAAAAACTGTTAAGCCATTTCAGTCCAAATAAATCCATCTTATTTATCTTAGGGATATCATTTTGAATTCTAAGAATGCTATTTCTTAGAACAAAGTTGAAAGTCCCAACACAGTAACTTACTGACACAGACATAATTCTACTGAAATACGGCTACGACTCTTTTCTTAACCTCAATTTCCTATTCAAAACAATGGGGCTTCAGCACTAAAAAAAAATCCCTTTAAAGAACTGGCATAAGTATCCCCACTACCTCCCAAGCTTTGTTTTGACAACACTATTAAGAGTATTGTAACATACTCATATTTCCAACCTAAAATTATATTTATTTATTTACCTTGAAAATCTCACAATGATAAAACATCAAGCAAAGTCATCCTCCCAATAAGCAAGATAATCCAGCCTAAAAGATACTTAAACATAAACATTTATGTGGGCATAGGGCTTCATGTAGCTGCACATCTGGTGATAATATCAAACCTTCCCTCACATGGAGAATCTTGTCCCTGATATATACACTTTTCTTTTTCCATACAAGCAAAATTCCATGTACTTTCTGAGATAGTACATAGTCCATACAATCATTTTATTTCATTATGTGCTTTGTCACATGGGGTGTTCAGGCGTAATGACAAATTGCCATTTGGCATAAGGTAAAGAAGATGTCAATGACCTTAACACTTCTCTCATTGTGAATGCGCTGCTTGCTTTTTCCTTTACTAATTTTAGGAAAGCAAGTTCCCCATTTTGTCCCCAACAGCAACATGTGATCAGTGCTTGCCTGACAAGCCAGGGTCAGAAACCAGATCACCTCAAACCAGGCAATCAACAATGAATGGAAAGAATCACCATGCAAAAAATGCATAAAACTATACAAGGATTAGAAATCAAAGCTCCTGATATTACACCTGAACCAACCAAGCTACTGCACTGTAAAATTCTTCTTACTACTTGATGGAGTGATAAAAAATAACCAGGTGTGGTGGACAGGGGTGGTGCTGTGGTCTAAACCACAGAACCTAGGGCTTGCCAATCAGAAGGTCGGCGGTTCGAATCCCCACGACGGGGTGAGCGCCCGTTGCTCAGTCCCAGCTCCTGCCCACCTAGCATGAAGTTTGAAAGCATGCAGTGCAAGTAGATAAATAGGTACCGCTCTGGCGGGAAGGTAAACAGTGTTTCCATGCGCTGCTCTGGTTCGCCAGAAGTAGCTTAGTGATGCTGGCCACATGACCCGAAAAAACTGTCTGCGGACAAACATCAGCTCCCTTGGCCTGTAAAGCAAGATGAGCGCCGCAACCCCAGAGTCGTACGTGACTGGACTTAACTGTCAGGGGTCCTTTACCTTTTTTATGCATGTATCAGGTAGAAAACAAATCATCTGCATGTGAACATTTTAATTGTGCTCTTAACTAAATGCAGAGAATCATTGAATCATTGAATTGTAGAGCTGGAAGGTACCCCAGCAGTCATCTAGTCCAACCCCCTGCAATGCAGGAATCTCAACTAGAGGTTTAACATTGTTTTGTTTCTTAACTTGGGAGGTCTGACATTGCAAAACTTTGGAGAGATTTAACTAATAAAGCAAAACTATTCATGCATGTTATGCAAACAAAACATCTTGCCTCCATTCCAATCTGAAGCAATGCATTTTAAATGGGTGCCTGTGGCAAAAGGCAAAGAAACTGAGACGCATGTTTTACATTAGGATTTTCGAAGAAAAATCTTTCAGTGTTTATACAGTTTAACAACATTCAATTTTTGTGCACTGTGCAACAAGGCTAAAAGGTTTAGAGCAGACAAAAATCAAGCATGAAATGAGATGATTGGTTCTGTTCTGTAAGATTAACATGTAAATGACACAGAGATATATCTGCTTACCTCCCATGAAGCATTAGGAAGGCAGAATCTGATTAAAATTACTGTTACAATTCAGTAGAGTATCTGTTTTTCTATGACTAAGAGCAGTAATTTTTTTATCTAGACATTTTTAATCTGTCTCCCTTTCACCCTGAAATATCAGTGATAGAAATTTAATAAACAAAATTACAAACTGAAATTAAGAATAGAAATATTAAAATATATTTTCAATCCATATTAAAACACAAATAAAAAAGCCATCAACTTATACTGGAAGAAATTTAGGGATGTTACACACATAAAACTTTTTTTTTCATAACTCCATAATTAGTGTGAAGTTTTCATATCTACAAAGCATTTTAACTGATTGAAGTTTGCATCACCAACAGCCAGTAACTTTCATTTTAAAGTTTGTGTCTCCAACAGAAACTTTTATTTCTGTTAACCCTTATATAGTGCAGTGATATAGTTGCAACTGCTAATCTGCAGTGGCTTTCTCCTTAAGCAGATGGGCCAATGATTTGTTCAAAGATGGCCAATGGGGATTTTGGATGTTTGATGAAGTGAATTCAAGCCACAGGGTTGACAGTATTAGGGCAGTAAGTAGAGATTAAGAAAGGAAATCTCAATTTATCATCATCATCATTTTGTGTGTGTGTGTGTGTGTGTGTGTGTGTGTGTGTCTATACGCAGACATATTGTGTAGGGTAAGAAATCATACCAGAGGAATATACACTACAGCATTATTAGGCAAACCCATATATTATGACAACAATGAAGGCATGAAATGGCTAATAAAGAAAAAGGTCATTTGTAAAGTGCTGTGAAATCAATATCTTGGGTACACAGACTGGCCTCTGAAGACTGCACGTGCAAGCTATTTGCTTTGGAGAAGGCAATTAATGTACAAAAGGGGGAGAACCATTTTATAATATACTGGAAGTTGCAGATAAAATGTCTAAGCTTAATGAACCACAAGAATATTTACTGTATTAATATAGCAAGAGCCTGGTGAACCAGATTCATATTTAATTAATGGATTCAAGACCTTCTGCTGCTGGAAAATTATATGCACAGTGAATTTGGTTTAAAGTGTATGCTGCAAACCAGGGAAGGTATCACCAAGTCCAAGAGAATGCCAGTGTGGCTAATAAGTAGAGTCAAGAAAGCTATTACAGGCAAGAACGCTTCCTTCGGAAAACGTATGTCTTCCACAAATGACGAAAATGTGAAGGAACTGTGATATGAAAGCTAGGAGTTAAATGGTACCTTAAACCTAGGTTATGGGCACTGCAATGGAGTGTCTAGACACACTTTTCATAACAAGAATACAAAGCTAAAAATGAATGAACTGCAGCTAAAATCCTATGTTCAGTTTTCACATGGTGTAGTCCTCATCTGAAGACTGCAATAACAAAGTCATACTTCCCCTGCCCACCCTAATATTCTTATGAGGCTCCCTTCTCCAGTCTTCAGAGAGTGGCTGGAAGTGGGGAGGCAGAAAAAGATCCTCCTTTTCCTCCAGCAGTGGCAATCTTAGGCTCAGTACTAGGGCCCAGAGTTCAGAAACTGCTCGCATTAATGAAATTCCCCTGCCGTAAAATGCGCCTAGAACAATGGGAGTTTCGAACGCTGAACACACACATTGGCAAAAGAAATACAAGCAGATAATAAGGGATGCACAAAAGAATTTAAGGAGCATGCTACTGAAAAAACAAATTAAGAGTAGCAATAAAAAATTAAATTAGCAGCATGAAAGTGGATGGCAAGGCAGTCAAAGGTGTGCCTGAAAAGCCTGATTGTGTACTACATCCAGAATTTGAAGTCATATGCCAGGGACTCAACCTGGAACCATCTGCATGCAATGCATGTGTTATGCCCACAAAAAATGCCCCGAGTATACCAGTGTCAAAAATACCTTTGCCACAGTGGTCCATCTATTGGTAACCTCATGATTAGATTACCATAATGTGCTTTATATGGGGCTACCTTTGTACTTGGGTTCAGAAGCTGTGCCTAGTACAAAATGCAACTTCTAGGGTGCTCAGAGGATGTCCAGCTTTACACATATTACACAGGTGTTAAAAGATCTGCACTGGCTGTCTATTAGCTCAAACCAGCTTTCGGCAGCTGTGAAAAAGACGAAGTCCTTTCTAATGATCCTTAGGCAAGGAACTGAAAATAAAACTGCCACTTTCATAACCCCATTCTACAAACCTATGACACAACCAGAATTGGAAAACTGTGTCAAGTTCCGGTTGCCTTACCTCAAAGAAAATACTGTAGAGTGGGAAAAGGGCAACCAATGCAATTACAGGGATGAAACAACTCAATATGTAGCATATAGGACTTTTTAGTTTAGAGAAAATGCGAGAAAGAGGCAGCGTGATATTATGCATGGATGGAGAAAGAGGATAAAGACAAGGTTTTCCCCCCACTAGAAATCATGGGCATTCAATGAAGCTGAATGTTGCAATATTCAGGACAGATAGAAAAGTACTTCTTAGAACATAAGAATAGCCTGTGGGGTCAGGCCAACAGCCCATCATCCTGTTCTCACAGTGACTAACCAGATCACCAAAGAGCAGGAAACCAAAGAGCAGAAAATGAGCATAAGAGCACTTTCCCCTCCAGTGGTTTCTAGCAACTAGCATTCAGAAGCATTGTTGCCTCCAGCTGTGGAGATAGAGAATAGGCATCATGGCTAGTCTAATCTTCTTTTAAAGCCATCCAAATTGACTATGCGCTGCAGAAAGAATAACTATATTTTATCTGTCTTAAATCTTCCAACATTCAGCTTCATGGAGTGCGTAGTTGGTCTATAGAACTCGCTCCCACAGAAGGCAGACACATGGCTATGTTCTACCTCCCCTGTCAGTGGCTGTATGCCTCTGAATTCCAGCTGCTGGGCATCACAGGTGGGCAAAGTTCTGTGCGCTCAAGTCCTGCCTATGAGCTTCCCACAAGTATCTGGGTGGCCACTGTGGGAACAGGATTTTGGATTAGATGGGCCACTGGCCTGGTCCAGCAGGCTCTTCTTATGTTCCTAGCTACTGAGCCAAGTTCATGGTTTTGTTGTTGACATTTCAAGCCCTAAACACCAGAATACTTGGCAGACTGCCTCCCCTGGTATATAAAGCAAACTGGTATTTAAAAGCCTCAGAGAAGACATTGCTGGCTGTTCCCTGCCCAATGTATTCTCACTTGGTGACAATGTCCTTCTTGGTGATAGCATTAACACTCTGGAACACCTTCCCTGAGGTATTTTGTGAGGCAGAGACAGTTGGGTTACCCAAGCTTTCCTGGACTCTGATTCTTACTTTCTATTTTATTTTGCACACTGCTCAGTTTTATTGTGAGATACTGTTGCATCTTGTTTAGTTCTGTGTTTTCATCTAGTTTTTAATGAATTTTTATTGAATGCTGTTGTATTGTTCTTAAATAAACCATATAAATATTTTGATTATCTGAAGCAGTAAAAATATGGAAATGGAGAAGGAAGGAGAAAAGCACAGGTTCTCCATGTAGAAAGTTTCAGGTTCCATTCCTGACATCTCAAGTTAGAAGGAAGGGATGGAAAACCATGCTGCTTAACACCTTGGAGAGAGTAGCAAAAGATACAATGAGAATGGTTTGAGCAATGGTAACTGATTCATGCAGGACAAGTTCATTGTCATTTAAAGCAACATTAACTGTTGAAGTATTTCAACTACATTTTGACAATAAGATAAACCCAAAGGTCATCAGAAAGATTTGAAAACAACTCAGATCCATTTGGCTCAGTCATATCAATTTCCTGACCTGTATATTCACGGCTAAATAAACACAGTGCACTTCACAACTGAAAATGAGCAAGCTTTTCCCTGAATAAGATAACTTCTGCACAGGAAAGATCTAGCCTTGAGCTTAAGCAACACTTTAAAAATGTATATGATTCAAACACTGGACATTTCCCTCCACTTTTTATACAGATGCACATATACTTGGTTGCATATTATTTTAAATTACTTTCCTATTATGCTTTCCTCTTTCTTTTTATTCACCGCTTATCACCTTTTGAAGAAATTCCTTTTAAAAGTCACCACAAACCACAAAGTTGGTAGAAAAGCAAAAATATGCCCATATAATTTCTTAATCAATACAATAGTTCTTTGTTTTGTCCATTAAACAGATATCAAAACATGAGAATTAGAAATGCTTTCATTACCACTGCATGATTGATAGAGCTTATAGAGCTTGAACAGTGCTCTTAAGTGAATCAGAACTTTATTTTACACCAGCTGGGTTATATGTTACATTTTGGTACACTGATGAAAACCAGACTCAAAATGCAGTATTCAGAGACTTAGTTGATAGGAATATCTTCTGTTTTGAAACCTACGTGTCAATCAACCACTACTGAGATCCATATAAAATGTTTATCCCTTCTTCAAGAGTTTTGTAAGGAGCTGGTTTGACATATCTTTTCTAAAATGGTGTTGTGTGCGGCTTTATTTTGTAATCATGTTTTTTATCTTGAAATTGATCATTTGAAATAAGATGGCATTGCATTGATCATTTAATCATATTTTGTATTGATACCAGCCCTGGGATGAAGGGTGGGAAATAATTCAAAATAAACACAATATATTATAACAAGATTTGCCAAATTCTTAAATGAGAGGATAAGAAATGCAGCAGTATGAACAGAGCAGAGAATGCATCTGCTTGGGGAATAACCATCAGGGTTGGCTGTTAAAGGAACTGCTAAGTGCAGCTACTAGTCAATCTTAGCTTAATACAGGGAGGCAGTAAGGATCACATAAATTGAGAGACTAAGAAAAGAACATCTCCAAGCTTTGAGAACTTGCATGTTTGGTAAATGCAATCCTGTACCTAAGCAGTTGCAACAAGTTTCATTTAAGGCAGAATGTACTTTGCATGGGAAACTGAGTTTTACCACTATGACCACATTCACACATCGCAAAGATAGTAAAAATAAATATTGGCTACAGATTATTACTTGTTGGAAATGAAACTAACAACAATCCCGGGTTTGGATGCAATGCTTTGCAAAGGATTGTGGTTTGTTTCCTTCCAGTGTTGGAAAGGGTTAGGGTTAGGAAGTGCTTTTTTTCTTAAAAAAAAAAAAAGGTTTAGGGGTGCTCTCATTTTCCTACTCATATTGAAATATTGCCCCTCAATGAGGCCAAACTTAGATTCACAAAATGTTTCTGCATCCCCCCAGAAAAAAGCACTGGGGTTAGGGAAAGGCTTAGGATTTGTTTATGCCCAGTAAACTGTGGTTAATGGCCTGCTGTGATATGCAGACATAGCCACTACCTTTCTTTTTCTCCTAATACAGGCTTTGTCAAACTCGGCCCTCCAGATCTTTTGAGACTGCAGTTATCATCATCCCTGACCACTGGTCCTGCTAGCTAGGGATCATGGGAGTTGTAAGCCAAAAACATCTGGAGGGTCGAGTTTGAGGAAGCCTGTCCTAATACTAAGGAAGGGCCAAGGGGACACAATCTGCACCTATGAAGGATTGACTATTATGAGAAATTTTTCTACCAACTTGGTCCTAAAACAAGAAGTCCAGCTGAAGGGCTGTGGTGAGAATTACTATGGGAGGAGTTCAGAATCCAGCCCTCCTGCTCTGCCTATTGGGAATATGAATTTGCCAGAAATTATTGAGTTAAAAATGTGGATGACTGCATGCTGCACTCCTAGGCAGCAGTTGAGTGGCACCACAGAAAACTGCCAGTATGCTTACTTTGCTCCACTCCATCCACCCATCTTTTACCCCCCCCCCCCAAGTCAATCAGCATCTTATGGCCACTGTGCACACTCAGTCCTGGTTGTGTTGTTTTGAAGGTCCCTTCCCATTTAGGGTTAAATTGTGAAGATTTTTTTTTTATTGGTTCTGCAAACCTTGGGGCTCTGCTGAGACTGCTGGTACATGCCTTTTAAGTGTGGCTTGTAATATTTTGTCTACCTAAGCAGTAAGACTCAAGCCTGGACATCAGAAACAGAGGGAATAATAGGAGAGGTGGCAACATTAGATTACCAAAAATACATTCTATACAAACACACCTCCACATGTTTGGAAACAGAAGCACTACATTGGGGGGTCTGATTGCCACAACTTTGTCTGCAGCCCCTTATCTCCACATAAACACAGCTGCTCCATAGAGTCAGGGACACTAAGCAGCAACATACAATGCCCGGTTTGGTGCTGCATCAAAACCCTGCCATGTGTTAGCTGAAGCACTTCTGCATACGCAAGTTGGAGGACTGGACGCAAGCCCTTGTGTATTAAACAAACAAAATCCAGATGAAAGCTCATCTGTAGGATGAAAACCACTGCACATAATGACAAATTGATAGTTTCCCACAGGCTGAGCTCATTTTCATTCATTGTTTTGAAGAAAGCCAAAAGCCCACTGGAGTGCATGAGAATCTTTTCATTCACTTCCATGGGCTTTGACCTTGCAGCAACTCTGCTAGGTAACTGATTTGCCTTGGTCTCTTGGGTGGCCACTCAAGGCATCCCCTCCTCTCATGTTCACTCAACACAGATAGTAAAAGTTACCTAGCCGGCTAATAGACACATAAAGTTAAACTGATGTATCTCATGATATGATACCCAGCAGGATTCATTTCAAAACATTGGAGCTTTTGCTAATGAGGAAAGCAGATGCATGGCTCAGACCTAGCCTTATGGTATGTCAGATCTAAAATCACAAGTGTGTATTTTATAACAAGGTTATAAAATTCGATATGAAAAGTGGTAATTGCGATCCTTAAAATCTAAAATGTATTTTGCAGGTTTATGAAGAGAATACTTTTCCATCAGATTATGTTACAGAATAACAAGCCATTAAAAAAAAACAGCAGTGTTGTGATTGCACATCAGCTTCATTCAGTATTGAAGCTGAAGCACCACTTGCATTGTGGTTCGAAAATTGTCTGACAACAATCAGATTTGCTGCTCAACAATGGATCTCATGATAGCGGCAGGGCTGTTTTAAGAAATATGTGTTAAACATGATGGTGATCCAAATAATGTGTGTTATTCTTGCCTTAGGTTCTTTAAACAGCTTTCTCCCTTCCTCATAGCATGACTTGACCCTTTGGATCCCAACCAAAGGTGGTAATTTTTGACACAAACTCTTCAAACAACTCAGCTGTTTTCACAACATTGAGCAAAGCTTTGAAGCATCTGCATGTGGAACGCAGAAAAGCCATTCATAAATCTGGAACAGGGTAGTTAGTCCTCTTAGTACCAGTAAAAACTAATGGGAATAATCAAGCAATATAAACAGCTACATTCCCCTCCTCAGAACAGATTCACTTCTGTTCACATGCTCTCTTTGGTGAACTATTTCAAACTATAGGAATTGTTCACTCCAACTTCTAGGGATGCTTGAGGAATTTCATCTCTGTGAATTGCAGTGTGAACTCACCTGATCTACATCTATGCCCACCTAATGTGCAGGTATACCCACTTAAAAGTAATAAATCTAAGTCATGCAGATTAATTTCAGTGGGTCTGCTCTGGATTAACACTGGATACAACCTACAGTTCTTAGCTGTCAAAATGCACCAAGTGCTTATTCTGGGGTAAAACACATTTAGAAATAAGTACACTGGGATGAAATATGTGTTTAAATACACATTTTGTGATAAAATACAGAAACACTTATTTGTATATGTTTTTTGTGATGGCTATATATATATATATATATATATATATATATATATGCTTTCGTAGATTTTCACGGGTACAGGAATGCAGGTTTTGGTGTCTTCGGGTGTCTTCCCGTGTAAGAGTTGGGGTGTCTAGGCGACGTTTCGACGAGGTCTCACTCGTCATCTTCAGGCTGGTGCTTTCGGCTTCTTGTTACTAGAACAGAGCAGGATCTCAGTGTTTGAGTTCCTATAAATACTGTTGAGGGGGTGTGGTGTATAGCCTCCAACGTTCTGGGCAGAGAGGAAGTTCCCAGGTTAGTGTGCCTTTTCTTCTTTTGTTCATTAATTACTTGAGGGATATCTTGAGTGATTTCTTGAGTGATATTCTGAGTACCACTTAGGAGGGTCATTAGGTGTGGATTAGTTGCTAAAGCTTTCGTGTCTTGACCTCTTGAGCTTGTGAAGAGTTTTTCTGAGAAGATGGCTGTGCTGCACTTAGTTGTGCTCTGGCTTGGCTTCGTGTATAGGGGCGAGCTGTGGTTTTGTGCCCTGTGCCAGCCAGATCTGTGTAGGGATTGCAGGGGGGTGCAGCATCCGGAGGTGCCACTATGGTTTGGCTACTGGATGGTGTCTGTAATTTATCTGTGGAGAGGGTCTGGGTTTGGGTCTGGTGTGGTTGATTGGAGATGGCGTTCTGTGTGCCTCTGGTTCTGGTGTCGGTTTTTGTGGGGAGGGCTAATTTCCAGATGTCTGGCAGGCGGGACGTGTCGTCACGCTTGTTCATGTTGTGAGGGTGTTTCTCTATCTCGATGGCTTCCATGATTATTCTCTTGTGGTGATGTTCCATGTTAAAGAGCAATTTGGAATCTGCAAAATTAATTTCGTGTCCTGTTTCTTTCATGTGTTGGTAAAGAGAGGAAGTTTTTTCTTCTTTTTTGACGGCATTCTTGTGTTCTGCGATACGTGCATTTATTCGTCTGTTTGTTTGTCCAATGTACGTGGCTGGGCAGACTTTGCAGGGTATTTCATAGACCCCTTGGTTTTCTAACTGGATTTTATCTTTTGGGTTTCTGAGGATATTGGCTATTTTTTGGTTGGTGCAAAAGGCTGTTTTGATATTGTGTTTATGGAGGATTTTGCTAATTTTATCTGTAGTGCCCTTGATATAAGGAAGGAGGGCCATGCCATTGTTTTCTTCTGTGTCTTGGTTTTTGGGGGGTGTTTCTTTTTGGATTAGCTTCGTAACCCTGTTTTGTTGGTATCCGTTGGCGATTAACACATTTGAGAGATTCTGTAACTCAGTTGTCAAGTGGTCTTTGTCAGCCAGGCGTTTGGTTCTGGAGATGAGAGTCTTGGCTACGGAGTTTATTTGTGCAGGGTGGTGGTGTGATTGTGCATGTAAGTAGCGGTTGGTGTGTGTTTTTTTCCGGTAGATAGTGTGTCCTAGGGAGCCATCAGGTTTTTTGTAGATTAGGACGTCAAGGAAGGGAAGTTGGTTGTTGGCTTCTATTTCCATAGTGAATTGTATTTTGGGGTGTAGGCTGTTGAGATGTGTGAGGAAGCTATCTAGTTTTTCCTTCCCGTGTGGCCAAATTACAAAGGTGTCGTCAACATATCTGAGCCAAAGTTTGGGTTTGTGTTCTGACTTGTCTAAAGCATTGGTTTCAAAGTGTTCCATGTACAGATTTGCGATGACCGGTGAGAGGTACAGAAAAGGGACTGAATGACAGATTTAGCACTTGCTAGAAGGCATAGAAACATAGCACATGAAAGCAGGCACCTGATATTTAAACGGCTATGGAGGAAACAGCAGGCAATCCTAGAAGGCAGCAGATCTTTCGGTCTATGACATATTTCCAGAAAGTGGTCTATATACCTTTAAGGATCCTTGAGTAAACTCACAGTTTTCTCTCCTGACGCCATCTATATTCAGTGCATGGATAGCTCAGTTGGTTACGGCATGGTGCTGATAATGCCAAGGTTGTAGGTTCGATCCTCACATGGGACAGCTGCATATTCCTACACTGCAGGGGTTGGAATAGATGGTCCTATGGGCACTGGCGGAGGCAGGGGGTGTGGCCCGCCCCGGGTGTCATCCCTGGGGGGGGGTGACCTCGCTGTGCCACTGCCCTGGGACACTCGCCCTGTCCCCAGGTGCACAGCATGTGCGCAGCTCCAGGGGCGGAAGCAGCTAGCTCCACCTCTGCCTGGGGGTCCCTTCCAACGCTACAATTCTAGGATTCTATAGCCATCTTCAGATAAAGGGAGAAGCCAGAACAACATTAGCCAACCAGGTCCCAAGCCAAGTCAGGGTGGCTTTCGTAATTCTAGGGCTCTCCATGGAAAACCAGGACACTTAGAGAGTATGGTCTAGTTGGCTTCTATTTTTTGCTTGTTCCCCTCTGTGTATGCTGTCTAGTTTGAGTTATTCACCCAGCAGTCAGCAGTGTATATAAAGTACCTATTTATCTGTAGGAGCTTAGGTTCACCTAAACCATTATGGATGAGGGCAGTTGTGTACAGTTGTCTAATCTGTTAGCTTTTCTCCTCCCAAAAGGAAATTCTTACAGCCTGCTTCCAAATGCCTGCTGAAATGTTTCTGTGTTCATGTGTCATGGGTTTTGCATTTTCCTTTAACCATACTTACTTAGCACATACACACTTTCCTGCTTTTCCTGTACTTTTTTTTTTCATAATGACTGGGTAGATTTCTCACAGTTTCCTGAAGACTGGCCTAAATGTTGAGAAGAAGAAGTGCACTTCCTGTATGTGTGGCTGATTGTCACATCTTTGGCTTTTAAACATTTTTCCTTAGTTTGTTTTAAAAGACAAAACAAAGCCCCAGACCTTATTTTATATAGTGATGGATCATTTCCCAGAAAGCCATCAAAACAATATAAAATTAATGTACAGTGGTACCTTGGTTTACAAACTTAATCCATTCCGGAAGTCCGTTCTTAAACCAAAGGATTCTTAAACCAAGGCATGCTTTCCCATAGCAGCGGGGGACTCAATTTACAAATGGAACACACTCAACAGGAAGCGGAACATGTTCTGCTTCCGAGGCAAAGTTCACAAACCAAAACACCTACTTCCAGGTTTGCAGCATTCTTAATCCAAGTTGTTCATAAACTAAACTGTTCTTAAATCAAGGTACCACTGTACTATTAATCTGTCATGATTAGGTCAAACACAGATACAGGTGGAAGATAATAAACTTTTTGATCTATCTCTATATCTATCTATCTATCTGGTAGTAGAGGAAAGAAAAAGAACACACTTGTGGAAAAGAGAATTCTGGACTATGTGGACCTTGTTCTGAACCAGCTAGTTAATTCTTGGGGGACGAATGCTAGAGCACATGCACTGCATGTAGAAGTTCCCAAATTCAATACCAAGATTCTGTGCCAATCAGGCACCTCCAGTTAAAAGGATCAGGTAGCAGGTAGTAGGAAAAGACATTCTTGAGACTCTGAAAAGCTGCCTTTAATCAAAGTAAACAAAACAAGGTTCAAAGAATAAACCGTCTGAAGTGCTATAAGCAGTGCTATTTTTCTAGAAAAAGAGGTGCTGGAACTCACCATGAACACCTCCCTCATTCTCTTAGAATGGCAATGGTGCCCACCTAAAAGGTGGGAGCTGAGTTCCAGCTGGAAAAAAAAGCCCTGGATATAAGGCAGTTTTTCTGTGATCCTGGCCAGCTGAAATTGAACTGTAGTGTAGAATAAATATGAACAATTCACAAACCTTACTGAATAACAAGAATAGTAGAAGTAGATTTAGATATCAATTCAGATGGACTCTTACAATTTTGACCTTCTTTAGTGACCTACCGTAACTTTCTCTTTGAAGGATAATGTGTAGTAAGTTACAGTTGCATGGTAGCACAACTTTTTTTTATTTTTAAGTTTTCTATACTGCCTTTCTGCTATAATGATGTCTAGGTCATTTAAAGTTCAATTCCCACCAGAGCAGCCACATGAAGATGGATTTGCACAAAGCAATTTCAGTGCCTGCAAAGGTTTTAATATATTATTTTATTTATTTTAGGCCCGCCTTTCAGGATACACAAAAAACATTCACAAGGTGGCTTACAATGCTTACAAAGATTAAAAAGCAAATACAAATGACAGCCGATAAAATTATACCTAGCTAAAAGATATATAAACTATTTCCACAGCATCATTCCAAAACCATCAAGAAAATGCAAGTGGGTTTCTAGAGGCTGTTTAAATACCTGGATAGAGCAGATTGGTCATAAAAAGATCTATAGATGTGAAACCACCATTGCCCTAACCAGGTTTCAATCTATTGTTTCAACTCTGTCCCACAAAAGCTTGCTGCCTTCTCAGTTCTGTCTTCAAATCTAGTGCAAGGTGTGCTCTATGCCTTGAACAGATTCTTCCTGTCTTTCGTTAAGCCTCTTCCCTCTCCACCTTCAGATCCATCCTTAAAACATACTTCTTCCATAAAACTTGGCTTTGAATTTCTTCCTTTCAGCTGTGTCTGCTAGCAGTTAATCCTCCGCAGCCTCATGCTACAGGCCTTGAGAAAGCCTCTCCTCTCTAACTTTGTTCTCTCTTAGAACAAAGACTATTTCTTATGTGTGCTTTCAAAGCCTCAAGTATGATTTTCATTAAAAGTTAAATCTCAAGATACTCAGCAAATAAAACATAAAATACACACATAAAATGTGTGGTTTTAAGAAACCTCTCTCACACAAACTTTCTTTTTATTGATTTTGAAACATTACATTTCAAGTAAGGGAAAATAGATACATCCTATTTGACTGCAGCGGTCCCAGCGCCTGCCAACCTAGCAGTTCGAAAGCACCCCCGGGTGCAAGTAGATAAATAGGGACCGCTCTGGCGGGAAGGTAAACGGCGTTTCCACGTGCTGCGCTGGCTCGCCAGATGCAGCTTTGTCACGCTGGCCACGTGACCAGGAAGTGTCTCTGGACAGCGCTGGCCCCTGGCCTCTTAAATGAGATGGGCGCACAACCCTAGAGTCTGTCAAGACTGGCCCGTACGGGCAGGGGTACCTTTACCTTTATTTGACTGCAGAGGTCGACTCCACCCTTTACATTTCACCTGCTTTACATTTTAATTTGGAGAAATTCTTAATTTTGGAAGTGGCACATGAGCAATTTGACAATTTTTAAGTTTATGGTTATTTCTCCTATTACAAGTTGCTGATTTGCAAGACCACAGATGGTATTTATTTTTTACCCTACGATTTAATAAATGTACCTAATGAACAAACAGTCCAATACGTCAGAACCTCCAAATGTGAAAAGATGTAAATGGAAAACTGAGGCAAACAACACATGCAAAGCAGTCTGAACCAAGTCTGAAAGTAAACAAATTGGGTAATGTCATATTTCTAGATTATTTATTTATTTGTGAAATTATAAGCTGAACTTTTGTTGTTGTTTTGTTTTGTTTCTTTCGTTATTTTATTAAATTTGTATACCACCCTTCATTAAAAAAAAATATGACAAGGCAGAATACAACATACCCAGTATAAACAAAATAAAGATCCAGGAAAAAACAAGTCAGTGTGGTATAAGGGTTAGAGTGTTAGACTATGACCTGGGTTTAAACTACCACTAACCCACCTACCTCACTGGGTCATTGTTTTTAAGGATGAAATGGGGAGGAGGAGAACCATGTACACCCCCTTGAGCTTCTTGGAAGATAAAGGTGGTATAAAGGTAAAGGGACCCCTGACCATTAGGTCCAGTCGCGAACAACTCTGGGGTTGCGGCGCTCAGCTCGCTTTACTGGCCGAGGGAACAATAAATAAATACTGATTGGATTAAAAAAGGCATTCATGTTGCAAAGTCCTGTCCAAGCAAGAAAGTATTAACAAGACATCTGAATTAAGGGATGGATGGTTACATCATTTTATTGATTTTTAAACATTTAAGGAATACTAATTATAAGTAATTGATTACATGTCAGCAAATTCCACATGCCTCCAAACCACTTGGTTTTAGTGGCACAGGACTTAAACTTAGTCTTTCTTAGCATAGCACTTAGTCCAAATCTACACATCCAAACCTAATAGTTAATGAGGGTCTTCACAGGCTGGCTTACAGACAGTCCTGGTTACACATGTCCAACACGTGTGCAGCTACAGGTGAAACTCGAAAAATTAGACTATCGTGGAAAAGTTCGTTTATTTCAGTAATTCAACTTAAAAGGTGAAACTAATATATGAGATAGACTCATGACATGCAAAACAAGATATGTCAAGCCTTTATTTGTTATAATTGTGATGATTATGGCGTACAATCTCAGAAAATGAGAATATTAAATGAAATCAGCAAAACAAGGATTGCAAATAGAGCAATATTGGACCTCTGAGAAGTCTTATCTCATATATTAGTTTCACCTTTTAAGTTGAATTACTGAAATAAATGAACTTTTCCATGATATTCTAATTTTTCGAGTTTCACCTGTATGAATATGTGCATCGCGCTGAAACTGGAGGTGACCCGGAAACATCAGAAAGATGTCACTTAAACAAAACTAAAAGGGTGGAGCAGGATGGGGGTGGAGTGGGGTGTTTGCAGGCTTTTTCAATGGGTTTAGTTATACATTATTTCACTGAAGTGTGTGGTGCCTTGGAAAGTAACTCCCACGTAAGTGGGGGGCTGCCCGTACTTAGGAGTAGCCTCCTGCTATTTTGCTTTGGGGCTCAGTCGAATTCTCCCATTCCCAAATTATATTGTGCCATTAACAAAGCATGTTAAGGTGGAGCAGGAAGCTCTGACATGCTGCTTCTTTCCAAAAAGCTAAATACATTTTAAACATATTTTAAAATTAAATGGTTGGGGTTTTTTTTTAAAAAAAAGAATAAACCAGTCAACTGTTGATACAATTTCTGACTATGCCAGAAGTTTATAAACTTCAGTGAACACAGAATATTGATTTTATGCATACATTTTATGCACCAGGGCAATGCCTGGATGTGGTTATGGAAAACGAAGACAGGTGGGCTAGTATTTAACTAGGCTCAGATTTTAGCATAACTCTGCCTGGGAATTCCATCTCAAGTCCATCTCTTATTAACCATGGAAAACGCCAACTGGCTTGACCAGGCGTAACCCACAGAAGCAGACAACAGATTGTTTTTAGTCTCATTATTGTGTCTAGACAAAACGAAACCAGTCTAATGTATATTTTGATAGCTACAATTAAAATGTTTCCACATATAGCTCATATTAGATTTATCTCCAACGATAGTTTAGAGGTTTTGTGGAAGGAAGGAATTTACCCAAATTATTGATATTGTTTCTTGTTCACTGTTGTTTCCATTTAACCCAGCCATTAAAAACAGGTGCAATGTGGTTAAATTCAATGTGAGTTTTAAAAAATTCCTTTCACAGGGAACTCAAAACCTTTAATATTTTTAATGTTTTATTTCTCCCCCCCCCCAAAAAAAAGGAGAAACTGAGCAGCAATACAGCCACACACACAATGTGACAGTGATACCAATGCTTATAAAGCCTTTGTATTTATTCTGGACCATCAGTACCATTGGCTTGGATTCTAAGTCAGCCTTCTATGACTAGAAGAGTACCTTCACTTCACAGGAGAGGCTTGATCCAGTGGATACTACTGACTGAAGAGGATGAGGCCATTTCTGCTGCTTCCCTCTCCCCCTGCAGCCTCTTCACCACCCACTTTTTGCCAGGGCAGCATTCTGTGATACTCACGGGATGCTTCCACCTAGTAGGAACAAACTCTAGATCCAAGCCGTGGACTTCAAATGGAGCCCATGATGAATGAATGACTTGTGAAGTGCAATCCAAGTCTATAAACAAGCTCAAAAGTGGTAGAAGAGAATCAGCAATTGTAGGATCTCAAAGCCCTAGTGTTTCAAATTCTGAAGAATTTAGCTGTCAGTGCTTCAACAGTTTTCCACCTCTGAACACCCTGGAGAAGAACTTGACAAGATGACATTAATGTGCGAATGTGTCCCATAAACCAAAATACAAATTGTGTGGGTTGTTTTATTTTTTTAAAGAGACCTGGTGACTTTTTGTGACTAAGTACTACAGCTTGGCATAGCTGTGGGAGTTAAATGACATCCTTCTCGGAACATGAAGCAAAAACAACAACAACAAAAAACAAGTCTTACAAATATACAGCCATTTGAATTTTGATGTATTTGACATATTCCTGACCTCATTCCTTCCCCACCATCCTGTCAGTTTTCCACATGATAAGATCAACTAATGGCATGTAGAATTAGCCTCTATCCAATCCATCCATTCCCAACGAGAGGGCTGTCTTCCCTTATTTTATTATGTTTTGTGGTAAAACACTATAAAAAGGAGCTATGCATGCAAAGTATTTAACTTCTAAGAGGTGGAGCCTCTACCCCTTACTGGCTCTAAGTCAGGCCCTGATCAATTCACTACACTCTCAGAAAATGCCTCATGTACAGATAGTCATACTCTTTGAAGCTTTGAAGTTTCTGACTGGCTCACCACCTCCTCTGATCTTGTAGCCCTTGGGAAGATGTGGGGAGAGTGAAAGAACCATCCAGGAACCTAAGAAGATGGTACTGGGGCAGGAGTATCCCATGGCACCTCAGATCTTCTGGAAGTTCCTGCTCCCTTTCCTCTTCATCATAGGAGATGCTTGGGCAGGCCTGAGCCCTGACCGGAGTATGCACATCCAAAAGCTTCTAATGAGAGTGCAGGTGGTAGCTTCTGTTGGTTTCACAAGGACCATCAGCCCTGGATGAGTGTAGTGATGGGCAATGATGGGCACAAATCTAGAGGAACAGAAATGGCTAGAGATCTGTCACCTTCCCTGTGTCTCTAGGCATAGATGGGTCTGCAGAGCTGAAGGGAATACACTCTGCCACTGACCTGAGGGCTAAGGGCTATTTGGAGACTGTGTCAGCTGTCTCCAAGAAAGAACACTGCAGAAAGGGAAAACCAAGCTGTGCTTCAATCATTTGCTAAAGAATAACCACCTATGAGGAAATTGCTTTCTCACTCCCTGCCAGAAAGAGCACTTCAGCCTGCCACTTGATATGTGACTATGTAGCTACAGTACCATCCATGAGCTCAAAGAGGTGACTGTGATTAGTGGTATCAAAACCCACTGAAATCACACTCCCTCTCTCCCAACAAAGGTCATCAGTCAGGTAGTTACAATGCCAAACCTGAGCCTGAAGATGAACTGAAATGTGTCTAGATATTGTTTCCTGCAAACATGACTGTAGTTGAAATGCTACCACCTTCTCAAGTACCAAAATAAAATTCCAAATATCTGTAATATCCAAAAGGGGATATTAAAGGCTGAGCTAAATAGTCTTACTCAGGAGAAGACAACTTCCTCTGTTCCTAAATTCCTGAATTAAAAAGCTCTCTAAAAAGCAAATTATGAAACATGTATTCTGTTTTACTATTATTTACATCTCTCCATTTTAACATTTAGGGTAGTTTATGTTGATTATCCCAATTGTATAATGGAGTTAATAACTGGAGATAAGTCATTCTTGCTTTCCCTCCTGGATATAAAAGAAAGTAAACACTTCACATTTATTGAACAGATTCAGCAGAGGATGATTGGAGTTACACATCATCTTTAGATGAAAATCTCTTTATGAAGATTGGGTTCAGTCCAGTTGGACAACAGGTCAAACAACACAGCTGAAGGAAGGAAATAAAACTTTATTTAGTGGATGGTCATAAAATTTCTACGTTGAATGGCACATGCATTGCCCCTTCAGACAATATATTAGGAAAATGAGCTGACACCTACACATTTCTATTTCATGAATACATGAAATGAAACCAATAGTTAGTCTAATATAAGGAGAAATCAATGGACATGCCTTAGTACTACTAGAAAGTTTTCCGAACTCATGCGGAATTCATCTTCAATGAGCCAAGAACATCTGGAAAATTCCTTTTGCAGTTACAGAAAGCCAAGTTTAACCATTAAAAAAAAACCTTCATGGAATCCTAAACCTTCACTGAGAAAAGTCAAGGGGGAAGGAGTAAAATTATCTGCAGCCTTGTCCACATATGTGGGAATTAACAAAGAAATACTTCAGGACTGGCAGTAAGAGGGATTTATTTTAAAATTATTGCAGACGCAGTAACTACTTTGATCATCGGGTGTAGGTCCCAATTTAGTATTATATTCTGAGGCAACTTTACAGTCACCATTCTGTCAGGTTACAGAAAAGGAGTGCCTTTCCTTTCTAAATAAGTAAGACAGTATGATCCTGAGTAAAAATCCAATACATGTATACTTAGAAGCAACTCATTAAGTTTAATGGGGTTCATATTAAGTAAATGGGTATATAATTGCAGCCTTAGATCCCTAAAGATGCACCTGCTTCTAAGTGGGAAGCATGAGCATGCATCAACAATGGATGAAGTCACTCAGCACTTATTTCATCCACTGTCCATTCACTTGAGGGGAAAGTGGATGTATTTGTATCCAATATTTTTTAGCCTTTTTACATGTCCACCAAAGCATGGCATTTCAGTAGGCTTTAAATGGATTGTAATCATATATATAGGGACGCGGGTGGCGCTGTGGGTAAAACCTCAGTGCCTAGGACTTGCTGATCATAAGGTCGGCGGTTCGAATCCCCACGGCGGGGTGAGCTCCCGTCGTTCGGTCCCAGCTCCTGCCAACCTAGCAGTTAGAAAGCACGTCAAAGTGCAAGTAGATAAATAGGTACCGCTTTCTAGCGGGAAGGTAAATGGTGTTTCCGTGTGCTGCGCTGGTGCTGGCTCGCCAGCGCAGCTTCGTCACGCTGGCCACGTGACCCGGAAACGTCTTCGGACAGCGCTGGCTCCCGGCCTCTTGAGCGAGATGAGCGCGCAACCCTAGAGTCGGACACGAGTGGCCCGTACGGGCAGGGGTACCTTTACCTTTAATCATATATATATATATATATATATATATATATATATATATATATATATGAGATGGCTGCTGCTGTTTTTGTGCTGTAAGGGCTTTTTATAATGGTTTTAGTGTTTTCAATTTTTATTGATTTCCATTTTTATTGTTGTGGAAGCCTTGGTGGATCTCAAAGGACTCAAAAGACCCATAGACACTGGTAAAGAAAAAAAGTCTGATGTGGCATTAGGTCATTTCATGGAGTCATTGAAAAAAGATTCATTTGCTCTGTCTATCTGTCTGTAATCTACTTTTTAATCTCACCTTTTGTGTTTCATTCCTCCTGTTAATATGGCAGTGCAAAGAAGGAGGAAACATTTGCATATCAGAGGTTGTAAGGCATACTGGTGATTATACTAACCAATAGTTGTTTGTCCTGTTAAGGTATATTTTCGTGTTGTTATCACTTTAGTAGCTGCAGCGAATGCAACATCTCAGTTGTAAAAGGCGATTCTTATCTTTTAGAATGTCAACAATTTACCCAACCAGTAGAGCCATTTTACTGTGCTGTGAAGTTCATATTCAAATCTGACTGGGCTTTACAACTTTGTTCAAGCAGCATAATATCAGTGCTTGCAACTCATAAAGTAAATAGGAATGAGAAGTGAAGCATCTATGACAGGGATGGGGAACCTGTAGCTCCACAATTTTCTTTATTGTTACATTTATATCCCACCTTTTCTTCAAGGAGCTCAAAATGTTATCAATGGCTGTCTTCCTCTTCATTTTATTCTCACATCAATCCTGGGAGGTAGGTTGGCTGAGAGATAGTGACAGGGCTAAGTGAACTTCATTGCTAAGAGGGTTGAACGTAGTTATCCCAGGTTTTAGCCTGACATTATTGGACTTCAGTTCCCATCAGCTCCAGCCATCATGGTCAATAGTCAGGGATGATGGGAATTCTAGTCCTATGACATCCGGAGCAGCCCAAGTTTACTGTCTATTGATACCCTAATTGGATTTAGCAGAACTGTAGTTCAATCTGCAATTAATTCTGCACAACACGTGACAGGGGGCTCCAGCCTTTGACCTATATACATTCCTTAGAAGGTTTGTAGAGAATCCCCAGGCACACAGCGTTGCACACAGGGTCCTGATGGTTTGGAGAGAGCACCACAACTGCACAGCAGATGAAACTGCTGTTACACCCCCAGAATAAGTGAACTGCCAACTGCTCATCTCAGTGTTTGTGCCGCAAGGTGGAAATTTGCTTCACATGTGTTGAGAGAGAAACAAAGAAAGATCTTGAGAGGGGAAGTATCAAACATTCTTTTGGAAGGAAGCAGGGGAAAGGAGACACAACTTTCTTGCCCATGCAGCTATTTCACACCCATTTGTTTGGAACACAGCAGAATATACACACACCAAAATTTCGAAAGCCCTGGCAATATGCAAAGTCCATTGCAATTGACGCTGTACCTCTAGAAGCTAGACAGCATCTGGAAATACTCCAGGATAGCATTAGTAATGTTAAGTCACTCCTTTCTCCCTTTTTTACAGAACAGAGCAGAATATATTCAGGGTCCCAGAATATTAACCCTTAACAGTATGACACATATTTGATATTTTCATTGTGACTTTGCTATTCTGCTGTTAGATCCCATTATATTCTTTTAATATCAAAAGATCATTGGCGTGTCAGATTTGCCAGCTCCAGCTGAGAGGTGGGGAACGAAAGGAACAAATCTCAAGGCATAGTATAGCAATGTTCTTCTCATCTCCTCTGTACAAAGATGCCTAGAAACTTGTACCAAAAGCAGCTGGTCACCTTAACACTTGCCTCATGCAGCTTATCAATGTAAGCAATTTCTGTAGCTGGCACTGAAAAACAATTTGGTCACAAATGGAAAGGGAATGGCTGTGTAAGATGCTGAATGAAAAGTGGGGAGGTCTTCAAATTGTGGTCTGTAGTTTAGCAACATCTGAGAATTCTGTTGCAGAAATTGTATCTTCCTATAACTTAGTTTGCATTTTTTAAAACTTGGCTTTTTAAATATGCAAAACGCTTTGGATCAGCACTTTCCCTTCAGAAATACATCCAAGCCAATGGAAGCGAGTCTTCGTTTCTGGCAGGGTGTTGCAATAGTGGTGTAAAACCACAATGGATTGGTGGTGATATTGTTGAAGTAGTAAGTTCTCAAGTTTTAGGCATCAGAGTCAATTCCAGCTAAGGCTTCTGGAGGTGTGTGTGTGTGTGTGTGTGTGTGTGTGTGTGTGTAGTATGCTATTAATGTCTAACATATTTAAACCTATAATATCTTGGGATCTCCCTTTTCTGTAAGGGGCAAATCTTTCTTGACCTCATGTCACTGACCTCATGCTGCCCTTGGCTTCTTTGGAAGGAAGGGCAGAATGTAAATTTAAACAGATAAAACAATAGATTGGGTATATTGTATTTTAAACTCAAGCAGGACAAACAGGAGTGAATTAGGGTTGACAAACTTAATGGTTTATTGAACTGAATGGATTAAATCTCACGGTTCAGAATTTGACCTCAATGTATCCTTCATAATTCCAGAAAGGAATCCCAGAATGGCATATACGTTTGGGTGCTCCATGTTTATTACTGTGCAGGGAGCCACCTGCCTTAATTCTAGAAGAGTTTTGCAGCGACACCAAGAAGAGTCCAATCATATACTGTGATTGAGCGTTTTGTAAACTATAACCCATGAAACGAGATGCATTACATTTTGCATTCGGTTTTGGCTCCCCCCCCCCTTTTTTTAACACAGCATCAGCTTCCAGAATTTCTGATCAAGGGGTTTCTAAGGCTTTAATCAAGAATACAATGTTGGCTCCAAAGAAAACCTACAACCACCAATTTTAGCAAAGCCAATAATAATCTAAACAAATTTCAATAGAGAACACATTCCCCTGCTCCCATATTGTATGAATCTAAAACCATTTTATGATTAGTCCTTTACAAGAAATTGTTTTGGGTGGAGAACTCCTTCAATAACTGCGGCTTCTATCCACAAACCAGCCATTCAAACAAGCACCACTACCCCTTCCAACTGATTTTCCCACAGAGCAATGGCAAAAGATAAAGACAGCCCTATTCTCTCTTCAATCAAAGTGTAGAAAGGGGTTAAGGGATCTTGGAGCTTCTCTGTGGTGCCTCTCTCGTTCTGATACTCCTTCCTCAGTGCAGTTTATCCTGGACAGCTTTCTTCTAAGTGAATAAGTTGCTGGGTTTTTATCCCATCAGTATGACTGTGGAGGGTTGGTGACCTTTAGGAGCAGCCCAGCCTCCCCAAATGTGGAAGATTTGGCTATCAACTTTTCCTCCACATATATTATAAATATACCTTAGCTACTAGTCTCTTTTTAAAAATCTGCTACTGTTTTAGGTTTCTAATAAAAAAACGTATGCCCTGGTTTGCACAGCAGATCTTGCAAACTTGTGTGCTCCTGTAGTGGAGCTCACAGTCACACCAATCCTCACTGGTCCTTTTTGCTATTATGCTGCTAAGCCAAGGTGTGGCTTTGTGTTTGTCTGAACCAGGATTCATTATTAAGCTCTCTATTCTTTCCTCATTAAAGGCCTCAATTACCAGTTACCATTTCCTAACTTAAGTAGTTAGATCTCCAAGAATGACTCAGAGAACAAGACTTGAAGTACCCCATCTGGTCAGGCTCTCCCTGAAGGCAACAAGTTTAAGCAGTTTTTCTTAGCTGTCACTTATGTTGGTATTCCAGCTTCTTGAGACAACTTCTTTATCTGGCAGGCTTACTTTAGGTTTCCATGAAGTCTGGTGATACTCCTGGTGAGTATATTGATGAGCAAGCCACAGTAAAGATGTTACACAATTGCCTCCCCTGCTGTCCTCATGCTACCTGTGGACAACTGCCTTGTGTTGCCACTCTGACCAGAAGGAAGTCCTGCCTCCTTCCCAAAACTCCTTCTTGTCCTCCTGCCTCCTTCCCTAAGCTGAGTAAGCAACCTTCCATCTTGCAGGGGCCCCAGTTCTGGGGGTACCTGACCCCTGCGTAAGTTGTGGGCTACCTGTATACTTAGTGTACCAAAATGACAGTTAGGCTTTACTACTCACAGGACAGCAGTACAATACAAAAAGAACACTTGATCCTCTATTTACATAGCAATTTAATAACATTTTACTTCAAACTTTTTACATTTTCCTCATAATCTTTGAGTGATTGTTTAGGAAGGCCTTTGGACTGCTAAATATGGATCTATTTTTCTTATCCCTTCATGGACCCAATCCAGTCAAAATTAGCTATAACTATATTCCACCATTCATTGATCCAAGTCTATGTTAGATAAGGTCACTGATCCAAACCTACGTTAGATAGTTAAGGTCTATATTTTAAATGTTCAGCTATACTTCAAATTAATTAATGGTTTCCCCCACATCATATCACCAGAAGTCATCTTCACAGCAGGAACTATAAATTTACGTATGCCCTTACTCTATAGAATGTTTACTATGATGGTTAATTCATCTCTACATCACTGGTTATTATGGAACAAATAAAGCCTTCAGGTTGTGTTACCAGACTGATTATGTATCTATCCACATGTTAGCATTACATATCCCTTAAAACATTTGTTTCCTGGTGAGAACAACCATAGTATTTAAAAACCTTTCACAGAAATTAGATTTTAAATTCTGACATTCCTCAAAAGAAAATAAAAACAGCCAGTATTTGTTCCAGCCAAAAACTGGGAATGAAATTTCAAGGCAGATTCAGTTCCTCAAGATGGAACTTAAGGGCTGCTTTAGTTATCAGCATTTCCTCAGAGTTTTCACACAGTCAGATGCAATATCCTCTCCTCATCTGCTGTTTGTTCATAAACGTGTTGGATTTTGCACTGCAGAAACAGACAGGCAGAAAACTGCACATTGTACCATATTGTGGTCAGGAAGCTAAGGTCAGTTGTGTGCCAATTTGGATTATTCCCAGTGGTTGAGGAAAAACACAATAATATAGTGTTCACAGTAACAAAAACATATGCTCCCAAAGATGAAAGTAGAAAGCAATCTAAATATCCAGCATTCTAACAGCTATAGTTTTGTGGTACTTCCTTTTTTTAACTCCACATGGTAACAAAACAACTCAGCACAGTTCCTGATACACAAATTGCTTCCCTTTGAGGTGGGGGTGGGGGGAAAGCTCAAAATTGTTTCCTTCTGCAAATCTACATGCAGTATTTCATGTACTGGGGAAACACAGTCATATATTATATACATACAAATACAAGTTTTGTTTGCATTAATTTTTATGAGTAAGCTATTGGATAATTGTTCTTACACTTAGGATGGTATTCAATGCTAATCCTACAAAGAGTAGGCTCACTGAAATTAATGAATCTAAGTTACTGTAGTTATATTCATTAACTTAAATGAGTCTACTTTGAATAGAACTAGTGCTGAATACTATCCACAGATTCTATCTTTAAAAGGTGTTTTTTTTACATACATTTTAAAAATTCACACTAAGAGTTTTGAAGAATTTGTTTGTTTGAATATATGTCACATTTCAGTCACATTTGTTTGTTTATTAATGTTTATACTCTGCCCTTCCTGCAAAACTGGGACACAGGGCAGATCACAACATATCATACGGTATGTAATATGCAATCCAGTATTTAAAATATGCAATAAAAACACCATAGAAATGTCTGCAGCATAAAAAAATTCACAGTACAACTTTGAACACATCTACTCAGAAGCAAAGCCCAGTGAGTTCTGTGCAACCTTCTCCCAAGGATTTAGTGGCGTAGCGTGGGTTGTCAGCACCCGGGGCAAGGCAAGTAATTTGCCCCCCAACCCATGGATTTGCGCCCCCTAACCCGTGGATTTGCGCCCCCTAACCCTAACCCCCAGATGTTGCGGCCGGTGCGGCCGGCCCCCCCCCCTGCACCCCCATGCTACGCCACTGCAAGGATTGCAGGGTGATGGGCATGTTAAATTTTTGTGTTGAGATCACTGTGATTTTTCAGAGCTTAATATGATCCCTGACCAAACTGGGGCAGGAGGGCCTCACTTAGAATTTCAAAATCTAGAACAAACCCAAGTACTCTGAGTCAGCCCAAAAAAACCAAGTGGAGAGTCTAATTTGAAGGCGGGAAGTACAATCCAAAAAACCTTTGAATAGTTGTGATATATTGCTGAGGGGGTGGGCAAGAGAAGAGGAAAGCAAGTCTTCAACCACCAGTAATCTTGAATGCCTCATCCAGAGTCTAACCAGAGACAATTTGGCAAATTTAAAAAATCTACCTGGACAGACATTTTACCCCTGAAAAAGACGGCATGTCCTGGAAAAAGAGGACACATGGCAACCCTATAATTCACATATATAACACGGACTGCTTTTGCACTACTGCTTCCTAAGCTTTTTAAATTGTCTTATCTTCGAAAACCACTTTCACAAGAAAGCTGTAAAGCTGACACCCAGAAATCTGCGTATGTTCCAAGAAAATCTGGAATAAATTTAGCAAGTTTCTGATGTGTGAAAGTACTTTTCACTACCACTACCATCATACTTTTTAGTGTATGCTTGAGAAATTACTTACAATACGATGCTATCAGTCCCGTCCCATTTTGCTGCATCTCTGGATCAATCCAATTATTGTGCCTTGTAATGTGCTGGAATACTATTATTACTTTTGAAAAGTGAGGGAAATGATCCCAGGACTGACTAATCAAGATCTACTAAAGAGAAGAAGTGGGGGAAAATAGAGTGAAAGCAAGAATTATAAGGTAATAATGACCACTGCATATTTGCCTCAAATTTCCCAGCAAACTGAACTCTTACGAGCGTTCAAAGTTAGAAGAGATTTCTGCTAAGATTCTGAAGAATCAAGGTTAATCTAAGTCATAGTTTGCCAACCTTTTTGGGTCCAGGGCTCATTTGCAAACAGGAGAAGCTGTCGTAGGCGCCTCACACACTGCACAACCAAATGGCAACCTACTCTATTGGGTTCTTTGAAGCCTAATGTCAGTGGTGTGTGGTGGTGTGAATATGTCCGTATGAGTTGAAGGTTGACCTGGCTATCACTGGTGAATGAAGAACTCAAACTCAGAGTATGGTTTCTGCCCAAATCTTTAACACTCAAATCAGTACGACACATAGGCAGAATAAGGTTATAAGCTAAGCAAGCTAAGGCATTGTGGCATGCCCCCTTGGGTCCCTTTATTTTGGAACGAGGTGGGCACAACTTCAGCATGGCAAGTGGGACTGTTCTTTAGACTGCGCAAGCAAAGATGAACTCGTCCAGGTTGGCTGGACCTGACCTGCATTGGCGCTTCTGTGACCTAGGCAATCGGGAGTTGAAGTAAGCACAGTGCACCTAGGTGATGTAAGAGAGGACAGAGCAGAGAAGGGGGAGTGGTTACACTGCTGGGATGCTCCCTGGGATCTGACTTGTCATCTGTAACTCCCTCCCAAGATGACTCTTAAACCTATTGAGGCCCTGACCCATTGGACCCTCCCTAGGGGAATCAACAGGCAATTCCCCAGCCTCCCCACAATTCTGATCCACCCAGCCCCTACATGCTGTCTCCCTGGGACTCCTGACAAAAGTAACCCTCAGGCACCAGGGACTATCAGGTAGAGGCGTCTGATCTAAGTTCAAGGCTAGGTCAAGGTGCACATGACAACTAATTTTCAATGGCATAAATTAGTCTGGGAGCATGCCCAGAAATACAGGTGATTATTGCCATAAGGCTGCTTCCTTCAATACAGGGAGAGAAGGAAAGGAAGGAAGGAAATGCCTCACAGAATAAGTTACCAGCTAGTGCAGCAGTTTGGTGCCACTGCTGTTGGTTCTGTGCCACAGTAATGCCACCCTTACTGACCCTACTAGTCTGGGATAACAGCATTCAGCACAGAGATCAGAGTGGCCCCATGTGGCTAGTTGGAATTAGGCATAACAGTGCACACTTATTATTCACACAACCTTTTCTCTGCTTGCTTCCTACAGAAAAAGACATTGGACTTGCCCAATGCTATTAAATAACTTAAATCAGCCTCACATTTGGGAAGTTAATTGCTCTGAGGAAATAAGCTATATAAATCAGGGTTATGGAGGCACATTCATTTTAAACAAGCAGCTATGCTATTGAGCTGCTATTTACCAATAGGTTCCCTTCTAAATAAGGAGCTGTCCCATACCTATTCAGGCAAATGGTCTGTCTATATCAGCACTGTCAGTTTGGGCTGGAAATAGCTCTTTTCCTTTCAGCAACCTCATTCATGCAAACCGCAGGCTCACCAATGAGCTTAGAGATGCACTTCATAAAAGGAAACATCATTCCTGTTTTGTGTTTAAAGAAATGCTGAGAGTAACAATATTCAGGGTCAGATGCAAAGCCTGGTTTCCTGGATTCTGTTCTGACTAGCCATTCCTCTTCCTCCTTAACCAAGCTCTTTCTAAGTAAAGCTATTTACAACTCTGAAATGTCACGCTATTGCTATGGCACCCATAGAGAAAGTACAGCTCCTTTAGCTCTTTCTTGCACAACCAAGAAGCATTGGTGCTTTGAAGCTTGCAGTTTTCAGTTTCCTGGCTTGGAATATGAATCTGCCTAGCAAATTACAGATTGAGCATTGTTTCCCTGAGAGATTCTTCTACAACTTGAAACATAAAATGAGACACTGCAGCTGTGCAGAATGTACAATTATTAGTTTAACTCATTTAACTCTTCCCCACTCCTAGTCCTGAATACTAATCACAGTCTGGGCAAAGCTAAGCAAATGCACCCCAAAACGACTTCAGGGAAGCTTCTTGCTCCTCTTTTAAGAATTCTCCAGTAATGCATGTAACTACTGACTGGTTTTCCAATCAAGATGAAGATTTTTGTTCATTATAATGGGTAAGACAAAATCCTCACTCGGTGGTTTGCACTGTGTTGCACTCAGATTCTGAATTCAATTACACATCTCTTATAAAGTCTTGCAACATGGTCACACTGTTGTTTTGTTTAAGGTAACAATTACTATTTATAAATTATATGATCCACTGGAGACTCTTTTACATTATTTTAAATGGACAAGCTATATTCACAGAAGAAAATCCTGTTTACTGGTTGGCATGCCTTGGCAGGAAATCCCATTGTTGCTGTTAGTGGTGAGTAAAAGTCCTGTGTGCTGATTTATGTCTTACTCACCCTAAATCATGTATGAGCCATACAGACCTTTCCTGCTGGATGAAAGCATTCAGCAACACTTGATAGGAAGTCAAGCTTTCTATGCATGACCATCCTGATTACTAATATGTGGTGGTTTTACAGATGTCCTATAAATCAAACTCTGATGCACAACAGGAAGCAGAGGCTGCCAAGTCCTTGGGAGTCCAGCACAGCATCATCAAGATGCTAGGCCAGGTGCTAGAAATGTGGAATGCAGCTTTGCTGAACAATATTTGGGGCTCAGGAGATTCCATTGCCTCTTCTTGAACTCCTTTTCCAGATTAACTGCAGCTGTATTAATTGGACATTTTCAGCTGAATAATGATTTTGAGCTAGTGTTGAAAGCGAATCTTCCTAATGAGAAACCAAGCCACGCTATCTGAAATATCTGAGAAGATCAGGGCAGAAAGGTAGTCAGGGAGGTTCAGGAAAACTGCCCACGCATTTCTTTTTGTGTGGCGGGGAAATCAGGAAGCCTTATTCCCTGATCTAGTATTGCTGACCAATGGGGGGGGGGGGGAATCAGCTCAAGCAGAAGTGGGAATATATGTGTGCAGAGATGCCAAAATTTGGGGCTGGTTGCCATAACATTTTGAGAAATGTTAGAATTGTGTGTGCATGCATGCAAATTAAGTAACAGCATTTCCATTTAGTGAACATAATTAAGCTGTGATAAATTATGCATGTGCCCTAAGAGGCCAGGTTACGAAACTCAACCCCAGCTCATTATTTCACATGGTGTTGCATAGGAAGGAATGCAGAGCACACGAGTGTGTTTTTCTGTCACTGTCCCACACATTCTGCTGAGCAGAAGCAGGCAAGATGGACAGCAGCACAGTAGCACCAAGTTGGCAGAAGCAGCTGTGAGGATTGCTCTCACACCCATTTTCCTGTGTCACTCCTTTACTCCACTTTGGAACACAATCACATGCTGGTACATGTTTGTCAACTTCAGCTACAGAAAGAATTTGCTGTTATCTTCATTCTCTTCTGGAGCTCCAATTGGAACTTCATCCCTAATCTTTACTGGGCTCCACCCAAGAACCATATACGGTCATACCTTGGATCCTGAACACCCTGGAACTCGGACGTTTTGGCTCCCAAATGCCACAAACCCAGAAGTGATTGTGAACATTCTTTTGGAACCCGAACATCCTACAGGGCTTCCACAGCTTCCTGCAGCCAATCAGAAGCTGTGATTTGGTTTTTGAATGTTTGGGGAGTCAAACGGACTTCTGGAACAGATTCCATTCGACTTCCAAGGTACAGTGGCGTAGCGTGGGGGGTGCAGGGGGGGCTGGCCGCACCGGGCGCAACATCTTGGGGGGGTGCTCGCACTCACAGCTCTCTGCCCCTAGGGCAGAGGGGGCGCAAATTACTTGCCTTGCCCCGGGTGCTGACAACCCACGCTACGCCACTGCCAAGGTACGACTGTATTTTGAAATCACCCATGCCCAACCATTAGATTAGAACAAGCCATTTACAAGCGAAACAGCATGCAAGTCATCTCCTAGGCATCACGATCAATATTGCACTTTGTTATAGCTTCTCTCATGTTTTATACATGCAGACTTGCAGACGTGGTTATTAGCTGGCAGCTTCTCAGTATTTATACCCACAAACTGTATGATCCTGCCTTAACCACTTGAGGATTAGCTTCCCTTTGATTTGACTTGCTTATTCTCCAAAACCTCTACACTTGGTTTATACAGTGCTTGCATAAGAGCCACCAGAAAGCAGCACACTTCACACCAGGGGATTATCTGCTTGCACTTACCAGACAAAACATTGTGAATTCCTTGACTGAGAATTTCAATGTGTTATGCAATCTTTCAGCGAATTTTCATTCCAATAAAAGCAAAAGAGGCTAATGAACAAAAAAAATCAACCCAGCAACTTAAAATTCATAGAAAGTAGCTAACTGTTATGAACAGAAGTAGCAACTACTCCCACGGCAAGGACTATAACTGCATGGCAAGTTAGTTCTGTAAGAAGAGGAAAGCAGACTCATCTTTGTTTAGTGATCCATGGAAGAGAGGAGGTTTCATATAGAGACTGTGCAGGTGTGATGGAACAAAGTTTGTCCACATGTAACTTGTGCCTTCTTCCTTCTGACCCAAAAGTGGTTTGGAAGAGAAGGAAAGTGATAAGCTGGGGGGAGAGTTTGAAGGGGATAGTTATACTTGTGTGCCCCCCCCCTCACAAAACAGGTACCTCTGGGGAACCCGAGGATGCAGTAAGGAGCTGGGTAGCACTTCAGGAACGTGGATAATCTCTCTGTTAGTCAGTAGCTGGCTATGAGAATATATTTACATTTCCTTAAAAATAAGTTTCCTCAAGTTTCAAAATGGTGTGCCCAAATAGCAGCAGAAGGGACATACTACTTGTGTAATGATAGATAGATAGATGATAGATATAAAATAGATATAGATATAGATAGATAGATGATTGACTGTCCTACCTTGCATATTAGTTGGGAGCTTAAAAATACTGCAAGCACAGCATATCTAAGGAGGAGGAGCTTCTGGGTAGCCATGAACTGATTCCTGCAGCTGTATTCTAAGCCAGACTTGGCAATATAATGAAGTCTGGAAGCCAACTGGGATGTCAAAAGTCTCTACAATTCAGGAGGACAGTACACAAAGATTGTGGGGAAAACAGCTGGGTGGCAAAATGATGTACTATATTGAGATGCAGAAAATTCAAATTTATTTTGGAATTCAGAGCACTTCAAGCTACAGAAGGAATGCACCAAGGATTTCCTACATGTTAATCATTACACCTTTCTGACAAGAAAGGTTAACAACTCTAGCAATTGCTAGAGTTGCATTTTCAATGCATTTAAAATAGCAAACTGGAACCTGGAAGCAGGAGCCAAGCATAAATGTAAACCAGATGATTAATTCATACTTTCCATTATCTTTAACAGATAGAGTCATCATTTCCCCCTCAAAAATAGGAGTTCCCACATATCCAATTATATTCCATAATTGCCCGAACACAAGCAGATTTTTCTTGCATTCGGAAATTCTGAGAAGGTATTCATTACACTTTGAGTGAAAGGCCTTTTATCTGATCTGTGTCAATGGAAACATTCCTAAAGGTATAGCACTATACACTTGGAATGTCATATGTTTAATGCATTTGCTAATTCCCAAGAAATTCACCTACAAAATGACTGGAGCATTGGGGAGCAATAGCGCTGAGTCCACATCTGCATAGCATAACTTGGAGGAGCATTAACCCTAATGACAACTCAAAATCCACACTAAATATTTACCACTGATTTATTGCTGAAGTAATTTCTGTATGTGTCCCATCTACTACTAAGGTTGCCCTTGATCAGCAGAAGACCGGTATTAAATTACTACCAAACAATTTAACTGTAGTTTCATGCATCCAAAGTGAAACCACAGTAAAAGGACAGTGGTTCTGAAATTCAGGGTAAGCATTTTGGTTGGCTTAAGCAGAATTTAATGAGTGGAATGTTAAAGACAGCATCTCCCAAAATCTCATGCTTGCTGCATGGTAAATTATGCTGCCTTCAGATGGCACTTCATTCCATCTTCACAACATTCCCATGCCTGCTTAATTTCATATATTATGTGATCATTTACATGATATAAAAGATACATCTGGGAATCTAGTGGAATCTAGGTGAAATTTAGCATTCGTGTCTCTCTTATTTCCTGAAAATATCCATTTGCCACACTGTTAACTCGGAAAAGCGTGGAAGTTTTGTATTGACAAAAACTGGGGTGGTATACCTGCAAAACAGTTTTTTTTCCAGTCATTTAAAATTTAGTGCCACAAGTTGTAAATTAATCATAAAGCTACCATGCCAGGACACAACAAGGTACTGCAGTGTCAAATGAACTTTAGAAATCAGGACAGAAGAACTAGTATCGTAGCCAGTAAAACCAAGGCAATAACAGCATGTCTGAATGTGGCCTTAGTTAGCCATACTTTTTTTTATATTGACAAGGATAAAGCAAAAAGAAGCAACAGAAGTTTTATCTCTGGGCATATCTGCACTGCAGACTTAAACTGGTTTAATAACAGCACTTTTTAGAGTATTCTGGAAGCACTCTTCTCTGCATGTATGGGAAGGGATATCTAGCAGAAAATACAAGACTCAACACCTCACCAAACTAGAGCTGCCGTAGAATAAAATCAATATATTTTTAGAGTATAGCATGTGCTACAGCTGGTATTGCACTGGGAATAAATATATTTTGTTTGAAGTAGGCGCAAATGCTTCATGGGAGCCATAGCCAGGAAAGCTACTGAGTGCAACAAAAGTAATAAATCCACTCCCACCCCACCCCCATTGCAAAAACACAGAGATTATTCAATCACAACAGAGGCGGATATTTCAAATGCAAATTGCAATTCAACAGCACAACATAGATTAACCAAGTATTTAAATTTGTGTTCAATTTGAGCTGATTTACAGCCATTGCTTCAATTGACTTCAGTGTCACTAAAATAAACAGGACAATGCTTCAGTCTTTAACCTTTTTATATAGAAGTCCCACAAATTTCAACATGGCATACATCAAGTAAATACACTTAGTGTCACAAATTAACTTAAAAGGGCTACTTCATTGATTTGTAACCCTTATTGGCCTGCGATTCTAGATCTCCTCAGCACAAAAATATGTAAGGTCTGGCCTCATCTGGCAATGTTAGTTGCTGCACGTTTCCATCTGAGGACAAATTATTTATCAGTTGCTTATTGTAAGTATGCATAACCATCACTGGTTTTCCCAGCACATTACATGTGGGAAACATGCAGGCAAAGCAGACTCCTGCAACCAGCAGGATTGCACTATCTGCTCACCACCTGGTGAGGGGGAAGGTGCAATCCTGTTCAGTCTGACTATGGGCACATCTTGGCACAGGCAGGGTAGGGCTGTTTGAAAAGCCCTCATGGAAAGTGTGGCTCTCCACACTCTCCTGTCACTGCACCTCTTGAGTGCCTGACCCAGGGCTGCTTACGACCCAACGGCCAAATAAAGGAGTCAGACACAGTAGGTTGGGTTGAACTAAAGGCCACTTTAGTAAACTTAAATACAATGAACTATATGATTACCTAAAGAGGAAAATGCCTATAAGTGCAGGAGTAAACTGAACCTCAGGCCAAGCCTGCAGCTAATATGGTAAACCACTCTGCCTGTGGAAATAGTGGGGAAATCCCTTAAGGTGCCCTATGGGCACTTCCTTCTACTATAGCTTACAGCAGAAGCCACTGAGTTCAATTTAGAGTTCATAAGCAAATTTACAATCATGGAACTGGGTCTTGTTAGGTTTCACTTGCAGCCTGTTGAAGATCTGCTGTGGGGGTTGGCAAGGACTCCACTAACTTCCATTCATGGAAACCCCACTGGGTCCAAGTCAAAGAGGAGCCCTTCTGTGAATGGAAGGTCTCCTTCCATGAATGGAAAGGCACCTTTTCATCCAGCCCACTGCTTGCCTGTGCAAGACAACATCAATGATTCGTGATCTGGGTCTATGAAGCTGCTTGTCAAAGGGGCCATTGATTTAAGAGGTGTTAAAGGGCACAATCAACCAAGCACAGAAGCATAATTTCAATGGCTTACGGTGTGTTTCATTGAAATACATTCACAATGTAGAACAGCAATGCATTGTGGACTCTATAAAACATGTATTATAGATCAATGTCCCCCTTAGGGAGCATTGTAGCCCAGTCACAAGTTCCAGCAATAAAAATGCTGTGCAAAGAAACAAGATGCTCCCAGTGTCTCCAGCCCCAGTACAAGGTACAGACTAAGGACACAATCCAGATATAGAAAAAGCACATCCCATTAAGATACATGTGAAATAAGTATGCTTACAGGTCTCTGGATTGTTTAAGACTTTCACCATTTCTACCAGCAGCTTTTCTTATGGAAATCAGAAAAAAATTCATGTACCAGCAATAAAACAAGTCAAACTTGTATTCAGTTTAAATAAAAGACTCAGGAAGTGACCTTTTCAATTCAATGCTCTCTCCATCTTGCCAAATAATAATGTTCAGAATGAAAAGAGTTTCCCCATGGTATCTTGGGAAGGAATAATATTAAAGAAAACATTTTTTTACACTCTTTCAAATGTATCAAGAGCAAAGAAATATGCAGGACTCCATTACAACTAAAATGCAGCATATGTTCTATACTGCATGCAAAGGTTTAGTGATAGTGATACTCAACTAAAACTTTTGGTGGAGAAGAAAAAAGGTGGTTGTTTCTGGCCAGGAAAAAAGCTGAAATCAATAAGGAGCACTGGAAAGTTTCGAAAAGAGCATTCTCTGAACTTTACTGCACATTGGTGAATGTGCCAAAACCTGTACACCACATTTCAACACAGGCTAGTAACACATACTAAGTTCCAAAGAGAGTTTGTGGCAAAGCGGCTACTACCTCCCCAAGTCATCACTTCATCTCCTAGTTAACAGTAGGCAAGTATGAATACTGTGACCAACATCTGCCTGGTTTTTTATCACAAGGTTTATTTTAAAACACTGATGTTCTGCCACAGAATTGTGTATAATTTGTATGAGCACGTTTTCCCAATATGTGTTCTGGTTTACACCTTGTGGAGACAAACAGGACCTAAGCCAGGTGCTCTTTGCTGCCCCCCCCCCCAATTTTGTTTTAATGAGGCTCTCCCATGATAATGTCCTGATAGAATATGCCTAATGCCTGCAATCCAAAAGATATATAAACCTGTACTATTAAATTAAGAACATGCAGCAAGATACATCAGATGGAATTCTGCTGGTACAGTGGTACCTTGAGTTACATATGCTTCAAGTTATGTACTCTTCAGGTTACAGACTCCACTAACCGAGAAATAGTACCTCAGGTTAAGAACTTTGCTTCAGGATGAGAACAGAAATTGTGCTTCGGCGGCGCAGCAGCAGCGGGAGGCCCCATTAGCTAAAGTGGTGCTTCAGGTTAAGAATCGTTTCAGGTTAAGAACGGACCTCTGGAACAAATTAAATATTTAACCCGAGGTACCACTGTACTACTATTCTAAGATAACAAAGCTCAGGAAAAAAATATCAATGATTCTCACTGAACAAACAAAAATTGTTTCAGTTCTCCAAACTACATTATGCTGGAGAGAAATCTTAGATTTGTCACTATAAATCAGAGCACTCGGGAATATCAGAAACAGAGGTAGCCAAAATAGAAAGCTTTTTTGCACACAGGCAATTTTTTATGCTAGGATATATATATATATATATATATATATATATATATATATATATATATATATATATATATATATCCTACATCCCTGTAGGATATATCCCTGTACCCGTGAAAATCTACGAAAGCATATATATATATATATATATATACACACACACACACACACACACACACATACACACACACACACACACACACACACACACACACACACACAGTTACGTAAAGCAGTAAGGGTTGGGAAACAAAACAAAACAAAACCCAAACTACCAAGAGTGTTTGTTGTTATTGAGTTAGTAAGCAACTTCCCTTTGGGAGTCAAGATGAGCGTGGGAACAGTGTGTTTCTTAAAATACAGTACATGCACACCCGCCAAACATCAATATTTCCTTAACCAACATCATTTCACAAGTCTGCTTCTCTGAGCCTCTGCACGGGATGATAAGATCTGAAGTGCAAATAACACGCAGAATAAAAATTAAAATCACTCACTCCCCAAATTAGCTCACTGTATACAATTCTCATACCCACCACACTATTAGACAAGCATTGCATAAGTAGGTCACTCCCCCACAAAGTTCAGATCTGCAGGTAAAATTCAGAACTAACCTTGCTATCCTCTGTCTCCTTGTTTTTTCCTTGGAGTGCTTTTACTTCTCCAAAATCACAGGCTGACTTTAATGTAAACTGACAAGAAAGCATTGAGCTCTCTGCCCTAGGAAGCTCCAGAGACTTTGATGAATATTGCTGTGACCTGCTTGTGCCAAGATTTGGTATCGGACGGGCAGTATGAACAGGCTTTGACCCTATAGGTGGCTGTCTAAGCTTTGAGGCAACACCAAGTACAGGCATGGCTTTTATAAACGTCTCCGCTTTCTGCCAAAAAGAAAATTGCTTCTGACCTCAGCCGGGTAGATTTTAGCTTCAGTGAGTTCCAGAACAAATGCTTTAAACAAAAGTTGCAGTCATCTTTTGAAAGTTTTAAAAACAATATGACGGTTTTTTCAAAAAGAGGCAAATCTTTTCGTTCATCTCTGCTCTTGCTCTCCCGCACAAACAGCATTTAGTTAAGTCAGTGACTGTGTAAGACTAAACACTCCTTTGAGGCGTGAACTTTTCTTCAAGGTAACTGCTGCAAAGCCGCCTGTCTGGGATTAAAGCACTCATAAATTTGCTGTTTCATCTCCCTACACCATTGCATTGCCGTGCATTAGCGGAAAGAAACAGAGAGAGAGAGAGAGAGGCCAGAAGGCGGAACCTCCTCGTATCCCAACTGTCTAAACAGCAGTGAGTCCACAACGCTGGAATCACAGACCTCTTCCTGATTACATAAATAACCAGCCCACAACGTCTAAAAAATCATTTTGAAGGAGGGGAAAAAATGAAATCCAACTCATGGCCAAAGCAAACAGCTGTTAGAAGTGTTTTAGCCGGAAACAATCACAGCTAAGAAGCTGTTTGTCCCATTCCCAACTATTTTTCACTGCTGACAGCCATAAGCTACAATACTTCATTCACTGTTCCTCCCATGAAATCAGGTTAAGTTCACACAGGCTAGCAATAGATGCTGAATCTCAGATACTGTCTGCCTTTGCTATGTTAAACGCATTTAAGAACAAAGGTTAAGGGGAGGGGGGGAGTATCTCCATTAGTGGCAGTTTTTGTTGTTGTTTTGCCCTGGCCACCTTTCAAAATATCATATTCATTTTGGCAGTTGTCAAAATAGTTGACAATTCAGTTATCTAACAATGTCTAAAACTTCGTGTTACTTATGTGTGTTTTTTTTTTAAAAAAAAAGCGTGGAAAAGTGCCTTTATCAAGCAAAATGAGCAACATCTTGACTTTGAATCTTAACTCATTGTGAAGATGGCTGAGGAAATCCCACCAACTCAGACTTTCCTCAGACTTCGCCTGCTCAGACACAAAAGAAGACTTAAGTACAATACGATCAGGAATGAAATCAAATGCATTTCTATGCAGACATACGTTATGCAGACTCACAATAGTTACGACAGCTAGCATGGGCCACTAGGCAGAGATTTGGGAAGCTAAAGGTTCAATATCCATCTCTACCATTAATCATTGTGGGACTTTATCCACATCACTATTCTCTGCCTTGGTGTGTCATAGGAAAAGTACTAGCCTACCTTGCAAGGCTGTTGTGAGAGTGAACTAATGCTTGCTAAATAGGAGTAGGAATATTCTAGGTAATAAGATCATTGTGCTAAGTGGTTCATAGAAAAATCACCTTCATATATGTTGTGTTTTGAAGGTACATTATACATCATTGCCCAACTGTGAGTGTGTTTTGGGTGTTTTGGACCAGTTTGTAAATCTATCTCATTTTATTATACATAAAGGAGCTGTCAGGATGCTTCATGCCGCTGTTAAACTGATTTAAGAGGTGGTGCTCTTTGTTAAGCCTCATCATGAAGCCATTAGTTAGATAGTGTGTGTATGAGAGGGTGAGTGTGTGTGTGTGTAGATTTGGCTTATGGGAAGGATCTGGGAATTGAGCACCTGAACATGGGGATAGATAAATTAATGAACATCTAATAGGTTCCACGCACACCCCAATCATCATGTGTTAACAAAATACAACTGAAAAAAATTAATGAAACTATTGTTAGGACCAACACCTGCACAATGACAAAATTTATATATTGGCTTGATAATGCAAACAGCACACAAAGCTTATGAAAAACAACAGATTTCATGTTCAGCAAAAGGAACATGAAAACCAAAGAAGAATTTGGCTAGAATAGCACCAGAGTCCATTCCCCCATGTGTGGTGCACGTGCACAACTACAGAACTAGGTCATTACAGGATGGTCTAGGTATGCATTCCATAGCCCATCCAGTTGTATCCCTTCTACACACTGAAGGAACAATTCTACCTGCTGCTGCTGTTGTTGCTGCTGATATTTTCAAAAATGTTAACATTTTTATGGTCCAGCATTCTGTTCTTGGGCCAGCCAGTTGCCTGTTTTAAGTCTCCAAGCTGGACATGAGCGCAACAGCATTCTGCCTACCTGCAATTCCCAGCCACTGGCATGCACAACATGATGCAGAACATGATGACTTGTGAAAATACGTCAACAGTTCAATAGTTCTTGGACAGGGCATGCCATCAGATCATCCATGAAGATGGGGCCAGTTTGTGGGCAGCCAATTATTATATACCCAGCTGCCTCTGTCAATTGAAATGGCAAAAAAAATGCATTTGTAAAATTTTCTGCTGAACTCTAAGCTCTTTCAGCTTCTTCCACTTCCAAAAAAACCTACCTGCCAATTTAAGGGATCTGAAACTGAATAGGAGTTTGCTGGTTATCTGCCAAGAAGCTGGTAGGGTGGCAAATTAATTCTTTCATCTTTCGAAAAGGGTTTTTTTCTCTTCATATTGGTCCAGAGCTCTTTGATGCTGACCAATTTTTGTTACTGTGGGTTAGGTTGAGAGTTTCAAAATCACAGCTATGCTGGCATTTGTTTCTGGACTAGAGTACAGAAAATTGCTCCATAAGGTTCCCATTCGGATTTCTTCTTTTCAAAAAAAAAAAAAAGCAGAAACATCTGTTGCAGTCATGAGCAAAGTCTTGGCCCAGTTTGGCAACAGCAGTGAGATACTTTGAAGTCAATCAACTTTGCTATCACCAACAGATCTTCTTACAGTCAATGGAAATTCCTACACAGAAGGATTGCAAGACAACTCAAACAAAATTACATCCCAAACAACAGGTGAGGGGAGCTATTAGTGCATATTGAAATGGGGAAAGGATTGAGACAGTTTAATAGCCCAATACAGATGTAGAATAGTTCAGCTTACTTTAGCAGTATGACCCTTGGAGACACGCAAGTATGATTTCATTGAGTTACAAATGGGGTTAAATAAAGAATACCACAATGAATCTTGATTGGAAAAAGTAGCACTAGTTCATATGGCTATCTTTTTGCGGAGGGGAGGGTTCCTTATACACATACAGTCTCCATGACTTTGCATACGAAAGAGTGGCAACACTTACAACCCAGAAGCACATGGGTTGTGTTTCTGTCCTTTTTGCAGTAAAAATATTACCCATCTACCACTGGTCCATATCTATCTCTGCATGATTGCAGGCATATGTATGCAAACTATTACAACAAAGAAAACAAAAAATTATCATACAAACTGCCCCTTAGATGACAAGCTCCCAATAAAAATAGGGAGTGTTACTTGCTCTTCTAAAATGACATGTGAAATATTTATGCTCTGATGGTGACACTAGGCTAACCCAGAGCAGAAGGAACAGTGTGAAAGCTGAGAGTACTCAGAAGTACTGTATTGGCCTGAATACAAGCCACACCCAAATATAAGCCGCACCTTTAAAATTCAAGGGGGGGGGGAGAGAGAGACAATACCCAACTATAAGCTGCTCCCTTAAAATTGGAGGGGGGGAATTCTGAAAGGTGGGTGGGTGGGGACGGGATGGACAGGAACTCAAAGAAGCCCTTCCATGCATGTATATTGCTTCTGCAGGCACATCTTGGGCAGGTGTGATAATTTTCCATCCTGGCAGCTATCCTTACACACCCCAATCTTTAGGGAGAAGTTTCTTGGGAGGGAGGCATAGAAGGCTACCATAAGAAGGGAAACCTTACAGCCTTTCTCAACCTGTGGGTCCCCAGATGTTGTTGAACTACAACTCCCATCACCCCTAGCTGGCAAGGCCAGAGCTCAGGGATGATGGGAGTTGTAGTCCAACAACATCTGGGGACCCACAGGTTGAGAACCGCTGCTAGAAGAACCTGAGTTTGTACAGAGTGCACAATACTTTGGAACTTCTCACTTGTAAGGCCAGTACCACCTCATTTACTAGAGTAGAATGTGGCAGATCTCTTGCGACTCCAATGATGCCTGCAAAAGAAAAGTGATTCCTTCCTACTTCAGCATCATGCCTGCCTGGAAGCCAGCAACTCTGGTGTGGGGGAAAAATCCACATAATTCAGGCAACCCACATGGTTTCACTTTAGCATCATCTTCACAAAAACAGATGAATCAGTCTTTATTTTCTTGAGGTTAATCTATGTTTAATAATAGTCAGACTCTATCTCCTACTTTTTCTGCTTTCTTCATTAGGAAAGACATTTATGCCTGTGAAATACTGAAACAAAACGTATCATTCATTTTTCGTTTCTAATCTCAGTGCTACATTCAAAGTTTATGCACTTGAACTCAAACCTAAGTTGTTCTACATGTCCTCTTCCAACACTGTCTCTCAGTTAGCCACAAATATCTGAAAGTCCTCCTCATAGCGCCACACCCTTTCACATAACCTTTAAAAATAAGGAATCAGATGGCCCAGATTCTAACAGTAAGAAGAGTTGAGCTACAGAATCATTTGATTCACTCCCCTCCTTTCTGGCAACATAACAGAGAAAAAGATCAAAGTCCACTGTTCTCTACCTTGTTGGAAAACCTACATTTAGTCCATCCACAAATAAGTAGGGAAGATCCATATGTTCCCATCAACTCTTGGCCTCTTGTCTTCTGCCAAGCATATGTGAGTATTTCCTTGAACACAGGTGCTCCATTTTATTTTGAATGAAGCAAACAACTATTTCTATGATATGGTGTATTGCTTGGGGCCACATTTTAGTCTGCATTTTAATCTTATATGTGGACTTTCCTGGGAGCAAGCCGCACTGAACACAGTTAGACTTGCTTCTGAATAGACAAACATAGGATTAGACAGTCCAATACTTCCTAGTTCTTTTTTTTTAAAAAAAAGTCACTGTAGGAGGCAGGTAAATTGAGACTTTTGCCAGTTAGCTCAGTCACATCTTATAAAACATAAACAGGCACACACACACACACACTGCTTATGCACATCCAACTCATGCATGACCATGTTTACATGGGTTGCAGTAAAATATTAAATAGATTGGACTTCCCTTGCTGGGTGCTGCTACCCAAGCGAGGGAGGGAGGCCTTCAATCGACCAGTGGCGCAGGGTGGGAGACACCTTTTCCCCAATCTCCAATGCTCTGACAATAATCCACACTCCTATCCTGGCATCAGTTCTGCTGGGTGTCCTTTTTGGCCCTGACTGTCCATGGCCAGCTACCACTGCTGCACACACTACATCCCCTCAAGCAGGCAGGCAGGCAGGCTCAGGACAGGCCAGGCAGCGGCCTAAGAGATTTCCAGGATGTGTCAGTCTCTATCCCCACCTCCCCCCACACCCTCCCTATTAAAGTGGGATCCTCCCAATTTCACATGATTTCACTTATGCACATGGGAGCCCAGAATGTAACCCCCACATGTGGGGGGGGCGTCTGTATATTATTTATTTAGAAATCCCATCATGTTGGCAACTGACACAAGACATCTAAAGGCAGTGGACGCATTATTAGCATTGCAACCAGCTTTAATAACAATTTTAAGATCAGCAGGAACCCCTTGATGCATTCGGTTCAAAACACCTGTGAAAAATAGATGCTTCTTCATTCTTTGAGTGAATTCTAGGAAGAAGTAAGCAACAAGTGTGTGTATGTGCGCGTGTGCATGCAGATCACACACTGCGCCTCTCATGTTTGGCTGCATATATCCTGTGGATTGACCGCCCGTTGGTAAACCATGGTTAATAGTTTACTGTGAACTTGCAAAAGGCTCATACTTCATTCCACCCCTCTAGCTAGCAGAAGCAACAAACTGTGCCTTAGTGTTGTATTGAAACTGGAAATCATAGTTTGTTTTGCTCCGATCATGGTTTGTTGAACAAAACAAACTGCAACCTCCAGTTTGATGTAATGCTATGCTAGGGATCATGAGGTGTTGCTCCCGCTGGCTAGAGAAGAGCAAAGTGAGAACCATTGCTGTGCTCATGGTAAACCATAATCCACTTACTTGGACATGCAAACTGAGCCACTGTCTCCTTCCACTCTTCCTGAAACCCAGCTCAGTAAGATTATTTGGCTTATAGTCAATTTGGTTCTATTGAAGTCGAAGCAGAATTGGGGAAAATGTACGTGTTTCTGCTTAATCAACTTGTGGACTAGCCTGTCTGGCTCCCATGTGTGTGCTTAAAATTCATCACCGCTTCCTTAGCAATTCACCTTCTGTGTTTCATCTTCTGCAAATGGGAGAGATCAGAATAGCTCACAGCTGTGAAAGAGAACTTCAGATCCTACAGATGTTATTTTCTTCCTTTTGCTGAGTGTTCTATTCAGAATCAGAAATATTACCTTACAGATGTGCCTTGCACGAAAATGATGCTAAAGTTATTTATTAAACTGATCTAGCCTTAAAGGGCAAAACAGGAGACAAATGGTTATATTAGCCATCTTCCTGCATCCATTGTGCTTTCCGAACTGGTGTAGACTATTGTAAAGGCAATGCTTGTATGAAAGATACATTTCTTGTTTCATTTGCAATTAATATGATCAACTCAACACTAACTAACAATACAGGATACCAAAAAATATTTGCTGTTGCTTCAAGCAGTGACTTTAGCTTCCTTTAGAAGCTTGGTAGCATTTCCTTTGTAATTTGGGGCTTATCAACACAGTGCATAGTCTAACTGTGGACTATGTTAATCTTACTGTGATTTCTATGTTTTAAACACGATTTTATTTCACATTACTAGTTTGCTGCTGGAAGTGACATATGCAATGCCCTGAAAATTAACAATGTTTTTTTTTTTAAAAAAAAAAAAGCCTTTGCTAAAAAAACATAAGGGTACCTTTTAAGTACTAGAGTTTTCAGTGAGAAAGATTCAACCCTTTCAATGAAATCAATGTATTTTTGTAACTTTGGATGGATGCAGTCAGCAGTAGTTCTAGTAGTTTAAAGGTTTGGTTTGAAAATTCTGAAACTTGCTGGATTCTCTATTTTTACCATAATCTTCTGAGGCATGATTACATCCCTCGTCTAAACCTTCGTAGCCTTTATTTTGTGCCCTGTTGCTTTCTGAAATATTCAAAATGACACCTGCCCATGCAACTTTTCTGCCCCTTTGACCTTTTATATTTCTGTCTAGAACCGACTGCAAGTTGTCCACCCAGAGAATTTCCAGGGACCTGGCAAACATCCTGCAAGTTATTTCTGCTCTTCTTCATGTAACCTAACTAATTTATGTAACCTGTTAAACCTAATAGAAGAAAGTGAAAGGAAAAGAAAAGAAAGACGTATGACAGGCAGCTTCTGAACAAAATTATGGGCCCCAAAGTAACATTGTTTTAATGATGTTGTATACCACAAATACACATACACTGTATCATGAACTTCTTTTAGGCTAGAGGCAATAAATTACTGTGCTTTGCTGAAACTTCCAAGGTCTTTTTTCCAACTGTTTGAGATGTGTGTGCAGGTAGGGCAGAAGCAGATGCCTTCAAAGAGGATGGGATGGGTGCAGTTTGGAGAAAGGGTTGTTGTGGTTTTAGGTGGTGGTGGTTGCATCACATACTTGCAAGTTCCAGGAAGTGTTTCCAGGTTGTCAGCCAGCATATAGAGAGCTCTGTGCTATCCACACAAGGCTTTTAGAGAATTTTAAGAGCAATGCAAAAATTAAAATGCCATTATGGATCAAGCACGACTTGTGTCTTGGAGAAATTCCTATTCTGTAACTATCCATTTCAGAGCATGAACTGAGCCTCTCTACAGAGAAGATACATTTTGTTTGGGTTGGAGCGTAAATTAGCGCTATTATCCTTGCCCATTACAAAATGGGATTTTGTGGGATTTTATCTGATACCCAGCCAAGAAATGAAGACTTCCTGATCTGGAGATGGTCACGGATTGTTGTTGTTTTTCATTAGAAAGTTTTATTACATAAAAGGTAATAAAACTTTAAGTGAAATCAGGCATGATTCTCATGGAGGAACAAGCCATTTCAGGCAGGTGGAATCAGGAGAACTGGAATTTTACAACCTTGTCAGATAATAATCAGTTAAAAAGGGGGGGGGCACAAATACAGAGGAAGAGGAAGGTGTGTGTGTGTGTGTGTGTGTGTGTGTGAATAAACTTAAGGGTGCCTGTATATTTCACACAAGCTTGTTGAGAAGAGTGCTGAAAAAAGACAATTTAGTATCTATTCCATGATTACGTAGAAGACAGAACAAATGATATACCACAGTGATTACACATAGTACCAGAAATATAGGCATGCAGACAAACAAAGATCATGGAAGTATACTGCTAATTAGGTAGTGGGATTAAGTAAAATAAGTACATAGTACAGAGCAGTAGGACAATATAACCAACTACTACTAAGAAAAGCATTCATGCAGCATCATTCAAATACACAATAACTAAGGGTGTGCACTGACCACAATATTTGGTTCAAACCCTAATCCAGCACTCAGAGAAAACAGATCATATTAGTCCAAGGCACTTCATAGGCTGTCTCATTCAGCCAGGAATCCATCTATCAGCTTCATTTCCACACACCCCCTCCCCACCCCCAATCATTATAGTGAAATAAAAAAACCCAGTTATATCTTTTTCCTTCCTTGTGACAAGACATGGATTAAACTTGCAGACACAGTAGCCCTCTGTGGTGGATACAGCTAGCTAAATTACAGGCAAATGGGCATCTTTGCATCGTTTGTGTGTGTGCATTCTTTTTTAAAGGAAACAACTTGCTTATTTGGAGGCATAATTGCATGAAAATTGCAAGTACCTCTTCTGAGGGCATGAATATCGCAGTATTTCAAAATAGCTTCAGTTTTTGCTTTGGGATGGTTAAAAAGGGAATATAACTTAATTGCACCTGGTTTACAGTGGACAATTGGTCTGAACTTGCAGACATGAGAAGAGTTCCCCTTGGTAAGCATACAAATAGGTCCAGCTGCTTTTATGCTATTCACCATTGTCTGTGTTGTTTAAATTGGACGGCTGTCTTTCCCTACCATGGTTTGGAGTTTTTTGAATTCCTTAATGTAAAAAAGTAAGTCTCATTGTATTGCATTTCCAGCAATATACATCTTCTAGCCTGCACATAGCAGGAAGGTTGGATACAATTCTGAACCAACAACATAGGCCTATTGCTTTCAAAAGATTGTATCTTGCTTTGCTTTGCAAACATCTAAATGTTTTATACGTCTTCTTTAAAATGCCTTTGGAGTTCCATTGCATCCATTGCATGGATGGCTTCAAAAGAGGATTAGACAAATTTATGAAGGGTAAGTCATGATGGCTGTGTACTACTTCCACTGCTGAAGACAATATGCTTCTGAATACCATTTGTGGGATTTCCACAGACATCTGGTTGGCCACTATGAGAAAAGAGTGCTTATTGCTCCTCAAGTTTCTCTGAGGTTTTCCTCAGTTCCTCAGCCTCTTTGGAATATTCCCTTTGTGAAGTTCACATACAAATTGCCTCTTAACAATACGCACCTTCTAGCCAGTCCTTAAAGGCACAATATTTTGAAAAGGGATTTCTTCATTCAACTGCAGATAAGGAAAGATATTCACTGTAAAGCTTATCCTTCTTGTGGACCCTGAATCTTTCTTATATAGGAGACTTTGAAAATAATGTCAATGATCAATTTTCACAACCCTTTGTAAACGAAAGAGAAAATTGCAACCTTCTCCGGAGCAATTAGATGGCATACCAGGCTATATTTTCCCTCCATAATACCCAGCAGTGCTGTTACATATTATTCCAGTGGGATCTCATTAACTTCCGAGATGTCGCCCCAACCTTTCTGTGTAAGTAGACTAGATTTTCACAGCACTGTGAAAGGTCTTGGCTTTTTCAGTACGTCATCTCACACAGTTTCAAAGTACTTACAACTCTGCATTGCAGGCAAATCTTTTATCTCTGTTGCATATCTCATGGCAACTACACACATAAATTACACACCAACTAGCAAAAATACAGGCACATGGACAAGACTGGGTTGTTGACTTTATATTGGGTAGCAAAACTGAGTAAGCATAAGGAAACAGCTGTGAAGAAAGTATAACTACAGATATGGCGGGAAAGCTGGAGGAGGGGGAGGAGAAGAAGGAAGACTGCCCTCTTGACCCTGGTGTTGCTACAGCCTACCTGGATGGCGGGGGAGGGGGTGAGATTGCGGTTGTGCAGGCACACCAATGAAACCTGCCCATTATTCCAAATAGTGATATATTCAGCCTTAATCTCACTGCTGCCCCACCTCAGCCCTGTCCAGGCAACATGCAGTGGTGCTGGTGTCAGGAGGGTGGTTTAATGGTTCTGCCTCACCACACCAGCTGCCACTGAGAAGAATGAAGAGGAGAGAAGATGGAGGTTGCAGTTGGGGACAATATTATTGCCTTATACTTATCAACTTATCAACATCACTGATTGCTACACATTTCTTTCTGCAACTATTGGCATGTTGTAGTTAAAGCCAATCATGTCACTCCTGTTCTTTATTTACCTAAGTTTGGGACAGGTGTGAGCATCTGTATTTTATCACAGCTATACCTGTGTAGTCTTGAAGAAACATTTTCTTGGCATAAGGAGTCAAAGTATGATACAGTTGAAGGACCGTTGCTCTATATCTTGAAATATCTGATGAATCAACACTTTTACAACAATCATCACTTAGTGACTGCTCCTTTTCTTCAGCCTCATCCATGATCTCCAGGATATTTCTTTATTAGGACCTCTAATGATTCCATTTACTGCCATTATCACCCATGCAGCATGTCTCAAACTACTTCAAAGTGCTGCTATAGCCTCCTGATCCACAGATCCACAGACCTTATCCCTTCATCATTACTATCCCTAGCTGTACTCTTTGACAACTAGAACTGAGCCAGGCAGCTGTCAGAAATAAGAAAACAGTCTCCATCAACCAGCTGCTCGTACCATCTCCTCCCTCGCAGTGTGGTGGAGGGGATGATGACAAACGATGCATCCTCAAATCAGAGAGGTCTCCATATGGACAGAAGGTCGCAACTGTCATCACAGGAATTTGCCATATATCCTCTAATGAGGTACAGCTAAAGGAACACAACTCTATACTTGTGAACTGGCAATGATAAAATGCTAGACAGCTTTATAATATAGTGATATTTATGGATCATGTTTTGGATTGCAAAGAATATGTATCATCAACCACTCTGATGTCACCGTTTGCTCAACTTAGGAAAATATTGTGATTACTGGGGAACCCTATGACTAAAGCTCAAGTCAAATCCACCCAAAGCCCTTAAATACATAGACTTTGAGCACACCCTATAACTAAATTAAATTTTATAGGGATTTTTTGTCTTGTTGTGTTGTTTCATTTTCTTTTCTGTCTGCTTCAGTAATAATATGCTGAAAGAGTTTTCCTTATTTTTGAGAAACTGGATAGTGATGTTGCAACGTTTTCATTGATTATACAGATATAGGAGCTTCTATATATTAATAACAGATTATCTAGAGAAATGAAGTGAGAGTTACTAGGAACTTTCTCGTTATTAGCACAAAATAATGTTTGCTAAACACTGAAGAGATATATAAGAGTTCCCCAGTGTGAAAACATACTCAATGACATGTCTTACATCTGATGCCATATAACATGCACTTAAAAAAATGCTAATATGCAAATCTGACTTTGAATCCTATAAGCACCACAGTCCTAGAATCATAGAATTGTAGAGTTAGAAGGGACCATGAGGATCATCTAGTCCAATCCCCTGCAAAACAGGAATCTTTTGCCCAACATGGGGCTTAAACTAATGATCCTAAGATTAGGTCTCATGCGCCAACAACTTAGCTATCCCAGCACATCCCAGTATTAGAATACTTTGTTGTTTTTATTACATGTGCAGAGATATGCATGTGTGAGGTAAAGGTAAAGGGACCCCTGACCATTAGGTCCAGTCATGACCGACTCTGGGGTTGCGGTGCTCATCTCACTTTACTGGCTGAGGGAGCCGGTGTACAGCTTCCGGGTCATGTGGCCAGTATGACTAAGCCGCTTCTGGCGAACCAGAGCAGCGCACGGAAACACCGTTTACCTTCCCGCCGGAGCGGTACCTATTTATCTACTTGCACTTTGATGTGCTTTTGAACTGCTAGGTTGGCAGGAGCAGGGACCGAGCAACGGGAGCTCACCCCGTCGCGGGGATTCAAACCGCTGACCTTCTGATCGGCAGTAACTTGGGATACATAACTCCGGTGTTTGACCCAAATATCACTCCTACCTCAAGGAGCCTCAAGACAGACGATAGCTCCCAGCTGGCTGAGGAGTCCAGGCACCAGATTCTGATGAAAGCAGGTGACACACAAACACGCCCCCCCCCCCCAGTAATCCCACCAGGAAACGCTGTATAAAAACAAATTGCATAAAAGAGGAGTGTTACTCATTCCTGGCTTGAGATATTATTTGCTTACTAAATTTGCATTCCACCTTTCTACCAAACGATGCTCAGGATGGCTAACATCTATATCTAATACATCTATAAGCAGTGGGCCTGATTTTCATAAAGAACTTTCTGAATGGTAACTTCTTAAGCATGGTAACTTCTTAAGAATAATTCCCAAATTTTACTATTGAAGCAGGCACAGAAAAGCAGGCAAAGGCAGGACAATTGCAGTGTCCATATATCCAGGATCCTAAACTTCTAAAACAGTTGCCTAAGTATTTTAGATTTCTCTCCCCACAAAAAAGTCTTTTAAAAGCACATGTGTAACAGCAATGGACAGTGGTTTTCACTACATTTCATATTACAATACATTGCTGCTCTTTATCTGCTTCGGAAACTTCTAACTGATAAAGCTCAAATACATAGGTAGGAAAGTGATCAAATATATGAAGATGCCATTAAGTGCAAAGCTGGACACCCACATTTCCTGTGATAATACATTTTATCTATTTAACAGAAGTAACATGAGAACGTAATAATCGGCCAAATGCCTGCTTTCCCCATTCATTGCTTTGTTTTAGCCATTTACTCTCTTTGTTCCCAGCTCCTTCCACATTAGACTGGTGCAGGGGCTCATGGCAAACACAGCAAACTAACTTAACCACACATCTGCCCTGGAGTTTGTTGGTTATGGACCTTTCAGTGTTTTTTGGCTCAGTGATGTAAAGGCATTACGAATTTTCCTCTTTGATTTATTCTTTTCCCTCAAGAGACAAGTGCTCCAAGTGAGTTAACAGTTACCTAGAAAAGAGTTATCTTTCTTTGTTCTGGGACGATAGTTCTGATGTTCTTAGCTGGTTTGTAATAGTTGTCTGAAATTCCTTCAAAAGGAAACCCCATCCTACAGTATTTCTTCATAGCTGCACTGCTTTACTTTTTTCTTTTTCTTTTTAACCAACCATAAAATGAATTGTTTCCTGCATCTCTGAAAAATAAAACTAACCAGTCACCAGTGCTTTTCTCTGGTGGTATGCAACCCGTTTTGGGAGGGGGGGAGAACACAATTCACAGTGTTGGCACTGACCTTTAAAACTGTAAATGGCCTCAGACCAGTATACCTGAAGGAGCATCTCCACCCCCATCGTTCAGCCTGGACAATGAAGTCCACCTCAGAGGGCTTTCTGACGGTTCACTCACTGCAAGAAGTGAGGTTACAGGGAACCAGGCAGAGGGCCTTCTCAGAACGCACCCTGTGGAACGCCCTCCTATCAGAGTCAAGGAAATAAACAACTATTTGACTTTTAGAAGATACCTGAAGGCAGCCCTGTTTGGGGAAGTTTTCCATGTTTGGTATTTTATCGTGTTTTTAATATTCTGTTGGGAGCCACCCAGAGTGGCTGGGGAAACCCAACCCAGGGCAGGGTATGTATGTATGAATTAACAACAACTACTACTACTACTACTACTGCTACTACTACTACTACTACTAATAATAATAATAATAATAATAAATAATAAATAATATATTAAGAGGCAGAAGGGCTCTCGGACCCTGTCAGAGCATTACACCTCCTTTCCTAAGGTGGGCAAACTCTTCCCAGGCTTGGGGGAAGTAGGCGTGAGCCTGTGTCCTGGCCGAACGTTGGACAGTATGAAACAGGCATGCACAGTCAGGTCCTGAGAATAAAGGTATGGTGTTGTAGCAAGTAATTTAATTATGATAAATAATGTAATAACTATATACCAAAATCTTAATGAAGTTCCAGTAAAACATATAATTGTTTTACATATAACTTTTCTTCTTGCCCCAAGGAAATTTTTTGTCTAGGGCTTCTGCCCAGAGTACCAGCACCATTTTTTCTAGAAGCAAAGCACAATCAGTGACCACTAATTAGTCAGATGTCCAAACTAAAACCATGTCTTTTTAAAAAACTTTTTTTCAACAGAGAACCATCATAAAGAAAACAGTTATATTACCCTTTGAGAAAAGAGCTACACCTCAATGACAGAGCACATATTTTGCAAGCAGAAGATCCCAAATTCAATCTCCAGTTAACTGGAAAGGTAGCAGGTGATGTGAAATACATCTGCTGGAGACCCTGTGAGCAGCTGGAAGTCAGGGTATTACACTCCAGGCCAGACAGTCTAATGTTCTAACTCAGCTTCGATATAACCAAAATGTATCTTATATATAAGTCATTGCTTCCGGTGCACCCATATTGTATATTCTGCATTGGCTTTGGCTATATATTATAGCATATGAAGGCAAACTAGCCCCCAAATCTAGGAGCAGCTGTGCCAATCCATAGAGTGGCCCTCCCACAGAAATATGAGAACAGCGACATGATGCTACATCAGAAGTCTTGTAAAAAAAATGCACACTGCATAAGTATTGTGTCAGTGGCCAGAGGGTGCCTCACGCCATTCATCTCCCCAACCCTCACAGCTTACTGGACTCAAGTCAAGTCATTGCTGGCTCTGGAAAAAAGGGAGTGTGATTATCCCCCCCCCCAATGTTGAAGTGGGAAACCCACCTGCTTATGGAAGGGATAATGTCCAGGGAAACTGGCCAACATATGCTGCAATACTATCCAAATTATAAACTTTAAGCCATACTTCTAATTCAGGGGGGAAGGAATACCTGGTATTTACATTGCAGATATCTCAAGCGACAATCCGATTGTTCTCACTTTAAAACTAATTGCCATTTCCTTGTGAAGCAATCAAACAAAAAACCAAAAAACCACCACCCTAATAATTTAAAACTAGATACACATGACTCATGCTGGTCAATAAATAAAAACTTTTTGGAATGAGTCAGGGTATATTTCTTTAAAGATCAAAGTAGGGAATGCTACCTTCATCAGGCTAGTCCTGTACTCTACAGTCTAATATATACTTAAGGTTTTTTTAACCCATTTTAGAATCTGGTTTCAATAGATTCACAACTGAATGTTTTTATAACATTTAAAGTGACAAGCCAATAAAAATATCTGGCAACTCAGTTTCTGCTGCAGTGGAACATAAGGAACCGAAATTAAGGGAGATGAAGTATTCTAACCCAACTTTCTACCAGCTTTGAAAATAAAACTGATCTCCAAGAGAAAAACCTAGAGAACTCCTATTTTGTTGTGGACTTGCTAATAGAAAATAATAGCATGGATATATTTCAAACGATATTGGGCAATAGTGGAAATATTGGTGTTGGGTGCAAGAACAAGGCATATGATTCAAGTGTTTAAAAAGACACTACTGTATTGAATTCCTAAGCAAATACTACAAGTAGTAGCACAAAAAGCAGAATAAAAATGCAGATTTGGTATAAACATGTTTAGATTAAACTGATGCAGTTCATAAATGGTATCAACAGTAAAGTGGATTCTTAAATTATCTAGGATTTACTAAGACCATTGTTTGTACTAATTACATGCCATTGTTGTCTGCATCACAGCTTTGGCTGAAATATTACACTCACTTAATACGGGTAACTCACAACTTACGTGCATTAAAAATAAATTAAGGGGGCGGAAAGTGGCCAGATTCCAGAAAAAAAATTAAAATGATAATTCCACTCACCACTGAACCCAATGTGTTTTAACTATATGTGATTTTAGCTTATGTTCCCCAGAACGTAACTCCTGCATAAGTTAAGAGTCGCCTGTATATACGTAATAGTTAGAGATAAGGTTAAAATGGGGGTAGTCAGTGTGTTTGGCTGAAGAGAAGCTGCAAGGTCTTTAAAGTAAACACACACTGACTACCCCCATCAAGATTTCTTGCTACACTGAAATTCAGTTAATAATATTAACAATTACAATTTCCAGCAGATAATGATGAGAAAGCACATTATCTTCACTCCATAAAACCAGTTTCCTGATATAGTATCTCGACTGAGTTCATGCCTAAGGAAGACTTTCTTTTTAAGTCTGAGGACGTTAAAAAAAACAAAAACCCAACATACCGCAAAACTATTTTTTGACATTGAATAAATACATGATGTTTAATCAAGAAATAGATACATTTGGACAGCTGCTGTGAAGACAAAATGTAGCAGCAGCTAAAATTTAACTAAGCAGTTGCCCATTACATGACTGCTACAGCATGCCAGACTTTGATTTATGTTTCCACATCTTTTGACAAGTGTTTTTGTTTTCTTAATATCTTAAGTGTATGCAAGTAGCTGGTCATAGCATGCAAAGGCAAGCATAGTGAACTGCTTGAATACAAAAATTCAGTAAATAATAATGATAAGAGTGGAGATTTTTGTTTGTTTCTGCATAGAATAGTTTATTTTCCAAGTATCTTTTCCATTTGACAAACACATTCTTACATGCAATATATGTTCTATAGCTTCATACTGTAGTATTTTACAGTCCTTTCCATCATCAAGACAATGTGTTTTGGGGAAATTTGGGGCAGGAAATGCTATCCGCTCCCCCCCCCCCCAGCTGGAGCTAGCACCAGGTTTTATTAGTCCAATGTGGCGTTTCATTTGGTGGCCTGTTTCTTTTCACACATATACTGGCGCTCACTTCAATGTCTTACTCTGAAGGGAGATCCTTAAAAGGTTTGCCAGGTTCCCTGTCACCTCACTTCTCTCAATGAGGGAACTGTCAGAAGGCCCTTGGAGCTAAACCTCAGTGTCTGGGATAAACAATGGGGGTGGAGATGCTCCTTCAGGTGTACTTCAGGTATATATGCATAAGGGAAGAGGGGTGTAAAATGGCAAAAATCCTCATTTAAAAAATGGTTGCACAGGGAACTATTATACTGACTGTGCACAGGAATAACATTTAAAAAGGGTTTTCATGGCTAACTTATTTCCCTGAACCCCAAAGCCAGTGTCTGACCAAAGCATAACAGAACCAGTCACGACCATATATGAAGAATTACATGCGTATGTGGTTCATAAGAACCTGAAGAAGGTGACTAGGAGAATGAAAAGCTACATTTGCTAGATTGCAAATATGGAAAAATTACCATGTGGAAGAATGTCAATAACAATTCAAAATAAAAAATTCCTTCCAGTAGCACCTTAAAGACCAACTAAGTTAGTTCTTGGTATGAGCTTTCATGTGCATGCACACTTCTTCAGATACACACGAAAGCTCATACCAAGAACTAACTTAGTTGGTCTTTAAGGTGCTACTGGAAGGAATTTTTTATTTTGACTATGGCAGACCAACACGGCTACCTATCTGTAACAATAACAATTCAGTTTGACGAAGGTCTTTTGCACCAAAGGGTTATTATATATTATGTCACTAATTTGGGTATACATCTTGCCAATCATTTCATTCATGACAAGAATAGACCTGAAACATGTATCATTAATTTATAACATATAATTTGTAAGATGTGTGCTTTCAGAAACCATTCAAGAAACAGACAAAAGCAGTACTGTTTGAAGCACAGACAAAAACACTCCTCAATCAAGAAGACTGAAACCAGTGAAATAGAATAGCTGTTTAAACACACGGATCCCAGCAACTGGGGCCATAGTACCCAAGTGTAAAAGATAAGGCCATGTTTCCTTATGAAGCATAACAAACCACAGCATGTATAACCCAAAATAGCTGCTTGCTGACTGTGGTTTGGGGGATAAAATAATCAGTACAATCAGAGGCCTCTTTAGACTTATTGGACATCAGTGGAAAAATTAGAGCCGAACAAAGTGTCTTGTATGTGCGCTTAGCATTTCATTTTTATTTATAGTCTTAAAATGGGGCAATGAAAAAGGAAACGATACCATATGTGCATTATTAACATCAACATAAAACTTCACCAAAGACTACTTTTAAGTTAGGAGGGGTTGTACAAGCTCTGTCTCTGAAAAGCCACAAAACACAAGCTGGACGAAAAAGTTTTGTGTTTATTTTATTTTTGCATTACCAACATGATCGTTGTTCAGCTTACGGGTAGTGTTCTGATTTGGAGAGTTGACAGCACAACCAAGATAACAGAACCAGTATCCTTCAAGGCTCTTCTTGAAAAGAATCTTGAATAACTTAAGTTTGGTTATTTTCAAAGTATGTTTCTAACCTTCAGTCTTGCAAAGTAGTTTAAACATGTGGTGGCAAAATAGTATACCTTCAGCTACGGTTGCAATGTGAGCCTGCAGGCATACAATTCATAGCAAAGAGCAAACAAATTCACATCTGAGGTCCTGTAAAACTTGGGCTGCTGCTGAGGCTTACACACCCTGAAGGACTCCCCAGCACTGATGCCTACCCTGTCTGTTCCATCCTTTGGTGGGTGCTGCTGACTGGACACTTTCACTACCAATGGTCTGGTCCCCAGGCACCCTATTTGATGACACAGGCACTGTGCAGTGCTTTATTTATTAAACTGTTGTGGCTTCCTAGGATTTAGAAGATTTTAAGAAAACATTCATTTGATTAATTGGCTCTCTTTAATATCATAACTAAAATAGGCAGAACCCTGTAAAGAAGGGGTTGGAAAGGTCAGAAAAGTACCGATAGAATGGCTACTTGCATGCGATTAAGGGTGATGAGACCTCAAAGATTCTCCATCATGGTCATTTGGGTAGCAATGGTGCATTAACATGCTCTTTGCATCTCATTGGTTAGATACTTTACAATGGGACATTGAGGTCAGTCCAGTGAAATGAGAGCTTCCCTGCACTACACACTTTGTGGTCTTAGGTTGGGCTCATACTTTAAACATAGCTCCATTCTGCAATTCCGTATATAAAGTACGCTGCAGTCATGGTTATCCCAATACAATCATGTCTTCTTATTCATCTGGGTCTGGAAGCAATTAATATATCATTGTTGCAAACTGATTCATTTTATTCATTTCCCACTCAAAATGCACTGAGGTGCAGTGATTAAAGCAAATAACCTAAAGATGTAGACACAACAGCAGCTAAAGTCAATGAGGGGAAAATGACAACGTTAATAACATCAGGAGAAACACCAACACTGTTTCAGAACTGACACAGAAGAAACTCACATGTCTTAAAGTATTAAAGCTGCTGGAATGTGGAGAATTATTAAAACTGCACCAAACACAGAAAAGCCTTTACAACTTTCATAGCTGAACTGATCAGAAGAAATAGAAAAATGACAGTTCTAACCAAACTCCAAGACTACAGTGCCAAAGAAAAGACTGCTAACATTGCTAAACTGTGGAGACTTATCAAGAGATATTATCTAATGTCTGAGTTTTCTTTTAAGTTTCCTCAACAAATCCACTTGCCTGTAACAAAGTTCCCTATAGAACAGGAGCTTTGGAAGGGATGAACTGGAAATTAAGAATATATGGAATTACAGGTTGAATGTATGCAGAGATAAGAAACATGAGAATCCTATTGAGACAGCATATGAGAAACAAAGGTGTAGAATAACAGGACAAGATGCCAAAAACCATTAGAAATAAAAACAAAGAAACAGATAACATTTTTCCAATAAATAGAAAGAGGCATTAATGTCAAGTCAATTCATAACTGGGACACATTTGCCATGAAAAGCCTAAGTCACTATTTGAGCTTTCAAATGGAGCTGAAACAAAAGTGATTTATAATGCAATCCTATACATCTCTACTCAGAATGAAGTCTAAATGAGTTCTATAGGGCTTTAGTCTGCTTCTCTGAAGTATGAACCTAGATTTCCCTGATTGAAATCTTAGCTTAATTCTGTAAGTTCACTGGGTGGTCATTATCTTAAACTTACTTCCCCATAGGACACAACAATACAGACTTAACTCACAGGAATGTTCTAAGGACTCCAGAAATAATATGAGCAAAATGCTCCAGGCATTTAGGAAAAAGTTTTATAGAAATTCCAAATATTGCTACTATTACACAGGTCATATCTTGGCTCCCACAACAGAAAGGTCTAGACTAGTGCCCAAATTATTTCAAAATTAATTACTTTTTATTTAGCATTAGAAGTGTTTCATTGGTCTTTTCTGACCAAGTAACTTTTCCAGTTACAAATCATTGGGGTTATGTGCAGGGCCTAACATTGGTCTTATCACCTTGTAAAATTTAGTAATATCTGTAAGATGGCTACAGTAGTGAAGCAAGTTGACAATGCTTGCTACTACAAAGCAGAGCTACTTAACATTAATGAATGTATATAAACACTGAAATAATCCCCTCATCAATCTACACTGGCCCTAGTTACCGGTAGTTTCCTCTTTTGCCATGTCAAAGAACACTTGAGCACTGGGAGAGCTGTCTTTTTCTTTTGTAAAGGACATTTAAAGAACAAGACCAAAAGTATTAGCAGACAATGCAAGCATCAATTCACAGTTTTTCTCCTGGTCTTGAGAAAGTAAAATGCTATTAATGTAAGAAAGAGTGAAGAAAATCTTATAGAAGCTGTGCACTGGAAGTGAGGGGGGCGGGGGGAGAGAATACAACCATCTTCCAGAAACATATTCTTGAATGATGAACTGCCATTTCTTCCAAGAACTCAAATTCATACACATAAATGCTCCCATTACAGCATTTATCTTCCATGAAGAAAAGAAACTGGAAAAACCTCAAACATGAAAGGAGCTATCTTCTTTGCTAGGGCTACATTTCAGGGTTTGTTTAATTGCCTGGGGAAAAACAGATGTTTATATTATATAAGATGCTTCATGGTAGGTAGGAAAAAGCAACACGAACTCCCTGGATTCTGTTGACTGGTATATGCTTTTAAAACTTTTTAAAATTGTTCTGTACAGTTTCACGTATGAACCATACATAAACGTGACTACTCTGACTAAACCATACAATCTAGTTTCTTTTATTTTAAGATTCCAAAGCTCAATAGATACTGGCAAACTTGTTGCGCTCTTGATTTGACAAAGAATCGTAGAATTTCTCTGGACAAACTGACACTAGTAATTGGGCAACTGGGAATTTGGAAGTCCACCATCTCATCGAATTCCAAATCCACCCCTTCCCCCAAATTTATTTGGAACTGACCAGTCTCTGCTATGGTTCTTATGAGGTGTGCTGTCCACCATGCCCTTATGCTTTGCTCAACGTACAGGATGTGGCGGGATGGGTACCTGGTGAATGCTGTAGCTGGGATTGAGGGCACAGATGCTGCAATGGCAGGATCATACAAGGAAATTAAGAATCACTGGAAATGCAGCTCCCAAGTTCATGTTTCACTGCAATGTCCACAAATGCTGGAACCATGAGAACTACATTTCCCATGATGTCTTGCAGCCAGGACTCTGTTTTAGACAAGCATGGTTTTAACCCAGGGTGTGAATCCCTGCCATAATATCCCTACAGTCCTCTTCATTACCTCCCATGCCACAGAGAGTAGAGCAGGAAGGAGTCTAGCATCACTCTGATATGGCCTGAGTGTCCAATCTGCTCTCAAATTAAATATGAGCTGATTCATTTTCAGATGAATTTCCGGAGCAACATTGAGTGCTTGTAAATGACATTGCTTCTAAGCAGCAATTTAGAAAACAAGAGTGGCTGCAGTTGAAAAAAATGGATACCTACTAAACTCAACCAGGAACTTTCCTGGCAAATGTCAATCTTGTTACTACAGTGGTACCTCAGGTTAAGTACTTAATTCGTTCTGGAGGTCCGTACTTAACCTGAAACTGTTCTTAACCTGAAGCACCACTTTAGCTAATGGGGCCTCCAGCTGCCGCCGCACCACCGGAGCACGATTTCTGTTCTCATCCTGAAGCAAAGTTCTTAACCTGAGGTAATATTTCTGGGTTAGTGGAGTCTGTAACCTGAACCGTATGTAACCTGAAGCGTATGTAACCCAAGGTACCACTGTATTAAGTATATGCAGAGGATGTACTAATATGTATTATATATTCTCAAAGCTGAATCAGTATTCTGATTGACAGCTCCAGGCAATTATGAGAAATGCTAATTGTTTTAGAAATGTTTACATCTGTTGATCTCTTAATCCGGAACATCTATATGAAGAGCAAAAATTAAGATTTCCAGTGCCTGCTGGTTCGCAAAAGCCACACCTTAGCCTAATCTTTAGTTAATCTTTTCATTTGGGCAAATTCTGCATATGCATGTAATTGTAGTGCCACAGTACATTAACATGAATAAACATATTCCACACTTACTGAATCGGAATTTTTTTATCACGTTAACCTAGTTAAGACAATATAAAACAGATTGTTAACTAAGATTGCATCTTAATGTAGGGCTGAGCAAACGGCTTTCCAGTAAACATTTTCAGCATAAAACATAGAGGGAGCGTTTAGGAGAATTAAAAGGATTCCTGAAATAGAGATGTATCTTTTTAAGGCAGGCTTACTGGTCTCACAGACCTGATCAGCTACAGCTGATATGGTGGCATACAGTAGTGACAAAGCCAGTCAGATTTGGCCACATGATATTAAGTAAAGCAAATAAAGCTAGGGGTGATAAATTCAGAAAGATGATAATTTCTATATGGGAAGTGCCACCCTTTCTCTGAACTAGCCCTCAGGAACAATGTTGATTGGCTGAGTGGTCACCTAACTGTTACTAGCACGAATGAGAGCTATTTTCCAAGCAACAAAATGGCATGACAGGTCCTATGGTGTCCACAATGAAGCAGTGCTGCTATTGCCTGATTACCATGTACAGGGAACTCTAGGCATTTGAATGTGCATCAGAGTTGCACACTTTACTTATCTCTTCAGCATTCACTTGTGCAAAAAGCTTGGTAAGAAAAGATATCTGGGAGAAATTGGGCACATTTTTCCGGAGCAGAAAACATTCATAAAATACTGATTCAGCTGAAATGCTCAAATGAGACCCCTAGACATATGTGGAAGACAATGAAATGACAACAATAAAAGCTGGCACAGAAGGCAAGAACTGTAGCCAATGAGCAGGATCAAAGGTAGAATGCTATCATATAATGTTGCTTAATCTAGATTTTAGAGAGGACCATTTTATCCATCAACAACAAACCTAAATCCCAGTGAAAATGGAAGATTTGTTGCTGATTATTTGAACTGAGTAAGGGAAATTCAACTTTAACCTAACTTCTCAAATTACTATATATCCATCAAATGCTAATCTCATAATAACAGTAGTCAGAAGCAACCATAAATTAAAATAAAAACCTAGCATAATCTACTACTTTGTGTGGACATTTCCTGGAAGAATCCAACTCAATTTGATGACCTTTGTCCAAACTTCACCCAGGCTCAGCTTCTATTCAAGCTAGTAGTAATTTTGCTTTGTCAGAAGTTTATCCTTGGTTACCATCAACATCCCATCTAATGGCAGCAGCTTTTTTATATAAAATAAATCATACAAGGAACTAAAATGAGAATGTGACATTTTTGCAAAGCTAGAGCAAGCAGAAGAAAATTGTCCGCAACTCAGAATACTTAAGAAGAAATTCTCTAAAAGCCAGTTTGTTATTTAGATTTACATTTATATTTAAATCCATATACAGTGGATGCGATATCAATTAACAGATTTTAAAAATGGCGCCAACCCGGAATTAAATGTATTTGAATCAGAGATAGTTCTCACTTTATTAAACAACTAAGTCCAGATGACTAAATAATCTTAAAGCACTGTAAATGTAGACTAAAATCCTCACAAAAAACAGGTATACAAGTCTAGGGAGAGCATCAAGGATGAAGTTCCCTTTAACTTTCTCAGTAATAATTACCTTATTACTTGCATTGTTATTAAGATGTGTATGTATCAGTTGCTTGGCTTCATTGCAATAATAAGTTTTTTTGAGAAGTATAGAAGATATTGAAAGAGTCAGGCGCACCTGGCTTTTGTGAATTACTGGCTGACCCAGTATGGGAGCAGCCTGTACCCGGTCAGCCAGCAAGGCACTGCCCACAGGCAAGGGCCTCTTATTGACCCATTAAAACTTTGCTTTATGAGAGAAGGTAATATGAAAATATTGAAAACTTTAGCTTTTGAGCCTAATGAAATATTTTTATTTTTATTATAAAGTTGAGGTTGATTTATGGTGCTTAGATACCCATATTGCATTTACACAGGGTCATCTATTTTCAACTGCAGGTCCTTCTCACAGGTAAGTTTAAGACCTTTTAATAGACCCACAGAAGTATCAAGAAGTTCCTTATGAATAACAGATACCAGTCTTCTGCCCAATGACCCAGAAGTAATAAAATCACTCCAAATTTAGTAAGGGGTCTAGTAGCTAGTACCTTTCAGTCAATAAATGTTGGAACTGGCAAATACACATCCAGTTAAACTCTGGCACTTCTACAGATAGCCTGACCTGCTCAGTACAAATTGGAGTATCATCGTCAGTGCTATTTCTCAAGAAAAATAGGTGCCAGAACTCACCATGAACACCTCCCTTGTTCTCTTATAATAGCAAAGGTGCTCACCCGAGAGGTGCTGGAACTAAAATTTGGTGAGTTCTAGCTGAATAAAAGCCTTGGTCATTGTTATAAAAGTCATAAAACCTGAGTTGTTGAGGTGATTTGTGATACTTTGGTTGGTCATAATAAAGGTGTTGTCCAACTCTGGATTTGGGATATATATTTTTCTTATGAGCAAACACAGCTACCTTGGCTTTTCCTGAAGAAAATTCTCTGAATAGTTTCTACAGAAAAGTTTATCCACTGAACAACAGCTCAGGGGAGAAAAGACTTTCAAGTGGGAAATTCAGGTAGAGCCAAGTATAATTTACCACTACGCTGGAATCTCACTAAAGCACCAAAGTCCTTTCCATGGGACTCAAACCGCAACACATCACAGGCAGAGGAGTTGCCGGTTAGTTTTAGTGTCGTAAGGGAAGCTGTTTCATGTTTTACACCAGAGGGAAGCACTCTGCCAAGTTTAAATTAAGAACAAAAGTCAAAGTTATATAGTGCATCAGTTTGTGGATTTGGCAACAGTGGGAAAAAAGATAGCCTCAAAGCAAACTCATACCTTTCATGGAAACCAAATATTGACCACAATTGGCACACAGAAAACTGCATGGACAAACAAAACTGCTGGAAAAACAAATCAAAATTATATAGGAAGCTGACACCCATTCTTTATAGTGGAAATGCAAAGAGAAAATGACTCATAGATTTTGTATTTTTGGACAAGATAAGCTTGTGTGTCTGCCGGCAATGTATGATTTAATTCGCAATGAAACATGTAATAGTTCCAATATTCTTCCTCAAACTTGAACTAAGTAACCAAGCATGAGGACAATTTAAAATAATGGTTGTCATAGAACAGAAGACAATTTTAAATCACTGATCTTGTGGTACAGAAGATGACTAATTTGAATGCTAAGAAAAAGCATTTTCAACAATTAATTGCATTGAGAGATTAGAGGTCAGATATGAAAAGTATATTTCTAATTAGCTCAGAATTCATCAGATATGTGCTTATTTAAGAAATTGATTTCACACAGAATGACATTAGTATAACTTAATTTTGTCTATTATTTAATCCCCTTCCTTCACCTTCCCCATATTAAATTTATCCAATAAATATACCACATTTAATGCTAAATGTGACAAATAATTTATCTAAGTTACAAGGTGCAAAGAACTGAACAATAAACCTATATTAACATTGGGATCATGGGGTTGTAATCCAACTAAATAACTGCATGTATGGCGCAACGTCTGCAAATGTGTGTGCAATGAAACGTCGCTTCCCTCTACTTGCCCATGCACCCCCAATCCTCCAGAGCAGATGTGGGGTGGTGCAGGGGACACACATGTGGGGCATGAGGGAAAAGAGGTTCCATTGCTGTCACAGAAGTCATTCTGCACATACATTGATTCAGCTGGATTTAAATGGTGCACTTAAATCAGACATGACCCCATTTCAGACATGCAAGATTCACATGGATTCACTCGTAATCCAGCCATGAGTGGAGTTTAATTGAAAGGGAACTATGTGAATTGTCACTCATATTTTGGGTAGATTTTAATGCCAGTACACCATACCCACCAATAAGTAGCTGTGCTGGTGTAGTTAAAAATGGACCAAATAACTTAGGCAACCATACAGATAGTTTGTCAGATGGAACCCCGTTCCATGTGGTGGCTGCATGTATGAAACAAAACTTATATTTACAGAATTTGAATAGCATTCTACAAAAAAAAAATACTGTTAGATTTCAAAGCCACTGCAAGCATTTTTAAGCATTTCACCTTTTAAAACTAAGTTCACCCACTGCTTGTGGGATTACCATAGATCTCTGGTTGGCCACTGGGGGGGAAACAGGATGCTGAGCTAGACTAGCCTTTGGTTTCATCCAGCAAGACTCTTATGTTCACAGGTTCAGCTTTTTACACACAAAATATTCCTAGGCACAGAGCACTATGAGGATTGCCTGCTGATCAGTAGAGTACAGTACAGCACTGCTGTAGTTAAGCTAACCCTGGCAAGAGAAAGGATTTGGGTGAATTCATAGCTATCTTAATCTACTTGTCGAGAAGTGTATACACTATACATGACATGTAAAGAAAAATATACCTTCACTTCTATTGGTTTATATATATATATGAGGTTTAGGTCATACTGCTTGAAATAGCTGACATGCTATTTCTCACAGTACGTATCTAACATAACAATATAACATTGGTTGACTTTTCTCTTTCATTCAGCAGTAAAATTAAGTACACAAGACACACATGGGCATGAGATGAAATACAGACGTACTGCAGAATCCAATAAAAATGTTTCTGACAGAAATTCTGCCACAGTATTAAACCATGTTCTAGCTGAAGTTAGAAAAATGAGTAAGGAAAGGATTGCTTTTAAGTATTTTCCCCATCCCTGGTTATAATCATTACACCCCCTGGATCAAAACTCACTTGCAATAGTCTTGTGGTGCACTGGATTTGATTCCATCAAACCTTGTATTTTGCTGATCTGCAAAAGCTTTGTATTGCACTATATATATTTAGCCAGGTTCTCTACAATATATTTGCCCCTGAACAAGGGCTGCAGCTAAAATACACTTGAGATTGTTATTCATTTTATTACTTGTTTTATTTAGCAAATTTATATACCGCTTAATCAAAACTATTTCTTTCTCTCAACCAACATAACATAAGAAAGCTACATAAATACGTTTATTGCTGGCTAGCCAGTGAGATGTTTTCACCAGATCATTTGCAGTTTTACCAACAGTTTTCACTGCCAGCTTGTGTGCAGCTGGATTGGGGAGTCATTTGGGCATGGAGAAGAATTTAGCTTCAGCTTCAAGGAGAAGCAGCTGACTGCTAGCATAGGGTTCACTGAAGTGGAGTTGAACCCAAAGGAGGAGACACCAGATTTTGCCCTGCAAGTCTTTGGCAACAGAAGGTTTTGAGACTGGATCAGAAACAGGGAAGCAAGCACCTGACAAACTCATTTTTGGCCAAAGCATATAGGGCATATTGCAAACATGTGAGATATTTCTTTTTCTTTGCACTTTACTCTTGGATGCTTCCTGTTTTTGGTGTGTTTTTTCTTTTTGAAGAATGCCCAAGCCCATCAGGTGATGTCTCTTTGACCATGCACTGATAACCTATGGTCAAGATAACAGAAGGTGAGGAAAAAGGAGGCTTTGTAGAGTTTTCACCAATAGATGCATGCTGAAATGACATCTGAAATTCAATAACACAGTTCAGAGGTGCAGTTCTCTCCACCAAGTATATGTGCCTCAGTGTATATCCTGCCTCAGTGACTGTAATCACAGTGCAAAAACTGGAGTATTTTCTAAAGCAATAATAATACAGTTGATCTTGTGGAAGACCTCTTTAACATAATTTCAGTTTTTCATAATGTCAGTATTTAATTGCTGTGGTGTATTCTTTGGGGTGGGGTGTGTGAGTACGGTTGTTCTGCTAATAGTCATATGGCTTATGACATGGGCCCACAAATTTGGCCCACAAAGGGTGTGGGAGAGAAGAATCTGGCCTGCCGGACAACTCAGCTTCCCCACCCACTGGTTTATGGGTTATTCTTGTTTAGTTATTTTTTTACAGTGCTACAAGCTCCAAAACAAATAGCAGATCAATTTAGCTAACACTGCTCTTGGGGAAGACCACAGTATTTTTTGTTTTGTTTTTAAAATACTTTATACACTTGCAATAGCTGAACTTTGTTTGGAACAATTATTGCCGTCTTCCGGCACTAATCCAACAAGTGCAACCAGCAAATAAGGACATTGACTATCTTTTTGTTGTTCCGATCAGCCTGCACAGACTACATTGCTATCCTGTCAGCCTTTATGGAGCCTCCCTAACTGCAGGAATATTTCCAGGCAGACCCACCATTAAGAGCTTTTCTGGGCAACAGAAGAAGTTGCTTCTTTCAATCTCCTTTGAAATGTCATGGCTCTGTGACAGCCTTGATGTCTACCAGATGGAGTCAGATGATTTGTCTCATTCAAATACATACACAAGGACAATGTTTGATTAAATCAATCCTTTTCCCTGGAAAATGTCAGAATTAATGCCTTGTTTACGTTTATATAAAATTACACACTCCAAAGAGAAACTGAAGAGTGTGTGTGAAGTCTAGATGTCTCCCTTATGATATAACATCCACTTCAAATGTAGGGTGCCAGACTGTAACAAGCTTTACAGTGCAATCCCATACATCAGGTGTGGGGAACCTTCAGCTCTCCAGATGTTGCTGAACTGCAACTCCCATCATCCCTGGCCATTGGCCATGCTTGCTGGGGCTCAAGGAGGGGTTGTACTTCAGCCACATCTGCATGGCAAAAGGTTCCCCACACCCACCATATATCTCTACTGAGAATAATAATAATAGTAATTTTTATTTATACCCCGCCGTCCCTGGCCAAGACCGGGGTCAGGGCGGCTATATAATACATTAAAAACATAGAATCAAATAATCAATTAAAATACAGCTTAAAATCAAGCTTAGGTCAGAGTAAAATCAGATGGCAACCCACAATATTATAAGGGTGGGGAACATTAAGTCCTCACCAGGCCCAACTATTTGTGCTGGCCTTATATGGGCCAGTGGGAAGAGTTTGGGGCGCCACTTACATGCAGGATTTTATAAAAGGATCTTATAAAAGGAGGGGGTTCAGACTGGGCCCCGAACAAAGGCATGGCGGAACAGCTTACAGGCCCTGTGGAAAGATGTCAAATCACGCAAGGCCCTGGGGCCAGTGCTGAAAAGGCCCTGGACCTGGTTGAGGCCAGTCTAACCTCCTTGAGGCCCGGGAGCTCCAAGGTGTTATTGTTTACGAACCATAAGGTCCTCCGTGGGGCATACCAGGAGAGGCGGTTCCATAAGTACAAGGGTCCTAGGCCATATAGGGTTTTAAAGGTTAAAACCAGCACCTTAAGTCCCACTGAAGTCAATGGGACCTACGCCTAAATAGACATGTATGAAATTGCTCTGAGATCTTTTATTCCTTTTAAAAATAATTACTTGGGCAACTGCATAGATACATTTCTCATTATTAAAACTGCAGATAGAATTAGCAAGCAAAATGTGTGAATGGCATTACGGTGTCAAAAGCTAGAAGTGGTGATTCCACTGAGAAAATGCTAATAATTTATCTTTTTCCTACTATTCATTCTTTTGTTTCTTTTCAGTAATTTTCCCCGGAACTGAATTATGATTGAGAATGGAAAATATGAAATATGCACTGTGTATGCTACAGAGATTGTTAATGACTCTCACAATTGCTTCATGCAAATTTACAAATCTACAGTGTTTGGTTTCCTGATTTTTTTATTTCAGATTCTTTCACAGTAGTAATAACAAGACTTGATCACATTTTTTATGTTTATCAGAGTATTCTCAGTTACGGCTTCGGCTAAAAAAGTTGCTAACACTTTGAAAAGCACAAGACATGGCTACTCAGACTTGTTCACAAATTATATTCAAAGCTTATCTGGAAATTATCATGATTAACTATATGATACATATGTGTTTGTGTCTGTGTGTATTCTGAGCAACCTTCATGGTTCACTGCAATGAATCATAAAACTTTGTGATTATGTGAAAACTGACAGTACGTACCTGATGAATAGATTTTATATAGTTTTAGATGAGCCTGTAAAAATTGACAGCCCTAGGCAGTTGGTCTTACAGCATTTTCAGCAAGCACCTGCCTATTAAACCAAGAGTGCCATCTTTATTAAACAAATTGCAGTTTTATGGAATTAGTAGAACTTATAGCTAAAGCTGAGAGCAAATCATTAGAACAGTTCTAACACACAGTGAAAAGTCAAGCCAAGGCAACAGTACCTCATAGAAAACAAAAGAAAATTCTGAAAATAGTGTAATGTACTTCCCAAATGACAAATAAGCCTTGACTGAGTGTGTTCACATAGGCAATAAAGAGAAATAGTTAATGAAAAAGAGGTCTGAGGAAAGAGAGAGCAGGGCAGTCAGCTTCCATCAGCCTCATTCAACTTGTTTTCTACTAGATCCAATGTGAAGTATTATAATTTTAAAACAACTGTCCCTCAGTTCTTCCTTTTCACACCAATAAAAATGCTAAATTCAATCCTTTAATCTCTTCTGAGACTATGTCCCATTGGATTCAATGACATTTCTCCCAGGTAATTGGAAATACGGTTGCAGACAAATTGACTATTAATTATCTAGATATTTTAGACCCAGGGCACTTCCATGTGACAGTTTATTGTGGCCGTATTTGTTGCCAGTTTACTGTAGCCCATGTATGCACGTTTTGAGAAGATATTACACAATGCTGTCTTCAAAATGTTGTCCCACATTATTTCCCCATTTAATCAAGATTTACCCATTCTGCTGTTTTGTTTTGTTTTTGTGTTTATTGGATTTTCCAAAGAAACAGTAAATCTGGATTTTGTTTTGGAAAGAATGTCTCCCCCTGTCTAGACTTATATCATATAGGATTTTTTTTCTGAATGGCACCTAGTGTGAATCTATTTCAACTTTTCTCAGTTTCACAATCTTAAGTTCATTTCTCCGTATTTCCATATCAGTTATTAATTTTTATTATTATTATTAAAGTCCTCATGAAAATTCATCAGTATTTTACTGCAAATTTATATGCAGTTTCAGCTAATATAATGCATCTAAATTATTCAAATTACTAAATTATTTACGATCGTTAAAACAACAGGAGGTTGCGAAGAGCTCTCCAAACTGAGTGAATGGGCGGTAAAATGTCAAATGCAATTAAATGTAAACAAGCATAAAGTGATGGATATTGGGTCAAGAACTAATCAATTTCATTTATAAGAACTGATATTGACTGACCAGTAATGAGACCTGGGGTTGTAATAGATAGTTCGATGAATGTGTCGACCCAGTGTGTGCAGCTAATGTGAAAGGGGCAAAATTCATGTTAGGGTTCACTAGGAAAGGAACTGAAAACAAAACTGCCGGTATCATCATGCCATTATATAAATCTATGCTACAACTGCATTTGGAATATTGTGTGCCGTTCTGGTTGCCTCACCTCAAATAGGATACAGAGTTTTAAGAAAGGTTCAGAAAAAGGTTGCTGCATCTGGTACCTTTTAGTTCAGAGAAAAGGGAAGTTAAGAGGTCACATGACAGAAGTTTATAAACTTATGCAAGGCATTGAGAAAGTGGATATGGAAAAGTTTTTCTCAGTCTTTCAGAACTCTAGAATTTGTAGACATCCAATGAAGTTGGACATTGGAAGATCCAGAACAGATAGAAGAAAGCACATAGTTAAACTATTTCCAACTGTGGATTACATTTCAGGTTATAACACAAGAACAGTATTTATTTGCCTTGCTTTGAAACTCAGTGGATCTAATATTAAAATCTGTTTTAACTTTCCTTTACTGCCTCTTGAAGTCACTAGCTCTTGTCTCTAGAAGTCCTGACTGTTTTGGCCTGAGCCATTGTTTTGCTTCTTCAACAGAGAGAAAGCTAAAGATACAGGTGGGCACTTCTAATCTTCTTCGCTATTGACTTCAAAACATTAAATCAAAACATAAGGACAAAGCGCAGAATACAGGGATGAAAAAGTCAGCAGGTTTCTAGGTGAAAAGTTACAGCATGAGTTAGAGTGAACGTATTTACTAGAATCAAAATTATGTCAGCTCATATTTTCATTTCCCTCTCTTTTAATATTCACAGCGGGGGAGGGGGGAATGCCTCTGAGGGTAAGGTCAAATCTAACACTTCTACACACCAAAACGGGGATGCAAACACACTGTTCATCAGGGAGCTAAGAATGACAAATTCTGCTTGTCTGAAGCAGCTTTCACAAGTACAGATTAAAAAAAAAATGTTGTAAAATATTAATTTGCCATCTGTCATGTGGACTTGGCAGCATGTTCATGCCACCGATACCTTCTCTCTTGAAAAAGGTAGTCTATGCCTTGCCAACCTTTTCAGAGCAGGACCCATATTTCATCAGAAACTGCATCACAGATCCACTTCTGATGTTCTTTTTACCATTTATGCCCTTTTTTTCACCTTTTCTGCTTAGGGTAGTCATATTCAAAGGACAGGAAGACCCCTGCAAAGAGTTGCATACAGGATGCACCTTGGGCAGATACAGCTTGTCAATCAAGTATGGGGGGGGGACACCTAAGAAAATAACTTTTGCACAACTATTAAAGATAAAGAAACTCTTCCTCCTTTTCCTCTCCCCACTCTGTTTCTTTAGTTCTTGGTCTGTCTCTTTCTCTCTAAAAATAAACTCAGTCAGTTAAGAGAAAATGCCGATGCAGTTCTACTTATGTCAGAATACAACCCTAAACTCATTAGTTGGACTAATGACCTGGGCAGATAGAGGAACACCTAAGCTCAATTAACTGTGCCTAATTCTGCTTTGGATTGGCATGTCAGAAAGAAATAGAATAGAATCAGTCCAGGCATATAGAAGCAACATCTCTGAAAAGCATTATTCTAAGAGCATATCACAGAGGGTATATCAAAAGACCTACTTAGAAAAAAGAGACATTGCTAACCAATACAGTATTGCTATGAGTTCATGGGTGCTAGACCTCTATAAATTCATGAATCTAGTAAGCGTTAGAATTTAATCAAGGCTTGGGGTGTTAGACACTTCTAATTCCCGGATCCAGCAATTCTTAAAAGCTAATTAAGCCAGGCTAGTTTCTTGAGTTGAGGTGAGCACTGGATAATGGGTCATTAAGAGAATGAAGGATCAAGGGGGCTTTGTGCAAGACCTCAAATGGACACCCCACCCCCCAAAATAATAAATCAAAGTTTAGATTAGTTATGTGAGTTAGAAGCTGCATGCAAAAGCAGCAGGCAGGAAAAGGAGAGAGAGAGAGAGAGAGAGAGAGAGAGAGAGAGAGAGAGAGAGAGAGAGCGCTCACCATGCTGGGTCTTTTCTTGAATCCAAGGCTGTGGCTATGGAAAAACAAGACCCTTTTGGCGTGTTGATGCTATGAACCCCTCCACTGTAGGCTCAGGTTGTATATATGTGTAAATAAGCCATATATCATGAAGACACCACAATCTCCACTCACAAAAGTACAACCACTGGGTAAATGCCTTGAACCCCTCACAGAACTCAGTGACTGGGGTGGCGGGCAGCAACATCTTCAAAACCTCTAGGTTTTTATTTCTCACAGTATTAATCCAACCTGACTTTGCAGATCATTACCAATTCTTTCTGGGCTTTGCATATATTTCAGATACATGATGTTAATTCCTCTAATCTTATTAAGGAGAACAGCATAGAATATAAAACAAACACATTGCTTTCTCTAATAATCTGTATTATTAAAAGGAAAATAACCATACATGTCATTAAAACCCATTTCCCTCTCTGTAGTTCTATTCTATTTTTGCAAAATGCTTGTAAAGCAAAGGCTAAACAAGGCCAGACAAAAATTGTCATTGCAAAATCTAAAATTAGGGATTAATCTGGAAAGCGCATTAGATAATCTAATTTAGTGGAATCATGTAGATGTCAGAAAGCACCAAGCCCTTTCAGAAGCAAGACCCATTTCTCACTCTTGTTAAGGCATCAGACTACGCTGCCATTTATTACAAACACAGCAAGTGTAGCCAGCCCAGCCTCTGTGAGGAAGAAAATTTGCATAGCTTTCCTGGCTGGGTGGTGGGTAGTTGTTTCCTGCAAAGAGACACCACCCTCGTCCTTTTCAGTGTCAGCAACAGCCCATCCACCCTTTGGACAGTACAGGATTAGCCAATCACTATATGAGGCTGACTTAGGGATGCGGGTGGCGCTGTGGGTTAAACCACAGAACCTAGGACTTGCCGATCAGAAGGTCGGTGGTTCGAATTCCTGCGACAGGGTGAGCTCCCTTTGCTCAGTCCCTGCTCCTGCCAACCTAGCAGTTCGAAAGCACGTCCAAGTGCAAGTAGATAAATAGGTACCGCTCCGGTGGGAAGGTAAACGGCGTTTCCGTGCGCTGCTCTGGTTCGCCAGAAGCGGCTTAGTCATGCTGGCCACATGACCCGGAAGCTGTACACCGGCTCCCTCGGCTAATAAAGCGAGATGAGCGCCACAACCCCAGGGCAGGAAGGCTTTTCCCCTTACTTTCCCACTGCAGTTGGATCAGAAATTTCCCCCACCTGTGCAGCTAGGAACCAATGAGAACTTTTGAAGAGATAAGGCATTCTTCCCTGCACACTGCCTTTCAAGTAAGAATGGCTAGGGCGGGGGGGATATGATACAGAACAGCACACTACATACTAAGCGGACATCTAGTTTGCCTTAAAACGTGACCTTCACTACAATTATGGTTCTTCCCACCACATCATAACGAGGCAACAAAACACTAGCTCAGCATTTTACGAACCATTTTATTTTCTAGCCGACTGACAACTCTTGAAAATCACCAGTAGATGGCATGTGCTCCATTTGAGACAAGTCAAAATCATGCACAAGTTGCTATGGAAATGCCTCTTGGGAGGGGGAGATGTGTGCATGAGAGAGTGTGAGCACACAGACACATACTTCATAGATCTCAAGACAATGATCTGCTATCAGAATAGAAGTATCTCTCTTCAGTATATAAAATCTGCCACCCATGAAAAGAATTCCAACCATTCTGCCAGGAAAATATTTCAGAAGGAGAAATCAAAACCCTGATTGAAAGGGTTTTTCAAAATATTTCTTGATCTTTATAAAACAAATTAATTAATGGAATATTAGATCCATATGCTTGGTAAAAGTGTAACACAAAAGACACACACCCTGCCCTGCCAATCGCTGTCCCCTTGCAGTAGCTATTACTTATAGCTCATCTGTCAATTATGAAAGACATCAACTATTGGCTCAGTAGCAAAGAAATCTCTGAAATGCAGCTGAAGGTTAACACTGCAAATATAATTATTTGTTTAATGCTGTGCTGAAAGTTCCAATTGAATGTTTTAATACATTTGTAAGGGGAGAGGGGATGAAAAAGGAGGGTACCTACACTATTTGCTTGTCTGGCAAAACAGGGGCAGTGGGCTTCCATATAGAATATTAGCAGGCACTTCTCTAGTGTTGTCTGGGGCCATTTTGCCCCACAGTGCCTCTGCAGAAAGATACTATGGCTGCCACCACTGTCCTTCTGGATGCAGCCATATCCACCCCCGTCCCCACCTACGATGCATCTGGAAGCCCCAGACATCACAGCATAGTGTCCTTCTGTGGGGTGAAGTGGTCCTAAACATTGCTATGAGTGCTGTCTCCACTGTGGCAAAAGCAGTATTTTAAAAGTAAACATTTCAAACATTACATCCCCTTTCTCCTGCAAGAATTTAGTCATCCTACTCCTAAAAAGTATAGAAAATGTTGCCCACCACCCTTGTAGCGATAAAATAGCACCATTACAGTTGGGAATCACTTATAGCCCATGATTAACCTGAATACAGTGGCACCTTGGTTTGCAACCGTTTTGGATTACAACCACGTCAAACCTGGAAGTACGTGACCCTTTTTTTGGGGGGGGGGGATTGCAACCAATTTTTTAATTATTATTTTTTGGGGAGACCCCATTGGCGAAAGTGTGCTTTGGGTTACAACCTGTTTTGGTTTACAACTGGACCTCCAGAACGGATTATAGTTTTAAACCAAGGTATCACTCAAAGGCATTTCAAAATAAGCTCCTGCTGTGTACAATAGTTCACAAACGTATGGTCTATTTGGATTATTGAAGGCCATGCGCACTATGCATAAGCAACTATATCAGCATTCTGAGACAGGAAAGTTTCTTCAATCTAATAGCATTAGGCAAAAATAATAAATTACAGCTTTATGACACAAAGTGTCACACACTTTAAGACACTGAAGTATCAATTCACTGAAAACTCAAAAGGCTTCTGTCAAAATGTTTAACGAAAGCCTGACAGTTGCTTAAGAACTACATTCAAGACTGGAAATGGAACTACAACCTAAGTACCCGCTAATTATAGATGGGAAACACCTAGTACACGACACTACAGAGTGCATGAGTTTTTTTATGTATTGGAAAGTCAGGAAAGGATAATAACCTATTTAAAGGTTTTCTGATCAGTTAGTTATACAGTATATGCAATAGAAGTCTATAAGGTATCAGGAAGGGAGAAGGTTTCAATGTACAGTACAGAAGTCTTAATCTCTGGGCTGCACCTTTAATTAAGCAAGCAGATGTCTGCAAGAAAGATATCTTGCCTCCTGCTTACTGCAGTTTCTTGTGCTCCATCCAAATTTCTTTCCTGAAGGTCAGGGAACTCCCAGAAAAGGTCACTGATGTGATGTGGGGATTGCAGTCAGAGGGGGGTAGTTGAAAGCATATTTTCAGCAATTATCCTGTCTCCTTAAGCAGTACATCCTCCTGTGCTACAGTCTAAGACTTTCCTGAGGGTCCTCCCTTGGAAACAGAAAAGATATTTTCTTACAGAAAACAATTTTAGATTTAGTAATTGAATTCAAAATTCCTACCTATATTGGCAGTTATCAGCATCTGCGTGGGCTGAGTACAATAGCACAGAGTCTCATAGAGGACATTCTTTTGGAAGTATGTGAGTGTATGATCTATGGCCAACCAAACCTTACTTTGGGGTGGACACTCAGAATTCATTATTTGTGTATAATGTACATTGGGTGTTGCTAGGGTGGAGCAATGCACTTAAGAACTACTTATGCCATAACATAACATTGGGCCAGATGCATTGCTAGGGTGTTTTAGCAACTCTCCTGGAGATATATGAGTCAGGGTTGAGGGTTAAAAAAAAAAATCAGTGTCAAAGTCATTGCCATAGCATAGACTAATATGAAAAGATAAAATCCAAAAATAGATTTCTCAAACAGTTTCTATGTACTCTAATCCAATTATGCACTTTTATGTGTTTTATGAAGTTTGTTGTTCCATTAACATAGTAAGTTGTATTTCAAAACTAAATACATAATCAGATTACAAATTAAAAATCAATATTTTTCCATCAAGACTGTTCTATTATTATTATTATTATTATTATTAAAATTACAACCCAACTAGAATACTAATTTTCATTATTATGTTCTCTTTCAAACTAAGGTACACTTGCTTGGTAGTTAAGTTCCAGTGAATTCCCCGAGACTTACCACTTAGTAAAGAAGCATAGGTGCAGATAGTAGAATGAGCACCACTTTTTTACATTCATGCACAAACCCAAACACAAATACACCAATGCACATGCAATTTCCAACTATTTTCTGCTTCCTGTAGTGTCAACTGACCTCAAAAGCCTTCCATATTAGACAAAAAGCCAAAGAAAACAAAGAATGTGTGAACCAAAATAGTATTTGATAAAAAATTGTAAACAGGAAGGAACAATAAGCTTTATGTTTCCATATTGTTGTAAACTGCTGTGATATATATTTTATGGTACAGTGGTATATAAACATTTTTATGAATGAATGGATGGATGAATGAATGAATGAATGAATGAATGAATGAATGAATGAATATAACTCAGGGCAGTGAGAAAAACTATGGCTATGGAGTGAATATCATAGCTAAGAGAGACTGAGCTAGGGTTCAACCAGTTCTAGTCCAATATTAGGGCAAATCTGATCAGAAAAAGAAACATGGCTCCATTTCCCTGACCAATTCATAATGAAAGAAGGATGGTATCAAAGAGCAAGCTGGTAGTAAATCACAGTGTTCAAAGTTGGAGCAAAAACACGATATTCACAGGCTTGGTTGAGTGTCAGGCCTAATGAGCACAGCAGCTCTCATCCCTAGAAAGTCTTATCCCATAATTCAGTTGGCAAGACTGAAAGTCCCCACCTCCCCACAGCTGTCCCCTCCGCTCCAGGGCTTTTCCCAAGCAATCGGAGACTGAGCCTGTGTGATGCCTTTTGCTGCTCCACCTGTTTCAGACCACTTCTAGTTCTGGTAAAGAGGGCAGAGGGGAGCTTGTCACAGCAGGAAGGGAAGACATCCATGACTTTTCACCAGCCAGAGTAATCTCTGCCTGGCCTCCCTCTTCCCACTCGCCAGCTTCACCTTCTACCTCTGATTCTGGATTTTTCTCTGCCACAGCCTCTCCCAGCTCACTAAGCCCTGTCACCTCTTCAGCTTCTGACACCTTGTCTTCCCAGTCTTCTCCTTCATCATTGTCCCACCACCACTTCTCCTTCCCTTGATGGTTCCCCAGCTGGTTCCTCCCACCATTTCTCTACGTCCAACCATTCCATGACAGATCACATTGAATCACATTCCCAAGTATGCTTACAAAGAGTATTTGTTTGTTACATTTATACTCCAACCTTCCATAAAAATATACCCAAGATGTCTAACCATATAGTTCAATATATAATAGCAATATCTCAATAAATATGACAGTGAAACCACACTGAAATAAGCTAGGAACAGATTTTTTTAAAAAAATACAGCTAGTTGGAAACCTAAGTAATGTAAAAACAGAGATTAAAACACAGAGGTACAGAGAAAAACAAATCAATACCAATAAACAGGTTTTTGCCTGGTGGCTGAAGGTTATGATCAAGGCACTGAAAATGAGCCTCTTGCAGTAAGGAAAACATCTAGAAATCTGGTTTGAATGAAATAATAAAAATGTAAAAAAGAAAATAAGCTAAAAGCCAAAAAAATATAAATAAAGGATAAAATTCAGCAGAATTAAAATTTCATCTAAAAAGCTCATTAGGGGAGATATTTGCTTGGCAACAAAGGAACAGACAAGTAGGCAGCAGGTGAACCGCCCCTGAGAAGGTCCTCTCACTGCTTCTTTCCCACCTCACATTAGATAGGAGATATTTGCTTGGCAACAAAGGGACAGACAAGTAGGCAGCAGGTGAACCGCCCTTGAGAAGGTCCTCTCACTGCTTCTTTCCCACCTCACATTAGATAGGAGGTGTACTTGCAGAAAGCTGTTGTTCCATGATACTCTGCTTGAAATGTGGATAGGCAGGCCTCAAGTTGCTATACTTTCTCTTCCCACAAGGAACCTGCTTGCAATTGCTGCAGGTGTAGTTTTGCACATTCTCAGGTAGAAGACAAACATGGCTGAGGTGTTGCAGGTTACTGCAACAGCTCCCTCAACTTCTGTGTCTCTGTCCTATGTACACCATGGGACAGCACTCCAGGCCTCCCCCTCAAACTCCCCCTAAACACATTCACAAACACCCAAGATTACAAGTTCTGGTCATGAGCTGCCAGAAGCTATAATAAACTGAATGATCAAAACACTCCAACCCTGTTAGCAATCTAGCAGCCACTGTAACAATGAAGATTATTGAAGGGAGCATACATGAGCTGCAAAGCAATTTCAAGGGCAGCAACCTTATTTAGCACAGCACTCTATTCAACATTTGAACCACATACCTATCAATACTTCAGTTTATTGGCCCACATCCCATCCATTACTATGGCCAAACATTGATTTAGCACCTCAGCTGCAGCTGCACTACCTGAATTTGATAAAAAGGGGAACTTAAGCAACCTTCATGAGTGCATTGCATTAAGGTGAATTTTGCACAAAATGTGGCTGCAGGACACATCCCTGGTCCTGCCTTAAGGTCACGTGATGCTACTGGCACTCACAAGGTGTGAGTGTGTAGAAGAGAAAGGCTATACATGAATTCTTAACCCATTCTTAATGCTGTGGGCACACACAAATAGTCTCTGTAGGATTCCCCTTTCAGACACATTAGGAGTAGGGCAAGTGATGTCATCCTTTCCCACGGCCCTGTTGCACATTTTACTTTCCTTCATGTGATACACACATGGAAGGAGCAAAAGAATTGGGTGTCAACCTCTAATGGATAACACAACATCCCAAACATTTATTGTGTCTGTCTGTGATCCCTGTACCAAGTACCCAAAATACCTTCCTTCTTGCCAACCCTACAATTGGCCTCTAAACCACAGACAAAGGGCAGTATACACTCTCCAGCTGGATCAGCAACAGTCATGAAGATGCTGACAGTTTTCCCAGCCTTCCCTTCCTCTTCTCTCAGATAATTACTCAGTTAATGCAAAATGACACACTTGAGTACTGCAAACTTTAAATTCAAACTTATAAATCCAGAGCATCTGTCTGTGTAAGGTATGGTATGTAAAGTGCAAATATGGAGTACTGAAATACACAATGTCTGGCTCACTCTCAACTAAAGAGAAAACTCCAATACATACCACACCTAGTTAATTTCTATGAAAAAGGGAAAATATGCTAAAACGTATTCCTAAGTACAAACAAAATGTGAAATAGTACTTTGAACATACCTTCAAAAAGAAGGAGAATATACCCATAGGAAAGGACTAATTTACCTGTAAACCTGTCATCTGTGAAAATGGCTTTTCCAGTAGTAAAAGAAAAACAGATATTGAAAGGATTTTGTGTTGAAATAGTAGCAACGTTCCTCAAAGTCCCCCTTTGTATTTCCATCTCTTTTATGCCAATTCCAAATAGCAATACCCAGCTCCAAACTAAAGGATTACATTTCTGATTAGATATGTACATAGTAATCAAACCTACTGCATATATGCATAAATAATTATCATTTGTGTGTTGTTAAAATTAGCACTGCTTGCTTTTTATATCACATAAGTATGCTGAATAAATCTGACCAGGGCTTTTTTCCCCCAGCCAGAACTCACCAGAACTCAGTTCCAGCAGCACCTCTTAGGTGGGCACCACTACCATTCTAAGAGAATGAGGGAGGTGTTCATGGTGAGTTCCAGCACCTCTTTTTTTAGTAAAACAGCACTGGATCTGACCCTACAATAGAAACCTCAAGCAAGTGCTTGACCTGAAGCAAAAGGCACACCAAGGGTCATATGGGCTACAAGAATCAGAGCCCCACAACACAGTTGCAAAGAGCAGATTTAACAATCCAGTAAATGGTAGGAAACATAAATAAATAATATTTATCATTACAGTGGAACCTTGGTTCCCAAACTTTATCCATTCTGGGAGTCTGTTTGACTCCCGAAACCATTAAAAAACCAAGGCGTGGCTTCCAATTGGCTGTAGGAGCTTCCTGCACTCAAGCGGAAGCCGCATAGAACGTTCGGCTTCCAAAAAACGTTCAAAAACTGGAACACTTACCTCCAGGTTTTCAGCGTTCAGGAGCCAAAACGTATGAGTACCAAGGTGTTTGAGAACCAAGGTACGATTGTGCCATTATAAAGGCAAAATGCTAGGACACCTTAGAAAGTACTGGCTCACTCAAGCAGGCATTTCTGTAGCTGCCTACTTCAGATAACAGAAGTATATTAATGACATCATGTTGCAAAGAGCTGCATGTCAGAACTGGCTTTATGCTGTGGCTAAACTGATAAGACATTTATTCAAATCTCAGATAAGCCATAAACTCACTGGATGGGCAGGCCTCTGTGTGAACATATCTGAAAACAGATGTAGAGCATAATTTTCCCACGGTGGGTCCATGAGGCCAGTGCTGAAGTCTGAAATACAAAAGGCAGAACCTATCCTTCTGCTAATCAGGGAAGCACAGAAGGCCCAGCTTCTAGTATTTACATCAGGCTTGCCCAGTCTAGAAGTGCCATACCACCTGCCAAGTGAAAGAGATAATGTTGCCCACCTTTATTCCTTTCTGTGTCAGGGGAGGCTTCTCTTATGGGCAAAATAAGGCATATGCCTGCCAAGATACTGGATACCCCAAACCTACAAAGGCACAGTTCAAATCTTTCTCCTGTCTATACATTTTCAGTGACTGAAAGGTTTCTGTCAATCTGTCTCCAGGGAAAGGAAACAGTTTTTAAAAACCACCACCACCAAGCAACTATCTCATTAGGGGGAGGGAGGGAGAGAGGTTAAGATCCTTTGGCCCTGTTGCTTTCTCTCTCAGAAGCCAGGCCTCAAGGCACAAAATACTGTATATGCTGGTGGTAGGGCAATTTGGTCACAGCCCTCTCTGCGCCACCATGTTGCTGTTGGCACCTTTGCACCTGCATAAAACAGTCCTGAGAGGTTTTAAGCATTCCACTAAGGCTCCATTCCCTTTGAAGGTTTTAAGGATTACTAGAATACTGAATGTAATGTGAAGTATAAAGTTTAAATTATCCTTTGTCCCATATTGCTTTTGTTAGCACATGCTTTCTTTCTTTCAGTCTACTACTCCTGGAGGTGAGAAGCTGGGGAATACAGTTTGTTTATGGAAAGTTTTAAAGTTATTTTGGATATATTCAGCCAGCAGGTCTTCTCCCATATTAGAGGATTATTTTGGTTCTATCTATGGATGGACACAACAGAAAATCACTGCTATGATAAGATAAAAAGAAAAAGGGAAAGTGTCAGAACTTAATATATGACTCAGTATTTTATATTCATTTTTTTGACAAGGAACTCAACCAAGTTCAATATATTTATTCATTTTTATGAAAGAATATGTCCTGCCCGTTTGGTACCTGAGCACCACTCAGATCATCTTACAACATCAACTATAAAATGCAGCATTCTTTCATATGGTAACAGAGAGCAGATTCAACACGGAACATGGAATCTATTAGAATGAATTTTGAGTACATTAGTTACTTCAGTGCTTTGGAAGATTATTTACGATTTCTGGAATGATTTTGGAGGGAAATTGTTTGGCTCCAGGAGATTAATTATATCCCCATTCATTATTTAGTCTTTGATTAACATAACAGGAAAATAAACTGTGTTCTTTTCATCCTGCATTTTGTATGACTTAAACATATTTGGAATGCATTGGATATGAGACATAAACCTCTGATTGTAAATATTATTGCTGTTGGACAAATAAACCAATCCAAGTGCTATTAAAAAGGAGAAATGAATCTGATCATCCCTTGTTCCTCACTGCCATGTGTACGATTACCATGTGGCTGGAAATCAAGTGAATCTAGACAGTGTGAACTTATCCAATCTTGGTGATGAAAAGCATGGTCTAGAGCTGCTAGAAAGGCTCATCTTTCCTGGAGCAATGGTATATATGCAAACTGGCAGCTATTTTGCTCTGTAATGTGGTTGTCAGTTCAGTATCCCAAACAATCTGTCTGGTTAGTAAATCTATAACAGGCAAATATCTTCCATCAGCCTGGAAACACTCAAGTGCCTTTTTCAAAGGCTGGGAGGGGGAGTACATGCCTTTTTCTCTGACCGTCTGACAGAATTTTGCTGTGGAATACCAGTTCTTGAAAATACGCTTACCAGTAGTGTTAGTAATGCGATCACTTCCAATCATTCATAAGAAATTACTAAGGTAGCTATTATGATCTACTGAATCATTCATGCAACATGCTAAGCACAAGCCGCTTGTCATGCAAGCTGATTTGAACAGATTAAATTTTAAATTCAAAGTGCATGTGAGCTGTAAAGGCAATTACTCAGTATCACTGAAGCTTAACTTCCCACTGAAAAGACCAGAAGCTCATTCTTTGCAAAGGGAAAATTGAACTGAGGATTGGGGGTAGTGGGGAATGAAAAGGAAGAAAATGAACCAAATCCAATCAGCCAAAAATGTAGTTTTGACAATTAGATGCCATTCACTAAACCAAAACTAGTGTTGTATGGAAATGAAAGAGAGCTTAATCTGAATATGAAGACATCTTCTTGAACCAGGAATGAATTTGTTTATCTTATTATTTGCCAAATGGATAATTTCACTCACATGTGCTTCTGAAATGGATTTTCCCAACATTTAAGACTATGCATAGTGAATAAATCAAAAGGACAGTTTCTCAATAGAGGTTTGTTTCAAAAGATCAATTCAAAATCCCCATGAATAGTTCATGTACACAAGATGCATGCAGTTAGTTGATGCTCAAAAATCAAAATTACTATAAGAAGAGTATGTTAAATTCCATTGCACAGATTTCATCCTCATCCCTAGAAGACCTTTCCCTTTTCAATATCTGAGCAACTGTTCTTGAGAGGTTGAATTAATCTGTCACCTGAAAATTCTGCATTTCAGAGTAATCCAAAACTGTCTGAATTCTTCCCAGTCAGTAACAATGATTTTTTTTATAAAAAAAGGTTGTAATACAAGAGAAGGATTGAATTTCATAATTCAAGGTAATATTCAGAGCAGTAAATGTTAAGGGCTTTTACACAGTGACAAGTTAATTATCCCATGGTCCAAGAATTCATTTATAAGACCATATTAAACTGCAACTGTGTCATAACTGTCCTCTAGTGAAGTCATTCATTTAATTCTTATTTGGGATACTGGAATAAAAATGGCATTAGGTTAACAAAACAGTATCCTGCTCTTTAAATTAAGCAATAATTCATAAATCACTCAACAGTAGCAGTTTCTGACAGATTTGATAAAAAATTCTTCACAATTCACACAATTCTGAAATGGGAGAGTACATTGTTATGTCTTTCCATACTGACATATTTGAAAACACCATTTAGTGTGACTGAAGCAAATTAATTATATGAATGCCACATTCCTTTGTTTTCTTGGATATACAAAATTACCATTCAGTTTTGAGGGGAAATTTCAGACTGAAAAACAGTTATATGAAACTGGAAAGTTGACATTGTCTTGTGCTGCCAAAAACATGGTCGTTTCATAAAAGAATTGTCTACAATAGTATTTTCCTCACCAGTTCTTTATGGCAAGCTCAGCAGGTGCTACTCTATCAACTATGCATGCTACTTCAAGTAAGGAGGGAGTTTTAAAATTTTCCTGACCTCAACCTCATCTATCTGTGTTGTTTACACACAATGCAAAGCAAATATGAGGTAATACTTTGATTTTTAGCTTTAGGTGCAAAAGTGTATACTGTAAGACATCATTTGACTTTTTCCACTAATGAAGGAATACCTTAATTTTAACAAATGGGAACCTCCTTAATGAGGTCCTTGTTGCGTTCGGGCCCCTGAGACACACACACCCCACTTACCGTATATTAAATGATAAAGTATGGCAGTTGGGCCGTTGCTAAAATGGGACAGTTTCTCTACATGGTTAATACCACACCTAAACAAATTTCCAGATGTTTTCTGTACTGATGAACATAAAACCATAGTACAGATAAGGCCTACGGGAACTGAAGTGCACTGTATAAAATATAAGCCTGTGAACCTGGTTACCATAAGATGGATGAAATTCCTTACAGAATACAATTTATATTATGTCCCCATATCTTCCAGCTGTTTTCCTCATTTTACAGCATGATCCTGCTTGTATCCAGATGGAACATAAATCAGCCAGTTTAATTAAAGTCCTCAGTTTAACAAGACATTGGAAAATTGCCACACACACACACACAATTTAATAAGTCTTTCAGATGGATAGCTCCATAGGTGGAAAGATAATTTAAAATCCATTAAGTCAAACAATGGGTTGAATCTTTAAGTTATGGTTTTTACTTAACTAATATTGCTTGGACTATTTTTGTTTGCTTGTTTGAAAAATCAGATGAACAACTGAAATGTAATTGATATCAGTGCAGAGGTGGCCAAAGGCACTTCCATGTCTTGGGAATCATCCTGGGAGTCAACTTAGGTTCCATAATAGTTATACACTCAGGATTTTGTTTGCCTTTCTTCCTGGTTGTAATTAATTCTCAACTACATGAAGATTAGAAAATTCCACAAAACTAAAGCTTGATCCTATGAGTTCCTACATGGATAAAATATATATTAGGATGCATTGCTGAACCAAAAGAACATTGCAACTGGAATCATGAAGCAATTTAAGTTGTCATTAAAATCCAATTGACCACGTGTAACAGCAGGATTGGCTGCAAAAGTGGATGGATTGGACATGCTGGAATGATTCACCTACATGATAAATTTAAGGGACGGTGGCCAACAAAGAGCCCAACTTGATGGTTACAATCTTGCATGGCCAGTATTGGGAATAATATTTTATAATGTTATCACAACTAAGATTCACTGTAACAGGACAGACTGATGAAGCTGCAATCACATTGGATTAATTCTCGCAGCCTAACGGTCAGGAGTCCCTTTATATATGTACATATGCAATGCAACATGTGTTTAAAGTCAGGGTGTTGCAATTTGTTTTATTGATTGAGAACTTGTATAAAATTCTTAACTTTCAATTTTAATAGGATGTGCCACTCTTATGCATTTTGATTTTAACCCATCAAACCATCACCTGTATGTTTGTAACCCACAAATTAATGCCTGCCCTTTTTCCCCTTTGGATCTTCTGAGCAATTTGCACAAATACTGTATATACACATTATTCAATTGGTATGAAGGAAGGAAAATTTAGATTAATTCCTCAAAGGCAGGACATTTTCTCTTATACAGTAATAGTCTGGCACCATGTACTAGAAGGTGTCATGTATTAGAATGCTTTAAAAATATATTTAATTTTTACATTCATTGTAAGCTTTGATACCAAACTATGGATTTAAACAGAAGCTGTAGATTGTAAAAATATGAAAGTTCAGAATACTAAAGTTGTTATTTTAATAACAGCGGCAGCAGGAACTGGCTGTTGCGCACAGCAGGAACAGGACAATGTCAAACTTTTATTGCCAACCATGGCAGGAGGAAGAACTGGGATGAAGGGGAACAAGAAAAGAAAGGACTATTGCTGTTGATGGTGAGTCCAAACAAAGTAAAAAATACAAAGCTACAAATACACCCCTAAAAGCAATGCCTAGATCTCGTCTCTTGGCAGACTAGCTGCGTCTGGTATACAAAACACAGGTTGCTGTTCTCTGACTTCTCCTAGGCAAATGTGAGACAGTGTCCACTTAGGTGGTGGATATGGTGGATACAATTCATTATCAACTTTGAAGAATAATTTTAAAATATGCTTGCCAAAATACTATGCAAGGCTCACTAGTATCTGGGTTTGGCAATACAGACATAGTTAAGACCATTAACGTTACTGTCGACAAAGCATATCATCCTATATCCATCCCTATTTGTATCTGCCACATACATGCAAATCCCCAAGTCCACCTTTTCATGAGCACATGGAGTCGACCATGAGGCTTCATTATTAGAGGAAATGCAGTATCTTCCCATTTGTGTTTTTTTATCTGTTTAAAATTATTCATAAGTTTAATGTTTTATTTTTGCAAACCACTTAAGAGGTTTTCTTACAATCAACTGATATATAAATTTTGTTAAATAAAATGTGTTACCAGAATGTGACTGCTTATAACCAGATGTTCACCAATAATCTTTAACATGAAGCAAAATAATTCAGGGAAAGAGTCAGCATTTTGTAGAATACATAAACCCTTTCCCTCATCAGACCCCATTACTCACAAGCAAGCCTTGTACTAGAAACGCAGTAACGTTTGCCTACCATTTCAGGCACAGGGTTCCTTTACTTTATTTGTTCAAATTATATAGGGGACTTCAGTCTTTTGACTTTTTAAGAAGTGCATAAGGCTGGAAACCCAATGAGAGATTCAAATGATACAGGGCAATGCATAAAAGACGGCAAAAAAAAGGTTGAAGCCTTTACTGAATTGTTCAGAATGCTTCAAGCACCTGAATCTGAACTACAAAGGTGTAGGGTCTATGCCAACCATGCATTCCCACTACCTTCCGCCAGCATCGACAATATCAATGTGTTGCAGTCCAACAAAAGCCTGAGGACACCATAATTGTCTATATAAACCCGCCTGCTCCCTATAATCCCTTGATGAAGCTCTTATTTTCACATGCACAACTGTGAAATCAAATTCCACTTCAGCTATTCATGTCAGCTCCACTGCAGACTCAAATCATCTCACACATTGTGCTCCATGACACTCTGAAAGCTCCGCTGGGAGGAAGTGGCAGTTCAGTTATGTGAAATACACTTGTAGGTCCCCCAAGACAGAGACGGAGATGGAGGGAGGGACTTCTTTATCTTTACATTAAACTGCCAAGATTTTTTTTTTTGCATAAGCATAAAATATTTTGATAACTCTCCAAAAATGTTGTGCTTTTGCCTGTCAAAAATTAAATAGTTTCCTTCTTAATTACTCTAGTTTCAAAGGCTTCAATATATTGGTAGGGGAACAATTTCCCACCCTTAAACAATGTAATGCTTAGTACCAGTCTTCAATAAATGCTTCTGCTTCCTTCCTAGGTTAGTCACATAACTGCAAGCCAACCGAGGATAACCGTTGTTGTTGTTGTTGTTGTTGTTGTTGTTGTTGTTGTTGTTGTTGTTGTTGTTGTTGTTGTTGTTGTTGTTGTTGTTGTTGTTGTTGTTGTTGTTGTTGTTCTTCTTCTTCTTCTTCTTCTTCTTCTTCTTCTTCTTCTTCTTCTTCTTCTTCTTGAATAACTTGATCATGCAGCCAATCACAGCAGAAAGCAAGCTTGACGTCACCATCATTAGCTGATAGGTGGCAACTTCAAGCCTCACTTGGCTTTACTTTTGTTGTGCAATTTCATAGAATCATAGAATTGCAGAGTTGGAATGGACCATGAGGGTCATCTAGTCCAAGGTCCTACGATGCAGGAATCTGTTGCTCAACATGCAGCTTGAACCCTCGACCCTGAGATGAAGAGTCTCATGATCAGGACAAGGTATTTGTCATGTTACAAAATCTGGCATCTGAAGTTACAGGGGTGTACTGTGGTGAGAATTTAAAAGAAAACTCCAGCTATGTACATAGCTTTCCTTCACACATGCATGTTTGTTGGTCTGTGCACATCTGTAATGACATTCTTACAATACAGTTTATAAAAGAGAATAAACTGGGGGTAGCAGAGTATTCCACATATTCTCATTTACAGTTATCACTGTAAAAGCGATTTTTTTACAGTAGGTAGGATACTACTATCCTACCTATCCGTGTATACTCAGATAACAATGTTCAGTGGGACATACTCCCTGCCAAGTATGTTCAAGATTACAGCCACCATCAGTGGCGTAGCGTGGGGGGTGCAGGGGGGCCCGGCCGCACCGGGCACAACATCTGGAGGTTAGGGTTAGGGGGCGCAAATCCACGGGTTAGGGGGCGCAAATTACTTGCCTTGCCCCGGGTGCTGACAACCCACGCTACGCCACTGGCCACCATCATATGAGCACTCCAATGGACTGCCTGGAAGCATTCTGTGCAAACTGTTCAATTACATTACAGAATGCTTTACAGGAGCCTGTTTCACAGAATTTACATTGTCTGAAGAGATTTTGCTTATTTTCTCATTTACATGTGGAAATACTGTTTGATAGTTCAAGCACGTCCCATGTCTTAATATACTCCCAGCTCTGCCTTTCATGCTTAAGCTCATTTAGCAAACAAAACTGGGTTGTTCTATGCACCCATTATAGTATTCCCTTCATTGGTTTTTGTTTTCAGTCATGCTTATTTTCATGGACATATCTACAATGCACAAGAGGGAACATGTTGACTCTCTCTGCAGGCTACACTATGCCAAACATCTTTACGAGAATGTCTTTATCACACACACACAGTTTAAGCACTGCCTTATCTTCTTTACTTTCCAAATGAATCTTCCATCAATGAGATTCTCCCTTTTGCCCATTTTATTCTTAGGGTTTTCGACATAGAGAATTTACGCTGACAAGCAGATCAACACTATGACCTACAGATTTACTTTTAGAGTCTTAAGGTCAAAAGTTTTTTACTGGTATATCTTTAGAATAAAACATCTACTGCGTTGGTCTATCTATATGCCAAGTATGGTTATATGCTTCATATATAGATTAAAGGGAATATATACCTGGAGCTCCCCCAATCTTTCTGCCAATCTGCCCCATCCCGACAAGCAGAAATGTTGCTGCTGGGAGGGTCACGACCGCTAGCATGGTACTGCTGGCCCTGCCAGTCCTCTTTGCAGAAAAACACTGTGCATTCATTGTGATGTGCGTCTGTCCAAACTAGTTCAGCGTCAAGGGGAAAAGACAATCAGCCAACAGAGCATGGTCCTATAGCCCTACGACAGAGTCACTTCCCCCTGGATATGAATTCTCTAAAATGTTTTTAGGCTTACGCATGTAACAGTTCAGACTTCTTTCCTAATTAGGGATGCTCTTTTTGCACAAGTGCATGTAATCTACAGCAGTCCTTGGACAGATTGGCTGCTTTGAGTGTCATAAAGAGGCTGTGTAAAATATACAATGGTTAGCAGCTGTGCAGCATGCGTTTCTTTGGTTTAAAGAGGCAGAAGTGTGTAGTAAAGCAACAGCAAGTACAACAACATAACTGCTAATAAAATACAACTGAAGAGATAATACTGTAATGAACTTGGAAACAAGCAAAATTGCCAGTGCTGTATGGTACAATCTCTCTTGCAGTGGAAAATTATGTCATCTTAGTAAACAATATTCACTGATAAACAAAACAGCAATCAGAACACACTTCCAAATGTTTGGAGAAACATAATCCTCTGTGAATTCCTAAGACTTTCTTCTAAGTTATCACCTCAGACATTCAGTCTACATTGGCACATTTCTATTCATAACTTTGACATATTGGCCCCAATCCCAAAAATGTAAGTCACCTTAAAGTCCCGTTAAAATTAGTGGTCATAAATTAGTCACAACTAACATGTCCTATTGATTTCAGTAAAGACTGAAAGAAGATTATTTTGTCTGGGATTTGGGCCAATGATACTTTGTGCCAATTAATTATTTTGTAGTTTTAATATTAAAATTGCATCAAAGCTCCCATCAAAATAAGCAAGAATGCTTAACCATTTTGACGGTTTCTTCTAAATTGATTTCTCGCAGTTTATAGACAATTTAAGGGTCCTTGTGACAAAAAACAACAAAAACTTCTAGGCACTCTAGTCCTTACTAAACTGCTGGGTGGCAGGTGGACTGTACACTAGCGGAATCCCAGGTGTGTCTCTCTGGCCCAGCAGCAGATACAGAGCCTCTGATCTGGATCCAATGCAGACTAGTCTCCTAGAAAGAACGATCAAATCCATTTGGACAATAGCTATAAGCACAGAGCTGATCCAGATCTGGATTACCGAAGTTATCCTTGCATTTCTTAATATGGTATAGCAAGTCTGCTCCCTCATCCACCTGTTTCAATGTTGGTGGCCCCTTTTCCTTAGCTAGCCTGATTGGCAGTCTCTGCCATATACCCTCTTGCCCTTGTTGTTGTTGTGATCTGTCTGTCTCGAAAGACAATAGTGTCCACCCCCATGAATGTAGTCAAACCACTGTTATCAGCACTGCCCGAGCAAGGTCCTCTTCCAGATATATTCTGCAAGGCAGCTGATGTTCAGGATCTGGGCTTTTCTTCTCCTAAATGGGCTACTTTTCCAGTTTGATGAGTCCCATCTGCCCCTTCCTTCCTGCTCATGACTCTTACACTAAACACACCCTGGTTGCCCCAGCTCCTCCTCCACCGAGTTGCATAGACTGCACATAGAACTGACAATCACAAACTGATGGTAGCCATGGGAATCACTCTCCACCCTGGTAATTCATACAGCAAATATCAAAGCCTGAGTACAGACTAGGTTTTAACTGTACATCACCATAAAAATAAAACAGTAGCTAAAAAATATAATTCGAAATACTACCCTGTAACGCATCCCACCAATAACCCTATACAATCACCCAGAAAACAGCATTTATATACACTCACTAGTATGTGGGAACCACTTATCTATAAAGTGATCCACATGGCTTGGGGCAGCATGTTAATGACCAGCCATGGGTCTTTAAAATCAAATCGGCCTCCATTCTCCTGGCAACGTGCCAGTTTTGTGTGAAAGATTGTGTGATCTGTCATGCCCATATGGCTCAGTTATAACCCAGCAGAGATGGATCAGCTCCTAGAAAAGTAGCTCCCAGGTGGCTGTGAGTACATATATTCTAAAGGGGGCACTAGTGTTCCTGAATTGGAGAGGGAGGGGTTGCACTCCCAAATCAATAATCCAGGATATGAATTTGTATATGCATATATTCCAAAAAAAAACCCAACCCTCTGTCATAGTATAAAGTTATTTTATATATTTACTGGGTTTATATGTTCCATATCCCATCAAAGGCTCCCAAGCCCAGCAAATACAAAAAATAGTTCATAAAAGGTAGAGCAGGAGAAAATTAATGGCTTGATTGGGTTTTGTGAGCTGGTGTATCATTTTCTTCCCTTGGTTGCTTTTGCCAAGAAAACCTCTTAAAAACGCTGGAGAAGCACAAGCACAGCAGACCCTGAAACAGCATTTCTGCAATCTTTTTCAAAATTTAACAGCAATTGTTATGAAATATCCAATTATGCTGCTCAGCCCAGGGAAGGTAATATAAAGGGGAGAACTGCAGGACACAAAATTGCATCCACTACATAAAATGGGTAAGTGTGATCATAAATAAAACTAAACTGTAGTAATAAAAAATAACTTAGCACCCTGAAATGTTCTTACATAAATACCCTAAATGAACCTAATTAAAATCAAGATATCTTTCGACTTATTTCATACAAGAAATGTGGTAAGGGTTTTGAACTGTTAGGAGGAAGTCACATTGTAGCCTTTTCTTAAGATTGGTGGTTGAAATAAGTACAAACTGCAGTCCATACTATAAGGGATCAACTTCAGCAATTTGTACATATTGAGGTTACGTGAAAGAATAGATTTGAAAGAATCTATTTAGCAGAAATTTTAACTAAACCTGCAGTAGCAAGAGCCAATTGAAAACTAATGAAAGTTTAAAACTTGGCGACTGCGAGAAACTAAATTGATTCTAGGTACAACTAAATTGCTTATAAATGGTTTTTGGAGACAACTTTATGTATAAATAACAAATGTTTATATTTAACAAAATATATGGTACGAATTATTTCATCTTTCCCTTTTCCAATTGCAACACAGTTATGGACCATGTTTCCAGTCACATTCCAAGGTAGTATTTCTCAATATTTAACTAGTTAACCTAGTAGCATTTCTATTCAAGATGGACAAATCAATATTTTCAAGTCTTGTTTCCCTTCAGCTACATTTTTGTATTGACTTCTCTCCATACATTCTGGTAATCTGAAAGTCTTTAAAATATTAATTATTATTGTCTTGAATGACCAATGTTTTGTTAAGCACAGATGTAATTGTCTAATGCTCTTTTAAGAACATAACATTTATTTTTATATATAAATTAATCCAGATTAAAAATAATTAAGAAAAGAAGTCATATTGTGACTGATATCCCAACCTTCTGTCTTCTATATACCACTTAAATATTTCTTAAAAGCTCCTAGCTGTCATCTCATTCAATGATGACTGTATTTCATGTAATTTTATGGTCACTATTCTTTCTTGAATTATGAGTCTCACTGTATTTGCCATTGATAACTGCTGCAACTTATGCACATATTTTAAGTCCCTCTCTAAACCTCTGACATCTTCACCTCCCATTAACAACATATATTCAGTTTCCTTGGCTATCTTCAACAGCAACCATGTTGCCTTTATAGAAGTAGCATAACGCTGGTGGAATAAAGTAGTAAATGTTGGTTTCTGCTTTCCTTCACTGTGCAGCGAAAGGGCTTGTCACGAGACAGGTGTTTACATTCCACAGTCTGTACTGTACTGTTGGAGTTTCTCACGGGAAAGGGAGGCTGGATGTGACGTACACTGGTTTCCTGTTTTTCACTCTGTGATTCTCTCCAAGCTGTTGAGGAGAGAGGATGCATTCTCTGCTCCGGCAGAGGCAAGATGTTTTTCTGTAATATACCAGCTTTGAACTGAAAATAAAGCAATATAGAGTATGCAGCACGTACTCCTCATCCTTCCGCTGGGCACAGGACTCTGCTTTAAATCAACACGTGGTTATGGGCTCCAGAAGTCGAATCGGAGTGCCGGCAAAGGATCGGAATGCAGAGGGACAGATCGGAACGGTATCTGCTCTGCGCGTAAAAGTGATTGATGAGGTATGTGCTACTGCTCCGGGCAGCCTGCCAGCTTCTAGTTAATTGCTTTATGGCTGGACTTTGAACTTATAAAGCCGTTTTGCCGGGAACAGGCAAAAGGCTCCCAGGCTCAAGTTACTATGCTGGGGAAATCGAAAGTAACTTTTAAGTGCGCTTTTGGAATAAAGCAGCTGCAGCAGTGACGCAGCAAGATTTAAAGCAGCATATATGACGCTGAAGGCTAATGCCAGAGTCACAATGGCCCTTCAGGATGCTTGTGGGATTCCTAAGCTCAACAAGAAAAATTATGCCTACTGGGTTCTATATGCAGAGGCAATTCTGCGGAAAGAGGGTTTGTTTGAGGTGATTACAGAAACCCCCCCAGTTCCAGTTACAGATGCATGGGAAACTAAAGATTCGAAAGCTAGGGGAACGCTTGCATTGATAGTATCCCCAGAAGAGCTCTGTCTATTGCGTGATAAGACCTCAGCCAGAGAAATTTGGGACGCTTTGAGAGAGGCTCACTTAAGGACAGAAGCTGGATCTACCATGTTTTACTTTAACAAGCTGCATAATATGGCTCTTGCTGAAGGTGGAGATGTGCGTTTACATCTGATGGAGATGCAAAATCTGAGACATGAGCTGCAACAGAGAGGACTCAACTTTCCAGAGGCTGTGTATTCTTTCATGATACTACAATCTTTGGGTTCAGGTTGGGAGTCTGTTGCAACCCAGATTGCTGTGCAGCCAACCGCTCAGCTGACAGTGGACTATGTAACTGCCGTGATATTGAATGAAGCAGATCGCCGGGGTGCTAGCTGCATGGGCAAGGGGGAGTCTTCACAGACGTCATCCCTTAGTGCAGTGGAACCACCAGATGGCGCCAAAGCTTTGAAGGCAGTGAAATGCTACTCATGTGGACGTCTAGGCCATATGAAGAGGGAATGCAGATATCCCAGGGCCAAGACAGAGCAGCGCAGCGAAAGCTCATCGCGTGGAAAAGGCCGAGGCAAAGGCAAAGGTCCGGTGTCCAGGACAACGCAGCACAAGGCTATGGTTTCACGCTTCACTCCAAAGGTTGCAGAGGTCCAGAAGACGTCTAGATCTTTCTTCGTTGTTGATTCAGCAGCAACTCACCACATGTGCAACGATAAGAGACTGTTTGTGTCTTTTACACCGCAGGAAGGTGCGATTCACCAGGCGGATGACCACACTATTCCCAGTAAAGGCTACGGAACTGTTGTTCTTCACAGTTTGGACTTATCGATACAGAATGTGCTATATGTGCCAGACGCCAAACATAACCTGCTCAGCGTTGGACAGCTGATTGAGCGGAACATTGACGTGTCCTTTAAGAACAAGAAGTGCATCATCACAAAAAAAAATGATTATGTATTGCATGCTGAATATGTTGATCGTTTGTTTGTTTTGTATTATGATGATGTTGAAAAGGATGACACTTGTTGCATTGCAGGTTCTAACAAAAGTTTGCATGCAGGATGTATTCATGATTTTCACAGAAAATTTGGTCATTTGCATTTTGAGGCAGTATCTAAAATGCCTGCCTTGGTTGAAGGTATGACTATTAAACCCTGCAGGTACCACATGAAGTGCAAAGCATGCGCAGCAAACAAGGTGAAAATGGCTGCGAAAGGTAAGGTGTCTAGTAGGCAAGCTACGGAACCATACCAGGTTGTTCATGCTGATTTGGTTGGTCCACTAGCGCCCTCTTTGGGTGGAAATAGGTACTTCATGGTTCTTATTGATGCATTTTCTAGATATATTTTTGTGTACAATCTCAAGCAGAAATCAGAGGCTTTTCCTAGGTTCAAGGAATTCTGTGCTTGGTTGGAAAATGTGCATGGTAAGAAGATAAAGACTCTTTTCAGTGATCGCGGGGGAGAATTCACTTCTCAGCAGTTTGAAGCTTTTCTGACTGAGAAAGGAATTCAACACGATTTGTCTAGTCCACGCTCGCCATGGCAGAATGGACTTGCGGAACGGGCAAATCAGACAGTGCTTCAAGGGTTAAAAACCTTGCTGCATGATGCCAATCTTCCAGAGAGTTATTGGGCCGAAGCTCTCTCTTGTTTTGTTTACAGTTACAATCGCAGGTTATCTTCAGCGATTGGTTGTACCCCCTATGAGAAGATGTTTGGCAAGAAGCCATACATCAAACACATGAAAATTTTTGGTTCGGACATGTGGGTTCGCTCACCACAAAACTCCAAGTTAGACAAGCGTGGATTGCATGGTATCTTTCTAGGTTATCAGAAAGGATCTTACAGAATAATGATGACTGACTCTAAGACAATTAAGCTCACGAGAAGTGTTGAGTACAATGCAAAGTGGGGGGAGAATGTGGGAATTTTCCAATGTTATCCTGATGACGGTGATGAGACTGAGGATAGTCAAAAGCAACCACAACAACCCACACCCACTGATGAAGGTTCTGAGTCTGAATCTGAAACTGAATCGGGTGATTCAGAGGATTTCAAGAGTGCGAAAGCCTCTATGCGACCCTCTGAAAGCTCTGATCAAGAATTGGAGGAACCATTGTTCACAATAGGTCGTTTTTCTCCTAAGAAGGAAGAGGAGAGTATTGAAGACTTAAGGCTAATTCGTAGGTCACAAAGAGCCACAAAAGGCAAACCTCCAAAGAGATTTGCTGATGAGTTTGCTACGATAGCAGTAACAGCTGTTAAAAGCTCCAAGAAGGTATTTGAACCTTCAAGTTTCCAAGAAATCCAGGGTTTGGATTCTAAGGAAGCTGAACCATGGTTAAATGCCATGAAGGCTGAGCTTGATTCCTTAGAAAGGAACAAAACATGGGAGCTAGTTCCAGTAGTTCCAGGAATGAAACTGCTTGGAAGCAAATGGGTCTTCAAAGCGAAGACAGATCAAAATGGCAAGATAGTCAGACACAAAGCCAGATTGGTAGCCAGAGGTTTTGCACAGGTACCAGGTGAAGACTATCACGAGACCTACTCACCCACAGTGAGGTATGAAAGCATAAGGCTTATGCTCAAGCTAGCTGCAGAGGAAAATCTACACATTAGTCACCATGATATTAATACAGCTTTTCTGTACGGATCTCTGGATGAATCACTTTATATGCTTCCACCTGATGGCGTACAGGTAAAACAGGGATTTGTTTGTGCTCTGAAGAAGTCCCTTTATGGTCTCAAACAAAGTGCACGGTGTTGGCACACAAAACTCACTGAAGTATTGTTTTCTCTAGGTTTTCAGCAAGGGAAAGCTGATCCATGTGTATTTGTCAAAGAGGAGGGGCAAAAGAAACTGTACTGTTTGTTTTATGTTGATGATTTACTATTCTTTTGGAAAGATGTCGCAATGTACAATAACGCCCTAGCTCAACTGAAAGAGCACTTTGACATGAAAGATCTTGGTGAGGTAAACAACTACCTATCTCTGGAGATAGAGAGAGATCAAGATGGTAACATTCTAGTACACCAGTCACGGAAAATTGCTGATGTGTTAAGCAAACTAAACCTGATGGATGCTAACCCTGTAGACACACCGATGACAACAGGTTATCAGGTAGATGACACTGAAGAAGCATTTTCTGACACTACACTGTACAGAAGTGTGCTAGGCAAGCTAAACTTCATTGCCAGATGTTCAAGACCAGACATTGCTGTTAGCTGTAATTTGCTAAGCAGACAAGTCAACAATCCTAGTGTCAAGGATTGGAAAGCTCTGAAACGCATAGCGCGGTATTTGAAAGGCACTATGCATTACAGACTGAGACTTAACAATCAGAAGTCTGGTGGTCTTAAGATATTTGCAGATGCAAGTTTTGGAAGTGACACTACAGACAGGAAAAGTACGTCTGGAGTTTGCTACATGTACAATCAGGGTCTGTTTGATTGGTCATGCAAGAAGCAAACAACAGTTAGCTTAAGTACTTGTGAAGCTGAACTGAATGCACTGTCTTATTCACTTAAGGATTGTGAATGGTTAGTACAATTGTGCAAAGATATGAAAATTCCTGTCAAATGTCCAATCCAGGTTTACCAGGACAACAAAGCATGTTTGGCTTTGCTGAAGTCTGAAGGTTGTAAGCAAAGCACAAAGCACTTGCAATTAAAGTTGCAGCATGCTAGGGAATGTATTCAGAAGGGACTCGTAACGGTGTCCTATATGCCAGGTAATGAAATTCCTGCTGATGTATTGTCCAAGATTGTATCAAGGGAACAACACTGTACCTATGTGCAGAAGTTGGGTTTGTACTGATATTGTACGAACACGCTGCCCAGTGATGTTCACAGAAAGGGGGAGGATGTTGGTTTCTGCTTTCCTTCACTGTGCAGCGAAAGGGCTTGTCACGAGACAGGTGTTTACATTCCACAGTCTGTACTGTACTGTTGGAGTTTCTCACGGGAAAGGGAGGCTGGATGTGACGTACACTGGTTTCCTGTTTTTCACTCTGTGATTCTCTCCAAGCTGTTGAGGAGAGAGGATGCATTCTCTGCTCCGGCAGAGGCAAGATGTTTTTCTGTAATATACCAGCTTTGAACTGAAAATAAAGCAATATAGAGTATGCAGCACGTACTCCTCATCCTTCCGCTGGGCACAGGACTCTGCTTTAAATCAACAGTAAAGACTCCCAGGTAAAGTAGGGACATAGGACTTTAGTGTCAGGACCATTAGAATGTGCTAAACAATTAAAATGGTAACTTCTGTTCCAGTTTGAGGCGTCCTATACCAGTAGATGGTGGAGTAGATGAGGGTAGAGAGTTATGTGTCCATGTGGTTATGTGGTTGAAAGGGGTTCACCAACTATTAGAATGATATGATGAATGATTAAGAAAACTGTCTACTGATTTTTTTTTGGCAATACCATTCAGCCTTCATGCTGCTCTCAGTCATTTATCCAGCTCATTCCCCACTTCTTTCCTTCCTAATGTGTCTTTGACTGTAAGCCTAAGGGTAGCAGCCTGTAGTTTTAGTCATTATCTATTAGAGTATTATGTACGTGTTTTATGATAAAAGCTTTGGTCTTCAATAAAAATAGATTTATAATCTGTCAACATTTTCAAAAGACAGCAAATAAAACAGATGACTTGACCAGCTGTAATTTCTTTTACAGCTTTGTGTGTAGAAAGGAAATCCTCAAGCATTTTCTCACCATATTCTCAAGGTTCATACATTGCAGATTCAACTACCTGACATAAGCTTTCTTCAAACAACTTTCAGTTTTCAAATAAGAAAGTGTGAGGGCTCTCTAGGCATCTACCAAAGATGAGCAGATTCCTTAATCAGCAACAGTTAAGCTGATCCATATGTATACTTAATTAAAAATAGAAAGGTTCTGCAAAATACAGGAGCAGGAATTAACCTTGTGAAGTTCTACTGCAGAATTTGCTTTTAAAGTCACAGTGAAGCACCCTTGAGAGAGAAACACTAAGAGAGGCAATAGCCAAAAATACATATTTTTTTAAGTGTGACAGTACTATAATTCAGTTCATGTTCTAAATATTTGTGCTCAGCTATTTCTTAAACCTACAAAAGCTAAACTTTGTACTCAGGTGATAACTCAAGAAAAGCTGGGCCCTATCTTTGGAACTAAACCTAGCTTTTACAATTTCTCAACCCAAGGTGGCAGCGTTACCTTCAAGGACGGCTATAACAGCACAGACAGAACTGCTGGAGGGTGTTCAGAACATCCAAACAAGCAGCCTTTAATGTCTGCCAACTTATTTATCCTCTGTGGTGAACGAACACACTGATCATACGATATTTTATGTCAGGTTAATGTACCTAACACTTCAGGAAATGTGTTCTAGGAAAATGTTAATTGTCTTCATTCTTCCAGGGTGACCTCCTGTCCAATATGTTAAGGGATGCCAATCCTCTGTCTTCTAATTTGGGCCAAACTTCATGTGACATTAATCATGCTGCTTGCTATTTAGCCCTTTGCCCCTGGCTGTAGACCCAAGTCCAAGTCTTGGTCCCTATATGCCTACAGATTCCAAGCGCGAGAGAGAAAAGCTCCTATTTAAGTGAGCAAGAGTTTCTTCCACAGTCATATTGCAGCTTTGGGAGTCCCCAGTCTGGATCAGCACCACAAGCCTCCTACACTCCACCCCCAATTAGGTTCCTGATCTAAATCAGGCTCCCAAGGTGGCAATTCCTGAAAATCACATACTACAAGTTACCCTCAGACCTGCTAGTTCAATAGGGATCACTAATCAATTTTAAACAAAATACCGTATTTTTCTGTGTATAAGACTAGGTTTTTTAACCAAAAAATTAGGTTTGAAATTAGGGCTTGTCTTATACACGGGTAGTGCTGAGGGCTATTTTCTTAATTTGGAGTCCCCCAAAATAAGGGGCGTCTTATACATAGGGGCATCTTACACACGGAAAAATACAGTATATAGCTACATATAGCTACAATAAAACTGTAATATTAATATTGATTAAGGGGAGGGGCGAAAAAGAAAGACAATATTCACTGAATGTGAATATTCCCCTACTTCACTTGATTCTGGGTGCCACTCAGCAAAGAATTCCATTCCCAACTACAAGGAAACCACTTGTAGATTTAATTTTAGCTTGGGGTGATTATGATATGGTTGGACATAAGGAAAATCAAAGATACTGGTCCACAGCATCAGAACTCTAAGATTCACATCCAAATTAAGCTGGCAGTACTACCAAGGCAAAACAGACTCCTTTGAGAAATAATCTAATAAGTGCCATGAACAGTAAAAAGTAGTACACAACATTAGTGACCCAGTAAAGTGAAAGATAGGGCTGTGCTTACACCCCAGTGCCACTGCCAGAACATACCAGCTTCATCGCCAGTCATTTCACAGACACATCTAAGCTGTAGCCCAAGATATGTGGTCACTGCTTCTAATGTGTACAACATAGCAATAGTAAATAAAATTTAAATGGGGGGGGGAGGAGACACAAAGTACAGTTACAGATAGGTAGCCGTGTTGGTCTGCCATAGTCAAAATAAAAAAATTCCTTCCAGTAGCACCTTAAAGACCAACTAAGTTAGTTCTTGGTATGAGCTTTCGTGTGCATGCACACTTCTTCTTCAGATACACTGAAACAGAAGTTGCCAGATCCTTCTATATAGTGAGAAGGTGGGGAGGGGTATTACTCAGAAGGGTGGTGGGAATGGGAGATTGGCAGATAGCTGAGATGAGCCTGTCTGCTATCTGCCAATCTCTCATTCCCACCACCCTTCTGAGTAATACCCCTCCCCACCTTCTCACTATATAGAAGGATCTGGCAACTTCTGTTTCAGTGTATCTGAAGAAGAAGTGTGCATGCACACGAAAGCTCATACCAAGAACTAACTTAGTTGGTCTTTAAGGTGCTACTGGAAGGAATTTTTTTTGATTTTGACACAAAGTACAGTATTTCTTTAAAGAAAAACAGATAGTCAAATGTTGATGGGGAATAAAAAAGGAAGCCAGCCCCCCCCCCGACAATAGAAGATTTCTGAGTACTTTTTTCAAGTTTCCATTGCTACAACAATTTAATATTAATTACATATTGAAACATTTCTCTAAAATGTATTCCAGCTGAAATGTTGGATGAAAAGGAACAATGTCTCAATTACACAGCATTTCGTGTGCAGTTGTTTCATTACATACATCAAAAGAAACTAAAAAGGGATCAATCACTCAACATTACAACAGAAATTAAAAACAACAACATCATGCAGGACAAAAATAAAGCACACCATCATTCATTATCATTAAGAAAATTGTTTCAAACTTTCCAGGAAATTCAGGTTACATTTATGAGCAAAAGAAGCTCCATGCTGCACACAAAGATTACTAGTCCTGTTTCCTGAAGATAAAGTTAACAATGTTACTTCCAAATTTGTTTGTGGATACAAAGAATGAACTGTACAGTAATTTAAAAACAACAACAGTGTCACCCTTAAACTAGGGTTTCACTCACATACGGACACAGATCTAAATGATGGCCGAATATTGTTATGTACAAGATGCATTTACAATGCATTGCATTTTACAAGATTAACTGCTTTCTGCAAATGCTTAAAGCCTCCATAAAATTCAAAGAAGGCTATTACATAAATGTTAGCTTCCTGCATAGCATGTTGCAGACATTTACATAAAAGGGATACAAAGTTCCAACAGTTCAAGTGGCTCAAAGACTCCCTTCCAAAAATGCAGAAGTGGTCCTCAAATTCACCAATGGGGTAGAGAATTTAGGAGTTCAACCCTAATTAAGTGATGCCAAAAATAAGACTTTTTTCACCCATACCTTATCATTTGGAAGCTCTTAAGAAACGCACTGCAGCTGCTAGAGCAAATGGAGCAAATTTCATTTCCCAAGTGACACCTTGGTATGCAGCTACCATACTGCAAATCCAATTCATTTAACGGGAGCTTGCTCATAAGACATTCCTACTGCATTGTCCCAAGATTTGATTAGGAAAGATAATTACAGCACATTTTTCATATAAGAGGAAGGAGGCAAACATTTCCATTTTAAATGAAAAGCAGCAGTAAGTACAACATTAGCCATGTTTAAGTCCCCAGCGGTAACCTCCAGAATATGACTCAAATGTGCATTTAGTTATAATATGGTTTTGATCTTTCCCTAGGCAGAATTCCAAGTCCTAAACTTTGGGACAAGGAAGTCTTGTCTTACTCAGTGAGGATGCAATCCAGAAGGGTAAAGATGGGTTCTAAATTAGGTAAACCCCAAACCAATGTCTTCTGATGGCATATCAAATATTAAGCGATGTTATTGCATATTGACAAGATTGTTTTGATGTCTTGTTAAAAAGTGCAATTTTTATCTCGAAGGAATTAGAATGTTTTAGAATTCAGTTTGCCACTTCTGAAGGAATATGCAGCATTCATTTGATGCCAGGCATATTTCTGTTGCCACCTCTTGTCAAATGAATATGAAGAGCAAAAGCTGGTAGCCTTGGATCCAATCTAGTGGTTCAGAACTCTGCCTTCATACATGAAACTGGGTTCAGGGTTTCCTCACCTCAGGATATTTGCAATTTACTGCTAGCTGGCAGACCAGAATGTAACCCAAATTCTCCACCAAACGACTAACTAGGCAGCCCTTCTGGTACAACTGAGCTATGTAAACACCTTTGCTCCAATCTGCAGGAAATGGACACAAGGCAGAAAAGGCCAGGATTTCTTTCTGTCATCTTGAACGGCATGCACAACTCATAGGGCTCATGAGCATATAGAAAGTGACCAAGATACTTTTACTTACATAGATATGAGTATAGCAGAACTCAAGCTACTAAGACCGCCTTTACACATTAACTTTATTTCAAGTGCTGTTTTTGAAAATATTACAGTGGTACCTCGGGTTAAGTACTTAATTCGTTCCAGAGGTCCGTTCTTAACCTGAAACTGTTTTTAACCTGAAGCACCACTTTAGCTAATGGGGCCTGCTGCTGCTGCTGCGCCGCTGCTGCACAATTTCTGTTCTTATCCTGAAGCAAAGTTCTTAACCTGAGGTACTATTTCTGGCTTAGCAGAGTCTGTAACCTGAAGCATATGTAACCTGAAGCGTATGTAACCCAAGGTACCACTGTACTGCATTGTTAAGGTGCCTCAGTAGTATCTCCTGCCAATATTTTAGCAATACTTTATATTACTATAAAACCAAAACCACCCTTCTAATTATAAAGTATATAATACTTATACCATGTTGGGGGCTTTGTATTGTCGCAGAACCCAATGCAGTTTTTAAAATTATAACTTTATGAAAGTTTTGTGGACTTCTGATTCTATAAAAATATAAGAGACTACTTGAAAAATAATTCAACAGAAGTTGTTCTACCAATGTTCTACTATACAAATAAATTTGGTAAAAGCTGCACAAGTAGAGAGACAAAGGTTGTCCTTGGAATATCAAGGGGAAACCTTTTATTTGTGAGAGGCTTTTATTGACTAAATGCAATTTAAACCACCACTATTATTTTCCAACCAAAATAGATAGTTATCCGAAAGACACATAGCTTCTTTCTTACACTGTGATTTGGATCCTGATAAGACTCTGTGTTACTGTGTTCTTCATGAAACTCTACAAAGGAAGGATTGTATTCTGCCCACCATCAACACAGTGGAGGAACTAAAACAAAAAGGCAACTACCTTAAGTCATTAAGCTAATAATAAATATCACACTGAGAAGTACAATCAATAAATTTTCATTGGCAATGGAATACAAAAGTTTTTTTATAATATTTTTTATTGATTTTACAAAAGATTTTTAAAACAATACAAACATATAAAAAGACATACAAACACGTATAGTTTCATAACCTTTTTTCATGAACCTTGTTTCTCAGACTCCCCCATACCTCCCCTTTCTGCATCCCAATGTCCAAAATTTTTTAGCAACTTCTAAATATTTCTGTCAAGTCTCTGTCCTTTTAATCTTTCCTTCAGTCAAGTCTTATATCGCTGTAACCCTTTCTTTCTCAAAACCTCGACATTCTAACATTCAACAAGTTTATAATAGTCCTTAAGATAGATTTTAAATTTCTTCCATTCTTCTTCCGCCGTCTCCTTTCCCTGATCACGGATTCTGCCAGTCATCTCAGCCAATGTCATATAGTCCATCACTTTCATCTGCCATCCTTCCAAGGTGGGTAGATCTTGTGTCTTCCAATACTTCGCGATAAGTATTCTTGCTGCTGTTGTAGCATACATAAAGAAAGTTCTGTCTTTCTTTGACACCAATTGGCCGACAATGCCCAAGAGAAAGGCCTCTGGTTTCTTAGGGAAAGTACATTTAAGTACCTTTTTCATTTCATTATATATCATTTCCCAGAAAGCCTTAATCTTCGGGCATGTCCACCAAAGGTGATAGAAAGTACCTTCAGTTTCTTTACATTTCCAACACTTATTGTCAGGCAAATGATAAATTTTTGCTAGCTTGACTGGGGTCATGTACCACCTGTAAATCTGGAATACAAAAGTTTTTGTTACTCTAGCCAGAATACACATTGCAGAGATTTCATGTTATTAACTAAATACAAGCGACTATATGACTTTTAAATTCTGGAATTAGAGAATGTCTGATAAGCATCTCATTATCAGGTTTTACAGGACAGTGGGGATTTGCCAAAGGCTGCAGCCTTGTGGATGCTTACAAAAGAGTTTCATGCATCTCAGAGATCTTGCATCACTTAAAAATTCTAGTACCATTAGGGTTCTAATTTGAGAGAGGCCACACATTCTACAGCGTTTCCAGACTTTATGTGTGTAGAACAATAGTACACATATCCCATCTACTGGGTGAACAATGGCTCTAATGTAGATTAATTGTCTACATGGAGTCAGAGAGAGAGCTGTAATATGTTTTGAATTTATTAAAGATTGATAATGTCAGACACAGAGCACACACAAGGCAGAAATAAAGATTCACGTTGTTATTTACTTTAGGACTGCATTAGTACATTAACCTTGGGAAAGTATTTTAGCCACATATTTAGCTCACTGTTTTCCTTTGCATTTACTCTATGTGAACTCCAATTTGCTCTTTGTATCCCATGGCCTATGCCTTTCCTCCACAACATCAAGCCTCTCTGCTTCTCATCTCTCAGTTATCTGTGCAGACTTACAGTAGCTCAAAGGAGATTAGCATGTATGGTAAGCTTCATTTTAATGAAGAGAGAATCAAATCATGAAACAGGAAGCAAAACTGCACACTACCATAAGATTTAAAGAAGCATTACATCACACAACCCTCTCTTTTTCTCTGCACCCCATACCACTCTCACCTTTGTACAACTAGATCCCTGTTTCCCATCTGTCACCCCAACTTACTTGTCTTTCTGAGCCACCATTTCTTCTCTATGCCTTGCCCTTTTCCTATTTGCCTTCAGGGTGGGCCATGTGTTATACTTTACAGAACCCAGTCCTCTCCTTTGAAGGGCTGTGCCCTCTGTTTGAGAGCTGTCCAGTGCAAGTCTGGTTTAAAGAAAAGAAACAGTAAAAAGTGACAGGAGGAGCCTTCTTGCCCATCAATACTTAGCAGCACTCAACCAGCAGACTGCTCAAGCACACCAGTCAGCTGGTTTTTCCCCACTTTGGTGAGATTGTATTTCTTTTTGAATAACAAAACACCTTTTTATTTACAATGTTGTGTTAAGGGGTTTCCATGTTCACCAAAGCTCCAAAATGCTGAGAAATTGGATTTGTTAAGGCATGGGTAGGCAAACTAAGGCCTGGGGGCCAGATCCGGCCCAATTGCCTTCTAAATCCGGCCCGCGGACAGTCCGGGAATCAGCGTGTTTTTACCTGAGTAGAATGTGTGCTTTTATTTAAAATGCATCTGAGTTATTTGTGGGGCATAGAAATTTGTTGTTCTTTTTTTTCAAAATATAGTCCGGCCCCCCACAAGGTCTGAGGGACATGGACCAGCCCCCTGCTGAAAAAGGTTGCTGATCCCTGTGTTAAGGGATGGGATGGGACCCTAAAATGGGATGGGACCCTATACTGTGGTCAGTTCCAAATGCATCACTACCTTTTTGCTGGATGGCTCTTTGTAGTAGGTCACTTGACCGAAAGTCCCCGATTTGTCTGTTCACTGGAATAAACATTTGGAGTCTATGTAACTGAAGCTATCACTATTTGTGATAAGTACCCAACCATATCAATATTGCCTAAATAATAATCTTATTCATAGACATAACACATTTTAAATTCATCAGTATTCTTGAAAATCTACACTGAAACAGGGTGGAATGTTTAGTAAACAGAGCTGGCCAGGTAGGTAAATGAGAATTTGAAACATTACAAATTTTAACAGTTATCACTAAAATAATACAAGCTGTTTTTAACACAAGTTGATTTGCCATAAATTTACCGTAAAACGTTCTAAAAGAAAGAATGAAATCCAAAGTTATGTGAAGCGTTGATCTGGTCGGACCTGCACATTCACTGAGCATACCCTGGCCATGATCCCCACTTGCAGGAACTAATGGCTAAGCAGTTGGGGAAATCTGCAACATACATTCATCAGTGTCTCTGGCTTTGCTGTTTTATCAGAGCAGCCACTAAGTATTATTAAGAACACATATTTATCCACTATATATCACCAGCAATAATATAGACATGTGATATAATACGTGTGTGTGTGTCTCACATGAGACCACTATAAGGAAGAGTTTATGGTGTTTAATTATTTAATTCTCACACCTGTGTGGGAATTTTCACAGAACAGCTTTATTTTTAATCCCTTGATGAAAACATGACCTGCATTTATGAAGAATAATTGAGCTAAATCTCTCCCATGAATCCTTTGCTATCTCCAAATGAAGCTGATCTAGAGGGATTTGAGCTCTTTTAGTTATTTAGGAAAGGACTGTACAATATATTTTGATGAATAATTAAGATAGCTCCAGACAAGAAAAGGGTCAAACTAGGTTTCTAAACTTCTCAAAGGACCATTTTTAAAATTAATTTTATCTCCAACTAATTGGAATATTCACTCCGTGTATCAAAATAATTTTCTATCTGCTATAGTGGAAAAGTTTTAAAAGCATAAATTAATTTTCAAGTGGAAGAAAATAACCATGCCTTCTCTGGCTTTAATTAGCATAGTGCCAAAAATGTCTCCCACATTTCCCCACCAACCAATACTCAACAATTATTTTGAAAAGAAATTACATCTGGATGTTATTAAAGGGCAAAGGAAATTTCAGTGAAATTCTCGTGGATGGGGTGTGGGATTTTTTGTTATGCTTACCTTATTTCTGAGGTGACTGAGTGGTGTTTGTGAATGCCCTTTCTTTCATCCTACAGATGATCTCCCCAGTGGTCAGCACTCATATTTTGGTTAAGGTCCCAAGAAAGACAGGAGGCAACTCCTCTCCTGGAGCTTTTTTGGGAAGGGTGGGTCAGCCAGGGAGGCTGCAGAGTGCTGGATAAATATATACCGGAAAATAAACACACACACCCCACACACTGTATCCACAGCTACTCTGCAATGATAAGGTAAGTTTAAAAGCTCTGTATATGGCCATCTGATTAATTGAGTATGCTACTGTTATGTATTCTGTGAAATCACATTGTATATCACAACACTCATGTGCCTTTCTTGTTATTTTTAATATGTCATAACTCCCCTCTAAACATTGCTTTTTTATATAATAGTAGGGTAGGATACAAATACTCTTAATTAACTGAATAAAAATAACCACCCACCCACCAAAATTTTAAATAAATTCTAAAGTGCTCTCAGAATAAGGCATAAAAATGAAAGCTTTCATCACAACAGAATATTTATTTTCAAGAAAACGGCAGAGAAATTTCAGCACAGCTCTGTGGATTAATTAGGGCACAACCTCATCATAATGGCTTGCAGTGGACTCCTGCACAAGCTCACCTCCTGGGAAAGAACAAGGTGGCCAGGCCATTATGTTCTGCCAATGGCGAAGAAGCTTCCGTGTCAAGGGACCTGCTCCTATTGCCTGGTTCTTATCATTATTGAAAATCAGACCTCACACCAGGAAAAAAACCAAAAGCAGGGAGCTCTAGCTAACGTGATCTCCAGGAGTCCAGGCATTCCTCAGGATGTCCCCAAGGCACAAAGATCTAGCAAAGAGAACACCTACATTTCTGAAGAAATGAGCACACAGAGCACTTCAAGCAGCACCATAGAAAGAAAGTTCTCTAGAAACTTCAGAATATGACTGATGGATCATTATTGATGTTGGTGCAATATTCATGCTACCCTGCTCTGTCAATGCCTACTCTCTGGCACTGATTTCCTAGGTGTGGAATTAGATACCTCTCTGGTTATTGCTGAACAGCTTCCAGTGTCCAGTCCTAGATTCTGCTGTGTATTCTCTACCCCAGGTGAGCTTGACCTTTCACATGCCTAGGTCCAGCAACTTCTAGATGGAGCAAGCCAAATGTTTTTAGGTGGTCTTTATGATTTATTTTTTGTTTAACTGCATTCTTATGCTGCTTTGTTGTTTGCCACCTGGGCTCCTTTGGAATGGTAGGACAGAAATTAAAATCATCATCATCATCTTTTTCTGCGACTACTATTCATCTGCACCTTCCTTGAGTGCTTTTGCCTAGCTGGAATGTGTCCTTTAATTGTGATAAAGCTTCTTGCCTGTCTGTATGAGGGACAGAAAGATGGGAAGGTGCATGTGTAAAAACACCCGATTTGGCTGGAATGGAGCACATTGTAGAAACTTAAGAGTCACAGCCACGGGTCTGCTGACTTTTGCCAATGTGGTCTCCAGAGGATTGGCAATGAGGGTGTTGATATTACCAAAGATTGCTTCAACTTCTAGCAAACCTTTCTTCTACTATCCTTTTCTTTTTTATTGGGATAAATTTGAACTATAAGACTGAAGAATTTAAAAAACGAAACACAAATTGCTGCAAAAATATGGGGAAGTGAATTTCAGATTGGAAAAACGAGAAACAGAGAGAACCAAATTGGTCAGATCCTTCCGAACACAGAGTTCACTGTGCTGTGAACTCACTGATAACTTTGAACAATTGTCTCTCAGTCTCAGTTCCCCATCCCCATATTGCTAAGCTAGCCCACATGGGTTTACAAAAGAAAAGAAAAGGGGCAACAAATGAGAACTGTAAATCCCTTTCTGCATTATAACTCCTAATTAAATTATAAGAACTGCCATTGTTTGCCAGGAACAGTCAAATCTGGCCCTATTTCATGGCTAAAGTACTAAAAGATGGAGATGGCTGGATCATGTATGCAAAGTGCTAACAGATGTTTTACCAAATAAAACTTAAACCTGAAAAGCCATAAAGAGATGAATAAAAAAGAAAGGGGAAATCTAACTATAGCATTAACTATCTAATACAGACTGCTACCAAGCCTTAGATTGAAAGCTGTCATCTAGACCAATGGTCCTCCAAAGACTGCAAAGAACTACTATCTTAGTATACCATATAATGAACACAGAAAGTGGCCTTATACCAGGGTCTGATCATTGAGTCCACCTTGTTCATTCAGTGCTGGCTACACAGATAAGCAGTGGGTCTCCAGAATTTCATGCAGGGTTCTCTTCCCGCCCTACCTGGAAATGCCAGGGATTGAACCAAGGAACTTAAGCGTTCAAAGCAGATGCTCTACCACAGCTTATGATGGAATTGTAAAAATAGGCACTTTGCAATGCAAGAATAGATTTAAAAACAAACATAGAAAGCAGCATAAGAAATGTGACACAATAGACAGAGAATGACAGGGACTATCCACAGCCTCTCAAAGCACTGTGTAATAAGAGAACCAAGAAATATGTATGTGACTGTTTTATCATTTAAGCAGTATTCGTATTTTACTATATGAAGCATTCTAAAATAATGATGAAGACCTAATTAGCCAATATATTTGGTTGAATTTATTTTTAAAATGATGAATCATACTATTTCAAGTTTTTATTTTCACCCGTCAAAACTTGTATTCATAATTGGCACAGGGCAGCTAATGGAACAGACCAGGGGTTGCTATGGCAACAGTGATGTGCTCTATCACTTAAAAAGAAGAAAATAAGTGAGCACATAATCCACTCTAAGCAAATGGCTTTTTTTTACCTTTCATGTATGGAACTAATCATAGCAAACACAGCATATCCATTTTTGTTATTTACATTCACAACATAAAACCCAGAGGATTTTTTAAAATAAAAATGCACCTATTCAATGTAATGCATGTTTACATTTAATCAATCATGTATTTAATTGCAACAATGACAGATTATTGGGTTCATCATATAAGGCTGAGTTGGTAACACATTTACAAATTCTTCAAGACTCAATTTCATGGTATCCTAGAACTTGTGCTGCTCCATTTTAGTTCTAAATCAGGCCCAAAAAATTAGCTTTGCCCAGTCTGAGCTTAAACTGACAATTAATGAATGTAACTTTTCCACAAACAGCTGTATGCCCTTGTGCAAAGATTATATTCAAAAAGATGACTATAAAACCTCTTGTTTAAAAATTTTATGCAGCTACTATTTTTGTACTACCCAAACACAGAACACAGTCTACTTTTACCATTATTAATCCTGATAATGTCCTAAGTTTACTTATCAGTAGTTCAGGGATAATAACCAAGATACCAGGCTAAAAAGAGCCAATTAATCTCAGGCTACAGAATCCGTTCCTGACCTAACTCTAGAGCTCTATACTATACCCTTATGAAGATTTGCATTGCTTCAACATGCTCTTAAAATTCCTTTCAAATGTTAGCATTTCCAAAAGAACGTGGAGGCAAGCATCACCTTAGGGTGAAACCTATCGCTTTCAAAATTGGGGGAGGGGGACCATCCTTTATTTTCAGAGAATTATTTCAATTTATTTACAGCTCATCAGTTAAAAATTCAAGAGCCGTGAATAGGGACCATTTAGGATTCCACTGTAAAAGTTTTCCCTTTTACTATAGGCAGCTAGAAGTCACAGCAACCGTAAACCCATGCCTTTGTATCAGTGATTTACAGCCTATTCTGAACAGTGAAACAGCCATCTCACAGGACCTGGGTGGTACACCTGTCCTTGCTGATAGACAGCTGTGTAGCCTCAAACAGCTACTTACCAATAACAACAGGCCACGTAACAGAGACACAGATACAGGCACCTGATCCTGTAGTGGATCCAAATGCCAGGTTCCCCACCCCTCGCCAGTGCTGTGTTACCTGGCAACAGGAACCTAATAAATGTCACCCACAACATCTAGGGTTCGTTCACCTGCCGGTGTGATATGCAAAGAGTAGTAATAGGGCTACTTCTGGCTGGGAGGGACATGTAAACCTTAGTTTTTCCTGCCCTTTACCACTGCACCTGAAGAACAGCAGCAGTATGTTAAAAGAACCCTGCCCTTGAAGAGCAAGAGCTTTGCCACACCTGTAGCTAGCTTCCAAGGGCCAAGACTGTTTATTTGGAGGTCACTGGTGGACCAGCTCCAATGGAATGGCCCCGAAGGGGCTGACACCGAAGCAGAGGGTCACCCCTTTGGGTTGCTTCTTCAAGGTATGATGGAGGTGGGGGAACTCCCTGTACATTATTACTTGTGGATGGCCTTGCTCCTGATTGAGATTTTGGAGCAGTTGGAGCAGAAGGCGGGGAAATGAGAATCAACCAGCCTTCCAAGTGGGAGATTGGTAGTAGTAGCTCGGTTTAAGAACAGCCCTGTTTATGAACTACAGTGGTACCTCGGGTTACATGCACTTCAGGTTACATACGCTTCAGGTTACAGACTCCGCTAACCCAGAAATAGTACCTCGGGTTAAGAACTTTGCTTCAGGATGAGAACAGAAATCGTGCTCCAGCGGCATGGCGGCAGCAGGAGGCCCTATTAGCTAAAGTAGTGCTTCAGGTTAAGAACAGTTTCAGGTTAAGAACGGACCTCCGGAACGAATTAAGTATGTAACCAGAGGTACCACTGTATTCAGTTTACGAACTCCGCAAAACCAGAAGTAGTGTCCTGGTTTGCGAACTTTACCTCGGTCTAAGAACAGAAGCTGAATAGTGGAAGGGCACCACCGGCGGGAGACCTCATTAGGGAAAGAGTGCCTTGGTTTAAGACCGGTTTTGGTTTAAGAACGGACTTCCGGAATGGATTAAATTTGTAAACCGAGGTACCACTGTATTGGCTTCTTCAAGACTTCTTGTCTTGAGGTGCAGCAGAAGCACAATTGGAATATTGTATAGTCAAGAGAAAAGTAGCGAAACTATCCATACCTGTATAATTCGAATGTGACACAGACAGAATATGCAAATTTTCACTTGGGAACTGTGTTGTCTGTTAAATGTTTACTATTAGAGTACAGTGGTACCTCGGGTTAAGTACTTAATTCTTTCCGGAGGTCCATTCTTAACCTGTAACTGTTCTTAACCTGAAGCACCACTTTAGCTAATGGGGCCTCCTGCTGCCGCCGCGCTGCCAGAGCACAACTTCTGTTCTTATCCTGAAGCAAAATTCTTAACCTGAAGCACTATTTCTGGGTTAGCGGAGGCTGTAACCTGAAGCGTATGTAACCTGAGGTACCACTGTAATGACTTTTGGAACTTTCTGACAGCAACACTGTCTGGGCAAACAGTCAATTTATAAGCTATATAATTCTATAATTTAATGTTACCACTCCTGCTCACTTCAGCCACCAATCCCTTGGCCCAATCCCTTGTAGCAACAGCAGTAGAAGGGGGGGGGGGTTAAACCTTCTTTTTCCAGTCTGGCCAGAAAGGAGGAACATGGCCAGAAGCAGTGCCAGCCTCTCATCACACTGTAGTTCACAGTGCCTCCTATCTGTGGCCAAGAGAACTTCAGCAAGACAACATCATTACAATTTTATTATGAAATACCTCATATCAGAAAACGCTTTAAATTAATGTTAGGTAAAACTAAGCCTGTTAAAACTCAACTTTCTTCCCAAAACCTTATAGTTAGCATGTCTTCTTTTTGTCCATTCTACATAATTATTAAAGAACACACCATGGGTATTTGAAGAGGGATAAAGGAAAGGAGGAAATACCGATACAGTTTTTCAAGAGATATTGTTCCTCATGCTAAGTCTACCAAAATAAAAATAGTCATTTTAAGACCTATAATTCAACAATATCTTGTCAGGAAGGTTTTATGCCACCATGATATAAAAATAGACAAAATACTTCCTCTCTTCTATCTTTCTTTCTGTGATTCAAGAGTTCATAGGGAAGGATAAATTGTGCTTTTGGGTGTGATGTTACCTTTCATTCCCCTACAATGGGTCTGATAAATGCCCAGTTATTCTTTGTTTTTCTATACATAGCCAGTGTTTCCACTTTGAAGACAGAAAGTTAGATTGCACCATTACACCCTTGCGAATCAAAACAAAAAACATGATTTTTTTTAAAGAAAAGCAAACATGTGCAGGAAACCAACATAGCAGCAATAAAACTTTCCAAGAAGAGAAAAAAAGAATTAGAGAAGAAAGCGGAAGTTAAAAGCCCAGGAAGCCAGCTCTCTGTGCAAGATCAAGAAAACAAGTCTAAAACTGACCAGCTCTGGCATGAGTTTGCAGAGTGGTCAGCTTGGCTTCTGATGCACGATCAAACAAATCTCTTTCTAATTACTGTCTCTGTCAAGCAGACCTGGCCCTTCAAATTAGTACCATAAAGGGAATTCAGCTAAAGTAACTCTTACAAGGATGGCAAAACAGCTTGCACTGTTCCTGGCACTATATATATAGATATATATTTGCATGCACAGAGACGCTTGTGTTACCACTTTGCCTGAATTTCACTTTCAAAAAATAGTAAGCCACCGAAAACTAGTTGTTGGTACACAGCAGCAGCAGAAGGTAGTTTAATGCCTTCGAATTCTGTTTGTGGACTTCCCAGGACACTTGGCTGGCCACTATGGAAAACAGGATCCTGGACCAGATATGCCTTTGGTCTGATCCAGCAGGGCTCTTCTATGAAAACATCTAAAATACCTTCCACCCTTCACTTTAGAAATACAGTGTGAACATGAATTGCCTTTACAATGTAAATAGATTTTTTATACGGGTAAAAAATACAACCTCCCTACATGGAGGGGAAAAAGCACATCAGGGAGAAAAGGCTAACCCAGCTCTCTTATTGATAAGCTAGTTTACTATGTGCACAAAGCTACAACACAAACATTCTTAAGTCTGCCGAGGAAGGCTCCAAAATTCCACCACCACAATCGGAGTAATATGTTGAATGGGCTTAAAAAAACAACCACCCAGCATACATAGAACAAACTAGCCAGAGCGCTATCATTTCTTGGCAAACAGTGGTACCTCGGTGTTATGTACCCAGTGGTGGAGCTTCATGCTCCAGCACTGGGGAACGGAGAGTTGGGGGTATGGCTGGTACGCGTCCCAGAGGCGTGGTGCACATCCCGGGGGTGTGGCACACCGCCCGCAGGGGCGTGGCGCACCACCGGGGGGGGCAGCCACCATGGCACCCCACCAGGATCATGCTGCCAGGGGCAGAGCACTCCCCCCGCACCCCTCTTCCTCTGCCAGTGTATGTACCGTCCCCCTTACGAATGCTTCGGGTTACGCACTCCACTAACCCAGACGCAGATGCCCCTTGTTGCAAACTTTGCCCTGGGATGCGAGTGGAAGTCGTGCTCCGGTGGCACGGCAGCAGTGGGAGGCACCATTAGTGAAAGTGTGCCTCATGTTACGAGCTGTTTCCGGTTACGAACAGACCTCTGGGTTAAGTACATAACACGAGGTACCACTGTAGTGGCATGGGGCAGTGTTCAGGTCAGCTAAAGCAAGAGTGTACATCCTATATTCTGAATAACTGTGGTAAAAATATATATGTTACCATCTCTCATTTCTTGATCTATGGGGTAAACACAAAAACACTATCCAAATATACGGGCAGCTCACCCCCAGCACCACCACTCCACTGACAGTGGTTTCTGTTGAGAATTGAGAACAAAGAAATAATTACAACCACCTTTCCAACTAGTTCTCTAGGATATTAAAGGCATCTATTCCTTCAACAGCACACAGACAATTAATACAATATATCATGTGTGACCTAAACTGACAAGCCACACCATCAGGAGGTGCAGTAAAACGTCTCCAGAACACACACCACCTTCTTTGATTTTGTGAAGTAAAATGGAGGGACTCAGGTTGTGATACATAAGCACATTACCCTTTTAAAATTCATTTCTTGTTCTTTCTTTAGAAAGATTAAAGAAACTGGGAAGGGGGGGGAGATGATATATTGAAATTCATTTGTGACTTTTTAGTTGGTGCTAATAAATTAATGGAAATAATTCCTAAACCTGCAGACGGGCAAAAACACTAAGGGAGATTATTTATCTAGTTGAGCATTAGACCAGTGAACTGTAAAGTCTTGGGAATTAAAAAGCTTAATACTTATTCTTTCATTAGTTTGGTATATGAATGAATTTCACCTTGTATTCCATCACGCTGTGACTCAGCTTATTCATTTAGCAACCGCTAATAATGCCATACAAAGAAAACAGGATTCATTGAAGCAGTCTTATTCATTAATTAAAATAATTTTAAATCTGAGGAAACTCTAGAAACGGGTCCACTACAGCATTCTGCTGGGCAATGTCTACTTACTAGCTTTGGAATATAATTCAAGGACCTGACTATTGTTTTGAAACCCTTAAATCTCAAGACACCAACACACCTCAGAGAACAATTTCCTCATATGAATCTACTCTTTGAGATCTATTGGGAATGACTGTTTCTGTCGTAAAAAAAATTTTATTTAAAAGGCTTATATGCCATTTTTTTCAGAGCAAGTATCTCATAAAGTAGTTTACAGTCACTAAAATCAACAATACTCAAAATATTTGTTTAATTTAAGTATTAGTAACCTGCTTAGCATTGAGCATTTATCATCTCAGAGCAGGTAACAAAGTAATAAAAACAAAAACAGGAAAACAACGATATAGAAAAATTACCCCCCAAAAAATCGAGTAAACAAGTCAACATATTTCACTCACATTCTCCAACCTGGCCAGTCTCTCACCCTGAGTAGTTGTTCACAAGCATCCACAGCAAGAAACTCCCACCCATTGTCCTTGGAAGCGACACAGCAGAACAGAAAAAGAGGGGACTAATAAGCCACAGGTGCTGCTTCTGTCCTCTTTCCATTCCTGAAGACACTCACAGGCCTCAGGCTGCTGGGGAGAGACACGCAGGTGGTTTCACTAGCCTTATCTCTCTTCTCCTTACAGCTGAGACAAACAGCATTCAGAGTCCTCACAACAATAAGATCCCATTGCTATCAATGAAAAAAATGAACTAAAATAGGCTAAAGCCAGCATTAGACATATGACCAACTCCTCTAACTTGGGGCTAAATAGGAGGGACAAAGCAGCAATTTCCCTTCCCAAGCTACTGTATTCATTTAATTGTGTATATATATTCAAAATGGACTTACATTTTATTCACATGGGAGATGAGATTGGTTAGTGTACTAGGAAGAACTTTTTAATGTCTTTTTTTTTAATAAAAAAGGAACACTCCCCCACCCCAAAATCTAGTATACCAAAGAACCCCTTTCCCACAGAGGGGTCAATTAAAAAGAAAAAGAAAAAAGCTGAAGCTACCTAGCACTGTGCTTCGCAGGAAACTCCCCACCTTCCTAGCAGAGGCAGAAACCCTCAGTTTTCTATTTCACTCCACCACCCTCAAAAGAGGGAGGAAGCCAGGATTCTCCCTTGTACACAAAAAAGTAGTGAGTGCAAAAGATTACAGTATGTTCTTGAGATTTATATTTGCCACGTGACTCCAAAATCCAGCAGTGAAGCCAGTGAAGGATGTGAATAGATACGACATCACCTTACACAGCAGAACAAATATTCATCTTCCCCAATTTATTACTGACTCGAAGGAGGAAAGAAAATGAGATATGAAACAATTATGAAATCTGCTTTCAAGGTATGAGATCCTATTCGTGTTAGACTGCACAGAAAGTTTTCTTTAAGAGACAGAAAACAAAAAGGTGGCATTCTGCACCATAAAGGCACCTTTGTTTCTCATAGTTGCACAGTCTACATGTGTTTAGTAGAGGCTGCCCATCTGTTGCAGTGCTGTTATTTCTTCCCCACATGCAGAATACTGCATTTTGTTCCAGAGAAAATGAGATACTTCCTCCAGATAGCGCATTCAGTGCTATTGCAATTATAGAGCGGAATGTGGCTTTGCAAGCTAAATTGAAATCTATTGGAGATGGCTTGTGACGTGATTACAAATAACTCACACCCACACCCCACTCCTTCATCTATATTGTAACACTTACTCAAAGAAATAGACTTTATTAAAGATTTGCAAGTTAAACCAACAACACAAAGCCTCTGCTCTTTTCATCATGCAAAACAAAACAAGGCAAAATGCAAAATCTTTAGTACTAAGGACACTAAACAGCATCATCTATTGGTTGGTGCTGCTTATATAATCATAATACTTTCATCACTTTGTTGAGCTTGGCCCTACATAAGACCTAGGTAACTATCATCATCAATCTTTATTACGGTCCAGAGACCCAACAAAACATTACAAATTAATACAGAGTTCATACAGTCTACCTCCGGGTTAATCAAGCACTTTGTTTGGAATATAGGGCTCGTTTGTTCTTGCAACCACCGATAAAAACTTTGCCACTGCCAACGTTCTAGCTCTTGTCCAGTCTTCCAGTAGGAACCTGACATAGGAACCTAACTATGCATAGACCAGGGGCGCCGACTTATAAAAAATATTGGGGGGGGGCGGAGGAAAAGAGGCGGCGTCTGTGGGCGTCCTTGTTCAAAACTGGTTCCCTCTAGCCATTTGTCTACACCCTACCATTCAGTTACGAGCTCCCCTTCCTAAGCCACCCTTGGGGGGTGTCATTCAGTGCCCCCCATTTCCCTCCTGCCTTGTCCCCCCCTTCCCCAGAGTCCACGGGTGGAGGGCGACAGGAGACCCCTTAAGGGTAGGGCGAGGTGGAGGGGGCTCGCGCCCCTCTTTTCTCCCATGGGGGGGGAGATGCTTTTGCCCAGCCCTCCTCGCCTCCCTCTTTCCGTGGATGACTAGGCCGTGTCTCGGGCTCACCTTCGTCCTGCCTGCTCGCGGCTCCGCCTGGCCGAGGGATCTTCCGCTCGCCCCTCTCCGAGAGAGAGAGAGAGAAAACATAAAACGTATAAGGTATATCTATATCTATATATGGCTGCTGTCCCCTTCATCCCTCCTTTTGGTTCCTCAGCATCAGCGGTCGCCGAGAAGGCGCCGGTGGAGGAGCGAAGCGCCCGTGTAGACGGGCCTGGGCCTAGGCTGAAGCGCCTGCGTGCCCCTCCGAGCGGCGGGGGGCACTGGGGGCCGGCCCGGGGCGGGTTCTCCGGGCGGAGACAGGGCGAGGTGCATAGGTCGCCACGTCGGCAGGCGCCGAAGATAATATAACTAATAATTTTCTTAAATTATTGGGGGGCAGAGCCCCCCCAAACAAATTTTTGAGGGGGCTCGGGCCCCCTCAGGCCCCATGGAGTCGGCGCCTATGGCATAGACCACACCAGAGGGACAGAAAAGGGGGTAAATACTTCACTCTCAGGCAAGCCACTTCCAACCCCGCCCCCCCCACACCTTAGCACTGCATTGCTGGCCGACCCCCAAAATGAATTCCGTCTATTTCTATTCCCATCCCACCACAGCTGTGCCTTTAGCCAATGCTTATAACTAGCCAAGTTTTACAAAATAACATCCTAGAAAACCCATCAAGGATACCTCCCTGTTTTGTGAAACTTTCGTTACTTTCGTTTATTTGTAATTTTGGAAGGTGCTGTACACAGTTCCCCTTCAGTGAAAATCTATACATTTGGTTGGATTGCATTATATTATATTCAGTGGCGTGTGGTCAGTGGACTAGAGGGACTAGGCTAGTCTCCTAAACCTTCCCGATAAATTAGAGGATTAAAGCCTGGCGCCTCCATCCCAAAGCCTGGGAAGCTTCTGCCCAGCTTAGGGACAGAGGTGTGATGCTTAAACACATGTCAGGAAGCTGCAATGTCAGCTGCTCCCCCCCCCCCCCATCATTCTTGCAAGCTGGCACTTCTGGCTCTAACTTGTTCCCCTACAAAAAAATTCACTGCATGCCACTAGTTATACATACCATTCCATTATGGTATGATATGGTACGGTATGGGATGGTATGTATTATATGATCAGCCATAAGAATCCAACAATATCTGTAGGGCTGCTGGTTTGCCATTTTTGGTCCACATGGCTATTCCTATAAGATCTATGCAGCACTATCTATTACACAGAGATGGCACATCATGCTTTTGCCTTGCAGGATTTGTGGTTGAATTGCACAAAATGTAGCTGAGGTATATGTTTGATTATAAAAAAAAAGTACTAGGGCAGAATGATGATTCAAAGTATGTTGTAGTAAGTCATGTCAGTCTATTTCTAAAAGTCGCTGATTTAGAGCTTCTCATAACATTTGCAAGCAAGCATTTAAGTTGGTACAGAATTAAGAAAAGATGTAAATTTGCTTGGACAGCACAAGAAGAAACTTTTTAAAAAATAAAAAACCCAGTTGGTATAACCAGAAGCAGGCCAGCTCCTCCCATTCTTTTCTTAGGAAGCTTCTGAAAAGGGAGCTGTTTTTGTGTGTGTGTATCTCCCTCTCCCCTCAAGGATTACTTGGTGTGCAAATTTTGAGTTGCTGGGATTATTACACAGAGCTTGAGCTGTCAATGCTCTTTTTCCACTCAACTTTTTAATCTCTAGGCTTGCAGGAACAGTGTCTCTTCACCTTTTGAAGCCAAATAGTGTAATTTACAGATTCAAAGCTGCCCTAGAAGTTAAGGAGCTTTAAGTAGTATGTTTTAGATCAGTAATGTGCAGTACATGACTCGCAACACTTTTTACAGCTTGGGATGAGATTCTTATACTGTCACAACACAGAAGAAAATTCTGGCCAAGGTCTTTTCCTGTTAAATTTAAATTGTTGTAGGAGGTTCTCGTTTATCTACTGTGCGATTTATATCAGATCCACAAATCATTAGAACAGACACTTTGATCTTAAGTGTCCTTTATTGTTTCTCAAAACATTAAGAATAAAATAAATAGAAGCCTGTCATATTATTTTGTTACCTACCCTCCCTAAAAAAATCTCTATGTTTAATATATTACATTTTTTAGAACTATAATGGGCAAGATATTTTTTTCTCCATGCAGGAAAAAAAGTAGAATGAACAGCACTATCCTATGTGTATTTATTCAGATGCAAACCCCAGTATTTTCAACTCAGCATATCCCCAGATAAACAAGCATAGGATTGCAGCCATGAATGATGGAACTCTCAGAAACCTACTGGTGGCAGGAAACAATAAGATGTGCAACAATAATAAACAAAATCTAACAGAGAACTGATAGTCTTACTTTCCAAACTTTCAAAACAAATTACTTCAACTTTATCAACTACTTTAGCAAGCCAAATACCAAGGAAAAAATATTCAAATTATTTTCTGCCGCATATACATTTCTATACTGATAATTTATGAACACATACTCATTTTCAATTGCCTCCTGACTATACAACCCCAGCGAATTCCTCCTCCCAGAGAGACCTTCCATTATATCTTCTGGAAATAGCAATAAAATTGCAATCCATCAAATCCACAGAGCTCCCATAAAATAAATTATCTGAACACTTACTTTAGAAGAGAAATCACTGATGGCAACTATCTTCCTGCAGGAAAGGGATAGACATTTATGTGCACATGGAGAGGTTTTTACTGTGCTTTCTTTGTTGCTCATAAACTGACAGGAAACAATATTTACTTTCTAGAGCAATCTGCATTAAAGCCATTAGTTTTAAAAATAGGCTCATTAGAAAGAAATATAAGGCCTTAACCATACTTAATCTTCCCTTCAAGCTGACCTTCTGACTCTGAACACTGCAAGACAAATTTTGTGCTAATGAATGGCCACCAAGTTCACCGATGCAAAGCATTTTTTTTTTTAAAAAAAAGAGAGCTTATACATATCATGACCATATCTGCTCACATTCACACCACCCATTCAGGTTCATGCTCTGGCACCTGGGGGGTGGAGAGCAGCAGGGGCATGGCTGGCGAACATCCCGGGGGTGTGGCGTACCGCCCACAGGGGCATGGGGGCATCTACGATGGCACCCCACCGGGATCGGGCTACCGGGGGCAGTGCGCTCCCCCACACCCCTCTTCCTCTGCCAGTGCACCCATCACTGAAAATTGAAAAAAGGAACCCCAAGCATGGAACAACCAGTTCAGCATACCAAGTGGACGTACATTTTTTTAAAACAGAAGCTACTCATGTTATATGGCAAGCAGATGGCTTTTAAGGCACATGGTTATATAGCATGGGGGTGGGTGGCAGTGTTCAAGAGCACACATATTCAGAGTAGCTCTTTGGATCTCAGTAAATGTGACAAGCTGATGCAGTCCTCACTTCACTGCACCATGTTTAGGTTGTGGGTAATTTGTGTTTCTTCTTTTACCCACCCTATCCCCATGACAATGTCCCCATAGTCTGGATAAATGTGGCACTATATTCTTCTTATTGGCTATTGTCCTGCCGCTCCCTAATATTCGTATTCGTAAAACCTTTTATTGGCATCACATACAACATCCAAAACAAAACAAATCAATACAGAATTACCAAGGTTAGAAAAATAAAAAAGAGGGAAAGGGGTGGCAATATTAGGGAATTAACATTGCCACCTCTTTCCCTCTTTTTTATTTTTCAAACCTTGGTTCTACGCCAATTCGTCACCTAATAACTACTCTTCAGAATTAATTCTTTTTTCGAACTTGCATAACATTGGGTATTTCACAATTCTATCTCAAGCTGTCTCAAACTGTTCTCTTTTAACTGATTTTGTGGAAATACATCCATTTATCATGCATACCTCATTAAATTCTTGTGCTAATTTCATATTTCAAGAGGGCTGCAGGGAGTGTTTTCTGACCCAGTACAAATCCAGCTACTTCATAATTATGTCTCAAAGTCAATATTCCTGCCCGTTATCAGAGCCTTCTTCACTGTAAGCTCCCCAGAGGACCATTTCAAATCACACAAGTTATTCCCATGTTGCTCTTTGTGCAATGGAATTCATATATGGCAAATGGACTTCAAATATGGCAAATATATGGGCTTCATATACGGCACTTCAAGTGGATAGGGGCAATGAACCTGAAAAAGTTGGGAGATGGAAATCCTGTTCCCCAAACCTAGGTAGCCTATTTTACATATTATGCAAATCACTTGATAACTATGTAAGTCTGAATCCATGTTGCTTGTGGTAACATAGAGGTGGGCTTTTTCACTGGTGGCACCAGTGCTACGGAGCTCCCTCCCTGCTGAGATACAATATGTCTCCATCCTCTTCCAGTTTTGCCTTGTATCATTGCTATTCTCATCATACAGTGGTACCTCAGGTTAAGAACTTAATTCATTCTGGAGGTCTGTTCTTAACCTGAAACTGTTCTTAACCTGAGGTACCACTTTAGCTAATGAGGCCTCCCACTGTCACCATGCCACCGCCGCACAATTTCTGTTCTCATCCTGAAATAAAGTTCTTAATCCGAGGTACTATTTCTGGGTTAGCGGAGTCTGTAACCTGAACCATCTGTAACCCGAGGTACCACTGTACTATTCTCTCCTTGTCTGTTGCAATATATTATGCTCTGAAGAAAAGTGTATGGGGGGGCCGGGGACTCATCATGGGGTTTTTTCACCTCACTTTAATAAGACGTTTAATGGAAATTTGCCAGTAATGTGAATGCTGAATGCTTCAGGTTTGCCTTTTTATTTTTGGAAGTGATACGTGCAAGTTTATTGAATTAAATGTTTGTTGTCTCCTTATCTTTAAAAAAAAATCATTTTTTCTAATCATCGGAAAACCAGGGGGCTTATTAACTCCCAATCACTGGCCAATCAGTGATGTGCACAGAAGCGTCTGCTGTAAATGTGCAGTTGGTTTTCCCTAAGATCCTGGAGAAAGTAATATTTGTTTGAAAAAAACACAAGTGCACTTTGACAGTTCAAATTATTTTTGTATACAGCCTTTTTGTGGCGCGACAATACCTTATTGTCTTAATGATAGGACTCTGGGTACCTTTGGGAGGCTATGCTGCAATGTTAAAAGTTACTTTCATCTAACCAAGTTAAATACGCAAAGCAAGAAATAGTCCATTCTCCACCTTTTGTTTCTGAAACAAAACTAATATACATAGATTTATATCCTATCATTCTACCAGTGTTCAAGGGTGACTGTTTTAGGATTATCAATATAGATTTTTAAGCTTACTCTTGCTTGGCTTGCACATTTCTAAACTGATATTTTGAAGCCCAGATCTCTTGCGTGGTGCAGACAAAAACATTTTAATTCCCAATTTTTCCTTCATCAGCAGTTCATTGTGTCAAACATTCCAGCATCCAAACTAAAATAAACCACAAACATTTTAACATATGGATTCCTCAGTCTCATTAAATTACTTGTACAGTGAATAGCAATGTCACAGCCAACACCAGAGATTAGATCTAATAAGGACTATCACCACAAAGCTCTTGGCAGAAGATGCAGGCTGATGAGCTCACAGACAGATGAGGCCTTTCTACTGTTTACAGCTACAGAAAGATACAAATGAAAATGATCTTGACTGTTTCTAATCCTCTTGGCACCTTTGTTAATATATATTCCAAGTGACATAAAGATAGAAAGGTATAATGCACATGAATTACAAGAACGTTTTGAACATGATTTTTATATAATTCTGTAAATTTTTATACTATTTTAGTTACCTGATTCAAATTGAAAAGAAAGAAAGAAAGAAAGAAAGAAAGAAAGAAAGAAAGAAAGAAATCACAATAGCAGCATGACACCTGAATAACTGATTAAATATTTTGCTATTTTTATTCTTTTCTACATTTTATTTTTTATTTATTTTTTATTTAGATTAGTTTCTTTTAACTTATTGTATTATGAAAAAGCTTTAATAAAATCTTATTTTAAAAATAGTTTACTGTTACGGAAGATAGCATTCAGTAAAACAGTTCTGGACTTAGATACAGTTATATACAGCTACATACGAGTACAAAGTATCTCCATTGCTCCAAATAAACTCCAGGAATTCAAAGCATAACACTGGACAAATAACACCAACAGACTGATGACTCACATACTAACTAACTGAGCTGACGTACATTAATCACAGATATAGTTGAGGCACTGGGCCATTATCATCACAACTGCCTTGGCTGAACTTGCACCTATGATTAGCTCATCCATAGTGATTTATACTCCATGAAGGAAATTAACCTCTTCTTATGTCTGGTTACTCCAACATGCCTTTAGTTATAAACACGCAGCAATAAGGGGAGGGAGTTTAGTGAAACAAGGAGAACAAAATGGAGAAGAAGAAAGGAGGAGGATAGGGAAAGTCTTCCTTGCTTTTCCTGTCCCCTTCTGCCCTTCCATTTTCCTTTTCCATTCTGGCTCCCTTGCTTCACTCACAGCAGTTTTCCTCCCCAGTGCACTTTGTCCTATTTTGCCTTCCTTTTCTGTACATCTATCAAAACACTAACCCACATAGTCCTGCTCAAGTAATGTGCTGCTTGTGCAGCTATCTCTTGATGGGCAGGCTCCTGCCTTTGCAAGAGAACAGCTTCAGTCTCCAGCTGTAACCCATGCTGCAAAAGGCACAGAGGAAGAGGTCAGTGGAATGGAAAGAGGAGAAATGTTGGGGGGGGGAGATAGATGAGTACTTGCCTGGATGGAGGATAGAGAGGAATATGCAAGTATCAAGAAACTTTCTCAGGGGGGAGGTATCACCGCTGCTTCAAGGAAGCAGGCAGGTGGCAAGGAGGTGGGCATGGCATCCAGATCCAAATCTACTACCCTTTCCAGAGTGCTGTCTCAGAAAGCATTCCTCATGGTAGGCCACTGCTAAGCTGGATGCATAAACAATGCTTTCTTTATCTTGTGAATTGCCCTGAGATCTTCAGATCAAGGGCAGTTTATAGATTTAATAAATAATAATAAATAATTTCTGATAAAGAATGCTTATTGATTTGATAGGAAACCATCTGCCATGTTCTATAGTTTCTTCCAGTCAGGTGTTCTAATGTCATCATCCATGCCATACATTAATAAAATAAAATAAATAAATAAAAGACTTCACACTAATCATATAAAGGCACTGCACCCCAGAGCAAGTGACAGAGATTGTTCTGGCATATCTCTGCATTTATTTTTAAATTTTAAAAGGACATATTAAAGTATTGCTAAATGCGCACATCCAGTAAAACTAGTATATAGAACTCTTGCCTTACAATCGCTTTCAGGCTTCCCTAGGATTCGATGCCTTGCATTTGCACACTCCCCAGGTCTCTATTAAATTTATGGTGCAATATAGCCAGGACTGACAGAGCAGACAGGGATCCAGTCTGCTGTCTCTAAGCAGCTTCTTTTTGTTCTCGAGAGGCACAGAAACATCTCTTTTAGAAGCATGCCCCCAGACACTTTCCAGCTCTCAGTGGTCCAGGGCAGTTTTTCTTCTCTTAATCTCCTACGTTCTTTTCCAGGTAGTTTCACTGTCCACAAACCTCTGTGCAATTAAAGAGACTGGCACAAGGACACAAAAACCCTGCAGCAGCGAACAAAAGATAATTAGAACTTCACAGTTCCAAAAGGTCTTGCAGACTCATGCGCACAGTCTTTCTACTGGGACAAGAGATCAAAGCCGATAGCAACCTTGTGCAATGATTAAGATTTAATGTTAAGCCTATGAAAATACCACAAAATTTTTATGGAATATTAAACAGTTACTCAAATCACATCCTCCCCCCCCAAAAAAAATCACTCCCCTTTATATTGATGAGGAAGAAAACACAATTTTATTTTAATTAAGATGAGCCATCTTCTCTGCCCTTTTCAAACCGATGAGATGTTCATGATTTTTAATGTGTGTGTACTAATTATTGCAAGTTTTAAATGAGGCAATGGATTAAGTCCCCAACAATTTTATTTGTCTGACAAATTCTCCCCTGAGCAAGTCGGCTAGACTAAAGTAGATCCCTTTATGGTCCATTCATGCCACATCTGCTGGGTTCCACTGGGGCCACAAATAAGATGCAGCTATACTAGGGACACAGGTGGCGCTGTGGGTTAAACCACAGAGCCTAGGACTTGCCGATCAGAAGGTTGGCGGTTCGAATCCCCGCGACGGGGTGAGCTCCCATTGCTTGGTCCCAGCTCCTGCCAACCTAGCAGTTCGAAAGCACGTCAAAGTGCAAGTAGATAAATAGGTACCGCTCTGGCAGGAAGGTAAAACGGTGTTTCCGTGTGCTGCTCTGGTTCGCCAGAAGCAGCTGAGTCATGCTGGCCACACGACCCGGAAGCTGTACGCCGGCTCCCTCGGCCAATAAAGCGAGATGAGTGCCACAACCCCAGAGTCGGCCACGACTGGAGCTAATGGTCAGGGGTCCCTTTACCTTTACCTTATATTACCTTAAGGAGCTTCATTCCAGATTTAGAAATAATAGAATAATGTGGGACACATGTTTGGATTTCAGTACAAGGAGAATAACACCTACCTATTTAAAACATTAATATCGGCCTTTACTCAAGGCAGCCAACATCAAAGTACATCAAAATTTTAAAAAGCACCGGAACAGGAGGGGAAACAGCAACAAAGCAGCCATTAAAACAATCTGGCATCTTCTAGCAAGTAAAAAACAATGCAGCAAGTTGAAAACAAATTTTAAAAGCATCTTTCAAAAAGTGTTCATGGCTCAAAAGCTCTCCTAAGCAGCAAGATTTTAGCTAGTTGGCATGAGGCTGCATTGATACCATTTGTTTACAGTGGGACTATATATCTATCTATATATCTATATATCTATATATCTATATCTATATCTATATCTATATCTATATCTAGATATATATATATATAGGTATATATATATGGGACGTGGGTGGCGCTGTGGGTTAAACCACAGAGCCTAGGACTTGCCGATCAGAAGGTTGGCGGTTCGAATCCCCGCGACAGGGTGAGCTCCCATTGCTCGGTCCCTGCTCCTGCCCACCTAGCAGTTCAAAAGCACGTCAAAGTGTAAGTTGATAAATAGGTACCGCTCCGACGGGAAGGTAAACGGTGTTTCCGTGCACTGCTCTGGTTCGCCAGAAGTGGCTTAGTCATGCTGGCCACATGACCATGAAGCTGTCTGTGGACAAACACCTGCTCCCTCGGCCAGTAAAGCAAGATGAGCGCCGCAACCCCAGAGTCAGCCACGACTGGACCTAATGGTCAGGGGTCCCTTTACCCTTACCTATATATGTATGAATAGCTTCTCTGAAATGGTGACAAAGAAAACAGGGATAAACAGCAATTCTGCACCCAAGCTCCCACTTGTGAGTGAGCTGAAGACACATTTTTGCACATGAAGAAACGTTTGCTGCCTACCTACAGCTCAGTGGTAAAGTACCTGCCTTGCATGTAGAAGGCCCCGAGTTCAAGCCCCAAACCCTTCTCTGAAATCCTAGAGAGCTGCTGCCAGTTTGTAGAGACAGAACTGGGCTAGATAAGAACATAAGAGCCTGCTGAATCAGGCTAGTGGCCCATCTAGTCCAGGAACCTGTTCTCACCAGAGCCAATGAGATGCCTATGAGAAGCGCGCAAGCAGGACCTGAGCACAGGAGGAACACTCGCACATCCTGAGATTTCCAGGAACTGGTAATCTCAGTCATAACACTTAGCATTCGATTTAACGATTGCAAATTAGAGGTTCGTTTCTTCTTTGTCAATCACACAGTGATAGCTTTGCATATAAACTGTCCTTATATAGCATGTGCTTTAAAATTGCCTTTTCAATGTCACTTATTAATAATATCAAGTAACAGACAGACTACTCAGCAAGCTGGGGTCTATTAACAATTATTTAAGCCCCACATTCCATAGAATTGCCTATGATGGTTTCAATAGAAACAATATAGCTTGGGGGAAATGAGTAGGAAATAGATGTGGTTGTTTACAGATTGCACATGCAGTGTGGGTGTGTGCGTGCACTCTCAACAACAGGTATTGCATGGGCCTAATACTACTCCCTCTCCCCCATACTGGTTTTGGCTTTTAGAAAAGCTGTTTGTTTTTGAAATTCTGATTGAGTACACTGCATAGGTCAAATAATTCAATAGGAAAGTGCTATTTGATTTGACTGAACTCAAATACAGTTGAGCTATTTTTACTAAGCATGCAGTGACTGTGTGTGTAATTAGTGGTTTCATCCATATGTGCTATAATTAATCTTACTTCTTGCATAGCCAGCCCAGTCTCCATCATGCACTGAGGAGAGCAAGGCTGCCCTGCACAGGCAGATCTATAAAACAGAAAATTGGCTGGGGGAAACAGCCTACTAAAAAAGTACCTGCATTATGTTGAAACAATCACAACAAAACTATCATATTTACTCAAATGTAATGTGTACCTCTTTTGGCCAAATTACGTTGTGAAAACTGAGGTGTGCATTAGATACAAAGATGCATTAAATTCACATGAATACAGCAGATGCCCTAGCTTGACTGCTTATTGCATCTGGAGATTAACCCCATTATATGCGCTATTTTATTACATGTGCTATTTGGGTGTGGGGAGGAGGGCATTGTGGTAGCTTGGAGAAATTACTAATTGCACTAAGGTGACCTGCAGCATAATCTTATGCATGACTACAAAGTCCCACAGAAATTTGGAACTATTTGAAACCAAAAGTAGACTCCCTGAAATTACTATTCTTTTAATATAATATAAATTTCGTTATCTGGGTTTCTTAGTTATCCAAATAAGACAGTAAATGTCCTCTTGGTGTTCCAATCCTATGAACATCTTCCATTTTCATTTTAATCAGTTTATGCAAAATAGATCAAATTGCTTTAAAGTTCATCATATGCAAGTTTGTTTGTTTATTTTTATGCAACTTCTTTTATTTTTGATGCCATTTCACAATTTAATAATACTATTCGACTTTGTTAATTAACAAACCAAGTGATTTGTTTCAGGGCTTGTCCACGCTTCCACTTGCCCTGTGCCTAGAATGCATGAGTCTGAGCAGTTTTCCACTTGCCCCATGCTTTCTAGAAATGGGTCCAAGCAGTTTTGCTTTTGTCCCACCACTTTCCCCTGGAAAGCCCACACTTCAGCAGAAAATCAGAGCAAACATCTATCTGGAGAAAACCCAGTTGATGTTTGATCTGATTCAGCAGTTTTCCTGAGGGAAAGCAGTGGGGCAACCAGAAGAGTGGATAACCCCTCAGTTACAACCTTAAGTCTGTGGTTTTATGCATTAAGCTTCATTCCCTGTTCTACTGGGTTGCTGCTGAGGAAATTTGAACATCGACTGGGGGATCCAATGTATGTTAGAGCACTGACCAAGATTTGGTGTGCACTGTTCCCAAATTGGATTTCAAAATTGAAAAGGCCGTTGCATATGTCCATTCCATTCCTTCCCTGATGTCCTGCTCCCCTGAGGTGTGTCCTATTATCAGCTTAAGTTGTCTTGCTGTCTTCTTTTTATCATATACTTTTCCTTCTCTCTTCTTCACAAAAAAGCCACACGAGTAAATAAAAATACTAATGCAGTGGTACCTTGGTTTAAGAACAGCCCTGTTTACGAACTATTCAGTTTACAAACTCTGCAAAACCGGAACTAGGGTCTTGGTTTGAGAACTTTACCTCGGTCTAAGAATGGAATCCGGACGGTGGAAGGGCACCAGTGGTGAGAGGCCTCATTAGGGAAAGTGTGCCTTGGTTTAAGAATGGTTTTGGTTTAAGAACTGACTTCTGGAATGGATTAAGTTCGTAAACCGAGGTACCACTGTATTTTAAATGAGATGCATAGTGTAGTAGCTTATATAGGACAACAGTATTATTGCAAATAATTTGTAACCATGACAACAAAGTCTGAACATACTGTTTCACGTTAGAGGAACCTCACCTGTGTTCTTTCTCATCCATTTTACACAGCTTCACAACTACTGCTTGTTGTGTAAGCACTGGTATTTCAAGCCCTGCATTTTAGTTTAGGCCACTACGTAAGGAAGTTACAGGTTGGGCTGGCATTAGTAAGCATTATTAACCACTTGGTGAGGAAGCAATGTCAGATTTACTCATCTGAAATCAGGGCAGAAATGTACAAATGTGAACAAAAATACAGCAATTATAGGAACATGAATAAATAAGGTAAGCAGAAACAAATAAATTCATACGCCTTTACTGCTCTCTCTCATATTTAGCTGTCAGTTCATTAGAGCTATGCAGGCAGGTCTCATTCTAATTCAGGTGTTGCTTTACAACACAGAGGAACTTGGTCATTTCAGCACTCTGGTTAGCTCCAGGACTTAGCTTGCAGCTTCAGGGTCACCTACTCTCAGAGACCCCATTTCACCTTTGAGACAGCAGGTTCCATTTCCTAATGTTGTATTATGTTCAAACTCTTCCCCGGCTTTCCCATCCTACATTCTAAATATGAACTTTTCATGAAGATTTCGGAGACAACCCATTATGGTGGGTTACCTTGAAACAGCTGGCTCTGGGGAACTTTATTTCTAATGAATATGCAGATTAGGGTTGAGGAAACCTGCAAGTGGGCTTACAAACACACACAAACCAACTAGACTTGAAAGATCCAGTTCCCCACCTCTGCCAGAGAGCGTTGGCTTTTATGGGGATTGTAGCTTCCCTCCCCAGCTGCATTCTCTATGAATTCCTGCCCAACCCATGCAGCAATTAAAAGTTGCCTTTTATTATTTTGTCAACTACCTTAAAGACTCCTTAAAAGAAAAGTGGAATCAAAGAATAAAAGCAAGACTTTTAAAGAATGAACAACAGAAGCCAGGCAGGTAACTTTTTAGTCTTCTCTTTACTGTTGTAAGTCTCTTCTATTATGCAGTCATCTACTAATTGGAACACAAATGGCTTATTTTGCTTTCATTGTTGTCTGGGTTTAGAGAAATACTACTATTTACTAAATGGCAAATTAAGCTTAAGAGAATGATTGCAACTGGCATCTGAATGGAGAAGACCCATTGCTTTTGCATTTTGAAAACACTGGCTGGAATAAGGAGGCATCATTCCTCAATGTCCCATAATTCCAAGATTCTTTTAAATCTTTAAACTTTGGCTCTCCATAGGTTGTTGTACTCCAACTCACATCAGCAAAACCCAGCATGGCCAATGGTGAGGGACGATGTAAGTTGTAGTTCAACAACATCTGGAGGGCTACGGATTCCCCATCCCTACTTTAAATCCACACTTTTGTCGGGCAGGAAAGGAATGGCTATATCCTTTTTATTTCTCAAGGTTATTCCTAGTGGTTGTCACCTAATTTTTTGGATGTTACTTGCATACATGCAGGCTTACATCAAGAACAGTTATCCCACCTCATGGGTGGATCACCCCTCTGATGTTATTGATGACTGAGCCTGCTGATTAGACACCATTAAAAAGAAAATATTTTCTCCTATGCTTTTAAACTCCTAAACCATCTTAAATGACTCCTCAGAGTGCTAAACTGACCCTGGCTTCCTATATCAGGAATGGGAAACCTGTGACCCTAATTCTGGAACCCCAAATTGCACTGCTGGATAAATCTCAGATATTTTCAATAAATAAAGGAAGCAATAGTGTTGTCAACAAACTTAAAATGCTAAGCTTCACAGTTTAATTTTAATATAGACAATGCACATGTTTTTCGAAAACTAATTCAAAAATGAGACAGCCTTAATTCTTTCTCTCTCTCTCTCTCTCTCTCTCTCTCTCTCTCTCTCTCTCTCGTGTGTGTGTGTGTGTGTGTGTGTGTAACAGCAGTGTTACCTTCTTTTGCTGCTCATTCACTAAAAGTAGTGAGGTATGTGTCACAAATATTTCTCTGCTCTTTGGCATAATACAGAGAATTGGTTATCTATGTATACGCTTGACTTCTGTCCCTCAAGCAGGAAAATCCTCATGAGTACTAGAGGGTTTTCCAGAGCACAAATGATCAAAAAGCATCTTCATCTATCTCATCTGCTCCAGGCACAGAATACAGCCGTCAAGGTTACTTCAAATCCAGAGGCTGCTTCAACAGCTGATTGCTTGGGTAAGCAGATTTCAAATTCATTGGCATTCTTGCCATGTAGGTATGGATTTCAAGCTGCACTGACAGCATCCTTTGGTCACAAACCAAAGTTTGCATCCTTTCATTGCAAACTTCAAAGTCAATTGATTACATAAGAGTGCAATGCGTTTTCTGTGTGATGCTGAACCAAAGGAAATCAGGAGGGATGCAACTGACCTTGTGCGATATACTTCAGTACCTCAGGAATTTCCAGGGGAAAGAAGCGAGAAAGTGTGAATTCTCATGAGCGGGCTGCTGAATGGCAATGCCTTTCAGGACAATTTAAGATCATGTATACTATTTATTACGACAACTAAAGCAATGCACATTCCTGGCTACATTAAAAACAAAAAAGCCTCTATCTTCTTCTATTTCATTCTAAATCTAAATAGTTACAGTAGTCTTACATCACTTGGGCAACACATTCTTAAAGTAAGCAGAACGCTGGCAGCAATTCTAGATCTGTTGTATATGTATATAATGAAATATAGTGCTCAGTTTAAAAAAAATAAAAACTCTCACAAGGAAGTATTGATCACTACCCTGGCCCAATCAGCTGTCCCCTCCTTGCTACTTTTTATCAGCAATGAGGGGCAAGGAGCAAGAGCCTGGACCAAATCAAGCACTGTGTCCATATCTTCAAACTTTGCTAAGATAACTGGACTACATAGTGCTCTGCATGCCTCTTGAGATTCATCTCCTGTAACAGCAGTGTCAAGGTCCTGGCAGATGCAAGTGATTTCATCCTCAAAATGTTTTGCAAATGAGTCACAGAGAGCTACCACTGGTTCTACCACCTACTTTGGACCAGATTGTAAAAGGCCCCATACTACCCAGAAAATCACTGCCAGATAGCATGGTGAGGATGCACTGGAGGCAGCAAAGTATGCCTTCTTTATTGCCTTCACTGTCACTGAGTAAACTTGATAATAAGCACTTGCCAGTGTTTGATTGCATTTGTCTGTAGTTTTCCTCCACTTGTGTTCAAGCCAACTTGTTTCAATGCCCTGAGTTATGGAGTACACCAAGGAGCCAAGCAGACTATATGAAGCTCAGGGGTGATCATGTTATCCATGGCCCAAGCCATTCTCATGTTCTACAAATTGGCCAGGGTTTCAACAGGAGCACCAGTCATATCAGCCAGAAAATATTCTAGAGCTGCTTGGAAGACAATTGGATCCATCAGCCTCCAAGAAGGGACCATCCTAAAAAATCCCCTGCCTCTACAGGAGGTAAAAGGTACTGAAAGCCTAAATCTACCCAGCAACAGTAGCTGGACTGAAGTGCTCTTTCAAGCAAGAAGTGTGGAATCAAGCACTCCCACAGCCACTGTTTCTTTGACCAACATGGTTTTTCCCTTTCTGCAATATTCTTCCTAGAAGACAAGTGATGCAATCTCCAACAAACCCTTAGGTCTCAGGTCAGTAGAAAGGGCCAAAGCATATTCCCTTCAGTTCTGCAGACCCAGGGCTACTCCCATCCCTGCCTGAAAACACACGGAAGGTGACAGATTCCTAGTAATTTGTTCATATAGGTTGTTCCCCATCATTGACCATCACTACACTCACCCGGGGCTGATGGTGCCTGTGAAACCAACAGCAGTTATCCACAGATTAGGTGTGTGCTATCATTATAAGCTAATGATTCTGTGTGCCTTGCTCCTGTTTATGGTTTTGGTCTACCACAAGGCATAAGTACAATAAGAGCAGGATCCAGACAGCTCTCTTAATTGGGAAAGCAGGGACACGATGAAGGGCAATTTTACATGCCATCAGCTGATCTCATCATCACATGGAAAACTGACAACATTGTGGGGAAGGAAAGACAAGGAAATGATGGTCATGAACTTGTTCAATTAAAGAAGAAAAAAGTCATTTGAATTTTAATGTAAGCTGTTGTTTTGCTTCATATTTATAGAAAAATGCTATTTAATTCCCACAGGTATACAAAGCTGTAACACTTAATCATTAGGGGTTTTTTTCCTGAATAAAATAACCCACACATTTTGTATTTTGGTTTATGAGATACATTCACACATTAGTGTCATCTTGTCAAGTTCTTCTCCAAGGCGTTCAGAGGTGGAAGACAATTTAAACACTGACAACCGAGTTCTTCAGGATTGCAGATGCAAGAGCTTTGGAGGGAAAACGTTTAAAAGCACTGCAATGATGTCACAAGTATGTGAGTACAGGAAGATCTCCATGATGCCACATCAATCCACTCACAGAGAATCTAGTTAGCACTGAATATACAATTACCCCAGACCAAACTCTCTTTCCCCTCCCTGCTCCCCTCCCCTGCAACTCGCTTCACCTAGTGCTTATCAATAAATATGAAGCACTGTTCATTTCAGCAACACAAGAACCTGCTAACACAAACAATTGCTAAATAGCTGAGCTGTTTTGAGCACAGACGCAAAACAGTATAACTGTTACTATGCCTTAATGAAATTAATTTGCGATCAGCTATGTGGTAGCAACAGGAGCTCAAACCTGTTGCTGGTGAAACGCATAGCAGTAACTAATAAATGCAACATTGCAAGGCAAGACCATGTTTTGTAAAAAGTGCCTCATGGAATTGGAACACACATAAAATACACATCTCCTGAGCCCGACAAGGCTACAGCTGCAGCAGTCATTCAAGCATTCCTCTTTGTCTGTTCAGTGCTAGCAGGTGTCCTTTGAAGATAGTAAGCAATATGAGCAGTTTGCATCCAGCAAACTAGTTCTGTAGAGCACTTAAGCAAAAATATACTGCATTCATTGAGGATTTCTGAAAGTAGTTTTAACTTCAAAGTCAGAAAAGGGAGAAGACTCTAAAATCTTATCCTTTATGTTTATATGTTTTGCATTTGTGATATTTTTACCAGTGTTAAATAAATAACCATAAAGGAGAGAATGCCTCTTCTGAGATGGCACTGATGCTTTCCAGAGCTGCATGGTGATGCATACATGAGTCACAGGAAGCATTGTCAGAGAAAAGATATCATGGTTTGGCTTAGCATTTCATCCACTCTCTTGGTCAGCCAAGAACAAAACCTTTGATACAGTGGGTGGTTTGTCTGGAGTGAGTTTGACTTAGCATTACATGCAAACCAGGCCTATGTAAATCATCTCTTCAGCCTAAATGAGTGGATACTGCCCACCAGTTTAGGGGTGGCTCAGAAAGAATCTGTTCAAGGACTCTGGTAGAACTGTAGCTGAGTCAGTGTTGTTATATTATCTTAATTTGTATGCTGCATTTCCACATAACTATGCCCTAAGTGATGAATAACACACAAACTAACACCTATCAATGCATCACTACAATAGACAGCCTGGTACAATTTCATTAAAAAGCCAGATATAACAACTCAACTCAACAATACTAACATTGTGAAATATTAAGTTCATTACAAGGTCAGCAATGTTAGTTCCCGAAACATTGACCAGTGCCCTGTGCTCATGAATTGCAATGTTTCCTGAAGTCATAAAAATGAGCAATTTTTCCAAGTGCTGTCTAATTTGTTAGCAGCTGTTGCTTCACAAGCAGAGAAACACTTGATTTTCTTATGATTTTTTTTTAATGTTGGAAATGAAAATGCAGACATTAAAATTCAATTCAACAACCAATTATAGTAACCAATATCTTCAATACCACTAGCAACATAGATAAATAAGGTTTTCAGTGGTTCTCACCAACCTGACTCCAGTTGAAAATGGTGGTTCTATAACTGAAGTGTTGGCATTTCAAGACTGAAAACTTGGGATGTAAAACACTAGAAACTGGATTCATACATATCAGTTACCGGTACTTCATACACAATAGACAAAATACAGTGCAACCACAACAATCAGCAGATTGTTCAAACCACACCTATTGTTATACAGACAGCCATAAAACCCACCACAGGGCTATGAAACTGAACACAGGTGACATTAGAAGGAAAATCCATTTCCCTTTGCCTCAATGGCAAACATAGCAGTCTTATGTTACAAACATATACCCTCTTACCTGGAAGTAAGTCCCATTGAACTCAGTGGTTCTTACTTCTGAGTAGATATGTATAGGAGTGCACTGTTATTCAACCTTCTGCCAAGTATGACATACTGGGAAGCCTAAGTCAGCCAATAAAATGTCCTAACACCATCAACACAAACTAAATGGGATAGATTTTGCTGTTCAGACACCCATGAAAGGCAACCAGACTTCAATAGTAACTGCATTTCTTCATAGCTTTGCACAGCAAATGGAACATATAGAAACAAGACAAGAAGAAACCATTCAAGGCCAACTTCCTTCTTAGCAGAAGGATATTCCGAAAATATCCACTGGTGAACACCTTACTTTTGCCACACAATGTCTCCTCTACAGCTACCCAAAAAGGCTTTCTTTTAGAGCATGTAGCACTGGTGTTTGTGGTTGGTTTTTGGTTTTTGCAAAATGAAGATCAATTGACTTTCAACTGGTCGGTGTAATGATCTGTCAGAATCAAGGTTCTCCATTATGGAGGGAGCCTCCACAGACACAAAGGTTCTCTGCTGTAGAAGTTAACTTTCATCCCACAAAGCAGACAGGAGAATTCACACAACATTGGGGACAGGGATAAACACACACCTCTGCTGCACCTGTGTTCCCTCATAGCATAATAACAGCTGTACAGGGCACCTATTAAAAACAGGAAGTATTCTTTCTCATCAAGTTTGTAAATTATCCCAGGAAACATGAAACAGGATGTGGCTATCCAATAGCTTAATTATTCTACTTCCTTCAATTAAAGACCATTTTTTAAAAGCAAATGCAGCACATTTGATCATTCTACACATAATGCTAACAAGCATTAATTACAATGAAATGCAGTTTTCACAGTTACCATCAGAAGAGTCTGGGAAGAGCAAATTGTCACTCCCATCGCGAGGGAGAACGTATTCAAACAAGGTCAGCACAAAGTTAACAATATTGCTTACTACAGGAGACATTTGGCACAGAGTCAGGAACGGCAGGAAAGTGAATGTTTTTGACAACCAATTTGCCAGATAATTTCAAGACCCTTTGGAAGTCAGATTATCAGGTAGCAATGAAAATCAGCTGCACAGAAACAGACTGATAGCAATAAGGATACATATAAGAACATATTTAATTTTAAACAGTGTTTTGTAAAGGTTAGAGCATTAAAAAATATATATTTGTGGAGAAAGGGGATAAGAATTTTAAAAGGCATTCAATTATCAAAAGTAAGTTTTTACCTTTTTCTGATCTTCTAGCTTGTGGCTGAGCGGATTCCTTCCATGCCTGCTCATTTCTGAAGGTAAATCCATCACATCCGTTCCTTGTCCCTCAAAATGGAATTTGTACCTTGGAACAGCAAACTAATCCACAACGTATGGGCTACGGACACAGAGACGCACTGCTTTTTCCATCACACACCTTAGTGGAAATTCACCACCTCCAAGGAATGGTGTAAAAATCCAGTGACTGGGTAGAGGAAATAAATTTCACGATTCTCTCTTCGGACCTTCTGAATCAACATATCGTTCTTAAAAGACAATACATCCAAAGAGAAATGTTCATCCGCTCCTTTAAGCTCCAACTGTTATCTGTTGCTTCCTATACAAGCTTCCATTTTTAAAGGTTACATCCTGTCTGTGAATCTGTTGAGGAGGGGAGAAAAAACATTTAATTATTACTATATTTTTCTTTTTATACGTGGAAGAAGCTGGTTAACTGAGAAGCAAGTTATCAGTAAAAATATAGTATGCACAAAAGGTTTATTCGGTCATTTCCTCAACATATATACCGAGAAATGTCCCATCAAAGAGTCCAGTGGGGCTTATTTCCAACTAAGTGTGATTGCCCAGTTCTCCCTTTTGTCTGACACAATGTACTGAACAGCCTTTAAAGTAAATGCATTTCTTGGAAGCCCCATTGGTTTCAATGCAGTTTCCAGGGATGAAACTGCAACCTTATGGCAAATCCTCAAAAAGTGTGAAATTGCAGCTTTTAGCCCCTGGCTCATAACCAACAACAGAGCAACAGCACCTTGAGCAACACAAAGCTAGACTAAGCTAGACCTGTCATCTTCCATGGCAGGTAAGTGCATGAAGTTATCAGGCAGTTCAGATCTAGGCAGCTTTAAGGATGAAGGGTCTCAAGACTTGCTGATAGAGTGAGGAACACTTTTGAGGTCCACCTGCGAACACCCACTGGGAGTTGTGGAGCCCTGGGAGGTGGTGAAACACCCTACTCACCCAAAAGGGTGAGGTTCACGGGAAGGCAGTACCTTCCATTAAACACTACCCTCTTACCTTCGCAGTGCTGGCTCACAGAGTTTGTTGTGTGCAGTTAGCATCACACAACCTGCTTCCTTTCCGTAAATGTGTTGCACTAAATTAATGAATGTGGCCCAGTTCACCTAACCTTTGTGTTTTGCCTCCTTATTTCCATACATGGTCACCATCAGTCCTTTAGTCACTGCCTTGTGAATCAGACTAGCCCAGGCTTCCTCAACCTCGGCCCTCCAGATGTTTTGAGACTACAATTCCCATCATCCCTGACCACTGGTCCTGCTGGCTAGGGATCATGGGAGATGTAGGCCAAAAACATCTGGAGCCCCTTACCACAATCAAGAAAGCTACAGAAAAAAGACAGCAACAGCATCTCAAGGACAAAACAAGATGTGATGGCAACAGACCCTTTCAAACTCATGTTTCTACTGATAAATCAGATATGTGGTCTGAAAGCAAAAATGATGCATTGGAGGCAGGGTGCTAGTTTGACTTTAATATAAAGTAATTAAGAGATAGAAAAACAGAATTCAGTGGTTTGTACCTTTTTGTAGAAGGACATAATAGATCAATGAAGTGATAAAATGTGTAACTACAACAACAACAATAATAATAAGTAAAGCAGCTGATGCTTGTTTTCAAGTATATGCTAAAATCTGTAAAATACTGATTTACTTAGTGCAATTAAAAACTAAATTCAATTTGTATTAACTTTTTTAAAAAAGGAAGTTTCAGTTATTTTAAATATCTATTTTAAGTGCATAATATTTTCAGAACAGCACTGTCTTGTGAAAAGGTAGGGGGACATAGTTGAGATGATTTTTCTTCATTCATCCTTGGACCACTATTTTCCAGTTGGTTGGAGCTGTTGTTTTTCTTTTAATCAGGTAAAACTTTCGGTGTCAAGTTAGAATTCTACCATATTTCTTGTAGAATTCAGGAAGACTGGGTATGCTAATCATGGCCTGCATGCTTCAATAATAATGCAATAATTCTTATAAAACCCCAATGTCACATTTCATGTCTTGTCTGTCTGCATAGTCAAAGAAGTTTGCAAAGTTACAAACAAAATTATAGAATGGACTAACATTAGCATTTCACCTCAGGGTCTTTTAATGCCATTGCTTTGTGAGATGTGTCTTGTGGGAGGGGCACTATTTTTCAAGGCGGGGGAGTCCCCTATCATTTATCGTCTACCAAAAGCTGGAGTCTGTCTTGATTCATAGAGTCCCCCAGAGCCACTTATCACTGGCCCAGCAATTTGTTATTTCCACACAAAGCATTCTCTGAAATTGGCTTGGATTCTGGCTCTACCCCTGTCAAAAAGTCAAATGAATATGCCCTCTATCTTCTCCCTGCCTCATTTTCGAGTAAATAGCAGCTTCCCTGTACAGATTGAGATGCCATGCACAGGACCCCAAACCTTCTGTTATTTATCATTTTATTTCAGTCTTGGAAAGGCTGCCAAGCAAGTATGTCCTTCCTTTTATCTCCTCCATCATTCAATTTGTTGGTCACCAAGCAGAAGAGAAAGAAAATATATCCAAGGTGTACTCTAGACAGGTAGTCAATAACAATGTACTCTCACCCTGCTTTTCATTGCAATTTTCCTATGGGTTTAATGTGCAAGATAGGTGTGTCCAAGGCACAACAAAACCTACACCATGGACTAAGAGTAAGTGACAGTCTTGAAAACAAACAGGGATATTACTTGAAAGCTAAATTGCTGGGGACACATATGCCCTGGATGAGTTTTTCTTTTTCTTTCTTTCTTTCCTTCCTTTCTTTCTTTGATAATTAAAAATCAGAGATATAACCATTTTATAGCAAAACAAAACAAAGCATTGCACTGATTATGTAGTATTAAAGAAACATTTTGCTCAGTATTGGAGAAAAAACTCCTACCAACCATGAGCAAGACTTTTCTTGAAAAGGCAAGTTTCACATCTGAGGCTGGGACGACAGCAGCATGATGAATGCACTAGTACAGGTGTAGCAATCCACACAGGCCTTGCTCCATTCCCTCTTCAAGTGCTTCTGTTTGGCTACAATGTATTATTGCATTGTGGTAATGCAGGAGTTAAGGAAGCTTTTTCAGTCCAAGGGCTGCATTCCCTTCTGAGCAAACTTCTTTGGATCACAAACCAGTGGTGGGAAGGGTCAGAGGCAAAAGTGGCCAGAGCAAAAATTTTACCTTTGTACAGTAGGCTAGCTTATACACACAAACCCACACAACCCTCTATCCTCCATCTAAGCAAGCAAGAGACATTATCATCATAGTTCAAGGATGAATTCTAGCCAGGCAAAAACATGCAAGCAGGGTGCAAAGCTGGGCTAACAAGGGGTGTGGCCTAAGGGTGCCAACAACTAGACAGAGAGGCCCAGAGGGTCATTTGCAGCCCTTGGCCCAGTGGCGTAGCGTGGGTTGTCAGCACCCGGGGCAAGGCAAGTAATTTGCGCCCCCTAACCCGTGGATTTGCGCCCCTAACCCGTGGATTTGCCCTAACCCCAGATGTTGCGCCCGGTGCGGCCGGCCCCCCCTGCACCCCCCACGCTACGCCACTGCCTTGGCCTCAGGTTCCCTCCCCCCCCCCCCCGCTGGTGATAATGCCTCTTTTATTGACTGAATGGAGGGGTGTGTGCACACCACTTTGGGCTCTGTCTGGCCACTCTGTATAGACCCAATAAAATTACTGGACATTACTAACTCAGGTTCATTAATTTCAGCGGGTACCCCTGGTTGAATACAACCCATTTTAGAAGTATAAAAAGTGGACATAAGGGGTGTTTATTATATTCTCTGGTATTCATTCTGTTCTCTGGTATTGTGGTGCCCTGTAATAAACAGAGCAACTCAGATACAGGAATGATCTTTGGCTTAGCTCAGCAAAGAGAACTGCTGTTTAACTCACAGCACTCTGTCATCCTGACAGCAGCAGTGAGGAGGACCATGCAGATCAGGTAAGGAATACAAGGTACAGAGAGCAAGAAAATCAGACAGGAAGTTGTACAGTAAAGCAGAGAGAAGCGTGCTGTAAGAGTACCAGTGAGAAAGGCAGGCAAATTTCTAGTACTGTAATAAGGTGGGCGATGGGTGCAGCAGATAACATAACAAACACAGCAGTGCAGCCCTTTCTTCATATTTCATTTCTCAAAAAGCAACATATTTATGCTATACAGTGGTACCTCGGGTTACAAATGTTTCAAGTTACAGACTCCGCTAACCCAGAAATAGTACCTTGGGTTAAGTACTTTGCTTCAGGATGAGAACAGAAATCATGCGGTGGCAGCGCGGTTGCAGCAGGAGGCCCCATTAGCTAAAGTGGTACCTCAGGTTAAGAACAGTTTCAGGTTAAGAACAGACCTCCAGAACGAATTAAGTTCTTAACCTGAGGTACCACTGTACATGGAACATGGCACACCATCACTTTTGGATGCTATTAGTCTAATGCAAAACAAAACAAAAGGTAGGACACAGGGTCATAGCAGTTGCTATATTGCACCACATTAGAGATCCATCTGAATACAGCAAACTATATTCAGCAGAGGTAGCCAAATACCCAGACTAAGATTACAAACAGGGCATGATGAACATAGCCTTCCCTAGAGTTGGTTCCCAATTCTGGTAAACAGCGTTTATAAGGACACTGCATGTGCCATTAGTGGCTATGGAAGACTGACCACCATACAGTTATGCCAATTGTTTCTGGAGTTAGTGGGTCTTAGAGCACCCTAGAGAAATAAAATCTATGATGACAACAAGACCAAACAAACATAAGCACGCTTGAAGCTCATCAAAATCAATGGGTGTTAAAAGTGCACTCAAACCTGCAGTGACTTCTGACTGTTGTGCTTATCATGAATTGTTTAAGGAATAATTTGTTTGTTTTAATTTAACCTGTGTCAATTCATTTGACCAATGAGTTTCTTTATTTTCAGAACCTGAGGTTATAAAACTAGAGCAAGGGAATAAGGTCTATTTGAAGTGTTATACTTACCTTTTTTCATTTTTCAGCACAATGCAATATTGCCAATTTAACAATGAGCCACAGTGGTACACAGTATATGAGTATTAGCCCCCACACACTAGAATAGAGACTCGCACAAGAAGATGGGATTAAATGGCCACAACTTTATTAGCAGTACGAAAGAATCTGCAGCATGGGACTAAACACCTGCAGGCTGAAAGGAATGCCAAAAAATATTGCTCATTGTTTTGGAAAACACCACCTGGCATAAACCTAAACACCATCTTTAAATTGGAGATGTTTTCATTGCCAAAGGGGAGCCTAACCCCTGCCATCCAGCAGGGCACGTCCTCAAACCAAGCAAATGCCTCAAGCCACCTTGCAATGTAAGATGGTTTGTCAGATGGCCTTCACAAAAGGTGCCTTGGGGTACTTAACCTTAAATGCTGAAATTGCCAAGATGTGACAGATTAGCAGCCAATTAAGCCAAATTAACCACATAGCCCTGATCAGAACAGCACAGGAATAGGTGAAAAGGGCAATCCAGGATGCATAAAATAATTTGGTTAGAGAACAGTGCTGATAATTCTTACAGTTCTTGATGGTGACTGGCTAATCCTGCACTCTGAAAAGGGTACATAGGTGGGTTGCTGACACTTAAAGAAAGGAAGAGAGCCAAGACCCTTTTAATGGGAGACAGCTGCCCTCCTCCTATTGACCATCAAAGGTATTGTTAGATGGACTGATTAAGTGAATTTGGCCACAGTGAATTAACTGTGCACTGGTACAATCCAGCCTAGATGGTCTCCTCCTATTCTTCTTTTGGACTAAAAGAAACCCCTCTGTAGGCCTGTGTTTAGAGCCTTGCCAAAAAGCTGTATAAAACCCTGTTTAAGAAACTGTTTTCAAGAAACCCTGTTTACTAAGGGAGCCTGAATCATTACTCCAGTTTCAACATACACCACGCGCTGCTAAACTGAAATGCACTGTTAAACTGAAATGCACCTACCTTTCAGGATGAACCTGGACTTCACTGAAGCCAACAAAAAGACTTCCATGTGATCTAAACAGGCAATTGTCTATTTTAATGCTAGTCAGTATTGTGTCCATATGCATTAGCACCCTCGTTCTTCATCTTTCAGAACAGCTTCCAAATATCAAAGAGGAAACAGTCCCTGCTCTACATCCATGCTGCATTTGTTTCTATTACAATTGAGGACCTATAGAAACAGAAGGCACACAAAGGTGTCTTGCACAGAAGATGCCAGAAACCAATGTACCTAAGAAAAACGGCCAAGACATAGATAAGAATGATTGCATTAATCCAACTGCCTTTTACTTAGATCTAGCCCAAGCTATCCTTTCTCCATTGCCACTAAACTCATTACACAGTTTGATTTACTTACCTCTCAAGACAGGTACACTTTATTTCCCCGATTACTAACCTTTGACTGCTTTACAATAGTCTTACATCGCTTTACATCTCAATTAGCTGACTATACTATATTCAGTTATGTCTTGCTGACCAACTTTACAGGTACTCTAAAAAATAGAATAACATTTGACTTGAGAGTAAGTGCCACTAATATACTTGGCTAAGATGAAACAATAAATAATCATAAACCATATGAACCTAGCCAGAATCAATATACTTCAGAGGGCATATTGCTGGCAGATGCAATAGCTTGCATTGAAATCCTAACCATACCTAAGTAGAAGTAAATGCCATTGAATTCAATAGAGCATAATTCTAGGTAGATATGCTTAGGATTGTGCTGTTAAATGTTGATATTGTTTGAACACACAGTGACACGTGACACTTCTAACAGAGAGTCCACCAATGACCTTTCAAATATTAACTGTTAATTTTCTCTTTTTGAAAAAATGTTTGTATTATAGTAATCTTTAAATGTAAAATAAATAAATCATACACCGTTAACAACTTGAGCAAGAAGCTGAACCATAAGATCTACAGTGTTTTATTTCTTCCAAAATTTCTGCCTAGTCTGTTCATCAAAATGTTTATTAAATGCATCAGTATATTCCAGCTACGTTACAAGAGGTCAGAGAAGGTTTATAGAACAAAATCTACCGAGAAAGGGGGGGGAGAGAGAGAGAGATTAGAAAGTTCAGTGGTGCCTCGCAAGACGAAATTAATTCGTTCCACGAGTTTTTTCGTCTAGCGAATTTTTCGTCTTGCGAAGCACGGTGTCGGAAAAGTTTTGGAAAAGCTTCAAAAATCACCAAAAACCTCAAAAAAGGCTACCACACCGCGTTCTATGAGTTGCTCCTCAAAGTCAAGTCACAACTGTATTAACGGTGTTAAGAAAAAGGAAACAAACTTGCAAGACGTTTTCGTCTTGCGAAGCAAGCCCATAGGGAAATTCGTCTTGCGAAGCAGCTCAAAAACCGCAAAACCCTTTCGTCTAGCGAGTTTTTCGTCTTGCGAGGCTTTCGTCTTGCGGGGCACCACTGTTGTCAGATATTGCTAAAGCCTCAGAGATTGTTTTACGGATGTCTCCTAAACTAACAGCTAATAGGCCGTTTTCTTTAATAGCTTTTTTAATAGTTAGGGGTCTTCTCTGCGGCTGACCAGTTGGTTTGCCAGTGCTGTTGAATCTTTCTCTGGGCACCATAATAGCAAGGTTAATGTGTTTTTCTACCCTAGTAAAGCTCAATATTATTGATGTGCTTAGGAGTCAAACATCTAAAGTTATGTTTGTTTTATGGGTATTTTCTTATAAATATTTTTATCCAATATTATGCAAACTGCTCAGAGATATCATTAAGTGGTTAATACATTTTGTTAAATAAATAAAAAATAAATAACATGTTTTAACAAATAGTTGAAGTGAATATTTTAACACATGTAAAAAACAGGGGGAATGGCAGAATCAACACACCCTAAAATGCTATGAACCACTAATCACTTACTGTAAGAGGTGTTTTAATGTGACTAAGGAGCTCATTGACATGGAGGAACTTCCCCAGTCATTCAGCAAAAGAACCCAATAGATTTTATGCCCCACCAACCCTCACACTGTCTCCCCTAAGCTGGGAGAGCAAGGCACTGGGCTTTGGGAAGTAGGTGTGAGGCTCTGGCAGGGTCCTGGAGCCCTCTCACCTCCTTCCCAAAGCTTGGAAAGCACTAACTAGGCTTTGGGAAGGAGGCAGGAGGACTCTAGGATCCCTTCAGAGGTCCACCCAGGTCCTTTCCAAAGCCCAGTGCCTCACTTATGCAGCTTTCAAAAGGTGGTACGAGGTCTATGGGGCAGCTGCATGTTGGTGTTAGCAATTTCACTCCTCCAATGCTACAGATGAGATTGTTGTAAATCACATGCCTCTCTGGGATGACTCTGGGAAAGGAAGAAGTCTTATCTCTTCTGCTGCGGGTACTATTACACTGTAAAGGTAAAGGGACCCCTGACCATTAGGTCCGACTCTGGGGTTGCGGCGCTCATCTCGCTTTATTGGCTGAGGGAGCCAGCGTACAGCTTCCGGGTCATGTGACCAGCATGACTAAGCAGCTTCTGGCAAACCAGAGCAGTGCACGGAAACGCCGTTTACCTTCCCGCCAGAGCGGTACCTATTTATCTACTTGCGCTTTGACGTGCTTTCGAACTGCTAGGTTGGCAGGAGCAGGGACCGAGCAACAGGAGCTCACCTGTCGCAGGGATTCGAACTGCCGACCTTCTGATCAGCAAAGTCCTAGGCTCTGTGGTTTAACCCACAGTGCCACCCGCGTCCCTATTACACTGTACTTTCACTTTTATTTATTTCTTTTTGTTCTCTCGGACCTGGAGAGAACAGATGCCATTATGCCTTTGTCTGTACATATTGTGTAATTTAATAGTAGATGAGATCTACGATATCTCACTCTTCTTTCTGTGTTTTGCCAGAAGATTAGTGTGCATATACCAGCTGGTATATGTCGCTGAGTGCACTGGAGAAGGGAGGAAATGCGCGTACCGAAGGACTCTCAGAGTTTCAGGGACTTGCAGGCACCCCCACGGCATTTTTCCAACAGGTGGGCCACCCTGCCATAAAGGAACTTGGTGAACAGAGCAGGTCCCTCTGATGAAATCAGTATGCAGAAGTCACTACTGTGTGTGTCAGTGCAAACATCAAACACTGGATCTAGTAGTCAAAGGTCACTGGTAGCTGTTGCTGAGTTCACTTGCACTACACATTTTCTCCCCGAAAGACTACATATTCAAGTTATGGAAAACATTGCAGAGTTCAGATGAAGTTTTACAGCACTTTAAAGACTGACAAATTCATTATAGTAAACTCTTCTGTAGGAGTAGCCAATTTGGTGATCTCCATAAGTAGTATATTCTGCTGCAAGAGACTAACATGGCTAGCTTGGTGCAAATCATAAAGTTCAAGCTTTCCGAATACAAAGTATAAAATTGAAAGTCTTGTCCACACCTTTCAGGTACTGCAATCACCGGATTACAGAAGTTATTTGATGTAGTATAACCAGGCAAGGAGTGACAGGTCTTGGACTTATTATTGCTGGAAGCCTTCTCTGTGGTAAGGAGTCTGACCTGAGTATTGATGCTTAAGCTGTAAAGGCAGATCTCTTTAAAGTCTACATTATTCCTTAGCAATAAAAAGTGATAGCAGCTGGGGAAAGACCCTTTCATCTGTTCCCACTGCAAATGCTGCCCCAAGCAGCTGTTTAAAGCCACCAAATTATAAGCAAGTCCTGCAACCATCTCACAAAACTCAATCCGAAAGTAGGAATGTACAAACAAATTGATTTTTTTGTTATTCCTGTTCGTCTCAGCAGAGGATGCTACATTCTTCAAATGGTGTTAAGATATCAGTAGGAGAAGGAGCTGGAAATGTACAATGAAAGTTGACCCATCTCCCCTCCTCCAGATTTAGAATTCACATACATTCATTAGATATCAATGATCTGGACATATTTTGCTAAAATTACTTTTAATACATATAAATATTTGTCAACCATTCTAAGTGTTGTCCTTTTGAATTCTGCCTGGAAACTAATTGACAGCCAATGCAGTCGGGCCAAGATTGATGCTACATGCTCAAACCATCTTTCCCCTTGTAAATTATGAGTAAAACTAAAGGTAAAGTAAAGGTACCCTTGACCAACAGGTCCAGTCGTGACCGACTCTGGGGTTGCATGCTCATCTCGCTCAAGAGGCCGGGAGCCAGCGCTTGTCCGAAGACAGCTTCTGGGTCACGTGGCCAGCGTGACTAAGCCGCAGCTGGCGAGCGAGCACCAGCGCAGCGCACGGAAACGCCGTTTACCTTCCCGCTGGAGAGCGGTCCCTATTTATCTACTGACACTTTGGGGTGCTTTCAAACTGCTAGGTAGGCAGGAGCTGGGACCGAACGATGGGAGCTCACCCCGTCACGCGGGGATCCGAACCGCCGACCTTCCGATCAGCAAGTCCTAGGCACTGTGGTTTAACCCATAGCGCCACCCGCGGTCCCCTATGAGTAAAACTACATTCCTACTAATCAGGTCATAACAGTATCTTAAAACGCTATCTATATTTTAAAGGGAATACAGAATAAGATTATTTGGTGTTGTACGTCCAATTCCTTGGTTAAAATGCATTTGACATCAGAGGTGACATGAAAGAATGATTATAGTCTTATTATGAGTAACTTTACAGCTTTAGGACTAAAGGAAATTCTTACTGGACCTTCCATTAAAAAAACACCCACACACTTTAAAAGCAGCTATGCCTACTCTGAATTTGATCAGAGCTGTGGTACAGGGGAAGAAGGATATTAACTCTTTTCAGCCAGATTTCCCAGTTCAAATTACACACACATATATACTCAAAGCTGCCATTTAGCCCTGCTGCAGAAAAAATTACAGGTACCTGAATTGTGCCCATATTCTTTCTCCAGCAGAGCTAATAGCTGCTTCAGAGATGGACACAATTTATACTGGAAAAGGAGCCAAGGGGATAAAGGGTTACAGTTCTCCCCTCCATCAGCACTGCTGCTCAGATCAAAATCAAAGTGCACATACCGTGTGCAGCTGCTTTGAAGTTTAATGTAAAACAACTTCAGAGGGTATTTTAATCAGATTGCCTATGCCATGTCTCTTCTGGCCATCAGGCACATCTAAAGGCATGCTTACCAACCAGCTGAAAAAATAAACAACAGAAACCCAATTCCATATCGCAGAGAACACAATATGTGGCAAGGAGAATAAGAGACCACGGAACATGTGTCAAAACTGATGTGTCATACAAGGAATGCATTTGCTTCCTTGCTGGCATGATTTCATATTCCAGAAATGCAGTTATTCCCAAATCTGATGCCTTTCCCAGAGCAAATTAAAACTTGCATATATATATATATTTCCAGCTCTTTAAAGATGACGCACATACAACAGCTCTGTTTATATCTAGCAGCAGCATATCTAGAAAATCCTGTTGATGCCCCCATGGCTCAAGGGAAGTCCTGAAAGCAAGAGCCAGAGTTTGCTTTTACCCCTTTGAAATTTGGCCTAAATTTGCATCTATATGCAGATTAGTATAGGGACACGGGTGGCGCTGTGGGTAAAACCTCAGGGCCTAGGACTTGCTGATTGCATGGTCGGCGGTTCGAATCCCCGCGGCGGGGTGCGCTCCCGTTGTTCGGTCCCAGTGCCTGCCAACCTAGCAGTTTGAAAGCACCCTTGGGTGCAAGTAGATAAATAGGGACCGCTTACCAGCGGGAAGGTAAACAGCGTTTCCGTGTGCTGTGCTGGCTCGCCAGATGCAGCTTGTCACGCTGGCCACGTGACCCGGAAGTGTCTGCAGACAGCGCTGGCTCCCGGCCTATAGAGTGAGATGAGCGCACAACCCTAAAGTCTGGCAAGACTGGCCCGTACGGGCAGGGGTACCTTTACCTTTATGCAGATTAGTATATGCAAATTTTCTGGCCAGAATCTTTTAAGGGCTTAGCAATGCCCCTGCTATTACAGAGTCAGCCTACACCTGAGAAGAATGAATACAAACAATCTGCAAAGGCAAGCGGTTATGAATTTAGCAAACTTTGCCTCAAAATTTAAAGCAAAGAAGCACCATTGATACATAACTCCAACCTGCTTTTTGCTCAGAAAAAAAGAGTCAAAACCTAATGGGGAGGCCTTTCAGATACTGTTGTGACATGTGTCAACTTCATTTATTATCAGTATTGTAAAAGTGGGGAGGGGAAGCCTGGACAGGGTTTGCCAACAACACAAAGGCTTCGGAAGACACTAATTAAAGCAGAAGAGTAATGTGGTTAGGACTAGTCAAACAGGAATGCTGGAGGGATGAAAAGATTGTGGAACTAAAAGTAATAATTCCAGCTCTCCAAGGGCAGTTGTCATCTCTGCAAATCATTTTCACAGGATGAGTGGTAGTAGATCAAGTGTGAGAGTCTAGACAAAGATAAGTCTTCGCCTTGTAAGTATGGCTTCGTGGATATATATTTGATTAATTTAATGCCACTAATTAAAATTTGCTCTTGACACTTGATAAAAAAACAGAGTAAAGTGTGCACCAGAGAGAAATGAATAAAGAGACCCATGGTAATTATAGTGAGGGACTCCAAAAGGTCATTTTGTCCTCCATCCTGGTCCCAAAGCCCATGTTCTCTCAAGCCCTTTATTGCACTTTGATTTCAAAACCAGCTATAACAGAGATGGAAACCCTGCAGTGTCTCATCGGGCTCCCAACTCTCCTCTGCCACAACCATTATGACCAGTGGTCAGTGATAATGGAAGCTGTAACTTTTGTGGGCCACAGGCTTCCACATCCTTGTACCACAGCAAGCAACCCACTGCTGCAACTACTGAACTAAAATAGCAAATGCAGGGAGTTTAAAAATTGTCGAATGGCTCTGTTACTACTAGAACACATGGAATGGATTTCTAAATATTACAAGAAGGATCGGTAATGCTCTCCCAGTGTTCTGCTTATGACCATGCCTAGCCAATGATGCCTCAACTTCTACTTCTGGTTTCAGTAAGTACTCTGCCTGAATACGCTGGCTCTTGCTAATGAAAAGGATTCTGGGCCTCTGCTCCAATTCCAGCACTTAAATCTCAGTCCACCAACTTGCAGTCATTAGAGAAATGCCGGGGGAGGGGGGATTCCCTCAAATTTCTGACAAATAGCTTTTTTTAAAAAAAAAAAAATGATTTCAGTGTGAGACACTAGGCTGAGACTAAAGCAACTTGGGTGCTTGTAACACCAATGAATACCATTATCTGAGCAGAAGGAGCTGATTGCCTGCAATTACCATTGTTATTTCTGCCCCAAATGTTATCAGTGCTTAAGGGAATAGAAGAAGCACAGCCCTGAAGAGCATAGGGATAGGAAATCTCAGGACAAAAAACAGAGGCCAGGAGCATCACATATTTCTTCCACGTGTCATTTCCACGCCCTTTCCACTACAACCTCTTTCTTTTCAACAAATGGTTCTTACCCTTGCCAAGGGGTATATGTGGTGTCAGGGGAGAAGGAGTACCTCAGGCGGGGGACAGGTCATGCTACTTCTGGGATAGTTTGTCCACCTTCGGTCCCCACCCTGCACGCAGCTCTCTCTTATGGCTCCTAGAAGCTGTCAGCAAGCAACAGCGTACAACAGCAGGCACACCCCGGGAATGGCTTTGATTGGCCACCTAAACCAGGTGTGGTTAGCCAATGGGTCTCAAACCCATCAGTGTGTTAGGGACTTTCTCTGCATGCGAAGACAGGCTCTAGAAGATTGAACATAAAAGACCAATAGTGGGTCCAACAGCGATTTCTGCATAGGCTGCCCAGACTTGCAGCCTGGGGGTGTCACTTTGGTGCTGCTAACACAGTGGTTTAGCTCCAGCCACAGAGACACACTCCATTGTCTCTGAAGACAACAATAACAATGCTTACCAATTATCTTAATAATATGCTTTGCACTAAAAGCTAATTTTAAGAGCATTTCAACTACAGATTTACTTTATTCTCTTTCTTTTGCACCCAATTTGATTATGAAATAATCTAAAGTAAGCCAATCTATGTTCCTTTTCCAATCAATCATCAGAGCTTTCTTTTTCTTCCAAACAACTTAGTGTGCCTTGCAGATAGTTCCCAGATAGTCCCCAAACTAACGCTTAGCTTTACCAGTACAACTGTGTCAAGTGCCTAACTCTCTCTTAATTGGTTTTCTCCAGCCTAAGGCTTCTTAACTGGAATTCAAGCACAACGCGTAAGACCCAGTAAGATGGGAGAATATCTATTAGGGGATGTTGCTGCACAGCAAAAAATAAAGAAATTATACTCTGGAGAAAATCACATGAGTGGGTCATCCACCAATATATATCAGGTATATTGGATGAAGTAATTTATTAAAACTAACTATAATAATGAAAATTACAAAACCCACATTGAGGCAATTTTTTTATTAGACCAACAAAAATGTCACAAAATAATGTGAAGCTTTCTGAGCTGTCCAGAACTCTTCACCAGGCCAATGTTTGTGGGAAGGTAAGGGGAAGGAGGGTTATTGTTTTGTTTTGCTTTGCTTGTGTTTTTATTATGTATTTTGTGCTTTTATCCCAGCACATTTACCGTTACATCTCATCATTACATCTGAACATGGGCAAGTGGTTTGTTTCCCCAATACAAAACATGAGTGGCAAACCTGGTTCAGATATAACATCTGGTAGTGCAGAAGCAGCTGTGAACTTTGCTTCAGGAACCTATCCATTTCCTCATTTATGCTAAGCCATGCTGTGGCTTAATGTTGCATGCAAAGTGGGTCATAATCTGCTTTATGTGAAGATATAGAAGAGCAGCATAAAAGGAGGCAAACAGGCACTTCTAGAAGGCAGCATATCTGCTAGTCCACAAGGATCCTGCTCCCCAAGATGCTTCAGCCAACTTTGTGCCTTTGTCTCTTCAAATCTCCCAGGTGCTGTTTCAAGCAATATGCCAAGCACTCCCATCTCAGAACCCACCACTACAGGTGAATTGTCCATTTGGGAAACATCCCTAACCTTTACAGAACATCAGTGTTATTTTGTGTGAAGTCTCCAACTCCAGTCCAGAGTCATTTAAGGCAACAACAGACCCATTCACAGTTATACTTTCACTGAAAAAGGAGAACAGCTGGCCATAATAAAAGTGTTTTTCATTTTCCACTGTAACCTCTGAGATGAATTGTTTCTACTTCATAAAATCACAGTTATAAGCACTGCACAAACTTTTTGAGCTTGGCCACTTCAGTAAAACAAACAAAGAAACAAAGAAACAAAAAGCCATCATCTTCTGCCTGAAGCAATCAATCAGTAGATGCCATGCAGCCAATATTTTAGAACAAAAATCAATCCTAGACTTTAGTCCATAGTATAAAGAGCCCCCAAATACATGTGTTTTTTAAAACAAATCTTCAGACATTCCTAAAGAGGGCAACTGAAAGTGTTTGTATTATGGTAGCTGGAGCTCAAAGAAGCTCATGTGCATGCATAAAGTACTTCATTATGTGCATGGGATATATGTGGCCTATTTTTCTTTCCATCATCAGCTGCTTTTGGCTCATGCTGTGATGCTCCACAGGTCATCTCTGTCCTTCAGGGGATATTGGGGGCAGCACTCAAAAGCCATCAGATGGGGAAGCTGAAAGCTCTTGTTTATGCAAGGATCACTACATGTTGCGCTTTCAGGTTCTGACATCCAAGCCCAATACCAGACACTGGCAGGAATTCAGCTTCAGAGCCTGAGTCTGCCATGAAGCTCACTAGATTATGTCTAGCAGTTTAAACAACAAAGATAATAACAGATTTTTACGTCATGAGCTACACTCCACTTCATCAGATGTATGAAAATTTATTTGCCATTGCAAGTATGTGTGTGGGTAGATGGGTGTGTAGCTTGGGACAGAGGTTGTAAACAGTCAGGTTAAAAGAATTAAAAAACAAAGGCAGAAAAGTACAGACAACAATTACTTAACAGTGGCCCTTCACAAAAAAACCATTAATAACAATTCAGTTCACAAATGATAGCACTGGACCTCTTGATGAATTGTAATTAATAGCTTCGTGGTGCACTCTCCTTTTTAAGTTCAGTTGTTCTAGTATGGCCACACTTCAGACATCTGACTACACCTGGGGTGACTTGGGGTGACATGTCCATTTTGGGTGAATGCTGGACTGCAGGGCCTGCATGGGTGGGTTAGATACCTAAGGCTCATCTAGCAAGGAAGGTGCATTTCCTCCCCATTCTTAGTTGGGGTGTCACAGCCGGAGACTACATTACATCCCAAGGGGTCTGGGGGGGGGGAGATGCTTCCCCTACAGAATTAGTTAAAATCCTTGTCTTCCCATACTACCTGGATTTGGATAATTGGTTCTGCATTTTCTCCAATTCATATTTTAATGAATGTAGCCACCTTTCCATTTCTTGTCTCATGCTGGGTGTGGCCAGCAGCCAACAAAAATAACGTGAATTGGTAATATACAAAACAAAGAATAGTGAAAATGTATACAGCTGCCAGATTATGAACTAGAATTATTTTATCATTAATATATGGTATGTGGCTTGGGTCAAAAATAATATTCAGTTGCAATTTTATGCATTATTTAGTGAGTGATCAGCCATTGGGTATGAACTCCAAAAATGAGTTGCAAACAGGTGGCTCATTGTGCAACATAAACATACACTTTGCACATCCAATTCAAAATACAGTACTATCTCAGAAGCAAGCTGTGATTTTCTGGAAACTAATAATAATTATAGTATACAAAAAAAGAAAAATTACTTTTAAAATGAATGAAGCAAATATTGTTTCAGGAGAGACACACTTGATATATTGTAGAATTTATAAACAACTTTGCCAGTTATTAAAAGAAGAACTTTGCAAGGAAGCTCACTGCAGAAAAATAGAAGAAAATGACACAGCATTTCTATTCACAGGAGTAAATTTAGGTTGTGCTACCTTACTGAGGAGTGTTTAATGCAATGTCAGTTGTGTTGTGTTACTGCCGTCAAGGAAAAAATATGCCAGTGGGGTATATAGTTTCAAACAAACCAGCTCCCAAAGCTGTCAATATGGCATATTATACACCAGTAACAGATACCAAGTTTCTTATCATTTGAGAAACAACTACAAGAGGAAGCATCTGCTATTACATGCTGCTGATCTCCCATAGACAGAACACATGGATGAAATATGCAAAGATTTGCTACATAAGCAATCCAGCTGCTGAACAAAGAAAGATGAAGCCTTATAGTTGAACTCAGCATATCCCATTTACAAATTTTGTTTCCCATTTTCCAACGTACAGTTATGTTTGCTGAAGTCAAATTTGGAAACACGATACACTGAGCTTTGATCACAACCCAGTAGATTTAGGCATGCTGTAAAAGTGCCTTACTCTGTGCTGAATTGTCAATTTGACTTTTTCGTTGTAACTTAGATTACACAGAGAGACAAAAATCAAACTGGTTACAATTGCTTATTATCGATCCAAAGTTTTCATCCTAACCTTGGATTCGCTCTATCACAGCAAATCATATACTGTCAGTATCAGTTATGCTGAAAGTCAAAAGGTACGCAATTGTTTCTAATAAAGAAAGATCCCGCATTTAAAATCCTCTACTGGGGATCATAGGGCAGAACTATAGCTTACAAATAATGTGGGGTTGGTGCCAAATACAGACCCCCATCTCCAATACCAATGCTCTGACCTCTGTAACATATGACTAATTCAAGTTACTCCAAGTTCTTACATAATTATGTGAATTTCACTGCTCCCACTAGCAGTTAGCTACATCTTGTAGAGGTTGAGATATTCAGAACCATCACTTACAGATAGACTCGTCATGCAACACACTGGGAAAATAAGATTTAGAACACGTAGGCTGTTTTTAGACATAACAATACACTATTGCTTAGAATGAGAGAAATGAGTCCCATGGTCAGGAAGTGGCCTTCAGAAGCTTTGCTTTTCAGTTTTGTTGTAGCTCAAACTTATTATAGAGTTTAATCTAGGAACTGTGATTTACCAATAGCTATGATCAGTTTCAAAACAAGCCAATTTCAAAGCATGGTTTATGATTATGATGATTTATTGAATTTATATACCGCCCTATACCCAGAGGTCTCAGGGCAGTTGCTGACATGTATGAGCTAACTATTGTTAGTAATAAACCATGATCCTCAGATTGGACGCAACAAGAAGCCAAGATTCAGGGAAACTGAAAATCAATGTTACTGAGGTCCTCCTTCTGGCCCAGCAATTTGGGGGCGGGGGGTGTTGTGTGGCTTACTGTGGCTCATTCACACAGTGACAAGCCATGGTTTACGGTTGCATCCAAATACAGCTAATAAACTATTGAAAGGCTTTTCCCTCTTAACGTTTATAAAGTTCCTACAGAGGGCACTTCTCTATAGATCTTCATACAAAACCTGGATGGATTTAATATGCAATGACAGCACATACACATTTTTGTTGTTGTTCTAGATACACATGCCAGGAAGCTGCATCCAACCATACATAGCCAGAATCACTTGTGCAACTGTCATTTATTTACCGGTTACACATTAATTCCTGTACAGGACACATTTATGGATAAGAATAGCATGAAGCAGCAACAAAACAAACAAACAAAAACCATAAGAGAGGCTAAAAGAATAAACTTTTTTGCTTTCACATTAATCCACATTTTTAATTTTCGTTAACTTCTACTTACATTTGTAATGTATATACCCTTGTTTTCTTAATTTTTTCTCTGAGGAGATTAAGAACACATGACTGAGTGCCAGAAATCACACATTCCAGCATATCACAAATCCTAAATCAACATTATGAGGTGTGTATTTCTCAGCACAGGACTACAGTCATGGTCATTTGTTTTATGAACTTTAGCAGTTGTGTTTCACAGAAGAATTATGTAAATTACACTATTACCATGATTAATTACCAGTCTCTCTCTCTCTCTCTCTCTCTGTGTGTGTGTGTGTGTACATGCATGTACATTGCAATCCATTGTGCCACAGCGCAGACCTTGGGAACACTGAGATCAACATAGGTAATTATTTCAGCATTATCGTCTAGAAAACTTAAGAAATACAGTATAGTACTTCCTCTTCTTGATATGATTGTCCATTAAAACAGGAGCATTTCTTTAGGCCAAAGGTTTCTACACATGGCTGAACATTTAGGGACAGTGCACATGAAAAAACTGGCGAAGAATGACCATGTGAACTGACTTAAGTCATCAAGTAAGGTAGTTAGCATAGAATCATAGAATCATAGAATCATAGACTTGGAAGAGACCACAAGGGCCATCGAGTCCAACCCCCTGCATGATAGCATACTTTTAGGTAGGTCGGCTGTTTGATCTTTCATTAAATTTGTATTATTATATTATATTATATTTAAATATATATTTATTGTAGTATTCCAAATCAAGTCGCAGTGATATGCAATCAGTTGGCTAGAACATGCTGCTGATAATGCCAAGGTTGCAAGTTCGAACCCTGTAAGAGACAGCTACAAATTCCTGCATTGCAACTTGATAATTCTATGAAATTAGGCACACACTTATATGTAGAGACAGACAGACACACTTAAAATGTTCCCCCCTCATTGTGTGCCAATAAGTATTTTAGTAGAGACATGTGAAATTGTGTTAGAATTTAGACCCCCCCACACACACCATTACATATCCGCAAAGTAATGTGGGAAGGGGCAATTATGCAATGTAGCGTAGAAGAATCTTGACTTCTGAAACCTAAAGAACTTTGAAGGTCCTTTTTATACTTAACTGAATCATTTTATTGGAAAGTTGTGGCCTACAGTGACTATAGTGTGGCATTCAATATAGCTATGAGAACCCCTATTAAAGCAATTTCCATCACTGGGTGTCACTTCTGTCCTTTAATGTAAACAGGATGAACAGCGTACTCACTACTCTACAAATTATTTGGAACTGTTTTTGTTATTCACTTTAATGTTTCCTTTTATTTATATCACAAAATTCTAACACCTCTGAAATCCTTCCAGGGAATTAAGTCACCACTGTCAAGTTCAAAAAATGTTCAGAGAAGGGCAGCCAAGGATGTGGAAAAACTCCCCTATGAGGAAAGGTTTCCTTCCAAGTGTGTAATGTGATGTCTGGTGTAGGGAGAGAGAGCAATATCTTCTCCTCCTTCTCTTGTAACCCAGGGTTGCCCAGTGAAGATGAATGGTGGGAAATTAAGGGTAGATAAAACATGGTGCCTTGGTATTTGGTAATAGTGATGTCTACTACTTGGGCTGATTTAATAGAGGTTTGTGTGTATTCATGAAAATTAAGGCTCTCAATGACTAATGGCCATGCTAGCTACAGTATATAACCTTCCAGTATCAGAGACTGTATGTCTCTGAATACAAACCGCTCAAAATCACAAGCAGAAGGGTGGCATTGCATCCATATTCTGCTTTGCTCCAACCCAACTGGTTTTTCTTAAGATAGCCAGGGCAGAGATAGCCAATGTGAATCTGTATGGCCCATTCTCCCCCTAGATGTTGGGGAATGGCAGGGCTCTGAAGAGGGTGTGGCAGAGGCAGGGGACCAGGGGAGTGACTCAGGAGAGGGGACCAGTGATTTACAGGGCGTCACACCAGCTCCCCCATTCCCAATGTAGTCATTCCCCGCTTTGTTCCCGATGTAGATTGTCACTGACTCCTTCTTCTCTGGTGAAGTGTGTGTGCCATTTTCTGGTTTGCCTCAGGTGCCAAAATGTCTTGGGCCGGCCCCGAATGCATGGGACAGTGATGCAAATCACAAGCACACACAGAGAGGGAGACAATCTTTGTCAGAAAATGCCTTATTTTCTGTCACCGCCTTGGTGACTTGTTACTGGTTATTAGAGCTGAAAAGTTTATTATTTTATTTTTGTAAGTAATTCTATACCAGTTTGTAGGACAAAGCCCTCTCTAAATAATGTGCCTAAAAGGAATGGTGCTACAAACATTAAGTACACCAATCGGTGTACACTTACTGTGATAAATTTGCTTTGATAAAGTTATTTGCTATGATAAAGTTATTAACATGAAAGGCAGCAGTGACGTTTTCAAGGTCCTCTTCAAAATCCTGTACTGAACGGCCCAAGTGCAGGCCACTTAGAAGGAAAGTTTCAAAACTGTGAGGCCATCAATTTACAGTGGTACCTCGGGTTACATACACTTCAGGTTACAGACACTTCAGGTTACAGACTCCGCTAACCCAGAAATAATACCTCGGGTTAAGAACTTTGCTTCAGGATGAGAACAGAAATCGGGCTCCGGCGGCGCAGCAGCAGCAGGAGGCCCCATTAGCTAAAGTGGTGCTTCAAGTTAAGAACAGTTTCAGGTTAAGAATGCACCTCCAGAACGAATTAAGTACTTAACCCGAGGTACCACTGTATTAACATTGTGCTCTCAACTGTTCTTTGATTTTTAGACAATAATAGTTATGCTTATTGCTCAGCCTTCTCTAGATTGCTAGATTGCTGCATATGGATTTTTAAGATCACTGCTTTACTACTGAGGTTAAGCAATGAATCATACAATTTATCGTTCAGTTTGATTTGCCTGAAGAGATTAAAACAGCATTCTAGTCAAGGATCACAGATCCACTGGTTTTTTTAAAAAAAGCAGATTCCTGCTCTAACAGAGTAGAGATATAAAATGCTAACCATTTTTAAAACCCTTATGAGTTGCCCAAGCAATTCAATGAATTCCTGAGAAGAGTAAAAGGAAAACATCAATCATTATTGGTGGAGGATAAAGGGTGGAGGGAGGCAAAGCTTCCAATAACCTTGCTTTTATCACAGAGGCCATTTTTCACAAGCTATGGGCTTGACAGTTTTCCATGGTTAAAAGAAAATCATATTTCAATCCTGATGGTTGAAACATTAATATCTCATTACAACCAACTGGGATCATCTTGTAGAACAGCAGTGGGGGGAAGTACAAAGCAAGGTATAAATAACACCTCCAATTTTTATAGTTGATGGGTACTATATCTGCTACCTATTAGATTCTCAAGTTTTAAAATGCTCACATTCACTGTTGTAGCATAGTGATCTGACAAAGATAGTAAAGAATTAAAGGGATGTAGAACCAAGATTCCACTAGAATGGAGTTCTGTGGATGTATGACCCTGCAGATGTACAATGGCCATCAGCTCTGACCATTGGCCACATGGGCCAGGGCTAATGGAAATTAGAGCCCATCAGCATCTAGAGGGCCAGAGGTTCACCCATTACTGCAACTAGATCTTGCTCTACTACCAGTGGCCCGATGTTGAAAGTGGCACTGGTAGCAGAGGGACTAGGAGCGGCATCAGTTTCACCCACAATATACTGCTGGAGTGAAGCCGCCATCACAGTCTGCCCCTCATAGCAGTCCTGGGTGATGTATCGATACCCAGGCCTAGAAAGGACCCCAAGCGTCATATAGTCCAAGCCCCTGCAATGCAGGAATTTCGACTAAAGCTTCAATGACAGATGGAGAAGAAGAAGAAGAAGAAGAAGAAGAAGAAGAAGAAGAAGAAGAAGAAGAAGAAGAAGAATGATAATAATATTGACCTACCTAGCAGGATTGCTGCTAAACTTGATAATGTCCATAGAACATTTTGCTTATAATAAGGCAACTAAAAAAAACCCCAAAACCCTATGTTTTGCGTAACAATAACAGTGATACTCAATTTTTAAAAAACAACATGCAAAAACCATGCAAAGTATTAAGACGTGCATGCCAATTCAACCAAAACATGGTGTTTGTAATATTTAATGAAGATTATTAGGGGTACAAATGTAAGTTATTTCTCTTTATCCCTGGCATTTCAAAGGCAAGATATAAAAGTGGTCATTACTAAAATATGCTTTAGAAACACACACGCTAGTATTAAAGGTGATTGTTTGCAGCAAGGACTTTCCTTAAGCTATAAGTAAATCTCTTGCTTCTATTGTTCAATCTTTTCCATAACCTCTGGGGCACAATGTCTTCTCTAATCTTCTTGGTATGGTTTATTAACCTCTCATTTCTTTGTTCTCAGTGGATCCAGCACTGTTTCTGCTGCTAGCATTTGATTGCAAGTCTTTACTCCAACGTACAACATCCACTTTAGATTCATTTTTCAGATCCGCAGCCCTCTTTCATTTCAGCATCAGTAACATCTTCACAGCCTGTAAGCACTCCTCAGCTGAAAATATATTCCATCTTTTCAGCAGCCCAAAGAAGTATTACGTATTCTTACTCGGTGGAATTGCACAAGAATTAATTTAGTCTACCAGCTCTGTTCTTTCTTACTTTTTTTGTCCTTTGTGGGGAAGATCATAGAAAGTTCTTCGGTTCTTCAGTTCCCATAACATGAGGGACTGATAATAGTAATTAAATATCAGCCTTTGATTAAATGAGTACATCTGAAGACTGTTAACACTGTGTTATCATTAACACCTTAACTTTTGGGTATATTCAGAAACCCACAAGAGCACTCCTCCTGTGGTTTCCAGCAACTAGTTTTCAGAAACATAATGTATCTAACCTTGAAGGCAGATCATGGCCACTGTGTCTAGTAGCCAATCAGAAACGCTACCTTTGCAATCTTTATAATGCATATACCCTTATAATTCTTTCTTAAAAGTCTTCACTCATACCTCTTGCTATTTCTCTCAATTTAGACCAGGATTGTCCGAGTAAAGTACATAAGCTACCTGCCATGCCACACAAGTCATAGATGCTCTTGTGGACTTACAGAGAATGGGTTTTCATTTTGCTTGCAACAAAATCTTCCCTGTGCTAAACAGAATATAATGAAAGTACTGATGTCATTGCCCAGAAAACAGAATTTGTATGTGTTAAGCCAACTTCTTCTGCGATGTACTAAAAGCAACAACCCTATAACAAGCAGTCTCACACTAGATTGTGGGTTGTAGATATTCAGGAAGATTACCAAAGATCAGAAAGCAATGTTCCCTGGACCCTCACTGGAATCCTGTAACAACATGCCCTCAAAAGCTTTCTGACCTCAAACAACTTTCTCCTTGAGACACATCATTTCATTTCAGTTGAGGCAAACCTTGAATCTTGCATGGTTATCTGCCTTTTGTTAGTTTTAACATTTTCACCCCCAGAAGCATACCAGGCAAAATGTTATGCCCTCCAAATCCATTTCACGAATGCGTAGCCGTGATTTCATTCTATGTCCTCTATGAAAGAATTTATGAGGCATTGCATGCAAGGAGTGGGGGTGAACCCTGAAACCAGACATGGATTATTCATTTGTATTATTCACCTAATGGATTAAATGAAAAAGAAATTTAAATGGCATACATTCTCTCTCTCTCATTAAACCCTGTTTTTGCTTCATTTTAAAAACTTGTCTATCCCCTTTCAATTGAAATTCCTTTTTGTCTTCCCTCCAACCTCAATTATCACTTCTCAGTAATAATCCTCACCCAAGTGGCCTAGATCTTCTTTTACCCTTTTGTACTAACATCATATTCTTCATAATTTGATGCACAAACTCATTCTTTTACCCTCTAATCCCTATTTGTCAGGTTTTTTCCAGACAACCTGAACCCTTTAACCGCATAACCACTCCATCCTCCACAATCTTCCTTTCTTATATTTCTTTCCTTGGCTCTGCCAATATGAAGAATCCCTGTTTTATTTTTCATTAAATAAACCTGCCACTTTATTTTCCTTTGTCTGGGTAAACTGTCACCTCTAATCTCATTTTCCTTTCTCTAAGTACGGTATATCTAAGGGTTTCTATTTGATTAATTTGTCTTAAGGCCCTCGGCCTGCATAGCTCTTTCAGTGCAAATTATTAGTATGGTATCATTTAAAGTCCCCAATAACTCATGTTTTAGTCAGTAAAGAGAACTTTCTGACCCACAGATTTATTATGCATATACAGCACATGACAGCGGTATACTAATCTATTGCTAGAAGTCTACATTTTTCCTTAACAATGACATTTCATGAGAATCAAGTGCAATGCAATGTCCTCCTTTGCAAACAAAGGCTTTTCTGTGGCCAGCGTGTGCACAAACAAACCTGACCCTACAAAATTTCATCTTCTTTCAATATACCACAGATCCTTTAGATTTCAGGTGAAAAGTGACAATTTCTGCATTGCTACCTACCACTTGCTATAACACAAAATATAACTATTATAGCCACAGGCTACAAGAATCTGTAAATGTATTTCCTCTTCGATATACCCTGGAGACATTCCAACATGGTTGTTTTGTTTTCGTTGGGTTTTTTACTTTTTATTGGCTTAGGGACAGATTCTGCTGAGCTATGTTGTGGCAGCAGCATCTCTCTTTTCACAGAAGTCAAAAGGTGCCCATCTCTCTGCCTCTGCCAAAACACTTCCAACTGCCAGGCCTCAGCAAATAATTGTGTGAGCTTCAGCAGGTCGAATGAATCCCCAATACCCATGGGATGCTTCAAAAAGTAGCCAGATGGGATCCTTCCTCCTCCTAAAGGAAACAGGAGAAGGTATCCAGTTCCTCAGCACTACACACAAAATGCAAACTGCAGCATTTTACCTGTGCAGCGCAATAAGCCCGATTTGGCATTTAGGTTTCACATAACAAGGTCTGAAATGGCTAAACAACATAAGCCTGATTTTGTGGCTCGCTGCCAACTCATCTTTTAAGCAGAACTGTAACCCGAGGCTTTTCGGGTTGAATAGATATGCCTAATGTTTCCTTGTGGATGACTAGACTGGAGATTCTAGAATCAGGATGAGAAGGAGAATGAAAGTGAACATTTATCTCTTCCAGTGTCAGTGAAGTTGCATTTTCAAGACAACTTTATTGAAATCTAATTTGGTACTTCCTTCTCTGCTTTGCCCATTTTTTTAAAAAAAAAATCCCAAATGGCACAATGTAGCTGAGCATATTTATAGCTATTACTACAACAACAGAGTGCAGACTACATATGCATAGCATTATATATTATATTATATTATATTATATTATATTATATTATATTATATTATATCATATCATATCATATCATATTATATTATATTATTAATTATATATTATTATACTGCCCTTCATCCAAAGATCACAGGGCAGTTCTCTGAGAAATAAAAGTATTAAATCCAAATACATGATTTGAGAGCTCTTACCCATAATTTTTTAGTATGCATTATTGCTAGAAATGTGTTATTAAGTAGAGTTCGGTTGGTCTCCCAGATAAGCTCAGATAATTACACACTAATTTGCAAATTTTATATATGTTAATTAAAATCTATGAAAGATTTAATAGTTGAATGTCATATCTTTGTCAAGATAGGTACAATATTAAATAAAAGGTTACAAAGCACTGATAATAGCATTATTCTGTGATTCGGTTTAACAGCCCTATTGCCTATGTACACTGACATTTTAAGACAAGTTTGCCTTAAGCTGACAATTACTTGCATTCAGTAGAGGAGGATGGAACAATAAGTCGGATCCTCTTCAAAGAGGGTACGTGTTGCACTCAGACCACTGAACATCCCTACCTCCCAGTGTGGGCAGAGCTTAGCCCTGCTCCACTCTTGCTTGGCTTGGGGGGGTGTCTGCAAAACGCTTTTAAACCCTGTATGCCGTTTGCTGGACCTCTTTGCCTTCGTGCAGCGGATCACCCCACCCCCCTTTAGTTGGTGCGTTTGGCCTTGCTATGGACTTTGTTGGTTGCCTGTTTTGTAATGGGAGCATGGTAGGAATTTTTCCATTTAGCAATTTGGCAGGGCCATTTGGTTTTCGCCTACCGCTTAGCAAGCGTCACAACTTTGTAAGGTTAGGCGGTTAAGCATTGGATCAGTGTTGTGTGGGGAGGGGAGGTGCGGCCACCACCTGCCCCTCCAAGGTCAAGGGTATTCCATTAAAGAAATCCAGGGTTTGCCCTGGTTCTTGTCCGAATACCCGTGGTAGGCGCTAGGGCCATACCAGGACCCCACGGAGACACCGGGGATGAGCTTGAGTCGGTTGCCACTGGCCAGGCTCCCTCTGGCAGTGTTTCACCCTTTATCAGATTCCCCATGAACGCGAGTGTGAGTCTGATATAGTTTGGAGATTCCAGTGCCTAAGCCAATACCACTCACATTCTGTGTTTAATAAAGTTGTGGTCTCGAAGCGCAATACTATCTTACTACCCTTGAGAATGTTGCCACCATTCTATATTACTGTATGTAGCAGTGAACGGCACTATTTTTATTTTACATTATGGTTTATAATGTGATTTGTCGTTTAGTCGTTTAGTCATGCCTGACTCTTCGTGACCCCATGGACCAGAGCACGCCAGGCACTTCTGTTTTCCGCTGCCTCCCGCAGTTTGGTCAGACTCATGCTGGTAGCTTCAAGAACACTATCCAACCATCTCGTCCTCTGTCGTCCCCTTCTCCTTGTGCCCTCCAACTTTCCCAACATCAGGGTATTTTCCAGGGAGTCTTCTCTTCTCATGAGGTGGCCAAAGTATTGGAGCCTCAGCTTCAGGATCTGTCCTTCCAGTGAGCACTCAGGGCTGGTTTCCTTAAGAATGGAGAGGTTTGATCTTCTTGCAGTCCATGGGACTCTCAAGAGTCTCCTCCATAAGGACCCTAATAAAACCTGAGAAAATTTTGTAGCTTGGTGTAGCCCAACATATGACCATCTTTTTATATTCAGATCAGGTTAAATTGAAGAAAGTGTGCAAAATATTATGCATTGCACTTTATGCAATTCACCTACAAATAGATTCCCTTTTTTATTTCAGAATTTCTAGAAGGTGATTATGGTGAAGGAGCTTAGTTTCTACTCTACTATGGCCAGGAAAACCTTGCTTCACTTCCCACATCTCTAATTTCAATGTGGGTAACCCACTTGTGTTTAATGAATTTGATGTTTTCAAAAATGCATGTGTTAAATCTATGTTTATGCTTATCAGTTGTTTAACCTTTACTATAGGCAACTTTCCCTGAACAGCTTTTATTTGGCACATTCCAATAATCTAATAAATCAGGAGCCACATTTCAAACAGTTAAGCTTGCAGATATGCAGACATCCCAGCATAGAAAGGGATGAAAGGCAACAAATTTTCAAAAGAAATTGTGAACTCAAATCTGCAAAAGAAAGTTGGGATGGGGAGGTATTGTAGCTGATCAGTTTCATGCATTCTTTAAAAATAGAATTCAAATTCCCTGAAAAAGACATGATATTTGACTCTATTGTGAGACATGTGCTTGAGAATCTACCATCTCACACTAGCAACTCTGTGGATGAACTGGACATGCAGTTTCTTGAATAAGGGGTGGTAATTATTCATTCCACTCCATGGATTAGAAAGATATGAGGCTGACTTATCTGTCACAACATTAAAAGATTACTGCTTATACTATTCTTCTTAGCTTGGTTTCTTTCATTTTCTAAACTAAACTGTGTTCAACTGCAGACACTTGTTTCTGATAATATTGCTACTGCCAGTTTTAGGGACAGTGAAAAACTAAAGAAGGGAAAATTTACAACCAAATCAGTAGGGGTTCCCTTTACTACAATAGATAGTATGTGTTAGCTGAGTTTAGAATGAGTACAATATTTCCAGCTTTAACCATGAATAGAATGTTGTGAACATTCTATGAACCAATATAACCAAACTGGTTGCTTGTTTTCCTTTTTACCCTATCTAAATCATCTAAAAGACCACAAAGAGAAACTGGGCTATATCTGCAGTCATTTGAAGTTGCAAAATGAATTCAAAATGGAATAGGTACAAAGGAGAGCAACTAAGATGTTCACAGAAATGAAGCATCTATTTTGTGAGCAGAGATTAAGAGCTTGGCAAAAGAAGTTTAGGAAGCAATATAGCAGTACTCTACAAATATATCAGAGGGGAATCATGCCGAAGAGGAAGATATATTATTTAGATTTTTTTAGAGCTCTGGCTAGGAGCAGAAATGGTCATCAGTCAATTTAGGGTTGAGATTTAAGAGATATTAGACTACTATATACTCTCCTTGTAACAGATGAGGGAGCAAAATTCTCATTGCTGTGAAAATCAAGATGGTTAAATACATAAAGAATAATCCCATGGAATGAATGTATAGGAGAAATTCATAATTTTACCTGGAAGGGTAAAAAGTTGAGGATAAAATTAAATATGGTATTTATCCATAAAGAGAAAGGAGGTATTTCTTTTCCTAATGTAATAGCCTACCTTTTGGCAAACTGTTGTTGTGTACACCTGGCTATGCCTTAATGGGAATGTATGTTCATGCAACACCCATCAAATTGGGTGGGGGAATCCATCAATGAGCAACAGCTAAAAATATAGCCTGATGGATTCTCAGGTAAATAATGCATGTCCAGGGCAAAGTAAATACAGCAGAAAATGGTATGTGTATAACAACAAATCATAAAACAAGTCCCCAGTGCTGTATCATGTTGCTTCCCTTTCATCTCATGGAAACCATGCAACTCACTCTTAAATTAAGTTCACTGAATGGATTCTGTTAAGTTGTGGGTGAACATATCAGACGACACAGCGATTCTTCAAATAGCTCTTGTTTATTCACAGGCCAGAACAGAACTGAACTGAAGGGTTCAGTCAGCCTGCTTATATAGAGCTCCACTAGAACGTAACTGTAACAATTTTCTAAAACTATCCAATCACTGAATGTCACTTTCAATCCCTTATTTGCATAACTATCTACAGTATCCCCCTGCTGGCCCAGGGTGAGAACTTCAGTACATAACAGATTCCATTTCATGAGAACATAAGAATAGCCTGCTGGATGAGTCCCATGGCCAATCTAGTCCAGCATCCTGTTCTCACAATGGCCAACTAGGGAAACCAGCCTGTGGTAAACCAGGGAGTAGAGCATGAGCACAAAAGCACTCTCTCCTCTTGTGGCTTCTAGAAACTGGCATTTGGCAGCATCGCCGTCTCCAGCTGTGGATTTAGAGCACAGCCATCATGGCTGGTAGCAACTGATAGCCCTCTCCTTCATGAATTTGTCTAAACCTCTTTTAAAGCCATCCAGGTTGGTGGCCATCAGTGCCTCCTAGAAGAGGAAAAATAAGTTAGATGGCTGATTTTGGAAAGGGGCGTATTAAAAAGAAAAAATAATGCTTGCTGAGGAACACGTAGTTTTTCAGTTGATCAAGAAATTGGTGGCAAATGTAGCACAGTGTGCATGTAGACAGAGGATAACTAAAAAGGTCATTTTTGTGGTTTATAAAAGGAGCCATGTGGACAAGAATACTTCAGCGGTCCCATCCTTGCATGTGAAGTCCTGCATGACTGCATGAAATCAGCAATTACTAGTATTCACTGTGTGGTAGCCATACAAACGTTATCTAAAGAGTGAAATATTTTGAAAATATCACTATGGAAATTTCCCTGCTTCCAATGCAAGGGATATAGCAAGGGATATAGGAAATAAGTTGATTCATTATACAGAATTAGACTTGGAGAACTGTTAGATTTTTCTCTTTATAACTTTCAAAACAAATTCTCAGATGGATAAGGTAAACAAGAGAATATATTAGGATTTACATAGCAGGCTTCCTATGCAAGTGATCAAAGCAGTAAATAACACAAAGATATACAGCTAATGTAAACTGCTAATGTAAACTTGACCCAACAGGGACAATTTCTCTTCCTTCAAGAACATTATTTGGCTCGTTGAAAGCTTCTCTCCAAAGTAAGTTTGATAGTGTTCAAATCATAAGCATTCGCCTCTCAAATTATGAATCATTCATGACTGAATACTTTTCAGAAGCAAATTGAAATCTACACAAACCTGACAGCTGTTCCAATGGCAGTGATGAAATTTACTTGATTGGCAAAGTGTGACTATCAGATCTCTATACTCTGCTTTGTATTAGCAGCACTTGTGAGCAATATCTTTCAAAGTACGTTGGGTTAGCTGGAACTGTGAGCAGAAGAAAAACAACCGCCAGCGCTCTACTGCAAATATCTGCCTGACAAATACTGGATGACAAGTCCATCCATGGCTAGAATAAGTTCTAGAATAGTTGTTAGGGTTCTGCTTGTGTAAGAATTTGCACAAGCAAAAGTGTGTCTTTGAGTTTGTGCAATGCTCTGATGTAAAGGGTAAAACAGTCCTTTCGTGACTTGAATACTCCTTCCCCAGGTAGAAATGTATGTCTGGATCAACCCAGTGAGAAGCACTGTTGCCTTACTCACTTAAGTGTAAGAAGCTATAACTTAGCAGAGCACACCTGTTAGCATAGTGATGTTAGATCTAGTACCCAGGACTGCCAATAACCATACCCTCTCCTCATCAAAGAGGAAGCATGCAGAATGGCACTTAGATTTGGTCGGTTGATTAAGATGACTTCATCCCTGATAACTGGAAATGAAGAATATACTGGCAAGTTTTTACAAAGCCTATCTATTCCACAATATCTCATTGCTGCACAAATTGAATGCCCATGTGCTCAAAAAAAATTATTAGATTTCAAGGCAGCATGTTCATCAATAAGTTGAGAATGGATGTCACAGAAAGCTTCTCCTATACAGTAAAATATATACAACTATCCACAACTAAGAAGTATCCTGATAAATAGCCCAGTGTGGGATGCAGTCAGGGGATAGTGTATTGGTGTAAAGAGACTTCTGTTTACAAAATACACTAGATTCTTCAGTTCTGGATTCCTATCAAGCAGCTACTTTGCACGGACCAACTGATGTCAGTCACAGATATGTGTAAGTCCGTCATAAGTCCGCCATAAATATGCAAACATAAACTCATGCCAGCAATAGGTCTACTTAATCTGTAACATAACAAAGGCAAGTCCAACTCATGAAAATTCTGACTAATAATTATCTGATCATTATAAGTAGTGAATGAAAATAGTCAAAGCCAGGTATTAAAGCTCATTTTTTATTGACTGGATGTAAAGAAAATGAGTCTACTCATACCTCACCTCCATTCTTCTTCTCTGTGCTGCATCTAAGGTTAAGCTCAATAGACAGGGTTTAAAAAAGAAAGAAAGAAATCCACTATATAAGTTTCTTTTTAACAGCATTTAAAAATCCACCTTCTTGCTAATGTTTCATTCACCTGTCACTCTAAAAATAATTCACCATCTATTTTCAGGGTTTCTATGATCAACATCATGAAAAGTATTAATTTTAAAAGCATTTCAATGGCATTGACAAATGGTATCCAAATCAATCTACTACTGAAAGCAGTAATAAAGAACAGACCACAATACTGTTGTGAATAATTTTATTTTTATCAGCACCTACAGCCTATTATTTTCTATACTGAATTTACATTGTTCCTCTATAACTGTAGGCCTAGTAAAGTGGTGCTATCAAATTCAGCATGTCTGGATGCAATCAAAAGAATCTGAAATGTCAGAACATTTTAAATTAGATTGAATTAACATCAATGTCTTCCTAAAGGTGCCTTATACTTCCCCCTTTAGATAGTGTAATTTCAATCAGGCTGGCCTGAACTGCAGCATAGAAAAAGCAATAAAACTATTTATTTAAAAGTTTCTTAACTCCTGGGGTCTGGGTTCTGTGATAGAAGAAATGTGGGCTATAAACAGAAGATTTTATTTTATTTTTAAAATAATCGGAGCATAATTATTGCTTTGCCATGTGCTCAGGTTGTGTTTCATAATTTGGTTCCGGTGATCAAATTTTAGTAGGCCAAAATATAAACTAGCCTTGTGGGTGTCCATGCAGTCCCATTTCATACAACCCAAGAAATAATGGTTAATTGGTCAGGAAAAGCCAACTTCAAGGTAAGTCAACCGAATAAACCACCTTCAAACACACTTGGGTGTGTTCCAAAGCTGTTAAATCACAGTTTTATAATCTGGATAAAGAAGGAAACTATTGTTAATAGGAAACTTCCCTGTATGTTCACTTGCCTCTGTACATTAGGTTGTGGAGAGCATTCTTAAAAATCACTTTCATTTGTAGGATGGAAGAGTGATAGATGATTAGATAGAGAGACAGTTAGACGATAGATGGAAGAGGGGGGGGATATTTTCTGGTAGTTTTACTACATGTAACACAAATCTCATGTATACCCCTGGGAGAGAGATGCAGAATGGGTGCAGCTGTTAGGGCAAAACAGTGTAAAGTTACCCTGAATGGGACAAAGGTATACCAGTCTGATTGATAAGCAGTAATCGTGTCTTGAGCTACTATCTGAAAACAGCATGGGAAAAACACCCTTCCTAGTAGAACATACATCCCAGTTATTTTTCAGTTTAATCTGTTTCCATCCTGCCTTTTTTTTCTTGCACGTTTCTTTTATACTCAGAGGTTGGTGTATCTTGCCATATACACTGAATGTGAAAACCCTATATAAAGAACCCAAGAAGTCAGGCATTCAACACACAGAAATTTGATCAGTTTGTAGAACTGGATAACTTGTATATCTAACATTCACAACCCACTAACTTAAAGGCTGGAATAAGTCGATCAAAAAAGACAGGAAAACAGAAAAAAGGCACTGTAGTGTAACATTTTCTCAAAGAATCACAAATGCCAGCGGGATGGAGGAAAGGGAAAACTATAGTGGCAGCAAGGAAAGGATATGTTTACATGTTTTTGGATGCTCTTAATATTTGTGATAAGTTTTATTTTATTCTCAAATGTATTTTGCTACGATTTTGGTGTTTTTGTCTCTGGGTTCCGTTGGGAGGTAGAAATTTTGAACAATGATAGCATGGTAGAAATAGCAACAGGCACAAGCCTATACCAGGGAGTTTAAGACAGTAGGTACAGATCTGAAATATTAAACTCTTACCCCCAAAGGAGCCACATCTAAATGAAAACCTTTCCTACACCGTTCAAGTTTATAAGCGCTCATCTCATGACAAAGCTCCAGTCTATTCCCTTTCACTATTCTAAGGGAGAGTGCATGAGAGAGAGAGAGAGATTACTTCTACGTACTGTATATCCTTTAAATAGCAGTTACACCTGCCTCTGAATGCCAGTTATTGAGGAACATGAGCAGAAGAGGGCTGCTGTGATAATGTCTTGCCTGTTGGAATTCCATGGGCATATGGAGACTCCAATACTTTGGCCACCTCATGAGAAAAGAAGACTCCCTGGAAAAGACCCTGATGTTGGGAAAGATAGAGGGCACAAGGAAACGGGGACGACAGAGGATGAGATGGTTGGATAGTGTTCTTGAAGCTTCCAGCATGAGTTTGACCAAACTGCAGGAGGCAGTGGAAGACAGGAGTGCCTGGCATGCTCTGGTCCATGGGGTCACAAAGAGTCGGACACGACTAAACAACAACAATGGTTGGTGGGAACAGAATGCAGACAGTAGGCCTTTGGCCTGATCCAGCAAGACTCAACTCATGTTCTTAAAATGCACTACCATCTCTTAACGGCATTCTGCTACTCCTTCAAACAATTTTCTCACACTCATTCAGAAAAGAGAATTATTCTTATAACCTTTGCTTCCAAAGAGTTAAGCAGAATAATTAAAATAATTATATCGTAATTGAAACCTGCAGTGTGGTTATTGGCAGCTCAGCACCAGAGATTTTTCTTTTAATCTACACCTCACATCTCTCAGTAATGAATAGTAGCATAATTAAATACTTCAGCAATGATAATAAGAAGGGACTGCTGAAGTCCAGTAATGTTATGCATTGTTGACACTGTATCATAAACAGGAGGAAAAAGAGAATAATTTGATTACAGTGCATTCATGACTAGAATTCATGTTCTTGAACTTACCTCCAATTAACTTTTGCATGAAAAACTGACTGGGTTGCCAATGTTTTGTTTCAACATCAGTGGAGCGGGGGAGGGGGAGGGAAACATGGCACAAATGCGATGTGATTGAAACTACTATAATAGGAGTTAATCAAAAGCATCCAGAGACAGAAGATAATGTGTGTGTACATCTCAGTCCCTTCTCCTTGCAGATTTGATGAGCAGGGGAAATTGAATAAAGTTACTCAAGTTATGGTTCCTTCTCTTTTACTGATGAATTCTGCCCAGTGTTCAATATTATTATCATTAACAAATGATACTATTTAGTATCTGCATGTATATCAACCATGTCCAAATATAAGATCATTATTTCCTGCTACATTTGTGTGTGTTTTTAACCAGGGGCTGATGCCCCTGCTTGCTCCATTCACCAACCCTCTTCCTTTACACCTGAGCAACTCCTCCTCACTTTACACCTTGATGTCCCTGTGCCTATTCCTTCACCTCCCCCCCCCCCTTCTCACTACTTGCCCCAAGCCCTTTACCTCCTCCTCACAGCCCACCCTTTTAATGGAGAGTGGGAGGCGCGTTAGCCAAATTGCTTTCTGAAGCATCTCCCCTCTGCTTTAAACACCTTCCCCAGATAAGGACCCATGGGGCAACAGGACGCTTCCTGGAGTAATGGGCTGCACCAGAGGAGATTCAGAGAAGAGGCGCTCATTAGTTCAAGGCTCAGTCATGATAGCTCTGGGTAATATGTAGAGTATGCATTATGGAACTACTACTGGTCTGTGTTTTCTGTAGGTCTACTTTAAATTTCATCCTAATTTCTCCTTTTTCTTCTTGTTACCTAAAACTAATGTGTATATACATATGCCCTTCACTTTTTTTTCTCTGTCTTCATGTACTTTATGTAATGTAGACTAGTGCCTATGAAAATTCATGCCACAAAAAACCCCAGTTAACTCTAAGGTAATACAGTATAGGGTTCCTGTTACCCACTGAGTCAGATCTCCCATTAGGCAGAGTGAGGTGGCTGCCTGAGGCATCTAATTTTGAGTTTAATGAAAGTCAAGCAGTGAGTATACAATTTTATTTATTATTATTGTAGGGAGAGAAGGCGGGTATCAGGGGAGGGTTAGTACCTCTGGTTGGAGACACGTCATGCTCCTTCTGGGGTAATTTGTCCACCTTTGGTTCCCACCCTGCACTCAGCTCTCACCTGTAGCTTTTAGAAGCTGTCAGCATGTGACAGCAGCCACACCCTGGGAGCCAGCTTTGATTGGTCGGCTAAACTATGGGTCTCCAACTATGGGTAGCCAATGGGTCTCAAACCCTTGCTGAATTAGGGACTTCCCCTGCATGCGAAAACAGGCTCTGGCAGATTGATCAGAGACCAATAGTGGGTCCAGCCAGTGCTATTTTTCTAGAAAAGGAGGTGTCGGAACTCACCATGAACACCCCCCCTTGTCCTCTTATAATGTCAACTGCACCCACTTGAGAAAGGCCAGAACTGAGTTCCAGCTGAAAAAAGCCCTGGATCCAGTGGTCATGAAGATAGTTACTACATGTGTGGGGCAGGGAAGTGAGGGGCAGATTGGGCGTGTTAACCTAAGACGGTAGCCAGTCTAGGAGAAGGAAAACTCTGATCCTAAACTTCTGCTTCCTTGCAGCTATACTCATTCATGAGAAAGGCTTCAAGAGTAAACCCTGAGGAAAAGTACGTATCTGTTGCCTTTGGGAGAAGAAAAGGCTGAGGAGTAAACCCTACACTAAGACGTTTGGATGGCGTCTTGAACACCTCTTTCCATCAACTCTTGCAGTCAAGCTGGTGCCAGATGTATTGCTTTCCTTTCCTTTGGTCCATATCTGTGAGGCCAAGAGACAGGGTCTTGTCTGGGCAGCCCAGGACCTCCACACACACTGCCCAGGTTTGCATCCCAAAGAGGTAACTTTGGTGATGCTAACACAGCAAAAACAACGTGGGGCGCAGCAATTACAAGTTACATGTCTCTGCAGCTATAGCAGGCACTGTGATTCTACAACGGTTTGAATTCACCCCTGGAGGCACACTCCACTGTCTCTCAAAACAGACAGATGCCAAAAAGGGAGAGATGCTTGTGGGATATTTTGCCTCAGGTGCCAAAGTAACTCTACCAGCAGGGGGCAGGGGGCTGTTCCATCTCAGGCAGAACTATTTGCATCTCAGGCAGCTAAAGGCCCACCTTTGTTCCAAGTTATTTTAAACACACACACAGAGAGAGAAATTAATATCTGCATTCCCATCTAGTCTTCAATCATACCTTCTCCAGGATTTCATTTTTATAAAAAACTTACAGAACAAAAAGGGAATAGTGTGAGCTTACAAAACTGTTTACAAAATTAATTTTTTAAATCACATAACAAGGCAAAGCAAAGGAAGTCAAGGCACAAAGTAGATTTTCAATGCATAAAGCTTTGTAGAAAAGATCTTTGATGAACAGGTGACAGGGGAAAGCGATCATCTTACTGGAGTGCCATTCAAGCACAGATTTTAGATCATCACTGCCCCCCCCCCCCGGTTTTTATGTCTAGCCTATTTATAAGTTGAAAATCCATTAAATATACTAGGCATGTTGCGTGGGCTGCACTTTAATTTTTGACATCTATGTATTATTAATGTAATCATCTGAACTATGCACATTCAGAGGACATGGAAAATTAAGAAAGATACAGCAATCAGAAATTAAATAAGGAGAGCACGTATTAAAGAGAATAATAAGTTAATTTTATTAAATAAATGAGGTGAATATAACTTCTGAACTAAATGATAATAATTTCATTCACAAAGAAGATCCTTTAGAAATAATATTTCTCTAAAAGCCATTGAAGCATAGGCTGAGTACATAACCCTAATTACAGCCCATTCTTTCCAGAAATTTTTATGGCTTGTCCTTCTTTTTGTTGGATTTTCATTATAAAAAGAAGAAAATGCACATCTCCCTCACCCGTCCCCCATCTTGTCCCCAGTCCTCTCCTTCATCACACTTTTTTTTTCTTAGCCCTGTAATAAAGCTTTTCTTCATAATTTGTGTTCATTAGAAAGGTAATTATATTTTCAGAAGCCAAGGTGCCAATAAGATAACCTTAACATGTTTATTACAAAAGCAAGAGTACAGACGTGATTTTTAAAAAAGTAGAAAATGGGGTAAAATACACCGCCACTAAGCCAGCCTGGCACTGGGTACAGCAAAGGGCCTACTTTCGGTGGCACAAGTTGAGGGTGGAGAAATGACAGTAGCTGCCTGGCCACTTCCACTGAGAACCCACCCTAGTCAATCTCTCTGAACACATTACAAAGGCTGTTGTCACCAATGACCCATCTTGAGATACGTCCCAAGCCATTACTGTGGCAAGATGTCTTCTGGCTCACAGTTGCTTGGAGTGGTATATGTGGACCCCCACACTTATAGAGCATCTCCCCCCCCCTTTCTGTTAATTCCAATGGGAAGCATAGTTCATTGTCTGCTCCAGAGCTGGCATAGTGTATTGCCATTTGGGTAAATGACCATGGACCAAAGGGGTTTAGGGTGCATCATTTCTGAACCCACCACTGGCAGTGTACCCATGACAGTTGGTGGCATTTGCCACTGCCATGGTGAGATCACTAATGGCAAACCTCTTCTCTGCCATGGGAAAAGAAGTCATCGGCATCTAACAGCAGCACTCCCTGGGAACTTACAACTGCCCGCTGTGTGCTTGTGTGCATTTTCTATTACTATTTAGCCCCTTAATGGGAGTTACAATCCTTATGTGGACCGACTCTTCTCCCAGTAGTATCTGTTTAATGCGTGCAACAATCCCATCATATGTCTTGTGTCTAATTATCTTGTTTAAAATCCCCATAGTCTCATATTATAATTGTGTTACACTGATGTTTTTTCTTTTCATTCATTTTTCATCATTTGGATTCCATAATCAGAAATACTACCAGTTCCGCTTTCTGTTAATTCACTTCAATCCAATATGCCAGGACTCTGCCATTATATAAAGCTGTTATTGCATTATTGAAAGAGATGATAGGAAAGCAACTCCTATCCCACTCCACCCCTGCCGGCACACTCTAAGTGGCATCAGCAAGTATGTGTTGGGTTTATAACCCAGTCCTGCCATCACGATCTCTGGGTGTTACTCCAGTTAGTTTTTTCATCAGGAGGGAGAAACTGGCCATATGTCTTTTGGATAGCCAAGGCTACTGCAAGCTTAACTACATTCTTGCCAATGTTGTGGCTGCTTTGAAAGAAGACTGGTTACAGGAAGCAGCCAAGTCTAAAACCACTTTGAGGGGTTCTCCCCCCCAATCAAGTGTTGTATAAATCTTATAAAACAAAACAAAACAAAACAAGAGCAAGGATGAGCGGAGGTTGAAAGACAGGTACCAGTGGCAGTTTTGTGGATGAAAAGAGAATATTGGGGGGCCAGGCTATAAAGAAAGGAACAAGAAAGATCAAACCTTTCTCCACCTCAGCCGTTTTCCCTCAAACCCTACATCTAGGTGCTTCTCTCCCAGGAGAGAAGTTTAGTCTGGATACCTAACCAGTTAAATATGGCTAGCACAGCCTTCCCCCAACCAGGTCCCTTCACATCAGGTCTAACACATCTAGAGGACACCTGGCTGGGAAAGGCTGGGATCAAGGAAGGTAGGTGGTTGGAGGAAGACCAGCAGGACAGGGGAAATATTCAGCATTCCCACATACATGTCCCTGCTGCAAAGCATCTGTATAGGAATTTCCCCCAAGCGTTCATTCTGTACAGGAATATGGTACAATTAACTTTCTAGAATACAAGCCATTCTGGAATACAAGCCTTAGAGTTGTCATGCTTAGTTTGCTGCCCAGTACATATTATTCTCTGTGCCATTTCACCAGTTCCTCAAAATGCGTTACTCAGTTTGCCAGAATGGTTCATGCTTTCATTAGTTTAGCCCCCAGTAAATAAAACAAAGCTACTACTTCATTACAGCACTGGCTTTTATCTCACAATTATTTTGGATCCCTGAGTATTTTAAGCTTCTCCTCAGCATTTGACATTTAAGGTCCTATCAAATTAATGCTTTCAGCTATCTATATTCACTCATTATTTCAGTCATGCACATTGGCCAGAGGCTTGTCCCATTTAAAATCTCTTTCACATTTGCTTACACAAGCTATTTTATTATTCAGACATTTGGTCCTTTTTATGTTTTCTCTCATTAACACGGAATTTCACAAGTCCTTGGTGAATAATTAGCTGTAGTAGGATCCTTAACTCTCACATATACATTTTTAATTTAGTAAGATGATCACCAAATTACTTCTGTACCATGAAGAATGGCATACAACTTCTGTGCAAAACTACCAAATTAAAATAGAAAACATCACATTTTTTAGGTTAATCACACAAATCCAGATAAGGGAATTTGCACTGGATCAAGGGATAAAACCAAGGAATAAAAGCCATTAGACTTGAGGCAGACATAAACTGTTTTACAGTACTACTCAAGTATTGGTGTGTTTCAATAATATACATGTATGCGTTTGTTTAAAAGATAGCTTATAATTTTTTTTATAAAAAAATAAGTATTTATTTACTAGTTTCCTGTTGGTTTCTGCTACGAATTCTGATCAACTCCACACCTGCTAAGGGTTTAGTAAAACTGCAACATGTTCACTAAGGCTGCATAAAAACCATAACATGACTTACCCCAAAGAATCCTTGGAACTGTAGATTTACCCATCACAGCTACAATGTCCAGCACCCAAAACAAACTACATTCCCCAAGATTCTTTGGGGGGAGACGTGTACTTTAAACATGTGGTTTGCACGCAGCCCAAAAGCCCCATCTTTTAAATCTTAAAGCATGCCATTCTTGTCCCCAAGTATAAAACACCTGATGAAACACAATTCTTAAGATTTTTTCTCAAGAACTAATCTACTGCCATGAGTTTGGTGATGGGGAGCAAGTAGACTGTATGTGAGACCCTTCTAACTTCTGGATCCAGTAAGTGTTAAAATATAACCCAGGCTAGCTTCCTGTGTTTAGGTAATAGCCTGAGTGATAGACCATTAAGGGAAACAAAGGGAAGAGTAGGGCACCTACAGGTGTGTGATGGCATCTGTGCAGATTTGGTCTTGCACATCTGTAGAAAATTCATTCATCTGGTTGTTGAATTCTTTTCAGTATTCTTCAGACTAGTCTGAAGTAGGGGCTTGCCAAATGCAACCAGAGAGTCACATCTCTCTCTTTCATAAGTAATTCTTATGAAAAAGCTGAACTATAGACCCCTCTTATGTCATCAGAGGCTGTGGGTGGTGATTCATAGCTGAGTCTATGCAAGAAACAATATTGATACTCTCAGCATGAGACATACGGCAACACTATAGGTAAAAATTTAGTTTGTGACATGAGATGTGTGACTACATTAAGGAAAAAAGAAAAATTGCATGGAGAAGATCAAGTCTATAGGGAGATCATGTCAGAGAATGGTAATAATGTTACCAATAAAAACCACGAAAACTTTGCAACACAATAGTCACACTGACTATGACATATAGGGTGGAAAGTAGTTTGACAAAGATTTGCTGCCAAAGAAAATACAGCCAATACTCAAAATTCTGTTGAACAATGGGTGTGTAAAATCTCTCTTACACCCATATACCAAATGAATATGACAGCACAGAAATGTTATGGATGTGATACAAGTCATCTATAATGTCAAGCACAGATGGACCATCAACATGGCCATCCATCAAGAAACCAGATGGACTTCTCATCGTACAGACTGAGATCAAAGACCAAAACAACTTTTGTGGCAGGTCTGATTTCTGGACCAATGCAATGATGAAACGCATCGATCAGTGTTAGAACAATAGACTTGTGATGGAATGGGAAAGTGTGCCATCAACTCTGAACTCATGGAAGAACAGAAACTGGTTGTGGGTGATGTGGTACAATCAGCAGGAGTCTATAAATAATTATTCTCTCTGCAGGACTGAAAGGATGCTGGTTGTTTGATAATGAACTTCTTCAATTGTACATCTAAAGATTTACACAAAATATTCCAGAACTCACAAAGGGAGGAGGATATTCAGAAACCCAACATAACAGACATGATACAAGCAGTGGTTTGGCAGCATCAAAACAACATGGTGAGTTCTTTCCACACAAACCAAATAATAGGGAATAGGACAGAAATACAGCTCTTTACAGGTTCTGCACCCTACCCATTTTTCTCACTTTTACCAGCACAGCTTTTTGTAAAGAGCAGGGAGGGGGGGTACCCAGTCCTAGCAACCACATTTTCTACGTTGTTGTATCCATCCCTGTCATCTATGAGTTTTTATTGCACTTCTGGAAGAGAAAATATAACAATTCCCCTTTAACAAAGCATCTCTTTTCTTGCCCAAGTGCTATGTAATCTTGTCCTTTTTTTGCTATAGAGTATAAAAGAGCTTCACCCTTGTTCCTTTCATGAAAAGGAACCATTGTCTATGATACATACACATGAGAGATAATGGACAATTTAATCGAGGATATGCTGTGAATGGGGAACAGATACTGAGAAACAACTATCTCCAACAGCAACATTCTGCCCTGTTGCATCAGAGATACCCTAAGAAAGCCAGCCCTCCATTTGCCAATGCTACTATCATTGCAACATAGGAAATGTCACCAAAAGGCAACAGGGCCAAAATCAGCTCTCAGTTTGTACATCAGATTATTGTGAACTGTCACTACAGAACTATTATTAAAAAACAGAATTATATCTCTTTTGTGGCACTTGTGCAGTTTTGATTCTCCTTCTACTGCCATGCTCAAGGGGGCAAAGTTGGGATAGAAATCAAACGGCCAGCCGTCTTATAATATAAGCTGCAAATGATCCCCATAAACTGTTAGATACAAGTAGTTCCCATTCTAATTCCATCAATATATACAATATTCTATCACTTGTAATTTGGAAAATAAAAAAATTCCTTCCAGTAGCACCTTAAAGACCAACTAAGTTAGTTCTTGGTATGAGCTTTCGTGTGCATGCACACTTCTTCAGATACCTGAAGAAGTGTGCATGCACACGAAAGCTCATACCAAGAACTAACTTAGTTGGTCTTTAAGGTGCTACTGGAAGGAATTTTTTTATTTTGACTATGGCAGACCAACACGGCTACCTATCTACTATTGTAATTTGGAAGATACCTCTGGAATTCAAAGGCAAGAACTAGTAAGGTAAGTACAACAGATGCCAGGCTTCTAAAAATATGCACCATATATTAATTAATAAACCATCAAATGGAAAAAGTTCTTTGTAATATTTGAGCACAACATGGTCTACTTGTACACTGGAAACTGGAAAACACTTCAGCCCAATTCAGTTGTTTCCCCCTCAAGTAATTCTCATCATGTGAGGAGAGAGAATGGGAGCCTCTTTAGTGAAACTCCTCCCAGGTAGTCTTCTCTACTGATGTATGCTCTCTGCAAAATTGAAAGCCCTGGTAATTCAAATTCTAGATTGCATGGGAAGCCAACATGAGTATCATGAACTTGTTGCATAGGATGCTACTGGATTGGGCTATCAGGAAAGCCACGAAAAAGGTGGAGGTAGCAATTGCCCCTCCTGCTCTGCTGTGCATGTAATTGAGAACATGACTTAATATGGCTTAACAGGAATCACAGAGGATAAGCTTTTTATTGTTTTCATTCCTAGTTAAGTACAGATGGATCAGTTTAAACAGCTGGACTAACCAATCGGCAAGCTAAGCATATGCTTAGGGCACCAGCAAACACATAGAAAGATGTTTGGGGGGGGCACAGATTAGGAAAAGCATCCTGGGGGAAATCAGGATTTTTGTTAGACTTTCTTCACTATACACGCTTCCTTGATTTCTCTGTTCTCTTTTTATTGCAAGCAACTCCCCACTTGTGTGGGGATTCTGTTCCTGGTGGCTAGCCCCCTTGTGGTGTCAAAAATGTGTGTGGGTGTGCATGGACATGCACGTTTGATTTGCCTGTACTTAACCCCACCTAAGACAGGAGATGTCTTGTTAATATAGCATCTGTTTTCCTTGCATGATTTTGATCTATCATGTGTTGCACACAACACACACGTATGTACATTTCAGCATACATGTAAATTTTGTGTTATTTCGGGGGGGTATTTTAAGGTTTAGTACTGTTTTTATTCTGAAATATATATACAGGACACCATAATATTTTAAGTGTTTAGGGCCCATAAAGGTCTTAATCTGGTTCTGAATGCAAATTTCAAAAAAGAAATAGTTATTGGATTTTATTTTTTTAAAAGGCATAATTTACAGTCCCAAGGAAACAAGGACATGCAGACCCCATTAAAATATCAAAACTTAATAGCATGGATATTTAATACAAAACATCACACAAAGAAAAAGGAAGGTAGATCTTATGGTATTTAGAGAAGTACTTTTGAGCATCTTGGGCTTTTGTTACTGCAATTCCAATGCACACTTCTACTTTACTTCATCATTCTATGCTAATTCTATACAGGATTTAAATAAGATATCATTCCTAAGCTATTATGCTCTGACATTGAGAATGTTCTCATTTTAGACATATTCAAGCATACCCAAAAATTCAAGCAATTTTTCTTGAACTAGTACCAGGCTGTAGCTGAACAGAATGCAAAGATGAATGCTAAGCTTGTGATCAGACCAATCAGATGAAACCATAAATAAAGAACTGCTTTAACATCCTCTTGGTATGAGCTACATATATCAAAGTCAAGCAGCATGCTGTAACAATGCTCAAGATGTTGGATTCCGATAACCTCTAAAGTCAATCTGAATGCCAGTATTTACTGTCACTGCAGTTAACTTTACAGCCAGGCATACCAATCATTATATTTATATGCACATGTGCGCACACATACATACACACAAAGAGAGATAGAGAGAGTCAGTTAATGAAGACAAGCTCCAACATCCATAATGAGACCAGACCTGTCTGTTCCATATGCAATTTATATGTTCTGCGCTAGCTCAACAAGGTTGATGGCAATCTATAGGAATGTAATAAACTGCCTTTTCGGGGGACAACCCTAATACTAAAGTAAACAATTAATTGTTTAACCAATTTTGTTTTAATTTGAAAAACCTCAGCATCAGTGATGATGTACAAATTAAATACAGTTGGTACCTCGGGTTACATACGCTTCAGGTTACAGACTCTGCTAACCCAGAAATAGCACCTCAGGTTAAGAACTTTGCTTCAGGATGAGAACAGAAATCATGCTCCGGCGGCACAGTGGAAGCGGGATGCCCCATTAGCTAAAGCGGTGCTTCAGGTTAAGAACAGTTTCAGTTTAAGAATGGACCTCCGGAACGAATTAAGTACTTAACCCGAGGTACCACTGTAATGGTTCCAAGAATGACAAAAAGCTATGAAAAAAAGAATTAAAATATCCAGAGGAAACCTCATGGCTTACATACATCATTGTAAATGGCTTTTACAAAGCAGAAAGCAACAACAACAAAATAGCAATCATTCTGTGCTTAATATGTCTTCTGGCATAAAGGTGTGAGTGCATTTCTGAATACCATAAAATATGTGAATGTAACATTATTATAAAACAGGTGAAAGCCCATCTTGATAGAATGACTAGTGCTGGGCTGAAAATGCTCCCCAGCACCTTCCTAGACCTATCAATTTCTCATGAAAGAGGGGGATGTTTCTGGATACACTTCCAGGAGAAGACACTGAATTCTAGTAATTTGGTGGGTGCTGATGGCTTATCATTAAAGAAACTCATAGGTATCTTGCCTTCCCAATTTATTTCTAGCTTCCATTTTACTGGTAAGTAAATCAAGAAAGATTTTACTTTCTTGGGCTCCATGATCACTGCAGATGGTGACAGCAGCCACGAAATTAAAAGACACCTGCTTCTTGGGAGAAAAGCAATGACAAACCTAGACAGCATCTTAAAAAGTAGAGACATCGCTTTGCCAACAAAGGTCCGTATAGTAAAAGCTATGGTTTTCCCAGTAGTGATGTATGGAAGTGAAAGCTGGACCATAAAGAAGGCTGATCACCGAAGAATTGATGCTTTTGAATTATGGTGCTGGAGGAGACTCTTGAGAGTCCCATGGACTGCAAGAAGATCAAACCTATCCATTCTTAAGGAAATCAGCCCTGAGTGCTCACTGGAAGGACAGATCCTGAAGCTGAGTCTCCAATACTTTGGCCACCTCATGAGAAGAGAAGACTCCCTGGAAAAGACCCTGATTCTGGCAAAGATGAAGGGCACAAGGAGAAGGGGATGACAGAGGATGAGTTGGTTGGATAGTGTTCTCGAAGTTACCAGCATGAGTTTGACCAAACTGCGGGAGGCAGTGGAAGACAGAAGTGCCTGGTGTGCTCTGGTCCATGGGGTCACGAAGAGTCGGACATGACTAAACGACTTAAAAACAACAACAAATATTGTTGCCTAGTCTCTACTCAATGTCTATAGTCTCTACTCCCTTTCCTGTACACATCTCCCAGATTTAATCCCAGCCTAGTTCGCTTCCCATGATTCCTATATATCCCCTGTTTGGGCTTTTAAATTGGCAACTTTGAGTCAATTCAGGTTTAAGATAATGGGGGATAAAGTACATGATAAAGTACAAAGGTTAGTCTGTGGGTGTTTAGGTAATAAAGGTAAAGGGACCCCTGACCATTAGGTCCAGTCGTGACCGACTCTGGGGTTGCGGCGCTCATCTCGCTTTATTGGCCAAGGGAGCCAGCGTACAGCTTCCAGGTCATGTGGCCAGCATGACTAAGCCGCTTCTGGCGAACCAGAGCAGCGCATGGAAACACCGTTTATCTTCCCGCTGGAGTGGTACCTACGGTATTTATCTACTTGCACTTTGACATGCTTTTGAACTGCTAGGTTGGCAGGAGCAGGGACTGAGCAACGGGAGCTCACCCCGTCGTGGGGATTTGAAACGCCGACCTTCTGATCGGCAAGTCCTAGGCTCTGTAGTTTAACCCACAGCGCCACCCGCATCCCTCTGTGGGTGTTTACCATTCTCTAAGTGTTATAACCCTTTGATAATATATTCACCACCAAAGAAAGATGCCCGTGGTACTGACTTTTTGCAAGACAGAAGGGGTTCTCAGGTAAACACTGAAGTGATAACTGGGTTGGGCACCTGGATATAAACTGTACAGCCTCTCCCAACTTCAAGTGAAAGAACCTATTAGGCATAAGAGAAGCAAGCTTAATTCTTCTACTCATTCTAAAGGTTACATTAACCTTTTTTTTAAAAAAAACCAAGGTAACAGACATTTGGGTGTAAAGGGGAAAGGAAAACCTAGTTCAGAGAAACAGTGTATTTCGTGATCCCTTTAAAGTTTTTAAAATGTTTTTTTCTTGAAGCAGGCAGTTTGCTACCTAGATTAAATGTCATTTAAAGTTCATTTGTGAATAAGAATTCCATCTCTCAATTCTAGTTTACCACATGGAGGTGGCAGTCAAATTCTATCTGCTTACAAAGTCGAAGCTTGCAATCTTATGCACACTTACCAAGAAATAAGTCTCATTTAATTCAAATGGGGTTTACTTATGTGTAGAGGGTTGCACTATTAAGGGTGCAATACTGTGCAAGCAAAGTACAATACTGAAGCCTGAAGTATGCTTCCATGAAAGCAAGTCCCACTAAAGTCAGCAAGGCTTACTTTATTCGGGATTTGAAGGGCAGTACTATAGTATTTTATACTATAGATATATTTAATATTCCCAAAAGGTATTTAAAAAAGGGAAAGTCTCGGCTGTTATAATTTACCACGTCCATTGTGTGAAGCAAAGAGAGGAGTTTCCACAGTTTAGATGCTTCATTGATACTTGTTGGAAACAAGTAAATGGGAATACTGATTATAGATATAAATCTGCTTTGGCATAGGCACTGGATTTGTATCCTCAACCACCCAATCCAATTTTGGGCTGATAACTCCATCGGGGTCAATCCTGGCGTTAAAGTTTCCCCTATTATGCAAATCAAATAGGGTGATCCTGCCATTTGAAGTATTTTACAGTCCGTGAGCCCCCGTCTGGACTTTTGGACAGAACCCTACCTTTGGACCCCTTTACTGGGGTACCCTGAATTTTTGTTATGGATCCAGGGGTGAGGCACCAGCTCCCTGTTGCTTTGGACTAAGGATCCAACCAAATTCCTCCCACACACACATCCATATGGCAGCCCTATGCCAAGCCACCACCACCTGCAGATGGTAAGCAGTTTCTCTGTAATTGATTATTATGAATATTTGATTCAGAACAAGAGGTAGTACTCAAAAGGAGCCATGAAAGGTTTTCCATTTGTGCACCAGGTGTTGTGAATTCCTTACTCCCACTTCCTATAGCCACTCATGCCACTTCTGAAGAAATAACTAGTGCGAGACACTGGAGTCAGAATGGGAAAGCTGACCATTCATCTCTGGAATACTTGAAACTTGGCCAGAATAAACATAGGGTGTATTTCCTATTAAAACATGCCCATTGAAACCAAAGCCTACTGATTCAAAACTTCAGTGCAAGTTGCAACACAGACTGTAATTTAAAAACCACCACCAAACTAAGAAATAGTCTCTTCCCCAGGGTAAACAAAACATACTCTCTATCTCCACCATTCCATTCCACTACTGGACTGGATGTCTACTACTAAAGACAGAGAGTGTTACATCAGCTTGCTTTTAACCACCATTTACATCACTAAGAAATATCAAATGCAGTTCCATCACAAATAAAAGCAAACTGATATCCATCTGTCTGTGCAGTATGAGGTCAACAGTAAGTTCCATTAATTTAACTGGAATTTGCTTCCACATATGCATGTTTCATCTGATAGCTTAATTGTTCAGCTAAACAATTAACACAAGTTTATGCAATATACCTTCCATTAACTGCTCCAGTGTAATACTTCACATACAAGCAAGAATTTGATTCAAAAGCCCTGTTTTTCTTGTTCATGTTATCCAAATTGCTTATTTCCCCATAATGAAAATAGGATGGTATATGCAAGTGTTGATTATTGTTAAATTCCTTTATCTAAAATAGAAAAGGCATACCTACAGTACTTCTCTTTCATTTCCAGTTAAGAGGGAGGAATCATCTACTCACATCCAATTATAGTACCAAGTTATCAATTAACTGTCAAGTTAAAGAACCTTCAGAAGCAACCTCTAAACCTACACAAATTTCTCCCTAAGCAGAGTCAAGTCATGTTGCACATTGTTTTAAAGTTCAGATTTTTAAAAGCCCAGTGCTCTTCAAGTCTCCCACACCCGCTAGTGATCAATGAAAAGACATATTGATTTTAAGATTCTTACCACAGAAGGATGCAAGACACAAGAGAATTTCATTTGAAGAGTTACTGACGTCATCTAGGTCACAGAATGTCAGTATCTATTATTTCTCAAATAGAGAAGCATGTAGCAGTAAACACATTACTGTAACTTCCAGAAACAGCATCTTGACAGCTATTATTATTAAGATGCAACTACACCGTGAACCATGCTGGCAAACAGGTACTGAATATTTGATAGTGTTACGTGCTTGCCAGACTCCTCAATTCCTAGATCCCATAAGTGATAGAATTTAATCAAGGCTCGGGGTGTTAAACTGGGTGTCAGACACTGAGTCCCTGGACCCAGCAGGTGGTAAAAGCTAAATAAGCCAGGCTAGCTTCTATGTGCAAGTACCTGGGTGATTGGTCATCTAGAGAACAAAGGAAAGGTAATGGGTCATTAAGGAAGCAAATATGAACCCTGAGCACCTGGAATGCTGTCGGGCATTTTGAGGGGCTGTGGGGTTGCTGAGCGGCATGTACAGCCCTCAAAACACCAGCTAAGCAAGTTTTGGTGATGTTCCCCAACAGCTTTTGGTTGGTCTCCTAAAAGAAAAGCTCCACAACTTTGAGCAATCTTTTTAAAAAAGCTCCACCCCAGGCGGTGGCAAGAGTTGCTATGCCACTGGCTCGGAGACTGGGATGACGTGGTACAATACAGAACCTGGTCTAGTTTTAAGGCTATTCTGTAACATTTATCCAATGTAACCATAGGTTAACAGAGACCTGTTTTCACTGGAGAAAACTTTATCATTCTTTACTTTCCATAGTGGGATTTTTGGTGTTGTCGCTCAGAAAGCCATTAGCCCTAGGGTGTGGTTGTTTGTTTGTGATTGGCTGTGGTGAACTTTGTTTACATGTGTGAGTGGGTGTTTTTGAATCAGGTTAGCCAGATTGATTCGTATGCCGTTGGCAGGTTCTTGTCGTTGTCTTGTTGGGCTGTGTGTGTGATAAAGGGGAGCCATACACAGTGAAGACATCTTCTTCTATTTGTCCCCGTGTCAGTTTCAGTTTATTGGTTAGTTTTTCTAATAAGGCTGTTTCCCATACTATTTGATACCATTGGTCCATGCTTGCTTACTCCTGACAAGTCTCTCCAATGTCCTGGCTATGACCTCTCTAACCACCAAAGAAATATAAGCGAATAGTAAAGAGAACCTGCACAAGCCATGCTGCCACAAAACCCCAAACATACACTAAGTAGAATAGAAACATTGCCACCCAACCCCAACCCCACTCACCATACCTCCCTCCACCTCTTTCCCCCTTTTCTTCCTAATGTAACACTAATGTCTCAGCAAATGAAACTGATCTGTAGAAAATGTAACTTGAAAAAAGAGACATTGCACATACTTTCATAAACCAAGAAATCTTTAATTGCCATCAGCCCCTCATTGCAAAAAAATAATAATAATTACAGTGGTGCCCCACAAGACGAATGCCTCGCAAGACGAAAAACCCGCTAGACGAAAGGGTTTTCCATTTTTCGATGCGCTTCGCAAGACGAATTTCCCTATGGGCTTGCTTCGCAAGACGAAAACGTCTTGTGAGTCTTGCGATTTTTTCGCTTCCCCCCCTTTTTCTAAGCCGCTAAGCCGCTAATAGCCTTTTAGTTGCTAATCCGCTAAACCTTTAATAGCCGCTAAACCGCTAATAGCGCTAATCCGCTAATAGGGTTGCTTCGCAAGACAAAAAAACCGCTAGACAAAGAGAATCACGGAACGGATTATTTTCGTCTTGCGAGGCACCACTGTATACCATTGGCATACTGAATTATGTTGAATGTCAGATGGTCTGCAGGAAGGAAAACAAGATGACAGACACAGATTTTCCTCTGTGTCAGCATCTTGAATTTCAAATATTTCTTATTGATATACTATCATTTTAGTGCCTCATTTGTGTAGGTTACCAAACTCCCAAAGGCTCAGTAGCCACTGCAAAGATTTCTCTAAGCCGATTGATGTATTGTGTAGTTTGGTGTAAATGGATAAAAGCAGGATGCTTCATCTTCTGATGGGAAGAAAGGTCTTCTTCATTCCCTTCCCTGTTATGGAACCCAGGTTGTGGAACTCCCTCCCTAGAGAGCTTCAGTTGATCTGTCTTTTAATGAGTCCCCCCCCCCTAATGGCACTGAGCTTTTAGCATGTGTTGAAATTCTGTCTTCCTGTGGTGTTTATTTTAAAACTGAAGTACTGAATCCTGATCTTCATTTTTAATTTTCTGAAATTATTTGTAGCATTATGAACAACTTTATTGTGTTTTACATATTTTATTTTATTTTTTAAGCTTCTTGGGTTTATAAATAAAGAAAAGCATGGTATAACTAACAATTCGCTCTCCCATCTAGTTCACCCTCAGAAGAATGAAGCTTGCGCCAATGAAAGGCAGAAAAAGTCCCCCCTTTCCCATAGTTCCAATTTCTTTCCCTCTCTTCGTTGTACTTGCATTCAGCAATGCCTCAATAAATCTTCAGAGAAAGTTTTCACCAAGTAACCCAATACTGCTGCAAAATTTGAGCATCACATGTCTAGATATCATACAGTGCAGTAGAATGTCAAACATCTGAAGCATGTTGCTTCCCTAACATCAGCTCTCTGATCAATCTTAGGTTACTAAGCACTTTCAGCTACTTGCTACAATGAAGCTAAGGCTCTTATTTCACCTACACCTTCTTGCAAATGTTGCCCCCAAAAATCAATATGTTCTTGTTTGATTTTTTTTATTATTATTGAACTTTGTGGGCTGGTAACAAAAGCTAATCATCACAATTCCATGAGAGAAGGGGAAGAAAGTAAAAATAATCACCCACTGTGCAAAAGGAGGGCAGACTTTCACCGCATGAATCTACTATGACTGCTAGGCTACATTACCCTTGAACCTGTGAATGTCAAAACAGATTTAAATGTAACCTTTCATTGACTTTCTTTTAAGAGTTCAGAGTCACAATGTGAAAGTTCACATTAGCACAATGTTCATTTTCCAACTATATCTGTAACTTACAGGTTTTGAGGAATACTATGCTATGATAGTGGAAAGATGAATACTTCAAATAGAGACATTTTAAGACAAATTTCTGTAAATTCGAGTGAAATTTAATCTTAAAGACACAGACAAATCCAGCCAATGAAAATGCTGTGAATAATTTAAGATTATATTCCCTTCAATAATAAATCATGTAGATTTTTCATGATAAAATTGTTCATTTTTATAGCCATAGTGACTAACGATGTTTGAACTAGAGTCCTTTATAAAAGTGGCATTTTAATTCAGATTTCCATTATACATTTCTTGTTGTGATCCCGCTGAAAAGTATTATGAGTTTAGGAGAGAGGGAGTAAGGATCCTTCTAACCCCTGTGTTATGTACTGAGTTGAATAGGATCCAATCTGCAGCAGTCTGATTGGTCCTAGAACAATAGGATCCAAAATGCAGCAGTCTGGTTGGTCCTAGAACAATGCAGCAGTATGATTGGTCGGCAGGAGCCACCCAATCCAGCTCCAGATAGAAGTGAATCCACAACCTGATTGGCCTACAGGAGAATTCCGGAATTAGCCAATCACGTGCAGCCCATTGTGTAAATAATGTATATAAAGCAGATACTTTGAGGGGACCTCCATTCCCTCCTCACTACTATGAGCTGAATAAAGAACATGAAATCCACTCTCGACTCTGAGTATATTTCACCCTGGATCCAGCAAATGTTAAAATATAAGCCGGGCTAGTTTCCTGTGTTGAGGTGATGGCCTGAGCAATAGGCCATTAAGAGAACAAAAGAATATGGCTCTGTGTGAGATAGCAAATGGCTCCCTCAACTCAAAGACAGTTAGCAGGACAAACCTAAGTTTAGAGTTTGCAGTGATGTGACCTAAAGGAAAAAACCAGCAAGCTGGAGAGAGAGTCAGAAATCAACGTTTGACGTCTGTTTGTGGGGCTGATGCTGTGTATGAATACATAAATAAACGATATTTACGTGTCTTATTCCAAAAGTAAACAGAAACCCTGGGTAAAGGTAACTCCAAAAGGAGCACCTGGAACCCCTGAAATTTCACACTGCTCTAGGGATAGGGGTGGTATGTGACAATATGATACTCTAAATCTATTAGCAAAATGTTGCCTGTGCCAGAAGCAAGAGGCAATACATTTTTTAAAAAAATAAAATCCTTCCATTATCCTTTATCATTCTATTGTTAAATTCCCTTCCCCAGGCAAGCTCAGATCCAACGACTGAAACATCATAAAGGCCATAGCAATAGCAGTTGCATGGTGATCGCTGCCAGCTCCCCACCTCCCAAACTGGGTTGTTTTGCATGGTGAAGGTGCTGGGGTGCCTTGACAGTGCAAGGCTAAACTTGCAAGATGTGTTTGTCCCCTACCAGGAAGTAGAAATACAAATAAACCAAGTACATTAAAAAAAAACCATAGCTTGCATCTACAATATGGCAAGTAAAATTTTGGGAATCATGCTAATGCTATCATAATTATGCTTTCATAAAATGAAACATAGGAAACTGCCTTATGCAGTGTCAGACCATTTAGCCCTCTGACCCAGGATTGCCTACACTGACTGGCAATGGCTGTCCAGGATATCAGGCAGGAGTCTCTCCCTGGGCTCCCTAGAGATTGTGTAGCTTGAACCTAGAACCTTTTGCATGTGCAATGCAGGTGTTCCAGCGCTGAACTACATACAGCCCTTCTCCCAAAGGGAAGGATAAATAATGACCAACTGCTGGAAAAACATGTTTGTCTGCCAGTATGTATTCAGTAGTGTTTTCATCCCAGCTGTTTTCCAAATCTCAGCCATATTTATTTATTTTTAAAGGGGGTGATCTTTCCATCTCTTAGCTACTAACATTTGACTGTCATTAGCAAATTCGGTATAAACTCTCTCTTCTTAGAATCTACATGGTTATTAACATGTCCTAATAAAATTACTAATGGATCTAATAAAATGACTAATGAATGATGATAGAACTCACATATACAATTTCCTTCCAGAAAAGATTGGTTGTCAGGCATTTCTACCAAATACAAATAATATCAGCTCTTTACTGTCTACACTTGCCATGGTATAATTTTCTGGATAAACTCAAACTTAGCCAATGGGGAACCATTAACAACCGACAATGCAATTTAATACTAGTATAGGAGGGGAAAGGTGGAACCTTGTGTGAATATATTCTGCCACAGGGAGGTAATTTCAATGGAGAATGGCAGAACAACCCTCCCATCCCCAATATTGTGGTCTCTCTCTAGTTTGGGGTGCCAAACAGCCTGTTTTTTGTAAAGAAAAAGATGCTGGAAAGTCCAATAATAAAACTCCCATGCCACACCCAGTTTCACCAGTGTTTTGAGTAGGGCAGGTTGGGGAGTGTTTGGCCCTCCAGATGTTGCTCAACTGCAGCTGCCATCATTCCTAACCATTGTCTATGCTTTCTGGGGTTGATGGGAGTTGTCGTTCAGCAACATCTAGCAGGCCAAAGGTTCCCCACTTCTTGTGTAGAGCTTTCACAATCTTGCAAGGCTCAACTTCCAAACACAGGAGCCAAACAGATCAGATCTTAAGCACAGCATCTTCAGTAGGTAGAGATGGCACTTGCATACCTTTTTTGTGACCAAAGCAGTCTGTCTCATAGCACACTTGAGACATATGTTAATAGCCCAGGAAAACATGACCTATCAAGACTAATTGTTTAATAATCCTGTTGCGGAAGTTCTTGATGACTCAGAACTGTCCCTGCCAGCTTCTTTTTCAGGGATATTGTTCACAACAGAGCAATTAAAACAGCCATGTGTAGCAGAGGTGCTTGGAGGGTAATAAAAGCTGTTTGTGTCGCCGTGCCTACAACATTACTTAAAGCATGACAGAGAAAAGATTAAATCAGCCCATTAGAGCACTGTTTAAATTATTATTATTATTATTTTGGCATCAAAGGAAAATTGGTTCAGACTCACTTTTTTCTGGAATTCTTTGCTGGAAATACTTAGGATGTGGAGAGACAAGGACTAATGAAAAAGCAACTACAAGATGAAACGACCACTGCATCTACACATATATGTTATGGAAGTGATGGGGCATTTCACAATGTACAAAGTCACCAATTTCATTTCTTCAAGATTGTAGAGGTCCTCAGGAGGCAAATGTATTAGCCATACACTGAAAATATGCAGAGAGTCATTTTTAAATTCTTCAAAGGGCCAAAGAATGGGTACAGGCCTGGGACAGTTATACATAAATGAAAATCAGAAAGAACAAGGACCATGATTCTTAGAGACCAGTTAAATGGATCAATATGAGGGAACGTTCAAAAGGTCTGCTCTCTCAGCTTGCAGTCTATGGAAATTACATCTAGTGGATGCTGTCTCATAATTTCCATAAACCTCAGGCTGAGACATCAAGATATTTCTAATGCTCCCCCATTATTATTATTTTTAAAAATCACCCAACAATTAACTACCAGCACATGGAAAAACAATGTGTAAAGGATAAACATTTTTGTGTAGCTTCGTTGATGTGCTTATTTTCTATATTTAGTGAATTGCACATCATCAAGAACGGCTGCTGCTCTACACAAGATAATTCAAACATTAACTCTGGAATCTTTAATATTCTGATATTGTACGATAAACTTTATTTTATCAACCTCTAACATTAGAAGTGCAACTAGTGCCAATAACCCTCTTAAAATCATAAGCCAAGTTTTTATTTCACTTCAAGCAGTGGATGTCATAATATTGTAATAAAAGAACAAAAATATCTGCAAGCAAAAATGCATTTCTTCCACACAGAAAAAGAAAAGGAAAATACTATGTCACTGTTAACATCATGACATTTTTGCTTGACAAAGCATGTCTAAGAAACGTGTCACGCCAGAAGAGCTGTGTCCTATTGGCATATCCCATATCCAACCCATTCTGAGGCCCATCTCATTTCACATGTAAATAACAGAAGAGATATACACAATATATCTAGGGAAAGGGTGTGGGGAGGTGAGTTTATTGGCTTGTATGTTGTTTTCTGTTCTTGTTTTTATTGTGTATTTTGAGCTTTTATATTGTACAGTGGTGCCTCGCAAGACGAAATTAATTTGTTCTGCGAGTTTTTTCGTCTTGCGAATTTTTCGTCTTGCGAAGCATGGTTTCCCTGGTTATTAACAGTTTTAAGAAAAAGGAAACAAACTTGCAAGACGTTTTCGTCTTGTGAAGCAAGCCCATAGGGAAATTCGTCTTGTGAAGCAACTCAAAAAACGAAAAACTCTTTCGTCTTGCGAGTTTTTCGTCTTGCGAGGCATTCGTCTTGCGAGGTACCACTGTATTTTTATGTTGGGAACCACTATGAGATCTATGGATGATGAAGGGCAGTATACAATTCTAAATAAATAAATAAATAAATCAGAGAATATACAATCCTAAAGTGGAACACATTAAGGATCACAATTTATTGGGTATTATACTCAACGAACACAGACCCTCCAAGTGTCCCTATTTTCTGATTTGATCCTGGAATGTCCCGCTTTTCCTTAGGATGTCCCTATTTTCATTGGAGAAATGTTGGAAGGTATGGAGTTATCTTTTTTAAAATAATAATAATAATATTTATTAAAAGTTTAAGAAATACAGAAAGAAGTAAAAAAGAAAGAGAAAAAGTAAACAATACAAATCAATACATTACAGTACATATAAAAAAACAAAAGACACAATACATCAAAACAAAAACAAAAGCAAAAACAATTAAAAACACATCCAATATTGCCATATCTTTATCTTTCATTAACTTGTTTCATCGACCTCCTCACACCTCCTTTTTGTGTTCTAGTTATTAATTATTTCAGCAAATCCTTTCCATCTTTCACTGTTTTCTGTCATTTAATTGTCTTAATTTATTTTAACCATATCTTACCATCAAAACCCTAAAACTTATTTATACTTAACTCCTTATAACATTTCTACTAAAGCCGTATAATTTCATTCCAACATTTTTCTAACACTCATTAATTTTACAATATTTCTCTAAATAAATTTTTAAACTTTTTTCCAATCTTCTTCCACCGTCTCTTCTCCCTGGTCTCGGATTCTGTCAGTCCTTTCTATCAATTCCATATGGTCCATCAACCTGGTGATCTTCTATCCGAGGCTCTTAACTCTTTTCCATGCTCCTTCTGTAGATCTTCTTCATATTTATACATGTACTTTACTTTATCTTCTGCTGATCTTATTCTTAATTTCCTTCCTTTGGCACTGAGGAGTAGATCTCGGGGAAACTCCAACCTAACAATGTCTTTATTCCTTCTCGGCAGGTCAGCCCATTCTCCATAGTCAGAACTAAAGTCCAAAAGATATTTCAGAGTGTGTTTCAAAATCCCTCCAAAGCTAAAGGCCCCCACAACTCCAATCTCCCCCTGACCCAAATCCAGATCCCAAAAGCCAGAACATCCCTGCATAAGGGGATCTATCCAGCTTTCCTTCTCCAATCCAAGTGGGACTCCATCCCTCCAAATCTGGCTTTCTCTAGATTCAATCGTAAAAGGCAACAGCTTATGTTCATCAAATTGCCTCTGTAAGGTCGAGGCTCTCTCCACTTGAATTACTTGAGGTTCAACAACAGCTTTCTCCTTCGTCTTCTCCAAAGCTTGCCATGTCAAAACAGATTCCTGAATCAATTCCTGAGTTGTTTCTGTATAGGTATTCACTTTTTGTCCCAAATCAGTCATTTTTTTGTCCCAAATTGTCAATTTTAATAATCATCACATCCGTCTTCTCATGAAGCTGTTCCAATAAAGCACTTGTCTTGCAAAATGCAATCACTAAGGCTTCTTCTGTTGACATTCTTGTCCAAGGTCAATCTCTGATTCTCACGGTCTTTAATCTCTACAGCTGGAAAATTCCCCAGCTCCACTCCTGCAACAGTTTCAAAAGCTCCCTCTAGAGGAAACAATTTCTATCCGTCCTTTTAAACGCAGATCCAGCAACAAAGTTAATTTGATTTTCAGTTACTTTTGCTCCTTTTTAAATGCAAAAGGAAACAATGGAAACAATATATTTCTCTTATTTAACTATCTGTCAACATACGTTTTATTCACAGTCAATGAACTTTCCCAAAACGTCGATCATACTGGCAGCCCGTTCCCAGGTTCGAAATGGTGGTAATTTATCTTTCTTCACTCTCTCTCCTGCAGGCTTGAACGATCTAAAATTTTCCCCCTCTTCTCCTGCTTCCAAGGGGGGTTTAGTAATTTTAACCGATGGAAATTTAATCCTTTACAAAAGGCTTTCCAGACTTTAGTTTGCAACGTCTTTGCTTCAGTCTATTTACAAAAGAGGAAGGCGGACTTCCTGTTTGAAACCTTCCCGTTTCGATGGATCTTAAAGATCCAATTTTCCGTTCTACTCACGGGTAGTTGTTTAAAGTCCAATTGTCCACAGGAAAAAGTCAGCGCTCTCCGGCAACAGCAATGCGGCTTCACTTCGTGAAAGAAGCAGTCGATTCGAAGCACCGCACCGCTCACCCCACGTCGCTCTGGAACCCTGAAATTGGGTTTCCCCGCAAGTAGGGGAGGCGCAAAAGGTGCCAGCCGAATCCCACATCCACAGGCTTCTCCCGCCTGTGGTTTTTAGTGGGTCTCCACCTCGCTGTGGCGGTCCAGACCTTGATTTCCACGGAGCGGATTCCTCCCGATCAGAGGAAATCCGCCATTGCCGGAGGCGCTAACCCGGAAATCTTGGAAGGTATGGAGTTATCCAACCTGCAAGCCATCTGAAGGCAATCCTGTATTAGGGAAGGTTTTTTTAAAAAATGTTTAATGTTCTATTATGTTTTTATATATGCTGGAAGTTTCCCAGAGTGCTGGGGCAACCCAATAAGATGTGTGGGGAATAAATAGTAGAATTATCAATCTGGAATGGGACGTCCTTATTTTCATCGGATAAATGTTGGAGGGCATGCAAACACATTTACATTACTGACTCCAGTCACTGTGGGTAGAGGCAAACAGGATGCAAGGAGAGGGTGAGCAGAGATAAACTGGGGAAATTAACTGGAACAGGTAAAATTCTTGAGTCCCTTCTGCTTTACCTAGTGCTACCTGTTTGTTTTAAACTACAGTCATACCTTGGGTTACAAATGCTGTGGGTTGAGTATTTTTGGGTTGCGGACCTAACCGAACCCAGAAGTATCAGAATGGGTAACTTAAGGGTTAATGACATCATGCGCATGCACAGAAGCACTGAATCATATCACGTGTGCGCGCAGACGCAGCACTTCAGGCTACAAATGCTACAGGTTGCTAACATGCCTCCCGCACGGATCAGGTTCGTAACCCGAGGTATGACTGTATCTACATTTGCATCCTAAGAACTCGCCAAATATCTATGTAGTAGCTCTTACCTGAATTGAACTTATATTTTCTGGATCCATCGCCAGTACAAAATGAACATTTTCATGAAGCAGACCTTAACGTAAGGTATCTTCAGAACAAAGTTAAGTGGGACCATGGGATCTGGCTGACCCTGACGCTGGCACAACCACTGGCCACAGAGATGGCTACCTTTAGACGACAATTAGATTTAGAAGGGAGTAACTGGCTAGATTTAGAAGGAACTCCTCAAATTCTAGAGAGCACACTTCAGATTCTAAAATGGAGGTGGGGTGGGGGATGGAATAGTGATCAAAGGGCTTGGGAACACATAGTCATGGCATATGGATATTAAGAAGGTAGAAGTCCAGCAAAAAGTTAGGTGTACTGTCCATGTCAATTGAATCCTATATACACCTATATGCATTTTTTAATGGAATGAGCCCCACTGAACAGGGGAAAGCATTTTTGAATAAACATGCATTCAGCTGTGTCACATGTGCAAGCAACTGTTCCCTGAATTGCTGCCAAAGCCCTGAATGCCCATATTTTGAAAACAAAATATATATATTTGTACAGTTCCCCCTCATCTCAACACCTCAAGAGATCATCAAGACTTGTTCTTTCTGCATTGTTCGAGAACAAGTCTTGGAGCTTTACATTTTTCTGGGCTAGTAGTGGAAAACTGCTAAGTGTTAATTAAAAAGATAGCCTGAGGTATAAATAATTCTAGAGCTCTTTATCATTCAGCAAAGTTTTATTTTCAAAAGGTTATATAGGTTTTGAATGCTTTAAATGCCAAAACAATGTTTTGTAGTTAATGCCTGCACTGGAAACTAGGGCTCAATTTTGTCCACAACCTACCAGTGACATTGTGATAAGAAACTGAAATACATTATCACATTACCATAAAACATTACATAATGAGCTTCATTTGCAATTTAATTTTAGATAACTGATTTTCAGTTATACTCTTACTGTAAATAGCAATGAGGCTCAAGACATAAAATTGACTAACAAAGATCCTCTTGCATAATGTTTTATTTTTTACTATGGAAATTATTATTTTATAACCCCTGGATTTGCGAGGAGGGGTTACCAAGTAGAACAGAGGGCTTTAGTTAATGGTTGAGAAAATTCTTAAGGATAGGAGAACTTTAACTAGATACTAACAGTACTTTTACACATGCACCATATGAGAATCTGATAGGATGGGACACAAGTTAGAGAGCAGTTTCTTTTTAAGTAACGTTCTAGATCAGGAGCCCAAATCATCTTTTTGGGCCAACCCCCCCGCCTCCCAGTTATTTACTACAAAGAGTACCTTTGGGGCAAATAGCAACCATGGCAATTTCTGGTGGGAAACTAATGTAAACTCCCAATCTGAATCAGAATCAGAGCCTTGCTTGGCTCTTTTCTCTTCAAAATAAAAAACGGCAGGCTTAAAACACACTTTTTAAAACACGATATGCTGCTTGTCCCTAGCAAGCACAGATAACTAATAGAGCATGAAGAAAGGTAATGGTAGAGAAAAGAATTATATAAAAGTGAATGTAATGGAGGATAGGCTGAAGAAATGGAGAAGAAAGACTGGTAAAGAACACATTACAGTGGTACCTTGGTTCTCAAATGCCTTGGTACTCAAACAACTTGGAGCGCAAACACTGCAAACCCAGAAGTAAGTTTTCCAGTTTGCAAACCTTTTTCAGAAACCGAACGTGCTCCATTTTGAGTGTTAAGCTTCTGATTTGAGTGTTACACTTCTATTTTGAGTGTTACACTTCCGATTTGAGAGTTACACTTCCGATTTGAGTGCCACACTTCTGATTTGAGTGTTGTGCTGAGGTCTGTCTGTTTTTGCTATTTATTTGGCGTTTTTGCGGCTCTTTTTTGGTGACTGTGTGGAACCCAGTTCAGCTACTGTTTCATTGATTGTGTGATTGCAGTACATTTTTATTGCTTTCATTTTATGGATCAATGGTCTCATTAGATAGTAAAATTCATGTTGAATTGCTGTTTTAGGAGTTGTTTTTAAAAGTCTGGAACGGATTAATCCATTTTGCATTACTTTCTATGGGAAAGCGCACCTTGGTTTTGGAACGGACTTCCAGAATGGATTCAGTTGGAGAACCAAGGTACCACTGTACAATAATAAATAGAAGAACAAATGACTTCCTGGATCAACAGAGTTGATAGAAGGAAATAATGCAAATCTCTGCAGTGTGTGTGTGTGTGTGTTTATGTATCATGCAGGAAATAAAGTCAAAAGTAGTTGTTGCTAACTTTTAAAGAAGCATCATTAGCCACTATTTACTGTTTAACATTCCTGCCAACCTAGCAGTTTGAAAGCACTTCAAAGTGCAAGTAGATAAATAGGTACCGCTCCGGCGGGAAGGTAAAGGGCGTTTCCTTGCACTGCTTTGGTTCGCCAGAAGCGGCTTAGTCATGCTGGCCACATGACCCGGAAGCTGTATGCCGGCTCCCTTGGCCAGTAAAGCGAGATGAGCGTGCAACCCCAAATTGTTTGCGACTGGACCTAGCGGTCAGGGGTCCCTTTACCTTGACCTTTTTATTGTTTAACATATATTCTTATCAGCTATACAGTGGTGCCTTGCAAGACGAAATTAATTCATTCCGCGAGTTTTTTCGTCTAGCGAATTTTTCGTCTTGCGAAGCACGGTGTCGGAAAAGTTTTGGAAAAGCTTCAAAAATCACCAAAAACCTCAAAAAAGGCTACCACACCGCGTTCTATGAGTTGCTCCTCAAAGTCAAGTCGCAACTGTATTAACGGTGTTAAGAAAAAGGAAACAAACTTGCAAAAAACGCAAGACGTTTTCGTCTTTCGAAGGAAGCCCATAGGAAAATTCGTCTTGCGAAGCAGCTCAAAAACCGCAAAACCCTTTCGTCTAGCGGGTTTTTTGTCTTGCGAGACATTCGTCTTGCGGGGCACCACTGTATATTGATTATGCTGAGGGAGCCTGTTTTATAACTAAACAGGTTATGCCACAACTCTAGAGGGAGTTGCTGATATTTGTTAAGGAGTCACAAGTAGTGAATCTCTGCCACTGTCATCTGGGCAGACGAAAAGACACGAGCTTTGGTGTGGTTGCTGCTGCTGCTCCATAATAGCCCTCTCCCTCCAGGTACAACTGACTGGAGGAAGCACAAACAGTAAATGGAAGCTTCTGCTCCATCTTCTCTCTGAGCATGAATCATTTTAATGTTCTTCAATATTGCACCAGTGTGTATTACTCATATTCCTTTTCCTGTGGTTGATATGACCATGATAGTCAAAACAATAACAATAAATAAGCAGTATGTAAGCAGCAGCAAAAGTAAGAGCTGGTGACCTGCCAGTGAAATCAGGAGAAGAAGGAGCAGAGCCAGGTGACTTGAAGACTTAGAAGGGGGCACTAACAGTGGGGCTCTATAGAGATGTGGGGTTTAACTGCTTACCTTGGACAGTGGTTCTGCAGGGTGCATTTGTAAACAAACATTTTGATTAATTGCTGTATCTCAAATGTAGCAACTGGTAGAAAATAAGAGCATTATAGTGTCTGCATCCATTGATGAGGCTCTCTAAGAGAGACATCCTAAAATCTATTGCCTCTGATCTCACAATGGGAAAAGCTCAAATGTCATCACAGAGGAAGTGCAACATGTCCACCAGCTGTAGCCTGAATTCACAATGTCCTTACAAATGTTATGCAAATTGTGTTAATTATGTGTAAATAAAACATGCAAATTTGCCACAGCCTTCCAGCTAATTGTGTGTTCCTAATGTAGCCCTCTGTGCTAAACAAAATCCCTTCCCTGTGGTACACAATTGGGCACTGTCCAGTTTTTGTCACCAGATGGTTCCAGCGTTCTTTTCGCTGTTACAATTAGGGTGCCATCTTTCTTTCTTTCTTTTTTATTACACTTGAGCTCCCCCAATCCCAGCTGCAGACACATTATACTAGTTTGATTTGCAAGGAGCAGGGGGATGGAGATGCTGCCGTTGAGGATATATTGCACCTGCTCACCTATGTGAAACTAAGTAAGCTATCAAGCACAGGACAATTTCTGGCTAATATAGAACAGCCAGCCAAAGGCTAGGCCATGAGCAACTAATGAAAATCAGAATAGCCTCCGTTTATTCTAACTTTCAGGGGGCGATGCAGATTCCTTCAAGGATTCAAGGAGCAAAATTAAAACCTGCCTCTGTGGTTGCAATATACAGTGGTGCCTCGCAAGACGAAATTCGTTCCGCAAGTTTTGCCGTCTAGCGAATTTTTCGTCTTGCGAAGCACGGTTTTAACGGTTTAACAAAGTCGCGAGACGTTTTCGTCTTGCGAAGCAAACCCATAGGGAAATTCGTCTTGCGAGGCAAATCGAAAACGGAAAAACCTTTCGTCTAGCGAGTTTTTTGTCTTGCGAGGCATTCGTCTTGCGGGACACCACTGTATACAAATATATATACACGTATATATTTCTTCAATAGCCAGACCAGCAAATAGTACCTCATAAATCGAATGTGTTATTCAGTCACGTTAATGTAAAAAAAAAATAGTTATTCCGGAGCACAAGAAAGGACTTTTAGGCCTTAAGCATTATAATAAATCAGCTACACACACACACACACACACACACACACAGCAAGAGATGCTGGAGAAGTACATTGAGGTTTGCAAAAAAATGCCATTTCAGCACAAGAACATGATATCACATTCTTATTGGCATATGCCAAGGAAATAAGAATACAAACAGTGGCCACTGAACCACAAAGCACTGGAATAAACAGCAAGCACAATAAACACAATACAAAGCATCATCCTTTTAACAGGAATCTTGCTTTCCCAAGGTACCACTTCAAAGGACTGTCTTACCTTCACCACAACTAAACCTGCATATGGTTGCCATACGTCTGGAATTTCCTGGACATATCTGGAATACTGCAGCCAGCAGCAGTGTCCAGGCAGAAACTGGTCAAATGTCCAGGAAAATCCAGACGAATGGCAGCAACCCTAATTCAAAGCATTTCGCCTAAGCTACCAGGTTGTTGTTTTTCTTTTAAGGCCATTTTAAGATTTTAGCCTCGCCTACAGGAAGTATAGAGAGGATTATATATTTAGTATGACTATAGATGTAATCACTTACACATAAGCCTGGGTACATGTTAGCCACGTTGCATAAACAACACACCATTATTTTGAAAAGAGGGTATTACCTTCCCACTTACAAAAAGGAGTTTCTTAAGGATCAAATTTGTTCAGCAGAATCCAATTCAAAACCTCTGCCTGCCGATTTCAGAGATTTGCTGCTGCACCCTCAGGGTGCAGCTCTGCAGCTTTCACCCTCATCTCTGCATTAAGGCTTTAAGAAAGCAGAATGCTGAAAGGTAAAGGAACAAGTCTCCTTTTTCTTTGTCTCTAAATTTGCATGGATCGCTATCTTCTCTGACCATGAGGAGGGAAAATGCTTCTGAAGATTGCATAATGTTGTTTTAAATTGATTAGCTTAAGAGATAAATCCGTTCTGAAGAAGAGTCTGACACATGTGAATTATTTTAAGGGTTCAGATTCCATTCTTATTAAGGTAAACTGGGTGCCTGTTTGCTGGAAAGTATCATAATGTTTTGGACAGGAAATGCACAGCTGTTGTTTATTAACCTTTTGCAATGAACTTTACTATACTGCAACCAGTTATTCAAATTTACATTCTAATGCTTTTCTGCACATTATGCAAATGCACAGCACTCTGTACTATGCAGAGATTGAGAAAAATATTCTTCATTTAAGCTGTGGGGAAAGAAAAAGAACACCCAGCAAAACAGTAAAAAATAACTTTGAAGCAAGACTTTAAAATAAATAAATGCACAGTCTATTGTCAAACAACAGCCAATTATGTTTCCATATATTATAGGAGGAAGAAATTACCATATCCATTAGAACAAGCAGGCTACCATGGCAATCAGCAGCATCTTTCTTTCAACAGTAATTTACATCTGTCTCTAGCCATCTTGGAAAGACAGTCCTATACAGATGTTCATTGGTGGTTAAACAAATGCACGTTGATGGCGAAGGGATGGAGTGGCGTTGTGCTGGCTGCATCTACCCACAACCAATGCACATTCATTGGAAGAACATTTACAAATCCAGATGTTTTGGACTACAAAACCCATCGGCCCCAGCCAGTTTGGGAGCGGTACTCCAAAACATCTGGAGGATTCCAGGTTGGCAAAGGCTTACATTATGGTATCAGCAGGGAGCTCCTGCACATATGCACAGCAGTGCTCCACAGACCTTTTCGGCCTTTTCACGCTTACCAATTATCATGGAATAATTGCTGTTCAAGCCAACATTTTAAAGAGTGAACTTGTACCAATTGTCTGCATTTCTGGTCACATATTATTATTATTATTACAGAGTGGGTGTGGGGTTTTCCTTTCCACACTAATGGCAAGCTGAGAAAAGTTCCACGGCTATAGTGACACCCCTAATGCACCCTAATGTTCTTCCAGCTAGTAAATGTCAGAATTATGAGTAATGGCAGGAGACGATCATGTTTTGTGACAATAATAGGTATCCAACCATCCAAAACAGGGCCAGTCCATGCATGAGGCTAGATGCGGTGGCTGCCTCAGGCAGCAGGATCCACAGGGGTGGCTCTTTATTCCCCCTTTGATCCTGATGTCTTTCTTCACCCCGTTCTTCTTCCCTGGTGGGGACAATGCACCATTTTATGATTCACCTCAATTGCAAAATGTATTGGGCTGGCACTGATCCCAAGTACATAGCTGCTGGCACCTGTGGCTGTGTACACATCATACCTTTAAAGCACATTTGAAGCACATTATTTCTCTCAAATACTAGGCATTGTAGCTTAACCCTCATGGAGTTACAATTTCCAGCAACCCTTATCAAACCACAGTTCCCATAATTCTTTGAGTGAAAGAAAGCGTTTCAAATGTGCTTGGGAGGTATAGTGTATACACAGCCTATGGATCACACACAAACCAAAGGTAATCCAAACAACAAGCAGTATTTTCATCCCTATTAAAAAAATAATAATGTGGCTTTATAGCTAAACTCTGTTTCAATCTCATGTTCAATAACTGGAAAGAATAACAGCCACCTCCAGTCTGTACATTAATTGGCACAATTGGTGTACTAGACCTAATAGTTACAAGAAGCTGCTTTATGTATATCACACTGTGCTGCACTGTCAAAGATGGCCAGCAGTGGTCTTCTTCCAGCTCTACAAGGATGCTAGCTGAATCCTTAAGCATGTTCAACAAACATACTGTAATCTAATAGCCTTCTGCAGAAGATCCAACTCAAACAAGAGGTGTAGGGCACTCCCTCGTCTTCATGTAACTAAGCCGCCAATGCAAACAACATAAATATTAACTCAAACTTCGATGACAACATCATTGGATGGCAACACCTCTCATAAAACAGCCCTCCCACCCATAACTAGAGGGGATGGGATGGGAGGACAGGTATAAATGAATCTCTGGTGCACAGTTTGAATAAAAAGTAAAACAGAATTTACTTAAGGAAACCAGAGAGTTTGCATAGAATTAATAGGACCAAACAAAGTGGAAAAGGAGTTTAAAAAGAATTGTACAGTGGTACCTTGGTTCTTGAATGTAATCTGTTCCGGAAGTCCATTCGACTTCCGAAACGTTTGAAAACTAAGGTGAAGCTTCTGATTGGCGCAGGCACCCCAGAAACAATAGCTGACAGCCGCATGGGACATTCGGCTTCCGAAAAACGTTCAAAAACCAGAACACGTACTTTCAGGTTTTCGGCATTCGGGAGCCGATTTGTTCGTCAACTAAGCAATTCGAGAACCAAGGTTCCACTGTAAAGCAAACACATGAACACTTAACTCATTGTGGTTCTAGATAGGCGGGTTTCCTCTAGAGAGGAAAAGGTGATGTTCTCTCTGCCCTCTATCTTAAAGATGAACTTTATCACATGCCTCTTTGAGAACAAGTATGTTGCCAGCCAAGCTAGGAAGAGCAATTAGTAACCAATCCCTGTATTTTACGAGACAGTGTCACAATTTACAATCTGGGGGGAAAAGTTACATTGGGAGGAGGAGACCAAGGTAGAAAAGAAAATTAGAGTGGTTTTTACTAATGAGGCACCACACACACTGCAGACTAAATAGGCAGCACTGACAGGGCTCAATTATAAAGAAGACCGCAGCCTCATTACCAACACTACTTTCCTATGGTGCAAAGAAGTACTACAGCACACAAAGGGTGGGGAAACGGAGTGGGGGACATACAACCAATAAAAGGTAGCAGATTTGGACACTCTAGTACAACTAACTGCTCACTAAAGCCAAGAATATAAAACAATGTGTTATATCTAATTGGCATATACTAAAAATATAAACTTTTAGAATGAAAGAAGTTATAAAGCTCTAAAGCAATCAGAACTAAAGGGCCCTGGGACATGAGTTTGCACACAGCTAAAACATACATATCCTTCAGGAGATAAACTCTTGTAACTATGAGAGCAGCATGCTTGGTAGAGATTTGAGCACATTAGCAAGAAATAACAGAAGCCCATGTGCACAAAATAAAATTCTAAGGGAAGAGCATCCTTAAGAAAAACATTGCTTTTATCTCTAAACAGCTGTGAAGAGTAACAATCCATGATAAAGGCACAGCAAGACTCTATATGTAGGTTAGGGGAAAACCTACAACTAGCTGAGGGGAAAAGATGAATGAACTAGCTGAGGGGTACCGTAATATTAATTGTAAAAAACCATTTGTGGCCAAAAAAAGAGGCTAATTTTAAATCTGACTCCAAAGCAATTATCTGGATTTTAATTTTAAAGAATGCACATGCTAAAAGCTAGGTGGCAACCTGCTGATCTGATGCAACTGCCATATCCCAATTTTAGGTCTAGAGTTAAAACATTTGCATGGCCTTCTGCATAATTTGACTTGAAAAGTTGCGAACAGGCTTTGCTGTACACTATTCCCACCCCAACACATTTTGCTGCTGAACGTGGAGCCCCAATGGTCCCTCTCCCCCAATCAGGACCTTTTAAAAGGCTTGCTACATACACCAGGCAGTTGTCAGTTCCTGCTCATGGTCGTAGGCTCAGCCCTGTTCATTCCAAAATTTCTGCTTGTTTGCCAAATTTCAAAAACCCATATATAAACAGCCAGCACAGGCACTTTGTCTAACGTGACAGTACAAACAAAAATGTATATATGTGTTACAATTTGACACATGTCTCCTTCGCTAGGGGCACAATGGTGTAGTTGGGCAATTTCAGAGTGTTGACTAGGTGGTTTTAAGGCCTGGAGTTTGGCAGTTAACATGTATTACTTCAGAATGTGGCAGTCCTGGTGCTCATTCTGCTGAGGAGGGCCCTGGCTGCCTGTCTCAAATGCTGCCTTGATGCCACCACTGCAGGGGCAACTGCTAATCATCACAGGTGAGCTATAAATGACATATTTAGACTATAACTGAAACATACCATAATTCTTAATAGGAGGCATGGGGCTCTGATAATGTAACTTGTTTCCTTGTGCCAATGAACCATTACTGACAGGCATAACTATTAGGCCCAAATGGCAACATTTTCCCAGTTAAGCTTCCAAATAAAGTCCCATGTCTTAATCTCCCATTTACCATATATATCTCCCGCCTTACACTGCTGTGCTGCATCGCATCCCACTTGCAAATCTGTTTCTGTTTGCAGAACAGCAATTCCCCACTGCAGCCAAAAGCTTTGCAACAGAAGCCCCAGGCATTACAACTGCTTTCTGGCAAGCTTAGCCTTGTTTAGTTTCTAGGGTGAAAGGACAGCAGAGGATCAGACATTCCCTTTGTGAACACAATCACACAGAGCGAACATCTTCATCGTGAAAATTACTACCTTTTCCCTACCTGGCTCTTTCAAACATTTGGATTGTTTGCTCAAGCTATATTCAGATATTAAAGCAACACTGCATTGGCAAGATTCCAAAATGGAGATTTAAAGTTGTGCCATATGAAATTTGGGGATATATAGCAAAGAACTGTGTAATTGGTCCCTTTGAGCATAACAATTAGTTTGCTTACTAAACTCTGTAAGAGTTTACAAGATTTCCCACAAACTTGTAGCCAAAATGAAAGTCATTTTCCAATTCTTAAAAAACAGTTTTATTTAATAGATGTGAACTTGCCAAGGTTGTGGGGTTTTTTAAGCTGACATTGTTCTAGGTGAAGAGCTTCTTAAAACTTAGTTAGCCATAGTTAAACTTAACATAGCAGTAACATAGGAGTAAAAAGGGAAACAAAAAATGCCTCAGTTTATGTAGATTGCAAAGGTATCTGAAGAATTTCATCACTCATCTCAGATAAAGCACAATTGTTTGAAATGTACTGGATATTATCAAAGTCATCAGCAGTTTTAACATATCCATATTTTTGAAAAATTCCCTTCCATCTTCCCATTCACAAATTCTGTCAGTCATTTTTCAGAAAATCATCCTATGAGTTACTTACAGCCTCTTACTGAATAATAACTGGAACTGATGGTAATTGGGAATTATGAAACACACAGCCCACTAAAAAAATGTTCCAGAATAGATCAAGGATACTGTAACCAGTGGCGTAGCGTGGGGGGTGCAGGGGGGGCCGGCCGCACCGGGCGCAACATCTGGGGGTTAGGGTTAGGGGGTGCAAATCCATGGGTTAGGGGGCGCAAATCCACGGGTTAGGGGCGCAAATCCACGGGTTAGGGGGCACAAATTACTTGCCTTGCCCCGGGTGCTGACAACCCACGCTACGCCACTGACTGTAACCAGATCCATCTTTAACAAAACATGATGATATAGCCCACTAATTATAATAGAAAATATTACACAAAACCATTTTGAAGCAGAAGTCCAAAATATCTTCCATGTTTTCTTGTGGCCATTACTCAATTGTGCAAAATGAAAGTTGTCCTATAGTTAATCCATTAGACATTGAGGGCAATGGTTCTTCTTTAAAGCAAGCAAGCAAGCAAAGCATCATAAGGGGATTTAAGAAGCAGAATGGAATGATGGAGAGATGGGGGGGGGAGCACATAGCTACTGATGCCTATTTCAAGCAAGAATGGCATTAACACTTCTTCTCCCATAACAGCGCAATTTGTTAGATCCCTTCCTTTATTATTTATTTCTAGTTAACAATTTATTTTTTGTTAAGGGCGGGGGGTAGCATAAGACAGCAGTGGTAACAACTGATGGCACAATAACTTGTAAGACGAGGCTGTTGTGTCCATTCGAGATCACTGGTGTGATTAATAAACGATCAATCAAGGTTCACCAATCTCATCTCTTTGCCCAAAGATACTGTGAATGACATACTGCATCTACTTTGAACTTGGAGTAATTTTAAACCACTTCGCTTTTATCACAGCTCTTCATCAGAATGACTGGTGCCAGCAACCCACGAATAAGAGAATGAACAACATACTGACGTATTCAACCCTCCTGTACCTATAACTTGAAAGAGAAAAATAATAATAGTACTGAAGAGAGGGGGAAAGTACTGAAGAGAGGGGAAAAATTAAAAGATTAAAAAAAAACCACACCAAAGAGAACTAAGTAATATTTACAGAGTCTGAAATGCTGAGTGTGCGTGCGTATGCCAAAAAAGAATGAAAAAGATATTACATGTGCAAAATAATGAAAACTTTTATATAATCCGCCTTTCACCAAGGAGCTCAAGGCAGTATATAGGGGTCTCACACTCCCAATGACTCTGCGAGATTGATTAGGCTGAGAGATAGCAACCTGCCCTAGATCATCCAGTAAGTTTCAGGGTCAGGTAGGGATTTAAATTCCGGTTTCCCCAGATTTAGTCTAACACGAATCACTAACCCATCTTGGATGTCTTCTGGTAAGCTTTCCAGAACACATGTGAATGGGATCAGATTCCTATACAAAATGGGGCCTGCTGGACACAGGACATCAAAAGCTGTCTTGTCCTTAGACCATTGGTCCATCTAACCCACTGTTCTCCCTTTTTATAGCTATCCACAGTAAAGGCTATTAAGCAAGTTACGCAAATGCTTGGGAGACATTGCCATTTATTTGCTTGATACAGCACAATTGCATGTTCATATTAATATAGATGTACAGTGGTACCTCTGGTTAAGTACTTAATTCGTTCCGGAGGTCTGTTCTTAACCTGAAACTGTTCTTAACCTGAAGCACCACTTTAGCTAATGTGGCCCCCTGCTGCTGCCATGCCGCCGCTGCACAATTTCTGTTCTCATTCTGAAGCGAAGTTCTTAACCTGAAGCACTATTTCTGGGTTAGCAGAGTATGTAACCTGAAGCGTATGTAACCTGAAGTACCACTGTACTTTTGTTTATAAGTTGTGTTTTAGGGCCTAGACCATACAAGGCAGTTTATATAATCATAAAGCAAACACTCTGAATATTGTAAATGTCTGACATTTCAAACTACTGCATTGGCTTCAAGTTTCTAAAAAAGAAATCTTGAGTATAGCAAAGGGAGGAGGAGGAGGGGAGAGTGCTGGCAGACAGGAAGAAAGAATAGCAGGACATGAAATGGATACTGTAAAGATCGAAGAGCAAAAAGAAAACAGCTCTTTATTTACTTATTTATTTTATTTTATTAAATTTCTATACTACCACTTTATCCAAGGATCACAGGGTGGTTTGGAAAGGTCACACAGAGGGCATTTCATATGTGCTGTACACTCAGACCAAAGTAGCATGGAAAATGGAATGGAAATATTTGGAAGCAGCAACATCCTGGAGCTACCTGAAACCTGGTGAGATATTTTGAAAGTGTTATAGCAGTTATGAAAGACAGAAAGGAAAATAACTTTGTTTAAATATCCTGGATAGAATTTCTCTTATTAAAATCAACCATCCGAGAGAGCTGCCAAGCATTTAAGAGTATTAGTGATTGGTAAGTAAATAATAATAATCCCAAATAATCTTAAGAATAAAACTGTCAGCTGGAGTAGTCTACTTTTTTACATTGTGGCTGAATTCAGACCATTATCTAGCAATGGAGTAAAAGCTGCTGGCACTTTGCCCATTTCCACAGAGGGAGAACATTCAAGTGCACTTTGTCCTAGTTTACTAGATCTTTAGCAGCGCACCATTCTTCTTAGCCAAAGGGCTTGTGAGAGGGGACACAAAATGGCAGTAGAATAGTGCTCTCTCTTCACTCCCTAAACCCTCAGCTTCTCAATTCCTGTTGCATTTTATCCCCCCTCCTTTTCCCAGAAGCGACATAAATCAATATGGGCTGCAACAATTAATACAGCACATTTGGGAGGGAGGGATGTAAATTTAATAATAAATGAAGTATTTTTAAATCCTGTCTTTCAAAACCCAAATCCATAGAAACAAAAGATATTGCTTAATGATGGGATAAATAAATGCCTGGAACCATAAATATTGTATGTTAGGAAGGGCTACCTTTGCTCTAACGCCAAAACAAGACGTTTCTCCATATTATTTTCACTTACATCCTACCATAAACTTGATTAGTCACAATCCCATACTCTGCAGGGCTCTCTTGTTTTGGAGAGATCTTCCCCTTTGTCTTTCAAAAGACAAGCTAATCACTTCACCATCCTCCTTTTAATGCAAAGCCATGCCTCTCTATTTCTTTTCTGGCTGTCTCATTATGGCGTTCTCTCCCCTATTTAGGCTTGGCAGAATGAAAAGTGACCTGTGTCTCCATGAATTGTGTTGCTATCTACCTGGATTCTTAAACTAATTTTTTTTATTATTATTTTTTGCTGCTCAAGAGCTCAGCGCCTATATTAAATGAAACTTCAGCATCTTGATTTGTGGTTGAAATATGTTGCAAACTTGATGGTTTCAAAATCACAAGATACATGAAGCTGGTCACACAGTACAGGTCTGCTCAAGTTGAGGTGTTATTTTAATGCAATATTTACTTATCAAGGCAGAATAGTAAATTGCTCTGAGTTTCTACCAGAAACAGTGGTATAGTAGTGCTTTTTAAATTCTGTGCAGCACTATATACCTTAAGTAGGAGGAAACGTATAATTATAGAGTTGGAAGGGACCATGAGGGTCATCTAGTCCAACCCCCTGCAACGCAGGAATATGCAGCTGTCCTATATGGGGATCAAACCTGCAACCTCGGCATTATCAGCACCATGTTCTAACCAACTGAGCTAAACTGACAGGTTCTTGGTTGCAAGTGAGGGCAAACGTGCTTACGCTCTGCTTGTGGCATCTGATTCCCCACTGCAGGAATACATACATACATAATATTATTTGTATGCTATCTTTCCATAGTTCAAACCATGCTCAAGGCGGCTTACACCAGGAAAAAAATACACAATTACAACATAGCAAAATAAGTCATTAACAATAAATTAAATATGCAACCAAACTGAACAATTTCCACATAAATCATAATAAGATCTAAAATATTCAAAAATAATAATATAAATAAAAGCAAATAGCTACACCCGCCCCACTCTACCCCAAAACCTCTAAACAATACCCAAGGCCAAGAGTCTGTTCAGCAGCTTCAGATTTTGTAGCTGGAGTCAGTCCGGGGCCCAACCTTCCAGTCCAGGTAGAAAAAGGCCTGCACGGCAGAGAGCTAGTCTTCCAAGATTCACAGCCAAAAAGTAGATTAGGTAGGCCTTTGAACTGATCCAGCAGGGCTCTTCTTACACGTTTGGGTTCTTAGGTTCTTAATTTGGAGGAGCAAGGGAAGCAAAGGGGCATATATCTGCTGAACAATCGTGCTGTCTAATCTGGAAGCACTCTAATCCTAAATGCATGGAATCTAACATTAGGTTGATTTTAATGTGTGATTTTACTGTATTTTTGGTTTCTGTGGAAGCCGCCCAGAGTGGCTAGGGAAACCCAGCCAGATGGGCGGAGTACAAATAATAATAATAATAATAATAATAATAATAATAATAATAATAATAATAATAATAATAATAATAATAATTAGTTCCAAGCATAAAGGTGGGCAGTCAGTAAACTGAGGGAACTATAGTTCAACAGTCTAACTCCTCTGCTTATACCCTGTTCTCAAGTCCACAACTTGACTAACCACTTCACAGGGGTAGTCAACTTCCAATCTACTTCCAACATCCCTTACACAAATTTCTGTGACTGAAATGGCATTGAGGGGGGAGGGAATCAGTTTGATTAAAAGCTAAACTTGCCTGTTGACATGGAAGATCTCCCCCCACCCTGCCCACTGCACCTCCCCTCCTCTTGAGCAATGAGCATTTCTCCAGTCAGCTTGGTTCAGTTTCTCAGAAAAGAGGAGGGTGACGGAGAAAGTTTCACATTAATTTCTTGGGAAAGCTAAGACTACAGAGTGAGTCAGAAGCCAAGAAAGTGGTCTTGAAATTCCATCTTGAAATTCCTTGTTAATGGCACAGGAATGTGATATCATGATTTGGATAACCCCGTTATTCCAGGTGAACACAGAGCTGATGCACACCCCTAATTTTATAATTCTTCATGTACAAAATATGCACATGTAATATATAACATTCTCTCACACAGTCCAACTCCTTACAGTTATCACTGAAGTATGCATGCACCCACAAGCCATCTGCCTGTTCTCAGAGCAGTTAACTCCTACATAGTATCTATTAGCCAGAAACAGCTTTTGTTCCCATGAGTCTTCCCTCACTACGTTCTATATGAATCCCCTGAGAAATATCAGCTTTACATGTTTCTGTAAGCATTAGATCTTTCTACTCATTAGCACATGGAGGTACTAAAGAGGCACCCTCTTAAGTTATACCCCACCACCACACACAATGTGTTCATTTGCGCCCCCCCCCATGTGTTCATAGAATCTTTCCGTCATTAGAAAGCGATGTTTATTGCAGATAAATAAATAAGTCCCATTTGCTGTTGTTCATCAAGAGATCCGGTTTATCTGATAATTTTAAAACAAAAGTATTTTAAAACCTACACCAAACCATCACAATGATGAAGGTTATGTTTCTGAAAAAGGTATCTGGTAATATCATCAAGGGTAAAAAGGGAACACTTCAGTGTGAGTAGAGCCCTAGCAAAGCAGACCCCCTAATTGCTTAGAACAGGGTTTCCCTAACTTTGGTCTCCAGCTGTTTTTGGACTACAACTTCCATCATCCCTTACTACTGGTCCTGCTAGCTAGCAATGATAGGAGTTGTAGTCCAGAAATAGCTGGAGACCTAAGTTTAGGAAACCCTGGCTTAGAGCAGACATACAGGTGAAACTCGAAAAATTAGAATATTGTGGAAAAGTTCATTTATTTCAGTAATTCAACTTAAAAGGTGAAACTAATATATGAGATAGACTCACGACATGCAAAACGAGATATGTCAAGCCTTTATTTGTTATAATTGTGGCTGTTCTATTGCAGCAGGCTTTTTAAGTATGTCGTACTATGCCTTCCTTAACATGTGTTTACCTGTGGTCAGTGGAGGATGATCTACTAGGGAAAGGGGCACTGCTCCAGCAACCTCAGTCAGCTTCCACCTGCATACCTTCTTATTTGCAACTAGTTCAGGGGCTGGCCCTGCCTACCAGCCGTTTCCCCCTCTTTAGTTTCAGTGTTGCTCTTGTACAGGCTTCCTCAACCTTGGTCCTCCAGATGTTTTTGGCCTACAACTCCCATGATCCCTAGCCAGCAGGACCAGTGGTCAGGGATAATGGAAATTGCAGTCTCAAAACATCTGGAGGGCCAAGGTTGAGGAAGCCTGCTCCTGTATAACTAAGCGAGGAAGAAGGAGGAGACAGAATTAAATAAGTTGGCTCTACCTGTCATTGGCACTAGTTCCACCTACTGTTGGGTCTCTCACCAGTCACAATTGGCATTAGCCACCATTGCCTGAGATTTTTGTTTTAAACACAACTTTACTTTATTGACCGTGGTTTGCACCATGGTCAATAAAGTAAAGTTGTGTTTAAAACAAAAATGTTTTAAACTGTGTTTAAAATGTGTTTAAAAAGCGGCTTAGTCATGCTGGCCACATGACCCGGAAGCTGTAGGCCGGCTCCCTCGGCCAATAAAGCGAGATCAGCGCCGCAACCCCAGAGTCGGTCACGACTAGACCTAATGGTCAGGGGTCCCTTTACCTTTACCTTTTACAGTGAAAGCCTATAAATATCAAAAATAAATAAAATAAATAAATACTCGCATTTAAGCCAATGGAGGTAAAATGCTCCTTCAGACCTTACCCACTCAATGTGGGAAGATTTGGGACTCCAAGCTGACATGCCTCCTACACAAGTGTGTTAACAACAGCTGGACAAGGTTTTTAGTCCAAGGTAACTATCACTGAACTTACTAGGACTTGCTAATAGAAATGCGTAAGATTGCCCTGTTAAACACATTTCAAGATTTCATAACCCACCTTTCAATTTTAAATTAACATTATAGAGTGTTAGACACACAGAAACGTCTAATAATAATTCACCATCACAAAACAAAACTTAAAGGTAACCTTCCAAAGAACCCCATCTGGAACCCAGATTGAAATAATGTCTTGGGATCATCCAGAAGTACTCAGGCACAACCTACTCAATCACCTTGATCAAAAAAAGAGAGACTAGAAACCATTATATATTTCTCCAAGGACGGTTCTTTCAACAGCAGTCTTACTTCTGCTTCTTGCAAGCAAGCTTCAATGGCTCCTTTTTTCAAAAGCCCTAAAAAGTCAGTATTTTCTCATCGCTCTTCAGTTTTAGCCATGATGGATGTAAGAATCAAGCGCACATGGTGTAGGGTGAAAAGAAGAATCCAAGTCTGAAAAGATACTTAAGGTGCAAAAATAAAAACCCCACAGAATGCAATACTAATAAGAACTTAGCCAAGTCAATTTCATACGAAATACATTCTCAGAGTACTGCAAATTAAAGTGAAGTAAGCCCTCCAACAAAAAATTGGACTAGGTCATAAAAACAAATGGATGCATGTCCTTAAAGGAATACAGATGTAGCTTTTGCTGTCAAAAAATCAAGCAAAGACTTTCTATACTACAACCCAATACTTTAATAAAAAACAACAACCTGGAATTGCGGATAAGAATAAATCTACTGAAGTTGCTAACTACTTATAACAGAGCATTTCAAGCCCAGCAATTTATGCACTTTGCACATTTTTGCTGACAAAGATGCAATCTTCCCATTTTAAATTATTCCCTGAGGTCATTGTGCCATATTGTTTTATGAAATGGGGAGATGGGGGGGTGGGGTTAGCCCCTCATGATTCAAGAGAGAATTAACACCCATTGCATCAAGTGTGCAGTGTCAACAAGTAAATCACTGAACACTTGATGAGCTGAAAATTGTACCTAGGCATCTGCAGAGCTTGCAACACAGCAGGCTTGATGGTTACCATAGTAATCATGTGACAGCTTCTGATTTATTACCTTATACTGCATGATTGTAAAGGTTCTCAGGCTACCTTCTGCGGCGTTTCGAGATTCGAAAGCAATACCATGATAAATGTCAGCCATCTGAAAGCTGTACTCAGTGGAATGCAACATCCGAGAGCAGTGCTTTAAATGCAAATTGTGTGCTTTTTTGCCCTTCCAAGAACATTAAAAACACATGAAGAAGATGAGCTCTGACCTCTGACACCATGATTCTTTTCTGCAGAGATCGTAATTTTCTGTGGGACTGGCTACTGAATATTTAAGTAGGCTAAAATAAAAAATGAGGTAATAAATTTCACTAAAGATAGCCTGAGTCATAATGCATTGATTACAAAAGTAAGCATGCTTGCAACTAATAATCAGAGGAGTCAAATCACTTTACATATTTTAAAGCTTTTTTAATTACCGTTTGACAACAATATGCATTATTTTGGGGGTTTTCAAATGCCCAGCTTTGTCATATTTGACTATACATGTGTATACATGTTACTGAACACAACCCTTAATATTAGATTTAACTGGAGCTCAGCACAAAATAAGCATGTTGCCATTCCTTTATCCTTGCACATCCTACCATTATTAAACTGAAGTCCACACATGATGGACAGAGCAGTTCCTTTGAGGAAATATTTCTTTGTAAGCCCTTTTGTTTCTGAAATATTACGTTTTAAATTTATTGGGATTGTTCCTGCTCATAATTCTTTTCATTTGCACAGCAATAAAAAGGCTGAAAGAAAACAGGCTTTTGTGCTTATCAAGCACAGGAGCTCCGCACACTAATTTGTGTATTAGCAAATCCCAAGTGGGCAACACATTATTGATTCTGCCATCTACATTCTACAGTTTGACAGGAAGGAAACTGTGTATAGGTTTAATAAAATGATCTCCTCTGAGCATTACTGTTAAAAGCATTGGTTATCTACCTGTATATTTCAAAAGCTTTTCAAAAGCTTTGAATTAAAAGCAAAGAGGGGAATCTACTTGGCACAGTTTATACACCTAATTGTCATCCATTTTGTACAATGCTTATTGATAAATTACCAAGCTACTTTTTAAATGCTTTAATATCGAATTGTGCCTTACAGCTGGTGGTCAGTTAATGAAATACCACCATTTAGAGAGAGAAAGTATGCTTCACCTATACATTATAGTTCCTAAAAGTGCTCACTAATCTGATAACTATTTTGAATTAAGGGTCTCACATGAGAATTGTTTTGAAAGTCACAGCCAGACACCCTTTATGTGGCAAAACCAGTTTAAGGACTGGTTTCTGTATGAAGCAAAGAGCACAAAGGGTTATTTGATAGATACACACACACACACACACACACACACACATATTTTGAGAAAGTAGAGATTATGGTTTTATCCAAATTAATAAAAAGGCATGTTTAGACTGCTCCCAGCAGCAAGGCAGTTACACATGAGCAAGCACTCTGTCCTACTTAATTGAATCTGTCTTGACTACTGGGAGTTCATGGGTATGTCCCATGAGGCCCCCTAATGGAAGAGACTATTGGCTTTAAATCAGACACACATGGAGGCAAACTTTAAAAGAATTGCAGTGGTGCTTTGAGAAGTCAGAGGAATGGAGCCACTTCAGTGAATCGTCTAATTAAAGAGGATGAATGCTCAAAAGTGAATAGGCATTTGATCACACTTCTCCCACTTTGTGTGGCTAACATTAAGGAATTATTTCCAGAAACAACCTAAAAAACCATAGATGGGCTACAATGGTTATCAAGCCTACTTTATAGCTATCTATTACATAGTTTGTGTATAACAAGGCTTTTCCCTGCTTGGTTCATTCTACACCAGAAGTGGGCAGATTAAGACCTGTGGGGTCTATTGTGTGTTTTACTAGAAACCCAAGATTAATTATCCAGAGCCTGGCACAAAAAGAATTAAAAGAATTATAAGCACATGCTTTCGTTTTGAGTATCAGAACTGATTGTGTTCACATCCACACAAAAATCCCCCACTGGTCATCCAATGCTTTCTTCATTTCACCCATAGAATTGAGGAGGGGTGGTCATTTTGTTGCTGCTATTGTTAAACAACTGGGAAACAGAAAATCCTTGCTGATCAACTATGTATAAGTCACCCAGTGATTCGCCAGTAGGTTCTGGTCTACTCTCTGCCTATCCCTGTTGGATACTGAATAATGCTTTCATCCTGGGAGTATCTTACCTAAAAAGGTAAAAGGTAAAGGGACCCCTGGCCATTAGGTCCAGTCGTGGCCGACTCTGGGGTTGCGGGGCTCATCTCGCTTTATAGGCCGAGGGAGCCGGCGTACAGCTTCTGGGTCATGTGGCCAGCATGACTAAGCCGAAGCAGAGCAGCGCACGGAAACGCCGTTTACCTTCCCGCCGGAGCGGTACCTATTTATCTACTTGCACTTTGACATGCTTTTGAACTGCTAGGTTGGCAGGAGCAGGGACAGAGCAATGGGAGCTCACCTTCTGATCGGCAAGTCCTAGGCTCTGTGGTTTAACCCACAGTGCCACCTGCATCCCTTAAAACGTGGGGCTCAAACCCATAACCCTGAGATTATGAGTCTTGTGCTCTACCAGCTGAGCTATCCTAATAGTCTTACCTACCAACATAAAATATCGTACCTACCAAGTAATATCTTACCTACCAACATAAAAAGCTCTTACTTTGGGATCTCACACTTCCAATAAAGGCTGGCCATTGGTATGCACAATATTAACAGCCCTTCTTCAAGCTTGATTCTAAAGCATGCTAGTTATTTTAACAAAGCATGGCATAAGTTCTGAATGATTCGATTCCCATGACTACCTTATTCATAGACTGCAGGAGTGCCCTAAAATGATTGTGATTTCAAAATTAGTTTGCACATCTCTTTAAAAAATCAAAAAAACCCCACTAAGTTACGCAAAACCCTTCAACCTGAAACAACAGCCAGTTAGCCAGAACTACATTTCTTCCCATCCCTCACAAAGACAATGGGTTCCTAAGAGCTTTGAGAAAAGTGCAGGATAAACTGGAATTTTAAATTCCCACATCAATTGTGGATGACAATTTATTGCAGGTAGCAACAATAATCAGCAAAATCCTATTTGCCTTATGCATCCATGCTAGTAAGTAGCACTGCTCCCACCAAGGGATTTGAGTCAATAAAGCTGTCTTGCAGATGCATTTCTGAAATCCTTATTTATGCAAATACCACCAGCGAGGAGAAAACACACTCACACACAGTGCTGATGGCTTCAGATTCTCAAAGTTCATGCAAGGCTCTGGTTCTGCATTCACAAGACTGATATCGGCTAGATTTTTTATTTTATTTTAGGCAATAGGGTGTAGTGAAAGCAAACTGCGATTTAAGCCATCTTTCTTGTCCATAGGTCTGTCATCCCATGGATGCTATGTGTATATTTTTACTGAATCTACTGTAGCATTTGAGATGCTTTAATTTAAGCATCAAGCTGCATATAACATTTTATTCATTTTGCACGTCACAAGATCTCTTCCACATGTATAAAGCAGTAAGCGTCTTCCTCTATAGGCCAGAATTGTCAAGATCAGCAGAACAGCAAGTCTTAGGGTATCATGTTGCCGACTAGTCAAAATATCTTGGGTAACACAATTTCAGCATAGTTATCTGTTGCAGTCAGCAAATGTTAGGATTGTTAAGAAACCTCGGTGTAAGCCTGGTTTCCTATCAGGTAGATAACATTTCCATTCATTCTTTAACCATTTCCTTGTTCAGTAATGCATTCTGTTGCAGCGGAAGGGAAAAGGTACTGCTATTGAAGATTGTCTTTCTGTCTTCCCACAAAACTATTCCTGCTGACCAAGGAGAAAAATGAACATGCTTCTTTGCAGAACAAGGTTGCTTGGCTACAGCTGCAATTAGCAAGGAGAGAGCTTGACCATGAATTCCAGTTCAGAAAACATGCAAAGCTTATGAGTCCCAATTTGCCTCATAAGGCCATTTCCCACACACCACACAAAACTGCCCCACACCTGATGGCATATGTGATATCAGCAGTGGGGCAAAAATAAACACAAGAAGAAAGGGGGAAATGGGAGCTTAAAATGGAGCTCCTGATCATTCCTTTTGCCAGTGGGACCCCCTGCCAGCACTGATCAGCTGCACTAGGGAGTTCCAAACTGCTTCCTCTACAGAGGAGTAAATGCTTTGTTTTAAAAACAGATCGTTTCCCCCTCTTCAGAGGAAGTGGTTTGGAAGCTGGTGCTGGAAGAAGAGCTTTAATTGCAAAGTACCATATTTTTTGCTCTATAAGACACACTTTCCCCCTCCTAAAAAGTAAGGGGAAATGTGTGTGCGTCTTATGGAGTGAATGCAGGCTCCATGGCTTCAGCGAAAGCAACGCGAAGCCTCCGGAGCTCAGCAGGAGCTCCTGCTGTGCTCCGGAGGCTTCGCGTTGCTTTCGCTGAAGCCAGGAGAGCAAGAGGGGTCAGTGTGCACCGATCCCTCTTGCTCTCCTGGCTTCGCTTCGCTGGAGAGGTGGTGCGCAGCTTTCCCTCTCTGCGCAGCGCCCCTTCAGCGAAACGGGAGGAGAAATGGAAGGGGCTCCGTTTCTCCTGCCGCTTCGCTGAAGGGGCTCTGCGCAGAGAGGGAGAGAATTTTTTTTTTCTTGTTCTTCTCCTCTAAAACTAGGTGCGTCTTATGGTTGGGTGCGTCTTATAGAGTGAAAAATAAAGTACGTCCTCATTTAAAGATGAAGGCATATTTTCTCTCCATAGCAAGCATCATTAAAGGTCTCCCAGCTCCACTCAGGTGATTGGTGCCTGTCTAGGTTCAAAGGAGGCTGTGGTTACCACCAATCACCTCATGTCAACACCTGTCAAAGTTGTCCCACTGGAGGTGAGGAAATTTGGAACATGATCCCCTGGCCAAACCCAGTTTCCTGTCCCTTGGGGCTTGGCTTAGCGTGGCAGCAAAAAGGACCAGGAAAGATCCACGCGTCTGTGAGCTCCTCTTAGGAAGCTGGCCCTTCCTCATGGTCTCAGTACCAAGGTTTGGCTTAGAATGTCAGGCACTAACCAGCTAACCAGTTTACTACCAACACCTCTGATGACATGTTCATGACAAATCCAATCCTCTCATGACCACTTCTTTTAAATATTGCTTGCATTTTTCCATTTATTTTCTAGGAAGAATTTCTTGCAGAGCTGGCAAGTTTAAACCTTCCTCTCCACAAGTAGTCAAGCTTGAGTGGTGGCAAGGTCTCCTTTCTTACTGAAGCAATGAAGTCTTTGTTTGAAACATTGGGGGGGGGGATGCAAGTGAATTCACTTCTCTTCCAAGACAATTCTGAATATCCGCTAACTCAGAAAGGTAATGTTTACCTTAACATGAGGGGAATAATTCCCTTACCAGCACAGAGTCACTTGCAACAATGCTTATCAGCAAATGTACTTCCCATATTGTTGCAATTTTGTTACCATTTCTTCCCCAATCCATCTTGTTAGACAGATTTGTCTTTTTATTTAACATTGTCTCTATTATGTCTCTATTGGAAGGTGTTGTCTGTTCTCTCATTTCTGTCACAACAATAACACATTCATTTCCTCTAAAACCTCTCAGTTCTATTATCCAGTAAATGATGTTTTTGAATACTCTGCGGTAAATTAATTTTGGCCAAAGGTGCAGATTTTCAAATGTCCACAGCATGGTGCGTGGATACATGCTTTTAGACATATTCATTGGCAGAAATTAATTCCCAACATCAATCAAACGCACAAACATTCTTCTTAGCCAGCTCCCCGAAAGAGCTGCTGGACTTCAATTAAAAGTTGCTGCAGGACTATAACTAACATGCCCAGCTGCATCTGAAGAATCTGGATGTTCTAAGTGTTGCAGTATTTACAGTTTACATGAAAGCAGCATGCATCTACTGTAAAAACAGCAATAATTAAAGCAGACAATTAATGGCTATGCTATCAGCCCCAAGCCAACAGAACGGAATCAGAAAGATGGAACACCACATGGGGTAGACTTTTTTTTTTCAACTTTACCAATTTTGAAGGAAGAAAGGGCGGGGAATTCAGAAATGCAAGGCAGAAAAATTTCAGGCCATGAAAATAAGAAGTGAGGCTGGAAGGTGGGTAGGTAAAAAATACAGAAACCCACATCCCACAATACATATTAGCAAATTGCATTTAAACCAGACTATATTAGTCCACTCATGATGCATATCTGGATAGTTCTGATTTTAAGAAGGAAGAGTGGGGAATAATGGTATGTCCTGTTGACATGAAAAGCATTGCAATTTTAAATGTTAAGGATTTTTTCTCTCCAAATTGACCAGTATTCATTATGAGTGGGGTAGGACTCCAGAAGTTGCATTGTGTCTCCCCTCCTCTGTGCCTGTGTGTATTCTATGCTCACTGAGCATGCTCACTCCTCATTGGGCTTTTCTTTTCAAAGGTGGGCAAACAGTTCCCTAATTTAAGCAGCTCCAATTTCTTATATTTCTCCACTGATTCCTAGAGGCAGTTCTCATTTCCAGCTCCAGGGGCATTTAAAAAACAGCTTCTTGGAGCAAAACAGGAAGTAACCTATCCAAACAACAAAACCTCTCTCTCTCTCTCTCTCTCTCTCTCTCTCTCTCTCTCTCATCTGGGTTTCAGCCCACTCTCAATTAACTTCATTCTGGTTGTTTAAAGCAATGCTTAATTGTGCTGCTTTGGTATGGGGTGCTGGTGGTGACATAGAATTTGTTCTGAATATAATTTTGACTCCTTCACTTTTTGTCCTAACTCCAAGCCTGCCAATCCCTCCCTCTTGTGGGCGATGCAGTGTTGCATTACAAAATCATGAGCAAAAATCAGCATTTCAATACTTTAAATGCAGCAATACTGGAAACAGCCAAGACAACAAGGGAGTTTGGACAGTTTATCTTTAGTCCTAGATGTTTTGGACACAGCTTCTATGTCCACTACAAATGAGCCAAGAATCAAGTTAGCAACATTAAACACTACCATTGCTAGTCTAGCCTTTGGGTGATACTTCTGACTCCTTTTTGGAGAAACGTATACAGAGCTATATTCAAGTAAGAACATAAGAAGAGCCATGCTGTGTGAGGCCAAAGGCCCACCTAGTCCACCCATCTAGTCTTCTCACAGTGGTCCACAAACAGGACCTACATGCTACAATGCTCTCCTCACTTACAATTCCCAGCAATTGGTCTATACAGAGACATGCTGCCCCTCAAAGCAGGAGGCAAAGCATAGACACCCCCCATTATTTGGTCTAATGCCCTTTTAAATCTATCCTAATAGATGGCCCTTGCTATTAATCCCATCGTTTTAACTATATGCTGTGTGAAGAAGTATTTTTTTAAAAAATTGTCCTGAATTGAGCTTCATTGCACGGTGCTGAATTCTCTAATAATCTGAGACGTTTTTGCCCTTATCCACTTTCTCCCCACCTTGCAAACAGTAATACACCTCTATCATGTGTGTCTCCTCCTCCCCACCCCTTTACCTGCCTTTTTCTAAACTAAAAAAGCTGCAAATATTGCAAACTGAAATATGTATGTTGGGGGAAAGGTCTTGGTAGCCGACCTTATCTACTTTTGCTGATGCAAGACAGACTCAAATAGAAATGAAGCTGGCCTATTATTGGCTTCAGAGATTAAGATCAAGACTCTGAAGTATATCCTCAAGCAAGCAGAGAACCGGTGGAGTGTGCTGAGCTTGGGTGTGATATGCTCTTGAGGATTGTTCTTGCTCAAAGAGGCATGCTGCTTCATTTATATACTTGAGAGTTGCTGCACTGGCTTTCACCTCACATACATCTTGCAGTGCTGTCATTTTGACCTAAATCAGAAGTTACATAAAACTGGAATGAATTAACAGATTTTGCCTCACCAACTGTGTTACTTTCAATTGCCCTGAAGGATCTACTTGCCTTCACTTCTGTAACTTAAAAAAAAAGAAATAAAAAGGCCATAGATGGTGAAAATGCCAGTGCATTTCCTTACATAGCTGCTGCACCCAGCAGTTCATTCCCAGGTAAACTTTAAGGCAAATACTGTGAAGAAAAGTAATGTTGAAGCACATGACCCAGCCAGTATTTTTCTTCCCATGCATTCATCACTATGAGCATTGATTTCAGTACTAGTAATGAAATGCAAACTCCTGGTCCCTTGCAGCACACACACACACACACCATTATTTCTAACTCCTAAAATGAAGCAGACATACAATAAACATTAAATATTGTGGATCTTAACAATTATGAACAAACCCATCCTTACAATTTTTTTCTATAGCTATGCCTGATCAGAATCTGAGATTTGTCAAGAGAAATTTCTAGTGGTCCAGGAAGGCCAGATCATCATGCATAGGCAGTAGAGAACAAGCCTAGTCGTCAAGCACTCCCCTCATCGCCTTCCATCCTCCTTTTTATTATGCATCCAGTGGTGACTGGGAGAGCAACAGTAGGTGAAACCAAAACCAATGATAGGTGGAGCTGCAGCAGATAACAGGCAGAGCCAACTAATTATAGTTTTGCTGCCAATCCTCTTGCCTGTTGAGTCCTACAAGGGCAACACGAAGACTGAGAAAGAGAAAGTGACTGGCAGAGGGCTGGATACAATCAAGAAGGAAGGCAGGTGGGAGCTGGCTGAGGACAAATTGATGGGACTCGGTCCTATTGGACCAGCATCTGCTGAATACATCAGAATGCAATATTTCTGGGGTTTATTACACTGCAGCTCCCTGGTAATTACAAACTGTGAACTGCGGTTTAATATCCAATTACAAGCCAGGATATCAATGTCATAGAATGTCAACATATTTTTTCACTGATCAGAATCAAAACAAAAATGAAACAACAGTTATGGGTTTTTTATGATGTAATCCTCCACCTGCAAATTTTACCTAATGTCTATTTTTAATCAAGTATAATGAAATATAGGATAGAAAGTTAATCGTGAAAGGAAGTGGGGAGGAGAGGATTGAAAAAAAGAAAAGGAATCCAGCCTACATTGTTATTCTCTATTTCACATTCATGGGGGTGGAAATCCTTGAAATTCAGACTAAAGACATAAGGCATGCTTTTTCAACATCGTTATACAAAAGCATCTTCCAAAAACCCTCCTCCAAGATTTGGACAGACACTTCCTCTTAGAACTAATTGCGATAGACATCCAAATTCTCCAGACATCTTTAAAATCTTAGCATTAATATTCCTACTTCAGTTTTTCAAAGCCTGATTTATAAAAGACAAAGTACTCAATAAATTGCATGGAATTAAACTGCTGTTTCTTGGAATGATAATACGGTCAATCACATATGAAAGTAATCTGAGTCTGGACGTTACAATGGGAAGAAATGTACCACCACTATTTAAAAATAGATTCAACCCAAACAAATTAACTGAGAGCAACTCTGTCTTATTGTCTCACTGGCCCTAGTCCTACACAACTCCTAACCACTGCCAATAAGACTTCAATGCAAGCCTGAACTAGATCCAATATCTTTTAAAGAAAGCACATTTTGAAGGACAGAAATAAGGAGGATCTGGACAAACATGCTAACTTCAGGGGAGGGCATTAAAAATAGGAGGAAACAGGCTGAAAGCGTTTCATGTAGTCAAATGCATTATTCTCTGCAAGGTTGTCCTCCTAATTCACAGAATACAGCTAATCCTCTTGATGAATGCAGCATGTGTCGTGCTGTAAATGAAAATTGTATAGCCTCTAAACAAGAGAGGCAGCGCCTGCTACAAACGCAAATCAAATGACTGTCAGTTTAAACACTGCCTTTTCATCTTCCCCCTTTTTGTAAGCAAACAAACCACACAAGAAACATTCGAACAATACTGCTGGGCCAAGAGAGGTCTTCCCCAAATATTGGTTAAAATGCCAAACTGAGCATGAATAGAGATGTCGGGGGCTAATTTGTCTATGTGCTCAAATGCATTATTATCGCCCACATCTTTTCAACCACCATCCCATGCAACTTTCCTAATACGAGGGCCCGCACCATGCATAGCCGGTTCCATGGCATAATGCCCACTGGTAGGGTCCCTGCCTTGGCAGGCTTACCTGTGCTAGTGTTCTTCTGATGGGAGCCAATGAGGTGACAGCTCTGTGCAAGGCAGCTGCTATCTTAGATCGACTTTGTTGCCTAGCCTCAAGTTCCAAGCCTCCAAAAGAAATGTTCAACAGTAGCTTATAGCCACACGTGGGATCCAGGGCAGATGTCTGCAGCAGTAGGCTCTGACATCTGCCCATACTGCTTCTTATACAAAGCCTTGTCTTTTGGAAACACCTGTTATCATCTTCTTCACACCATGCATTGTTAAAGGATGGAGCTTGCTCCCACAGGAGGCAGTGATTGCCACCCACTTGGATGACTTTAAAAGAGGATTGGACAAATTCATGGAGGAAAAGGCTATCAGTGGCTGCCTGCCATTATGCCTATGTTCTGCCTCCATTGTCAGTGGAAGTAATGCTTATATTCATTCATGTACACACAGGTGGGCCATACGATCATGTGTGAAGTTACTTTTTCATTATACTTTATTTCCACAGACTAGTAAATAAGTGAACTCGGCTAGCCCCTTTGGATGGATTCACTACATAGTCAATCCATCTAAAAAAGTACTATTCCCTTGATTTTATCATGGCAAAGGAACAACAATTTGAAATAGGCAATATTGCTAAATATCCTGCACCTCGTGGGAAGAGCAATCAGGCACTACTCACCATCTAGTAATCAGAACAGAGCTTTCCAAACTGTGTCGCGACACATTAAGTGTGTCAGCTGCAGTGTGTAGGTGTGTTGCGCGAACTCTCCCCTGCACTCCTCCCGGAGCTGGAAAGGGGTTAGTTTAAGTAAATTACTGTGTCACAAAAATAACACCTGTCTGAAAAGTGTGTCACCAACATGAAAAGTTTGGAAAGCTCATCTTGAGTTGTCATATAAACCAATGCACTCTGGTCCTTGAGCATATATGTGCAAATCTGCCACAGGCTACAGATTTCCCAAGAAGCAATTTATAACAAGTGATTCCATATACACCTACGGTGTTAGTCAACAGATCTGCCTTGCCAAGTAATGGGCAGAATTTTAGTCGTTCCCCTGCTTCCCTAGATTGCTTCTAAAATGTTGAAGTAAGGTAGAAGTTTTCCTCATTTGATCAAATAACACAGATTACCAAGTAGTTATATGAATGCTGTGGCAATTTGTCAGCTTGAAATAGTCTCATATTCACACAAGAAGGTACCTAAAATCCACTCATCTAGTTTCATGTGAAAAATTTATCAGTGGGGCCTCAAAGCCTTTGCCCTTTCTTAGCAACATGGCAAAATCCCTGCCTCACTGTTTCCTTCTCACCATCTCCTTCACAGTTCCCAACAGTCATTTCCTTCAGCATTCACTATAATAGAAGGTGGCACAAAGAATTTTCTTGAGGTCTCCCTTCTTATCCTTGTAAGGTTCCAATAATCTTTTTTTCTTCTTTTTTTGGATGACTATAAAGTTGCCATGTGAGCACCCCCTGGTGGCATGTAGATGCACTGGCGGATTCCAAGGAGGGAAAAAATGCTTAGGCTGTATGCTGGACTCATATTTTTAGAATGCCCCAAATCAGTATAATTAAAGGAAGTAGAACCTTGTTCCATACAGAAACAGTTTTCGATACTGGCTGAATATATCCCCCACCACTCCATTTTAACTTCTTTAGGACTTTGTTAAAACGAACCACCAGAAAGTCTGATAAATGCTTTGCTGAAATATGCATATATTTCAGAGATTCAAAGTTTAACGCCACCTCAGGTGATACTATTACTTTTGCTGTGCCTCAAAAACCTCTAATGCTTCAGCACCTAATTGTGCATCTTCGGACAACAATTTAAGGCACACACTCAAATTTTCACACCAGGGGAATGGAAAATAAAACCCATTTCTTCCAAAGAAGGGCTAGCCAGTTTTACTCACTGAGCACTAGCAGTTATTTTGTGGCAATAAAGCCTTTAGTGGAAAACATTTCTTTGAGAATTGGAGCAGGAAGGTTCTTGTAAAATTCAATGCATTGTTTGACTGCAAACACGAAAGACTAAGTTAATGTTCTTCTCCAGGCCTATTGTTTTGCCACCGTCCCCAAGTTCCAGTTGATTCATTCAATAGGTGGGAAGGAATATTAACCAACAGCATTTTTCCTGCAGCAATACATTTCCCTGTATTGTTTGTTTCAAGTTAAATAGAAACAGCACTCCCTGTTTTGCAGATCTACCACAATTTTAGCACTCTAAACTATTAAAAGTATACTTTTTTTGTCCATTGCAAAAATTATATATAGGTAAATTCTGTAGGGAAAGCATCCCTATAGAAAACTAGCCGGGGGGGGGGGGTTAGTAAAAGGACTACTGAAATTAATGAGATACCCATTGACCCAAATATTATTTTTTATTAAATTTCTACCCTGTCCTTCCCAGTGAAACTCAGTATGGCAAAAAACAACAACCACCACCAGCAAAATAACATTATTTTGATTTATTTATTTTGAGTCTCGAAGCGGCTAACATTCTCCTTTCCCTTCCTCCCCCACAACAAACACTCTCTGAGGTGAGTGGGGCTGAGAGACTTCAGAGAAGTGTGACTGGCCCAAGGTCACCCAGCAGCTGCATGTGGAGGAGCGGAGACGCGAACCCGGTTCACCAGATTACGAGTCCACCACTCTTAACCACTACACCACGCTGGCTAACAGGCTAACCAAAGGAAGCCCTACTATGAAGGATTAAGTTTGGCCACAGATTTCCAGCTAAATTAAGTAGACAAGGAAAGCTGAGAAAATCATGACATAGTATACTTAACCGATGCATAGAACTTTACAGCATTTAAGGTGTAAAACAACCACACAAATATCAGTTCTGGATAGACATTATTGCATATATATTCTGGTGAATCCAAGCAAGGGAAATTGTTTTTACATTGTGATGTTAAAAGAAATTCACTGGATATGTAACAGCAGATCCACATCATACCTTCATACCACATACAATGCACATTTAAGGACATGGCTTTCCTTCAAAGAATCCTGGGAACTGTAATTTGTTAGGGATGCTGGAGCTGTAGGTCTGTGAGAGGGAGACTACAGTTCCCAGAATCCTTTGGGAGAAGTCATGTGCTTTAAATGTCTGGTGTGGACCTGCTCAAAGTAACAGAAAGAACTTTGGATTGTGATGTGGTCAAGTGAGAAATACTATCATGCAACAACAGAGAAGACACCCTTCCTGCTGTTTTCACTTTTCCTTAGTTGACTTCATGACTGTGTCATTAAGTACAGAGAGCGGGGAGGGGTATGTGTCTTATAAAACAGGAATAAAGTTCACCAGGGATAAGACACAGCATACCATGCAAGTACTGTCAGAACCCAAAGAGAGCAACAGTGAAACCATTCTTCAAGCACCTGTGTTTTTCCCCCTTGTCCAAAAGATCATAGCCTTAAATTAGCCGCATGACAGAATTCATGACTCTTTTACCAAACAGTAAATTCCACCACTAATAGAAAATGGATCAGAGTGAGAAAATACAAAGTCACACAAAACACTGCACGATGAAGTGAAAATAAAATGAGTACCTTTGGCCTGATACAAAATTAAGCATTATTTTTAAAAATGAAACTAAAAGAGGCAATAGACACAGTTCACAACTTTTAAGCACTGTTGATATTAATCAAGTTTCTCCTCTAAACCTGGATGGGCTGGTTCATTAGTATTCACTAGTATTAGGCATGATGGAGGTGCCAACATGAAATCTGAACTAAGGGAAATGTACAATTCAGCTCTGTTAGATCTGTAGCCGGAAGGTGGTGGGTGGGTGGTGGAAAGACCCTGAGTGAGAGGTGGGGAAATGAAAGAACTCCCAGGATGAGGGTTCCTAGGTGAGAGGTGGGAGGGCCCATCATTTTCTGTATGAGACAAGGGTTAAAATCTACCTTCAAAAGAGGAGTCTTTCACCCCATCCGTATCTTCTTCTGTTTTTTGTTATTATTTAGATTAGTTTCTTTCATCTTATTGTATTATTTTTAAAAAAGCTTTAATAAAAACTTGATACTAAAAACAGACCACCATTAGTAGAGCCCACCATTACTGCAGAACAGAGATGCCTACCTTGGTAAGGTCATATGAAATTCCCATTAAATTTCAATATAACATGCACACCATTGATCTTTCGTCCATCAACTCTAAGGAGGAAAAATTGTTCAGTGACACTTGTATGAATTAAACGCCAGCTCAGAAAGCAAGTGTCAGCATTAAAAGGACAGAAACGACTGATATTACTCACTTAAGCAGAGGAATAGCCCATAAAAATGTAGTACACACTTCACAGCATGAAGTCACTTGAGTAATTTTTCTGTTGAAACTTTTATCTACATAAAAAAATCAACTTTTAGCAATTATGTGTCCATGTATGTAAAGCAAACGCTAAATGAAAAGCTGTTCTTAATCAAGTCACACCTTAAGGGCAAGATCATGGAAAGATAGTCCTAAGGTAACAGCATAAACAAGAAACTAAATCTATCTAAATGGGAAAAGTAATTTACATCTTGTGCCCAACATAAGACACCTTTTAAAATCAAATTACATAACCTTAATCAAAACTGACTTATTCTTGAGGCTTCTGCAGAACAAGATCAACTCAAAACAATAATAATAATGACAACAATCATGGCTGCATGACAATAACACCAGTAGCATCGTTTAAATGACGCATGTACAAAATGTGAGTTGATGTCATTATTTGTAGACATCTGAATTGATAACATATTTGTGTTCAGCACAGAATCTGCTTTACTTTGCATCTCATGAATGAAGAACAGTGGTAACGGAGAGGCTAAGCAAAGGAAGCTAGGCCAAAGAAATGTAAAGAACAGAGAAATTATTCAGATTGTTATTGTGCCAATTATGCTTGTAAAGTATGCTTTTGATAAGCATGTATTAGCACGGCAAACCTCCACGTGTCCCCCTTTTGCCTGTGCAGTTGGGAATAAAACAATGTGAGGAAAGGCACTGGTGCAATGCAAGCTCAAAGAATAAGGTGTTCAATGCTTATAACAAGTGCGCTTTGGGATCACTACAGATCTTGCTAAATTTGAAGGTACTTTTGACACCTGGGTTTTTTGTTTGCTTGTTTAATATAAACAATGGATATCTTGTTACTATTTTTCACATTCTTTATGGGGTGGGTACCACGTTAAGAAAATGAAACTAACTCTATGTTCCCCAAAGCAACCTTGGACTTCCACACCACCCCTCCCACATATGACAACAAAGCAGTTAGAAAAATCAAAGAGAGGCAGATATCAAAAGCAATGTGGTATGGCTTTGTCATTAACCAGGGATAGAGGGAAAGTCAATAACCAAGCAGGTTACTTTCTAAAATCCAGGACTTGTCTAAAATACGTCTTTGGATCCCAGATTACAGTTATAAAAGGTAAATAAGGGGACTTTTTTTTATAGCTATTGTTAGAATAGACTTTTCTACTTTTCATAGCACAGATCTCCTCAAATTGTAGCATTGCTGAAATAAAATTTAAAACCCAGCAGTATTTTTTTTCTGTATCCCAAATTGCTTTCTTTCTATTTGCTCTTCTGCACATAGAAAATGTTCCTCCATTCAATAAGAAAATGAGATCCAATAGAATGAGGCTGAAAAGCAGCCATACCCAGGCTATGGAACCAAGTTGGTCGTTTAAAAAATTCACTAATGCAAGATAGAATCAAACCTTCCAAATAACACTGAAACAGCCAATTTAAATTCAGCCCTGCTGAATCAGAGGGCCATCAAGTCCAGTTCTTTTCCAACATGGACAGCCAGATGCCTATGGAAGGTCACATATGCAGGTCCTGAAGGCTAAAAGCCCATCCCCATTGTATGCCCCCGGGCCCTTGTACGCAGACGTGTTCTTGCCCAGAAGATAAAGATTCCATGTTGCAGTCATATCTAATGGACAAAACAACTAACTCTTTTTAAAAACTATCTAATATATGAGTGGAGAATTCCAGGACCAAGCATGACCCCTCCAGGTCACTACTTGACTCTTGGAACACCACACTGGGCCTTCTATCAGACCCTCCAAGTGTCCCTACTTCCCAGGGATGTCCCTGATTTAGAGAAGCTGTCCCAGCTTCTGATCTGATCCTCAGGATGGCCCTATTTTCACTGGAGAAATGTTGGAGGGTATGGAATTATCTGACCCCTGAGCTGTCTGAAGGCAATCCTGTACAGTATAGGGAAATTTTTTTTTATTTTTAAAAAATAATGTTTTATTATTTTTTATATATGTTGGAAACTGCCCAGAGTGGCTTGGGCAACCCAGTCGGATGGGTGGGGTATAAATAGTAAAATTATCATTATCATTATCATTATCATTATCATCAGAGAAATGTTTGAGGGCATGTGCTATACACCCTCCTTGAGTGCTTTAGCTTGGCTGGAACTTTGATTAAGTTTCATGGTTGCCTGGATGAAGAGATGAGAGGAGGGTAGCTTTCCTGTGGTGAGGATGTAGGCTGAACAAAGATGGGAGTAACATTTGTTGCTCCTCCCACTTTTGTCTCCAACCCCGCCCACCAGCGGTATGCAACCCCTAGAAAGCGACTCATGAGGGAATGCAGCCCTTTGGCTGAAAACTCACTTCTGACCTAAGGTGAATGCTTCCTAAGTTACACATTGTGTGGATTTGCACTTTCTTTGATCACCCTTGAACCTGTTTCAGTGGGTGACTCTAAGTCTCAGAGTTATGAAAGGAGAAAAGTTGTTCTCAGTCACCACTGTTCTAAGTTTTATAAAGCTATTATACTCTTGTTTTTCCTCCCTAATCTAAGAAAGGTGCCCCAGTCTCTTGATGGTTACCAGTGGGATATAAATACGTAAAACAAAAATGTGAAAGCAACAAATAAGCCACTGTGAATAAATGTCAACTCTCAAGAAAACACATTAAAAGGATCAAGCACTGGAGTGGATTCAAAACAAAGCTGGGCAGACAAAGATTTGAGAAAGGCATCGTACACCATGAATCAAGTCTTGTAAATCAATTAATCAATAGTTATTTTTAAAATGTGTTGATCATTAAATGAAATAATGAAGTAACACCGAGCTCTGTAGTTACTATTCCAGTCCATGAGCCAGATTTGCTGAAAGGAATTGGGCACCAATGCAGATGGGTTTGTCAGAAGCATGGCTAATCCCCATTTAATCTTTCACACTGTGGCCAAATATTTGGCCTAGCACTGGAAGAGAATCAGCAGCACCCTTCGGGGGGAGGGGGGTGCTCTTCTGCCACCTTTTTTAAAAATAAAAAGGCAGAAAAGCAACAGAAGGAAGCTTGCATGCATTAGCCTCTCTTGCCACAGAAATTAGCCCATGAACCAGATGATGTGATTCTTAATTGTTCTCGTGCTCATACCTCCCTGTTTTACCAATGCAAGTCTTAACTGAACAAGATTGTGACAGCCTTACTCTGTAGAAGCTATTGCAAGGCAGAAGATATGTATTCCTACACATTCTACTCTGGAATAGATTCCACAGAACACAAAGGGACTTGACTTCCAAGTAGGCACGCCAAGTAAACATGTGAACGCTTTGTTTGGGAGCAAGTCCTTCTGAACTTATTCCTTCACTAGCCTACATAGGATCATGTTTCACATGACGCATATTGAAAATACTGGCACATATTTTCGACTAAAAAAAACCCAGATCAACAGGATTCTTTGGTAAAACAAAGCACAGCTGTTGGCATGGCAACTTTATAAAATAGTTTCCCCTGCAATACCAGGTCTCCCTCAGCATGCAGCCTATGTATACAAACGTATCTGCTGCTAGAGTATAGCTGCATTCAACTGAGGGCTGGCATTACCCTTAGAGTAAGAAAGCTACCTCAGACAGCAGGTGCAGAGGAACACAGAGAAGCAGCAAGGTCCTGGAGGACAGTGCTGGATATGTCATGCAGCTTGGCCTGTGCCCCTTAAGGTAGTCCGCTACCCTCAGGTGAAGTGGAATGAGAACACTGCCCCATCATGGTTTCCGTGCATGGAAACGGATGGGACACCATCTTGCTATTCAAAGTAAGCAACAAAGTGTCTTGGGCTGGAGGAACCATGGGATAATACATACCATCACTCCACATAGCTTATTTATAGCATTTTTAAGCTATCCCTTCAGATCACATAGTGTAGTTTCAGAGGGTGGGATGAAAACACCAGTCTTAATATTGCTCTTCTGCCCTAGACAGCATGCCATATTTTTTAAAGAGAACATTACAATAAAAAGGCACAGAATGGTTATTTTTGGTATTCTTATTATCAAGCCGCCCCTGCTTTCTCACAGCAGCTCTATAAATGCAATGCTCTTAATACCGAAACATTAAAATATATCTGATTATACAGTACATTTCTGGTAAGTCACTGCTGTTTCTGTTCTGAAGATAAACCTAAGGCTTCCTGCTGCATTTCAAACCAGAGCTGGAAAAAAACCTCAGGGTTGAAAATTATCCCCTGTGTTGCTATGTCACAATATTTTCATCATTTCAACAGGAAGCTCAGGATCATTAACTTTAAATTGCAATGATACAAGAACCACAACATTGCCTTGGAGGCTGACTTAAAAGGACAAGTATGGCAACATAAATGTAAATGTTCTCTACCAGCTTGGGGGGGCAGGGAATGCCTACAGTCTCCAAGCACATTCTATACTTTCAGACTTTGCTGAAAGATGCAATTGATCTGTGGAAGATGGCAGAAATATGCATTATGCCACTGTTCATGAGAGCATGCCGTAATACTGATATACAGTATTACCACCAAATAGAGAGTCTCCCACACACTTTAGGTTTCCCACTGTGGCTCAAGCTCTGGTACATTCCAAGCAGATGTCCTCTGAAGGAGTTTAAGACCTCAAGGGTGGTATTCAACTAAGTTTTGCTCAGAGTAGACCTATTGAAATTAATGGATCTAGCAATCATGCTCATTAATTTTAATGGGGGAGAATACAGCCATTATTCACAATCCTATTCAACCCCACAGTAGTATTTATAGGGTTTTAAGCTTGAATGGAAGGGATGCGGGTGGCACTATGCATTAAACCACAGAGCCTAGGACTTGTGGATCAGAAGGTCGGCAGTTCGAATCCCCGTGACGGGGTGAGCTCCCGTTGCTCGGTCCCTGCTCCTGCCAACCTAGCAGTTCGAAAGCATGTCAAAGTGCAAGTAGATAAATAGGTACCACTCTGGCGGGAAGGTAAACGGCATTTCCGTGTGCAGCTCTGGTTCGCCAGATGCGGCTTAGTCATGCTGGCCACATGACCCGGAAGCTGTACGCAGGCTCCCTCGGCCAATAAAGCGAGATGAGCGCCGCAACCCCAGAGTCGTCTGCGACTGGACCTAATGGTCAGGGGTCCCTTTACCTTTACCTAGGCTTCAATGGAACCTTGGGAGACCATGAACACAGCAACTACAGCACCCCAGCATACAGCTGTGTTTGCCTCTTTTTAAAAGATATCCAAGGAGTACCCACTGCCCAAGGCAGCCTGTTCCAATCAAACATATCCTACTGTTAGAACATTTATTCTAATATTATAGCCCCACCTGCAATAGGAGTACAGATTTAGATACATCTAGTAAGGAATTGTGTCTGTTTACATGGGAGGACAGTGAAGGTTGTATCAGCTGAAAAACAGCATTCTCTCTAAAATAGCTTAGCAGTGCTTATGCCATGCGCCTGGCTTGTGCATACAATTTGCTTATAAGCAAAATTAATCTCCTGCAGATTTTACATGTTTAAAACAAGAGCCGTCCATGTGGTTTTTTTGTGTGTTTTTTTAACTAAACTATTTTCACTCGTTAGATGACTAATCAGTCTTCTGCCTGCTTTGAGCAAAAGCTTCAGCACGATGGTATCTGGCAGGAAATATTTTTTTAATGAAATAATTGTGCATTTGTCTGGCCCTTGATAGGGACCAAAGAGTATCAGTTTCTATTATGAATGCCTAAAAGTTCCTCAGTGTATCTCCAGTAACAATCAGTGATTACTTTAATATCATCAGAATTAGCAAACTTCTCAATGTAGATAGATTATCAGTCCATCCACACACACACCCTTATTATCAGGGCAATGGCATAACACTCATTAAGTTAGCTTTAGGAATCAGTATTGCTGAAAAGATTCAAAGCCCCATGGACTTGGCAGGGATGGTGGCTCTGGGCTCTTCTGGAGTTTACGAAGACCAGTTCCAAGATGTAACAGGTATACTAGACTCCTGACAGTAATGCTTACATTTCATTGTGTTTTTTTCTTTAGAGAGCCCATGAGATAAGCCATTAAAAATAGATAATGATGAGTCTCTTATTTGTACTACACACACACACATTTTTGTTTATTGAATGGAGAAGGGAGGCATAAAATTACTACTTTTTGAAAGCATGTTTTCTAATCCTTCAGCAGTTCATCCTCATTAAAAGCTGATAGAATAAACTGGATAATTAATTATGCTAAGAAGGAAGGGATAAATGACCTTATCCAAAGGCATGCTGGGGCATGTATTTCCTTTTTGGATCCTGCAAGTCTTTTTTAATTATTATTATTATTAGTAAAACCTGCCTAGAACTGCTCTAGTCTCTCACTGGATTCCATTAGCAGTGATGACTATCTCCTTGATGCAACAGCCACATACTTCTCGTTTCCTTGGCATTTTGGTTAAAGAATAGCTGTGATTCTATGTATCATGTGGCTGAATGGCAATGAGATATTGCAGGCTGAAGTTACTATTATTGAATCATCTTATTAAATACAGAGATTCTACAGCAGCCAGGGATAGCCAACCAGCCATGGCTTGCAGGTGAAATGAAACAATAGTCCAGCACATTATGCAAATATATTATTGCGTAAATTTCCATGGATTGCCAAGAATGATGCATCTGGTGAAGCAAACTCTAGCCCAAGACAGCGTATGCCACCGAAAATTGCCTTTTTTCATAGCTGCATATGGGGTCCTTCTGTGGAATGTTAATATCTCACTTGAACTATTCATTCTCCAGTAAATATTATCATGATTACAAATTATGTTATTTGTTATGTTACTGGCATCTGAGCACTTTGTCATGCAAGCGTCTTAAAGAGCCCCAGGGCTCTTTTCCAAAAATTCGACATCTATTTATGCAACAATTCTGCAAATTGCAATTCTGCACCAACACCCATATACATATACTGTTTTTCCCAAACACAAAAGCATGAATTAGTGACATAGGAATTATCACTTCCTTATTGCAAGAATACTGAAACAAGTGGGAAATGGACCATAGGTCCATTTATAAACCACCTGCTTTGCCTGCAGAAGGTCCAAAGTTCATTCATTGCATTTTCCTATTAAGGGTCCCAGGAAGTAAGAGAGGAAAAGACTTCTGACCTGGAGAGTTGCTAGTACTCAGCCAGATGCACCAATAGTCTGACCTGGGCATAAGACATGGCTTCATATTTTCCTGCAAAAAAAAAAACAACCTCACATTCCAATGCATTATGGAGCCTTGTAGAAATGGTTTCTGTGCAGTTGTACTAAGTAGCATCATAACTGGCCCTGTGTTTCAGCAGCAGGAATAAGCCACACAAAGTCACATTGGAATGCATCAGCACTGAACAGTGTTGACATGGGCTTAGTTGCTAATCAAGTAAATGCACTTCATTCTAGGTAACTGCACTTGATATGAACTTCCAAATACAGGTTTATGGTCAATATATTGGTCCCCTTAAACAAGCACTTCTCTTCCTGTCACCATCAATACAATAGTTGGGATATTTTCAGTCAGTCCACTCTGCCATACATTATAGCAGCTTTCACCACCCTGCGGTCCTCCAGATGTTTCTGGACCACATCAGCCCCAGACACCACGGTTACCAGGGTGAGCAAGGCTAGATTTGATATATATATCTGGACTCTGAGGCCTTTCTTCATGTGCCTCCTCCATGTGAGGTCTGGAGGATGGGAACAGGCCTTTTCTGTAGTGGCTCCCCTTTTGTGGGATGCTCTCCCCAGGGAGGCTTGCCTGGTACCTTCATTATACACCTTTAGGCACCAGGCAAAAACCTTCCTCTTCAACCAGGCCTTTGGCCAGCCTTTTAAGTGTGTTTGTAGGAGGTATTGTTTAGTTGTTTCTGTTTTAACTATTTATTTGTGCCCTTATCTCATGGTTTTATCTTGTGAAACAACCTGAGATCTTTTGATGAAGAGTGGTATATAAATTAAATTAAATCAATCAATCAATCAATCAATCAATCAATCAATCAATAAAGTGTTATGGGTTAGTGTGGAAACAGGGATGCCCAGATCCCTGGATGCAAGATTTCCTCCTCTAGATCCTGGGGTACTGGAATTTAATCAAAGCTGACTGGCTAAGCTTTTTTTCAGCCAGACAGAGATGATGGCCCTGCCATCTACAAGGCAAAGGTAGAGGGGGAGGTTGCCTGGGAAACATGGGCGTGGAGTCACACAGAAAAAAAAGTTGTCCTTTTTTGGCAAGCAAACAAGCATGAGAAAATAGGGAGTAGGGAGAACCCCATACAGTGCTGGCTCTACGAAGCTGCACTGAGAGACCAGTGGCCATGATTGGCTGCTGCATTGGACCCAACCTTGCTGAAACTATGAGAGGAGCAATGAGAGAGATGCTTGGGGGTGTAATGTTCTGTACCCCCTTCTATTGAAGGCTTCTGGTTAAACATGAATAAACCGTATTTCTAAGACTCTGCCAACTTGGCTGCACCTTGATTTTCCAATGGAAACATAACCTGGATCCTTGCTACTGCTCGGAAGGTGTGGTGTGTTAATATGTAATTTACACACCCATCCATCTCTCTCATAGATTACAATCTATTTTTTAATAGCTTGTCATTTCTAGCTGGCAATGGAGGATCGTCTATTAAGGCAAATGGGCCAATGCCCCACCAACTTCAGCCTGCCCTCAGCCACCGGTCACTTGTCCTGCTTTTCTCAAAGGCATCTGGTTGGCCACCGTGAGAAGAGGATGATGAGTTGGACCATTGGCCTGATCAAGCAGGCTCTTCTTATGTTGTTAGCTTCCTCCTTCTTAGTCTCAGTGTTGCCCTTATAGAACTCAGCAGGGAGGAAGATGGGGACATTACGAGAATTAGTTGGCTCTGGTTCCACCTGCAGTTGACCTCCCTGCCTTCTGCTTGACCAGTCCCCAATGCAAAAAGGACTGGCCACCCCTGCTAGTTGGAAAATGTCACATGAGAACACAATAGTCCGAGTGCTCACGTCTCAACCCTAAAAATACTTCTGCTTGTGCATTACTTTGTTTTCTCCCAACCCCAAATCAGAATACTTTGGGCCAAGCTATATAGGTTGTGTTCAAAGTAATAGACCAAATAATATAAATCATAGAGGAAGTCGGGCTTCCAACAACGTTATGAGGGTCCACCATATTCACACTGGATTGTCAGCATTCTAATGATGGATTCCTGTACCTTTAACAGAAATTTGACAGGCAGAAATTAGCAGAAAATGTCCAGATCCCAAGCCTGGAATGGATTGTTGGATAAAGATCCACCTTCTTCCTTTTGGGCAACCATTAATAGCACAATACCTTTGCCAGACAGGAAGTTAGTCAAATTCTATCCGCAATGCTAGATTGAGATACGTTTTGCCCACATTTGAATTTAACTGAGTGCTAGACTCCCTTTCAGAATCAGATTGTTGCCACACACCCACCCAGGACCACAGAACTCTCCAGCTGTACCTGATGCATACAACCTGGAAACAGGGAAGGCACTAGGACTTGGAAGAGTCCAGGCAGGCATGGATGCAGGAACTGTAACCTAGGCAATTAACAACAGGCTGCTTTCTTCTACTTTCGCCCCCTCCCTTACCCGCTTTCCTTCCTCCCCTCCCTCTCACACACACGCGTGCACAGAGCCAGCATTTCTCTCTCACACACGCACGCACGCGCGCGCGCGCAGACACACACACACTTTAACACCCAAACTGTCAGCTTCTGCTTTGACTCTCCCCACTTCAAACACAGCCACTAGCAAGCCTCACCCTCCCTCCTCCGTCTCTCCAGCCCACACACCCCTAATGCTGCCAACCTCTTGTCTTACAGGGGAGAATGGATGTTCAGCGTTAACTCCTTTTAAATGACTGCTTTGGGGAGAGATCAAGGTGCCATCCATCTCCCAGAGAAAACGCTGATCACCACAATAGTGTCTCGCCTCTCAAAGCGGGGCGGCAGCCTGCCTTGCACTGCTGGAGAGACACAACATGCATCTGCACCTACAATCCCCCTGAAAGAAAAAAAGATCAATAAAGTACCGAAAACGTGCTGATCGCCTGCTTTAGGCCAGCCAGGGCGGGAGAAGGGATGACAATATTGGCATTTGCTTTTGAGTGTTCTCGGGATTTCAGGTTTTAAGGCACAGTACATCATGCATTTTTTCTCCAGCTTCTCTCTCCTACGCCTTCGCCCGCCTCCACCCCAATAAAAGAAGCAAAAACGGGGGGGGGGGAGAAACCGGCAAACAAACAGAGGGGGTGGGAGAAGAGGAACTGGAAAATGGGGCGGAGGAAAGAATATGTAGTAAGGGGACAAACAAAGAAGGTAAGGAAGCGTCATCCCTCTCTCATCTGCCAAAAAGCCCCTCGCAACCCATCAATCCGGCGCCTGCAAAGGCTGCCCTGGGCCAAAGGTGCTGCTACTCGGCACACGCCTCTGGAGCAGCCAGCGAGCAGAGCCGGCTCCCTAAAGTCACTAGTCCACAATCTACGCCGCTGCCGCCGACGCCACAGAATAAAACGTTCAGGAAGACTGTGCGTTCAGGCTTACCAACATCCCTCTCTTTATAAGACAATAACGGAAGAACAGAAGCATTTAAAAAAAACCCATTCCCACCCCCTCACAGCTGTCTTTATTTTTTAATTATTTTTTTACTGTAGGAAGGGTTAGGAGCCCAGAAATTACATCATTTCTTTAATACAGGTAAATAAATCAAATTGGAAAAAAGCGATTTCCCCCCTAAAGACAACTTTGGAAACATGGGATAATCGAGACACAGACATATGGATATTTATAGACCCTCGAGAGAAAGACCAGCGGTCCAAGGGTCCTCCGGAAGCCTTACCTGTCAGATATCATCCTGGAAGTGCGGAGAGAAAGCCTCAGTCCGCTCAAATTGCACCACTTCGGCAGGTTACTATGGAAATAGTCTTCAGGATGATTTAGAAACCAGCCACCTCCATCCTTCTCTTGCACATGCCGCGAAGGCTACCGATCCCAGGGCAGCCGAGAAACCGGAGCCAAAAGGTACCCCCGGCTGTGTAGCTGCCTTCTCTCTCTCTCTCTCTCTCCCTCTGTCTGGAGGAGTCGCGCCGCCTGCCCCCTTCCTTCCTCTGCCTTCCTCTCTCTCTCTCCCCCGAGGACTCGGCGGGGCGATCAGATCTTCTCCCGGCTGCCGGAGCCAGGAAGTGGAAGGACAGTCTCACACCAGCAGCCCCAGCCCAGCGCTTTGCAACGAGAAGAGCTGTTTCCTAGCCACACAGCTGGAATTTAAAGGGGAAGCGCCTGTGCCGGCTCCCCCTTCAATCACCTAAAAAGAAAAAAAGAAGAAGGAAATATCAGCAGGGGGTCGGGAGGGGACGAGGAGGAGGAGGAAGAAGAAGAGGAAGGAGGGTGGTCGCGCAGAGGAAAGTTTCCGGCAGGAACAATGCAAAGCGCGTGCGGAAAGCCGAGGTTTCTACGCAGGTTTCGATTCTATTGTTTATATTCAATGCTTCTACATTAGGAATGCGCATCCAGCAGCGCAGCAGCATCCAATGGTTGGAGCCAAGCATAGCTGTCAACGTTTTCCTTTTTTTAAGGGAAATTCCCTTATTCCGAATAGGATTCCTCGCAAGAAAAGGGAAAAGTTGACAACTATGGAGCCAAGTCAAGGGTTGGGTTTTTAAAACAACAACAACACAGCGATTTGCAAACTTACCCTGAATCAAAATGGTGTGAGGGTGGGGAATCAAGGCTGTTTTTTAAAAACTGAGCCAAGAAGGCCAAAGAAAGAGTTTACACCCAAAGTATACTGGGAAAGAAACTCCTAAATTGGGGCCCACGGAATGACATGCAATTCTAGACTGCTCTAGTGTCCAGACCAAGGGAAGTAATAGTACTGCCCTATTCAGCCTTGGTCAGACCACACCTCAAATCCTGTATCTAGATGTGCGCACCACTGTTTAAGAAGGGTACAGTGGTACCTCGCAAGACGAATGCCTCGGAAGATGAAAAACTCGCAAGACGAAAGAGTTTTTTGTTTTTTGAGTTGCTTCGCAAGACGAATTTCCCTATGGGCTTGCTTCGCAAGACGAAAACATCTTGCAAGTTTGTTTCCTTTTTCTTAAAACCGCTTGAAGAGGTGCAGTTGCGACTTGACCGTGCTTCGCAAGACGAAAAATTCGCACGGCGAAAAAACTTGCAGAACGAATTAATTTCGTCTTGCAAGGCACCACTGTATTGACAAGCTGGAACATCAAGGGTCTGGGAACCAAACCTTATGAGGAACGGTTGAAGAGCTGGGTATGTTTAACTTGGAAAAGACGGGAATGAGAGGTGATATGATAGTCATCTTTGAATATCTGAAGGGCTGCCACATAGAAGATGGAGCAAGCTTGGTCCCAACCCCCTTTTTCTTTTTCGTAAGATAGCAAACTTGATTTCTGCTGCTCCAGAGGATAGGACCCAAAACAATGGATTCAAATTACAAGAGAGGAGATTCGGACTAAATGTTAGGAAGAACTTCCTGAGGATAAGAGCTGTTCAACCATGGAATCAGGCAGAGGGCCTTCTTGGTAGTGGCACCCTCCCTTCAGATGTCAAGGAGATAAAGAACTACATAAGTTTTAGAAGACATCTGAAGGCTGCCCTGTTTCGGAAAGTTTTTAATGTTTGCTATTTTACTATGTTTTATATATGCTGTAAGCCACCCAAAGTGGCTGGGGAAACCCAGCCAGATGGGCAGGGTATAAATAATAAAAGTAGTAGTAGTAGTAGTATTACCTTGGAACTTCGTGGGCTCGCCTTCATTGGGGGTTTTAAACTGACATTAGATGGCCTTCTATCAAGGATTCTTTAGCTATGATTCCTGCATTGCAGGGAATTGGAATAGATGACCCTTGTTGTCTCTTCCAACTCTACAATTAATTGTATGATTCTATGTATATGTGTACAGACTCTTTTAAGCATATTTTTCGCTTGTGCAGGTTAATGTATTATAGAAAGCTTGTGAAATCAAATATACATTCTATCCCAATGATTTACACTCAAATATGGGAAAATATAAGGGATGCGGGTGGCGCTGTGGGCTAAAGCCTCAGCGCCTAGGGCTTGCCGATCGAAAGGTCGGCGGTTCGAATCCCCGCGGCAGGGTGCGCTCCCGCTGCTCGGTCCCAGCGCCTGCCAACCTAGCAGTTCGAAAGCACCCCTGGGTGCAAGTAGATAAATAGGTACCGCTTACCAGCGGGAAGGTAAACGGCGTTCCGTGTGCTGCGCTGGCTCGCCAGATGCAGCTTGTCGCGCTGGCCACGTGACCCGGAAGTGTCTCCGGACAGCGCTGGCCCCCGGCCAATAGATGTGAGATGGGCGCACAAACCCCAGAGTCTGTCAAGACTGGCCCGTTCGGGCAGGGGTACCTTTACCTTTACCTTTTATGGGAAAATATATATGTTGTATAAGTGGTCTGAGGATGCACACTTACTTCAATGAGGCTCATTGAATTCAAGTTGGTCTTTCTTCCTTGCAGAGAGCACAAAGTTGGGTTCCGAGTTTGATGCAGACTGCTGTATAAGCTCACATCCACACTGTGCCTTTAAAACACATTTAGTAGCCACTTTAGCAGCCACAGCTCCATGACACACACACATACACACCAAAATTTGGGAACTGTAGTTTACTCCTCCCAGAGCTACAATTCCTCGCACACTTAACCAAATACAGCTCTCAGGATTTGGGGGAAGAAGCCATGTTACTAACTCCTGGCTCCAAGGGGGCTCCTGTGCCTTTCTTGTTGTACAAACAGCTAAAATCTCCTCTTCTCCAAAACTACTGAAAGTTCAGGTGCCCTGTCGTCTTTTCCACCTCACCACCCTAGAAGGTTCTAGTATCATTATTAGTCCTGCTCTTACAGCCTTGCCATCAACCTAACGTGTAGCAGGTGAGAGTTTTCCCAGCACAGAGATGAGTGGTGGGAAAAGCACCACCTGCTTAATCTCTGCTTGGCAGACACTGCTGTTAAAAAGAAGGCCCAGGGTCCCTTTTCCAAAGCGGCCCATCTTAACTAGGAAGATGCAATCCAAATGTTCACTTCTCACCCATGGCAAGCAGTGTTATTGATTGGTGGAAGGAAAGCAGGGGGCATGGGATTCTTCCCCTTGCCACCCCATTATTACTTAGACACATTTAACTCCGGAATATAATTGGGCTGCCTGTGCAGACATTGTTGCAAGAAGCTGCGTGCACACCTGCTCCCAACTAGACACAAAGAAGAGAACGAAAAGCCCATCAGGTGCCCAGACTATCAAGTTCCCAGGACTGACACCGTTCAAAGCAAAACCTTTACAGCTGCTCGAGGAAAAGGCGGGGGGAGCCAAACAAAAAAATATATACACAGATGTGCCTTTTCAACTGTTCTGCTTGGTAGATTTCCACCCTCTGATAAGGTGGGCAGGTTCAGAAGAAGACAAGACTCCCTTTAACTGTTGTGTTGCTGAGGGAATTTCAATAGGTATACTTTATCATGCAAACAGAACCTGTTGATATTCCCCTTGTGCACACAAATATTAAAGGGGAAGGAGCCCTGTCTGCTTTTGTATCTGGCCACCTTACCCTTTGAGTGTGGCCCATCTTTTATTGAGGTACAAATAAGGCACAAAACTGCGTGAGGTTCACTGGGTCACCTTGGGCCCATCATTGTCTCAACCCAATCTGCATCACAGGATTGCTAAGAATTGCTAAAAGATTGTTTTGATTTGGCTTTGGTGTGTAAAGGTGTGTAAACCTGCAGTATCATCTCATCCTTTATATACCCAACTGATCACTGCACTCTGCAAGTGAGTCCTCCAGAATATACCATCTTATCAGGAAGTCCGTTCTGCACAATGTAGGAACTGTACCTTTAGTGTTGTGACACCCAGCCTTTGAAATTCTCTCCCCTGAAATATTAGACAGATACCCCTCTCTGCTGTCTTTTTGGCTACTGAAGACATTCCTCTTCCAACAAACCTTTTGATCTTCCCCAGTCTGCATCTGTATTGCAATTGTTCTTAGATATTTTACTGTTTTGTTTTCTTATTTATGTGTTTGCTGCTTTGGGCTCATTTGGGAGCAATAGTGGAATTTGAAGAAGAAGAAGTGCATAGGTGCTTCTCCTTGTCAGGGCGAGGTTATAAATTAAATTAGAGTTCTCTCCTGAAACCCTTTCTTTACTGCGGAAGATCTTTGTTCAAAACCCTTCAGGAATTTCCTGGTTGACAACCAACAAAGTCAGCCTCAGTTCTCAATCTGTAAACTTGGAATAATAGTGTCTTGCCTCAAAGGATTAGTGTTAGATGAATGCAACACCATATTAGTCATTCTAAACAGGGAAAGTACTATGATAATAATTAACTGCCATGCCTTATTTTACCCTCCTCCCTTTTTTAGATAGTATCAGGGAAGACAATAAGTATTTGTTGAATAAGGAACAGATTTTTCCAACAGCATAAAAGTACCCATTTTATATCAGAAATCACAGGGGGAACATAGCTAAATGGATGCCTGTAATCTGGAACATAATATGCTCAAACCTGACTGTCACCTGTCAACAGCTGCCTGCTGCACACCGTCACTTATAAACCCTTCCCACAGGCATTAGCCAAGCTGCCGTGATATCGAGTTCACAACATTTTCACTGTTGGGCAGACAGGTGTGAGGACTAAAATGATGGGGTGGGGGAATTATACAGCTGCTCTGAAGTGAAAGGAGGGGGAGAACAACCTGAATGCAAGGGCACTTTTTGGCAAAGGACAGAGAAAGTGGGGAAGCAGAGGAGCAGAGGAGCAGGTAACCCCATGACAGTTGGCTGAAGGAGATGAAGTAGTTTGACAATGACTCTTGCATTAAAGGCCCTGAAGGTGGTTCTGTTTCCCTCTCTGTTTCTTAAAGAGCTATTCTGCTAAGCTGTATCTGGTGCCCATTGGGGCAGATGACAGAGACACTCCAGCAGGTGGAGACAATGCCAATAACAGGCAGAGTCAGGTAATTTTAGTTTTGTTCCCATCCTCCTTTATGTTGAGCTCTGTGAGGTGCAACACAGACAAAGGGCAAGGAAACTGACTAGACTGGTTGTAAGTAAGAAAGCACCTAGGTGAGGTCTGACTGATGGCAAACTAGGCTTGGTATGGTAGTGCCCAAATATATCGGCATCTAACTCTGTTAGAAAACAATCAATATCTCCCCTACCCCTGAAATATGTTAGTGGTACAGGCAAATAGATATCATTATGATCTTATTTTCCTTTGCAGCTTAGTTATCTATGCAAAACTGAGGTGTCCATATGGCATTGTAATGAGCGTCTAGATATTGTCACATGAGGATAAACACATATATTTATTCTGTTCAGGCATCACAACATCCAAATCTCTGGTTGCTCATCATGGGCTTCATTCTCAATATTTTTTCTCTGTTCTTACTCTGGATCAGGTTTTTCCTAGTCATACTTTTTTAGCCCTTTGTGTTCTCTGTTCAATTCCCTTGCCGTTCTGGTACCACATGAAGGAAACATATTCATGGCCTGCCACATGGATGCTTCACATGGCTATGTTTCTGAGTGGCTGTCCATGCCATGGGTTATGTTTCTGAATTAGGCTACACCCAAGTCCAAAATGACTCTTGATTCTACCTGAACTTTGCTCCTCCTTTAAACATGAGTGGCAGGAGAGAATCAGCTGCCAAGAAGAAAGCACATATTTGCTGTGTTTCTCAAAATCCTGCCATGCACAATAAGGTTGCGCACGGACTTCGACTAGGGGAGAAAGTATGGTTTAATCCCATAGTCTGAGCTGTTGTACAGTACTTTCAGAAATTATCAGGGGAAGCATTTCAGGTAGCAACAAGCAATATCCTCATCAGCCAGATGGGAAAAGAGGACAGGGCTCCTGCACTTTTACCAAATGTCAGGGCCAGCAAAATATATTGTACCACCTGATATAAGCCACACTCCATCTTCATTGCCCATGGGTGTCTGGGGGAGAAGGGCTTAAGGGCAGTTAGTTGGCCCAGGGTTAAATGTGTCCATCAATATGCAGATGATACCCAGCTCTTCCTTTCTTTCAAATCAGAACCAGTGAAGGTCCTGTGTGAGTGCCTGGAGGCGGTTGGAGGATGGATGGCAGCTAATGGACTGAAGTTGAATCCTGACAAGACAGAAGTACTGTTTTGGGGGGACAGGGGGCGGGCTGGTGTGGAGGACTCCCTGGTCCTGAATAGGGTAACTGTGCCCCTGAAGGACCAGGTACGCAGCCTGGGAGTCATTTGGGACTCACAGCTGTCCATGGAGGCGCAGGTCAATTCTGTATCCAGGGCAGCTGTCTACCAACTCCACCTGGTACGCAGGCTGAGACCCTACCTGCCCGTAGACTGTCTCGCCAGAGTGGTGCATGCTCTAGTTATCTCCCGCTTGGACTACTGCAATGCGCTCTACGTGGGGCTGACTTTGAAGGTGACTCAGAAACTACAACTAATCCAGAATGCGGCAGCTAGACTGGTGACTGGGGGCGGCCGCCGAGACCACATAACACCGGTCTTGAAAGACCTACATTGGCTCCCAGTACGTTTCCGAGCACAATTCAAAGTGCTGGTGTTGACCTTTAAAGCCCTAAACGGCCTCGGCCCAGTATACCTGAAGGAGCGTCTCCACCCCCATCGTTCTGCCCAGACGCTGAGGTCCAGCGCCAAGGGCCTTCTGGCGGTTCCCTCATTGCGAGAAGCAAAGCTACAGGGAACCAGGCAGAGGGCCTTCTTGGTAGTGGCGCCCGCCCTGTGGAACGCCCTCCCATCAGATGTCAAAGCGATAAATAACTACCTGACATTTAGAAGACATCTTAAGGCAGCCCTGTTAAGGGAAGTTTTTAATCTGTGATATTTTACTGTATTTTTTGTCTTTGTTGGAAGCTGCCCAGAGTGACTGGGGAAACCCAGCCAGATGGGCGGGGTACAAATAATAAATTATTATTATTATTATTATTATTATTATTATTATTATTATTATTATTATTATTATTCCCCAGATTTCCAGATTCTATTTTAAAATAAAGGGTGAGCTTATAGCAATTGTACAACCTGAGGTATGAAATAAATTGTACAAACATTATTCTGTTTTTGAGAACTAGCCTACCCTCCTCTTTCACTATTTCATTCCCTTATGCCCATGTCATTGCCAGCTTGCTGCTGACAGAAACTTTCAAGTGAGACATAGGGCACTGTGCCACTGTTGTTATGCTGGATGAAATAGGTGGCTGAGCAACTTCCGGCACTGCTGCCATAGTGAAAAGCTGATCCCACGGTAGCGCATGCCAGCCATGCAGTTAAGGACAATCTGGGAGTAATTATCCTTGCAAGCCCCACCCCACCCCGGGTCAGGGTGGGGAGAGCTTTCCCTCTGGATTGTCCAATAACTGCCTTTCTCTCCAATGGAATGCAGGGACAGGGACGCAGAGTGCATAGCACTGTACGTATTGGAAACTCCCCAGTACAGTCGCCATGAGTGGAAGTACTTCTGTTTCTTTTAAGATGGATCTGAATTTGGACTTAAGAAACAGACGTGTTCTGGATGAAGCAGAAAGATAACCTACTAAATGAATCAGCCACTGAGTGCCAAAGTTTTGATCTGGAGAGGACTCTTGTTGTCATTGGAATGATACGTAAGTGAAGGGGAGCCTTTGTTCTCTTTTTATATTATATTTACGTTATATTTGCTGCGCTATGATTCGACAAGCCTTCACTGAATGGATTACAACTATATATGGAATGCAGGAGGGATTCAACAAGAACTTATAATTTTCTTTTCGGAGTACTTGAAAGAATAGACTGTGTGAAATACTGTGATGACTTGTGACATTGCCTACTCAAGAGGGCTCTAATTCTAATTTATTATGGTTTTGGCGATACACCAGCTTGTTAGAAGGTTGGAAAGGATCAAAAGAGACAAATGCTGGAAGTAAGCCAGGAGTCACAGCCGGACACTGGAGTGCTTTCAGTTTTGGAGAAGCAAAATGGAGAAGTTGTAGCATAATAAGAAATGAGTTCTCAAAGGAGGGGCAATGTTGAAGAGAATTGATTGACTACAACATGAAGGAAAAGAAGAAGGTAAACAAATATTTCACACAGAAAATTACAGGATATAAATTCCCTCTGCAAGTTAATGGATATGGATTTATTAAATACAAACGAAAGTCATCACACATGGCTGCTAAAACAAAGGATTAAGATCGGAATTGTGGTATTTGGACAAATGAAGAGAATTGAAGCAGGACCAAGGAATAACATCAACTCCTGATAGCTGGAACATGGGAAGTTATCCAAAAATATTGAATTCGGAACTGATTAATTGGCTTTTTTGATTGTATTATGATTTGGTATGATTTGGTATTGTATTAATGTGGCCTCCATTAGATTGTTATTAATGAAATATTAATTAAAAATATCTTTAAAAAAGAAACAGGTGGCTGAGCAGGAGGAAGGAATGTTTTAAGGAAATGTTAAACTAAGTTGCCATCATCCCAGCAAAGCGCCACTGGCACAACCTTTTCATCTCCAAACTACTTGGAGCAGGCGACTTGGAGACTGCAACTCTAGAGCAGCTTTCATCAATCTTGCATCCTTCAGATGTTTTACACCACAACACTCATCAGTCCCAGCGTGGCTGTAGTCCAAAATATCTGGAGGGTAAAGCTGGTCCTGAAGTTCTGTGCCACAGTAAGTAGTTTGGAGATGAAATGGTTAAAAAAATTAAATGGTTAGAAATAGAAAAGTAACTGTATTTAACAAGATACAACAAGAAACAGATGCTCATATTGCTGGTAGGCCAAATGATCAATTACTAAGTTCTTGGTGTTAACTGTTTCACATCAATGATACTGCTTAAAATGGTTTGTGTACTTGATAGTAGCCAAATCCAATAAAATTTAATTGGACTGCACCTAGCTATATGAACTGTACTGATTTATTGGGTTATAAAACACAGCCCTTGAAAACTTTAATAATCCAAACAACTTGGGCAGAGGGAAGAAAAGGCTTCAAACAGCAAGACAAAAAATATGTAGGTGAACAAATTGTTTGGCACATGTGGCCATGTTGAAGTCTCACTAGCTGTAATGTAGCTATTAGCACATTATATTCATGCTAGTCAATGTCCTTTGCCTATTATGGTCACAAATATGTAGATGCCAAGCCTCAAATCAATGTTCCACTTCAGATATAAACCATGATGGTTCAATCATGACATAGACTTAGCAATTATAAGGTTTCCTTTATTTTCCAAGGTATTTTGTATTCTGCCCTTTAAGATATTGGTCTATCTATTTTGGCTTTTCAAGAATTGGTGCCAATGGGGGATTCCTTTCCAATGCAAATACTGGCTTCAGAGGAAGGATTTCCCCCAGAACTGAAGCATGGGAGGAAAGGATTATACCCCTCTCCCTCCCAGCTGCAAATATGATAATTGTGCTCCCCCCTCCCTCACTTGAGGCGACTTAAATGAGGGGGAGGAACTATGTACCGGTAGGCTAAATCTAAAGATGCATGTAATCACATATAGTTTGGCCCTGAAATAGTATGTCCTACACGCAAACCTTGTACTACATGTTAATCCTAATCCAATACATAATTCAGCACTGCACATTACAACGTCCCTCTTATGCACAAGCATGCAGTGGTGAAAAATCCATTTCTTTTGTGACTACAAAAAGTGTTAAGGGGAAACTAATCCACACTAAGTGATCTTGAAGAGCCGTATTAAAAACATGTACACAAAGGGTATATAACTTGGTTAAGTTTCACAAATATTTTTCCACTAATTCATATGTTATATGAATTTCAGTTCCACAGCAAGTAAAAGTTTGGTGTGGGAGACCTTCTTTATTTGTAAAAAGATTATAGAAAAACCACATACAAATGATTCCATCTCATTTTTATAGAGAGACTTCCTTTTTACTAGGAGATTGTTCTGTCAAATGGCTGTCAAATAACATTTGCCAAGATATTACCTCTTTGTTGAGTATCTGTTTGCAGTTTTTTAATATTAATTTTTAAATGAGATGTATGTTTTGATTATTTCATATTAACTGTATGCAATTAAAACATTTTATGGAAGGGATTAGAAAAGAGATAGTGAGAAATAGGCAGTCTTAAACATGTTCTGATTTGTAACTCTGTTCATCCTTAACAAATAAAAATTGCCTGACAGAACATGGGAGAAAGAGGGGAAGATAACTCTCAGGTCCTCTTGAGATGTTTGTAAATCATTTCTCCCCCCCCCCCCAAAAAAAAATCTGAATAGGAGAATGTTGGCTGATTCACAGTGCAGTTTTGTCCTCATGAGATAAAAAAATGCACATGTTTCATGCAAAGCAGGAACTTGTTCACATGGAAATGTATTTCTACAATATTTAGGACAAGTAGAAGTGATGCATTAATTTAAAATTGTAGTATTTTGCCTTGTGTATCTAAACGAGCTCAATTATCTTATATTATGTACAATTGTGTAACTAGAATGGCAAAACAAAGAAAAATCTTACAACTGCAAAATAATAAATGCATCCCACTGGGGTAGATACATTCAACTGATTTGAAATGACATCATCTTAGTTAGACATGTGACCTTGTTCACAAATCCTAGAGGAGTCTATCACCAAGCATAAAGGACAGATTAGCATCACTTTCTATGTATATTAACACAACCCTCCCTCAGCTGCTGAAAGTCATCTTATTAAACTAAACCTAGGGTTAAAAGGTCTTGTTTTCTCCATCTCCACAACACATGTAAATGTAAAACAAAGGTATTTAAAAAAAAAAAGTAGGAGAGTTCCAAGGGGAAAGAATGCCTACTAGTTTGTTTTTAATTCAACCACACTATCTGGAATTGAAGAAGCATCATTACTGTTAAGAATTATCACTCAGGAGGCAGAAGAGTGGAAGGAGGAATGGGATATGGAGTATTTTCCCCAATGTCATTAATTTGTAATGTCTTTCTTCTGTGCTAAGGATTTTATGATGACACTGAAATGCTACCCTGTAGGGGTGTGCACCAACCACAAGATTTGGTTGAGACACCACACTGGTGCTTTAGAAAATAGCACATCTTGGTCTGAAGCACTTCAACTCAGAATCCAAGCTTTGGTCCACTTTGGAAAAGACCAGGCTTCATATCCCCCTTCTTTTCTCTATAGGGGAACAAAACAACAGAAATTGGTGAAATTTGCAGACATTGTAGCCCCTTCAGAGTGAATAATATCTGTCACATTACAGGAAAATGGGTTGAATATCTTGTTGTGACTTAAAAACAAAAAGGGTTTTTTAAAAGAAACATTTACTGTTTTTGTTCATTTTGGACAGATTTGATGGAATTTGCAGACACAGTAGATTCTTCTGACAGTGAATCGTGTAATGTTTCATGCAACATTTCAGTCTGGGTTAAGTCATTCCTTTTCAATGCAAGTGTGACCTGTCCAGCACAATGGAGTTCTTCCTCACCTTGCCCTGGCATTTTCCTTAATTGTACCATTAGCTACACTTTTAGCAGACAAGTTGTCTGCATTGGTTTTTTAACACATGAATCACCAAGATGCTGTTCGAATCCCCCATGGTTTGAATCACTAACTTTGATTCAGGGACAGATAGGTAGCCGTGTTGGTCTGCCATAGTCAAAATAAAAAAATTCCTTCCAGTAGCACCATGCATGCACACGAAAGCTCATACCAAGAACTAACTTAGTTGGTCTTTAAGGTGCTACTGGAAGGAATTTTTTTATTTTGATTCAGGGCACTTCATATAGATCCCACTTCACCTTTGGCAAGCCCAGAACGCTTCTGAAACATCCTGCTTCAGTGCAGGATTTGTCCAAATCTGCTGCACACCTCTACTATCTTGGGATATAATGGGTATCATACAATTATTCAGAAAAACTCCTGCTATTAATCTGACTACCGTAGAACAAAAATAGATAGGAAAAGTCATGAACTCTTAAACACTTTCACAGGGTAGTCCCACCAATATCAGTGAAACTAACCTCTATAAGTGCTCAGTAGAATAATATAAATGAGTAAGGGTTATTCCTTCCTGTCCTCCCCTCTTTTGGCTGTGGACCTGCAAATAAGGAATATGAAGGAGATAGGGAGAACAAATTAAGATATTTCCCTGCAACATAGAATTTCTTCTGCTGCCCCCAAATATTAATAGCTGCAGCCTTCAAACCACACTCTCTGGAGGAATCTTGGGGGGGGGGTGAGTGGGACTACTCAACACAGTAGTATAAAGACAGGAGGCTAAGGGTCGTGTCTAGAAAGATTTACCAGCTAGAGCATGAGTTTCTTCAGTGGCTGCTGTGTGACTTGTGCTGACCCTGCTAGTCTGTTTGGACTAGCAGCAATCAGCACAAGGATCAGCACAGATGGACCCATGTGGATTGTGAGTGTCAGGTGTGCTGATTCAGTATGCTTGTCACTTTCAAATCTATCCACCCCAAAGCACTCTTAAGATCCCTCCATGCACTAAAATGCTAAACTCACCTTCAAGCATAAAAATACGACTTGCACAGTTTAAAACCTGAATGTTCCTGTTGGTTCAGCCTATGCATGTTTACGCATATGTAGGTCCTCATGGAATTATTTTATTACTATTTATTAATTTACATACCACTTACTCGCCAAAATGGCTAGGATTGGACTTGTTCCCAAGTAAGTGTGCAAAGGATTGCAGCTCTGCAGCTGACTTCTGCATATGTTTACTCATAAGCAAATCCTAATTCAGTTCAGTGGGGTTCACTCCTAAGTAAAGTGTGTTTAGTATCATACTCTTTAACCTGCTAGAGCTTACGTAAGCAATCAGGCCTACTTTGGATACTGAAGATGCATTTTATATCTTGTGCCATTGTCTTTATATGAGCTCTTGTCTCTATGTATAAGATGCAGCAATAGGTTCTTGACAACTTCATCAAGACTATCTCTTCCGAGCCAAAGTTACAATACAAAGTAACAAGGTGAAGGGATTCAATTGGCACAGGCTCCTGAATTTTGAGAACCCTTAGTCATACCATCCACAATGTCCCCCTTTATCCACAAGTGGCCAGACATGTAAACTGAAAATAATCTAAGGCCGCATGCAAATTTTAAAAATAATCTGTGCAAAGCTTATTTCCGTAATAGTTAATCTCCAGTGGTAAATTTTTACATGGCTCTTATTGTATATGTGGATGTTTGCTGCAAACTCACTTTCAGGAGTAGCAGTGTACAAATTATTTTCATTAAATAAATAAAGTTTAAATAGAACACTGTTAGACCTCTGGGTTCTCTGCTGGCAAATACCCCAATTTTCCACCATCTGGAGCTGTCCCTGGATTAGATCCCTACATGCTAAGAGTGGGGGGTGCTATCTGCAGTCGGAAGAAATAATGTCCTGCAATCCTGAAAGAAGACCACAGCCACAGTATAGAGGAGGTGGGGAACCTGATCTGGACAGTGGGTGAGATCCTTATCTCGCCTATGCCATGTGGAGCAAATCTGACAGCTAGATGAAGCCACCTACTTGCCAACCACCTGATGTCAGGTATGATTCTTGGGACTTTAAAGCATCGTGCAAGGCTTGGAAAGTGCTTTGGAGCACCACTGATCAGCAGGTCTGAAGTCACTGTCCATCTGCTGCCAGGCAGTGACACCAAACCTGCTTTCTATAGGAACTGGTTGCACAAATGAGCTCCATACAGTGAGCTCAGTTATGCAGCTGGCTTGGGGTTGCCACCTATCAGCTGATAGTTGGAGAATGAAAGCCTGCTCTCTGCAGGGATCCGCTACTAAGGAGGAAAAGCCCACGATAGCTTCAGAATGTCTTTGCAGCATAAGCAAAAGTTAAAAATGATGCTTTCACACTAGAAGACTTACACTTTCCTATGACAGCCCAAGCAAACCACACTTGCTTGGATCAGTTAGGTGCCTCCTCCTATCCTACAGATGAGTCCTACAGATGAGTGCCGCTGGAGACTCCTGAAAATCAGCACTGTCACAGTGATGGTCTTTTATATAAAATGTAGTGGTTGGGCACTTCTTTTCCTCCCCTCCCTCCTTCAGAACAGATTATTACTGCTGTGACTATGCTGTCTCGCTTGGACTCTGAAGCTTAGGGGCAGCACCATTTCAACAATCAGCCTTACAGGAGGAGCACCTGGCACAATCAGGAATCTCCTTACACGTTTTTAAGGTTGTTTTTCATACGATCTTCTCTCATGGATCAGCGATCTTCAGAGTTCCTGTCTTCTGCTGAGCCAGAAGTGTGGAGGGCAACAGGAAAAAGCCATGCCAAACGATTTCTGCAGTTCATATGGTTAGTCTCTTTGAAATTTCCACGTTTCTGGAACAGCAACTGCATTCAGCAGGGGCATCTAAGCTGACACCCCCCCCCCCACAGGACGCATCAAGAAGGAAGGGGAAAGCGTGTTGTGGAAGAGGGAGTGAGGATGTGAGGACAAGTGACAGCTTTAGGCCATTATCCACTTGGAGAGAGGGATTGGAGCCATGGTATGAGATTCCTTTCTTTTGACATTCACAATTAAATTCATAACAACTCAATGGTTCATCTGACAGCTCCTGAGGGCAGGCAACCGGAGCTTAGTTGGTGTCAGTGTCCAGCCCCAGAACATTTTTTAGAATACCAGAATAGGCAAGGCAATCCTGTGGTGCCCTGTGGTCAGTGTTATGCCAAGGCTATTACTAGTATAATGCAATCACAGCCCTACGCACAACTAGCAAGAGAGTCAGAGGCACAGTAGTTACAGAACAGTAGCCAACATGGCTCAGTCAATAGAGTATGAGACTCCTGATCTCATTGTTGTGGGGTTTGAGCCCCTCATTGGACAAAAAGATTCCTGCATTGCAGGGGGTTGGACTAGATAACCCTTGTGGTCCTTTCCAACTCTACAATTCTATGATTCTATGGTATCACTGACAAGACACAACATCCTTACAAACTTCAACTCTAGACCACCAGGGATGCTTCCTGCTATGTTAGTCGTGCATGCAAGGGAAACATTGCATCACCCATTCTGGTGCATACATGCCCTCCATAAACAACACACAGTTTGACAGCTAGAAAGAGGTAACAGCACTTTCCCCATCATATAACATACAGTGTGGCAGCAATCGATGCCTATTGTCACTCCAGGGATCTCAGTCCAGACTTATCTGAATTTGTCCAAACAGCAGCAGATCAGAGCCAAATAGAAGGGAAAGAAGAGATGTCATTTGAACCACAATACCTACAAAGTTCCCTAGCCTTGTTAGAGGTCCCCCGCCCCGCCCCCGTGGCCCAGACACTGACCTAAATTGCCCTAATAAAAATTTGAAAAAGAAGAAAGATGATCAGCTTTGATACTTACCGAAGAGGCACTGACTGTACTCTGAAATAATGTCTATTTATATTGAATTAGAATGTGTTTACAATTGGGAGGAGTTAATGGTTAAATCTGTACATAGATTTAACCATTATTTTACTTTCCAAAGAAAGAAGCATACAGAATGTATCTAGGTATTTCAAATAGTCTTACGTAATGCACAACCCTATGATAACTTGACCTTTTCAATGTCTTGCAACATGATTGCTTGACTGTGCCAGTTCTTTGCTTAACAGCCATGGCAAACTAAGCATAAGAGGTAGCATGGGCAAAACTGTAAGTCACATTCCCTGCCTTTTTCATCAGGCTCTGAATCAATGCGCTTGTCTCTACAAGGCTGGGCTCAAGCCACATGTCTTGTGCCTGCGGTATTTCAGCCTTGCCACACCAGAGGCATAAGAACTACAGGCTGGTCCATAAGGTCCACCACAGGTGGCCCAATTGTGTCTTGTAATGGTTGACCGGCATTGTCCGCAAAATGTCATCTCTTTGATGAATTATTATGACAGCATCATAAACCTCTAGCAAAATAGATCACACACTCAACTTTCAGCAAACCCAATGTGTCTTGTTAATTAATGTACATTTGTAAACATGAAAGTCAGCTGTTGCATTTTTAAGAACTAGCAAACAAAAATAGCCCCCAGAGTAGATGTGAGAAGTGGAAACTTTTCCAGTTTCTTTCAAGACAAAAAATATGCAGCACTAAAAAAAGAGAGAGAGAGAGAGTGGTGGCCCTTTAAAAAAGGATGAACCCCTTTAATTGATTGGAATGGGAAGGACAGCTTGCCTTGATCAAATTGCCTTACCCAATTCAATTTATGTACATACCCTTCCAATTCATCTTCTCCTATGGGCAAAAGCTAACCTAAAACTTCTGTCATCAGTTTACCAAAGGCTTCCTCAACCTTGGCCCTCCAGATGTTTTTGGCCTACAACTCCCATGATCCCTAGCTAGCAGGACCAGTGGTCAGGGATGATGGGAATTGTAGTCTCAAAACATCTGGAGAGCCGAGGTTGAAGAAACTTGGTTTACTACAACTTGCATAATCGCTGGCAGAAAACTGCAATTGACAGGGTTTGTGGGAATTGTAGTTCAACTCCCATGATCCCCAAGCAGAAGAAAACTTGCTGTGTCAGGACACTGGCTGTGCCTCCTCTCCATTTTGCAGAGGAAGGAGTGGGAGGTGAGATAGGCCTTTTTCACCCAAGGAGTAACCACACTGGCTAGAGCCTCCACTGCTACCTGCCAGCTTCCAAGTTAGCTTTTGCCTAAGAGCAAAGATAGACTCGCAAAGAAGAGGAGGAAAGGAGGGTGGGTGGAATTAAGGAAGGAATCAGTCACAAGAACTGATGTTCAAGAGGGCTTGATTCATTTTCAGGGTGAACAGCCTGCTGCTTGCCTATTCCTACTCTGCATATAAACTGAAAATGAGGACAAATTACTTATTGCATTCGTACATAAATTTCAGAAACATCAGCAACTTTTGAAACTGCTGAAGACAACACTGGAAGGAAGGACACATATTTTGGATTATATGTTACTAGTTCATCCTAACCACAAGTGCATTTGTTTCAGAAAATGCATTTCCCAGGGTCTTGGCAGCCATAATATAGCTGCAGGGTGAGTGAAGGCCATAACAACATCTCTTCTTATTGATGTCACCACTACCTCCAGCTAAGTTTCAGAAGGAAAGGAGAAAAAGCAATCACAACTTAATTATGAACTGAGCCTGATTTTTATAGAGGTTTGCCATAGACATGTGATTAGCTTGAAAGTTCCAAATGGCAGATGTTCTTGCTGCAGGTTCCCCCAGTTCTGAATTGAGGCAATATCACAAACACAGGTTCATTTTGCTTTTGTGTTTATTTCTAGTAAATGAAACAGACACTTGTGAAATGCATTGGATCAATAACACTAGGAGCAAAATTACTTCAATAATTTATGAAACTACCACAATTCAGTGGCAGCTAACAACTCTAAGCTGAACTGAGTTAAATTAGGCAGACTGTGGGGAAATTAATTCATGCATATGACACATTTAGATTTTCTCATGAATCTAGAAGCAATAATTACTGGCAGGATCAACCCTATGTATAAAGTGGAATCAAAAGGGAACCAAAGCAAATACCATCCAATTTTCTAGCCCAATCTGTAGTTCTCTTTGATTCACCCCCACCCCACCCCTTTTCCCCCTTATATAACTTATACAAAGGTTTCTAAATTTTGGAACCAGTATAACTCAAACTGTAAATATCTGTAGGTTCACCAAATAATGTGTTTCAATATGGGTTGACAATATAGATTACGGGTTGTATGTAACTAAATCCTACTCAAAGTAGACCCAGTGAAATTAATGGATCCAAGTTAGTTATGTCCATTAACTTCCATAAATCTACTCTGAATGGGACTAATGTTGAATACCTCCCCAAAAAATTCTGGTATAGGCATTATGTTGTACACTAGTGTTATGATTTTCCAATAGCATAAGAATTTTAGAAATTTTCAGATTATATTTAATGTTAAAACTTTTCCCTTTTAGAATAAATGTACAGTTGCAGCATTTGGTGTTATTCTTACAGATTTTTTTCTTTGGGATTCCATTTGGTGTAGATAAGGAGATTCAGATAAATAAGCTAAAGGTGAATTCACACGTTACATTATTCAGGTTTTATCTGCCATCAGCACTTGATAACACGAACATGTGAAGCTTCTGTAATCAGCCTCTGCATAAATCATTGGTTGTTATCATTTCACACCATTGTTCAATAATGGAAGTCAAGGTGGGAGGTAAGTTGGCTATCACCCATCTTGAGTCTACCACTTAAAATGGATGTATGAACTTGCCCTTGGTTTCTTATGGTTTTTCACATGCTGATAAGATCTACATTCTGTCCCCTTTTTTTGCTCTACTGAAAGTTTTTGTTCAGTTGTGTGGAGAAAAAAAATGGGAGTACTAATAATTTAAGGAGACTATGGTTAGGCATTTATATATTGTTTATTGAAACAGATTTATTGTCTTTATCTTGCAAGGTTTTGAACCAAGGCAATATATTACGAAAATCATGTTTGTTTCAAAAACGAAGAAAGCAGACCACATCCTTTCCAGAGAGACTGAGTCATCTGGTATGTACATTTCCCTAGAAAGACCACATATTTGCAGTTGAAATGCATGGTTTTTATTTCACTAAGACAGGGTGGGAAACTTCAGACCTAGGGACCAAATGCAACCCTCCACCTAGTCTCTCGAAAACTCCCCATGCCACAGCCCTCAGTTGCCCTGCTTTGCATCTAGCTAGAATGTGTCCTTCATCAATGATGATGCCTATTGTTTATCTAAATGGAGGATAGGGTGCTACAACACAAACATTGATTTATATTTGTTTGTTTACCCAACTTTTGTCTCTGGGCCAGCCTACCACTGTTATGAGGCCTTCAGAAGGCTGCCCGCAAGGAGAGAATGCAGCCCTCAAGCTAAAAAGGGCTTCTCACTCCTCCTGTAAGACATGAAATTCTAGTGTCAGTGGGAGGTTCCTAATTCCGGATTGTAGAATTAGAAAGGATGTAATGATATTTCTCAACTCTGTGGCAGGAAACAAAAACTAAGGGCTTATCCACACTTACCACGGAAATTACAAATTGGAACAAGCTTGTTTTCTCCTGCTGTGGAGAGTAGGTCTCAAACCAATCGCTTCAAGTTATAAGAAAGGAGTTTCCAACTAAACATACAGAAAAACTTTTCCCATGAGAAGTGGTGGATTCTCCTTCCTTAGATGTTTTTAAGCAGAGGTTGGATGGCCTAATTTCATGGATGCTTTATCTGAGATTCCAGCATTGCAGGCATGACCCTTGGGTCCCTTCCAACCCTACGATTCTATGCTATTTGTTGCACTTCAACTTTAAAGAGCAGATTTTTGCAGGGAAAGCTGCGAGTCAGGGGGGAAACATACTCTCCTGTAGGGATATCGCGGAGTGGACAGTGAGGTCCGGAGGGAGCACACTCTCCACCAGCAGGCAGCAACAGTCTGCCTGCACGCGTGACCCTGGGGTGCAGGAAAAACTCCCCCCTCAGACAAGCCATAGCTGTCTGGAACATCATTCCCTATGTCTGACCTTTTGCGGTCTCAGCAGTCAGCAGTGTCCTGTCTGTAACCTTTGTCCCTGAGACCTTTTATCTCCTTCGTCATACACTGTGCAAGGGGAAAATGACGCTGTGGAACAGGTGCCAAAATAGCTTTGTACCATCCCACGATCTCGGGACGGAAGATGTGTAAAGGTCACAGCCCAAAATGTATCTGTCTAACTTGCATATTTGTCTCAATAAAAGGAAGCTCCACAGGACTGGTCAGTAGCTTGCTTCAGCCCACCTGTGTGCAGCTTGCATAATGATCAACTCCTGTCTTGGGCCTTCACTTCACTCTCCAACATTCTTCAGATGAAGATGGGGACATTTCTCCCCCTTCCCCTCACTGGCCCTCCTTCACCCTCCCCCCATTTCCACCCCCATGAGCATTTCCTATGAGAAGACGGGTGAATGTCACCGCTAACACAGCACAGACACCTTCCACTGTCCTGAGAAAACCCCTTAAAAATAAAATAAAATAATCAGGATTGTTTTTGTTTTTGTTTATTTGGTAGATTTACAAAAAGAAAAGCACACAGTACTAAACAAATTTCAGAAAGTCACAAAACTAGACATGGATGGACAAAGCATTAAAAAAATAATAACCAAGACTTATTACCCCATCATAACACCTGAAGAAGGCTGTATAAATGGCAAAAAATGCCCTAGTTTCTCCTAAGATTTGACATCTTTTCGCAGGGCCTGAAAGACAGAGCTGTTCTGACAGGCCTTTGGTCGGGGCCCAGTCTGACCCCCTTCCCTTTTCTTTTCTTTTCTTTTCTTTTCTTTTCTTTTCTTTTCTTTTCTTTTCTTTTCTTTTCTTTCCCCCCCTTTGTTATAAGACCCAATAAGTAAGTGGCCTCCCTAACCCTTTCCACCGGCTCATATAAGACATACCGTATTTTTTGCTCTATAAGACTCACTTTTCCCCTCCTAAAAAGTAAGGGGAAATGTGTGTGCGTCTTATGGAGCGAATACAGGCTGCGCAGCTATCCCAGAAGCCAGAACAGCAAGAGGGATCGCTGTTTTCTCTGTGCAGCGATCCCTCTTGCTGTTCTGGCTTCTGGGATTCAGATTTTTTTTTCTTGTTTTCCTCCTCCAAAAACTAGGTGCGTCTTGTGGTCTGGTGCGTCTTATAGAGCGAAAAATACAGTATATAAAACAGTTGGGCCTGGTGAGCACTCAATGTTCCCATCCCCTATAGTTATAATCTGTGGGTTGCCATCTGATTTTATTCTGCTCCAAATTTGATTTTAAGCTGTATTTTAATGGATTGTTTGATTTATGTTTATAATGTATCATACTTTGATGTTAGCCGCCCTGAGCCCGGTCTTTGCCAGGGAGGGCGGGGTATAAATAAAAAATATTATTATTATTATTATTATTATTATTATTATTATTATTAAGCATTTGCAAAGGTCAGTCTCAAGCAAGATGCTTCACCTCACTTCTCTCCAGTCCTAAGGCTACTCAGTGGGCAGGGCTATTTCTCTCCCACCCACCCCCATTTTCTTTTAACTGTAGAACAACTTTGTTTCTCTACAGTGACAATTCTGGGGTGCCTCCAGTCTGTCAGTACAGTGGTACCTCGGGTTAAGAACTTAATTCGTTCTGGAAGTCAGTTCTTAACCTGAAACTGTTCTTAGCCTGAGGTACCACTTTAGCTAATGGGGCCTCCCGCTGCCACCGCGCGATTTCTCTTCTCATCCTGAAGCAAAGTTCTTAACCCGAGGTACTATTTCTGGGTTAGCAGAGTCTGTAACCTGAAGCGTCTGTAACCTGAAGTGTCTGTAACCGAGGTACCACTGTATTCTGTGGGAAGGATTTGACCACATCCATAAACCTTCAAGTATGCTGCCTGAGGCAGTTACCTCATTCTGCCTAATGTTTGGGTTGGCCTTATCACATCAGAAGGGCCCACCAGTGCTGATGCTGGGTCCAGCCAGACCTGCTTTTTATTGGCCTGTTGGCCATTACAGACAGAAGCACGAGGACCATGCAGCTGACCCTGCCATGGTAAGGGTGGGACCATGTGCATGGCCCCAGTACTCCTTTCTATGCCACTGTTGGGCTCCCTGCCCACCTGGCACCACCTCACAGCAGCAGCACTGGGTATCCAGCAGTGCTGGGTCCACCACACCACCATGTCTAGCTAGCAATGCCATACATATGAACAGCACTGCAATATGGGGAACTTAAAATGAGGAAGAAGCACACAAGATTTGTGCTGTAGTCAGCACCACTAACCTTTGGAGAACCTTTGGAGAACTGCTACCACCACCACCAGGTAAACTGGTTTGGAGCTCAGTCCATTGGGCCCACTGAGGTCTCTCTAACCCAAAGCCCTCTTGCATGTGAATCTAGCCGTGTCAGTGGCTCATGCTGATCAGTTTGGGAGCAAAATTGGAGGGGGGGGTTGGCTGAGATTTTTGCCGATGTATATAGCGGTGGGCTGCTCAAATTGGATGACCTGCTCCCTCAAACTTGTGGAAAAAAATCAGAGGGGATATGGTGTGGGAAGCCTAATCCTCTTGCTTGCACTGAGGTTGCTTCCTCTCACCTGAGATACCCAGCTCTCAGGCACCCTGTTTGCTTTCTCCAGCTGGAGAAAGTCAAGGCAGCAGCAATAGCAAGGAACAGGCAGGTGAGTGAGGAAGGACAGCAATGCTTGGTTTCCTTGAATGCACTTCTCTCCTTTCATCTGCAAAGGAAAGATCTGAAGTATGAGCTGCGGGTTCTGTTTTTAATGTTACGTCAGTCTACTCTTGGGCTCTTAAGATGAATGGCAGGCAATTGCCTACCCTTTCAGCCAGTTTGAAGGAAGTCTGCAAAAGTTACAGGTTGATGCCACGGGTTGCAGTCAAAATTGAGACTATAGAAGGATGACATGGGTCAGTCATTCTGCAAAGATAGTGAAAGACTGGCCTCTGGGGCTGCTCTTCAAAGAGTTTAGCAGTTCCTTCCCTAGAGAGAAAAAGCAAGAGTTTGCCAAGTTAAGAGGCTCTTGTTCTTCCTTGACTTGAGTTGCTTTGAACTAAATTTGACAACGGATGTGTGTATTGCTCAGTGAAAACAGTTGTTTAGCTTTTAGATTTTTAAACAAATATCCTGTGGGTCAAAGTCTACTCTGCAATATGTGCACACAGCTCCCACTGACTTATAATTATTAAGTATGAAAAACTGCTCAGGGAACTTGTGCATCAGACAAGGGCTTTCCTTTCTAAGAAATGTAACCTCTAGTCAAGCAGTTGGATTTATGGACATGAGACCAAACTTATTGGAAGGGATTTTGAGATCTGTGCTGTTGAAATTCAGCACCAAATGCAAACCTGCTGCTTTCTGGCAGAGCTCAGAGACACTCCTCCAGATCGAATTGATGCTATCATATGATGTCAGGTGATTCACAGGTAGGCAGACCTGCCCACCAGTCAAATGTGGCCCATGGAGAGTTGGCCTGTTTTTGATCCAAACCATTGTATAGAAATGGTTCTACATCCCTGATGTAAAACAATGACAGTACACTAATAACGAAAAATCCCTAAGGGCTGGGGCAATCCCATTGCAAAGGAATACACATATTTGACCATTTTGATCTGCAAAATTCACTCTTTTACAAGTGCCATTTTACAATGTTTGCATTTGCAGAGCATATTTCAGTGTGACAGCACTTATGTTTTGAAACTCCCTGCCTATCACTTTTGATTTCAGCAAGCCTACCCATACATATAATACATCTGTTATTGAATAGTGTATATTTGTTTTAAAATATTTTGATAATTTTGATCTGTGTTTTACTGATAATTTTACTATATATATCACTTGGGCAGTTTTCTGATTAAATCATATCTACATCAGTCTAAATAAAAATAAATAAAACAAATAACATATCTGTATAAAATAATTCACACATCTTAACATTTGAGTGGCATAATCAATTGGGAATGGCAAAAATTTCCTTTGGCAGGAGCTCCCTGCACTTTCCATACAGATTCTCCCCAACACTGTGGGTCTGGGAGTACCTATGATGGTCATGCCACCAATTTACACAAGTTCTTTGCCTTGAATGGCTTGCATCATTTTTGGGAATGCAAAGTCCTGTGTAGTACAAAAGCCATCTACATCTTTGGCAAAAAGCATTATCCTCTTTCAATATTGTCTAAATAAATAGCAGCAATAGCATCAATACCTTCAACAATCCATGCTTTAAAGTCTCTAGCTGCATGTTTTCAAGACTGACATGTCAGCAGCTATCACAGTCCATTTCACAATGTTTTAACCATGCTTTGATGCTCATAAAGCCTCTTGATTTTGATTAATTTTGTGTGTTTGTGTGTTTGTGTGTGTTTGTGTTTGTGTTTGTGTGTGTGTGTGTGGGCAGTTAACAACAATTAACTGTGCCTTAAAACTATTCACTTTTAAATGCAAGCTAAGACCGAAACTTTGCTAAATAAATGACACCCCCCAGACCGAATTTCAACTGACATATAATTCTGAATATGCACACCCCTACACGTATTGTCAAACTTTTTCCAGTTACTGATTATATTGCAAAAAAGAGAGAGAGACCTAAATGGCACGTGTTACAATATGGCAAAATTAGTACAAAATGATGCAGTGTAGCACTGGAAATGGAAGTAGAAGATGCCTGCAGCTAGTGCTTTTTTTCTAGAAAAAGAGGTGCTGGTACTGTGTGCCCTTGAGTACCCCCTGGAAAAAAGGCACTAATTATATTTATGGTCACTTGAAATCAAGTTCCACTGAATTTTGTGGGATGCTTTCATCCCTTCCAAGTGAGTGTGTGTACATATGATTTATTGATTTTTATCTATATTTTGATAATTTTATTAAGTCTGCTTGTTTATAAAGTATGTTGATTTTGTTGGGGGTTTTTTATGTAAATAAGATGCTTGCCAAATAAATAAATAAGGTTGCCCTCCCACCTTTCCCACATAGTGCTCCCAAAGTTCACAAATGATCTCACCAGTTTAATTAAAGTCCTTTTCATCAAACTGGAAGCACCGAGCCAGTACACTTGGAGAGACGGGTTGATTGCTCTAAAATCTGTCTGCAATTGCATCCAGTGCAGCTACATTTTCCCTTCACAGTAGCTAGAGTGAATGGAAGCCTCCTATTAATTCATAGGTAGAGAAACCCTTAGTGTGTCTCTTCCAGAGACCATGATAAATGGAAAATATGTAGGTTCCCTGGAGGGTTCAGTAATAATAACTCTAAAGCTATGTCATCAAGAAGGAGCCCAGATAGTAAAGTAAGAGTAACAAAGCAATGAACTTCAGACTAGCACTTCAGACCGTCCCTAGTGAAATGGTCCCCTTTTTTGTAAGTGAGAAAGCAGACTGTACAAATGGGTTTTTCCTTTCTTTTCAATTTCTCCCCTTCTTTTTAGCAGCTGCTTCCCCCGCCCATCAAGAACTTTATTCCAAGAGCCAACGGAAGAAAGACTGCTCGTTCAGGAAAGGCAAAAGCTCAGGGACAGAGGACTCCCTTCATCAAACTTGATGATCCCAGGGTGGTTTTACCTGTGAAAGTCTCATTGCCTCTCAATGTAGGGCCAAGAAAATACACCTGTCTAGAATACTGCTAGCAAAGGCAGGCCAGTCTTTCCCAACCTGGTGCCCTCCAGATGCTTTAGATAAGAACTTCCATCAGCCTCAGCAACCATGATGAATATTCAGGGATGAAAGAAATTGTCCAAAAATCTGGACACAGCAACTTGGAGGGATGCTGGTGTAGATAATGCTGAGCTAGATAAGGGAGGTTTAAACATTATTTTTCATTTCCTTGTGCACTAGATACTTCATGTTATCACTCATAGCTATGACTGCAATTTTTTATAAAGGTAAGGCTGTTTAAATCCCACTGGAGTCAATGGGATCTAAGTCTGCACAATTCTGGAGCATTACAGTGCAATCCTATACTGTATATGTCTACCCAAATTCAAGTCCTACTGAGTTCAGTGGGGCTTACTTCCAGGCTAGCTAGTATACATTGGAGCCTAAACATCTTGCATTGCGAGGGTAGCATATCCAACTCTCTCTGCAGAGCTAATCCTGTAGAATCATAGAATCATAGAGTTGGAAGAGACCACAAGGGCCATCGAGTCCAACCCCCTGCCAAGCAGGAAACACCATCAGAGCACTCCTGACATATGGTTGTCAAGCCTCTGCTTAAAGACCTCCAAAGTAGGAGACTCCACCACACTCCTTGGCAGCAAATTCCACTGTCGAACAGCTCTTACTGTCAGGAAGTTCTTCCTAATCCTTCCTGTAGGATCGTATACTATGGTTCAGGGGTCTTTTTCCAATATCCTACAGTACTGATGATGTTATTAAATCATTCATTGGTTAACCAGGATCAACGCTTAATTCCAGACCAGGAAGGGACTCACTCTCAATATATACTGATATGTGTGTTTAAGCATGGACTTGTTTAAGCATTTCCCCTGGTGTCTGAAGTAAGCCTAGTCTTCCATAATGGAAATTTTACAAATCTGAATACCCAACTTATACTTTCCTCAATATTTATTTGCCTACAGCTGACCAAAGTTAGTGGCCTTTACTGCTGGGTTTAAATAGTTGCAATGTATTCTGTTTGGTAAAAAAATATAAGCTACACCTGGCAGGAATTCTGAAATCAAGGTCCATAGGTCTTGGTTTGCTAGAATCGGCTTTTTTAAAAAAGCAATGGGCAAAGAAATGTACAAAGTTTGAGCTGAAATAGATTGCTCACACTGTTTTGCTGCCAATGGGTTTTTCTTTACAGCCTCATATGCTCTGATCAGCCAATAAATAAAAATGGAAAGAATCGTTTCAAGCATTTGTCATAAGTATACAGGAATAATAAAACACCACACACAAAAAATGTTCTAAGTGCAAAACTGGCTCTCAGGATATGTATTCCTGGAAAATGAAAAATAGTGACAGGAAATTGATTGCCTTCTAAATGCCCTATATCTACCTCACATTAAGTTTCAAATGCTAAGCATCAGAGAAGGGCTATTTGCTTTGACAGAAGAGTGTGAAGAATCCATGCACAATATGGCAGAGCTTAACTTCTTATACTAGTCTAACCAGATCCAGGGCTTCTTTGGATGCAATGACACTAATTGATTGAGGCTACAATTCTGTACTTGCTTATCTGGGGTCAAGACCCATTGAAATCAGTGGGGCTGACTTCTGAGTAGACATGTACAGGATTAAACAGTATAGGATTAAATTTAAACCACGAGTATTAAATGAACTAAAATAAACCAGAGATGAGGATTCTGTGGCCCTCCAGATGTTGTTGAACTACAACTCCCAACATTCCTGGCAATTGGCTTGGGATAATAAGTTGGAGACCAACAGCACTGGGAAATAAACCATATGATACCTCTTATATCTCACAACAGGATATCATATGGCCTGTACTAAAGTACCTCTGGTGCCTGACCTTTTGAAGACCTCCAAAGAAAAACAGCCCACAAATTCCTGAGGCAGCTTGTTCCCTTCTTGAATTGCTCATACATTTAAGAAGCTGATCCTAATATTTAAACGGGAATCTACCTTCTGTTAGAAAATAAGCAAGTAAGGCTCTGTTCACACATTCTCAGTGTGTGGATGAGAGTTCTCCTCTGGTGTTTGGAAGTCTGAGGATACTTCCATTATCCTGTTTTCTAAACAGTCATCAGGTTAGGACAAGTTCTGAGTTCTGTCCGGACCCCATAACTAGAAACTTTGTCACAGGAGGGCATAATGGAGCATGCAATCATTGAAAGAACATACAAATAAACACAGGTAGCCTTGTTTTTTCAAAGCTATTGAATTGAATATTACTAAAATTAAGCTCCAGAGTGCTTGTCATTTGTCCCAGAGACTATGCACCAACTGGTAAGAATGTAGAGATTTATTTATTGTAGGTATTTTTATATCTCTCTATCTTCAAGTCAAATTTCCAGGCAGCGGCAAATTTACTTTATCTCAAGCAATGGTATAGAAGGCTAGCCTGCCTCATGGTTTCGCCTAGTTAGATGCCTGAGCAAATGATGAACCATTATTTAAGAATGCAGCCAGGGCTGGCAAAGATGTTTTCCCCCCGCCCAAAGTGTTTCTATGGAAAATAAAATTCTTATCATCATGGGTAAATTTTCTCCATTTTAAATTTTACAGTCTATACACACAACCACTATGAAAGCATTGTGCTTCAAATATAATAGTCCTTCGAGAGTGTAGAATATAGCAAATGCCCCTACAATATTTACAGCTTAACTAAAGCACCTTGCTAGTAAGCCAGCAAGGGAGGAGTAGCCACCCCACCCACAAAAGAGGGGCTGTTGCGATGCAAGATTTTAGCTGTTATCACACCAGTCATTATAAGCTCTTGTTACATACTAATAAAATACTAAATAATTGTCTACCCTCCTCAGGTGGTAGAACAAATTTTGTGGGACTTAAATAGTGTCATTCCTTTCAAGAATATATTTGAAAAACGTCTAATGCACACAGGAATCTATCAATAAATATTTATATTTTATTAAATCTATCAATAACTAGCATTTTGGGGCAAGAGCTTTTATAAGAGCGTGGAGGCTAAAGCGGATTTTATAGCAAAATAAAACAACAACGTTGTCCTCTTATTACAAACGGCAAAACCAAGGGATATCCCTATTTGAAGGCATATGTTAATTGAAAGCCCTGGGAAAGTTATCCTCATTACACACACATATGCGTTTTCCTCACATTTTCATAAATTATTAGAAAGCTGTGATGTCAGTGTTCGAGGAAGAGACAAGAATAGGTAAATATAAATTAGCTGAGGGAATTAAAACACCTCACAATAGCGGTGCTTGGTGCATATAAAATAGCATTTGGAAAAGGCCTTTGGCATCTTGGGTATAGAAGGAACCCCTCAGAACTCCAGCAATGGATTTTGAATTTCAAATATTCCTTTGGGTCCTTTTCCAGCCTCATATGCATATTAGTCCACCTGCTAATTTTGCTTCAGAAAAAGAAGTCGCACAAAAGATAAGAGGCTTGTAAAAATCAAGAATTGAATGTGGTGAATGGAGTGTGTGTGCATTTGTATTGTATTCTCCAAGGCACAAAGCCATCTATTTTATCCTAAATTGAGTGAGAGTAGAAAGTTAAGAGAAATGAGATATTAATAACAAATCCCTTTGGGGCTTGCTACTTAGATGGCTTTAGCCAAACCTAAGCAGATTATTGTTATTGTTTTTATTTTGACCTCAGATGGTATGCAATTAAAAATTTTAAACTTTAAATATACACATGAATTAACACATGTAGGATCTCTTATATTAACAATAGAATGAAAAGCATTGCTGTTTTTTCTGCTCTTTTTAGGGCCCAGCCCTGATATTCTGATATATAGAAATTCAGCAAGTGAAACTTTTTCTGGCATGGAGATAAGTAGTAATTTATCAGTAATTTGGGATGTAAGATGGCACCATTTTCTGTTCTGGTCTGTATTCATTGCATGCAGCGCTGTTTCCATTCTGCTCCAGTTCACCTTCCATCAAAACCATCCATTGTGGCAAAATTATATAACTTCTGATTGTGTTATCCCACCCCATTAATTTCAGTGCAAAGGAAATACAGATACGGTATGTATCATTTGCAGACAGAAAGCAACAACAACAGCAAAGACCGAATGTATTCACTGGATTTGTTTATGTTCTGGACACAGAACAAATAATACAGTGGTACCTCAGTTTTCGAACGTAATCCGTTCCGGAAGACGGTTCGAGTTCCGAAATGTTCAGAAACTGAAACTCAATAGCTGACAGCCAGGCTTCAGGTATTGCACTCAGCGGAAGCCACATGGTATGTTCAACTTCCAAGGCATGTTCAAAAACCGAAGCATTTACTTCCGAGTTTATGGCATTCGAGTTCCGAAATGTTCGTCAGCGTTCAAAAACCGAGGTACCACTGAATTGGCAATTTCCTCTCCCATTTTCCTTGGAATTCTCCAACATCCCTACCAGTAACGTGTCATGAAAATATGAATAGCCATTGTATTTTGTTTTCTCTCAGATAGGATGGCAACCCTCCTCAAGAAGGGTGAGTAAGAGCTTCACCCAGAAAACTGAGAGGAAACGGGTAAGAAGAAAGAAGAAACGATCAAAGTAATGGTAGGAAAATGGTGAAAATGCTGACTGTTGGACAAGCACAAAAGCCTGGTCCGCGCCACATGGTAAACCAGAATATGGCTTGTCATGTGGTTACAGGTTGTGGTTTAAGGCTTTTTGTGCTTTTTGAAAATGCCGTTTCTATTTGCCTTAATAGCAGATTGCATGAGGCTTAAGGTTCACCATTTAATCTTGTCTCCATTGTTCACAGATCAGTAAGGTTTAAAGCACAGATGGAGATCACCCACACATTACAGAGTTCAGGTGTTCATTACACCATTCTAATGGAATCTCTGGCACGTAATCTACAGGGTACAGGAGCACTACCCTTGACAAAATGTTTTCTTAGTCACCAGCTGCACTGTGGTAATATGCGTTATCATTCATACAGTGCAATCTTTGTGATGCAGGACTGCCTTTTTATGTGTAGATTTCTATAAAATTATGTCCGGAAATCAATCCCTGACTGTTACTGAGCAACAGCAACAGTTGCTGTGTTACAGAAAAGGAATGGCATCTATGAACATCTTCTCCTGTTTTGCTTCCGCCTTTACAATTTACCTTGCCTTCCCTCACACTGTTTTATGCTGGCATTAACCCCATGCTAGTGAGGAGAAAGCTTCAAGGGGAGAAAGATGAAGTGCAAAATCTTTACGGCGGAGCCAGATTATTATGTAACACAGAATAATTCACGGTGGGAAGTAGAACTTGAACCTAAGTCAATAATTGCAGCATATCACGCTCGCTAACGCATTTGTCAATAATATCCCCTCTGAGCTAAGTGTATCCTATCCAATATTCCAAAAAAAATTAATGCTGAAATAAAACAGAGTTCTATTTTTTTTATTATTCATTTCTTTCTAAAGCAAAGTTGGTGGCCCTATGCCAAGCAATGTTGGAGGGGGGGGGGTTGACAGACCCAGCTACAAACAAGAGGAAAGTTTTTGGCAGTGCCGAAGGCAATCCACAAGATTGCTGGCAACTGTAGTTTGTTAAGGGCCCTGGAAATTGTAGTTCTGTGAGACTACAGTTCCCAGAACTCTTTGGGTAAAGCCATGTGCTTTAAATATATGGTGTGGGCATGACCCTACAAAAATAAACATGGACATATCCAACCATTGTGATGAGCTATAATATTAAGAGTGTACTTACTTTATTTATTAGAAATAATTGTTCAGATTAGACCTAGTCCCTCAGTGGATGGCCATATGAGTAATAACTTGAGTTGGGAGATGTCGTGCCAGAAAGACAGTGGCATGCTTGGCCAAGTAGTCCTGAACTGAGAATCTTATAAGGCTGCCATGAAAGTAGGGAAGAGTTAAACTGCATACCATTTTGGTCTCTTCCAGCTCTTTGGATTTCGTTAAAAAGAATGAGCACATTTACAGGCTCTCACTCTTTGGGGTGGGTTTCAGTCACAGAATAGCAAATTCTGGTTGTACAACTAATATTGATTTGGAGCTCCTGCGCAACAACCCCCCCCAACCCCCAACCCCGACTTCTTGTGATAAGGAAAGGGATGGGAAAATGCAGTAGAATTTGACAGATACATGCAACAACATCTAACCACCTCACAAAAAATCCAGAATGAATGCTAAATACATAGTGTTGGCTAATCTCCCTGCAAACTTTGTGCAAACAAATCAAGTTGAATGCTCATTGAACAAGTCATCAGGAAGAGACATGTAAAGCAGAGAGAAACATGAAGAAAATGCCACTACCGTATTTCCAACAAAATGCATGAAATAAAATCCTCCTTTTCTTTCTCTCTTCAGTTGAAACATAACCTAACCTTGTATTTTACAACTGCAGTTGGCGATAGGTCATTTTGCTTAGAAGTTGACTCATTCCTCCTATCAGGTGCTAGGAATAAATAGCATTTCAGAGCAAAGCAATTCTGGTATTCGCAATAGCACCTTTTTCAATCAAGGCTCAATGTTTATTGCACATTTGAAAAGGCAGATTATCACCTTGCATTCACTTCTATTTTAGGATCTTCTTCACACCTTCTGCCAAAGAGCCAGAAATATGAATCACTACTGGCTTAATTTTTCCATAAGCAAAATTAATGTAATTTTACACATCCCTCCTACACTTAGCCTTGTTAACCAGATTAGGAAAACTTAATAAAATTAGTTTATTCTAATTACAATAACATCTTGCCACCCCATATAATCATGGGTCAATGAGGTCCAATCCTTTACCCTGAGGATGACCACTCAGGGTCTTTCTGCACTAACCATTTTTAGTGGTGTAGTTGTTACTTTTTCAGGATTTTTGGCATGCAGCCACAAAGCTTTGTCATTATTCAGCTAGTATTCTGGAATAATGCACTAAAAAAGTGCTTTCTATATTGCAAAAGGTCCAGACTAAATCTTCAACGTTTTCATTTGTGTGGCATATGTACAAGCATCTTCCTGCATTTTTTGTTTGGAGGGGTTGGGGGTTGGTGGGCATGGTTTTGGAGAGACATGTTTTGTCCCATTTTTCTCTTGACTAACACAAGTTGTCCACATGTGAAGTCAGTTCAGAGAAGAGCTATAGCAGATAAAGATGATGGCACTGAGTCAAAGTACTGCCCATGACAGCAATCATTAGCTGCAGACAAAATTTTGTCACAATAACCAGGCTGGCCATATCTCAAGCAGACATGTAGTACCTCTTCTGATCTCCTACACTTCCACAAGATTAGAATTCCAGAATGCTAGGTATTAAATATGCACACACAAAAACTGCAAAATGTCTGTCTCCGTGTGCATGCTGGTAACTCCAACATTTACTGGCTCGAACTTGAGGATCACAGCCATGGAACTTTTCTCAGTTTGGGCACAACCTACCATCAGTGTGCACAGGAAAAACCCTGCATTCACTCTCTAATAACAGCGGCATGCACCAACAGAGCAGACAATCATCTTCAAATGACCTCTTAATAACGTCAGCTCAGACAGAAACTATGCCACTATAAATGGCAAGTGTGGAAAGGCTATCAGTATATCAATCACCAAAGTTTAGCCCACATATTTCAGAGTAGGCAAAATCGCCTGCACCTGACCAAGATAGCTACAGGTGGCGTCTGTGCAGTTTGTACAGTTCTCAGCAGTGTCCATACTAAATAAGTGTCGTTTATCATTGCCCTTATTATCTGTTGCATCCCTGCTAGTATCTCTGTCTCTTATTATTTGTAGGCTGTAGGACAGTATACACATATTAAATTCAAATTAAAGTAATTGAAGTTGATTTGCTGTTCTTGCACAACAAACCCACTTCTGGGGGGAAGCACACTGGAAGGTGTGGAGTTGCAGTTTTTTTTTCATTTTTTTGACGTGGTACCATATAACCTTCCCACAGGCAAAGTCCAATGAACGCTCAATAATTACCCAATATAATCTAACTGTCTGCCCCGCAAACTTAGTGCAAATAGATCAGGATGAATGCTCAGTAAATAGACCATCTGGAAGCAACCTGCCTCTCATGAGTGGCTGGGATTGCCCAGATTGGCCATTGCCTCTCGCCACCCACAAACCCCGACCTGGAAGGACTATGAAAGACTTCCTCTTCAAACTGGAACTTTGCCTGCAGCAGTGGTTTGTGACTTGTGGCAGCCAGATCTGACAGAAAGACCTAAGCTCTGTGCTCTATCCTGAAGCATTAAAACATCCATTAGCAGTGCTCTGAGGTGTAGAAACAAAATGTGCTGTTTCTTCTAAATGCAATACATGGAACATTTAAGAACAGGGGCTGAGTATGCAGGGCCATACCCATGGATTACACACCCTGTTCTCCTGGCATATGTGCCTTCACAGCACCTTCAAGGCCCTGTGTATCAAGAAAAGCTGGTGTTTTTGCTTCTGCTGCTTTCAGTGCATGTCAGCAAACTGGCATAGACAGAGATATCATAGAACTGCAGAGCTGGAAGGTACCAAGAGGGTCACCTCGTTCAACCCCCCACAATGCAGGAATCTCAACCAGATCATGCATGACAGATGGCCATCCAACCTCTGCTTTAAAAAACCCAAGGTAGGAGAGTCCACCACTGGACTCCCAAGGGAGTCCATTCCACTGTCGAACAACTTTTACTGTCAGGAAACTCTTCCTGATGTTTAGTCAGAATCTCCTTTCTTGTAACTTGAAGCCATTGGCTCGGGTCCTAGCCTCCAAAACAGGAGTAAACAAGCTTGCTCCATCCTCCATGTGACAGCCCTTTAGATATTTGAAGGTGGCTATCATATCTCCTTTAAGTCACCCTCAAGTTGCATGCAGTTGCTTTTAAGCTACATTCTAATTTCATGACGGCTGGCAAACTGATAATGTACAGAACAACGTTAAAATAATCTCAAAATATAAGAGTATAAAACTACAACAAAAGACCTACAACAAAACCAGCAAGTCTGTTTGTGCTGCCGCAACCAACATCTAATCCGCTGTCACTGGTATATCTCCTAAGTAACAGGGCCCAACCCCCAAATCGGTTTCCATACTCATCTCATTCCTCCTCCCACTATCACTAGCTCTGCCAAGAAGCCTCCATGGGGTTTCTATCAACAATACGGCAACTGCATAGCTGCTTCAGATGGAAAGCACAGTGCAAAAACAACATAATAAGTAAGGGGGGGAGTCACTGGAAATCCCATAATAAAGGGGCAAAAGTAAAGGAGTGCCTACAGGTTGGTTCTTGTGCCAGGCACCCCATGAGCAAGCAAGAAGCAGTCCTGGGAGGGAGGGTGCCCATGTGGATTGGGTCCCAGTGTCCAGAACGCCTGGAGTTGTGCTTGAGCAAATAGGATAGTTTACCATATTTTATCCTTGCCTTGACAGCTGTCTGACACAGAGATTAGACAGATGATTCCCCTCCCCCCCCAAGCTAAATAAACTGATGCTGAAAGCTTCACCTGTTCATTTCTTTGTGTCAACTTCTGTTACATGCACAGGACCAGCTGTGGAGGGGTGGGGACTTTCTAGAAGCAAAGAAACTTAGGAAGCCAGAGAATTGTGGACCAACAAAACATAAGGTTATCTGATTCGAAACTGAGTGGTTTTGACCAGCTTAATATCTCAGTAAAGACCAAGGATCCCAATGGTGTTTTTAAGGGGTCCTCAAGGGGTCTAATATTAAATTACAAATTAAATTTGAATGCTATACTGAGTTCTTTAATGCTAGAAGTTCATTTTTCAGCATCTTCACCCTCATTCTCTGTTCTGCCTGCCTCTTTCTCTACCCATATATCAGCTAGGCTCCTCTTTAACAAACCGTTGCTCCCAGGGCACCCAAAGTGTTGTTGCTGTAAATTATTGTTGTTGGATACACTAATTTCAGGAGGGAAAATAATGTAACATTTGATCCTTGCCTGTGCAATGTTATTAGATGGGCACATTTCAACATCAATCAAATATTGCATGGGGGTTTTGTCTGTGTGTTCTTGACTTTGTTCAGATAATATTTTTCAGAGACCAGAGCTACAATGCTCAACACATTTACTAGGCCAGGGAGGAAGCATCATCAGACACAATGGGATGTACTTCTGAATAAATGCCATAGGATTGCGCAGTTAGATTTTTTTGGTAGAGGTTGCCAACCTTTTCAGGCCTGTGTACACATTTGGAAAAGTGAAAAATTCCATTTCATCCCCAGCCATCTTAGCCAATGGTCAAGAATGATGGTAGTTGTAGTCCAACAACAACTGATGCCCCATGATTGACGCATACTATAACTTGATTTTTCTGCCTTAGGCTGATGATGAGCACAGCTAGCGCAGACTGTCCAAGGGTCCCTATTTTCCAGGAACAGTCTCAGATTTACAGAAGTCATCCCAGTTTCTGATTTGATTCCGGAATATCTCACTTTACCTTAGGATGTCCCTATTTTCATTGGAGAAATGTTGGAGGGTATGGAGTTATGCGACCCCCGAGCCAAGGAGCTAAGTAACTACACAACCTTTAGAAGACATCTGAAGGCAGCCCTGTATAGGGAAGTTTTTTAATGTTCAGTGTTTTGTCATGTTTTTATATATGTTGGAAGCCGCCCAGAGTGGCTGGGGCATAAAAAATAAAGCTATTATTATTATTATTATTGAATAGGACGTCCCTGTTTTCACTGGATAAATGCTGTAGGATATGCTAGCATCATGACTGTGGGGGAAACTGAACCAGTCCTAATTTAGCAGGTTTACCACTACAACACAGTGGCTTCCACAGTTGCCAGTTTAGGACTTACTTGGGCACAATCTGCATTTTCCCTCATGGTTGCTGAATATACCTCTTGGAATCAGCAGGCCTAATTCTGGGCATGGTTTTCTCCACTGAAGATAATGCATGGCTCTGCCAAAAATCTGAGTGCTGTTGCAGTCAATGTTGGTTTCAGCAAAATTGCTCAGTTGAGACCTCTGCAGTGTTAGCCCTCTAATGCTCAGCTGAGCCCTTAATCAACATTGCCACCCCAACAGCAGCCTCCCAGGTGTGCTGAATCCAGGTGCCCACCAAATTGCCTCATTAATTCCCGTTTCTTCATCATTCTTTTGTTGAGGGTCACTGCCAATAAGCATTACAATGGGATTATTGTTTTACACTCCGCGTGAAAGAGGCGCTTAGCAGGAAGAAATATGTTTAATCGAGCTAAAATCAGTTTAAGAAATGAATGCAAATTGAAATTATTTGGAACACTGCTAGAGTTTGGAAATTAATGCCATGTAGTAAAGGAATTAAAACATCTCACTGGCTGAACTGGCTGGTGCATCAGTCTGTAGATTTCATTAACACCCACACAAACACAAGCACAGCTACATCCCACTAATAAAACCCACCATCCAAATACAGAATCCTCATGAATACTTGTTGTACAGACAGGTTTGTTAAGTGTACCGTATTTTTCCGTGGATAAGACTAGGTTATCTAACCCAAAAAATAGGTTTAAAATTGGGGCTCGTCTTATACATGGGTAGTGCTGAGGGGTGTTTTCTTAATTTGGAGTCCCCCAAAACAGGGGGGGCATCTTATACACAAAAAATATGGTAACTAGCAGTTGTTTGAACTTCTGATTATCCAAATGGTTTTGTAGGACCTACATATATGTTTCATGGAAATGGGACTGTAATGGACATAGGTCAAGCTGATAAGGATTATTTTTGCCTGGCAATGTGGCTATTCAAAGCAAATGAAATGGGCCTGTTGGTAAAATATTCATCATTGTTGAAATGTTTCAATCTCCTTTTAATTATAGAATCAAATAAGTTGAAAGAGGCTATTGTATTCTGCCCAGCTTGTCCCCCACCTGAACCCCCTAGTGGCTCAGATCCAAGGCCAGACAAATACCAGAGGGAGAGTAGTCTGGCCGTGTACAGTGGCCTCTCCCACTGACAAGTCGGCTAAACAGAGAAAAGGTCTGAAAGCTTCAGAGAAGACATTAGCAGGGAATTGGCTCACACTAGATTTCCGCTGTCAGTCTGGCTGCAGAGCCCCAGCTCAAAGTGCCTGCAGTTCCCTTCCTTGAGCTGGGGGGGGAATCACTACGTGACTCCCCTGAGCTCCCAATTCAACACCAGCAGCACCTGACTCTAAAGGCAGCGTTGTCTTGCCCCCATCCACTGATAATACTGATCACCTGTTGGAACAGAGGGGCCACAAGGACTCAACCTGGTGCCCTCCCTCGGGGGCCCTCCAGTTATCCTATTTATGGTGCATTCATGATAATTTGTGTTGCTTTTGTTATGGGTGTGGGTCACACACAATTTCGCTCTCAATACTGTTTGCACTTGCCAACATTTTGGACCTTGCACACTGCATTCGGCACCTATCCTAAAACTTCCTCCTGGAATCCCTTAACTTTTTAAATACCCCAAATGTTTTATCTTTGTTCCACTTTGTTGAATCACAGGATTTTGTCGGACAGCAATAATGTGAGGGGAGCATCACATGACAGCTAATAAAGCGGAATCAATTCACCACTGGTGCACTGTTATTGTGTCAAGAACATGTTGCAGGATAAACGCACAATAAAACACTAGTCTGGAGGGGGGCACTAGTCCTTAACAGGCAGCAGTAACTCTCTTAGGCAGAATAGGATGGATGCCTGGCCTACTCAGCTGGCCTAGACAATGAATAGCTTTGAACAGGCTGGTACAGTACCTGGCAAGGTGCCCATTCTAGCCCTTTCCAAAGCTTTGATAGATGGTTGGAGGTACTTGATTTAGCAGACAGTAGCATGGAGTAAGTGATGAGATGGAGGGAACCCTTCTTAGCTAAAGGATTTCACTACAAATTAATCTTTCCATTTCAGTCTGTTCTAACACGGGATGCCAGAGTAAAAAAGAATTACTGGTGTCAGTTCACATATTTAGCTACAAATCTTCTCAAGTACCGAGTAATCAAGTATTGAAGTGATGTATATGCATGTGCGAACCATCCCTTAGAACTGCAGGCCGGACAAGAAAAATACGTTTGAGGTAATGAGAGATTTTATTTAAAAAAAAAAAATCCCAATGCTTAAATTACAGTGGGGGAGAGAGGCAACCTTCTTATATTTTTTGTCAAACACTCTTAGCTGTTGTTTTTACAAAGCAACAGAGGACATGATTTGGCTAAACTTTAGTGAGTCCAAAGGTGGGGTTTCTGGATTTCATTAAGCCTCTCCACACACACACACACACACACACACACAGAGAGAGAGAGAGAGAGAGAGAGAGAGAGAGAGAGAGAGAGAGAGAGAGAGAGAGATTATATTTGTATTTGTTGGAAATTATCAGTTGAAACTACAGTTATCCAGTCATGGGCTTACATGTGAAAACTGGAACACTGAAGAACCCTGTTAGTAAAATTGCAAGGTAAAAACAAATATCAACAAGAACTACTTAAGGTGGGTGTAAGAAAGAAAACAAATCAATTTGTGCAAGGTCAGGCTAGGTGCCACCTGGATAAAATAAAAAGATGAACAGGCACCAGTGCTCACTGATGCAAAAAACCCATTCTCCCCTTTGTTTAGTTCCTTTAAGTTGCTCCCCGCATTGCACTTAGGTAGCACGTGAGACAGGATGTAAGAACTGGAACCAACACACCTGTTCAGCATCAGTACAAGCATATAGGAACCAGTACAAGACAAGGAAACAACCCAGACTTACACTTAAGTCAAAGATATGAAACAACAGTACAATTGTAAGGTGCCATAATATATGTGTGCCTCAAATTGGGGGCACCAGAAGCCAGTTACTTCCTAATACTCTGCTTTCTCCTCATACCTGAATGACTAAGCATTGCAGCACAAGGATACCAGGTCAGGCAGCAGTAATTGTCTGCTGACACCATCATACCATGTCAGTTGTTGTTCATCTAGCCCTAAAAAGCTACAGCCTCAAAGCTCACACATCCGACTTTCATTAGGAGCAGCAGCAGCCCCACTGCCTTCTCTGGAACTCAGCCTTTGGCTCAGATTTGACTATGCTGCTGCCTCTGGCCCCTTGGACTGTGATCTGCTTTCCTGAAGCCTGACCTGGCCCCTGAGACCCTAATCTGCTTGCTCTGACCTAGACGGTGCCTGTCCAGACCATGCCCTTGCCTCAGCTTGGTGACCAAGAGCAGAGTCTGGTTAAGGCCTGACAAGATGTGACCTGAGTCCAAGGCAGGAGGTTGAAATGGAAAATTAATCCTCATGACTGGCAGGCCTCTTTATCAGCATCTCTCATGCCCTATCGGAAGTAGCAAATTGCCTCCATTGCAGCATATTATCCAAAAGAAAAATAGATATTTCATGCTTCAGCTAAAATAATTAATGCAAGTGAATGACCTGGTGGAAATGGGCCAATTATGCCAAAGACATTGTGAGCATAGAGTGCTGTAGCGCTGCTCATTGTCGATGTGACCTTGTCTTTCCATCACATATTAAGCATCACAGTGTATTTGAGATAGTGGAAAGTTGCTGTTGATAGAAGGTTCCAGGGCAGGGCAATGCGGTAGGTGAGAATGTTTTCTCACTGTGTGATCTCTCAAAAGTTTTGAGACAAAACACTATTCTGAATCAAATGTGTTCAGTTTTCTTTATTAATCCCAAAGCTAACACCCAAAACTGTGCTTTACATTGACATGATTTCATTCTTTGGCACAATCCTAGTCCCAGTTCCTACTATAAGCCTAGACACATATAACTGAAATAATGGTGTTATGCACACCCCGACCTCCAAGCGGGGTGCCCAGAACATACTTGGTTTTGGTTTCCTTGAACAAAGGTAACTGGAGAGTGAGGGCATTTTCTGCAATGTTAAGATTTATTTACACACATTATATATGCAGGCTGAGCATAAGATGGATGGGCTCATAGTATTAACTCTCCAACAGATCATGGTCCCCCATTAGGAGGGAGCCACCAAAGCAATAGTTTTAGATTATGCAGACAGCAAGACAGGCCTCTGTCTCTTTTTTCATCTCTATTACCAAGACTGTTCTCTTTCAAACACCCCAGTGACATCACCTCGAGCCAGGGGAAGGAGAGAAAGAGAGACACGCTCCCTTCAGCTAATCTTCCAGAAGAACCATTGTCCTAGCCTACATTACAAAGCAGACACTTAGCAGACCTGGCTAAGTTGGAAGCTAAAAAGGTAAAGGTACCCCTGCCAGTATGGGCCAGTCGTGTCCGACTCTAGGGTTGTGCGCTCATCTCACTCTAGAGGCCGGGGGCCAGCGCTGTCCGAAGACACTTCCGGGTCACGTGGCCAGCGTGACGAAGCTGCATCTGGCGAGCCAGCACCAGCACAGCACACGGAAACGCCGTTTACCTTCCCGCTGGTAAGCGGTACCTATTTATCTACTTGCACTTAAGAGTGCTTTCGAACTGCTAGGTGGGCAGGAGCTGGGACCGAATGACGGGAGCTCACCCTGCCGCGGGGATTCGAACTGCCAACCATGCGATCGGCAAGCCCTAGGCACTGAGGTTTTACCCATAGCGCCACCCGCGTCCCAAGTTGGAAGCTAGAGGACATCTGAAATGCGCAGCATTACGTGCTTGTGGTTTTTGCTGAGAACAATAGTCTCCAGGTGAGCCTGGGTGTCTGAATAGCGCATGCCCCATCATGACAAAAGTTGAGATGTTCTGGGCCTAACAATTAAAATCCCCGAAACCAGAACAAATGCTGCCAACTCTTCCACCTCACATTCCCAATATGGTGCTTCGTTGATCATCACACAATACGTTGCTTACCTTCTTCACAAAAACGCAGAGGAAGTTCTGGGTTCTTTCTCCGATGGTGCCAAACGCTGGTCATAATCAAGTAAATTAACCTCTCTGCCATGATCCAAAAATACATTTGTACCTTGAGAATTGAACACCCAAACCACGTTTTAAGTCGTTTCCCTCCACCCCAGCTTGAGGGTGAGATTCCCATGTGGGCTGCCCTCTGGAACTGGGGTGGATCTAAACGCAGGAAAAAATGCTATAAATAAGTAAGAAATTAGATTGTTCTAATGAAAGGGGGGAAACTCTAACGGAAAATTGTGTTTTAACATTTCCTGCTCTCTAGCACCATCTGGTGTTGCATGTTTATAGCGCATACGAATTGTTGTTTCTTTACTAATGTAGCTGAGTCCCTGCATACTAGTAGACATTGCAGCCAGAGAGAAAAGTCGGCAGGGGAAGAAGCAAAAGTGGGTGGGGCAATGGATGTGGCTCTTACCTTTCTACAGCAGGCTATATTCCATCCAGGCAAAAGCCAGAGGTGTCTGTGCATACCCACACACCTCTCTCCATCCATCTAGGTGAGCGAAATGCTATTATCACATTCTGGTCATGTGAAAGCATCCAAGGAGCAGGGCTGGGTGAGAGATATGACGTGAAGAGACGATGCATGGCCCTGGAGAATCCCAAGCACTGCTTATCCCCCCATTGGCTCTATTCCACACAGACCTTGTGTGGTGTATATTATTATGGCACAAATGCTATAGAAAGCCTAGTCGAACATATGTGTCATGGTCTGCTAGGTTTTGTGTTTCTATGTATCCAACCTTTAGTAAATATTTTTTACTTAAAGTCAGGGCAAGGGAGGGATTCAATTGATGTCTTTAAACAATCTTATTTCTCTTTATGTGGGGTATATTTTAATTAATGAAACCCAACACTTTGAAAAGAGGCACAAACAACTATTTCTAGATGTTGCTGGAAACTCTCATCAAGTTGCAGACAATGTTGTTTGTAGACTGGGCACACCTGCATCCAGCTGTTAGCCCACGTTTCCTGAATTCTATTCAGCCCAACAATGGGCAAAAACATTGTTTTCTTATTATTTTTCCCCTCACAATATTGCACGTCACTTGTATACTGTACTGATCTTACCCTGTTCTCTTCCAGCCATTCCAACAGAGCGGGGATTTGCATTGTTAGTGGATAATTTCTGTTAAAAACAAATGGAGGAAAAACATAATTTAAGCCTTTCCTCACAGAGGGTAAACACTTATACACTGTTTTGTTTTGAAACTGATACCTAACCACTGGCAAGCAAGTTCAGCTCAGGGGATTTTTCTGAGCATGAATCAAGGCCAAAGAATTCCTAAGCTGGCTTTCATAATGCAACCTCAGTTCACAACGGACAGGGCCTATTCAAATGATACATGTTTTCCACTTCAGAGTATTATCAGGCCCACAATTATTATTACTATAGCTATTTATATATTCGGTGTTGAAAGTGAACTAATATTTCCTAAGAATTCCCATGATGTTATTTTGGCACATCACGTTTGTTTTTGCATTCATTCATTCAATCATTCATTCATTCAAAATAGTTTTATTTAGCCGTTCCATAGTAAACAACCCTCAGGACAGCTCACAACATTTTAAAAGAACAAACAAATATAACGAAGATTCAAATTACAAAATAAGAGGCAAGTCTCTTACTTTGTTTTTTTATTATTGTTGTTGTGTTTTAAATACATAGCAAGCCACCTCAAGAACTATAGTTGACAGCCAGGCTTTAAATACTCCAAAATAAATCAAATTGTAACAACTTACAGTGCAATCCTACAAACGTCTACTCAGAACTTAATCAGTTTCATTCAGTGAGGCTTACTCTCAAGTAATAGGATTGCATGCTAAGCAGTCGGCAAACAGGCACACCACAAACCAATACAGAAAACAAGGAAGGTAGCAAGTTCTGATTCTGCTCCGTTAGATTCACCTAGATGCCTCAGCTAACCTATCAGAAAAGACATACAGTATGTACTTATTAGTTCTTTAACAAGATTTACAGTCTGCTTAATAATAATAATAATAAGTCTTGGGTAAAGGACTTACATAAAATAGCATATTCATGAGAAAATACTGAAAATGTATAAATTTTAAAACAAATAGAATATAGATAAAATAGAGTTTAAGAAAAAGCACATAATAAAATTACATGTCTGCATAGGCTTGCCTAAACAAAATGCTTTTTAGCGGGCGTCAAAACAATACAATGATGGCTATTATTGCATATGGCTGCTTGTTGTATTGCAGACATTGATATTTACAGAGGAAATATATGGAGCCACATGCAATTAAATGAGTCTGGCCATGTTACAGCCTTGACTGATATTGCGACTTTTCCCATTAATACCACTCCTAATATTCTTTATGCAGCACACTTTCCCTGCCATTAATAAAAGCATGTTCAACTCTTTGAGCAGTAGTTCCTTGTTTGGACCTTCAAAAATATTTAATAAAAGAAGCTTAGGCTCTAAGAATACTTTCTGATTAAGTGTGACAGACTTCTGCAAACCATAAAAATAGAAGAACAGAAGTCACAGTAGACAATAAAATTTAGCAGAGCAGATAAAGCCACGGTTAAAAGCAGCTTACACCACATGCTAGAGTGTAACTTTTAAGAAAACAAACTCACCTGGTGCCAGAATGACATGAAAGATGAAGAGGGCATTCCATAAGTCATGGGCCTTTCCTCCAGTCATCCTCTGCTTAACATCAAATGATGGGAAGACTCAGAAAAGGGTCTCTGATGGTTCTGATGGCAAAACATTTGGGTGTGTTTTGAATTCTAAGTGAACCGATTTCCTGAAAGCAAACCTATTTCTATCAATTGTATTCCAAATTTCCCCTGAATCTAAACCTCCTGCACTTACCGGTGCTCTTGTCTTGTTATATGCTACGGTTAGAATGATACTTTGCTTTTATTTTGGAGAAACTGGAATGCATACTAATGTAGCATTATTTGAGCAACAGGGCCACCCGGGATCACGTTCTGTTCAAACAAGCCATTTTCTTACCAGTATCAAGCGAAGGGTGGTGGGGACACACACAGTTTGGTAAATTTGCAGCAGAAGCCAGCTGTACGTAGTACTGATTCACTCATCTCTGGGGTGGCCAATTATGCATTGCCAAAGAAAGACGGGCACACTTCACCAAAATGATGACATAGCTGCGCAATGTGTGCATATCTTAATTTATCTTAATTTTATATTAATTTAACACATGCACATTTAAGAATTAAATAGAAATATAATTTATTATAACATAAGAATGATAATACATCTCACTCTAGCGGAGAAGATTGTGGTTAGGTTGCCTGTGCACGTGTTCAGTCTGCTGCCCAGGTGCTTTTCTACCTGTTGATGCTGTACTGATTAGTGTGCCAGACTAGGACCTGGAAAACCATACCTGTTCTGCAAAATAAATGAGGAGGGAGAGAACCATGTATGCCGCCTTAAGCTCCTTGAAGACAAAGGTGGGGTATAGATGTGATCAACAAACAAACTTCATGGCCCACCCAGTGGCGGAGCTTCATTTTCCGGCACCGGGGGGGGGGGCAGAGAGTAGGCAGGGGCAGGGCTGGTGCACATCCCAGGGGCAGCCATGATGGCACCGCACTGGGATCGCGCTGCCAGGGGCGCTGCGCTCCCTCCGCAGTCCTCTTCCGGTCTACGGGCGATCAAAGTCCTGGCTGAGGACATCAGGACCAGGGGCAAGATGGCAGAGTGGGAGCAGGAATGAGAGTCCAGAAGCCAAGGGTCCGAGGGTCAGGAAGCAGGGAGTCATGAAGTCAAGGGTCCTAGGGTCGAGAAGCAAGGAGCCAAGGTCCAAGGTTCAGGAAGCAAGGAGCCAAACGCAGCAAGGCAGGAAATGTGTTGCTGTGGCAAAAAGCCAAAGGGAAATGTTGACCTTATATCCCTTCCCGGCTCTTGCCACCAGGTGCAGTGAGTTACCAAGTGGCCTCACCTGTGCGGCTGCGCCTCGCCTCTCCAGAACAAACTTAGGAAGGCCCCAGTCCTGCGAAGCTCTGCTGGTCACAGGGCCTGACTCCTGACACCCTCTTTATGGTTGTACAGTGGTACCTCGTGTTACATACGCTTCAGGTTACATACACTTCAGGTTACAGACTCCGCTAACCCAGAAATAGTACCTCAAGTTAAGAACTTTGCTTCAGGATGAGAACAGAAATTGTGCTCTGGCGGTGTGGCGGCAGCTGGAGGCCCCCCTAGCTAAAGTGGTGCTTCAGATTAAGAACAGTTTCAGGTTAAGAACAGACCTCGGGAACGAATTAAGTACTTAACCCAAAGTACCACTGTAGATCTTCAGAGCAGACTTAGACTGGGCAGCCCTTCAAAACAGAGGACTGCGCTGTGCAAAATTTGACATCTAGCCCACCCTACGCAAACTCATGTCCTCTCCATCTCTGGATAAGTTTTGCATGAATATCTAACTGAATAAAAACACTTAAAAATATATAAAGACAAAGTGGAGAATGAACCATTGTTGGTAGAACAAGACTTAGAAGTGAAGCACCATTCAACGTGCTGATTTGTTGGTCTGTCACTTAATATTGCAGAGACAGGAAGATGCTGGGATTCCCTCCGGGGGAAAAAATCTGTCATGACTCTGTTTTTAAGGTTGGATCTATCTAGAAACACAATGAGGTGCCTCCAGATGCCTAGATGTCCAATTGTAAGGGAGGGGAGGCAATATTTGTGATTATTCACAATTACAACCTTTATTTGACATTTTTCATTTTAGCAGGGTCATGCCCCATGGACTAAAGCAAGGGGACCACTCTGCTGTGCCAGCACCTTACATCTGAAATAGCAGCAACAATTCCTAATCAATCTTGCAAGGAGTTTAAGCACACTGAGTGCTAGTGTGGTGATTTCGGACCTAGATCTTACCGTAAGCACTGCATGAAACCTGCAGCCCTGCAGAGCATAAAATGCTGTTGGTGTGCTCCTAGCCCTGCAGGGATTAGCCCAAAGGCGAAATTGCTGATTGTTCTAAGCTTGAGGTAATATAATTAACGTGCATTCCTAGTCCTTCCTGAGCTGTTAAAATAATTTCTGTGAGGATGTAAAATTACTTCACACACGCACTTTCTCTCTGAAACGCTTATGTCAGGGGTTCAGGAGCAGAGGCGAGGGCAAGGGAGGAAACAGAGAGCGAGGGGGGGGGAGGCAGAAGAAAAGATGAGTGATGACGACGACCCGAGATCTCCGAGTCTTTCCAGTGAATCAGAAGATTCACAGAAAGGAGCACCAGTGGCCAGAGCAAGGGGGGAGCCTAGGGGGACACCCCAGGGAGAAGGGTCCAGAGGGGGCTCAGAGGGGAGCAGTTGGAAATCGGGACCAGCGTCACCAACAGAGAGCAGGGGAGAAGAAGGGCGCCAGGTATCGAGCGTTGGCAGCTCGCAACAGGGGGGAGGGCACGAGTCAGGAGTGGCCACACCTCCATCGGGGAGCGAAGAAACGGTCAGGCGGAAAGTGGAAGGTTGGGCGCGCGCGCCAAGTTCAAATGCACAGGAAGGTGGCGCAGTAAGCAGCCCGGAAAGGGAGCCAGGTCCTAAAGCCCGGCGCAAGGAGACAGGAGGGTCCGGGGGGTCCGCGTCAGAAGAGTCCCGGAAGGAAGAGACCACGGGGGGCAGAGGGACCCAGAGAAGAACGGTCAGGCGGAAAAGGTGGAGTAAAGCTAGGTTAGTAAGCTGGTGCACAGGGGGCGGAGACTCAGACGGAGCTTCGCCGGTCTAACCCATAAGACGTAGAGTTGCGCGCAGCAGCTTGAGAATGGAAACTGTAACTCAATAAAGACTTTTATAAAGTGACCGCTGGCTAGCGTGATCCTCTGTGAGCTAGGATCTGGAAGCAGCTCTGACAGCTTACAATGAGGAAAGGAAACAGATAATCTCTCTAGATCTGCTCCCCCACTCCATACCTTTATCCAGATATATAATATCCAACCCCTACTGAGGCTTTATTTACAATCTATTTCATCTTTTGAAATGCACACAGTGGTTTGCTCATTATACCAGGGAGGCTGTACTGTGTATGCTTACACGTAAACACTGCGACTTCCAAAGACATTTGAATTGATTACTGGAAATGCAGAACAAAATTGAAGAGGCAGCATGATTTGCAGAGGAGGGCCCGGAATCAGTATGAATCATTTCAGCACTAACCAAGTTCCGTTATAGAGTGATAGGTATGCCTCTCCTCTGTCCCCTTCGCCAACTCTGATGAGATCACGTATAGTACTGCCATTAGCAACAGGAGGATTTTTTTTTTTAAAAAAGCCGAGATCTTAAAACTGATATTTTAAAAGACTTCACTGGCAATTCCAGTAACTTAGATCACTCATTGCTGAAGCATAAATTAACGCAAATGTGTCAAGATTCCAGGAGGTATACATTTCAACGAGGAAAAGAACTCCCACCTAGATGTCTTCTCATGTTCTGGGTAATTTGCCATGTAAAGCAAGTTTTCACACAATTGCGTTACAGTGATGTACATTTTCTGGCGGCATGACAGTCACAATATCATTTTTGTATGAAAGCGAGCTGTTCCTGAGAGACATAGGAGGTTGCTAGATATAATATATCCATAGCACAGAGACTCCCTCTGACAATCACGCGTAATCAGTCCTGTAGGGAAGGCGGTCATCGCCCATATCACATCTGCATAACAGCAGCCAAGATGGCGATGTGTGATATTGGCTAATCGAATTCTGCAGCGAGAGAATAGCACAGGGCTCATGATAAAATCCAGTGGGGAGAGAAGAATAAAACAGTTTCAATCAGCATGGGCAGAAAACTGGGAGCTCTTCAATGGGCAGGTTCCATTGTTGCACATACAGCGTCTGTGCAAATGCAATTTCTACATGCACCATTTTTTTTCATAGGGGATTGGATCAGTGTGCATGAGCTTGCTCCCTTCAACACGAGCTTGCATGTTAAACATAGGCCCCATTTGGGGGGGGGTAATAGAATGAAAAAACCTCGTGGGGTTGGGAGCTACAGAAAAAAAGCTTTTGGCAACATGGCATCATTTGGGGAAACAATAGGAGCAATTTTAAAAAGTTAAGGTAACAAATTGGAAGGAGTCTTGGGAACTCCAAAAGCATTGTGGGTCAGAAGTGGACCGTGGATTATTTGCACCAACGTAGGGTGTGATTTGTCCTTAAGTGAGTGGGTTCCTGCTGCTTACAACATATGTCTAATCGTTCATATCCCAAAACCATTTACAGTAGTACCTCGGGTTAATAACTTAATTCGTTCTGGAGGTCCATTCTTCACCTGAAACCGTTCTTAACCTGAAGCACCACTTTAGCTAATGGGGCCTCCCGCTGCCGCTGGGCCGCTGCTGCACAATTTCTGTTCTCATCCTGAAGCAAAGTTCTTAACCCCAGGTACTATTTCTGGGTTAGCAGAGTCTGTAACCTGAAGCATCTGTTACCTGAAGTGTCTGTAACCCAAGGTACCACTGTACTTCTAAAGGTTTAATCTTTCTACATTTTACAGTATCTCAGGTAGGGTTTGCTTGTTATCCTCACTTTGATAGAAGTAGCGTCATTGTCTTCCTAGTACCGTTCTGTCCGACAGTATGACCTAATTTTTCTAGTAAATCCCCAAAGAGTGGACCAGTGGTTATGCAGCAAAATGAGCTTCCATGTGTGTGTAAGTAGAAAAACCATATTTTTAAGGGCAGTTCCCATAATGAGGAAAAATTTGTATTTATAAAACAAAGAGCTGTTGATCGGTAGGAAACTGATTGAATAGAGCAAAATTCATATTTAAAAAGCTTCTTAATGTTAAGAATTAGTCGTGAGGAGGGGGAGGTCATACAAATAACATCAAATCCAGCAGCTTTGCTTAGCAAAATCCAGATACCACAACCATGCTGAGCTTCCAATTTCTAATTTTTCAGTCTGCTGGAAATAATACTGGTATCAGACTTTCAGTGGCAATGGTGGCAGAGACCGTTCTGATTGCATTGAAATGCAGGAAGCTGTCTTATCCTGAGCCAGACCCCTGGCTCATCTAGTTCAGTAGTGTCTGCACAATAATGAACTACACAGTAATGATCCAGTAGGACCATTCTGCCCTTCCAACAGATGGTGCAAGACAGACTGAACTGACCCCATGTAGACATCATGTTGCATAGCTGTTGCTCTCCAGGTTTCATGCAGGGGTGTCTCCCAGACCCACCTGGGGGTGTCAAGGCCTAAACCTGAGACCTTATGCATTCAAATCCGGAGCTCTGCTGCGAGTAAGGGCCCTTGATCAATCTGAACACACACATTGCTGCTGGTGCGACATGAGAAGAATGTTTATAACCAGCAGCTAACAGCTGACAGGTAGCAAAATTAATTCCTCGTCAGTTGCACCAAGTAACCACCAAGTGGCTGCTCACATGTGGCTAGTGACTAAAAGGCTGAGTTGGGAGATAATCCTACAACCGGATATCAAGGCAATGTAAAGGACTGATTTGAAAGGAAAAATGAAGGTGTGCGTTATTGGGTGGGGGTGGGAGAAAAATCATGTATTCAAAGCATGCCTCTTGCCTGTAACAGCTGTACTATACTAAGAACCGGGGAAGGAGGATTTGCATTACAGAGGATCTCTCTTCGGATTCTCTCAAGTAGCTCAGCATGAAGGCACTAGCAATATCACAACAAACGCAAAAGCATCTTTAGTGTATTCTTGGTAGTGGAATATGTCTGAGGAGACTTTTAAAGTTAAGATGCATTCTACTCACAGGAAAAGAGAGACATTACCAAAGGTTGTGGGATTTTTGTGTGTGTGTCTGCGTGTGTTTTCTTGCTTTTATATTGTAATAAGTCTGATTATTACAAAGAGTTTCAGAATGTTAAAACGTTGGAAGACAAGGTACGTAAGTCACTAAAGTGGACTATGGACTATCTTATAATATTGTCCATTTGTTTTAATACAGATTTGGTGCTGGTGAACGTTTCTGGAAGTTTAACTTGAGTTTCTATGATTCTGAAATATCCATTTGTAATGTTGTGTTTACAAGATACAAAAAGTGCGTTTTTTTATCTGATCAAAGGAAATCTAGCATTGTGGCCAGCCATACGTTTTCAAAAGCTTACTAGTTCCCCTGGTTTTTTGTCTCCCTCATCCAGGAATGGAACACTGTGTCTAATCATGGAGGCACCATTTAGTTTTCATGGCTAATATAAAAGCCATATTTTCAACTGATTTGCCAAGGAAAAAAAAAGTCTTAACGCTTATTTAAAACAATAAGAGAATGAAATTTCTATACCCAGGGTCTGTCGGGTGAAGGTCTGCAGGATTTGGTGGCAAAAATTGAGACAAACCACCAGCACAAAAAGATATGCCAGCCAATGAAAATAACCAGCTGGTGAAAATACATTGGCAGAATGAAGCAGCAGAGTTATGGGTGGTCCGAGGGAAGGCACACTCATGCCAAATCTTATGCTACCCCAGACTGTGACCACTCCCTTGCCACTGGTGCAATTTTACAGCAGTCTTGGATGTAGTGGAAATAATTTCCATCCCAATGGGGAAATATTTTAAAACCCGCCCTGCATCAGCAGTTGCCCCATCCACATCACTATGGCAGAGCACACAGCATGGATTTCCCCAACACAGGTTGAAGATACATATTTTCAAGCTTCAAGTTTTTAAACAAAAACTGCAGAAACTTGCACTTAATATATACCGGTATATATTCTTCACCACCAGGAGGTCAGTAGTTACTCTAAAGATCAACAGCCTTGCACCCATACCGAGACTACCGCCTCTTTAATAGCGAGCTGGAGCTAATATCTCCACACAAGTGTCAAGGTTACTTGTCTAAATGGCAAATTGGGATAAGAGTGCCTCTGTTAAAGACCTTGCCCCTTTAGGTCTTCAGCACAAGTCCTCTTCCTGATCACTCTTAACAGGGTTCCAGCTGTAATTTTAGAGGAATCCAAATCCATTTGGTAAGCCAATCAGAGCCGTGTAGTTCATATTAAGTCATTTATTAGCTAAACATTGATAACAAAGACATCACGACTAAGAAGGCTTTCTCCTTTGAACTAGAATTTGCACAGCTCAAATCCCATTCCCTCAGTCAGTGGATTAATGTCTACATTATCTGTGTGTGTGAAGGCATCTCTGTTCTCCGGGCTTTGTAAAAAAAGGGGGAAGGCTGTTTTCCTCGTGTTGTCAGGATATACAGATTTGTGTGTTATTTGCCAGGAGCTCATACTCCAGGGCAGCACAGCGTATCTTTGGGGGTGGCATGTGGGATAAAGTGTATTACCATTAGAAAGCTCCCATGCTGGGTATTAGACATTATTTCTCTCCTACATTATATGTTGTAATAGGATCTGAATGCAGTAATGCCTCTTTGAAATATAGCTGGAAGTAAGGCCCTGCAGAGAGCAAGAGATAAATCCATTTTATAAGCTAACCTATTCCATGCTAGTACCATCTTCAGCCAAGACGACATGAGACCCTTCTGCTGAAATTAAGACAGAGTGTTTATATAAATTTGGAAACACGCCTTAGCCTTATCTGGTTTGTAACTTAGCAACCTCTAATTTAGGTTTTCTTGCTGCTGCTTATATGGCAGCTGATAAATCTAGCCAGGTTTGCACGACATACTTGCGCTGGGTGTGCGCACGATGTAATTTCACACACGTAGCCTACAAATACCTGGCGCTACATTGACTGCGCCGACGTTTAATTCTACCTATAAAGACAAGCACAAAAACACCCACTGTTCAAAGTCATGTTTAATCAGGCTGAATGGATTTATAAAAACTGACACTGTTGCTGGAAGGAAAACAGAAATTTTTGGGCCACAGAAGCTTCTTGGGAGAAAATTTTGCCTTGTGAGGTGTCTCTGTCTCATTTGAATCCCCCATCAACCCTCCTGAAAGACATTTCTCTGTATGAAATATCCTGGCACTTTGTTCCCTTTCCCTTTCAGCTTCCCCCCCCCCCACAAAGGGTTTTGAAATTCATTATGGCTTTATATAGTGCTTTCTTTCCTAGAAAAATAGTTGCCGGTACTCACCATGAAGCTGTTACAGTAAGTGCCACACATTTTAACAACAACAGAAAGAGGTGCCAGTACCACGTCCCCTTGAGTACCCCCTGAGAAAAAAGCACTGACTTTATATTCATTAATTTTTATATGAAGTGTTTCTGAGTGCCAATCAGCTGGGGAATTTCATAATTATGAATAGTAATACTACTTTAAAAAACCACCCCTTCACTCATTTAAACTGGGGCTCTTTATTTAGAGAGGGACCTAACCTAGTGCACGTTAAAAGAAAGTAATAAAGACAGAGCATGATGAACATCTTGATTTCGGCATTGTTTTGGCCCCCCACTGAATAAGATGCTGTGCTATAGGCAGCCTTCTTCATCCATAAAGAAAAGGCCATTATATTAAACGGGGCCTCAGAGCTTTTCTCTGTAGTGTGCCAAAGCTCTGAATGACACATTCATCAAAGGTGGTTGGCATATTCATGGCAGATGTTCACCTCTATGAAAGGCATTTGGTACATGGCGAATGGATTCCTCTTCACGTACTGGCAGTTGCAGAACAAGCTTTCCTTTCTCAGGGCATTATTTAGCCATGTTTCCTCCTGGAATTGTATTGTATCCCACTGAATGTCGAAAAGGTACGTTTGAAGAGCCAGGATGCTTCCAACAAACCTAGTACAAGGGTTGCAGGTATATGCTTTGGCTGAAAATCTGCAGCCTGTTTCTTTTCTTTTTCACAGCAAAGACATTGTTTACCGAATCTCCCTGTTCCATTCTTTCTTTCTGAAAGCATTTTCCTCCCAAAGAGTATAAGCACCAAAGCACAAAGTTTTATTTGCTACATGTATATCCCACAGTTTCCTTTACGCACTCAGGAAAGCATACCTGGATTTGTCCTCCATTTATCCTTACACATAGGAGTGCTTCCCCTCCAGACAACAATATTGTGGTAGCATTGGAGAAGCACTGCAGAACAAACTAAAGCGGGAAAAGTCCAGCACAAATGAGCTGCCATTTTGTAATGAGCATGTTGCAGGCTGTACCTGCAATAAAACATCCTGGGAGGTGGATTTGGCTGAGAGACAATTATTGGGTGAAACTTTATGGCTGAGCAGAGATTTGAACCCAGGTCAGCCTGATTTAAAAGCTACATTCTATCCAATTCACCACTCTGACGTAAGTAATAAATGGATAGTTCTCCATGCAAGCGTACATTGAGTTTAAGTTCACTAGGCTTGGCATACGTCAGGAAAATTCCTGACATGTCCTGGTTCTCGCTTGTAAAAATGGTGTCAGGGGTGGGGGGATTTTGCTAAAATGTCAAAATGTCAGGGAAAACCTGGCTGTATGGCAACACAATGGAAAAAGCAGCGGAAACAGCTCCCAAAGCTGGGAATGGAAGGCATTCTGGGGGCAGGTTTCCCCAAAAAATCTCAGCAATTTGGGTTTGTTCCAAAAAAAAAAGAGAGAGAGAGAGAGAGAAAGCTCAACAATTTTGCGGTTGTCAGGAATTTTGTTTTTTAAATATGACAACCCTAGTATCACAGGGTCCGGAGCCTCTTATGTGGGATCCACATAACTGAGCAACCATATACTGTAAATAAATAAAGGAGGACTTCTGGGATAGGAATCCCCTTAGCAGGACTTACGTGTTGTCAAAAATGGAAATGCATCACCAAAAAAAAAAGAAGTCAGGACACTGAATTGCCTAAAATTTTCCTATGCTGTTGTATTGATACAAATTTAGAAATAATTGCTGTAATTTAAATAGAAATATAATAGGGAAGACTGGCCAATTGGCCCGTGTGCCTGCATGGCCTGCTGCCAAAGGCCTAACTGCTGATGGGCAACTTCAAGGCTCTCTTGCTTGTTGTGGTTCTTTATCTACACAACTTACTTTGACCGGATAGCTCTTCATAATATAAGAAAAGCCACAGATTTGCTTCAGTTTTTTAAAGAGGCAATGATTTCTTAATGATCTATAGTGACAAAATTATTTCAGAGAAACACAGAATCAGACACATGGGTGGACATTCTCTCTGCCTGGGTGGAACAATTCCAAAATTTTGTGCACGTTTAAGCAGATAATCTTTGCTTCCTTCTGTCTTGTTTATATTCGGTTACCCAAATAATCCTACTTCCAAGTTGTAAAATTGTGCCTGCTGTAACCCGAGAAATCTATAGGTTTCATATCACCACACATCAGCAATATTCTTTTGCTCAGGAAAAAAATAATAATCCATTTCACATCCTCCAGTTATCCACAGATTTAGAGGAAGGTAATTTAAGATTGCATAAATTGTCCAAGGGAATAAAATCCCTATACAAAGTTATTTTGGAGCGGAGATCCCATACACCCCCAGCTCAGCTCTCTCACCTTGTTTATGTTATATGCAAGGTGGGTTTTTTGTTCTGCTTTGATGCCAAACAGGAGGGTTTGCAACTATCGTTTCCATTTATAGCCTGTTGGCAGGCACACAACTGGAAGCAGCTGTAACCGAAATAAAGCAGCTAGAAAGAGTGAATTAGGCTGTGTACACACCATACATTTAAAGCACATTTAAAGCTTATTCCACAAACCCACCCCGGCCAAAGAAACTTGGGAACTGTAGTTTTTAAGGGTGCTATAAGTGAAGAAGAGAGCTCAAGTGAAGAAGAGAAGACTCCCTGGAAAAGACTCTGATGTTGGGAAAGACGGAGGGCACAAGGAGAAGGGGACGACAGAGGACAAGATGGTTGGATAGTTTTCTCAAAGCTACTAACATGAGTTTGACCAAGCTGTGGAGGCAGTGGAAGACAGGAGTACCTGGCGTGCTCTGGTCCATGGGGTCACGAAGAGTCGGACACGACTAAACGACTAAACAACATGAAGTGAAAAATTGTGTGGGATAAACTACATTTTCCAAGATTCTTTTGGGAAGGGATGCTTTTAATGTTCTTTAAATGTAGAGCATGGTGTCGTGTAGTGAAAATGTTGTCTACTGCACCTACGTTACGAGAGATATTAAGAGAGAAATGGTAGGGGGCTTCTGCCATATTCTTAGACGATCCTGGAAAATGTGTTTTTGTGTTCTTTCTCTCTCTTCCTTTTATTCCCTATAATGCAACCTGTATTACCTTGCGGGAGTCTAAATTTCGCTTTGCTAATGTGACATCCACCTTCAGGCAGGTACACTAAGGATTGAATCGCAAGACAGTCATGGCTAAAGGCACAGCTCCTGACAGAGATAGGCTGCCTCAGAATGTTAATTCTGGATGGTTCAGGCGTTGAGCACGACTTGTAAGCTTGCCTTCAGCCCTCAAGGGATTCCCGCTCCCCTTAAACTCGGCCTTTCATGTGATGTGCAATTTCCCTTCCCGGACTAGGCTGCACAAACAATTGCTTCCGCGGATCTGATAATTAGTCACATCTCTTCCTCCAACTTTCCCAATTCAGCTTCAGTTAACCTCAGGCCAAGATGGGTTCAACCATTCACCTATCATCATATTCATTTCAGCGTCTGACAGTGAGGTTTGACAGGGAAAGCAATTGGAACGGTTTCCCCTGGAGCTTCACTGTATCGCTTGCACTCACTCTTATGCTTCCTGCCCTCCGGAAAAAGAGGCATGTTCATATCACATTCAGTACATAGACACATAGCTGTGATCTTGGCTTAGGGGAGCAGGAATGGTGATGTCCTTCTCTCTGTACAAGATACGGGGCTTTTTTGACTTGGCAAAATATAATTTTTCTGTTTTCAGTCATCACATCGATTTAACTAACCTTCTCTTCATTCAGAAGGAGCAAGTGGTCTGCAACACAGGCGCTTAATTGATTCTGACAGCACTGCCTGTCCAAATAGGCGTCAAAAAGGCATATCTGCATTAGAAGTGAAAAGCAAGCAAGCAACACCTGAGAACAGCAGGTCACACGGTTGCCATTTGCCTTGTGCAATCCTGTGCATGCTTACTCGGGAGTAAACCCCGGTGGGGCTTACTCCAAAGGAAGTATGCACAGGATTTCGGCCTGTGTGCTTGGAATGTGGGAGGAGGTGTCATCTAACAGTGTTTACAGATAGGAGGATGAAGTGAATTAGAAGTACGCAGGGTCTCTTCCCTTTTATAGCCCTCCCACCATTCCTTGGGAATCTGGTGACTCTGCCACTGTACCCAAGACCTGGATGAACAAGCAAGTGAGCTGGGTGGGGCAGACCTGATTCAGCTGTGCCCACTAAGGTTCTTGAAGAAGCACTGGCATAAGCTGGAAGGGGGGGACGGGGGTCATTGTGGTTCATGAAGATTCCATCTCTTACTTCTGGAGTGGCGTTGAAGGACCTACATCTAAAGGGTCAGATGGAGGGTGCTGTTGGTGTACCACCCAGCCTGCTGTACAGCAGCTTCGGCAGATGAAGTCTTAGGTCTTGGAGAGTTCCAGGACAACCGGTTCTGCTCATCTCAGGATTTTGTGGCTTCAATTTCAACCATGGAGGTGTCCCAGCTTGTTATGGGGCCCATTCACAGGGCAGGACATGCCCTGGATTTGGCTTTTATCCCAGAGTATGGGAGGGGTGACCTGAATGTAGGAGGACTTCCGATAAGCCTGTTGGCATGCCCCAGTAGTAGAAGGAGAACCATTAGAAATCTCCATGCCCAGAGATTTATGGAATTTTAGAGATTCTTGAATGCTATTTCACAACAGTTAGGACTTAGTCTTGTGGGACGCTACTAAAGCCCTTGTTGCTGGAGGCCCACGTCGCCACAGGTGTGAGAAGCACCATTCCTGGACAAGGACAGCCTTGCTACAGCGGCTGACACATTGGTCATCTTGATTACCAATCACTTTAATGCATTCTATGTGGGGCTTCCCTTAATATTGGTTCGGAAGCTTTTGCTGACAACTCATGGAAGCCATTATGAAATTTAAGGAGATAGTTACTGCCAGATTGTTTCTTTTACTGTATTTTAATAATTTCAGTTGGATTTACTTTATGACTTTGTTATTGTGCACTGAGATAACTGCATAACAGGCAGTATCTAAGTATTTTAATAAACAGATATATAAATTGTGGGTGTATTTCTCTCAACGATGTTGAAATGCCCTGCCTGAATGTGGGAGGAAATAAGTAGGTGCCAATGACAACAGGAAGGCTATACTTCAGGTATCTTTGACAGGGATTCTGGAAATTGCCATGGAGAATTATGGCTATGCAAATACTTCAGCAAATCTAGGATAAACGCTTCCCCCAGGTGAAACAGATAGTAAGTATTCCTCTTATACCTGGCAGCTCAGGGTAATATGCACTATCAGTTTGGTTTTTCCCTTAAAAGCTATGTTTCACTTGAAAATGCTTGCCGTGTGTGAGATTCTGCCTCATGATTCTCAACTCTATAAAGAAACTCTATTACATTTCTGCTTTCTGATCTCTGAGGCTGTGTATACATCATTCATTAAAAATACATTTAAAGCATGTGTGTGGGCACACACAAATAAATAAATCCAGAGAACTGTAGTTTACCCCTCACAAAGCTACAGTTCCCAGCACCGACAGCCCCCCAGGATTATTTGGGGTAATATGGTTTAAAGCTACATAGCTTCAGTCTTGCTCCCGAGTCATTATCTGCAGGGTAGTCTGACACAGCTTTCCAGCAAGGACTTCAAGTGGTAGAGGTGGAAAGACTATTTCAGCTTTGAGGGGTGAGAATTGTTTCTGATATTTATGAAAGTCAGCATAAATTTATGGTCTCAGGACTTGATATACTTTGAGGGAATGGAAGGTATAGTGGAGGAAAAGGACAGACATTGTATGAAGATGTGCTATGAGTTATTTCAAGAGAAATTCCAATGCTCTTGATGGAGTTGCTCTGCCTGTCATAGGTAGCATGGTGTTCGTGGTGTTCCAAAGCCAGGATGTTATCGCATATCCTGCTTTGCTCCTGGATAAACAGGAAGTACAACTGGTCCCTTTCTTACATTAAAAATAAATATTTTTTATAAATTAAAAATTATTTATAATTGTTTTTTACAGAAAAATAAATGTATACGCACATTACTATTACACTATATGTAACAAAACAATAATGATTCATTGGTTCATAATATTCCACCACAAATGCTATAAATAAAATTAGATTTTCTTCATTCACAACACAAGGTCAGTAGGACCTTTTATCAGCTCTTTCTTTTGTTGTAAAGTCTGCACCCCATTTTGAACACAAAGGCTCTTGCCACACTTATCCATGCTTTTATAACTTCTGTAATTGACTGCTGTACTGTGTTCTATGTGGTGTTGTCATTGGTGATAACTCAGAAGGTAGAGCAAGTTGCCATGGCTCATCTCCTGGGAAATTCTGGGAAACAAAAGTGTATTTTCTTTTTGGCACCCACACTGGCTGTAAACCCACCTGTAAACTCCAAGCCCAGTTTAAGATTCTAGTGCTTGCCTTTGAGCCTTTTATGATCTGGAACAAAAATGCATCTGAGAGCATTTCTGCCTCTTCATGCCTCAGCACCAATTGCAGTCATTAGACTGGGGCCTGCTCTGTATATTCTCATTATGTGAGGTAAAAATGCCATTGCTTTGGAATGATGTCCGTAGTGAAGTCAACCATTGTTTTCTCTCACCATGACCTTTCAAGAGGGTTGTCTAATCTAGCTGTTTTGGAAAGCTTCTGAGCTGTCAATTTGATTACAAACTGTTTTGATGATGCTCAGCTGCCATTTTTAATGGTTCTGTGGTTAAATACTGTTTTAATTAATTGATTGTTGTTCATTGTAATTATCATCGTAATGATCATTATCACCTCAAAACATAAAGAATAGTGTTACTAATTTGTAATTAATTGCCTTGCATAACCTGCTTGGAGTGAGGGGAAACCAATGCAGAAATATTTTAAATAGATAGTGAACAAACAACTGTAAGGTTACCTTCCCCCCTGCCACCCCCACACCCAGCATTTAAATAAATATGAAGGTCTAGTTTAGGGCAGGGATGGGGAAAGCCTTTGGCCCTCCAGATGTTGTTAGACTTCAACCTCCATTGTTCTCATCCATCATAGTCAATGGTCAGAGCTGATGAGTGTTGCAGTTCAAGAACATCTGGAGGGACACAGACTTCCTAGCCCTGTTTTAATGGATTATGACATCATACTGGACAATTTTTTGATTTTATTTATTTTGCCCACAAGCACTAGTTTTGCTCCAGTTCCAGTATTTGAGGGATACTTCCATACTGGACATTTCGTATGGAATTGCCATCACCATTGCCACTTTTTATGGTGATCCATGCCACCCATCATGCTTAGCACATGTTCCTTATGCTTCAGTAGGAAGATTATCCTACACTGGTCCATCACTCAAACCTTAGGGACCATAAAGAGAGATGAATAGGATAAAAGGCAGCGGAGTGAGGATTGTTTGTGGACATTACACTTATTTCCACAAGGATCATAAGAGATTCTGCAAAATCTTCTACAACTTAGTATAATCTCTTACCCAAGCTTTGTTGTCAAATATATAATAACCTGGTGTGTTTTCTCCCTTATGTATCACATGTCTAATGGGACCATTTCCCCTTGAGAACCTCCATCGTGTATGAAGTTTAATAACAGATGAACAACTATTTGGATTTGGTTTCTTGTTGTTTTCTCCTCACATTTACCCAGCATACACAGCTCTGTACATATTTTAAATACCTTTCAGGGCCATTTAGTTAGCTAGGTTGCCACTTCTATGGAGTATCTGAATGGTGTTTTTTTTTTTTCCTTCAAGATACAGCCTCTCAAATTATGCAGTCCAGGCTGCTTATATTGTGACTACAGCCAAGCGCTACTTAGACCCAGCCAGTGCCTTGTGTCTGATTCTGCTGGCACTCGTGCAGACCATTACAAAACCCCATCTGCTCCTTAAAACGATCAAGTTCTCATTCTTTCATCTCATGTAAGCACATTGTGAAGAACTTGCTGGCAACAAAATAAGCTATCTATCTCTAACCCGTTTGCTCTTGAATCATAGCTTCAGTTCTTCGGGTATGCTTCTCATACATCTCTGATAGCATGGTTTTAACCCTGCATTCACATCAGATTTTTTTCTGGGGTTTGAGTAAAATAAGCTCTTCTAAAAGAGAACTTCAAATGCCCTGCCCACATCTGCAGCTCATGCACTCTAAACTAGATTACTGCAATGCAATCTTTGTGGGTCTGCCCCTGGGCCTGGTCTGGAACAGGAAGCGGGTCTTCTAGGACTCACAGGCAAGATGGTCTCTGCGCTCTTCAGCAGCTTCAACTTTTTTTTTAGCTGCAGTATCAAACCCCAGTCCAAAGTACAGCTGCCTGAAAAGCTAGTGAATGGTGTGTGTTGCGAGGCTGAGTTAAAACATCAGCGTATACATCCCTTCTGATTGCCTATCTGCTGACATAGCAGATCTTAGGAAGATAAGTTGCTTCTTACATGAGAATAATTGTTTTTCATAGATGTTACTGCTTCTTATTCAGATAGGCTGCTGCGTGGCGTTTTGTATTTGTGGTTTTCTCTATCGCTCAGATTTATATCTTAACTTATTCTGTAGGCTATTCACATGTGCCCTAATATGCAGCATTTGCAAATTATCAGCTTCTCTTCATACTTCATTTGTAAGGACAAATAGGATCTTTCTGGATGGGTAAATAATTGGAACTATTAATCTGTTTGTAATCCTTCCAGACATTCTGGGTCTTAGGTGCCACTGGAGGATTCTTGCAGGATGCCTCTTTTGTTCACTGCTGCGCTCTGGAATATATAAACAACTCGCTTTTCTTTCTTGGGCAAAATCCATTGGGAATTGGTCTTATGGAGGTCCCACTGAAATGAATGGATGTTGAACTAGAGTACTGAATACACACCGTTCATTTCAGAGAAGTTCACAGAAAAAAAGGGAATCTGTTTTAAACAAGTCATGTTTTAAGCACATTCAATTCAATCAATATTTCCAGCACGGCCACACAACCCCAGTTGCAATTATATTTGGTATTTAATGCCAGCAATAGTGTGCTTGTATTTTACTTCTTTATTGTCTTGCACCAAATGGCAATAATCCTTTCTTTTGGCTCTGATCCTAAACATATTCCGTTATAAATTCTAACCATGCAGAGTAAATATGTTTAAGCTTTGGGGTAATGACAACACAAATAATTTTGTCATCTGATTGTGATATAGGAAGTAAAGGGCAACTGTTAAACTGAATTGTCTCAGGTGGCAGAAGAAGGGAATACATAGGGCAGTGTTTTTCAACCAGTGTGCCATGGCACCCTGGGGTGCCTTGAATAATGGTCAGGGGTGCTGCGGGCAACACTGGCTTCTGTCCTTCTTTCCTTCCCTCCGTCCTTTTATGCCTTCTAGCATCTCTGCCTCCCAAAGGCTTGCACAGCTGTTTGTTGCAGCAGCCCTGGCTACAAGCTCCCCAGGTGAATGGTGCCTCTGGGCTGGTCAGGGAGTGCTGGTTGCCAGGAGCTGAAGTGGCCTCAGAGTAAGCAAGCAAGGGAGCCTAGCCAGACACTCTGCCAGCCCTTGCTGTTGGGAATGGACAGACAAGTCCCAGGCCCCTGTGAGGCAGTGAGGCAGTGTGAGGAGGAACCTCTCTTTGGGGTCGGGGTGGGGTGGGGTGGGAGGAAGCTCAGAGATCAGGAGTAGCAGCAGCTGCTGCCCAGAGGACTCCCAAGGAGAGGGGAGAGGAGAGGAGGCTGAGAGAACACTCCACAAGGGAGGCTGTTCAAGAAAGGGTTGAGAGGCTGCCAGCTCTGTAGTCAAGGGGTGATGTAACTGGGCTCCTGAGCCCCACAGGGGCACCGCAGAAAGAATGTAGTTGGTCGAGGGAGCCATGGATTCAAAAAGGTTGAAACCCTTTGACATAGGGAGTTGTGGCATACACCACCCAAGCTAATCTAGAAACATAAAAACCAAGGAGCCCTGTTGTGACTATGTCTTTCAATTTGGTAAAAAAAAAAACTGTTCAGAAGCTTGCAAAATCATGCTTACAGTGCAGTAACCATACTTTCTTGCATATGAAGTAATCAAATTACGCAAAAGCTATCAACTCGTCTTGCCGTTGAAGTCATTATCAAAGATGTTTTGGCATCCACCCTTGAACTCAAGCGAGAGGTCAACTACAAGAAGCCAAAGTATACTGAAAAAGTATGGTGGGAGAATGCACTGTGTCCAAGGCAATAAATCTTAAAAGAAAAAAGTGTGAATACTGACACCCTGCTTGAATGATAAGGATGGAAAAACTGCATTTTGAAACACTGTGTTTGACTCTAGATATTATGAATGTGGAATGGTTGCCACCAGATTCAAGTTAAGTCATTATGCCAACCAGGTGTCCACGAGGCATAGGAATGGCTAACAACATCATTACACATACAGTGGTACCTCGGGTTAAGTACTTAATTTGTTCCGGAGGTCCGTACTTAACCTGAAACTTAACCTGTTATTAACCTGAAGCACAACTATAGCTAATGGGGCCTCCTGCTGCCGCCGCGCCGCCAGAGCACGATTTCTGTTTTCATCTTGAAGCAAAGTTCTTAACCTGAAGCACTATTTCTGGGTTAGCGGAGTCTGTAACCTGAAGCGTATGTAACCTGAAGCGTATGTAACCCAAGGTACCACTGTATTATGGCTTTAGCTCCTACCATAAAGAAGCAGGTTTTCAGTGGCAACCATATTGTACTCATAATATCTGAAGATAATCTAAATTAAGTTTCCTGGAGTGTAACAAAATCTGAGTTCCATTAAGCTATATTTCAGTGGACAGATTTTACAGTGGAAAACGAAGTTCACTATTTCAGCTGCAAAGCAGCACGTACAAAGAAATGCTGATGTTTCTTAATAGTTCCAATGTATCCAAATTGGGCGTAATAGAGCTGTTACTTACTTTTAAAGCATCTGAAGAGTTTAAAGAATGGCATCATTATCCTAAACATTTGCAACAGTACATCTGGCTACATATTTTGCTGTCCCCTTCAGTTTATTGTAGCTTGACCTGCTTTGCTTTCTAAAGTGCTTTTTACCTTGCTCATCTGGCACAATGTCTGGATTGTGTAAATTGACCTGCGATGGCGAATAAATAGCCCTGCTTTGCAGCAATGACTGATACAATGCAACAGTGCAGCATCATTGCAAAAGCCATCTAGTTTTACGTTTTTGCAATGAAGTGGTGTGCTTCGGAACAACTGTGGCTCATCTGTTCTTAAGATGGGGATGTTAGGCTGAAATCATGCTCTTGAAAAACAACTTACATTGACTAATCTAAGAATAATTGTATAGCTGTAGTGGTTCCCAGGCTCAGCATGTTGAGAACACACAATAAGCACCTGGATGCAGTGCTATTTTTTGAGGAAAAGAGGTGCCGGAACCTGAGTTCTCTTGAGAAAAGGAGGTGTCTTGTTCTCTTATAATGGTAATGGCGCCCACCTGAGAGGTGCCAAAACTGTGTTCCAATGAGTTCCAGCTGAAAAAAGCCCTGCCTCAATGTATGCAGCATCCATCATCAGACATCGTTTGTTGTGTGCGCTGTTCGATGACCTAGGAATCCATGAAGAAAAAGTGTGATACTCTAGAAATCAATCAAATGTCAAGTTTAGTGTTTCATCCATGCAGCCGGCAGGACTCTCTGCAGTCCCTCCCCTAGAGTACCCCCACCCTGCCCTGTCAGAATGGGCTGCTCCATAATTAACAGAGAAATACGGAATACTTTCACATTTCAGCAGTGTCTCCTGTGCAAAGCCAAAATTTGGGACCACCTCCCCCTGCCTCTTGCCTTCTGTTCTGCTCAATTTACTCTGTCATAGTTGTGGCACCCTCCAGCACTCCCTAAGCTCAGCGCCCAGTGTGGTGCAACCAGCCTTGTACCTTGGAAGTTGAACAAAATCCATTCCGGAAGTCTTTTCAACATCCAAAATGTTTGGAAACCAAAGTGTGGCTTCTGATTGGCTGCAGGAAGGTCCTGCAGCCAATCAGAAGCCTCGGAAGCCCCATCAGACGTTCAGCTTCCCAAAATAGTTTGCAAACTGGAACAGTCACTTCCGGGTTTGCGGCGTTCAGGAGCCAAAATGTTCAAGAACTAAGCTGTTTGAAAACCAAGGTACGACTGTACAGCCATGTATTGGGGGGGGGGGGATAAGTGACTTTTGTCTAGATTTTTATCCTCTTTCCCCTAAACGAGGAAAGTCTTAGAATCATAGAATTGTAGAGTTGGAAGTGTCATCTGGTCCAATCCCCTACAACACAGGAATCTTTTGCCCAACATGGGGCTCCAATCCATGGCCCTAAGATTAAGAGTCTCATGCTCTTCTATCACCTTGAAAAAATCCTAGTCTGGTCCCTTTTTTTCCATTCAAAATCCTACAGTTAATGTTAAGTGTGTTCCTTTCATAATTTTTCTCAAGCTCTTCTGGCTGCCCTTTCCTCCTAAAGCGTATAAGAAATGCCTTGTCTTTTAAAGAAATACACAGTACCTTAGAAAGCAGTTGTCAAGTATATATTTTCCAAACGCAGTGGCAGAGCTTCATGCTCTGGCACGGGGGGGGGGGCGGAGAGCAGGCGGGGGTGTGGCACGCGTCCCAGGGGCATGGCACACCATCCGCAGGGGCATGGCATGTCCCAGGGGTGTGGTGCACTGCCCACAGGGGCGTGGTGCGTGTCCTGGGGCATAACGTGCCGTCTGCGGGGGCGTGGTGCCCAGTGGGGGGGGAGCCACGATGGCACCCCACTGGGATCGTGGTCCGGGGGGCGGTGCACTCACCCCACCCCCTTCTTCCTCCATCAGTGCAAACAGGGATACTAACCTTCATTATTATCAAGTTAAGTCTGTAGAAAAGAACCCGGATTTTTTTCCCCTCTATGCCGACTCATAGAGCTAGTTCCTATTTTATGAAATGACCCAGATTCATGGGAGCAACTGCCCCATATGCAAGGGAACAGAGAACTGCAGCCTATTACCCAGAAAGTATCCAAAGTATCCACTGTTTCTCCCATAAGTACTCTGACCTCACTCCTCTAATAAATCAACTTCTATAACATGCCACTGTTTGTATCAATCAGGGCTGATTCACAATGCATAATCAGCTCTTAAAATGCTACATAACTACTTCTTTTTTTACTTTCTGATGAATCCCATTTTAAATCCAGATATATTGTGGAGTTGTGCTTACTTAAGTTTTAATTCCATGCTCCAACGCTCCATCCATCTCTCTTCTCACCAAAATGAAGGCCTACAGTGCATGTCCACCTTGTCATCCTATTGGTTCATGAATTGTGTGTGCGTTACCATTCTCCTACAGCATTTTTTTTTTCTAGAGGCACCTTGAAATAGAAAAATTAATATTAACTATTCCACAGGAACTACCATTTCTGAGAATATGGTTGAGCAGCATTTGAAAGCACAGCAGGTCCCTTGGAACAAATTGACACTTATAGGATGGTGATGGTAGAATGTTGCCTCAGGTTGGTATCAGGAATGGAGGAGAAATTTGATCCAGTTTGCATGTAAAGGGGAATTTATCTAATTTGCAGTCTATAAAGCAATATGCAAACTGAATCACAACCACCTTTCAAAATCTACACATGGCCGAATTTTGCTTTGCAGTTCTCTGGCGGAGTAATACATGCAAAAATGCCTATGCTAGGGTGAGGTGTGCATGGAAATGCATATAACAAGGAAACTAGCACACATGTGCATTATACAAAGGAGCATTGCTTTGCAAGAATGTGTATATTTGGTAAAGCTATCCAAGCAGAGTAAAAATCATCACTAAAATGTTGGTGAATTTTCATAATGACTTGTTAATATAAAATAATGCAAATGGATGTGGAAGTGTGGAGAACTGAAGATTTGAAAACAAGAATATAAGAGAAATCAAAACTGGCAGATTTTCCTGTCCCTATTCGGTATCCAAATGAATCTGGTAAATTCAACCAAAGAGCATGAATTTAGTGGACCCGTAAAGGATGTTGGAAATAAGAAACCAAGGATGGATGGTGGAAATGGGAGCAGGATAGGAACTGCCTCAGTGGAACAGGCTGTGTGATCTTTTTAAGCAAGAGAAGAGAAGAGAATAGGCAGAACACATCATGATTCACTGTTTTCAGTGGGAGAACTAAGAAAACCCTAAACAATAGTAGATTGTGCTCCATGTTTGCATATATAAACACCAGAAAGCCTTTTTTCTTTAATTAAGAAAAAACTTATCTGTAGAAGTGTAACATCGTTCCACACCACAGATCAGCCCAATTAAAAAAAAACACCATGCAAATTATCCCTTAACATTCTCTCTCTGAATAACACCACAAAATACTAATCATATTTGGATTCTTTCTCCGAACAATTAGCAAATAAATCTGTGCATCACTGTTATTTTTGCACTTTTATTTTATTTGTGCTTTTATATCTGCCCTACTTTCAAAACAGTTTGTTTTTTAAATGAAAGGATAACACAATGAGACAATCAATGTACACCTTCTTAGCAGGGATAAAGTATTGCGACAAATACCAATTTTACAATAGTCTCAAATGCTTAGATTTTTGCTTTCATACTACGTTGCATGAAGGAATGGCCTAGCGAGTATACATGTGTAATGAAAGCATCACAATAGACATCCTGTGGGGAAAGGGAGGGAAAGACAAATAATAATACTGAGAGTGTAAGAGGATTGTCATCCCCTTTTTTTGTTATGTACAAGCTCAGTACCAGCCCTGGCATTTCAGACACTGCCTAAGAAAAGCCAATTTACATTCCTACATTGTTGCATGTCTCCTGCCATGGCCGGATGCCAGAAAGGGCATTGTCCAGCTTACTGCTCCCCAGAGAGGGAGCTTCTGCGCTCTCTGCCACAACAGCCACCAAATCTTGTGTGTTTTATGTGACACAACATCTACAGTCTGTCAAGACAAAGCTTTTGAGCATAGCCTTGCATGCCGGTGCGTCGCTTACAGAGCTACAAGAAGATTAATTTTGCGCTTTCCTTCAAAGCAATCTGAATCGTGCTGCTGCTTAAAGCTCTTGTTAAAGCAGCCTGATTTACCCTTCTGCCTTACCCTTTAGCTAGGAAACGGTTGCCACTGAAATGCTGCGGAAAGGAGACAACTGGCAATATGTCTAGTTGTGACACTTTCATTTGTGGCGTTGAACCAGCCTAGATGTCAGACTGCAAAATTTATATCGGGGGAGAGATTTGATATTTGGACTAGATCTGAGGCTTTTTTCACGCCATCAAGAATCGGAGGCTGTTGCCTTTGTATTGCTAGCGTGATGTAACAAACCCCTCTGTCTATGTAGTTGCATAATGTTTTCGCAATAATAATAATAATAATAATAATTATTATTATTATTATTATTATTATTATTATTATTATTATTATTATTATTATTATTAATTTATACCCCACCCCTCCGGCTGGGTTTCCCCAACCACTATGGGCAGCTTCCAACAGAATATTAAAATACAATAATCTATTAAATATTAAAAGCTTCCCTAAACAGGGCTGCCTTCAGATGTCTTCTAAAAGTCTGGTAGTTGTTTTTCTCTTTGACATCTGGTGGGAGAGTGTTCCACAGGGCGGGCGCCACTACTGAGAAGCCCCTCTGCCTGGTTCCCTGTAACTTGGCTTCTCACAGTGAGGGAACCGCCAGAAGGCCCTCAGCACTGGACCTCAGTGTCCGGGCAGAACGATGGGGGTGGAGACACTCCTTCAGGTATACTGGGGTGGAGACACTCCTTCAGGTATACTGGACCAAGGCCGTTCCCCGCTAGGTTTCTTGGATCACGCACAGCTTGCCCCATTTCTTTATATATATTTTTCATAAAAAACTGTATGCCGCTTGATCATAAGAAACCTCAAAGCGGTTTACAAAAAGGGAGAATCGTGAATTTATATCTGCTAGAGCTAGTAAAACTTAAAACACTTGCTCATCTTGAGTCGTCGAGATATCTTACTTGCTTCTGAGTCAATCTTTTCACAGGCCAATCTTACGAATGTTTACATATATGTTTAGTTCAATGGTGTCTGCTCCCATATTGCAGTCTCAAATTGCCACAGCCTCAGGACATCCTGGGGTTATGTATATAATCGAGTTCATGGTCTCCTATCACTTGGTAAGATGCAGAGTAAACAATCCATTACTCATATCTCATTTGCATGAACTTAAACATTTCTGGAGATATTTTTTATTATAAGGACGTTTTCATGCTAGTGTGGAAGCAGACAGCGCAGTGTTGGGCTATCATGGGATGATTTATGATCAAGTTAATGGATGCATCGCGGCATCTGTATTCCTTTAGCACATGGCACGATTATAAATATATTGGACTGAAACACTGGGAATCAACTCAGCTTCTTGGATATACAGCTGCAGTGTAAAAGAATTATGTACTGAAGAGTCTGAGTTCCAGGCTTCTAAATGGTTTTTTGAAGTCATAAGCCATATTGATAGTATAAAACAAAAAACAGAAAAACCAGTCATGTAGATGGCAGGTGGGAGAAATTCCACCTGAAATCTATCTGGGAAAATAATGGGAATACTCCAAGAGCTTACTGAAAGTTTCTTAAGCTGAAACTTTTGAACTGCTATTCTAGCAGGCTAGTATCCTATTAGGGGTATTGTCAAAGGAAAACAAGCTGTGTTCTCAGCCCCAAATGCTAACCTATTTAAATGGTTAGACTTCTCTCTTGGAGAAAAAAATCAGATTGAAACTTAAGAATATTGTGCATTAACAGAGACTGACTCATTTATTAAGCCAGGGAATAGATGGGCCTTGCAAACATGATGCACTTATCTGCATTTAGAGAGAAGAGCCTTTTGTCAAATTGATTGGTGGTGCAAGCTGTTCAGCAGTGTAGTGCCAAAAAAAACCCCCTTGTTTCAATACTAAGCAAGAGACCTTTTCCCCCCTCTTCTATTCATGGAATGTACAAAACCTGTCATGAGTTTCACAAAGTTAAAAATACATAATAAGCTTTGTTTCCAAGATATTGTTTCCCCTGAGTGCGTTTCTTAGCTATCTGCATGGGGTGGGAGGGTGCTATTGCAAGCACTTCTCCTGATAGACACTGCAGCCTGTGAAACCTGTGGCCCAAGAGCTCAATGCAGCCCTCAGCATAATTCCATGTGGGTGGCAAGGAGGCAAAATTGGGGGAAGGATGACAGAGAGAAAGAAAGAGGGATATGCCTCCCATTTTTAGCTTGAGTCCCACCCACCTCTGGCCACTGCTGGCATGCCACCTGACAGATTAACGCCAAAGGAATGCCTCCCGCGACAGAGAAAAAAATATCTCCCATGGATTTAACATATATTTTAAACAACAGCAGAGAGGGGACAGGAATGTTACTTAGATATGCACCTCTTTTTGCCTAATACAATTCTGGATGACATTAAGCTACATTTGAATATAACAATCTTGTTGCATGGAATATATGTAAACATCTGGGATCCAGGACTGAATCTCTCCCTTGCTGGCCTCAGTTCTACATAATACCATTCCTCCCGGCTCTTTTCATGTGAGACCGGAGGAATTTTTTTGGTTAATTTATCTGCAGTAAGACTGCTGTTCAAACAGCCAAAGGCTCTTCAGCACGAAACAAAATAAGCCCAGGCCCAGATTCTATTTATCTGCCATATTGCTTGCATGGAGGCCCCTGAATGTGCCACATTGTCTCTAGAATTTGGCTGCCAAGCTATTTGTAGCATAGCTCAGTTGGTTAGAGCATGGTGCTGATAACACCAAGGTTGTAGGTTCAATCCCTATATGGGAAATCTGCATATTCCTGCACTGCAGGGGGTTGGACTAGATGATTCTTGGGGTCCCTTCTACAAGTCTATGAGTCTATTTTGCTTGCTTGCTTTAATAGTACCTTAGTGCCAATGCTTCTATGGTGGGCTGCTCCAGATGACCTTTCTATGCAGTACATTGTACCTCAGGTTACATACACTTCAGGTTACAGACTCTGCTAACCCAGAAATAGTACCTCAGGTTAAGAACTTTGCTTCAGGATGAGAACAGAAATCGCGCGGTGGCAATGGGAGGCCCCATTAGCTAAAGTGGTACCTCAGGTTAAGAACAGTTTCAAGTTAAGAATGGACCTCCTGAATGAATTAAGTTCTTAACCTGAGGTACCACTGTATTCATCCTGATTTGCTTGCACAAAATGTACGGTAAAACTATGTCCTGTTTTTATGGAGCATTTGTTCTGATTTGCAAACAGGGCAGTTATACGACAATCAGCACTCATTCTGAGTTTAGGCATCTTCCCATTACACATTTTTCAATGGATTTCCCCATCACTTTCCAAACTGCAAAAAGTCATTTTTTTAAAAAAAAGTGAATTTGCTGTGCTTTAGATGACCTTTAATTGAATCCCTCCTGCAAAGTACTGGCAATCTGGAGGCACCTGCCATTTATAGGTATGATTTCTGGAACTCCTGCTTGCCAAATACTTATTTAGGTTTAGAGAGACGGAGACAGAGACACAGAGAGAGAGAGAGAGAGAGAGAGAAAGAGCTCCAGTTAGAAAAATCCACAGCTTTCTTGAGTAACCTATTCAACTCCCCAATTGCTTCTGCAGTGAACAGACATTCATTTTTCATTTCTGAGGATGCATTTACACTAGTAAGTTCCTTAATTGCCTTGGTAACTTCCTCTCTTCAGGTACATTCATACTTCTTCCGCCGCCACAGCAATTACTCCCAAGCAGCTTGCAATTCTCCTATGCTTTTTTAGGCCAACCATAATGGACAAAGGTAGCAAAGGGACAGATCAACTTGAGTAACCCATGGCAACCAGGAGATTATCTCTCATATCCATCTCCACACAATTTTTTTTGTAACTTGCTCAAGCTTTATCAGGAACATCTGCCCTTCTCCAAATGGTGTGACCTGAAATGCCAACACCAATTTCCAGATGTGGGTCAGTTGTTCTTCAGCTCTGCAGACAAGCCCTCCAGCCTTTTATACTGTTTTTCTCTCCCCCATCAATACACAACCCAAAAAGACTTTAAGAAGTGCTGCAAACAGAATGGGATTCGGCACTTGATAACATTGCCTCCTGGTTGGGCAGCGTTGCTTGAAGATCAGATCATTTCTTGTTAGTTTCACGAAGTGTCACAATGACAGAACAAGCAAGCGAAACAAGGGAGAAAGGAACAGTATACAAGACCCAAACAAAACACGACAAAACAGAAATAGCTAGCATTATCTTTACTATTCCAACATCTTTTTTAAAAAATTCTGTTTACAGCTAGTTTTGCAAATCTGACAACATAAAAAGAAATGCTGTTGAACTACCATGCTGAAAATCTGAGAAAGCCAAAGTTGTGGATTTCACCTGCCATAGATATTGGGTCCCAATCCATCAAAAAAAATCTATCAACTAATTCCCGTTAGATTAAAACAAATATACAGTGGTACCTCGGGTTAAGAACTTAATTCGTTCTGGAGGTCCATTCTTCACCTGAAACTGTTCTTAACCTGAGGTACCGCTTTAGCTAATGGAACCTCCCGCTGCCGCCGCGCCGCATCCACTACGCGATTTCTGTTCTCATCCTGAAGCAAAGTTCTCAACCTGAGGTACTATTTCTGGGTTAGCAGAGTCTGTAACCTGAAGTGTCTGTAACCCGAAGTTCCACTGTATATCACTTTGGCAAAGTGCTGGATTTAAAGTCTGACAGCACATCTACTTCCTATGGAGCTGGGATGAGGAACATGTGGCCCTAAAGATGTTGCTGAACTAAAATGTCCCTCATTCCTGACCATCGGCCATGCTGTCCTAGACTGATGAGAGTTGCAGTCAAACAACATCTAGGAGGCCACAGGTTAGCTACCTCAGGTACAGAGCAAATTTTTCTACAATGTGTTGTTTTCTTCCGCTGAGTTACAACAAATTTCACAGCACCTGAAAGATAGTAGGGGGGTTTTTTTCGTTTTCATCTCCCTTTTTCCATATACCAAAGTCCATTTATAGTTCTGGACAAATTAAGTTGTTATTGTACGTCTGCTGCTGTAAACATCAGCTTGAAATGGCGATTTAGTTCTGACATTTGTTGGTGAAAAAGGAATATCCTCCTAAGCAATATTTACTTATCACACAGTGCTGCTTGTGCAGGAAGGAACCATAAACCAGTTGTACTTGGAAAGTTATGCTGTTAGCTAGACAGCCAGATGCCATAAAGTGATATGCAAGTTAACAGAAATGTCTCTTGCTTATGACTGAAGCTCACAGAGCCGCTGCCGAGAAGTGGGTAGGAAGACAGTGAATACTCTGTGGGTCAAACTACATGTGACAACAACAACAACAACAACAACAACAATTATACCCCATCCATCTGGTTGGGTTTCCCCAGCCACTCTGGATGGCTTACAACATATCTTAAAACATAATAAAAACATCAATCCTTAAAAACGTCCCTAAACAGGGGAAGCTAGTATTTGCTAGTGGTGGGAGGAATCCCCCATTGGCGCCTGCTCTGATCAAAGCAAAATGCAATCTGGAAGGAAATCTCTCTTTTTTTGTCTGAGAAATGACTGTTGCTTGGAAAGGTCTGAGATAGAAATGTCAGAGTCCAGATCCTGGGCCAAGACAGAGTGGAAGAAGAAAGCAATTAAGTCTGTTGGACTTAGTTCTCTCAGTCAGACTCCTCATATGGATTCTACAACTGTTTGATCATTGTGAGCCAGTAAGTAATAGCAATCACTTTAGCCAGTTTAGTACAGTACTGTGAGCACCCCAACTACCATCAACTAAGGGCTGCTTGAAATGTTACTTTTTCTTAAACAATGTTCAGTCTTATATTGTCACATCCACAAACTGTGTACAGTATGCAGTAGACAGCTGCCTTGCTTTAATTTTGTGAAGTCAGTTGGTGCTGGTTTCTTGCATTAAATTATCTCCTCTAAGAAAATAGATTCATTTGAATTTAGTTTTAGTTACTAAGTCAGAACTAACCATTGTTTATTGTTCTAGTGTGACTGAAATTTGAAGTGCAGGGAGGGAGAGGCTTCTTAACCCTTTCTCCTTGCACCACTTCCTTACAGAAAATCACCTCTTCGGTTTCATCCCATTGAAAAAGCATATAGATAAATTTTAATCAGTGGGGAGATGGTGAGCTTGGGGAGTTTGTTATTTCCAGCAAAAATAGGCTGGGGTAGCCAACATGGAGTCCCAAAACTGCCATGAAAAGTAGTCAGGGATGATGGGAGTTGTAGTCCAACATTTGGAGGGCACTATGTTGCCATATTATTTCACTGAAATGTTGTTTATATTATAGCCCCAACAGATGCATTTGCGCTACATAAATAAAAATCACAAAACCCCAAATGCATTCCTATGTAAGAGTTCTATGCAATGCGTAATTCCACACTAGCCAGCTTCATCTTGGGTGTTCAAAAGAGAGGGTAGCAGCACTTAAAAGAACACTGTTATAAAACTGGTGAAATAAAATGCACAATGAAATATCAGGTGCTGAAATGATTTGAGCTGAAACCAATTTACATTTATAGGGAATAAGCACCATTGAATTCAGTGGGATTTACAGGTGACTCTTAACTTAAGGGGCGGGGGAACATTCCAGGGTTAGTCCGTAAAGCCAAAACTAAGAATAGTCCAATGGGTTCAATGGTGGGTGGGATTGCCAAAGCCTTTTCTCTTGGGCACCCACCCCCTTTCTGCCCCCTTTTTATTTCATTTTTGCCAAGTGCAGAAAGCTGAATGTGCACACATTAAATGTGTGTGGGCTGTGGCTTACCTGTACTTCTAATTAGATATGTATAGGATTGAACAGTTAAATGTGCTTCTACAGTACTATGATGCATTCCCAAATAAATATATACCTATGGACATCTACTCCTGCCATTGAACTGGACACATGGCATAGGCATGACATCATAAAAAGAAATCCTCTTGATTTCTGTCCATGGAAGTTTCCTCTGATTAGGTAAACAGTTTCCTCTTGCAGGTCGAAATGGTGACGTGGTCTTGGCTTTTCCCAGTATGTCAAATGGAGTGAATGTGTCCCCTTATAATCAGCAAGGCTTAGAGAACTATTTGAACAAGACCTATTGCAGCCAAGGAATGTCTGCTATAGCTTCATTGGTTCATGCTCTCTTGAATTCATTTACTCCCTAAAGTCTGGTTCCCTTAATAATCTACTCCTTTTTTGATGTGACTGGGAGCTAATAAAGTTTGTCAGGTAGTCTCAGTCTGTGTCCTGATGCAAGAAATTGATCCAGCTGGGGAGTACACCACTGACACAGAATAAGAAGAATGGGAGGAATTTTCTATAGTCATACCTTGGAAGTTGAACAGAATCCGTTCCAGAAGTCCGTTCGACTTCCAAAACATTTGAAAGCCAAAGCGCGGCTTCTGATTGGCTGCAGGAAGCTCCTGCAGCCAATCGGAAGCAGCGGAAGCCCTATCGGACATTCGGCTTCCAAAAATAGTTCACAAACCGGAACAGTCACTTCCAGGTTTGTGACGTTTGGGAGCCAAAACATTCGGGAAGTAAGCTGTTGACTATATTACAGTTGTGAAGTAGGAGCTACTTCACATGGGGCTGCAATCCACAGGGACAATCTTATGGGTCCTTTTACCTGCTTGCCCCTGAGCAATGATTGCATGGGAAGGATCCATCTGCTTGGCCTTGGTCACATTCTCCTGGACCGTCAAATGTTACAGCATCACCATGGGAGAATGGCTTTCATGCCATGGCTGCAACTTGGTTATGTCCCATGGATTCTTCCATCCTAACTTGTCCATCTTGTACGCAAACACTTTGTAATATTGGGTTTGAGCAGACCTGAATACAATACCATATTGCTATGTGGGTGCATCTAATTTCCGCAGCTACTGAAGGCCTTGAACCAATTGGGAAAACTCAGGCGAGCTGATGCTTGTATCTGCCAGTCTTGGACTGGACTCCATAGGGAGGAGACAAATGACTCAACAATGATTGAATCTCATTATGTTTACTATTGTGTTCTATGCTAATTCTTGTTTACTATTTCAGTGTTGCTATAACGATGTGGTGTCTTGTTATTACTGTCAAAATGTTTGCAAACCCCTGCAATTTGTTTATTCTTAAAGATGCCCTGTGCTGGATAAGAAGCGTGCCTGAAGGTATAATGCACGTATCTAAAACCATTTGGGGAAGCAATTATAACTACCAATGTAAGAGAATTAAATCTATGCTTAATTCACACAAATAAATGGGCAAACGTACCAAAGGAGGAAAATGTGTTGGGTTCCTCACCCTTTGACCAATTTTTGCTTTGTGCTAATTTGAAGAAAATGCCTCTTCTTCAGTGTTGTCTCACATGACATGTGCCTATTAAAAAGGAAGAATGCTTTGTTCTTCAGAAGTGTTTTATTTAGATATGAAGGTGCACAGAGTCAGCACAATGAATTTATATTAACGTATGAATTAATCTGCATTTATTGATGTTTTAATAAACTAAAATAATATACTAAATCAGTATTATTTAATCAAGTGACAGCCCTGTAGAAAGCAATTGAAGACCACAAGCACAAATAATTTAAAATACTTCATGCAGTGCTTTCCCTTAAATTTGGAGTGATGCAAGATACTGCCGTTGTTATTAAACATTCACTGCTCTTCTACTACAACATCAATGAAAAGAACATTTGCTATGAAGTGATGTCCAACATCCTGTGACACCTTTAGCTGGACTGGTCCATATTTTGCAACCATGTGCCACTCAGGCACTTCAATAAAGTGCAGTAAAGGTGGCTCTGTGTCATCTCCTGCTTAGGCTACTGACTTCTCTAGAAATGCTAAGAACGAAAAACTTTCAGAAGTCACTCTAAACTGACTTGTCTAGCTGTTTAATGGCACTTGTCACAGAGTAGTGCCGAGAATGCAAATGTAATGAATGGTTTTAGGCAGAGTATCATGAATGCATACCCAACATTTTCACCTCATCCATATTTAGCAACCTAACAAGCAAATTTGTTTTTTAAAAAAAGATTAACAAAGTAAAAAATAGAATTAAATGGTGAACCTACAAATTAGCATAACTTTGGTGATTTATTATTCTCCTTACAGCAGCGGATTCATTCATATTCACTGGTTTTTCGCTTCTTATCACGCGTCCTCTACACTGCGCAGTTAATTTAATTCTCTCTCTTACACACACACATCAATGCGTAGATATGGATTTTGGATAACTCCACTTCTACACTGATCTTTCCTCCTTTTTCCAGCTTAACATCACTATGCTGTTTTCACTGACATACATTTTGATTAGCCAGTACTGCACCTGATTTGAAAAGACGTGAAGAGAGAATTGATGCAGATTTGGTATGCGATATATCCTTTTCCTACTGGAGCATTTCAAAGTGCAATAGTGGTAAGTGGTACATTTTCTTTCCTGTTCTACTGGTGAAAAGTAATTTCTCTCCCCCACTCCTGTTCCACACACACACACACAACCCGCTACCCCACTTGAGCATCTCCTTAGAGATGCCATAGCAACTGGTGTGACTCTTTCCAACTGTGGAGGCTGAATGAATACAGAGAAGCGAGATTCTGCCACTGTTCCTACACCCAGCTCTACACATTCATTGGCTCAGTATGTGCTAAGCCTCTGTGTGTTCTGATGCATGCAAAAAAGCTGTGTGGAGGCAGCTTATATGTATACAACTGGCAAGTGTGTAGGTTTTGTGAACCCTGCTGCATTCTTACATACAGTAGTGCCTGTAAACAACAAAGCACCACTTGCTGGGAGGATATGTAAGGGTGGTTCAGACAAAGCACACACGGGGATTGTAGGGCTGCATACCTGTTACGAAGGCGGTGCAGCACCCGCAATCTCCACCAAGCAGGAGCAAGACTCCAAGGGGCCTCCAGGCTCTCACCCAGGGTTGTGTTTCTTTTGGGAAAAATTGAGGCACAGCAGAGACTAGTGTTTTTAAGAAATATGGTTTATTGTACACATATTTACACCTGGAGTCTTCAGTAGAGAAGGTGCAGAACATTATACCCCAAGAGTGTCATAGATGATAGATAGATTTTCTGTTAAATACTCATTTAAACATCCTTACAATATCAATGACTTCCCTTCTTCTCTTTCCATGGTTCATTTTGCATACCATAAATCCCTGCATATTTTACATGAACTAAACCATGGGTAGGCAAACTAAGGCCCCGGGGGCCAGATCTGGCCCAATCACCTTCTCAATCCGGTCCGTGGACGGTGCAGTAATCAGCGTGTTTTTACATGAGTAGAATGTTTTCTTTTATTTAAAATGTATCTCTGGGTTATTTGTGGGGCCTGCCTGGTGTTTTTACATGAGTAGAATGTGTGCTTTTACTTAATGCAGCTCTGGGTAATTTGTGGGGCATAGGAATCCGTTCATTCCCCCCCAAAAAAAAATATAGTCTGGCCCCTCACAAGGTCTGAGGCATAGTGGACCAGCCCCCTGCTGAAAAAGTTTGCTGACCTCTGAACTAAACCATTCCATTATTACATCCATCAAAATTTACTAACACTGTTGAATTTATCTTAATGCTGCCAGTGTTTTCAAGTGTACACAATTCCCCCCCCCATATATCCAATAAACATTTTCCAGTCTTCTTTAAATGTATATTCTTCTTGTTCTCTTATTCTATATGTCAGGTCTGCAAGCTGTGCATATTCCATCAGCTTAAGTTGGCATTCTTTAGTTGGGACCTCGCTCATTTTCCATTTTGGGGCTAACAAAACATGGGCTGCAGTAGTGGCATACATAAATAACCTTTTTTGAGACCTGGGAATTTCCGTCTGAATTATCCCCAACAAAAAGGATTATGGTTTTTTGGGGGAAGGTACTTTTGAACATTTTTTTCAATTCATTATGGATCATTTCCCAATACTCTTTTACCCTTTTACAAGTCCAACCCAAGAATATCTCTCATTGCCCCTCTCATAGCTTCAGCAAGTGTGGGTCCAAAGCAGCAGTCAGTCATGGCTCCTGTGTTAAGTTGTGGGTGAACATATCAGACGACACAGCGATTCTTCAAACAGCTCTTGTTTATTCACAGGCCAGAACAGAACAGAACTGAAGGGTTCAGCCAGCCTGCTTATATAGAGCTCCACTAGAACGCAACAGTAACCATTTTCTGTAACTACCCAATCACTGAACGTCACTTTCGATCCCTTATTTGCATATGTGGACCTGAACTATCTACAGTATCCCCCTGCTGGCCCAGGGTGAGAACTTCAGTACATAACATCCTGGTTCTGCAGTGCAGCCTCCTCCAGCCGGTGCCACAATGCTTCTGCCTACTTCCTCCTTCTTGTTCCCAGAACCCCATTAGATTTCAAAAAGAACACATTTCCCCATGACATCACACCCCCTGTCATCCTGGCAATCTCCTGTCTATGTCCACTCCTCAAGCTCCCAAGTTCAATCAAGTATGAGACAGTGTGTGCAGAACTAGGTATACACACAATGGAATACTGGGTGTGGGCTAGTGCTATAAAATGCTGGTTGCATTGCCATTTTCATTGCTAACCTTCGAGTCTGCTTTCTGGCTTACTTAAAGACTCGTATAAATCCAGATGGTTCCAACTCTTACATAGCAAAATTAGATCTATTGGCATCGACTTGGAACTCTTGTATAATCCACGTGAGCAATGTATTTATCGCAACGTTCAAACCAGATTAAGGGACATTGAAAAACAAAACATTGAGTCAGCTGTAAATAAAATGTGCTCCCCCAAGTTCGATTGTTTAAATACAACAGATAACAGGGTCACTTGTATTTCAAAATCAATAGTTCCAGTCCAATGCAGGGCCTTTATGTTAACCCGACTGAACGTTTTCCCCCTCAGCTTTTGTCAAGGGCAGATATTTAAACATCTCCAGAAGCAATAGACATTGTGGATGTTCTTTGAATGTGCCGGACACTGTAGAACATATTCTTTTCTACTGTCCATTGTACAAAAGCGCATTATCCCCTTTTTTGGGTAGTCTAACATCACGTCACAATGAAAATATCAGATTCTATCTGCCTGACATTAACCCGGAAGTAACTGCAAAGGTGGCTGAGCTTTTGTCACTATTTAGCACTATTTAGCAGGAAGAAACTCCAATGAAAATCCTCATTATTACATATTTTACGTGATTGTTTTTGTATATACAGTGGTACCTCAGGTTACATACATATCAGGTTACATACACTTCAGGTTACAGACTCTGCTAACTCAGAAATAGTACCTCAGGTTAAGAACTTTGCTTCAGGATGAGAACAGAAATCGTGCTCTGGCGGCGCGGCGGCAGCAGGAGGCCCCATTAGCTAAAGTAGTGCTTCAGGTTAAGAACAGTTTCAGGTTAAGAACGGACCTCCGGAACGAATTAAGTACTTAACCCGAGGTACCACTGTATTTCAAAATTTTATATATGAACTTTTATGATTGCTTTTATTTGTAATGCCTAATAAAGGTTTGGCAAAGTAAAGTAGTACACTCCTCAGAGGGGGGTGGGGACAGTTCTTCTCCATTGCCAGTGACCCCTAAGGGCTCAGTATTTGGCTCACCATTGTTTCTAGAATCATAGAATCAGAGCTGTAGAGTTGGAAGGAACACACCAATTGTTATGTACTGAAGTTCTCACCCTGGGCCAGCAGGGGAATACTGTAGATAGTTATGCAAATAAGGAATCGAAAGTGACGTTCAGTGATTGGATAGTTTTAGAAAATTGTTACAGTTACATTGTACTGGAGCTCTATATAAGCAGGCTGACTGAACCCTTCAGTTCAGTTTGGTCCTGGTCTGTGTATAAACAAGAGCTGTTTGAAGAATCGCTGTGTCATCTGATATGTTCACCCACAACTTAACACCAATCTTTCACCCAATGTGGGGCAACCTTAATGACTCTGCTACCCTAGATCTAGGACAATACATTGGCCCTGTCCCTCCACCTCTGATATACCCAACTGTCAAGGGGCAGGGTATCATCAAAGGGAGTGATAACAGGGGGTGGGACTAATCCATACAGCCCTACTGCTCCCTTACATGTGCTTTTAATACTTAAAAGCATTTGTCTGAATTATTCTGCAGCCTAAGAATCCTGGAGACAAGGGAAGATATGGGGAGATATTTGGCCTGCTTCTTGAATTCCTTACTGAATGCTGTAGCAGTTGTGCAGGTTCTGCTTATAAAAACAGGGAGAAATGTAAAGTATTGCACTTGGGCAAAAAAAATGAGAGGCACAAATACAAGTTGGGTGACACCTGGCTTGAGAGCAGTACGTGTGAAAAGGATCTAGGAGTCTTGGTTGACCACAAACTTGACATGAGCCAACAGTGTGACGCGGCAGCCAAAAAAGCCAATGCAATTCTGGGCTGCATCAATAGGAGTATAGCATCTAGATCAAGGGAAGTAATAGTGCCACTGTATTCTGCTCTGGTCAGACCTCACCTGGAGTACTGTGTCCAGTTCTGGGCACCACAATTCAAGAAGGACACTGACAAACTGGAACGTGTCCAGAAGAGGGCAACCAAAATGGTCAAAGGCCTGGAAACGATGCCTTATGAGGAACGGCTAAGGGAGCTGGGCATGTTTAGCCTGGAGAAGAGGAGGCTAAGGGGTGATATGATAGCCATGTTCAAATATATAAAAGGATGTCACATAGAGGAGGGAGAAAGGTTGTTTTCTGCTGCTCCAGAGAAGCGGACAGGGAGCAATGGATCCAAACTACAAGAAAGAAGATTCCACCTAAACATTAGGAAGAACTTCCTGACAGTAAGAGCTGTTCGACAGTGGAATTTGCTGCCAAGGAGTGTGGTGGAGTCTCCTACTTTGGAGGTCTTTAAGCAGAGGCTTGACAACCATATGTCAGGAGTGCTCTGATGGTGTTTCCTGCTTGGCAGGGGGTTGGACTCGATGGCCCTTGTGGTCTATTCCAACTCTATGATTCTATGAAACCACATCTTGTTTGGACTTAACTCACAGTTCTGCTGCTTGACATAATATATACAGGCACCAAGAAATCTGCAGAGATCAGGGATGGACCACTAACAGGACCTTGCTCCCTGTTCAGACAACATGGTGTTTGTGTTCAGTGTTTGTGTATGTGTTCAGACAACGGGGTCAGGAAAGTGTGCAAAATGGGATTAAGAGACTGAACTATGTAGCAGGGAGTCTCTGGATTGAATGTCACCTGATAAGGTGCCTATAGGCAAGACACTATATCCTAGCCTGCCACAATGGTGCATCTGCACTATAAGCATCCTAATAATGACTCTGTGGATAGCATCATTACAGTCATACCTCGGAAGTCGAACGGAATCTGTTCCAGAAGTACGTTTGACTTCCAAAACGTTCGGAAACCAAGGTGCGGCTTCCAATTGCTCAGGCACGTTGGAAACAATAGCCAGACGTTCGGCTCCCAAAAAAAGTTTTAATACCAGAACACTCGCCTCCAGTTTTTTATCATTCGGGAGCCAGAATATTCGACTCCCAAGGTGTTCAGGAGCCAAGGTATGACTGTATATAGTTTAGCCACAAGAAAGCACTGGACCTAGTTGTATCTGGGTAGAGTCTGGGGGTTTGTGTTGCTGCCTTCCATGACACTTACATCATAGGGTTTTATTGTGAGGACTATTATTCACATATACATTATATTTGTATGTGCAATGCTTTGAACACTCTAAAGATGATGTATAAATAACTATTATTCATCACTGTGAAACTTGTATGAATAATACTAAGCAAAATCTCAAAGTACAGTGGTACCTTGGTTTAAGAACAGCTTAATTTATGAACAACTTGGATTAAGAACGCTGCAAACCCGGAAGTAGGTGTTTTGGCTTGTGAACTTTGCCTTAGAATTTATATGCTGATGCCTGCAAAGTTTGCAGGATTTGGGGGAACAGGCATAATGGGAATAGATCAGAGAGGATGGTGGCCCCATGACAACACCCGAATTCTCAACAGAAAATAGAAGCTAGCTGCATGGCAAAAACTGTAAGATGTAGACCATAAAAGATGAGCATTGTTATGAAATTGGGGGTTGGAACAGATCATTTCAAAGGTGCCTTTTCACACTATGATTCTGTTGTTCTGATACTGGAATCTGAACAAAAGGAAGATTGCTAAAGTGGTAAAACCAGTGAGCCAGGCCTAGCCTGGCATGTTCTTTTGTTAGTGAAATAGGGTGATATGTTGCCATGGGAACTAACTGTTACACCATCTTTCTGAACGATTAAGAAATAGCCAGAGACTCTTCCGAAGTAGGAGAGCCATTTTGGAGAAGGAAGCTCACCTTCCTCCATCCCTTGGCTGTCATCAAGTTTTCTGAGCCTCAAGAAGGAAACAAAAGCAAAATTTTGAGGCAGCCTGAGAATAGATCTGTTACAAAACCATACATTTAAAGCTTCCCTCCCCCCCCCAAAAAACCCCTGGGTATTGTGACTTGTTAAGGGGACAGGGAATTGTAGCTCTGTGAGGGGGAAGCTGCATTATCCAGGATTCTTTGGGGGAAGTCATGTGCTTTAAATGTGCAGTGGATGTGCTTTGAATGTATGGTGTGGATCTGTAAAGAGTCCAAGAACCAAGCGCTGGGCTATGAAAAGCTAACAACATTTTGGGCTACTAGCTGTCTCCCTGGAAGAAGTGGTCTTAGAATCATAGAATCATAGAATCATAGAGTTGGAAGAGACCACAAGGGCCATCGAGTCCAACCCCCTGCCAAGCAGGAAACACCATCAGAGCACTCCTGACATATGGTTGTCAAGCCTCTGCTTAAAGACCTCCAAAGCTGGAGACCTCCAAAGATGGAGACTGGTCTTTGAGTGTCTGTTTGAATGTTTAACCCACATATGGAGTGTAGCCGTCCAGCTGTTGTTGAACACCAACTCTAGTCAGCCTTAATGAGGGATGATGGGAGTTGTAGTCCAATATCATTTGGAGGGCCACGGGCTTAAACTATGCCTTCACCTATGTGCAACCTTGTATTTGTGCATAAATACAAAATACCACAATCTTCCTAAGGCCTCTTTTCAAAGGAAACAAAATCAAACTCCTCCCACATGAGCACAGGTAGACACAAAATGACATGCCACACACTGCCCACACAACCTACATGTGGGAGCATGCCACAGGCACATACGGTGAATGTTCATCAGTCACAATCTCACAAAGGGAAAGGGACAGTGACTAGGAAGCATGCTAAATAATGACCTCCAGAGAAAATGCAAGTCACAAACTATTGTCTAGGAACAGGATGCTGATTAGTTTGCATCAGTGTAATTGCTGGTTAGCAACCGTCCTTCGTAGACATCACAGGATCTCATTATTATTGATAATATTAGCAATGAAGTGCATATACCTGGTACTGTATGGATGGAAGCACCACAGTAACTTGGAGCAGGGCTTTCCGTGTGGTTGTCCCTGCTCTGTGGAACAAGACTCCTGTTGAGATATGACAGGAACTTGCTCTCTGCGCTTTCTGGAAAAAATAGAAAACATTTTTGTTCAAACAAGGTTTCCCAGCTGGATAACTAGGTATCTGCTGTGGATGTCCATTTTGTATTATTGTAAAAGATCCTTCTTTATTTTTGTGTTGTTTTAAACTGCTTTTAATTGCTTTTCTTAAATTTCTTATGTTATGTACTGAGTTGAATAGGCTCCAAACTGCAGCAGTCTGATTGGTCCTAGAACAATAGGATTCAGAATGCAGCAGTCTGATTGGTCCTAGAACAATAGGATTGATTCAGAATGCAGCAGCCTGATTGGTCCTAGAACAATGCAACAGTATGATTGGTCGGCAGGAGCCACCCAATCCAGCTCCAGATAGAAGTGAATCCACAACCTGATTGGCCTACAGGAGAATTCCGGAATTAGCAAATCACGTGCAGCCCATTGTGTAAATAATGTATATAAAGCAGATACTTTGAGGGGACATTCATTCCCTCCTCACCACTATGAGCTGAATAAAGAGCATGAAATCCACTCTCGAGTATATTTCATCTTTCTCCTTGATATAAATATATGGAAGGAGAAGGAGAAGTCTTGTATTCAGACAGGCATATTGACCTCTGCAAGATCTGAGAGTCATTGAACACTACCTCTGATCTTGTTGGATAGAAAACCAGATTTGGAAATGGGTTCAAATCCCACCAGTAATGAATGGATATGGCTGTTTTGGCTGATTTATTTCACAGCCCTGCACTCTCTTGAGTGGAAGTGAAATAACCCTGACCTTACTTCGCAGGGTTGTTGTGGAGATAAAACACAATAATGGGTTTGAAATTATCACTCATATTAAAAATAAGCTATTACAATAGTAACATATACTAAAAATGTTACTGTCAAAATCAAACCGAAATATAAAATTGGGAGGATAGAGGGTGACAGTGGGAGTAAAGTTATTATCGCTAAAGAACAAAAAATCCCAATAATACTGTATTTTTAATTCCTTTGGAGGCACCATCTTTGAAAAGTCACCCTCGTTTAAATTCTTGGATCTTGCTGAAGCAGCCATCAAGCATGGCAATTACACTGACCCCTTCAATGTTACGTTGGTTAAACATTCCTCAAACTTCAATTAGTTTTGCTAACTACGAGAGTCCAAGTGAGCTTCGGGCTGGTGACTGGAGAGTAGAGGATCTGCAGCTCACCCCCAATTCTGTGAACCATTTGTTATGCCCTGTGAATATAAATTTCAAGATGTATGACAAATCAGTGAGTGAAATACAACTGAAACAGCTGAGATGAAATGAATGGCATTATTCCCTAGTCCAGCGCTTTGGTCTGAAGGATGGTATTTACATCATCCTTCAATTTACAGCCATCCTCTTTCACAGTTTCATCAAAGCTGTAAGGATAAAAAAGAACATCGCAAAGTACAAAAAGAAAGGCTGCCCTCTCCCTATGCCCTACCTAAGATAAGATGTAAAATTAAATTGGCTACATCAAACCATTTCCTTGCTGATTTTACAGCCACATAAGAAAACAATGAGATGAGATGTTCTGGCACTGAATAATTTCATTGGGTCAGAAAGATGTACTTAGAAAAAAAATGTGAGAAATAAGTGATGTAGAGAATTCAGCTTTACAGTGCAGCATGTCTACACCATAAAGATTTACTATAGAAATGGTGCTTAATTTCTTAGAGATGAGGAGCCAGATCTCAAGCCCACTTATAAGTAAAGCCCTTTGGTCTGGAAATTATTTCATTTATTCCCAGATGTATGGGCTATGGTTCAAATTACTCAGCAGCAGCAGGAAAGGGAAAGGATTACATTCTGTTATGAAATTCACTGCCACAGTGTGGATTAAACTGGATTAGACAAATTCATAGAATAAATGTTTGTCAATGGCTTCTAATCATCCATGATCTGAAGCAGAAGAGGCCTGTTGCTTCTATCATGGGCTGAGTGAGTTCTAGCTGCTCATCCCCAACACTTGACTCAGAAGACCAGTTGTTGGCAACTACCAACAAGGAGAGGCCTGCTGCCATCTTGCATTGAGCCAGACCCTCCAAGTGTCCATGTTTTTCAGGGACAGTCCTGGATTTACAGAAGCAGTCCTGGTTTCTGATTTGATCATAGCTGTCAACTTTCAGATTTGAAAATAAGGGATCAGCAGCCTCACCTGTCCCGGGGACAGTCTGCAGGATATCTAACAATCCGGGATAGCAGCGGAAAATGGCGCTGGAATAAGGGAATTTCCCACAAAAAAGGGGAAGGTTGACAGCTATGGATATAATCCTGGAATGTTCCACTTTTCCTTAGGATGTCCCTATTTTAAATGGAGAAATATTGGAGGATATGGAGTTTTGTGACCCACAAGCCGAGGAGACACAACCTTTAGAAGACATCTGAAGGCAGCCTTGTGTAGGGAAGATTTTTATTAAGTGTTAGATGATTTATTATGCTTTTATATATGCTGGAAGCCACCCAGAGTGGCTGGGGCAACCCAGTCAGATGGGTGGGATATAAATAATAAAATGATAGTGGTGATGATGATGATGATGATGATGAAATAGGACATCCCTGCCTAATGAAGATTCCACACAAGTTTAAATATAAATAAGCATTTTCCTCTACAGCTGGTCCATTGGGCCTTGTCCTCCCCACTTCCTCTGCTTCATTAGTGTGAAGATTATTTCAAATCCTCGGTTGTGTTCAGCAAACTCATCAATACTTCCCAAAAGGCTATTTATGAGGCACCTGAGAGTGATTCTTATGGTTAGGAATGCATTACAAAACGAGATTAAGTGGGAGGATAGTGAGTCTCAATAGGGCATCTATTAAGTGGGATAGTTTAGAGATATACGTTCCTGCTCAAGGTGACCCTAAACCCCTCAGTGTTAAATATAGGGAGTAAATTACAGGTTAGATCTTTCCATAACTGCCCCTGTAGTTTTAATACGTTTCTTTTTAAAGGCCTCAGGTGGGGTTTTAATGATAGAGAATGGTGTTGTTCAAGAGAAATGAAGAAGTGGGAAATTTTGCTAAGCCTACTATTAAAATTCTATGAGGCCAAATTAAGCTTTGTGAGCGATTGCAGCCAATATGGGTATTAGCCTCTCCCTCCTCTCTCTTTTTTGAAAGTTTCCTCCACTGATCTTAAAGCAAGTTGGATACAGGTTCTTCTCTGCCTTTTAAACCGCTGTTGTGTGTCTGCAACTAGACTGAAGGAGTAAACAAATCAAAACTAATAGCTGGAGTATAAATACATTATTTCATTACATGGAAAAGAGAACCTCTTTCTCCTCCTTCAAGACACAAAGGCATTTAGGCAAACAGGAAGAAGTTAATGGCTCTTCAGTCAAAGTTCTGCCTTTAAGTTGTGTGTGTGTGTGTGTGTTGGGGTGGGGTTGGAATTGTAGGATGCAATTACGTTTGGATCAAAATTTGATCCCCAAAAATAAAAAATATGTTTCTTCTCACAATGGACTCTTGTATTTAATTTTCAGGGTTACGTTAAAGACCTCCCTTGTACAAGTCCTTGGCAGTTCTGTTGAGACCACTTCAAGAGGCTGAAATGGTTTCTCATGCCTTCCTTTTATTTTGCTCAGCACAAAGTGGATGGTGAAATTTGATAGCATAATGTGCAATCCAACAGGCCGAGTCACTGTGCAGCTTTCATTACTCTCAGTTAAGTTTGCACAAAAGCCCCTTCCCCCGCCCAGTTTACAATAAATTTAATTTATTGTTAACTGAGGAATTCCCACATACCTACGGAATTTGTACTGTTTCCCAAAGATCAGTTATCCCAATACTTACTGAATATACCACAGGACATTGCTCCTTGTTAAGGATGAAGGAAGGGAGAATTCACTGCAGATGGAAGAGGGTCCAGAGCGAGGGAGCAGTCTTTGATTTCTTAACTATAGCTTAGAGATATTGAACATCATGCTATAGTAGCCCAGTTCAATGCAAGATGCACATATGAGTTCGAGTGAACTGGATCATGCTTATTACCTTAGGAAACTGGGATTATCACTCCAGTCCTGATAAGGAGATCCATACATGTGTATCCCTTGCTAAATCAAGAACTATACATTTACCTTTGATGTGTACAGATGCTAAATATGCATGTGGATCTGAACATGGATCCAAATGTGGAAATGGCCTATCCATTCAGATGGAAATGGCCTATGCATTCAGATGCACACCTGCACCCATTACCCCTACATATGCTGCTTTTGCCTACAGCTCCATCAGACAGCAACTGAAATTTCGGAACCATCGCTGCTGTTGTCCTGTTTGTTATGTACTGAAGTTCTCACCCTGGGCCAGCAGGGGGATACTGTAGATAGTTCAGGTTCACATATGCAAATAAGGGATCGAAAGTGACATTCAGTGATTGGATAGTTACAGAAAATGGTTACTGTTGCGTTCTAGTGGAGCTCTATATAAGCAGGCTGGCTGAACCCTTCAGTTCAGTTCTGTTCTGGCCTGTGAATAAACAAGAGCTGTTTGAAGAATCACTGTGTCGTCTGATATGTTCACCCACAATTTAACACTGTTGTTCTTCCATATTGCTTGCTTGGCATCTTGATGATCTCTTCTTGATTGATACCTGCCACTTTCCCCCTTCATGTGAAAGCATGATTGCGCTCCTGTTCAAATAGCTTGGCACCCAAGAGCTACTGGATTTTATAGCCTAGACATCTTTCCACTTCCTATGCATCTACTGTTGCCTTTATAGGAACGTCCACTGTTTTTTCAGAACCACCAGCAACAGATCTTCTCTCAGTAAAAATGACCTGAAAGGCACAAAGGAGACAAAGGTAGAATATAAGTGTAGCTTTTTATAATGTCACGCTTCTGAAGAAGTTCCTAGATTCTATATCCAACTGCAAGGTTTTTTAGACTCTAATCAAATTCTAGGATCAAGTCAAATTAGTGTACTGCATACATATAAGCTACAAAAAAATGTACTATCTTGAGAATTCTAGATGGATACACCCAATGAATGAATAAATTTCTCTTTGAGAGAAAGGAAGGAATTACCATAGTAAATGAAACATTTAGCTCATTATCCTCTTTCCAGCAATGACTCTACCAGATGCTGTAGAGCAATATTTCTTTTTTAAAAAAAAAATCTGAGGTAGTAAGATAATCTTTGAATATTTCTCAAAGTTACTGTACACATCCAGTGCTTTGTGAATTTCCAAAGCACTGCAGATTTTTTCAATCAGGTAAGAAATTCAACCATCTCCTGCCTGCCAATTTGTTATCCCCTTGTTGATTGCAGCTATCATGGTTCACACTTCAGGCAAGTAAAAGACATTGGAATCATGGAGTCAGAAGATCTGGGCTAATTTTCTGAAACAAAGTGTTGAGTGGTGGGGTGTTTTTTATCACAAATTGGCTGCTATCAGTGCAAAACCTGCATTGCAAACATGTACCATAGACACAGAAAGCAAAGATTTTCTACCCACTATGAGCTGATTGTTGCTTGAGACCAAGAGCTTGTATAAGGGCTGATTTATTTACTTTTTTTTTTTAGCAGCACAGACACCAGCTTCCTGCACTACACTATGCTTCTATTATCCCTGATTCTCCAGGGACAGCATGAAAACTGTTCAAACATAATGGAGGAGGAGAATCTTTCTGCAGGGAGCTAGCCCTTCAGTGGGAGAAATGTACCTCTTCCCCCAAATAAACAAACAGCCAGTGGGATTGCTGGCAGGGAAAAACACACCTCCATCAAAGTGGGGGGGGGCAGGAGCAGAAAAAGTTTTGAATGCTGGACATTGGTATGAGAAAGGGAGCAGCCTTATAATCACCCCTTCCGATTATTAAAAGAGCTACATGAGGACCTGTGCCAAAACCAAGCCAAGGCAGCGAGCGGGATCCATCACACTCGCTGTCTTGGCTTCTTTGCTCTTTGGGGCTGGGGGGGGACCCGGGCTTCCCCTGACAGCCCCAGAAGCTCTTTGGGGCTGGGGCGTAATAAGATTTTTTTTTCTTGATTTCCCCCCCTAAAAACTAGGTGCGCCTTATGGTCCGGTGCGCCTTATGGAGCGAAAAATACGGTGACAAGTAGACAAAGAAAATAAATATTAGAGTCTTTTACACTGTCTAATAGTCTCCAGGTAAGAGGCAGGTGGCAGCATTTTGGACTCACTGAATTTTTTTACACACTTTTCAAGGACAGCCTCACATAAAGTATCTTATAAGCAATATAGTCAGAACACTGCTAAGACCTGAATTTCGGTGTCCAAGTCTTTCTTCTCTTGGAAGGGGTATAGCCACCAGGCCAGACGAGGCTGCTAAAAAAAAGCATCCCTAGTCACTACTAGCTTTTCAGTATTCAAAAGCAGGACTGAATCAAGTAGCACTCCCAAGGCGCAAACCTATTATCAGTGCGACACCATCAAAGGCAGGTCATTCTACTCCTGCTGCTGGTTAAACTAAAATACTATGGAAAATACTTCCACCTTATCTGGATGAAGTGTCAGTTTGTCCTCCTTCATCCATTTCTTTACTGCCTCAACATTTCAGTTTATGATTTCCACTATCTCCTTAAAGGTAAAGGGGCCCCTGACCATTAGGTCCAGTCATGATCAACTCTGGGGTTGTGGCGCTCATCCCGCTTTATTGGCCGAGGGAGCTGGCGTACAGCTTCCGGGTTATGTGGCCAGCATGACTGAGCCGCTTCTGGCGAACCAGAGTAGCACATGGAAACACCGTTTACCTTCCCACTGGAGAAGTACCTATTTATCTACTTGCACTTTGACGTGCTTTTGAACTGCTAGGTTGGCAGGAGCAGGGACTGAGCAAAGGGAGCTCACCCCGTCGTGGGAATTCGAAATGCCGACCTTCTGATCAGCATGTCCTAGGCTATGTGGTTTAACCCACAGCGCCACCCGCATCCCTACTATCTCTTTAAGATCTGATAAAAGTGAGAGACAGAGCTGAACAGGGCTTTTTTTCAGGAGGGACTCAGTTCCATCACCTCTCAGGTGGGCGCCATTGCCATTCTAAGAGAACCACTGAGGCATTCACGGTGAGTTCCAGCACCTCTTTTTCTAGAAAAATAGCACTGGAGCTGAGTATCATTAGCATGCTGGTGGTAACACTCTGGTCCCACTCAGTAATTTAATGCAGGTGTTAAAAAGCACATGGGGCAAGATCGACTCTTGCAGCACCCCATAGGGCAATGGCTGTGAGGCTGGCCAGCAGTAATTCTTAACCACTTTTTGGCTCCGGGCCCTCGCTTAAAGAGGGAACGTGTTGCGGTGAGACCTGGCAACCAAACCCTGTCTTGTGGGTGGATACGATTGGATAGCCACAACACCCAATTGGTAGGTCCCTTGATGCTGGGTTTAATCAGGCCAATGGGACACATGCTAAACAGATCAAGGGACCTATTTATGCCCACGCACGTGACCCACAGCTTCCTCTTTCAGCGCGTGCATTCGGAACACCAGCCCACCTCTCCCTATATTTAGGGCTGTGAGCTTGACCTTGCTATGCCCTCGTGTGTTGTCTGTCGTTGGGACAGGGGCATGGCAGGAATTTTCCCCACTTGGCTGACTGGCTGGTGCCAGTTGGGTTTCGCCTGCTACGTAGCAAATCGTCACAACTTGTAAGGTTGCGGATAGGCTCTGGTTCAGGTGATAGGTGTTAAATAGTGGGTAGACATAGCAGACAACACAGCGATTCTTCAAACAGCTCTTTATTTGTAAGCTGGAACAGAACTGAACAGCAAACAGCTCAGCTGGCCTGCTTTTATAGGCAGCCGACTGTCAACATTGTAGCAACAGCAACCCAGGGTTTCCCGCCTAAAATAACTGATGTGGACCTGAGTGAAACTATATACACGATACTCCTGGTGGCCAGGGTGAGAACTTCAATACATAACAATAGGGATGGGAGAACGCTCTCGCAATCCCTATGTGAAGGGTATTCCGTTAAAGGAATCCAGGGACTCAGATAATTTGGTCAACCCCTGTGAGGGGGTTGTGCCCGTGCCTGAGTCCAGGGGGGGATTTGGGTGGCAGAGATAGCCTGTTCCCAGCTTTCCGCTTATCCAGGTGTTCACCCTAGGCTGACCTATGCTGGTGCCCTGGGTCAGCGCTACCTGCAACGGTGCAGGGAGCTAGTCGAACCAGAGCCTATGCAAGCATTCACTTGCTGTACTCAAAAAAGTTGTGGCCTAAATTCTGCCAAAAACCAAACCAAAATTTGGGTCTTGTCTGAATTTATTTAAGGGAGAGGTTTAAAGGTCTGAACACGCAACTGACCAACGCTAGTTGTAGTGTTCCCCAACTCCACTCACGAGAGATAACCCAGAATACATCGTGCATGGTACTGAAGGCTACTGAGAATCCAAAGGGATGAACTGCCCCAGCAATCTCCTAGTGCAAGTCATCCAGAGTATCCAAGCACATTCTTCCTCACAAAGGATTCTGGGTGTTGTAGTTTACCCCTATTGGAGTTGCAGTTCCCAGCAACCACTAACAAACTACAGTACCCATAATTCTTTGAGGGAAAGAATGTGCTTTGAATGTGCTTTAATGGCATAGCGTGTGCACAGCTTGAGGCAGTTTCGGTATCAAACCAGGATGGAAGCTAGATTGAAAGGGATCCAAATAATTAGCTTCATCCGGGGGGGGGGGGACAATGTCCATTATAATGTCTATAAAAGCATGTTTCTATGCTTGGTCAAGATGAAGACAATGAATTACAGTGGTACCTCGGGTTACATATGCTTCAGGTTACAGACTCCGCTAACCCAGAAATATTACCTCAGGTTAAGAACTTTGCTTCAGGGTGAGAACAGAAATCGTGCTCCGGCGGCGCGGCAGCAGCAGGAGGCCCCATTAGCTAAAGTGGTGCTTCAGGTTAAGAACAGCTTCAGGTTAAGAACAGACCTCTGGAATGAATTAAGTACTTAACCTGAGGTACCACTGTACATGAAATGGTGAAATATATCGTAATTGCCGATACTGGACAGAGGTTGGGGCACACGAATCAGAAAGGCTTGCAATAACAAAACTGTAGGTGGAGGAGGGAGGGAACGTGAGCATAATTTGCATAGGTGATCTGTTGGCATGCATACCCTCATACACATGCACTCAATCCACACACACACACACACACACACACACACACACTTGTTCTTTAACCATGCAGAACTGTAACAGCTTTCTTTAAAACCTGGCATAATTTTAAAAAGCAATTTATGGGTTCGACAGGATTGGAGACAAAACAAGCAGAAAACCTCAGTGTTCATGCAGATCTAGGGCATGCGCCCCTGTGGATCACTGATTGTGTGGTTTTAGGCCTTTGAATTTGCGGCACGAGCCATTCATTCACGGGATGGCTTGAAAAGAGGGGACTGTTCCCTAGCCTGCAGAATTGATTACCTACCCTTTCAAGAAAAGAAAAAGGGGAAGAAGAAGAAAAAACATGGTGCTATCTATTTTAAGCAGCATGTCATTTCAGCAAACTGCAAGCTACGTTAGCGACCTCTGTCAGCCCATATTCTGCGGATTTCACACAATTATAAGAGGTCACAGAGCTTTGATAATTATTTTCACTTTTCACCTGCTTTACCAAAGCAGCTGTAAGAGATTAATTTCAAGCTATGAGTGAATTCCCAGAGGTATGGGGAGCATCGGATTGCACAGGCTGCAGCTCATCCACTCAGGCTAGAGACAACATCACTGCAGCATAATTACGCAGTTTATGTCTGCAATGCCAATGGTAGCATTAGCACCCCAGAGGCTAAATCCTAGATCAAGATTCCAGACATGGGCTCTTAATATTTTTTTTTAACCTAACTACAAAAAACATACAAGACAGAATGACCGTGAGCTACAGAAATGCTTCACAGCTGACCACAAACAGATGTTTCAAGGTTTCATTAAAGATGAACACTCAGCAGCCATTTAAAATGAATCTGGCTAGCTGTCCTTATGACAGCTATCACTTTATAATAGGCTTAGATTTGTGTACAGGGTCAATAGTTAAAAAGCTTCCCTTGCCAGAAAACCTATGAAGCACAACATTTAAATCAGGCTGACTAGCAGCCTCTTCTGGTTAATGATGAAGTCTTTGTACCACTGATATTTGGCTTATAAACAAATAGCCCAAGCTCTTTACAATGAGCAGTCTGTGCTTATGTGGGTTTTTATCCTGCCCCAAAGCTTGGGGGGGGGGAATAATAATACATTAATAAATCACAGGGAGTGATCCACGTGAAGCTTTTGAATATGGTTAGATTCCATCCATAGGGCCAGATACTAAGACCTAGTACAGTGGTACCTCGGGTTACATACGCTTCAGGTTACAGACTCCGCTAACCCAGAAATAGTGCTTCAGGTTAAGAACTATGCTTCAGGATAAGAACAGAAATTGTGCTCCGGCGACGCAACAGCAGCAGGAGGCCCCATTAGCTAAAGTGGTGCTTCAGGTTAAGAACAGTTTCAGAACAGTTAAGAACGGACCTCCGGAACAAATTAAGTACTTAACCCGAGGTACCACTGTACTGGGATTCCCAACATGGAACATCTAGAAGGCATCACTGTCCTGAGGAAAGTGATACCTGAAGTGAATTATTTCATTTATTTATTGCATTTGCTACAGATTCCCAGTGTGAATGCCAGTCCTTGCTTTACAACCCTGCTCAGCAACTACTTTTGCTGGTGGACCCACACTTATTTCTATAAACCATTTATATAGCACCTTTCAACACAGTTTTCAAGGTGAGTTACATCATAAAACTTTTTAAGCGACAACAACATTAGAAACAAATAGAAAATGACAATTCAATTTCCAAAAGCTTGGCAGAATGGGAGTGTTTTACTTGCTTCTGAAAGAAAACAAGAGAAGGGGATCAATGGACGTATTGAGAGCCTTGTATAAATTGGGAGCCACTACAGATAAGACCCTGCTCCTTTTAGACGACACCCAGAAATCCATAAAGGGTGGCATTTGGAGCAGGGACTTCTTCGTTTATCCCCAGATCATGTGTGTGGCCACTCTGCCTGAGGGAGTGACTTCTAGCAACCACTTTGAAAAGGTAGGTGGGGACGGCTCCACCCTCCAACATAACTTGCAAGTGAAGTTATGTTGCAACAGCCCTCTGCGCCCTGCCTTTCACAACTTGTTTGACAACTTTAAATTCACATTTGGCCCAAGGGCTGACAGTGGGTGAGGTGAGCCTACTTTACATGTCGTTACCAGCAGATGGAGCCTGACAACTGTCTATTTCCGTTTTAGTTAAGGATATCCCTAGCATGCAGAGATGTTGTTTTAGAATACTGTGTTTTGCCCATTATTAAATGAAATTCCTCCCAACCTTAATCTGTTGAATGAAATTAAGGGTACCTCACTGTAGAATCTGGATATATGTCAATAAATTATTTCTACCTGGAAAATTATGGCCACCATATTTCTTAGAAAAGTGCAGAAGAAGAACACAAGTTCTTCAACAAGAAGAATACATTACTCAGAGGTTCATTTCACCTATATTTGTAGGAGGCTTTACCGGAGATTTAACCCAGTTAATGACAGGTGAATCATGGAGCAAAATCCATTGCAGATATGCCAAGAATAAAATTTTGTCTTGAGAACGTACTAGACATGTCCTTCCCATATTCACTTATAGAAACTACACTGTTCAGATCCATTTCTTGTGCTCCAATCCTTAGGATTTATGTTTGTCCAAATCACCTTTCCTGCGTTCCTCCAAATTACCTTTCATCATATTTTCGAATGCTTCAGAAATACATTCTAAAACAGAACTGCACATTTAAACACACAACCGAGTTATGACTTTCTCTGTAAATGAACTCCAGAATTGTTGGTATGGAGAGTGTCAGATGTTGGCTGATCGTACATATTAGCATTCAAGCTAGAGGCATGAATGAGAAAAGAGTTACTAATTTTCAGAAAATGCTCAGGGAAAAGGCACACAGTTTGGAACAGTAGTTACTGCATTAATTTCCAAGCAAATATTCCTTCCCTGCAATTTATTTAAAAGCCACCATGCCCTACATTCAGTTGGTCCACTGCAGAGATTGGCTATTGGAAGGGACTGGGGGGGAAATAAAAAGTTATATTGTGGTATTTATTGGAAGAATGGCTCCCAGGCAAAGGTAATCACAATAAAATAGACAATTTCAATATTTTCACAATATGATCTTTTTACACAGCCCTTTCCCCCTATATAGTTAAACCATGTAGATTAAGTGTCACAAATGGCCATACACCAATTTCATTGCCTCACTGAGAGTGTCGTTCTACTCAGAAGTAAAAAACAGGTAAAGGTAAAGGTCCCTGGACAGTTAAGTCCAGTCAAAGGCGACTATGGGGTTGCGGCTCTCATCCCACTTTCAGGCCAAGGGAGCCAGCGTTTGTCCACAGACAGCTTTCCAGGCCATGTGGCCAGCATGACTAAACGGCTTCTGGCGCAACGGGACACCATGACGGAAACCAGAGCACATGGAAATGCCATTTACCTTCCTGCCGCAACGGTACCTATTTATCTACTTGTACTGGCATGCTTTCTAACTGCTAGGTAGGCAGGAGCTGGGACAGAGCAACGGGAGCTCACCCCGTTGCATGGATTTGAACCATGCATCTTCTGATCGGAAGCCCAAGAGGCTCAGTGGTTTTTAGATGACAGCGCCACCTGCGTCCTTAGTAAACCTAAAAGTAAGCCTCATTGAATTCAACAGGGACTACTTTCATGTAGGTTGGTACCTGTATAGGATTGCAGACATTGCATACATTAGAATTATATTCAGTCAATAAATTTCTTTAATTAACCATGAATCTGTAGATACGGGCAAAGTTGTCTACACCTATCCAACTTCCATTATAAAGTCTTGAGAGAGGATAAAAACATTTCGGCTGCAATCCTGCAAAGGCTAGAGTATCAGCAACTGTGGAATGTATTGCAACTTTTGCCGAGATGTTAGCAAAAATTCAGCGTGGGTGCTTAATGGACGCCTGAGCTCTCGATACAGTGTTCTATGACAAGCGAATGAGTTTTTATGTGAAGATATCTGATCTCTACACAAATGTTCACTGCCTATATATATATATATATATGTCTCATGGTTAGCTCATGTTTAAACATTAAATACGTAAAAATGCCAAATTTAATTTGAATAAGTACTTCTATAAATATTTTCAGGGGATAAAAAGCAATTTATATTCAGGGGCATTTTTAACCAAGAGCAAAACCAGCCAATGCACCAGGTTATTCAAAACAGCGTCGGGCTCTTTCCAGCTGTCCAGCAAAGAGATGGAATAGCATTTAAATCAGCAAGATACATCATATTTATGATCACTAGTGGATGCTGACAAGTGCTTGGACCTCTGCCTCCCTGTCTTTCACCAACCAGAGATTTGCAATTGCAATCAATATATAGTCACACCCTGCTAAGAACACACATACACACACCACAGCTCATGCAATATTTTACTTTAGCATCGAAACTATGTCAAATCAGTGTCACATTGTGGTTGTTTAATTACAGATCAATTAAATCCATCGTTTAACAGCAATATGTTATTAGCCATGGTGAAAGTTCACAGAGCTAGGGCAAATATCCAGTGTATCTATTGTGCCAGCGTGGTAGAAAGTGAGGATCACCATAGACTAGCATGAGGTTTCTGTAGGCGTTTTGGCAATGGTGATATTGCAGATTAGGACAGGGTGAGTAATGCAGAAAAAAGAGCTTGAGATGATCAGAGCTTGCTCTGTTGGCTAGCCTGAAGGCAGCAGATGTAAATGGTGCTTGGATGACAGAATGCTTCATAATCTGCACCATCATTGGGAATTTAAGGATATACCGTATTTTTTGCACCATAACACTCACTTTTTTCCTCCTAAAAAGTAAGGGGAAATGTCTGTGCGTGTTATGGAGGGAATGCCTACGGGTGGCATGCCTACGGATTTTCCTCCTCTAAAAATATGTGCGTGTTATGGTTGAGTGCGTGTTATAGAGCGAAAAATACGGTACTTCTGCATGGTGAACTCCCAGAAATGTTGGGGACAGTCCAATCTATTTATAACCAGTCATACATCATTGTTTGTTCAATTGTGAGGGTTCCCCCCCCAAAAAAAAATGTACATGGTGTTATTGTGACTGAAAATGTCTGGTATAGTTACATATTTCTAATCAAATAATTTAAAAAGATTAAATTAAACATTTTAGAAATCCATTAAAATAATTTTTAAAACATAAATACTGTTTTTTATTTTTTATTTTTTTAAAAAAGAATGACTGTCTTTCTAGCAAGTTACAACATACTGAAAACCTTCTTAGTAAGCAACTTTGAAAGGAGAAATGTTTGGCTTTCTTGACTACGCTAAAAAAAAACCTAACAGTTTCCTGTTGTGGTTATTAATTTCCCCATCCCCCAGTGCAGTGATCAGAGCTGTTCAATTAAGCTAAATTTGAAGTATGTGTTTGATCACTTTGAAACTGAAACTAAAAGAAGAAGAAAGAAATCAATATTTTATCAATTAGTTAAGACTTGTCAGCCTGAAACTGACTTAAGTAGAAGTCACAAGCAACCTGAGAAGGCAATAGAAGTAACCAGCTGAACAAAAAGGGAATGCTGAATCAGCAGACTTCCATCTAGGCAACAAAAAGGAAAACACAGAAGACTAATATCCTTAGCAACACAGCTTATATGTTCAGTATCGCTTGGATGTTTTCCTCCCCCAAAGGGTCTCACATTAGAACTTCAAAGTTCAGCAGTTTGGCTGCACTGGCATTTACTTCCATGAATGACTTTATGGCATTTTTTAATGTGTGTTGTGAAAATAACGGCCAATATTAAGCAATTACATGGAATCATGGGTACTATTATTACTTGTAAATCTCATATCCAATTAAAGGAAATTCAGTTGACCAATCCTGTGAGTCTTAATAGATTAACTGATCAAATCTACATAGGAATATACTAATCACTCAGAAAAGAAAAGAAAAGAAAAGAAAAGAAAAGAAAAGAAAAGAAAAGAAAAGAAAAGAAAAGAAAAGAAAAGAAAAGAAAAGAAAAGAAGTACTGTTATGGGATGGGATGGTTTGGTTTGGTTTGGATGATGCCTCTGGTTTCCAACTAGGTCTGTAATCTGTAAGAAAGGAGTTTGTAGTAGAAGTGGGTCCTGAACTGGTCAAACCTCTTTGTTAAAATAATGGGCCTGGCCAAGTCTGTTAGACACCCACATGTGCCTAAAGAGTTGGTAAAGTACAGATATCTTGCCATAGAGACAACTGGCTGGTCATCTCTTATGGGCGGGCTATAAATAATAAATAATTATTATTATTAATTATTTATTATTATTATTATTATTATTATTATTATTATTATTATTATTTATTATTGGGGTAGGCATCCCCCACCTCACCTGACTGGAGACTGCATCATCTTGTAGGCAGGAGAACAACAGTCCAAGAGCTATCCTTTGTTTAATCTGGTATGAAGCTGGGAGCTGGAAAGAGGGAGAGAGTGTTGTTATCCAATGTGGTAGTGTGCCGTCATGGTTGTCCCCTCATCAATGTAAATGCAGTAGTGGGGCAGGGAGAGCGGCTGGTTGATTCTAGCAACAATATACAAGGAGGGGTGGCTATCTCACCCATGAAGGGATATTGGGATTCTTGAAGCGGGTGGGTTGGTGGCACTGCTGGTACAAACACTTAAATGGGCATTTTATCCCCACAGTGACCCTTTGATGTAGCTTTGTGCTGAGAGACAGTGAATGGCCAAAGGGCACCAAATGAGCTTTATGGCTGAGTGGGGATTTCAAACCCCTTTTGCTCAGGAAATGAAAAAGAAAGAAAATACTGCTGCTATTATGAGGCATTAATACATAACCACAGCAAATGAATAAGGTGCTTGCTTTTTAACTATTTAAATCTTTAATTTATCCGAGCATGAGCATCTGAACTGAATTGGTGTAAATCTTAAATCACCTTTGCTCCCCTGCCAGGTCTGATCTTGCCCTGAACGTAGTATTGCCGCCCTAAGATCAGCTGACGAAAGATTGACAGTTAACATGACTCACTTACAATTTGTGAAACTCCGGTTCTCCCAAGACTGAGAGCTTGCATTAGAGGAGAGCAGGGCTCTCATGTCTTTAATAGATATGCGGCAGGTAGATGTTAAACAAAGTAAGCCTTTTGTAGTATGGATCTGCAATTATGGGGAAAGAATTGCCAGTTTGATAGTCTGTCTGTTGGACATCTTATTACTTGTACGTGACCCATTTTATGTTTAGGTCACCTGCAAAAAAGGGTATATATCTTCATGTTACATTAAGTGTATGGAAATTTTATGCAAACTTGTGTCTGATTTGGCAAGTGCCACAGAGGGCCCTAGGGATGCGGGTGGTGCTGTGGGTTAAACCACAGAGCCTAGGGCTTGCCGATCAGAAGGTCGGCAGTTTGAAACCCTGCGACGGGGTGAGCTCCCGTTGCTCGGTCCCTGCTCCTGCCAACCTAGCAGTTCGAAAGCACGTCAAAGTGCAAATAGATAAATAGGTACCGCTCCGGCGGGAAGGTAAATGGTGTTTCTGTGCATTGCTCTGGTTCGCCAGAAGTGGCTTAGTCATGCTGGCCACATGACCCAGAAGCTGTACACCGGCTCCCTCGGCCAATAAAGCAAGATGAGCGCCGCAACCCCAGAGTCGGTCACGACTGGACCTAATGGTCAGGGGTCCCTTTACCTGTACCTTTACAGAGGGCCCTATCTGTGCCTAGAGCCAGGAGCAAGTGGTGAGGCACTGGGAAAGTGTTATGTGCCAGGTGGCCTGCCCTGCACCCTCTAAGCCAGCCTGGTGTTCTTGGGTGTAGTGGAAGATGCTGTCTTGTCTAGGGCTGGGCAATATCAGCTTTCAACATCGCGGTGCATTACCAGGCAAACATCACAGTTTGGCAATATACCACGATGTTGGAAAAAAACAAGATGCACTGGCCTCTGCTCATGAGACACCGGGTGAAACTGCCTCAGCTCTCACCCTCGCAGGCTGAGACAATGCAGCTTGTCCGCCCCGCCCCACCCCCGCCCCCCCCCCAGCCAAGACAGGCAACTGCGCTCCCCTCAGCTGAGCAGTTTCACAGACCCTCCACCCCACTGCCAGCTTGCAGGAGCCATCGCTGGGCTGGCGGCTCCTTTAACTGCTTGACTGAGGCAAGGGCAGCTGCACACTCCTCAGCTGAGCAGAGGGAGGAACAAGCTGTATTGACGCCTCGCTGATACAGCTTGTTTCTTCCTCTCTATAGTATGATGGCAGAGTGGGATGGCCAGTGCCAGATTTATGTATAGGCTAAGTAGGCTGAAGCCTAGGGCCTCTAAATCTATGGGGCCTCGCTAGCCCCCCCCCACTCCCCAGCGGGCAGTCTCCCCTCTCCCAAAATTGCAAACCCAAGACTTCATGCGAGGGTAGGGCAACTTGGGCCTCTAAATCTATGGGGCCTCGCCAGCCTGCCCACTCCCCAGTGCCGCAGTATCCTCTCCCAAAATTGAAAACCCCCTGCTGTGCAGATAATGGAGAAAGCTCATAAAATGTATCTCTTCTGGCATCCTGGCCAACTCTATTACGCTGGTGTAAACCCTGGTGCACCAGAAGCCCAGAATAGCAGCAAATAAAATTCGCTCATACGTCAGCGACTGATAAGACTTGTCAACCAGTTCTTCCAAGGTCTTCCTAAATTATAAAGCTCCAAAATACAGGCCAAAGGAGAGCAGGTCTGGGAAGAGCAAGGCATACAATGGGCACCACCAGTGAAAAGGCCCTGCTCCATGTAGCTCCTGCCCTGTCATTTGATAGGGTACCCACTTGCCCTCCTTCTTGACATAGAATGCTCTCGATTGGAGTCTCCAGGTCCAGTACAAAGGTCATTAGAAGGGATAGCAGGGACCTTGAAGTTCCCAACAGCTGTTAAGCAAGCAAGCAAGCAAGCAAGCAAGCACACAGGTCACCTTTGTCACAGTCAGGACACCTATGTCCTGGACCAAAGCACTCATCAGGAGAGCTAGGAGATTCAGGTGAGGGTCAGATGCCTTGTCAATCCCAGCAGGTATATAACAGGAAGTCCCAGCCAGGCCTGCGATAGTTCAGTTATTGCAAAAGTTTTTCAGTGTTAATTTTATGCATTTTTTAAAAAAATCACCATGGTATTTAACAATAATATCTTACGTTATTTAAAAGAGAAATTGTGAATTGCAGAATTTTAAATACCCGTCATCATCCTTGGCTTCACTGAATTTTGTTTATAACGTTCTTCCACTTTTTTCTAGTTGTGTGGGTGGGGGAGGGGGAGGGGCCTCACAAGTGGAGTAGCCTAGCACTTCTCTTCATCCAAATCCGGCCCTGGGGATGGAGGTTTCACCCAGCGATACATTGCTGGTGAAACCACCACCGCTCCTGAGTCCCTATGCTAGCATCGCCCACTGGAGGAAGGAACTCTTGACTCAGGTGCGGTGGTGGTTTCACCAGTAATATACCACTGAGTGAAACTGACATCACAATTTGCTCCTGGGCAATATATCACCTAGGCCTAGTCATGTCATCAGGAGTGAAGATTCAGCTGCCAGTGCAGTTAGCTTTGGGGATGAGTAGGTGCCATGTTGTTATTCTCAGGTAGCAAAATGTATTGGACTGGCTCTGTATAAAGCTACATTTAGAGCAAAACAAGCGCATGGGTGAGGATTCTAACATCTCCCTGTACCTCCTCAGAGTCCATATCCTGTATATCTTTCTCCTACGCCAAGCTCCCATACTGGAAATAAATTCCACTGGAAATGCTTGGAGACAGGAATATAAGTGTTGGTGGTGGGTGCCTCTTTTCCTCTCAATGTCAGATTACTCAAAAGTCATTTCATACATGGTTAGGGCAGACCAAGATTTAGACAAATGAGTCTGCCTGTTGTCACTGTGTGTCCCTGATGTTAGTGAGGCTGAGTTGGGCCCATGTGATATTTTATCAGGACCGCTCCATGTTCACAGTTACATTAAGTCAACCTTGGAAACTGCCTTGTCCCAACTTGATACTGAATCACCTTGCCATTATCTGGATCAAAGTCATGGAAAAGATTGCTGTCTATCCAACACTGAAAAGCACCTTAGTTTCCAAAGTGTGTGAAACTGGTTCTAGATCTGGCACAGCCAGCTTGACTTATGGGTCATGCTGTTCTCCAGTTACTCGTTTGGGTGTCAGAAGTGTACTTCGTTATGCAGCTCAATCTTTAACAGGCAGTCAGGCTCTATAACTAAGTCACTACCACTTAGATTTTTAAGGTTTAAGGCTTAGGGAACACATATATTTGGGCATGGACAGGGGGCTACATTAAAAACTAATAATCCCCCGAGAGATGTAACATTACATTTTTGAATACTTCATATAACTTGGATTTCTCTCTCTCTTTTTAAATATGGGCATTCTGCTGTACTTGGCAGGGACATCTGGAGACTAATAAAATTGCTTTCTGGTCCAAAGCTGCTACATAAGCACACATGTCAATATGGGACGATCCAACAGGTTTCTTGCTACAGGTGTGCAGCTAGTCATAGCTTTCAGGTAGAGAACGTACTCGCAGCGGCGCAACCTCCTCACAAGTCTCCCCAGCTTACAGATGAGCACTCTGAATGCAGGGTTCATCCAGGCTTCCTTTTGTGCCACATTTCTAGCAACAGGGCGCCTGGCTTTAATCTGACCTGATGCATTAAAAGGTGGGAATCACGTGAAAATTCTGCCAGCCAGACAAACTGGGCGCATTTATTTATCAAACTGCACGTCTGAATGTGCCTATTTTCCAGAAACGCTTGCCTGCCAGGAAAACAAAAGGGCGCTTCGTTTTATTCTGTATTTCCCTCTGGGAAAGCTCTATACTTCCTGTCATCGCTAGGCGATTCCAGGCGGGGCCCGAGCTGCCAACGGCAGACTTGCAAGGGAGGGAGGAAGCCGAGCTGTCCCGCCACCCTTCGCAGCGTCGCCTAGGATCAGGTTCCCCCCCTTCAGCTTTCCCCATCTGTTCCCTTGCGCCGCCTCTCATTATCCGGAGCTGCCCGCTCCTCCTGCCTAGCGACAGCGGCGGCGGCGGGGCGGCCCAGGTGGCGCAAGGTGGGAGGAGGGCGGCAGAGGCGGCGGGGAAACAGCCGCAAGGCTCCCCACCGCGTCGGCGCGGGACCTTGGGACAAGAGCGCGCCGAATGCCGCGCCAAACTCGCCGAGCCAGGGCTTCGATCTGATTGGCGGGAACGCCAGGGGGACGCCCCGTCGGAGAGAGCCTGATTGGCCGGATTGTAAAAATATGTTGCAGGGCGCCAGAATAGAAGCTTTAGCGCCTAGTGGAATCTCGGGGCTGCGGGGAAGCGGCCAGTGCAGGCACGTCGCAGGCGCAAGCGAGGGCGGAAGGGCGCGGGAGGTCAACGCCGAATTGGGGCGGGGGGCTCTTTTTCTTCCCCCTCGGAGGCACCCCCATGAGCCTCAAGCCCGGCTGCGGCTTGAGCGGGCCCGGAGGCGCTGACGCGAAGGGCTCCCTTTGAGAGGACAGGAAGGAAACTCTCGAGAAAAAATGTAAGTTTCTTGAACTTTTCTTGCGGGGCGGGAAAAATGGGAGGTGGGTCTCCCGCGCTTGTGCCGCCGTCTTCTTCCCTGCGGCTGCACCGAGGGGGCGGCCGAGCCAGAGGCTTCATGGCGGCGGGCGGGAGACCACCTTTTGGGAGGGGGGCCGGGGTCTCTCCCGCTCTCAGGGCGCGAGTCTCGCTCAACCGCCTTGGGCTGCGAGGTGGGCAGTTTCTGTCCCGCTTCAGTTTCAAAGCTGGGATTTCACTTCCAGGTTCTTTGCGCCAAAAGTAACTGATCCCGGGGCGAACACCCTGAGCTCCCAAATGACAGATTCGCCCTCAGAAGATCCCCACTTTTCGGGGACACCCACCTCCTCTCCCAGGCCAATTTCTACCTATTCTACTGAATCTGAAGATATTTTAATACTGTAATACGTTTCTTCACCTTGGCCCCCAATCTGATCCTTCTATTATTTTGGGTCTGTTTGTTTTTTTTAATTTAGTGTTTAGAAAACACTGTGAACTTAATAAGCTTTGCCCAAATTATTTTGGGGTTTGAAGAGGACCCAAAAGCTTTTCTTTTTTTTTTTTTAGGTGGGAGATGATGTAAGGTGCTGACCCTCTTGTTCAACTCTCAATTTTACAGATGGAGGTTAACTGCTTAACGCTAAAAGACCTGATCAGCTCGAGACATGGAAAAAGGGATTTTATAGATGAAGATGGGGAAAGTGCTCAAAAGGTAAGCAGGTGCCTAAACACCCAGTTCAGTATTTTCAAATCTGCTCACGGCAGTCAGGCTTTGTTCTAAACTGTGTTCTCATTTATTAAAATCATGGTGGAACTTACAATGTTTCAAAGTAGTAAAACCTACCTGTAATGTCCAACTCAAAAAAACAAAACCATTTTAAGTATGATTATAGTTAGCTCCATTAAATTTAAAAATAAAATTGTAACAATATACATATTTAATCACTCTTTCAGTTGGGCACTTATCTCTGAAACTTGCAAAAGATCTTCCCCTTGGTTCTAATTTCGCAGAAAGCCAGTTTCTCCACCCTGCCCTTTAAAGGAAATGAGGAGTCGTTTTTTCTATTAATGAGATTTCGTTCAAGACATTTGCCATATGGGCACGGGATTATGGACAATCCTGTCATTCCTGATTGGATGTTTGTGGCAGACTCTTATACCTGTGAAAGGGTTGAAGCTGATGCAGTACTGTATCCTACTAGTGCTCTCACTGAGCAAAATGGATCAATATCTGGTTTCAGATATGAAACAGTAAACCTGAAGAGGTGCTCCTGATTAAACAGAAAGCACAGCAAGAAAAATCTCTCCAGTGTCAAGTGTTTTTACTTTAATGCAGTGGTCTGGATTTGAATGGAGCAGTGGCATTATGGGAGGGGTACTTAACCCTTTATCTTCCAACCATTCTGAAGCTGCTGTTAACCAAATGAGAGGAGTGATATTCTCCGCCACAGCTTCAGAGATGAGCTTTCCTTCCAGGAAAGGGCTGTTCCATTCAAACTGGGACACACACACTTGGCAGTTGCATTAAAGCAAAAACAGAATACATCAAGAGATCTCCTGTATCAATGAGGCGTACAAGTCAATGCAATGCATTGGTTTCTCCTGAGATGCTACATTCTATGCTGACTGGAACCTCACATTATAGATTTTATCTAAGGGGGGAAGCACAACCTTCACCTCAAAATAGCACTTTTTAATCTGCAAAAGCAATGACTAGCTACTAGTGGAACAATAGGCCTGGAAATTTACAAGCAATGTGTGTGTAAAAGTGAAGAAGCCAGAAGAAAGCTCAATTAAGTATACAAATAATCTGTTGCTCTCTGATTCAATAGTTTTTTTAAAAAATGCTTGTCTCAGTTTGCTGCCATTGTAGGTATTAATCAGTTCAAGTTCCGCAATCACTTTTGGCTCTTTTGACATTGTTGGTTATCTACAGTAGATCTCTAACACTAGCTAACCAAACAGGCAATGCAAGTCTATATGACTGTTGACTGCTGTGGTTATATTCCCACCAGAAAAGCTAGATAGATGTCCTAGTGAGAGCAGAACAATTGTTTTTCAGCCTTGTAAAGTTTCCAAAAGCAGGAGGTTTAAGTAAGAAACATGATCCTGGTACAGCAGTGTGCATTGACATGACGATATTGGTAAGATGTATTAAATCTGAAGTAGCAGGAAACTAAGGTGTCTTGCAGGAGAAACGCAGTACGAAAGAAAACTCAATTTGGCCCTCACAAAGTGTGGCTCCCATTGAGTTCTATAGGATGGAATAAGCAGGCTAAAGTTTGGGCCACAGCTGAGAGGGAATTCTGTGGCTTCATTTGCATGTCGCAGTAAGCCAAACTCTGGTTTATTGGGACCTTGCAGCCCCAGTCTATTTTTACTCCTGAGCTCAGCCAAGGTTGGCTTAGCATGTCATTGATACCTGGGTCCATGGTTATGCTTTTCCTCACTACAACTTGTGTTTAGTGAGAAGAGTCCTTAACTACAAGCCTGGGTTTGAATGACACCATACAGCACATGGTTAGTGAAGAGGGAGCTGAAACATGAACTTGCATTTGTGCAGGATGCTAAGTCAAACTTTGCAGGCAAAGTGACTTGTGGGCTTTCCCAGGAGCCCACTTGCACGGAACCTTTACCACAGTGTGTGAACCAGGCCTGCGTCTCTGGCATTTAAGTCAAGCAAAATATGCAATAGACCAGATTAGTGAGTCTGTTAAATCCCTGCCAAATGAACTTAATCACTGGTTAAAGAATACATGAGTCAGTATGATGTATCACACAGAACAGGGATGAGATACTTGTTCAATAGACAGTTTTCTTCAGAGATTTGTACAATCATACCTTGGCAATTCCCACGGATAGAAATGTATAGTTTCAATGTGAAATTTTCTCCAAGTGCATTCATCAACTTAGCAACTGTTTTTAACCCAGTTAATTTGATGTTAATTGAGATTTTTAAAAGAGAATTGTGTGTATGTATTTTTGTTATCCCTTCCAGAAAAGAGTGAAAGCGTTGCACAATTTAAAAACTGTTTTTCCCCTGTATTTTAAGTATTGGTAACCAATATAAGATTTCAGAATGTACAGAAGTAATTTCCATAGGTTCTGTCATGTTCTTTTGTGACCAAGAAATAGTATCCTGGACATAGCTGTCAACGTTTCCCTTTTTTTAAGGTAAATTCCCTTATTCTGAATAGGATTCCTCGCAAGAAAAGGGAAAAGTTGACAGCTATGATCCTGGATAGGTTTATGAAAATGTCAAGGGCCTATGCTGGTGAATGGCTTCCACTGCGTTCTATGAACAGGGTAAAGGTAAAAGGACCCCTGATTATTAGGTCAAGTCGTGACCGACTCTGGGGTTGCGGCGCTCATCTCGCTTTATTGGCCGAGGGAGCCAGCGTACAGCTTCTGGGTCATATGGCCTGCATGACTAAGCTGCTTCTGGCAAACCAGAGCAGCGCACGGAAACACCGTTTACCTTTCTGCCGGAGTGGTACCTATTTATCTACTTGCACTTTGACGTGCTTTCAAACTGCTAGGTTGGCAGGAATAAACAGGGTAAATTGGCTTAAATTTGACACAACTGGACTCTCCCCACATATTGTGGTCATCAGAGTCTGGGACAAAAAGTCCCCCCCCCCAGTTGTTCCAATCCACTGTCTGGTTTCAGTCCACTTTTCACCAATTTACATGAAGGGCGTTTAATCATATGGCAAAAATTAAAGCCCTCATCTTAGGAACAGTGCTAACCTTGAGCATTGTTCCCTGACCATAAAACTGTATTTTGGTCTTTGCTACTTGACTGACAGGTATTTAGCTCAGGCCCAATATGTTTGAACAAAATGCCTGTCATTGTATTGGGTGAAGCGTGTTTAGAAGGAGGGCCTGTGTGGGTGTGTGATAACTTGCTCTTAAAACATCCTAGCACCTCAGGGTAGTGTCCGTTGGTGGGGGCTGGAATGTGAGGGGGGTCACAGATATTTATTTCATTTATTTTTATTTAACAAAATTTACATACTGCTTGGGTGTAATAAAGTCTCTAAGTGGCTTACATGAAATATTAAAATTTACAATTAAAAACATTTTAAAATGATAGAAAAATGAACAGTACAAAAGAGATTGAAACACACCAACTTCTACATGTTTGGATAGACCTGCCTAAACAAAACCTGTTTTGAGCAGGTCCTGAAAAGACCCAGCAGAGGTTCTTGTCTGCTGTCAATAGGCAGAGAGTTCCAATATGCAGGTATAAAAATAATCATTTTCTTTCAATTGTGGAATAATTACGTGGCAGCTGTAATGGTGCCAGTTCCCCAGACTGAAGCAGTTGAATGGGCACATAGGAAGTAAAATACAGTCGTACCTCGGAAGTCAAACAGAATCCGTTCCAGAACTCCATTCGACTTCCGAAACATTCAACTTCCAAAATGTGGCTTCTGATTGGCTGCAGGAAGCTCATGCAGCCAATCAGAAGCCATGGAAGCCCCATTGGATGTTCGGCTTCCAAAATAACGTTCAAAAAACTGGAACACTCGCGTCCAGTTTTCGATTGTTCGGGAGGCGAAACGTACAACCTCCAGGGCATTTGAGAACTGAGGTAAGACTGTACAGTAGTAGAGTTCTTCTAAAGTGCATCGCTTTATTTCCTGCCTATATGGCTAAGGTAAAGCAATGCACTGGATATAAACTTGTCTCCTTCCTTTGAGACACAAGGGTCTGGGATGAGGTTCCCCTCAACTCCATCCTAAATTTTAGCCTGTGTACCTTTCCCTGTAGATCTCTATGGGAGCCATTTGTAACTAAGCAGGCCACTGTTTCTTGGTACGATTGGACCACAGCATTGATTGGCTGCTTCTCTGCCTTCCAGTTATCTCCAAAGCTATCTTTTCTTTCTAATAGGAAAACATATTTGATCGACCCAGAATGACCCCAAAGACTCCCATGAAAAATGAACCCATTGATTTGTCAAAGCAAAAAACCTGTACCCCCGAGAGAAGTCCAATTACACCTGTTAAGCTGACGGATAGGCCCCTGGCAGATCCATGGACCCCCACAGCTAACCTAAAGATGCTTATTAGTGCTGCTAGCCCTGACATGCGGGACAGAGAAAAGAAGAAGGAGCTCTTCAGGCCAATTGAGAACAATGAATTTAATGACGCTTTTCCCGATTCCTTGCAGGTAAGAGAGACTTTCCACAGCACATTTGTTTTGAATTAGTCATTTATTATCTGTTTAAACTAAATAATATTTCATTTGTAGCTGTCTCGGCACCTTCTTCGTTTATCTGATTTGTGGACAGCTCTCCCAAATTGTTCTGATTTGACTTTTCGCAGCCATTCTCCTATTTCTGCTCACATAACCAAAGTGCCACTTCCTTTGCTGTCTCTTCACCTGCCATTTTGAGCTGTACTGTCACATATTACTTCCTCTGCACAGCTGCTTCACGGGGCCACCAGCATGGAAGATTTAGAGAATGTGAACTTTCCTTAGAAACAAGAATGCATGGGGGAGCAGGCAGACTCTTTGTGCTTTCCAAGTGACACAAGCAAGATACTTAATTTTCTAAACCTTCCCCCCCCTCCCCAAAATTTCACTGCCGTTACAAATATATTGCACAATAAATGACTACCAGCTGTTGTGTCACTGGAATCATGAATTACAAAGATGTAATTCTGTATACATAAAATATATGGAAAAAATTCTACTCTTTTCCTGTTTTTCAGAAATCCTCATGTCAACGAGTTGACCCCTCCCTGGTTCAAAGGGCGGGGCATAGGTAGTAGATTGGGATCCACTGGTGAATCTCTAGATAGTTTGCAGCAGAGCAGTGATTTCTGGCTCCCACTTGTTTTACAAAAGCAGTAACAATGTTTTTTAAAAAAATTATTTTATTTATATACCGCCCTTCATCAAACGCTCCCAGGGTGGTGTGCAACATTAAACATACTTTATGGAGCATAATAATAAATAACAGCATACAGCATAATAATAAAACAGTCATCATCACAGCCCATACAACATTCCCCTCTGAAATTAGGCTGCCGAAATGAAGAAAGCTCATTAGCATGAGTTAGACTTTGAGCTTGGTTTTTGTACTGAAGAGGGATTCCTTGGCTCACTGTGTGTCTTTTACACCAGGCTGCTTGGTACATCCTCGGGTTCCAGCAGCAGGAGCCAGAGGAGCAGTGTGGGTGGGGCACTGGCTGCTGCCCCAACCTGCCCACGCCGTGTGTTTCTGCTGCTTACGGAGAATGAGAGGGGCGAGGCGCAGGGAGCTCTGGGTGGTAGCAGAGCCAATACACTTGCTGCTGCACACACGCCACCCTGTGCTCCTTGGATCTCCCTCAGTGAGCCCCTGCGAATTGCAGCATTGGGACGTCAGGGTAGCAATGTGGCCCCACCCTGCTGGCTGCTGCTGGGTTCTAATAAATATAGCAAAGGCGGTCCAGTGAGCCTTACGCTACCCATTTGTGGTTTAAAGTACACTCCGATCCAGCTGCTGTATTGTGCCTCTGGTGAACTTCTCCAAATAATGCTGGCTGCTCCCTGTTCGAAGCATGATTACTTGTACTCACTGGCCATATTAATCTTGCTCCCCTTGGATAAAATCAGCAGTTCCTGTTTAGAAACGCTTTCTGCAAATTCTTTAAAATACAAAGGCCAAAATCTGCCCCCACCATGCACCATAAAATATAGTGCTACCTAAGGCAGCCGAAATCTTCCTGAGAATGGTCACTCCCAGAACCAATCTAGTGAGAACCGCTTTCATACATTATTGCTTAAAATACAACTTCAGGTGGTGGGGGAATGAAAGCTGCAGTTTCTTTCAGCATTTGAGGCTGTTTTAACAAATGTTTCTTTTAAGGACCACTTGTTGCACTGCAGTAGCCCTCAAAGTTATTTACTGGAGCCGTTCCAGCATCTTTTAAGATTTCTCGTAGGTGCAGAGGCCAATTAAACTCACTATAGTGTACAAGGCTTCAGAAGTTTTCTTTTGTGGTATGAAACCTGGCCTTCGGGGTTGCTAAAGATCTTTCTCTCAAAATTGCCCTCTTTCTTCTGCATCCAGTTTTCCTTGTGTTGTGCCTTTGGGGCTGTAAGCCTGCAGGCAGTAGAAGGGCTACAGCTCAGTGGAAGAGCATTTGCTTGGCATGCAGAAGCATCTACAGGTAGGGATGGGAATGTCCCTTCTGAAACCCTGGAGAGCTGCTGCCAGTCAGTGTGGGCAAAAGCTAGATGGACCAACTACTTGGCTCAGTAAAAGGCAGCTTCCTATGTCCCTAGGCCAATTGCTTTTAATTGGTATGGGTGCTTCGTGAAGTTTAAATGCTCTACCCCTCTAGAGATAGGTGGAAAGGCTCCCGATCAAAACTAATTTGCTCATTACGTTCAACACCGGACCAGTTTTATCCTTGCTGCCATGCAAACCACCACATTTCCAGTACTGTTCTGCTTGTCAGAGGAGCTACCAGTATCCAAGACCTGTCAGCCATGCTGCTGTCTTGGCCCAATGGTCAGGGAAGATGGGAGTTGTAGTCAAGTAACATCTGGAGGTTACTTGGCTATCCTTAATCTACAACTCCACTTTCTAGACTTGCTTAATACCTTATGCATGTATTTTGTTTTCCTGCTGAAAGGCCAGGTCTTACGTATTAAAAATACAACATGTATTGCTGGTGCCGTGCCATATAGCAAAGTGTTATTTAAAAAACCAGGCAACTACAACCCATTTTATTTGTTTCTAGTGTGGCACCGTAGATGATGGAACAGTGGATGAATATGAAAAGCAGAGACCCAGCAGAAAGCAGAAAAGCTTAGGGCTGCTGTGCCAAAAGTTCTTAGCTCGCTACCCCAGTTATCCTTTATCAGCAGAAAAAACAACAATTTCTTTGGATGAAGTGGCTTCTAGTCTTGGTACGTATGCAAGGAAGCAATACTGACTGCAGGAATGAATGCTCCGGTTGAACTAGATAGTAGCCCCTTTAAGGCAAGCAGTTCTCCTTACAAACCCCATTTAAATTAACTATCCTCTCTTGAAATTTCCCATGCATTTCAGTGGTGTTTCCATGGGAGAAGGGGCGGGGGGGGGCGGTTGGCATAAAAACTCAATGACTGAAACTGAAAATATTCCCCCCTGATGCTACTTATCAATTATCTGAAACAGGATATTTAATATATACAGCACCATGTTTCTTATTGGATGTAAACCTGAGGTGCAAAATCAGATGGACCCAAATATGTTTTATTTAACTAGATTTGGGCTGTAGCATTCTATGCATTTCTTGTTGTGAGCTGCCCTGAAAATTCTGTGGCCTATAAATTACATTAATTAATAAATGTCCTGCACACAAGTATTTGGAAGAGCACATTTCTTCCAAGAATTGTAACTGCTAAGCAAATTGTTTCAGGACTGAAATAGAAAACTGCTTTGGGGGCAGAAGTTGCTCAGTTCAACTCCTGTAATTTCGAGTTAAAAGGAGCAGGTTGCAGATAATAGGGAAGACCTCTGTCGGAGAGCTTGGATAGCCACTGGTAGTCACAAGAGGCAACACTGGGATATCATGTATAAGAGCAAAGCAGTATTGAGCTCAATAGTCTGATCTGGCAGAGAAGGAGGTTTCACATAAATATGTATAAAGTTATTTTTCATCTTTCTATTTGCATAGCATATTTTCTTAAAATAGATTTTTGACATGGTGTTGTTAGGGCAGATTTGTGTAGCCTTTTGCTAAAGGAAGTTTAATGGAAGATGTAATGAGATGTGACAGCATTGAGAAATATTGAGCAGGGCATTAAGTCATTTTCACTATAGGCTCACCGCCCCAGATCTGCTGCTGAAAGGGGGGGGGGGCACCTCTCCACTTCCACTTGAGCACCATTTTCATAGTTCCCTAAACTCCGATTAATAGTGTCATCTGTGGCTTAGCCTGTGAGTGATGATGCAGGGACACTGCTTGGTCCCAGCTGTAAATCTTCACCTGGAGCATGAATAACGGGTGGATGACTCTACCACAAGTTTGCGGTACCATGCCCTTTCCCAGGTGAATTCCAAGCCTTGTGGAAGTGGATGTTAACATTGTAATTCAAGGGAGCTCTACATCACAGCAACAACTCAACTACACCCAGAGCCCAACAGTTTCAAATCTTCTGCCTGTCCATCCTAGAATAGTAGTAATAAATACTTGAAGGAGGTGGGTGGCAACTGTTTGTTTCAATACAAAGTAGGCGCTGTGGGTTAAACCACAGAGCCTAGGACTTGCCGATGAAAAAGTCGGCAGTTCAAATCCCCGCAACAGGGTGAGCTCCCGTTGCTCGGTCCCTGTTCCTGACAACCTAGCAGTTCGAAAGCACATCAAAGTGCAAGTAGATGCACTTCCGGAGGGAAGGTAAATGGTGTTTCCATGCGCTGCTCTGGTTCGCCAGAAGCGGCTTAGTCATGCTGGCCACACAACCCAGAAGCTGTACACTGGCTCCCTCGGCCAATAAAACGAGATGAGCGCTGCAACCCCAGATTCGGCCACGACTCAATCTAATGGTCAGGGCTTCCTTTACCTTTAGACTGCCTTCTCTTGCCCCATCAGCATACTGCTGCACTGCCGTCCACTCTGAATAACCCTAAAGAGCAGCCAATGTAGTACCCATCAGATCTTACAGACTACAAGTCCAATCATCCCAGAACATAGGCTTTGTTGTCTGGGGATGGTGTATGCTATAGCCCATAACATCTGGAGGGTACCACATTGGCTACCACCAGAATAACTTGCTTTCTCTCTGAGGACTTGACTGCAGTTTACAGTTTAGTAGCATTTCTTCTGTTAACGGGGATAATTTATGGATGTTGCCATGCAAATTTAAGGTTTGTTGCGTAGATTTTAATGCTGTAACAAGCGCCACAAAGCCACATGCTGTTTTTGACTAAGTAACTATACATTATTTACTCTTTTATTGGGGGTGGGGGAGAGACAGAGATTCTAACTACATGAAGATTTCCTATCACCGCCACACTAATTCCTCAGAAGGCGGTCTTATTAGGAACTCTGGTACTTTTGCTTGTCCCTTAAGCAGTGGCAAAGGCCGCTTAGTTTAACACTGGGATGGTAGCCAGCAACCTGTTCTCTCTTGTTCTGCATGACAAACTAATAACTGCCTAATTGATATTTTAAATTAAATTAAATGTCTAGGTATAGACAATCATGAGTTACTTTGCACATAAAGCTTTTCATTCCGGGATTGGCTTTTTCAAATGATAACGAGAGTGTCTAGACATGAAAGGGTGATGTAGGGATTGACTATTCATGTAGCACTTCTCAAGCTGAATGCTTCCACCTTGAGGCACCCAAACGAAGATAAATCATTTTAACAGAAGTAGCTATGTAGGCTACTAGCCATATTGTGAATAAGCCGTAAAAGCCCTCCTAAAGGATACCTCTGAGCCAAAGGACCTGGACAGGTTACTTTGAACACACAGCCCTATGCAGGCCTATGGGGTGCCTCCCTCAAAACAAGTTGTTGAGGCTGAGGGGAGACAATATGCTTGGGAACTGTTTTTAAGCCAGAGACACCATATTAACCCTCTGGTGTTACCTAACACACACACACACACACACACACACACACACACACACACACACACACCAGGCCAGGCAGACCATGAGACATCGCTGTGATGCAAATGCTTCAGCTAGAATTAAGTGAAAGTCTCTATGACTTGTATAATATGGAAAGTAGCCCCGAAGAGACCAGTTTTCTCCTGTTATGTAACTTTACAGCACATCTCTAACGAGCCACTGAAATGTTTTGCTCTTTTGACAGCTGTTGTGTCCATATCTTGTCTGGTTGCTAAACAGTAGAACACGAGTCCATAATTTTGTTCCTTGTTTTGGAAGGAGAATACTGTACCACCATGACTTGTCTTGTAATGTGCCCGGGAAAGGGAGTTTTGTTTTGTTTGGGTGTATTTTGCGATGTTTTGCTATTATTCTCTTTGTCTTGCTTTTCGTTCCACGTCTAGGGGTTGAGCGTAGACGAATTTATGACATAGTGAATGTCTTGGAGTCTCTTGATCTTGTTAGCCGAGTAGCTAAGAATCAGTACTGTTGGCACGGTCGTCACAGCTTGAGTCAAACGCTCAAAAACCTCCAGGAAATAGGAGAGCTGCAGAAATATGAAGAACTTATGGCTTCTTTCCAGCATAAAGAGCTAGACCTTGACTGTAAATTTGGAGAACACAAAAAAGAGACTTTTCTAGATTTCCAAGACCGGCAGTTGCTTGACTTCTCGGAGACAGATTGTCCGTCTGGTAAGTTAGCAAAGGCTACTGGCAAAATAAGAGAGAGGTCCTTGCCATCATCAACATGTGACAGGTGTTCGGTTTTTATTTTTGAAGTAAATTACAGTGGTGCCTCGCAAGACGAAAAGAATCCGTTCTGTGATTCTCTTCGTCTAGCGGTTTTTTCGTCTTGCAAAGCAAGCCCATTGAAGGATTAGCGCTATTAGCAGCTTTTAGTGGCTTATCTGCTGATCGGATCAGCTGATAAGCGGCTTAGCGGCTTAGAAAAAGGGGGGGAGGAAAAAAAACCAGCAGGAACTCGCAAGACATTGTCGTCTTGCGAAGCAAGCCCATAGGAAAATCATTTTGCGAAGCACCTCCAAAACGGAAAACTCTTTCGTCTAGCGAGTTTTCCGTCTTGCGGGGCACCACTGTACTGCATTGAAACATGATTGTATCTTTTAGGGGGACAAGACTTATTTTTTTCCAAGTGGTGGAACTATATCAGGGTCAGCTCTTGCGTCATTTCCATCTCTTGTTGCCCCAAACGCTGCCCTGATATTGCAGTTAATAATAATAATAATAATAATAATAATAATAATAATAATAATAATAATAATAATAATAATAATAATATATTCATACCCCGCCCATCTGGCTGGGTCTCCTCAGCCACTCTGGGCAGCTCCCAACAGAATATTAAAAACACAATAAAGCATCAAACATTAAAAACTTCCCTAAACTGGGATGCCTTCAGGTGTCTTCTAAAAGTCAGATAGTTTATTTCCTTGACACCTTGTGGGAGGGCGTTCCACAGGGTGGGTGCCACTACCGAGAAGGCCCTCTGCCTGGTTCCCTGTAACTTCGCTTCTCACAGTGAGGAAACCGCCAGAAGGCCCTCAGCACTGGACCTCAGTGTCCGGGCAGAATGATGGGGATGGAGATGCTCCTTCAGGTATACGAGGCCTAGGCCATTTATAAATGGTGCTATGTAAATGCTTTTATAAATAGATGAAATAAATCAAGCTACATATCCTTTTTCTTCTGGTGCTTCTAACTTCTGATTTCACTCTTCTTTGCTCCTATATTATACGCAGAATAAAATCCACAGAATGTCCTGCTTTCCACACACTCCTTCAAGATACTTTGCTATGACCTTCCTTCTTTCCTTAAGAGAGTTAAAGTGCAACTGCCCATCTGCTATAGGCAATTATTTTCTGCTCATTAAAAAAAACCTGCTTCCCAACAAGGAAATGTTTTTCTTTTTTTCTACTTGAGAAGCCTTCAAAACGCTTTCTTGGCTGTGATAGATGTAGCATGCTGAGACTTGGGTTGTGTTTGTAATACAGCGTCTGCAAACAGCAGAAAGGACAAGTCGTTGAGGATTATGAGCCAAAAATTTGTCATGCTGTTCCTCGTCTCCAAGACCAAGATAGTTACTCTCGACATAGCAGCGAAAATATTGATAGAAGAAAGCCAGGATACAGCAGATCACAGCAAGTTTAAAAGTAAGATTGTTTCTGGGATGAATTATCATTTAGTCACTGCAGAGAATAACAGTCATACTGACATCACAAGGGAACATCCTTGGTTTTTCAGATTTTTTTAGGGGGTTGGGATTCATATGGAACACGATGGCCCTGCATCAGGTCATGCAGGTGATACAGGAGCCTAGTGCAAACCTTAGCCTGTGCAGGATGCAAAGTGTGTGCATGCGTGTACACGAATATTAAATGGTTACTTAGCCACTGTGCACTGAAAACAGATTTTTAAAACTAAACGATAAAATGATCCCCTGTGGTCCTGCCTAAAATGAAAACAGCACACAAAGCTCTGAAACGAAATTTTTTATCCTAGATTGGGTTATGAATGTATTTTAAAGCGGCTGCAATCCTGCTGGATTAAAATCAATTCATTGATTTATGTAGGACCAGGGTTTGAACTCAAGGACTATAATATAAAACAATTAGTTTTATGGTTTTTTTTCTTATTGAATATGGCGTATTCATGTTCCAGATATAAATCTTTATGCATAGTAATTTTGCTAGGACATTCATCCACCAGTCAAGAGTAAGAGTTCAGACCACATCCACCCACCCCAAATCCCTAAAATACATTATATTTTTTGTACCCAGTCCTCATGATTTTACTTCTGGGTTCTCTGGTAACAGTTCTTCAGCCTAGTTAGTTACATCTTAATGTAACGTAATGCATTTGTTCAATAATTAAACTTGTTTTCTTTTAGCAAAGGTACGGCGATTGTACGATATTGCCAATGTCCTGACAAGCCTTGGGCTCATTGAGAAAGTGCATGTAACAGAGGAAAGAGGTCGTAAGCCAGCCTTCAAATGGATTGGGCCGGTGGAGTTCACTGGAGACAATGGTAATATTCTTTATATTATGTCATTATCTCTTCTTATGCATTTCTTACAGCCTTAACAGCACCAAACCGCCCCAGGTTGGCTCAAATGGTTTCTCGTACTTTTGTAAAAGGAGACTCGAGTAATGTGAAGAATAGAAAGCCCAACCCTTAACATTGCAAGGGCGCCATTCAAGGGGCCTCAGTAGGCATCTTCCGATTATAGCTCTTCCACTTCACCTGCGAAGTGTCTTGCTTTGTCAATGGAACTGGTTTATTGCCCAAGTGATGCTCCAGGGCTTCTTCATGTTGAGCTTAGCTTGCGGGTCATCCTTTGGCGAGCTGATTTTAACGAAGAATGCATCTGTTTAGGTGGCATGAAGATGGAGATTCCGACCTGTGCTGCTTTGACGAAAGCGAAAGGGGCGGCACGTGTCCCCCACCAAGCCTGTTCCAGTAGGAAAGAGCGGCTCTCGCGACATGCTTCTTTTGGCACTGCTCAGCCTTCCGAAGTGGCCAAGAGGAAAGCCAGCTCAGAACCCAGCAGCCCACGCAGGGGAAAACAAGGTAACTTGGGGAGGGCTTGTGCTCCTCCAACCCACCAGCTCTGCTAACAAGCTCCCAGCTAACAGCCGTGCATCTGTGCATCTCTTTTCGGCTAAAGCAGCTCCCTTTCCACAAGCTTAAACTTAGAGCGCGCTCCTTTTGTTAGAATTTGGCACAGGCATATTAAAGCCCTTTAAATGGAAAGAGAACATATTATTTTATGGTTGCTGGTAAGATGGAGCTGGCTGGAACAATCCTGTTTATAGTACTTTCACACTTCAGCACTGTCAGGCTTTATAAAGTGATTTGAAGGTTTTACTAGAATGGCAATTGGCCCATCTCTGCCTGGTACACGGCGCCCAGCTCAGAAAGCACTGTGTTACCTTGGCCTATGGAACAATAGAATTGTAGAGTTGCCTCTCTCCAACTGCAAACAAACTGTGCTTGAGTGTAAGTTGGAGGTATCGGGGCTGAGCTATAGAATACTTTAAAAAAATCAATCTGATTTCCAAGCCACCATTTTCACTGGGGGGGTCCATAAATTCCTGGGATAGGAAGGAGGAAACAGTTTCTGCAATTCCACTGAACCTCAGAGACACTTGGAGGGTACAGCTTCAAGAACAATCCTACACAGGGCTCCCCTCCCAGCTCAAAAGAAATGTGTATCTATATTGTGATGTTCTTCAGGGCCTCTTCAAGGATCTCTGAAGTGCAGCACAATTGCGGGAACTCTGGGCTCAAGAGAAGGGCTGGGCTAGACCTGGGATAGCTCAGTTGGTAGAGAATGAGACTCTTAACCTCAGGATCGTGGGGCTGAGCCCCACATTGGGCAAAAGATTCCTGCATTGCAGGGGGTTGGATGAGATAACCCTCATGGTCCCTTCCAACTCCACAATTCTAGGATTCTTTGATTATGTATCATGCTTACTTTGGAAGAGGAGCTCAACGTGAACATGCTAAAGAGCTATGGGGTGTGTGGGAAGATGATTGTTCTCACAGTCATACGCATTCCCAAGCTCAGCAGCGAGTGGGGAAGCATCCTGGCAACCAGATGTTTTAGCTGTCAACGATGACCAGCCAAAATTTGTGGACACCTGTATTTTCATATAGGCTAGCGAAGGGACCTGCAGTGTCCAGCCTACTGCAAATTACTTTGAGGGTGACAGTCATCTGAAATCTGATGTCAAGTGATTGAAACTTCAGGTTGTGACGTCAAAGGAAGAACTGGGAGTGTAGCGAAGAATGCTCTCAATACTTCCATTGCAGCCCCATCTGAGACAGAGCCTAGAAAATGCATAATTACCAGATCCTAGATACGTGGTCCCTGAAACAGTACTCATCAATGGTGTTGCCTGTCTTCCTAAGTTCATGTTTCTCTGTGAATTTTAGTTGTTTCTCAAGAGAAGACATGATTGGGTGTTTGCATGGCTGTTTCTCATACGGTACAAACATAACCACCCGTTGGCAATTAATTCAGCGTTCTGCTTTTCCTTCATTCTTCAGATGACTGCTGCTCCAAAATGATAAATCTAGCATCTGTTTGCTGCCAGAAGATGGAAGATGACGCAAGGTATGTTGTGGATTTTAAAGCTTGATGCTCTGCAAAAGCTTTGGTCTGCATTAAAATGAGCTTCAGTCTTCCAAGTTTAGCTGTTGTGCAACATCCATATGTTATGAGAACAGGCCATGGTTCAGTAACAGTTTGTGCCTTTGCATGTTTCACGAAGAGTTTCATGGGGTACAGCAGCTGCTCCAGTTGGATTGCTCATTAGACTTGAACAAATTTTGGCTTTGCACAAGGTGCAGCACACAGAATAAAGTGAACTAAGGGTGTGATGTTTCCTTGATAGTTGTGAAAATATGCATCCCACTAAGTGAAGTAAATAACTAACGTTTTAGCAAAGGTAGACATTTTGAAGCTCTCTAATTTGAAGCTTTGGTTGCACTAAAATATAATGAATGGCACCTCAGAAAATTATCTGTGCTACCATGGAGAGACTGAATGACAAATCTAAAGAGGAAGCTGGATTTAAATAAAGCTTGTGTTACCCAGTGGCCATTTTATCCTAATAACGCAGGTGTTCTAATATTGCGATGGATTAAATCCAAGGATGTGGTCCTTTATGTGAATTTAAAGTTGAGTAAAGTGTGTATGGCACCATCTTAAACTTAAACACAGCAGAGACAGCTTTCTGAGAATCTTGTTTGGCCTCCAATGCTCATTTCATAAGGCAAATAAAAATTCCTGAAATGAGTACTCATCATTGTGAGTGTTGTCATGAATAACACTGATCAGCTAGCACCTTGGCCACACAGCTCTTTATAGAGTGTCAGTTCTCCTATTCTTTTACAAGTTTAGCATAAATTTTGAATTCCTTTTACACAGAAAATTGCTCATGTAATAACATGGTGACTTATCACATAATGTTCTAGTTAGTGTCTAAATCTAGGTGAAGCCATTAAAAAGGGTGGCAATGGCGGTAGGAGGGTTTTTTGTTTTTTTATTCGGCACTGCCATTTTGTGACAGAGCAGATTGTTTATTTTAATTTGTTTTTCATTGAAACACTTATATCTGGCCCTTCTGGTGTGAAGGCCTTCAGTGCACGTCAGAAAATTGCAACAAGCCTTCCTCAGGCCTAATCTTGTTCACTGGATTTTCCTATCCTAAACTGGAATAAATAGACACATGCATGCAAACCTTTTGGTGATTTAGTTCTTTCCTAAGCCAGTAGAATAAATCAGGTTTTTCTTAGTAGAGCAAGAATAGCGTGTGCTGTGGTTCTAGACTAACTTATCTCTCCTTTTGTCTTTATAGCAAAGGTCTCGAAGCGGCAGGAAACCTGGGTATCATTCCCCCTTTCTCTGTTCTCCCTGGAGACTCAGACTATTGTCTTAACACCTTCCCTCCCCTCTCCTCAAATGCAAGCTCAGACACGTCACAGCCGTCTCTGCCAAATGGGATAAACGACCAAGGATTATCGGCTTCCAAGTTAGAGGCTGGCAAAACCACTGTGCTCTCCAACCAACCTTTTGTTTACTTGCCATCTCCCTCTCTGTACATGCTGTGTGGCAGTCTTCATGAGAGTCTCTCGAGGGGAAGTCCTCCAGAAAAGGGAAATTGGAACCTCAAGGGCCAGGCTTCACCCTGCCCATCAGAAGGGGCCGAGTCTCCAGTTAAAGGTCAGAAGCGGAGTTCCCAGTGGCGTGTTCCTCCCACTGAAGAGGAACCGACGGCAAAAAGGCAGAGTCTGGAGCAGAGCGATGGTCCCATTTCACTGGTGGTATCTAAGGTAAGACAAATGCATTGGACCAATATCCAGGTTTTGATTGCAGCAGGAGAAATGGAAGGTTGTACTGAAATGACCCTTAGACGAAGGTTGCAGGTTCAGTCCCTATATGGGACAGCTGCGTGTTCCTGCATTGAAGGAATCTCTTCCTTAGGGTCCCTTCCAACTCCATCATTCTGTGTGCAATCCCTCCAGTATTGGAAGAGGAAAGCAAATAAACGAAACGTCTCCTAGAGTTTGAAGAAGTCAAAATGCCATTCGGCCCCCACCATTTGCTCAGAAGCACCGGTCCACCATCACCTCTGCAATGTACCACATGCCATGAAAATAAGCCTAGATGAGTCATTCCAGTGAATCAAATCAGACATTGTAGCAGAAGGATTCCTTAATGAGTGGATTTGGATGCAAAATCGCTCCCAAGTTATCAGTCAGACTGAGCAAGGGCAAAATGCTATCACTAAGTCATTGCCCACCCAGCTTCCTATTCCAGATTGTAGCAGTCCTTGCTGTATCTCATTCAGAAACAAATAATTGGTTCTTACTACTTTGTCATTTTTTGCCAGTTGCATGAATTAACTCCTGCCAGTTCTGCATTGGAAATCAAAGCTTCATTTCGTTTTTGGGTTTGGTGGGTAGGGGAGGACCCTAATAAAAAAAGCTATTTTATGATAAATTTATCCCTTGATCAACTATTTTTAACCTTTCAAAGCTAGACATAATTTGTGCTAGGGTCCTAGTCCCATAATAGAGCTGCACCTCTTTTGTTTTGCATTTCTTTAATGAAATGAATTGTGCTTTTGTTTTTCTTAGAAGAACGCCAAGCCAACAGATGCAGAATCTGCCTCAGATCGTAACTGCAGTCCCATTGACCAACTTCAGTCCGAAGCAGGGGTGCCTGCTGCTATAGAAGCTGCTAAATCTTTGGAAACTTGGGAGCAAGAAAAGCCATTTAGGAATAAGTGTTTGAAAGAAAATGCAAAGGAAAATGAACAGGCCTCTCAAGAAAATGGCAAGCAGTCCTTCTTGCCACAGTATCTCTATGTGCAGCCTGCAGCTGGTAAGGCTACTCTTGGGAACTAGGTACTGATGTAGCATCTAGCCAGAACATACTTTAAACTAGGTGCATGCAAAACGCTGACCGATTACTAGGTAGAGAGGTGGAATTTCCAAATCTAAATCCTTTCACTGTTACCTATCCTTTGTTGTAGCATAGCTTGCCCCAAGTCTGGGATGGTATGAAGAAGTTGTGCTATCTGTCTGCTAGATCATCTCTACTTCGTAAAGCTTAGCAGAAGTTGTCCAGATTTTTTAATTTTTCAAGCTTAACACTCATGCCCTGTAGAAAGAGTAGCGGGCAAGGTAGTGCCCCAGGTGCTGTGCCCCCCAACTCTCATCCCCCCCCCAGCTGCTATGGCTAGTAGTTTGTCAACGTAATCTACGGCAGAGCTGGAGAACCTGTAGCCCATGAACCAACCTTGGCCCTTTCTCAAGAGAAAAGGATATACAGTGGGTGGAATTCAATGTCTCATTTCCCCAGTATTTTGGTCTGGAGGTTCTCATCACACACACACACACACACACACACACACACACACACGAGTCAGTTTGGGGGAGGAGAACCCCATTGTGCAAGCAGAAGTCGAACAGGGTTTACACTGGTGTGGCCAACTAGGCGAATCCCGCCAGTTACTGTCTCATCTAACTGCAAATGTCTGCCTCTGTTCTTCCCTCTGTTTAGGACTGAATGGGTTTAATTTCCTGTTTCCTGCCAACCAAGCTCCTGGTCCCGTCAACCTGTCTTCAAGCCGTTTGCCTTCACTTAACGTTCCCTGTATGATGGTTCCATCTACGGCCTTGGCACCGTTCCCTCTCATCTACTCCCCGGCAGTCACAAGCCAACTTTCTTCCGCTCCTGCCGGCTCCTTCTCAAATGTCACATGCATGAATTTCAGAATGCCTGGCCTGGCACCTACAACACCTGTTTTCATTGGGACCCCAGCAGCAGTCGTCACTCCAAATTCATCACAGCTACCAACCCTGGAGCCGCACCAGCAGATTCAGCCAGCTGTACACCTGAGTCCTGTTCTCGGGTCTGCCTGCGGCTCCGTTAAAGCAGACTCGCCGGTTTGCATGGGGCACCCAGTCACCCTCCTGAAATTCCAGCAGGTGAGAATGCAAAGATGGGGTGTGAATGAAGCTCAGATTGGGAGCACGTAAAATGCATCTGTTTAAACCAAATCACCTTATGTTTCAAAACTCTGGCGCTTTTGTGGCAGCTGAAGATCATAAAATTGCTAAACGTTTTATTTTATTATTTAGTAAACAGCAGTTCCCATTTATGAAATCAGCCAGGTGCTTATTTATAAATGAAGCTAGGATTTAGGATTCTCCTCCACTCACTTGCACACGGCAAAGTCACTCATCTTTATAATAAGCTCCAGCACATATATGGACTGACGACCTACGCAGGTTTTATGTATTTATTGTATTTCTATCCCATCTTTTTCTCCAAGTTGCTCAAGGTTTTCCCCTTCTTTCTTTCATCTCCACAACTCTGCAAGGTGGTTTAGGCTGTGACTGGCCCGAGGCCACCCATTGAGTTTCATGGCTGAGTGTGGATTTGGTCTCTGGACTCCCAAGTCTTAATCTGACACTAACCCCTAGACCACAGTAACTCTCTTGTTGATTTCAGTAAAGAAATTCCTTATATTGAGTGTCACCCAATCAGGAACCATGCAACTAGGGCGAATTAATGCAATCCTATACAACTGAGTGCATGCTTAAAAGTTAAGCACTCTTGTTTTAATGTTAAACACCATCATTCTCTGGAACTCTTGTGAGTGGAGTCCAGCTTTGTTTTTTGACTGGAGCCTCTTAAAGGCTGGGATAATTAGATATTTGGGTAAGTGCTGCTGATACAGGGGTTGTCCTGAACCGTTCATAGTGGCATACATTCATTCATTCATTCATACTAGATTTGAATGGTTTCTGTTCTATGTGGTGGTCAAATTCAAATAGGCTGAGGGACAAACTTCCTTACACCCATGGTTTTCCCACCAAAACAAATCAACAGTTTTAATGGGGGAAGAGACTGGTTATAAGACCATGGCTATCATCTAGAAATTGCTCGCTCCATTCAACCTCAATCTGCAACTCATTTTAGTGATTGCAGAGGCAGGGAACCTCAAAATGATGCTGAACTCTTTACAGCCTCAGCCGGAGTAGCCAAGGGTCAGAGATTATGAGAGTTGTAACCTCGCAGTATCTAAAGGGCCACAGGTTCCCCCCACCTCTGAGCTAGATGAATTGGATTTGAAAGAGAACGGCTACTGAATTGCTTTTGTCTCTCCCTACAAATAGTCTTCTGCAGCTCCGCTGACTCCTAAGAACATGCATTCCACACCCCAAGAAGTGTTTTTCAAGACCCCCGGCAGCCTTGAAGACCCTGCGGCATGGCGGAAAAGCGAAGGCAACCAGAGCAGAACGGCAAGCTCTGTTCAAAGAAGATTAGAGATCTCCAGCAACAGCTCTGACTAATCCCGCTCACAGCAGAGGTGTGGGCAGCTTAGGATGCAGAGCCTTAAACTTTTTTTACAGAAATAATCAGTTATTACATAAAAAGGAGAGAAGAGGTTTTAAAAACAGGCACGCTTGCCCACTGTGCATTTGCCAACTACGCTGTTGACGTTCTTCCTCGTGAATCACCCCAGCTGTGGAAATATTAATACCCGTTAAAATCTGAATTATGTGCATGCTGATACAAGGGAGCATCAGGTTCTCTTTGGGAAGTTTATGAAATCGTATTAGTGATCAGTTATGTGAGCAGGTTTACCAGGGTCTGTTCCGAAGTCCAAAACTGGGGGAGGCTGGCTAGCACTTATATAGGGGAAATGCTCTTTTACAAACGCGCTATCCTGCTTAAGTATGCAGGATAGGCCAAGGGGGACCTCTAAGTAAAAAAAAAAAAAGTGTAGGAGCCGGTGCTTCTTTGCTACAACATTGAAGTATTGCAACTTCAGAAAAACAGACTTTTGTGGAGTACTTGAATGTTATTGATGTACAGTTTCCCCTGCACTTGTTAAAAGCGGAGACGTCTGATAACTTACAGTAGGAGTGAATGTATTCATGTGAAATACTTTAAGACCAAAACAACTGTGAAGTTAAAAATATTTCAGTGGGGTTTGTATTAGTGAACTTCGTAGTTTCTCTGTGTCCTTGTTTTCTGCACAAAACGTACCAGCTAATTATCAATTGACACAAAGGCCTGTCCCCAACACGATAGGGGTGTAATAGGTTGCTTCAAGAATAAGGAGTCTCTGAAGTGTGTATGGTAGAAATTCATCCCTAGTTTAAATATACAGTGGTACCTTGGTTCTCGAACTTAATCCGTTCCGGGAGTCCGACTCACGAAACCATTCGAAAACCAAGCTGCAGCTTCTGATTGGCTGCAGGAGCTTCCGGCAGTCAAGCGGAAGCTGCGTCGGACGTTCAGCTTCCAAAAAAAGTTCGCAAACCGGAACACTTACTTTCAGGTTTGCGGCATTTGGGAGCCAATTTGTTCAGGAGCCAAGCCATTTGTGAACCAAGGTACCACTGTAGTGTAATTCTATACTTATCTACTTGGAAATATGCCCCATTGAATAGAATGGGGTTTACTGCCAGGTAAGTGTAAAGGATTGCAGTGACAATCCCATATACAGTGGTTCCTCGGTTTTCAAACATCTCGGAAGCCAAATGTTTCTGAAGCCGAACACCGAAAACCCAGAAGTAATTGCTTCTGTTTTTGATGCACCTTGGAAGTCGAATGGCTTCCGCTACATTCTTTCTTTTTTTCTCCATTGACTTTGCTGACCGCCCTTTGTGCCTCGGTTGTCTAACGTTTCAGAAGTCGGAACAGTCTTCCGGAACGGATTACATTCGACAACCAAGGTGCCACTGTGTTTTTCTTATTGAGCCAAGGTTCAATATATGGCAAAGCATGTTCTGTAATTCTGCCACTAGCTCTGAAGCTTGAAAGACATTGGGCAGATTTGCCTATAATGTGGACTTGTATGAATTACACAATAACAGGTCTAGTTTTCATCAAGATAATCCTTTGAGCACGGTATTTATGGAATGGGTGGCTGCTGAGGAAAGATTGGATTTATGACAGAAAGAAATAGAGGATCTGTATCCCGGCATGGAAATAGAAAAATTAGGGAGTGATCAGTGAAAGGGTTGCATTAATTTATGGGCCACTCATCATTTACTTACACTATAGAAAGGAAACAAGTCAGTTTAGAGTCTGCTGCTGGAAATGGGTTAACTTTTTACAAATTAACTGGGCAGTGCATACTTTTGCATTTATTTCACCAGTTTCATAGACTAACGTGACACTCATTGCTGATTTTAAAAGAAAATTCATCATGATATTTTTCATTTTTAAATCAAGTAAATAGATAGTGTGGCTGGCTTTTTTTTTTTTTAACCTAGGGATGACTTTGTAGCCATGATGAACGTTTCTTGAGGTCAGAAAAGTTTTCTGAACTTTCATTTCACCAGGTTTAAGAAAGAACAATGGTTTTGTGTGGCAAGATATTTTGGTTCATTTAGTTTTGAATAATGAATGTGTTATGAAAATTAAGTAATTAATTTTAGAGCTGCAAAGTAATTTGGGAATATTGTATTTTTATGTTAGAATAGACCAATAACAGCCTTACAAGGAGTGTAGTGCAACTTAATGTTTCTTAAATCTCTTTAGTTCAATCACAACAGGAGATTGAAGAACATGAAGGAAGAGGACCTTAAAACAAAACTTTTTACACTACAGAATTTTCACGTTTTTGTGACTTTTACCCAATCCATTGTTTTATTCCCCCACATTCAAGTTTTCCCACATGAAGTGTGATCTGTTTAGTAACAACTGTTGCCAAGCATAATTGCGGCAGGTGCCTGATTTACTGGTGTACAGTGGCGCCTCGCAAGACGAAAATAATCCGTTCCGCGAGTCTCTTCGTCTAGCGGTTTTTTCCTCTTGCAAAGCAACCCTATTAGCGGATTAGCTGCTATTAAAGGCTTAGCGGCTAAAAGGCTATTAGCGGCTTAGAAAGGGGGGGAGCGGGGAAAAATCGGAACACTCGCAAGACGTTTTCGTCTTGCAAAGCAAGCCCATAGGGAAATTCGTCTTGCGAAGCAGCTCAAAAACGGAAAACCCTTTCGTCTAGCGGGTTTTCTGTCTTGCAAGGCATTCGTCTTGCGGGGCACCACTGTACTCAAGTCTGTACCTCTTTTGCTCAAAGGATACTGTTTCTCTTAACAGAAAGATAGCTGATGTGCCTGCTCTTAATTAGTAATCCCTCCTCCATATGCATTACATGTGGCAATAAAGGGGTGGTTCTCAGCAATTAAGGCCGATGAAAAACTCTTGATTCCAAAACATTAAAAGACAGTATGTCTTGTTTTTTCATGATCAATAGAACTATACATTCAGTAACCAATACAGTAGTACCTCGGAAGTCGAACACCATGTGACTTGAAGGTTTTGGCTCCCGAGCGCCGCAAACCCGGAAGTGAGTGTTCCCGTTTGTGAACGTTATTTGGAACCCAAACGTCCAACATTGGTTCTGCAACTTCTGGGTTGCAGAAGCTGTGCCTTGGTTTCTGAATGTTTTGGACTTCCGGAACGGATTCCGTTCAACTTCCGAGGTACGACTGTACTTGCTTTCTTGGGCATATTTTAGCTGTGTTGGTGACAGCATAGGAACTGGAGGGGAGAGGTGAAGTGATTGTTTGAACATCCAGCATCACAGAACTACCAGGGCAAAAAAGCTATCTGTAGGGCATGAACATCTGCAAACTGCTGCCACTTTATCCCTAGGCTGGAAGTTTAAGACTGTAGCTGCGCTAGGCTTGCCGCTACCTCTGTCAGCTGTATTTGCAAGCAAGGTGTGGGGAGGAGAGTGAAGTTAAAGATACTCGGGTTGCCTGAACTGGAGAATCGGCTAGATTCAAATTTTCTGTGCACCAGCATGAAGTGAGACCTGTTGCATATAGCTAGCCAGAGGGGAATCAGATTTGGTGGCAGCCAAAGCGGTGGTGTGAACAGGCCAAGGTTTGCTTCTGGGGCCGACCTTCTTACTATTAAAAGACTGGTTGTAAACAGAAGCAAGCGTGAAACTGCAGCTTTTGGTGGTGAAAGCAGGAGCTTGCAGGTCTGGTGACCCAGAATGTGGTGTTTTGTCTTAGGACTCCTGTTTCACAGAACCTGTGGCAAAACTGCTTCAGCAGAGGCAAGCATTCATTTGCACTGATGCAAGTGCTCATGCACCGACTTGTGCAGGATTTCAGGGCTTGTGAAAAACCTTAACTCTGGTACTATGGCACTAACCCGTTTGCAGGGGGGAGAGTGTGTGTATAACTTAATACTTGAATAATATAATATACCACGTTTACATATCTCAGTTCCTTTTGTAAAAGGTGCTATTTCTGTATTTAAAAAGCTGTATTGTTTTTGATAATGTAAAGCTGCTTCATGTTTATAACATTGCACTGCTAGTTTCTTATCTTCGTATTAACGTCTCAATTGCTTGTGGGTCTTCACTGGTTAGATATTGCTCTCTGCCTGTCTTAGGTTCTTTGCTACACTCTGCATTCAAAACTATTAAGAGCACACACTATTTGAACGGGGGAGGGGGGCATATTTTTATACTTAAATTAGATAACTCCTAATCTTTGTAAAATAATAAACATAAAGCCAAAAGTAAAAGGGACTGCTTCTTTTTGTTTCTTGCAAAACCGACGGCCACCATGTATTTAATAATTCCTCAGCTCTGAACACAGTTGATCACAGCAATCCCATGCATCTCTTCCCTCTGACGGAGCCAAATGAGATGCAGTTCAACATGTCCATTATACGGGCTCCTGACATTTCTCCCCACCACAACCACTTTTTATTAAAAACATCTTACATGGGCATCCACTTTGGGTTGCAGCTGCAGTAGAGGAGGGACATTTAGCCCCAGGCTATTTTAAGTCCAGTCGCAGACGACGGGTTGTGGTGCTCATCTAACTCTATAGGCTGAAGGAGCCGGCGTTTGTCCATAGACAGCTTCCGGGTCATGTGGCCAGCATGACTAAGCCGTTTGTGGCGAAACCAGAGCAGCACACGGAAACACCATTTACCTTCCAGCCGGAGCGGTACCTATTTATCTACTTGCACTTTGACATGCTTTCGAACTGCTAGGTTGGCAGGAGCAGGGACTGAGCAACGGGAGCTCACCCCGTCGGGATTTGAACCACCGACCTTCTGATCGGCAAGCCCTAGGCTACTTTATTGGCCTAAATTGTACCTTCCCCCATATTTTCTGCAGAGAAGCAAACAGCAATGGGGCGGGGAGGAACATGCAATCCTGCTCCCCTTGAATTGGGTTAGTCATGGTGCTGCTGCTTATCTTAATGGGAAGTGATGGGGTCAGTGCAGTGCAAATTGGTTCTGCTGGCATATTTGCACTAGGCTACCATTGCCTAGCCCCCTCCCCTTCTATCTCCTATTAAGCAGTGGCAACCAACCAGAGGTCAAGAGAGTGGAGATGCCCAACCATGCTGTCAACTACTGAATTCAGGCTTACAAAACAGCATGGAATGATGGATTTAAAAGTGCAGCCCACCTCCAGAACCGTATCTTTAGTCCAATTTATGTGCCCCTATAGTTCTCCCCCTCCCACCGGCAAATACAAATGGTACTAGGCTCCTAGTAGCTGTTCATTCACTGGTTAGAAGATTATCTAGGTTCTATCATGTAGCCACGGATGGAATGCGTGCAGAAAACTTAAGAGGGCAAATTCCAAGTTGGGTTATTAGCTATTATAATACACAGAAAGCTAAAAACATAGGAGAACAGCGAAAAAGTAATTATAATAAAACTAAAATGATATAAAAATAATCAATTACGAATCTAAACGAATCTAGCACAGTGGAACCTTGGTTCTCAAACTTAATCCATTCCAGGAGTCTGTTCAACTCCTGAAACTGTTTGAAAACGAAGGCGCGGCTTCCAATTGGCTGCAGTAGCTTCCTGCACTGAAGTGGAAGCTGCGTCAGATGTTCGGCTTCCGAAAAACGTTCGCAAACCGGAACACTTTTGGGTTTGTGGTGTTCGGGAACCAAGGTACCATTGTACATAAACAGCTATTAAAAGTTATTTTTAGGTCAGTTCCCTAAAGCCTGCTAAATAAAAAAAAATCACTTGCCAGCGATGAGGGAGCCAGTCTGGCCTCTTGAGGAAGGGCATTCCAAAGCCTGGGAGCAGCCACTGAGAAGGCCCTCTCCCATATCTGCACCTGTGATGGTGAAAGGGCAGAGAAAAGGGCCTCCTGAGGATCTCTCAGCCCAGGCAGGTTCATATGTGATAATATGGTCTTTCAGATAGCCTGGGCCTAAGCCAGACAGCTTCATAACCAGCCCTTTGAATTGTGCCTGGAAATACACTACTACATGCCACCCCCAAGCTCCACAGCAGTGTGAGATTCCAGGGAGTTCCAGGCACACTTGACTGTCTGTTTCCTTTTGGACAATGAGGCACAGCGGAGACTGTGGTGTCTTTATGATATATGGTTTGTTTTTGTGATACAGTATATGGTTTGTTTACATGTACAGCGGTACTACTTCTAGTTATGGACTCGATCCGTTCCGGGGTGCCATTCACACCCCAAAAAGTCCGTAACTAGAGCGGCACTTCTATGCAAGCACGAACGAGTGCTTATGCGCATGTGCAAAGTGTGCACGGTGAAACCCAGAAGTATACACTTCTGGGTTTGCCGCGTTCGCAACCCAAAAACACGGAACATGAACCTATCGCAACATGAGTTATGAGGTATGACTGTATATACAACCCAAGAGGGCCCCTGATTCTCCCATACGGACAGCACCATTCTTGCCCTGCTTTTTGCATTGCTCCCTCAAGCCACATCTCTTGCTAACTTATTCCCCTGCTTTTTGTAACACTGGGAGAGGCCAGATTCCCCTTTAATCCTCTTTTGTTAACGACCCATTACCCCAGGCTAACTCATCAAAGGAAATAATCTTACATGTTAATTTCCTAGGCCTAGAAGTGTCTAATACACAATTTAGTAAGCTTGCCTATGGAATTAGTCTTTCTCGCATGCTAATTTAAGGATTAGAAGTGTCTAGTACACACTAGCTTTGATTACATTCTAAGACTTGGGGGTCTGATACACAGCTTTAACACACAAACCTTAATTAAATTCTAGCATCTACAAGCCCTATAACAATATATATCTACGGACAGTCAAGTTTTTGCCAGCAGCATAGGCTGAGTTACATAATGATCCTAAAAGAAACCTAGGCAAAGAACACATAAGACTTGTCAAAGAAGTGTAGCCCATTTTCTTTGAACAATGTTTCTTAACTCATAGGCTGCATACTCACAATATATTTAAAGCACGTTACTTCCTCCAAAGAATCTTGGGTACTGTAGTTTTACTCTCACAGAGTTACAAGTCTCAGCACCCTTAACAAACTACAACCCCCAGGATTCCTTGGGAGAAGTCATGTGCTGTAAACATTTGGTTTAGTTTGGCCTACGGTCACCCTATATGTATGTTGGGAGATCTAATACCTGACAAGAAAAGCTCCCTGAAGTGTGAAACTACAACATCGCCATTGTTTTGAGGCCTGTGTTAATTGTGTGTATATATTTTAGATATTATGCATGAGTATTTTGATCAAATGAGACATGAGGCTTCCAAGAGTTCTGTTCTCTTTTTGTTGTACCACTCCCGATTCAAAGAATTTGTCTTGGCTCACCACACGATGGCAGTAGTGCTTATGTGACAAACTAGAAAACTAACCATGCATATTTTTAAAAGGGCAGAGAAACATCCCACTTTGGGTATTTCTGGGTGACCCTCTATAATTTTTAGCAATAGCTCCTTTGGCTATCCTGCAGCTCTAAGCCTCAGACCAATTGCAATCATTTCTTTGTGCATGTTTTATTTCCTGATAATAATAAAAATATTTTTATTAATAATAAAATGAAAAGCAAAAGTAGCCCATGCTGGTCCATAAGGGGGGGAAACCTCTAAAATCCACAACTGGGGGAAGAACTTTGTTTGTATCGTACTTTGAAAACCACTTAGAAGCCAATCTTGGCATTGAACAGCAAATAAATACCAACCAAAATGTCACAAAATTGGGACAAGCTTTTGAGCTCTCTTTTAAAACAAACAGATACGGTGACTAGTAAGATACAGGTTAACAACAGTAGCAGATATGGGTACAGTGGTACCTCAGGTTATGAACTTAATTCGTTCCAGAGGTCCGTTCTTAACCCGAAACAGTCCTTAACCTGAGGTGCGCTTTCGCTAATGGGGCCTGGTTCACGATTTCCAATCTCATCCCGGGGCAAAGTTCGTAACCCGAGGTACTACTTCTGGGTTAGCGGAGTTTGTAACCCAAATCATTTGTAATCCGAGGTGTCTGTAACCCGAGGTACCACTATATTAACATTAGCATTATCACACAGCCAATGTTGTGTGGAACATGCTGTCTGCTTGTTTTCTTAAATTCTCTCAAAACATCCTGCCTATTTTATGGGCTGAGTTTTTGTTGCAATGACAACATGCCAGGTGACATCAATAGAACTTCTGTACTGTTTTTGCTAGGGGTGCCAACTTGAATACAATATGGAGCCCCGCCTTGCATAATCAAATCACATGACACTGCATGCACGCTATTTGAATCGCAATGCCCATCAACTTTTTGGGATTGTGGTTCCTATGAGTTTGGCATTCCTACAGCTGGGGGTATACCCCCTTCAGTTTTGCACAGGCTATGTGACCTAGAGTGCTTGCAATGGTTTGAATTCAGCTGTAGCAAAAGCCAGTGTGAGATTATCATTTCTCTAACCCACCAAAACATAGTTTGCTTGAAACTGCTCCCACAAAGAAATCTGAAACCAAGAGATTTTTGTGACATGGGGATGGGGGAACTACTTAATAGTCTAGTCTGGACTTTAGCAGCACCAAATTGCTTCTCCTAATGCAATTTCCAGGAGAACTTTTGTGCAATCTGTACGGAAAGTAGCATATTCGTGCTTGCCTGTGCTTGGAAACGTTTCAGCTAATTTCATTCAAACGAACTGAATGTAGCAGAATGCTTCTGCATCTCTTATTTTCATTCCCCATTTTATTGGCCCATTGATTCTATATAATAACATTCCTTGGTGCTGTAGGTGAAGCCATGGGCTGCATCAGCAATAACCCATAAATCAATTTGAGAACTGATGAAGACATTGGAAACCTCTAAAGTCCCACACATTATGACAGGGTCATCAAATTTATAATAAAGCAGTGCAGCTGCACACACAGGAATCAAAACTTGAATGGCTATAATTAAGCACCAACTTAATAGTCAACTGTCTCCTTTTGCATAAATTGCAAAATGTTGGAAAATGTTAGAAAGTACATGTCACATAAGAACTTTGATTGTAAATATGCCTGACTTTTAGAGTCCCTTCTTTATCAACATGTCCTTCCTTTAAACATGATTAAAGCACCCAAGAAGAATAAACTGTAAGAAAGGATTTCTAAGTCTTTACATATCTAGAAGAACTTGAGATTGCTTGTTAAAGTTCTATGCTGCAGTAAATATATTAATTTAAGTATTTTATGCTGATAGTCAATTATATATGTTGGGGTTTACAAAATACAACAATAAAACAGCATCCAATAAATCTGACAAATCAAATCAATAAACCAGCCACAGTAAACTGTAGTAGAATCAGCACAACCAACAGGACAAAGGCAACCAGCCTTTAAACAAACAAATAAATAAAAGTCAAAGCCCTTATGAAACACTGTTCAGCAATCTCTAAAACAACAACAACAGGGAAGTGGCTACCACAAAGAAGGCCCTGTATTTCCTTCCTCCACTGTGGGGATCCTACATACAATTTATTACATGCATATTATGTCTCTCCAGAATCGCAGTAAGCTTGCCCTCTGCAATGTTGGGCTTTCTTCTGTTTACAATTATGGAGGGTTATGATTGCTTGAGGATCATTTTTCTAAATATTCTGAGCCCAGTGCTGGTTTGAATCACATACATACATCCAGATGTCTCAAATTCTGCTGTACTAGAGGATCACTTGGCTGTCATAACTAATGTGGAAGATACAGTCCAATGCTCTAATCCAGCAAAGGAGGAATGAATAAAACACCTGCCTTATACTGAGTCAGACCATCTCACTCAGCATTGTCTACACAGGGCACTGATCTCTGGTTACTCTCCCAGTTAGCTAAAGCTACAAAAATAGCTTTTGTATGCTGATTCCTTTGTTGTGGGATGCATATGCATGTCCAGATGCTCATCTGCATTGCAAGGTGCGTTTGGAGTTGAGTCATCAATGCCGTCCCCATTTGTACAATAAAATACAAGGAGAGCGGGGGGGGGGGGGACACATTTTCAGAGGCAGTGGAATACAGATAGGAATGCACATCTCCAAGCAGTGTAAACGGAGAAATCGACCAAATTCCGCTCAGGCATTTTTCCAGATTCTGAACAAATAGGTGAACTAATGTGAATGTCACAGTGTTACCATATCTCTAAACCCCTGCAGCATAAATTCTGTCTCCGCCATGCTAAAATATTCCAACAAGCTTCAGTTTCTCTGATTGCGAACATACCAGCAGCAAGAACAGGCCACAAATGATTACTTCTCATTGTTCCACTCTGTAAGAAACTTGCAATTTTTCATGTTTTGTGAACAATTCAAAATTCAATATGCTTAAAATAAAAAATAAAAAACTTTCTCCTGACATATATTCTATGAGACTATCAGTCTCCAAAGAACTGAAATAAATAGGCTCAGCATGGAACAGCCGATTTGTGTTTAGAATTTGGAGCAGCCATAAGATAATGCATTCAGGCTTCCAAATGTGTAAAGATTTATCATAGTTTCCCCAGAGCACTTTGGGGGTTGGGTTACAAGGAGAATATAGAGAAGGTTTGGAATGTATTTGTGCTACAAGCGTGGGCCAAGTTTCTGTCCTCTCTGCTTAAAGCTGCAATTATTTATCAGGTCCACTGATCCAATTTTAGTTGTTTAATAATGTGATGCGCCATAATCAAGCAGTTACAGCCATAAGCTTTTCCTCTGAGCGAAAAGTTGAATGCCTCAGAGGTTGGTTGGTTGGTTAAGGTAAAGGTAAAGGGAACCCTGACCATTAGGTCCAATCGTGACCGATTCTGGGGTTGCGGCGCTCATCTCGCCTTATTGGCCGAGGGAGCCGGCGTACAGCTTCCGGGTCATGTGGCTAGCATGACTAAGCCGCTTCTGGCGAACCAGAGCAGCGCACAGAAACAACCTTCTGATCAGCAAGTCCTAGGCTCTGTGGTTTAACTCACAGCGCCACCCGCGTCCCTATGGTTGGTTGGTTGGTTGGTTGGTTGGTTGGTTGGTTGGTAGCAAATGTTTATGACCCACTCTTCATCTATATGAAGACCAGGGCAGGGTACAAAACATAACAGAAAAATAACCCACTGATTCATAAAATGTAACACTACGTATAAAATGGACCATCAAACAAACAGGGCAGCTACAACAGACCAAGTTAAACAATGATCAGTTGGTGCGGCTTACTGTATGAAAAGATCACAGAAGAATAAAATTCTGCTTCCCTGGCAGTTCTGACTTATAAAGTGTTTGGGAATAGTCAAGAGTTTCACCCAACTAGTTGTAGCTAGTTGAAGTATAGCAATAAATGGAGCCCCACAGGTCTTCAACACCTATAGTTGAGTATCAGAGCCAGAGCACATTATTTATCATAATAAGTCAGCTATGGGCAAACAAAATCATGTGATATGCTCAGATTTGGGTTATGATGGTCTTCTTCCAGCACCCTGACTACTTTGGCACCAAACTTATATTCAATTCAAATCAATGAAGGGGTTCTACTCATTGGGGACATCATCCACTGAGAACATATCCTCATTGAGCAGGGCTGAAGAGGACCAGATCTGTGGAGAAGAACTCCTCTGTTTATACTCAGCCCATTCATTTCAATGGATCTTGTACATCAAATGTTTTCATACTGCCTTAAGGTATGTCGGCTCTGCAAATGTAGAGGAGTGGGAACTGGTTTCTTTCAACTGTTTGCTCTGAATATAAAACGTATTAAGTAAAGAATGTCAGATGACCTCAGCATTCCTATTAAAAAAATCTTTTCTACATATTGTATGGATTATGGCCATACATAATACCTCTAAAAATGAAAGCTGATTGGAAATGGTAGTTCCAGAGAAGTACTATGGTACACTCTGCAATTTCTTAACATGAACATTAAAAAATCCATTTGAAGGTTTAGAAATGAGACATTGCCAGCTCTAACCCACCTTTCTCATAACCCTGTGTGTCCACAGAGAACGCCTGTTGGATCAAACAATTTTCAGCTGGCATTAATCACATCTTTCCCCCACCCTTCTTTCAGGCGATTTCTCTCCTTCCACTTTTACCTTCACAACAACTCGTGAGAGGTAGGCTAGGTTAAAGGATGATGACTGGCTTAGGATCACTCAGTGACTTTTCTGACCTTAACATGGACTGGAGCTTGGGTCGCCTCAGTCCTAATTCAACTATCCAACCACTATACCACGCTAACACTTCTTAACATAATTGCAAGGTACTCATCACCTCCTATCTCTGGTCACCTAGCCCACTAGGAGTCTTACTTATTCTGGAAATTCTTCAGTGTCGAAGGGCCTTCAGTCTGTTGAGAGCAGGGCTTGCTTTGAGCACCACAAGCATGTGAGTGTCTTCTGCTCACTTCCTTTAGCACAAATGCAATCATAGTCTTGCTCATTGAGCTTAGGGAGTATGAAACAATAGCTCTCAACAAGATTTCAATAGCTCTCAACGATATTTCTTATTGCTTCCTTGTGCTGAAACAGTCTACTAGCAGCATATTAAACTAAATCATGCTGAAACGTCAAGGCCAAAGTCCAACAGCTGACTTTTAAAACAATTCTTGCCAATATTCTCACAGATTCAGCACTAGATAAAGGCACACATTTTAAACTTATTTTGTTTTAATGGTTGTTCCTGGTTCTAAATGGGATTTTGCTGCTAGCCAGGGAAATTAAATGCTGCAGGATGCATGAATCATTCCTTATAGAAATGATTTCTAGCAAATCATGTTGAAGCTTGGGGAAGATGACTATTCCCTTGTGCCCTGTATTTTTCTTTTAAAAGATCCAGGTAATTGATTGTTTTAATTAATGGCTGCAATTACTAACGGAATTAGGATAACATATGGGAACATGCAACAGAATGGTGGAGCAAGTAGCATAAAGCGCAGAGATGCAACTGACCCAGAGCCAATGGTGCCCTTCTGCGTTCTGAGGGTTTTCTGCTTGGTGCAGCCTGTGTGAGCTTCATTAACTACGAACCCCAAAACTTGGGATCTCCTCCAAACCTGTGCCAAAATTTTACAGTCGTTTTGCAGCAAAACTAACCCCCGGCATTTTGCAGTGCCCCCAAACTGAGTAATTGATACTCAAGATATGGATCATAGGTATCAGCCAGAAACCCAACCTTGTCCAATTCACTCCAAAAACTTTGGCACAGGTTTGGAGTGGGAACCCAAATTTTGGGGTCTCGGCCTTCCCTGCCAGTATAGAGTCATTCTCAGCTTATCCTATGCCCCTCTATGGCCTGGAGGCTAGGAATTGCACTGTAACTAGCCTCCAGGCCATAGAAGGGGTATGGAGAGATCTACTCACACCTAATCAGCACATCTCCCTTGCTAAGAAAAAGCATGACTGGCTGACCACCATAACTTTGCCTGGACATTTTTAAGGTTATCACCCACACCTTGAATTGTGCCTAAAAGCTGACATCCGCATTTCTCTACAGATAAGGGGCAGGTGGGAACTTTCCAATATATATTTTATATAGCTTGTGAAAGTTCATATGGAGAGAAGTGCTAGCTAAATTATCCTGGAGCCAGGCCATAAAGGGCTTTATAAATCAAAATTAGCACCACAAATTGTGCCGAGCAGATAATCAGTAACCACTGCAGTTGCCACAAAGGTGGCCTTTCACAGCAGCCCTGACCTAAAGACATAAAGCACCTGAAACATTTCCAATTGCTTTTTCTCCCTGGGGGGCAAGGGGGAAGGGAAAGAATTCTTCATGCCTTTGGATCATGCTTTTGCTGTAATCACAAAAGCAAAGTCAGAACGAAGGTGGCAGCAGGCTGGATATGTTATCACTGTCTCCTTACCTGTTACTGTAGATGATGATGATGACGATGACGACGATGATGATTTCTATACTACCCTATACCTGTACATACCAGGGGAGTTAACAATGTAAAACTTCAATATAAAAAAACACAAAATACACAATAAAAATATGAACAAAAACAAACCAACACCTTGGTTCTCAAACTTAATCTGTTCCAGAAGTCTGTTCTAAAACCAAAGCATTCCAAAACCAAGGTGTGCTTTCCCATAGAAAGTAATGCAAAATGGATTAATCCGTTCCAGACTTTTAAAAACAATCCCTAAAACAGCAATTTAACATGAATTTTACTATTTAACAAGACCATTGATCCATAAAATGAAAGCAATAATCAATGTACTGTACTATAAAATAAATAAGACAGTATTGTAGATGATAAAAATTAAAATTATTTTTTCCGTACCTGCACTGATGATAGTCATTGTTCGGATGGTGGCTTTTATCCATTTCTGCAGTCACACAATCAATCAATCAATCAGTATCTGAACTGGGTTCCACACAGTCACAGAAACAAATTAACCGAAAAAGCCTCAAAAAGAAACACACAAATAGCAAAAACAAAAGCGCCAAACTTAATCCGTTCCAGAAGTCCGTTTGACTTCCAAAATGTTCGGAAACCAAGGCGCAGCTTCTGATTGGTGCAGGCACCCCGGAAACAATAGCTGACAGCTGCATCAGACATTCCGCTTCCGAAAAACGTTCAAAAAGCAGAACACTTACTTCCGGGTTTTCAGCGTTTGGGAACCAAGGCGTTTGAGTACCAAGGCATTTGAGAACCAAGGTACCGCTGTAATCCCTCCTTCTACAACCAGTGCTATTCTTCTAGAAAAAGAGGTATCACCATGAATGCATCCCTTGTTTTCTTATAATGACAATGGCAGCCCCTGTGAGGAGCCAGAACTGAGTTCTGATGAACTCCAGCTGAAAAAATGCCCTGTCCACAACCCATTTAAAAGGGCATTGGGTGTCAATAGCCAAAGGTAAAGGGACCCCTGACCATTAGATCCAGTCGTGACTGACTCTGGGGTTGTGGCGCTCATCTCGCTTTATTGGTCGAGGGAGCCAGTGTACAGCTTCCAGGTCATGTGGCCAGCATGACTAAGCCGCTTCTGGCAAACCAGAGCAGCACACGGAAACACTGTTTACCTTCCCGCCGGAGTGGTACCTTTTTATCTACTTGCACTTTGACCTGCTTTCGAACTGCTAGGTTGGCAGGAGCAGGAACTGAACAACAAGAGCTCACCCAGTCGCAGGGATTCAAACTGCCAGCCTTCTGATCAGCAAGTCCTAGGCTCTGTGGTTTAACCCACAGCGCCTGTTAAAGGATGCATGTCTTTGCTTAGCACTTAAAGGTGTATAATGAAGGTGCCAGCCGAACCTCTCTGGGGGAGCCACTGCAGAAAAGCCACTTTTGAACCAACTTCCATCACCCAAATAATTTTCAGTCTCATATTGCTGGGCTTAGCAGACAGAGAGATCCTCAGTAGCTAGAGCAGTTCACACTGGGTAAAAAGGCATGAATGATGGCAGCAAGACCCCTGGCACAACCTGTAAATGATGGTACCCTGTATCCATCTCTTGCAGGATGTGGCCAAAACCTTCCACACCAAACCAGTTATGAAAACCAAAGTCTGATGATGAGCTGAGCGACAGAAGAGACAAAAGAAGTCACCAACTGGAATCAGGCTTTTGCTTTTTCCCCCTGGTGTTGCTGCCTCCTAAATGCAGACTGTTCCTGGAACTTTAATCACAAAGCGTATAAAATCAAAACAAGCTCTTTTGTCACCAGGAGGATATTCATCAGCATTACTTTGTTATGTAAAGTGCCTCAGGCAGTGGTGAAGATTGATCTGGCTGCATTTATGTGGCTGTTAACTGTGGTGTTCTTCCCCCTGCTGTCAGGCAAAACAAACAGGGGCTAAAAAAAATAATGAACCACACACAGAGAGAGAAAGGCCGGTAAAACAAGCCTCTGGTGTCATTGGGAGCCACTGGCATGGATAGTTACAACAAAGAGTTACACTGCTTAGCTCTGCTTCCCCAACAGGCTTCTGACATAATAATCCATCCTTAATTCATGGATGTTGAGCACAACCACCCTTTTGCCGCCGGAGCTACAGGCAAACACATCCTACAAACGCATTTTTTTTCCTTGGTGGCATTGTCCTCTGGGTCCTTGTAGTACCACCGGGGGGGGGGGGGCTGAATGTGGCACTCACTTGCTGTGCAGCTTTGCTTGTGCGCTAGCAGAGAAGTTAAATGTCTTTTCTTTATCATTCAGAGGAAATGTGTATTACAGTGAGGGGAGCAGCCTTGCAAACCTGATCCTTTAAAATGGCTTCGGCATGGCGAGAAGACAAATTAAAGTTTGTTATTTTGTACTTCTTATAGCACATATTTTTGGATGCTCAAGGTAGCAAACACCGGTCTTCCCACCTCCATTTTATCCTCGTCACAACTCTATGAGGCACATTGGACTGAGTAGCGGTGAGTGGTGCAAGGTCATGGGAGTTGAAGCCTGGGTCTCTGTGATCCAAATCCAGCATTCGTCAAGGGCTTTTTTTCAGCAGAAACTCACCAGAACTCAGTTCCTCTCAGGTGGGCGCTATTGCCATTACAGTCAAACCTCGGCTCCTGAATGGCTCCATTTCAGCTCCTGAACGACGAAAACCCAGAAGTAAATGATCCGGTTTTCAAAAAAAATTTGGAAAACGAACGTCCGACGCAGCTTCTACTTTAGTGCAGGAGGCTCCTGCAGCCAATCAGAAGCCACACCTCGGCTGTCGAACATTTTAGAAGCCAAACAGGCTTCCGGAACGGATTAAATTCGACAACAGATGTTTGACTGTATAAGAGAATAAGGAGGCATTTGTGGTGAGTTCCAGCACCTTTTTCTAGAAGAATAGCACTGGTATACCAAAAGCCAGGCATGTTGGTAGCAGGTGGCCCAGGTCCCCCAAGTGGCCTACATGCCAATAATAAGAATTTTTTAAAAAAACTTTAAATCATGTACACAAAAAGTCAGTGGGGAAAGGCCAGAGCTCAGTGGTAAAGCATCTGCTATCCATGCACATAGGCTCTCAGTTTCAATCCTCAGCATCTCCAGGTAGGGAGAGACACTGGCAGTCAGTGTGACCAAAAGTCTGCTTCTCTATTAGGCAGCTTCCTCTGTTCCTAAAAAGCCTCTCGGTGAGTTAAAATGAATAAACAGCATATAACGCCTTCAAGTACAAACACTAACATATAAAACAAATACAGTGGTACCTTGGGTTACAAACACCTCAGGTTACAGATTCCGCTAACCCGGAAGTAGTACCTGGGGTTAAGAACTTTACCTCAGGATAAGAACAGAAATTGTGCAGTGGCAGCACAGCAGCAGCAGGAGGCCACATTAGCTAAAGTGGTACCTCAGGTTAAGAACGGTTTCAGGTTAAGAACGGACCTCCGGAACGAATTGAGTACGTAACCAGAGGTACCACTGTTTTCAAAAATCAGCAGATAACTGCATGATGTGCAAGACAAATCCCTGCCTGAGATTTAACAAACTTTATAAATTATAAACTAAAATGATGGCTGACAAAAGACTATAAACTGGCAAAAATGCTCAAATCTGTTTAAAAGCTGGGGAGAAAATAAGTCTATCACTGTAAAAATAGCAAAGTTCTCCAGAGGAACTTCCCTGGGAAGAGCTTCTTGCAGCTGGGGGGGTCATCACTGGAAAAGCCCTCTCCATGTATGCAACAAGAGGGGATTCTCAGAGGAGGGACTCTGCAGATGAAATTAATGCCACGACTATGAAATTAACTATCTGAAATATACTCGGAGTTGAGAGTGGATTTCATTCTCTTCATTCAGCTCATTTGTGGTGAGGAGGAATGTCTGCTTTATATACATTATTTACACAATTGGCCCCATGAGATTGGCTAATTCTGGGATTCACCTGTAGGCCAATCAGGTTGCGGATTCACTTCCACCTGGAGCTGGATTGGGTGGCTCCTGTGGACCAATCAGACTGCTGCATTCTGTATCCTATTGTTCTAGGACCAATCAGACTGCTGCATTCTGAATCCTATTGTTCTAGGACCAATCAGACTGCTGCCTTTTGGATCCTATTCAACTCAGTACATAACACTATCCATTTTCCTTAAGTTTAGATTTTTACTCTCTTGTGGTGGTTATATTTTTGGAGAAACAAACCTTCTTGATCATCTATCAAGTCATGTGAAAAACTATCTAGCAATACTAACACAGTTACCAAAAACATATGCATTAATTAGATAATCATGTATTGCAGTGTAAATCTATATCTATGGCTACTGATGTTTTTTTTTATATTTTTTTAAACAAAATACTTTCTAAACATCATAGATAAAGAATTCTTAGCTATAAATAATATACCAGGCACCTGATTTTAAACAACATGGTGCTGAGTTTCCATTTGACAGAAAACATTATCGAATTTTAAATGTATCACACTTCGCTGAAACGCAATTCAATTTTAAAATGTAATCTAAAACATCTCAATTACATTAGACATTGGCATGGAGGCAAATTCTGTCTCCTAAGAATATTTAATTATAGTAAATCACATTCCACCTCAGAAATGGAACAAAAACACACCTGGGGAATGGAGGAGACTCTTTCATGAGAGATACAGGAGAAGGAAGCGAGAAGGCAGAAGTAGCTATCAATGGCTACTATTCATAGAATCATAGAGTTGGAATAGACCACAAGGGCCATCGAGTCCAACCCCCTGCCAAGCAGGAAACACCATCAGAGCACTCCTGACATATGGTTGTCAAGCCTCTGCTTAAAGACCTCCAAAGTAGGAGACTCCACCACACTCCTTGGCAGCAAATTCCACTGTCGAACAGCTCTTACTGTCAGGAAGTTCTTCCTAATGTTTAGGTGGAATCTTCTTTCTTGTAGTTTGGATCCATTGCTCCGTGTCCGCTTCTCTGGAGCAGCAGAAAACAACCTTTCTCCCTCCTCTATATGACATCCTTTTATATATTTGAACATGGCTATCATATCCCCCCTTAACCTCCTCTTCTCCAAGCTAAACATGCCCAGCTCCCTTAGCCGTTCCTCATAAGGCATCGTTTCCAACCATTTTGGTTGCCCTCCTCTGGACACGTTCCAGTTTGTCAGTGTCCTTCTTGAACTGTGGTGCCCAGAACTGGACACAGTACTCCAGGTGAGGTCTATGGTTTCCCTCAGTTCTCAGAGACCCTTTGACTTTGAATACCAATTGCTGGGTATCACAAGGGGAGCAAGTACTATTAAACTCAAGTCCTTCTGGACTTCCAATAAGCATCTGGTTGGCCACTGTGAAAACAGGATGCTGGGGCTTGGTGAGTCTCTAGCTTGATCCAGCAGAATTATTCGTATGTTCTTATCTCTTTAAAGCATCAGATGCTCTTATATGTGTCAATTTCCAAGTGAGAAGGCTTTCTCTGTTGTGATACGACCTCAGAGAGACTCGCTGGGCATTCCAGCGCCGGATGAACACTTTTTTAATCTCCCAGGTTTAAAAACAATAAGCTGTGAGTTTACTGTTTTGAACCTCTCTTTATTTTTCTCTCTGCTGGGAATGTTTAGGCTGCAGGCTGTTTTATTATATTGGTGGGGGGGGGGTTTAATTGTATTTTATCATGTTATGCTTCTGAGCTGTTATTGAGCGGCCTTCTATAAATATAGTAAATGATATAATGAAATAAATAAATCATGACCATTTTCTGATGTCTGTTGAAAGCTGCTTGGGGGATAAATCCCGGAACTGAATATATATATATATACGGTATATTAAGCCCAAAGAGATACAGTTAAGGATTTGATATCAAGAAACATTAATTACACGTGTGCCATGAGATTTAAATACATCATGGCATCCAATGATACAGTACAAGCAAAACACTGAACATAGTTTGTAGAAAGGCAAGGAGAGCGTTAAAAGGAATAAAAGTGTTATTTTTCAATAGTTTTTCAAGACTTCACAAGCTAGTTAAACAAACAGATAAAAGAGACCTAGAAAGGAAGCATATCCTATCACCAAAGAGCCATTTTAAATAGTAAAAATATACATCTGGTAAGGAAAGAAGGAAATGCGTATTTTGTACATTCTGTAAACTTCTGGGCTAGTGTGAAAGTTGATATCAGAACAGAGAAGTCCCATATATCCTGCAAATGATAACAATTCAAACAAACAATCTGAAAGCCACCCGCACGCTCCTCCCTACTCTTATGAACACTGACATCAATGCCTTCAGAAATGTAGAAGTGGTTTGTCTTTGGAGGGTTATAGAGTGGGTCTGTATTATATTTATATTATGTAATTTCTTCTGTAACAACCAATCTGTATTGCGAATGCACATAATTTGCATGGGTGAATTTACAACTCTGTTGTCCTCACTTTGTTCTTAAAATACATGGTTCAAACATTTTTTATTTATTTTCATTTCTATCCCACCATTCCTTCAATCAGGTAGCTAACATGGCGTCCATATTGCTGAACCAGAACTCCCATCAGCCCCCATATGACCCGAGTAAGTCAGCGATTTGGGGAGTTGTAGTCCCACAACATGTTTTAGATTATGTTTGCAATTTTTTAAGTGATAACATTATCTTTTTATCTTTTTTGAAAAGCGCTTTGAGGTTCTCTACAATCAAGCGGTATATAAATTTTATGAAACAAACAAACAAACCGCAGCTGTAGGGCACCGTGTTGGCTGTCCCTGCACTACCTTCTGACAATGTTGTAGCTGTGGGAGAGACCAAAGAATGCAGTGCACATTCTCAAACCAATATATGTGTAGGTTTTCTATCTGTGCTGCAGATCAAACTAGTCATGTGAAAGCAACTTTGGCCTGTGGGTGGTGTCTTAATGGACTATGCATTGTAGTAATGCTACAGTGTGCTGCGAAAAGAACCAGTGGGAATGCAGGAGAGAAATAAACAGAAGCTAGGATTTATTTCAGAGACAGGAGGAAGCAAGAAGGACAACTCAGGTAGGTATACAATGTAAAGATAAGCCACAGAACAGGAATGAACAGGATCCAGTAATGGCATTAGACTTAGTAACAGCATTAAAAGTCTCTTTGATGTGCCTCTCGCTACACTGTCCTGGGATGTGCAGTTCTATGCCTCAGGCTCTGTCACACAAACCCTGGTTGTATACAGCTGTGAGGAAGCAGAAGGTGACTGCTGTTCTCTCCATGGTTCCTTTCTACTGCCCTTTTTTCTGTAATCTCCTTATTCTCTCTGTCTATGCTAATATTCAACTCTCCTGGGAATCACCTTCCAGTCTCCTCAGACCAATCCCTTCTGGGCAGCTGCAAAAGGGTGGGAAAGGTTTCTGTTATAGTTATCCCACAGAGAGGCTGCACCAAACAGGATTACACTTACAAGTGAGCTATGCTAATTTGAAATAGATGAGTTCTATGTGCTGATATCTCAGATATCACCACCGTTTTGTATATGTGTGGGGAATGAGAAAGCAAGGTAGGATTTCAGGGAGATGTAACTGTGGAATGAAATTCACACACACACACACACACATTCAGGTAAAGTGTGTTTGTGTACACACACACTTATCCTAAATTCCACTGAAATCAATGGGAGTTTCAACAAAATAAGTTTAGAATTGTGGTGCTATGCTACTTTTCAAGCAAGGGGTAGGAACAGTAATGTCAAAAGCAGTTTTGTCAGAATATAGGCATTGGGGGAAAATATTCTGCAATTGCAAATCAAGGCTCACAATCTGCCCAGTGGGGCATATACAGTATCATGCGTGCATTTCTCGAGTGTAACCCACCACATGGCAAAGCACTTTTGAAACTGAGGGGGAATTTAAAACTTATTGTGGGTGGTGGGGCTGCTGTTCAAGGAATCAAGCCTAAATCCCACTGAGTGCTCCCAGGCTTTTCAACTGCTGCTAAAGCAGCTCCCTGGATTGTGGCCATGGAGTTTTACAAGACTGAAAGCCTGCTTCGGGTCTCTTTCTGCCACTTGTTCCATTTTTATTTTTATTTTGGAAGAAAGGAGAAACCCTCCTTTTTGTCTTGTCTGCCTCACAGAGCTCCACTCAGTAAGTCAGAAACCTGTTACCATCATATGTAATGCTTCCTGCAGCTTGAAAGGTTTTTAAGGCCTCCTTCCTGCCTTTTATATCTGGCAGCATGATTTTAACAGAGCTGCCTTTGTTGGCTTCTTTCCTTATCTTACTCGCACACAGGTATTCTCTGCCTCCATCAACAGAACTGGGTGTTTCTTGTACCAAAAAGAATGCTGCCGTTCCCTTCACCTCCACTTGCCTTCTGCCACACAGTTCAAGGAATCTTTTCAGTCAGGCTGGCACCTCAGCAATTCCGCTCACACCTGTCTCCCTGGATGCTCTGGCCTCACTTTAACCAGAAGGCTTGTTTTTCAAAAGAGTTTCCATCTTAATCACCTTGCTGGTATTTTTATTTTACCACTGCAATAAAAAACAAAACAAAAACTGCCCACAGGGGCTAACAGCCCAATTCACACAGCTACTCTAATGCCCCCTTGTAGCCATACACATACAGAGAAAGGTTTAAGAAAGGAGCAGAGGAGGGAGAAGGAGGCATCTGAGAGTCACAACTTTCAGCTTCTCGATGAGGACTAAGGGAGAGAGAAGAGTCCCAATTTCTAAATTGGCTAGTAGCATTTTTATGGGCAAATCTGACCTTAATAATCAGCACAACAGCAATATGTTATTGCCGTCTGATAGCTGTTGGGGTTCTGAAAGTTTTCAAGGTTGTGATAGCAAGAGAGAATTTGTTATCTAAAATGTGGATCTTCTTCCTGCAGGTAAGTGAGGAGAGAGATTAGCCTGTCTTTGGGGCCTCTCTCTGGCAGGAGCCCCAAGGCATTCCAACTCCTTGTCTGGTCGCTGTAGGGAGGGAAGAGAAGGCAGGAGAGATGTTTCATTAACATTTTATTTCCTGGCTTTCAAAAGAAGTCCTCTGTCTGGTGCTTTTTGTTTGTTTGATTAAGTATAAATTCAAAAAGTAATAACAGGAAAGAACAACAATGTTGTGCAGTGCACATTTTACACAAATAAGACAGCATTCAATGGATTTAGCAAGAGCTGGCTTCCTGGCTTCCATAACAGAGGCCTCTTTTTTTTTGCCTCTTCAACCTGAAATGGAGCTTCCTTCTTAGGTGTAGGCTACTATTCTTACCTGGTGCCTTTGTTACATATCTTTATGTAACATTCCTCAACTCCCAGGCCTTTGGCTAATTAAACAACCTATGGACTTTTGAACTGGGGGAAGGAGAGAGAGAGAGAGTATCTTTTTTATTTGTTACAATAGTCTGTATTTCTGTGTGTTTGTATCGTAAACTGCCCTGAAATCCTCAGATAAAGAGCAGTATAGAAATTTAACAATAAATATAGCAAAAGCTGCCTTTTAGGGGTACAATCTCCTCACTCCTGCTGTATCTGTGGATCCTCATGAAGATGCCGACAGGACATGGAAGTACAAGAACCATGGCACGTGAAGGTTGTTTTGCACTTACAGTGATCCTTGGATAAGGATTATAGGCCAGGCCTGTAGAGCAAGGATGTGGAACCTGTCTCTCTCAAGCTGTTGTTGGACTACAACTCCCATAGGCCATGCTGGCTGAGCCTGAGAGGACCTGGAGTCCAAGAACATCTGGACAGCCACATGTTTCTCATTACTGCTATCCAGAACCCTGTACTAGCCAGAAACAGACTTAGGAACTCATTTGCACCAATGTTGCAGTTCGTTATGGCTCAGGATTTGAATATAGTGATTTAAAGTCATGTCTGAAGCCCATGGCATAAGCAACACACATAAATCATAAATCAGTCACATAAATCTGAGCAGGATTGCAGCTGGAATTGTTTTTACACAGAAAACAATAATATTTCCAAGATGAACACTTTAATATGAATCAAACTTATTTCAACTAAAATATGATGTACTAGGATACATGTATGTGCACATATAGGCATATACATGCACACAAATACAGAGTTCAGTACAGTATGTTATATGACAATGAACTTGCTAGACTGATAAGTGAAAATCACTTCCCGGATTGTGTCAGTTTGTAATTCTGCATGATTGATGACCCAGTTATAAAGAGGACTTCTCTACTTTACGCTGATCAGTCAGCACAGCACAGCTTCAACTCATTCAGTTTTATTTTAAGCACAGTGAAATGCCCTCTTAAAGAAAAGCTCATAGGGAGCTGTTTCATGGTTATATACTTTTGACATTTATTAACTTGAAGCCAATTCATAGGTCACTTTTTTCCAACGCTGAGATTAACGTTCACCTCATTAAAAGCACCATGTGAAATGTTCCTTGAGAAAAGCCCCATAATCATCTTTTTCACTCCCACCATGCACTGGGAATCCAATATGGATATTGATTTCTCAAGGTGTATATTGAGAACAGCCAGCCATACAGCTAAGTAGAGCTTAAGATTTCATTTCTGAAAAAAGACTTTCCTCTATCAGAAAAAAACACGAAATTTTCAGAGCATTTTACAAAACAAGCAAACTTCATTTTAAGATTTATCACAAGTATCAAATCAGAACAAAACCCATAATTAGAAAGACCCTAAAATGAAAAAAACTTGAAAATAAATAGGGTTTTTACTGCAACTTTATATAGAGACAAACTTAATGGCAGTACTGCTTGTTTAAATTGCTGAAGGTTAAGTACTGATGATACTGTCTCCAGTGATAACATTTTCTTTAAAAGAGGGTAGCTCTTTTTTTATATATTGCTCCCATATCTTTAACAGCACCCTAACATACAAAAATTAAGAAGAGAATGAAACAATGCAGAAAGTTTCATCAACTAACTTTCTCTGTTTCTGGCCACTATTAAATGCCCGGGAACAGGGCCAATAAAAACCTGGCAACCCTAGTTAAATTGCAGTTGCTGTTAAGATAAAAAATAAATCCTTTCATTATCTAGTCTATAGTCTGAATACATAAAGATTGCTTCCTACATGAAAAGTTTATGGGTCCAAGCAAAATATTCCAAATGTTTGGATAATGGGTGCTATAATCCCACTATATATTCCCTATCATGGTTTTTAATATGTTGTGGGAATCTGTGTTAATCAAAACTTCTACCTGTTTCACCATGTTTACTATTATAAAGTTAAAGAGATGTTTGGGGAGATGGAGGATTCAGTTAGTCAGTTCGGTTAATTGTGTCTAGCAAACAGCCATTACACACATAAAAATAGTAAGAACAATGCTACTACTACTCACAGTGATTTACATTCCTACTCCTCGACCTTTAGTAGGAGATGGAGAATTGCGTATTACACATTACACATGAACGGCATATTAGTATGTACATTACCGAGCTAACTAGTATAACATATTCAATATTTTTCACATATCTAACAGGACTCGAAAAGTTCAACACTGGAGGCAAGTACCCTGGAAAAATATGGCATAATTCAACCCCCTTGGCTGGTGCATGGTAAAAACAGTTATCCAGGGCTATCTGGAAAATGTAAGGGGTGGCCAGATCCAGTTGTCCAGTTCTGCTCAGAGCACTGCTGTTGCCACCTACCATCACTGCCAAGTATCTCCACCAAAGCCTAACTCTGGAATGCTGGGGGAGGCCCCATGAGAGGACACTTTGCCTAGGACTTCCTCAAACCTGGAGCCAACTGCTTTTGTTTTACACTGCAATTATCGACACATTTTTCTCCCTAAATGTTTCTGATGTTCTCCAGAAACAGGGGGCTGTGCCTTCCGCTCTGTTTGTTGTACAGCTTAGCATTCACATGCAACATAGCCAGATATCCTCTAGGGCATTAGTGAATAATAATTAAGCGTTTTGAAGAAGAGGTGTGTGTGAAAGAATTGTACATGTGGAAATCATCACTGCAAACCTTCCCACAATTTGGCTACCTTTACTGGAATAATGCTGAAAGGTACCAGTACTTCTCCTCCGAGCAGACTATGCTCCTCTTACTTTCCACCCACCATATTTTAATACTAAAGAGCTGCTCAAGAATTCCTACAAATTGTGTGTGCATCAGTAGAGGCCTGCCCCCTGCAACACTGCTCTCCCAAGTGAAAATTCAAGGAAAGTTGGTTAAACTCTCCACCATCCACAGCTCAAATCCACACCCTTCCTGTCCCCCACACACTTGTATTTCTTCCATTTGTACTTAAAGAGACTCCTGGAGATATTTCCATCAACCTCCTGTTCTCTGGCCAATTTACTCTCTGCACCACTCAGGCAAACTGAATCCAAAACGATATTGCTAAGGCCAAGACAGTCCCTCCCATCCATCTCCAGGCAGAAAAATCACTTGTTTGTAGCATAAATGGTTTTTTTTACTTAAATCATTTTTGTTTTAAGAATGGGGACTGAAAGGACTTAAACTGTTTTTAAACATGTGTTTGCCAATCCTGCAGTAGTTTGCTTCCGACTGATGCTGATGGAATTGGAAAAGTCTTATTCTGAGAGGGTGGAGGGAAAGATGCCTGAAGGATTGCACCCAGATGATGAGCAGAGGGTTCAATCCTGCTGAGTTTGATGTTGTGTGTGGTGTGTGTTCTCCTGCTGGGAACAGGCACATGCAGCCAAAGCTCGCTCTTTCTGCACAACATGCCACCACCTGACAGCTCCAAGAGGTCCAAACTGGAGCAGTCTGTCTTCACTCAACTTGGCCAAAGCCCAGTTCCATCCAAATCAACCCAATTTGGCTCAGGATTTGGACGAATCCAGTGCCTCCTCCTTTAAGAATTCTAGGCACTGTTGTTTACCCCTCACAGAACTACAACTCCCAGCAACTCTGAACAAGCCATCTTGCAATCCTGTACGTATGCATTGGAATTCAGCAAGGCCTACTTCTGAGTAACGTATGGTTATTGTGATGTCTCTAGAAATTGTGGCATCTGTTGTAAACTACAGTATTAGGTATTTATACGAACGAAATGTAGAAGTGTTCACTAGCCTTTCTTTGCACAGGGAGAGGACGGAGAGAACCAGAACAGCGGGAGGCCACATAATTTTTTCTGCCAGGAGACAAGCAACTGTGACAGCAGAGACCGCTTCTGAACCCAAGTAAGACAACTTGCAGTTTAATTAGGTGCTGAGTACAACTGCAACTGCTTAGGTGACTACAGTATCTTTGCAAGGGAGGAGGTTGGGGAGAAAACCAGAATAACTGGGCCACATCTCTGTGAAATCCTAGAGCACTGCCACATCTACTGATTGCCAGCCACCATTGGTTTGCATGCATATTTATGTGCATGTGTATGTCTATATTAAGGGACGCGGGTGGCGCTGTGGGTTAAACCACAGAGCCTAGGACTTGCCAATCAGAAGGTCAGCGGTTCGAATCTCTGCAACGGGGTGAGCTCCCGTTGCTCGGTCCCTGCTCCTGCCAACCTAGCAGTTCGAAAGCAAGTCAAAGTGCAAGTAGATAAATAGGTACCGCTCCGGCAGGAAGGTAAACGCCGTTTCCGTGCACTGCTCTGGTTTGCCAGAAGCAGCTTAGTCATGCTGGCCACGTGACCCGGAAGCTGCACGCTGGCTCCCTCGGCCAATAAAGCGAAATGAGCGCCGCAACCCGAGTCGGCCACGACTGGACCTAATGGTCAGGGGTCCCTTTACCTTATGTTTATATTGATAAATTGATAATTTTTCATTTACACACTCCAACCATTTGGGTTTTGGCCCTCAGGCAGAAAAAGGCTAGAAAATTTCAGCTTTGGAAGGTGGTGGACATTTCAACAAATTATGAACAAATTAAACTGGCCTTAAAGCAGAAATGATAGCTGCAGTTCAGTTACTCTCTCTCTCTCTCTCTCTCTCTCTCTCTCTCTATATCTATATCTATATCTATATATATATATATAATCAAGGACACCATGTGAAAGAGCTTTAAAATTAATACTGCCAACTTTTGAAAGTGTTCAGGCTGAGAAGAAAAGACATCACAATCTATTTGGCTGTTGCAGGGATTCCTTGTTTTGCACATATGCAGTTCATTTGAAAGGCTCTTTCTGTTCATATACCGTAGGAACAGTAGGGAGTTGTTCGTACAGTATATGAATCTGTTATGTTAATGATGTAACTTTCATTAGATATTCTGCACTAATGGAAGATTTCTGTAAACTGCAGTGAAACAACAAGCCACACCATTCATAACTCCATGCTCAAAAGTACTGATGTGCACATTTATAACATCACATTAAGACCTCAGTATTGATTTATTTATTTTAAAAACCCAACAACCTGGAGATGGGTATTAACAGCCCTCACATCTGTAAAAAAGCACAAGCCTCCATTTTGTCTGTTCTGATAACTAAGGGCTGGTAACATTTGCTCTTGAACCATTCGGGTGATTTTTTTTCAAAAAGTACATAAATACCTGTATGCATATCCAGGACAGAAAAGGATAGTGAAGGGTCAGTAATTGAAGGAATGGGAGAAGGGAAAACACTTCCAAATACCGGTACATTTTGTCAAGTTCTGCCTGTTGGTATGGATGTCAAACAGATGATTAGGAATAAATATTTAAAACTGTGGTGCGGGGGGGGGGGAGCAAATGTTTCAAAACTAATATGCCAATTACACACATATTGAAAACAAATCTGGACAATTCATTTTCATTATAAAGCCTCCATCTAAAGGCAAGCACACTGTGGGAAAAGGTACCTCAAATCTGAATAAGTTTTCCTGCCTGTGCAACCTAGCGTGCAAGGCTGAATGAGCCCAGGCTGAAACCCACTAGAGTTTATAGGCTACAGCCTGTATTTTCTTTATTCACTATACATCATACAGCAAAAATTAATAAATAAATAAATTAACAATACAGTAGGATAATCCCTGATAACACTGTGGGACTGTACTGTGAGCTGTCTTTCTGAAGCTCTACGTCCTGTGCAAGAGTTCACAGAACTGCATTAAGCAGTTTTTTTCTACTGGATCTAAACCTATAGTGACAGGTGTTATTTGGGACTCCAGCATTTCTTGCCATCCCAAACACATTTGTTTGATTGGAGTTTTCTACTGTGGCGCTGGAGGAATGACCTACCCGCCTTTGATGGGGAAAGTGATCAAAATACGCAACTTAATACTGTAAAGACAAATGGCAAAAAGAATTTAACAGAAATGGTGCTTTTCAAGGATGGACCTTCTTGAATAATCTTTTTAAAGGATTTTGCGGATTTACAGCAGGCTATTTGACAAATTACACCTTCAACCTCTATTTCACACACAAAAAGGTCTCTTTCATTAGAGGATTTAATGACTGCTAAGATTCATTAGCAAAGGTAATTTTGGCCTAATTAGCCCTCTAATGTATCTGTTATTCCTTGCAGGAATATGCCCTTAGAAATTAGTAAAATGGCTTATAATTTATGTTAATCACCTTAATCTGATTTGTCTTTAATTATACATGCAGTGGGGGTTCTAATAAGAAAATGAAGGGTATTCTGAAAAGGTCCAAAACTTATGTAAATTAGAATAGAAGCAGTATTTTATTTCTTCTTAAAAGGGAATGTGTGGGATGTGCGTGTTAAGTGAAGAATAGTAGTTCAGTTGCGGAAATGTAAAGCGACTTTGTTACAAGGACTTTACTGTGTCGAGTCTGGTTTATAAATATTATAATCATACTTAATACTTGGAAATTTTTACAGTATGATCATTCAGCCCACTTTATGTACGTTATCTGGTAATCTTGTTGTAAAGGGATGAAAGTTCCCCAACTGCGTAATTAAATTCTGTTTTAGCATTTGAGTAGTAGGAAGTTCTGGAAAATTTAGCAGTTTGTGACGTAAATAGTTACCATCAGTTCTATAAACTAGACCTCACAGACAGATATGTTTCATACTGCCATTGGAGTATGAATGGAGGTCATTTTCAAAACTCTGCTACGAGCACTTCCCCCAGGTGAAAAATTTATTCCAGGAAAAGAAAATTGCATTAAATATGGATCTGTAACATCTGGCTAGTTTAAGGAATGACTGAGTCAAATACCGTAAGTCATAGGTACACATATATAGAACATCCAGTGGCGTAGCGTGGGTTGTCAGCACCCGGGGCAAGGCAAGTAATTTGCGCCCCCTAACCCGTGGATTTGCGCCCCCTAACCCTAACCCCCAGATGTTGTGCCCGGTGCGGCTGGCCCCCCCTGCACCCCCCACGCTACGCCACTGAGAACATCTACTTTTATTTATGGTAAGGCTCCTGTGTCCTTTTCTGCAGAAATTCAGCAAGCCATTTCCCAGTTGTGCGAAGAAAAGCATCATTTGCCGAACTGCTTCTTGTGATTAGGCACTAAAGATGCAGAATCCCTACCTGATAAAAAGTACACATGCACCCTGATTTATTATTAAATATCTATCCCACCCTTCCCTCCCAAAGGAGCCCAAGAGTGTCAACCTTGCAGTCCGGATTTGCGTCTTTGGTGGGGTGTACATGAATGTTGAACTGAGTACACAGCTAGAAGGTAGAGCCAAAACAAGAGAGACTCACGGCAAGAACAAACTGCCTTCATCTGGGCAGGGAATCACTGTCAACCTTTTCCAGCTCCAACTGCTGGCTTTTGCTCCATGCTGAGTTTTGATGTGCGTTTCAAAGGGCTTTCCTTCTGCTGCTCCCTTTGTTTCACATCCACCTCCGTTCTATTCCTTTCTCGGTTATGTCCATTAAGTGCAGTCCACAGAAGGTCGAGGAAGGCCAAAGGCAAGCAGGAACCGGTGGCTGCCAAACCAGAGTAAACGGTTCATGCTCCGAGGAGGGGCCACATGATTTTATTCTTTGCAGAACCATTTAAACTGGTTATGGGATTGTAGACAGACAGAGGACTGCACTTTCGATGATATCTGCTAATCTCTTCAGCAGAGTGAATTATGCAACAGGAACTGCAGTAAGTTTGCAACCCATCAGTAATTTTTCTTTTCTTACTTTGTTGTCGTCATGATGTGCCATTGCACATTTGCCAATTGGGCATTAGACAACGCTGTTCCTTTGATTACCACCAAAACAAACAGAATCGTCATATTTGAATAATAAGTCTTACATACACAAGAATTTGTTTATAAGTGAATAATTGCAAGGCTGCTCTAGTGCTCTGTGTTTGTTAAACACAACACAGAGAACAGCAGATATATATTTCTAAAAACAATACAAAGTCAACACATGTGGCAGAGACCCATTCATTCAGCTGGGAAAGCCCATCAGAACCAAAATGTCTTCAGTTGTTTTCAGAAACCATTGCGCCTGTTGTATCTCAACAGAAATGCTATTCCACAGAACTAATAATGTACAAATAATGAATGAAGTTTTAACAAACATTATTTTCATTTCTTCATTTTTTGGGCCTTTATGCCCAATAAGGAGGTGGTGGTGGTGGTAGTGGCAGTAATTTTATTATTTGTACCCCACCCATCTGACTCGATTGCCCCAGCCACACATTGAGCCTGCAACCTTTGGAACACTTAGAAGTAAATTCCATTGAATGGAATGGGATTTACACTTACTGTACTCCTGTGTAACCATGTGTAGGCTTATGCAGTGCAGTTAAAATAGAATATTGGCCAGTGGGCTCCCCAAGTGGCAGTTTTTGTGGAGCTGCAGTCAAGTTTCCAGTTGACAGAAGAACCCCAAGACACCAAGGAGACTTCATGCTTTCCCAAAGAAAGTCTAGTAAGGAATTCTTATAGCTCTGAAAGCTAATCACATCTCTGAGGCCATTCACATGCTGGATTGTCTCTGAAGTTCCACTGTGCCAACTCAAGCACCACAGATTTATGAAAAATCAGAATGCAAGCACAGCTGTGGTGTGGATGTGAGTAACTGTAGATGGCATTTGACATTACTGTTAATGGCTGTTATTGTTATTACTAAGTTTTACCATTTAGGCTGTGGAAAACTTGTGCCTTTGGGAATCCATTTACTTGGAGCCTTTATCTAGGCAACATGACCATTAGTGGCCAATTCTCCTTCGCTCCATTATTAACAGCAGTACTATTAATAAAGTCTGATATTATGCATGTGGCGATGATGTCATAGGGGAAATCTGTGAAAAGCCAGTGTTTGCATGGCAAGCAACAATGTTAACAAAAGGCAGTGCTGTGCGGCAATAGGGCTGTAGCATTTCGGAACTTGGCAAATGTGAACCAATTAAACGTCCCTTTACCCTGTGAGGTACATCTATAAGCAGTTTAGCTCTCTAAGTAAATTAATCCCAATGGCTAATCTGTTAATCCTGGTGCTCGCCAGTCATTCTCTGCTAAGCACATTGCTCTCCAACCCAACACCAGTATTACTGGCACATCAGAGGACAGATTCAATATTGCCTGCAGGGGCTTGGAAAAGATCCTTACATGCAGAGATTCTTGAGGGAAGGGAGCAGGGCTCCAGAGCCAAAGAGTATTAGCAGTTAGGCAGGGCTTCCAAACTGGCAGCAAGCACTGGCCTTGGATTCGATACTGGTGAATACCAAAGGGAAGGCAGGGTTCCAGAATGGTGAGATAACAACAAATATTGTCTAGGAACCCTTGCATTATTTTATTATGTCTTTCAGGCATCAGATGTGTATAATCTACATGTTATCTAAGCAAAGGTAAGTGTTAAATATGAGTTTCTTGGTCACTCCATGATGGAGACACTTCCTTCTTCTTCTTCTTTGGCAATCACTTGTAGCCGAGTAAGATTGTCTTCCATGAAAACGGTCTTAACCATGAGTCCGTGACTGTGGAGGCCAATTCTAGACCCACGTGTCCTTCCACAGTGGGATCATAGGTTTCCGGGGGGGAGTTGATCACGGTGAGGGTTTGCCAGATGTGCCTTCCTCTTAGTTCGTTCTTCTTTTCGTTCTGAGTTCGTGCTTCTTCAAAGTCTGCAACACCTTTGGTAAAGGCTGTTCTCCAATTGGAGCACTCGCAGGCCAGTGTTTACAAGTAATCAGTGCTTATACTACATTTTTTTAGATTGTACAGTGGAACTCCCCCCTACCCTTCCCGTGCTCTGCTGCTGAAACATGGGAGGAACCCAGAACAGATTAACATGGGAAAGGAGAAGAAGTTCCATTATGCAGCCAAATGTCTTTGGCTGATGGGATGAGTTAGTTGAAAACCTCACAATGCTTTGTTTTGTTGTTTAAATTATTTGTATTGTTCCTTTCTATTATTTGTAGCATCTCTACAAATACTAACACTAACACTTATTCCAGTCTAACCTGGTATAAGGCAACTTACTATGAAATATCCTGATGGGTAACATTTTGGTTTTAAGAAATACATATCGGCAGCATGATCCAGCCAATATTAAACAGTTTTAATGCCCTATATAAGTGTGTCCATAAATGTCCCATTAAAATAAATAGGATTTATATGTGTTTGGGATAGATTATGGTTGGCACACAGGCAGTAGTTTTACTTGTTTTATTTTATTTACTTAATGGGATTATATGCAATTTAATCAACAAATACCTCTAAGCAGCTTACATAAAACAATATAAAATATTCATTAAAAATACCAATAAAAGCAAACATGAAAAGCAAACATTTGTGCTGAACTTTACTTGCCTAAACAAAGCATTTGTTAGCGGGAGCCAAAAAAACAAAACCGAGAAGCTGCCTACCTAATATTCATAGGCAAGGAGCTCGAGAGAGCAGGTGCTGCGACTGAATGATTGATTCCTTGCAAGTGTGGAATGAACATTATGTGACACTTGTTTTAGGCATTATGTTTGAAAAGAAGGAAAACAGATGCAGAAGCCACTTGGGTCTCCTCTTCCCACTTTCCATGCAGCTTTTAAAGCACTATTATCCGGGAAGCTGCACTTGGTAGGTGTCAGACTACTTTAGACTGGGGTGGAAATAATTTCACAAACCAGGGGTTTCTGTCTATCTTGCCTTTAGTGCTTCACACAAGAAGTTGATAGTGGACGTTCAGGGGGAATTATGCAATTAGCACTTCTCTTTTGAATTAAGCTGAAGTCTCTCTCTGTTAAAACAAACCAACAAACCCCAGAGCAATCTAATTCTTCACTGAACAGAGGAGGAATGGTATTTGCTTTATCACTACAATAGAGGAGGAATTTTAGCATTTCTAGATACAGGAGGGAGGGAGGAATTCCCCTTGAACACTCCTGATGTCAATCGCTCCTGTCAGTAATTTGATTAATGTGGAACCTACAAAGGCAACAATGTAGTCCGGAAATCTTTATTAGCTGTCACTTGCTACCTCAAAGTTAATGATTGTTAATGATTTATTAACAATTGTTCCAACCCCAAAATGAGTTCCTCTAGCAATTGGATGAAATTATATAGGAAATTACTATGCTGTGGCACATCAGATAATTGATTCCCCAAGTGTACATTTAGAGATGTAAATTGCACAGGAAAAAGCAGCATAACCATTACCAGAACTAATGACTCCTGGAACTTGTGATCTTGTTTACCTTTCATTTTGTGTTTCTGGAACAGACCCATGTAACAGCCATGAAAGGCAGCATTATGTAGAGCAACATCTGATGAAGGCCAGCAGTTTAGCTCGGGTCTGTCTCCTGAATAGGAGAGAAGAGTCTTTTCATGCTACCTGGCAGATGTCAGGACAAGATGCATAATTGCAGGGCCACTTTAAAAAGAATATTTCTGCTCTAATAAAAATTAAAGAAGGGGATGAGCTATTCATCAGGTCGTTTTTGCCTACGTATTAAGCAACAGTACTGCACAAAGATCAAAGTCTATTATCTGGATTGTTGTGTTCTCTACATATTGCTATGAGTTTGGGGGACAGGGCGTCAGGCTGAATGCCTCCCCCCCCCCCTTCTAAATCCTGGATCCAGCACTGATTCAGTTGCTGGAATAGTCAGGCCAGCCTGGTAATAGCCTGCTAAAGTTGGATCATTAAGGGAAACAAAGGAATGACTCTGTGCCAGAGGGCAAATGAATGGGTCTCCATCCCTCAACTGTCTGTCAGTTAGAAAGACAAAAGACCAGAGTTTGCTGCAATGTGAGCTAGAAGCTGCGAGGGCAGGAAGGCGGGGGTGGGGGGACGACAACAAGCGGATGATCAGAGAGCCATGGCTGATTTCTGCTTGAATCAAAGGAAGAATGAACTGGGAGAAGCAGGAAACTTGCGGGGTGTTAATGCTTTGAACCCCTCCATCATAGGCTCAGGTTATAGTTAAAGGTAAAGGTAACCCTGACCGTTAGGTCCAGTTGCTGACAACTCTGGGGTTGCGCGCTCATCTCGTGCTATAGGCCAAGAGAGCTGGTGTTTGTCCACAGACAGCTTCCAGGTAATGTGGCCAGCATGACTAAGCCGCTTCTAGCGAACCAGAGCAGCGCACGGAAACGCTGTTTACCTTCCCGCCAGAGCAGTACCTATTTATCTACATGCTTTTGAACTGCTAGGTGGGCAGGAGCTGGGACCGAACAATGGGAGCTCACCCCGTCGCAGGGATTCGAACTGCTGACCGTCCGATCGGCAAGCCCTAGGCTCCGTTGTTTAGACCACAGCGCCACCTGCGTGGTGTATATGTGTGTGTGTGTGTGTGTAAATAAACCATGTATCATAAAGACACCACACTCTCCACTGTGCCTTATTCCCAAAAGGAAACACAGACCCTGGGTAAGCACCTGGAACCCCTGGAATTTCACACAGCTCTGAGATTGGGGTGGGTTATTGCCCTTTTAGATGTTCAGCTTCCATTACATGTAATGAACTAGTCCATGATGAGTGCTGGCAGAATATTTTTTCCCCATCTGGCTGTTGAAATCTGTAAGGGCTAGCAGAACATCGGTAGCTTAGAAGGCTGCCTGAACCCGCCTGCACATGTCTGTCTGCACTGGAGGTCCAGCTGTGTGTTCCACCTCCATCTGAGGTGCCATCGATGGGCATGAGGGACAGGGTCTTTGTGGTAGTTGCACCCAGCTTGTAGAACATCTGACTATGAGAATTCACTCTTCTGTATAAGTCCTCAAGTGCAACTTGTGCTTTTTTAGATGTGCCTTTCTGTGATGAAAGCAACTATTTGTATTTGTAGTTCTGATGTTCACTTGTTGTTTTTAATATTTGCTACTGCCACTCATGCTGCTGTTCCACAGCAATATACAACCTTGTGCAGATTTACCTGGGAGTAAGTCCACTGAAGCTAGACTTCTTTCTGAGTAAACATGTATGGAATGGTGCTATGTTTTTTATGTTTGTCAACTTTCCTTTGGCTTTTAACGTTATTAACCACCCTTGGTGGTCCCATGGCAGCAGACTAAACATATTTTAATAAATGAAAATAAATACCTAACTATTATCTAAAGTGCTACATAAATTGGAGAAAAAATAAGAAATATAAAAAACTTTAATATGTAAATCCAAAATAAGAAGAAACATATAAAGGTTTTCATCATGCAATTGGATCTTGTTTAGCAAAATTGGTTCCTGAACTGAAAGGTGAGTCACACCAGGGGGGCGGGGATCTTCAGATTATTCCACCGCTTCCAGCAAGCATTGTTAAAACATGTCAGCTGTAATTTTAGCAAAGGCTGCCTGGCTCTGGTATTTATAAGAGCTTCAAGGGAAACTTGCTGGAAGTGAATATAAGGCGTATGAAAACGAATCACAGTTTAAAGAAACTGAACTTAACTGAACTTTTAAACACTGATCAGCTGAGGAACTAATTTGTGCTGCAATCCTATCCACATTTAATTTGTGGATGGCAAGATAACAATTCTGCTCTAAAGTAGGCCCTTTTGAGTTCTCTTGTTAGTATTTTCTCCAAGGAGCTCAGTGGGATATATGGTTCTCCCACACCACCCTAATTTCATCCCCACCACAACCCTTTGGTTAGACTGATGATGATTGCTCCAAGGGCACCCAGTAAGTTCCTTGGGTGTCTCCTGTCCTAATCCAGCACTCTAATTGCTACATCACTAAGCAGCTTAGAAGCCTGTTTTGGCATTAAGCAGCATACCAATTAATAATAAATAATAACCACACTGCCTTACTTTCTACCGAACTCCAGAATTAACTGTAGGCATCGTGACCCTGGAATCAGATTCCTCATCTTCAGGGGATGAGGGCAAGGACTCTGAAGCAGAAGGGTGAGGTCAGCCCCAGAAATATGTCCCCCAGAGGATTGTTATCAGGGCCTGATACAGAATTGTATTCCTCAGACGTGGAAGACTCCAGTGCCAAAGGCCCAGTCAGACCAGAGTTTCTCCTGCCCTGTCACAGTAGCTGATGACAGAGAAGGCTGAAAAGCAGGACGTTGCAGGAAAGATGGTGCTAACAGTTAGGCTGCACCTACTGCTTGTTGTTGTTGTTTAGTCATTTAGTCGTGTCCGACTCTTCGTGACCCCATGGACCAGAGCACGCCAGGCACTCCTGTCTTCCACTGCCTCCCGCAGTTTGGTCAAACTCATGTTCGTAGCTTCGAGAACACTGTCCAACCATCTTGTCCTCTGTCGTCCCCTTCTCCTTGTGCCCTCAATCTTTCCCAACATCAGGGTCTTTTCCAGGGAGTCTTCTCTTCTCATGAGGTGGCCAAAGTATTGGAGCCTCAGCTTCACAATCTGTCCTTCCAATGAGCACTCAGGGCTGATTTCCTTAATAAGTAGCACCTACTGCTACTTATCCTATAAGGGGCCAGTTTCAGCTTGCTGCTTGCTGGAGCTCTGCTTTCGCATGTTTCATAATATAGTGCAGCACCTTGTCTCTTGCCTGCTCCTTGCCTTATGCCCAGTTTGAGTCCAACCTTGCCTCAAGTCAATGCTTGCCATGTGATGGTAAGTTCTATCCCTGACCTGGAGCCCATCAAGGTGTGCAGGAGGAATCAGAAAAAAATGCCTCCATAAAAACAGAAGTTCACAAATGCTAACTAGTTTGTGCGAGTTCCCTAGCTCTAGGCCAAATTACAACCCATGTCCAATCGCAAAGAAATATAGTTTATTACAGAAGTGCAGTTGGATGGATCAGGTAGCGAATGGAACAGATTCATATTAAATCACAGCAAATGTAAACTTCTAGGCAAGGAGTGGGGAACTTTTGCCCCTCTAAATGCTGCTGAACTACATCTCCCATAATCCCTGACCCATCCTTAAAGTGAGGAAAAAATATCCTTTTCTATTGTGGTTGCTGACCCTACGGACCTGTTCACAAGATCACACTATTTTTTATTTTTTTTTTGCTAATACTCTCTTATTACAATAAGCATGCTTGAATTATTAACAGGAGGTATTCTTTGATTGCATAAAGTGCTAGTTTTGGGAACATGCCCAGGTCTCAGTGTCGAAAGAGACCAGAAGGGGTATCAGGGTTGTACGTGGGAACTTCAGGCTTGCATGCCGTCTTGCACAATCCATAACACTTTTCCTAGCATAATATTCACTGCCACACGTTGGGTCAACATTTCCCTGTCTCCCTCCATAAAGATCTGGTTCATCAGCTGTACATTGCAGATTTTAAAAAATCCTCCCACCTCCAGCCAATGAACAGCAGTGGCTGGACAAGGAGGAGGAGGGAAGCGATTATTGAATATACTCAGCTGATGAGTGCAGTAAGCTGGAAGCCACCCTGAAAATTAAGCCCAATGTTGGCTCGATTCCCTTTTATTACCATGCTCCTTCCAAGTATGGGCGTGTCTGCTTAACATACAGCATCATTCCATTTCCTCTGCTCTGTTTTCCTAGCTCAGTTCTCCCCACTCCTTGCTTTATTATTCACTTGGCTGACATAGCCTGGATGTTAAGTTGTGGGTGAACATATCAGACGACACAGCGATTCTTCAAACAGCTCTTGTTTATTCACAGCCCAAAACAGAACTGACTGAAGGCTTCAGGCAGCCTGCTTATATAGAGCTCCACTAGAACGCAACAGTAACCATTTTCTGTAACTATCCAATCACTGAATGTCACTTTCGATCCCTTATTTGCATATGTGGACCTGAGTGAAAACTATCTACAGTATCCCCCTGCTGGCCCAGGGTGAGAACTTCAGTACATAACACTGGACATTTACTTTTGTGTATGCATCAACTCAAATATTTGATTGCTTTTGTAATTTTGAACAATATATTTGCGCTAAGATAACCATTCCCTCATTTGAAACTGTTGCCTTCTTAATTTGTATTATATATTTTCTTTTTTAAAAAAAAAGTTGTAGAAAAATTGTATCTGAAGAAGACAGAACTTTGAAGAAATCCCACTATTTTTCCAATTTTCATTTTCAGAGCCTGCTCAGAGGGAATGGGAGGGATCAACTCAAGAACATGTAAACAGATCATCACTAAACTGGAAGTCACACACAATTCCCTCAATATCAGGAAGCAGCACCAAGCTTGGAATATAGCCGAAATGCATAAAATGAGTGACATCCAGATTGATCGCTGGGATAAAGTTCAAGACAACAAGCTTAATTGGAGTCTGCTTTGTGAAAACTAAATAAAGCTGACAGTCCTGAAATGACAACTTGAGACAAACAGCAACAGTTGCTGCACCAGTGAAGAATACAAAAAAGTAGGTTGGGCTATCCCTGCACCACGTGCTCAGTTTAGGAGTCAGTTCACATGGCAGAAGTGCTTGGGATACGGAAACTGTACTAGGGATCAGGAAGCTGTGTTCCTGGAGGCACTTCCAAACCTATTTCACATCCCCTTTGGCAATTAGGATTAATATATGTTCAGGAAACTTAAGTCATACTCAGACTATATGCACTGAAAATAATGAGCTTAAATTAAGCCCATTGATTTCAGTGGTCCTGTTAGAGTAGGACTAACATTGAGCATCAGCCACATTTGGAAATACAGTAGAGTTTACTGGAATAGATTTATTCCTAATTATTGTGTGTTTGTGTTTTATATGAAGTTTGTAGATTGTTTTATTATCTTTCTGGCTAAGATTGATTCAAGGTCCCTGCAGAATCTTCTTCACCACCCTCTTTCACTACTTGCTTTGCAAATTGTACAGGGAGTCCTGTCCACGGGAAACAAAAGCTATAATATTTCCTTCTGGCCTAGAGCAATAGTTTCTGAGATGTCTGGAAATAACTTAAATGTGTATTTGATACTGAAAGACAGTAGCAAGATTGACAGTTGCTACTCCCGAAATAATGAATACTGGCATTGCAAGGAAACTGGTACATTATTACATGGGTTCTGAAGACACCGTGCACATAAGCCCTCCGAGACCCCAGCTAATAAAAGTACACCTAATACTGTCTGTGGGAGGGAGTGTTCAGAATAGTCAAAGCCCTGGCGTATCATAGCAAATCTAAAGTCAACAGAAAGTCAGAAACAGAACAAAGGAAATTCATAAATAGCTGCGTCTAGTGCCAAAAAAAATTAAATGGAAGACTTTATCTATTTTCCCAAAAGTACAGTGCTCTGTATTTTGAGCAGCTCTGGAAAGTATCTCATTTTTGCCAACAATAATAGACACCTTTAATCAAATATAATCCCTTCCCTATGACTTACGACATATGGCTACTTAAGACAAAATACAGCAGGCATATCTACGTTCTATAACCTTAATTACCTATATAGTCATATTTAAAACATAATAATTCATGATTATGCTTCATCTGTGTTTTCCATTATACATTTATTTGTCCAGATAGTCTTCGGTATTTTTTTTATATCTGAAATGGAAACAGGGACTTTCAGTCCATCAGTACGTTGTGCTTTAAAGAAGCGGGGGGGGGGGGAATGAACTGTTGCAAGCAGATGTGAACAATGCAGCGACTTGCTCTGAAATATTTGAAATCGTAAATGAATCTCTCTCTCTTTCAGTTCCTCAGAAAAAAAGAGAGTCATTCAAAACTGTGAAAGAGAAGAAAAAGGATATGGGCTACATGGTGAACTGAGTCAGCATTCAGCAGAGGAATAAGAGGGCATGAACCTAAGGTAAGAATAGTTCCCAGCTCTGAGAGGAAAAAAAAACATTGGAACAAAGGCTGAATTGCTTTCAGAATGGAAATTGCCACAGGTCCTCATAGGTTATCGCTGCAGTGACCCTGGGGTTTGTGACTATCATTACTAGAAGTGTCATTTATAACCTGTGTGCTAGATCTGGGGTTCATAGTCCTGTGTGGACATTAATGCTCCTGCGTTACTCAACACAGGAGCAAGGAGTTGCTGAGTAACCCTGACCCCCATCCTTTGTGTGAAGAGTGCAACCATCTGTCGCGACGGGGCTTCAATGCAGACTGCTGTAAGTGGCAAAGGCTTTTACATAAACGGGAAGCATGAGCAACTGGAGTTCTGGGTCACATTGATGCCTTCACACATACAACTGTACGCAGCAAGCCTGTCACTAAAAACCATCAAGCTCTTCATACAAAAGCTAAAGGGTAGGTCTACCTTGGCAATGTCCCCCTCTCCAGTTTTGAGTAACAGGAGCATTAAGGCCTGGCTACTGATATACTTTGGTTTCTGTGAGTGCCCTTCCAAATGGTTAGCCTTACTCCATCTTGCACAGTGAGACGAGTGAGTATCAAGTGCTTCAGGTAGTTGTTACAAAGGGTACAGTTATGATTTTAAAAAGGTAAAGGTAAAGGACCTCTGACAGTTAAGTCCAGTCGTGAACGACTCTGGGGTTGCTGCGTTCATCTCGCTTTCAGGCCGAGGGAGCCGGCGTTGGTCCTCAAACAGCTTCCGGGTCATGTGGCCAGCATGACTAAGCCACTTCTGGCGAAACCAGAGCAGCACATGGAAACACCATTTACCTTCCTGCCAGAGCGATACCTATTTATTTATCATTTTGGGCGTTCTTTCGAACTGCTAAATTGGCAGGAGCTGGGACTGAGCAACGGGAGCTCACCCCATCGTGGGGATTCGAACTGCCGACCTTCTGATCGGCAAGCCCTAGGCTCAGTGGTTTAGACCACAGTGCCACCCGCGTGTTATGATTACTCTCACACAAAAACATTATCTTAAACAAGAAGTGTCAACTTAACCGCTGAATCTTGTAGACAATCAGGATTTTTTTTTCTGTCCAGGAAATGAGGGGGGAAATTCTTCTTCCAAACTAAAAAGGGGGGGAGGGGGGAGGGCCCTAGTATTCATTGGGAACAACCTCCAACTGAACCTGGCAAGATGCACTCTAACTACACACTTGAGAATTGATCTGGCTAAGGTAGGTAATTGAACTTGGAATGTACAAAGCGCAGCAGCAAACACAGACTTTCACCGGAGAAGCAGTGAGAGCAACAGGATTTACAAATTAAATAAAGCTTGTTTTATTTTAGGAAATAGGGGAATAATGCCATAAACCACAAAGAAAAGGATAAACGACACCAAAGGAGGGAAAGCGTGTTCTCCCTAGCAGAGAGCACGTGTTGCGGTTGGGAACAGGCCACCCTCCAGTGACTAGGCAAATTTAGTTGAATCCCGGCCATTTAAATGGTTAAACTGGGTTGCTGGGGTGTTTTGATTGTTGCCAATTCGGAGGAGGGGTCAGAGTCTATATATACAGGGGCCAGACGTTGGCACGGCCTCTTGGCCGTTTTGCATCGGATCACATGGAGCACTGGGACAATCTTCTCATTGTCTGGTTACATTTCTTTATTTCTTTATTTCCCCTTTCTTTTAATCCTCTCTAGTCCCTTAAATAATTTAATTCCCCCCTTTTCCTGTTCAATTTCCCACCCCACCCCTTACCCTGCCCTGTAGGAAGATTCTCCCTGTATCTGTGGCTTGCCTTTCCCAATAGTGAGAGAGCCCCCGTTAGGGGCTTTCTTTCGCAAAAAGGTTTCCCCCATTTCTCTTGTTGAAATTGTGGGGCTAGTCAGGGCTGTTCCCAGCTTAGCTGGTATCACTTTCGTTTATAGTATCCCCGAAGGTTGGCTTTATGGCTCCCTGTGCCTCCAAGGACTATGAGCACTCTGTATATGCTCTTGAACTATGCTGTTTCTGAACAAGTTTATTTTCTTTAAGTTTGTTTTGCCCTGATAGAGGCGACTGCCATTTTGAGATGAGCCATTGTGGCTTAGTGGCTAAAGTGCAGGACTAGGACCTGGGAGTTCATATCCCCCTCTTAGCCATTGTTATAACAAAACAAAACAAACTGCTCCTTATGGGCTATTCTGTTGCTGGGCAGTTCGGCCCATTTGTGATAAAAGAACTTTGGGTTTCTTGAAGGGGTGCTTCCCTCTAAAAGGGCAAGCAGGGGTACCTGGACAAGCTGTGGGCTACCTCAACTCTGCTATTTCACTGGAAACATTTATGCCTGGCCTAGCAGGTGATCCTAGGGCTTTGCCCTAGAATTCGATGGCCTGGAAGCGTTTCCGGCCTGAATAGTGTCCCCATGTGGTCCATGAAGCATTGGTTTCACTGGGTCAGCGCATAGTGCCGGTAATGCCTAGGTTGCAGGATTGGTCCCTGTATGGGACAGCTGCATGCTCCCCCATGCTCTACCTGGACACTTAAGTCCTTTTGGTGGTTACCTCACTGCGAGGGATGTAATGGGCGCCATGTTTGCAATATGCAACTGGGAGAAAGCACCTTTGCGTGCCCGCATTGCAGTTTGCTCTGTGCGTTGCAGAGCACGGCGCTGCACGGGCTGCAATTGCATTGCATTGCTAGGAGATTTGCAGTTGCATTGCACGGAGGGTGTGTAGTTGCATTGCACGGAGTGTGTTGTTGCATTGCACGGAGTGTGTAGTTGCATTTCACGGAGGGTGTAGTTGCATTGCACGGAGTTTGTTGTTGCATTGAACAGAGGGTGTGCAGTGCACGGAGTGTGTAGTTGCATTGCATGGAGTGTAGTTGCATTGCATGAAGGGTGTGTGCATTGCAGGGAGTGTGTAGTTGCATTGCATGGAGTGCGTGTGCATTGCAGGGAGTGTGTAGTTGCATTGCATGGAGTGCGTGTGCATTGCATGGAGGGTGTAGTTGTATTGCACAGAGTGTTTTTTGTTTTGCTTTGGTTTTTTGCATTGCACGGAGTGTGTGTGCATTGCACGGAGTATGTAGTTGCATTGAACAGAGGGTGCAGTGCACAGAGTGTGTAGTTGCATTGCATGGAGTGTAGTTGCATTGCATGAAAGGTGTGTGCATTGCAGAGAGTGTGTTTTGCATTGCACGGAGTGTGTAGTTGCATTGCACAGAGGTTTTGTGTGTGCATTGTACGGAGTGTGTAGTTGCATTGCACAGAGCGTGCTTTTTGCATTGCACGGAGTGTGTAGTTGCATTGCATGGAGAGTGTGTGCACTGCACGGAGTGTGTGTTGTTTTTTTTGTTTTTGTTTTTTTTTTTGCATTGCACAGAGTGTGTGTCTGAAAAGGAAGCTGGCTTGGCGGCAGCTTGGTTGGGACTTCTTTAGGGGTTCTGGCCAGCGTCGGCCCTGTAAATTTACATATCATGATGGCTGCACAAGATGCCCCCTGCCCAAGCGGGGGCTGGAAGCTGGCAAGCAATAGCTCAATACCTTTTGCCCATATTCCCATTTTATTTAGGGATCCAGTTGGATATCGTTGCTAAAACATACCACTTGGCTATGGAGAAGCTGTCTGCCTTGAAGGAAGTTATTTTGTAATACTTCCTCTGTAGCAAGTGATGCTTCACCAGATCCGATCTTGCTGGGTCACTTAACTAATCTTCCCACTAGGCCAGGCTGCCTAGATTTCACCCCTCCCATATCCAAGAATCTCCTGAGGAGTCTGCTGATTCTCCAGAGAGGAGGAGGCGTGTTCTGGTCTCTACTTATTCTGCTCCAGCACCAAGTCAGTCAGTCAGTCAGTGTCGGAGAGGGAGAGAGACTGAGTGTTAGAGATCATGTGTAGAGATAAGGTTGCTGCTAAGGGCAGCTGCAGATACTCAGTGCAGTGCAGCATTTATTTATGCTTAGACCTATTAAGCTCTGTATATAGTTTGTATAGTTGTAGATAGAATAAGAAGATATTCTACAGAGCTGCTCTCTGAGTTGTTTATATACTCAGACTCTGCTGTACTCTGCTGTGCGACGACTGTCTTTTTGTTGGAGTGAATCCGGTGCTCACAACTCTAAGCTGTGAGTCCACAGCACTTTGACCTGTTCATGTGCAGAAGGTGGTCTCTGGAAGTGCTACCCAGCTCGCCTAGCCCAGTTGGGGCTGAAGTGGATGAGTCCAGTTGGTGGCACTGGCTCAAGGGCGATGCTGACAGAGGTCCCCTTACCTTTGTGTATGCCTACCAAATGTGGTGAAGGCAGATATCAGGCGATGGTAGCAATTCCTGAATGTATGCAATAGTAGTTCGCCATGGCAGGATACCTTGAACCCGCTCAGGGATTTTCAGGTTCATGCTGGTGCTGCTGGATCTTTGCCCTTTGGTTTTTATTTCAAGGGCTGCTGGTGTGCAAAGCTATGGCCTCAAGCCTGGTGTGGTGAGGCAATCATGTGACATAACTTTTCTTGAGTTTTCCCCATTGTAGTAGCAGTTCACATGTGGCCCGAGGAGTTCAGTGACCATCGGATCTGCTTTTGGTCTGATAACCAGGTGGTGTTGAGCGTCTTGGCAAAACAGTCCTCATGCTGTAGCACAGTCTCTGCCCCTCCGCGCATGCTTTCGAGCTGCGCCACTTAAGGTTTAATATTGTGCTTTCTACTCTCCAAATTACGCTGACACTATCCGATTTTCAGATGAAGCGCTTCAGATCCTGGGCTCCAGACTCAGCTATTGCCAGACTTTTCCAGTCTTGTGGCTTTTTGACAACAATTAGTAATTTCAGAGAGCGGCAGCTTCCATTTCCCCTTCTGCTTTTACCTCTTATGGGAAGGCCTGGATGGATTTCTTAGCCTTAAGCTGGCAGTTCTTGGCCATTCGGAAGAATTTGCCCCCATCCTCTGAGCAGATCCTGCAGTATTTGGTCCACCTGCTGCAGATTGGGCATGCGGTTATAACTATCCGAATTCAGTCCGCTGCAATGTCTGTTTCATTGAAGCTTTATTTTTTCAGAGACCCTTGTATAAAGTTTGCAGTGCGCAGGGCCTTGGAAGGTTGGAATAGGCTCCAACCTCATAGGACAGTGGGCAGGAAGTCGGTCAATTTTTACCTATGGAGTATCTGCAACAAGTTAAAACTTGTCTGCGGGTTAAAGATCAAGGTGAGACTCCTTTCAGTAGTCCATTGCATTTTCGCACTGAGGGTTGGGGAAATGGTTGTTGGAGCCAGCACGGGGCCGAGATTCTGGAGGCTTATTGCTTCAGGACTTTTCCTTATCCTTTGGAGCTTGTCATTAGAGCTGGTAACTCTAAAACAGACTTAGTGGGCAGGAGTGCCACAATCAGGCTTCCCGCCACAGGTGAGGAGGGCCCTTGCCCGGTTATGGATAACAGAATATTTGGCTTTTTATTCCCTGGGGGCTGGCCCGCTCCTAGTGCATGAAAATGGGTTCCCGTTAGCCCGGCATCAATGTGCTTACGTCGTGCACCAGTTATTAGAGCCTGCGGCTTGCTTACCGCTGAACACTCCTCATTCCTTACGATTAGGTGCTGCTGCAAAGGCTGCACACTGGGGGCCTGTCAGTAGACAGGATTGTGAATACGAGTCATTGGAAGTCTGACGCTGACAAGGATTATATCAGGAAGTGTCACAGTGATGTCTGTGCTGATGCTTGTCTGTTGTTTCCTTTTTTCATAGGAGCAGCTGTGCACATTTGGGCCACAGCATTGTACACTAGGCTGGCAAGCATGTTGACGGGTTTGGACTGGGGCATCATCTCAGTCTTCCTGCCCATGTGAACATATACTGGATGTCCAGATGGGGAATGCTTTGGGAGGAGATCCTTCCTTTGGTGCGGTCGAGTGTGACCTGTGCAGGTCCTCCCGCAGTGCTGGTGGTACAGCTGGGCGAGAATGTTTGCTGTCTTCCTCCAGCATAAGTTTGCATTCCTGCATGCAAGAGGGCTTGGATTGAGTTGATGGCAGCTCTCCCTGGACTCAAAATAATTTAAGGCATTGGTTCAAGGTGGTCTGGAGGGGGGGTGGGAGCACCTGTCCCCTCCAATGCGCAAAGATGTTCCATTAAGGGAATCCAAGGATTTGCCATGCTTTTGTCGACCCCTTTTGAGGGGTAGGGCCATGCAAGAGTCCCTGGGAGCATTTGGGGTGAGCTTGAGTCTGATCCTGGTTCATTCCTCCCCCATGCTGTTTATTGGAACTGACGATATGGTGGGGCCCAGTCGTCAGTGCTGCCCTGCTGAGGTCAGGTGCAGCTAGTCGGGAACCAATGCCTAGACAAACTACCACCGAGCAGGCCAGAAAGCATGTTAATAAGGCGGTGGATAATAGAATAAAATAAATAAAGTGAATAAAATAACAAATAAAATAAAATAGGTCCTTGCTTTAGGTGGTTCTGTAATATTGCACCCTCCTAATTTTCTTCAAGGCTATTGCCCTCTTTAGGGCAGATGGGGTGCATCTTTCCCCTATGGGGAACGACACCTGGCGGGATGCGATTGCCTTGGGATTCATTGCTCCCCCACAATGTTTGCTGGTACTGACGATATGGTGGGGCCCAGTCGTCAGTGCTGCCCTGCTGAGGTCAGGTGCAGCTAGTCGGGAACCAATGCCTAGACAAACGTACCACCAAGAAGGCCGGAAAGCATGTTAATAAGGCAGTGGAAATAAAATACAGGTCGTTGGAAATCGAATGCATTCAAAGATTATGTTCGTTAACATTATTGGTGTCTTACAATTTTTGCTTGTTTCATCTTATTTATCAGGTTTAGCGGTGACCCGTGTTTGGATTGTGGGGCACAGTATCGTCCATTGGGCTGGCGTCGCAGCACGGCAATCTGGATTGGGTCCAGATTTCGGCTTTCCTCCACATATTCGCTTGTCTTGGCTGTCCAGACGTGGGATGTGCTGGTCGGAGTTCCTGCCAAGTATCCGGAGGCAGTTGCTCTTGGAGGGGCCGCCAGCTGCTATTGTGGTGCAGCTTGGTGAGAACGACCTGGTGCCCATGGACTGTTTGTCACTACGTGCTGCAATTTTGGGTGACCTGGAGACGCTGCGTGCAATGGTGCCGACAGCGAAAAATTTTTGGTCAAAGCTTTTGCAACGCTGCGTTTGGAAGGGCAGTCGTTGCCCGGCTGCCACTGAAAGAGCCCGAAAACGCATCAATTCTGCTGTGGTCAAAAAAGTTTTGGAGCTGGTGGCGATGCAATTTCCCACCCCGAGATTCTTTTTGAGAGGCCATCCTTTTTCCAAGCTGATGGCATGCACCTTTCCGCTTCAGGGAATGAGGCTTGGATTGGTGCGGTGGTGACCAAGCTGAGGTCTTGGTTGGGGCTGTGAGTGGTTTGGCGGTGAGCTGAGGGCTCCATGGCGGTTAGGCACTGGTTAAATTGGTGCTTGGAGGGGTAAGTGCCTACCCCTCCAAATGATGCGAATGGGAATTCCGTTAAAGGAAATCCAGGGGCTTGCCATTCTTTCGTCCTTGTCCCCGGAGTCGGACTTGGGCCGTGCAAGCCCCACAGGAACATGAGGGTGAGAAGTAATGGTCTGGTGCCCAGCTTTATTTCTCACCCAATACTTGTTTCCCACGCTGGCTTCCGCTGGTATCCGGAAGGCCAGCTCTGTCCCTGAGGGCAAGGACAGATAGTCGGAACCAGTGCCTAAGCAACCACTCACATTTTTGTATTTGAATAAAGTTGTGGCCAAAATTATGCCAAAAACCTTAAACAAAAATTGATGTGTGAAGTGTGAATTATTGGGGGGCTACTGTGACTCAACACGCAAAGCGTGTTCTCCCTAGCAGAGAGCACGTGTTGCGGTTGGGAACAGGCCACCCTCCAGTGACTAGGCAAATTTAGTTGAATCCCGGCCATTTAAATGGTTAAACTGGGTTGCTGGGGTGTTTTGATTGTTGCCAATTCGGAGGAGGGGTCAGAGTCTATATATACAGGGGCCAGACGTTGGCACGGCCTCTTGGCCGTTTTGCATCGGATCACCCGCCCTCCCTCCCTTTAATAGGGGGGTTTTTTATTTAAGCTGATCGCTTGACCTTGCTATGCCTGTCATGGTGTCGTTCGCCTTGGTGCGGGGGCACGGTAGGAATTTTGCCATCTGGCTGATTGGCTGGTGCCATTTGGTTTTTGCCTACTGCGTAGCAAATCGTCACAACTTGTAAGGTTGGCGGTTAGGCACTGGTTAAATTGGTGCTTGGAGGGGTAAGTGCCTACCCCTCCAAATGATGCGAATGGGAATTCCGTTAAAGGAAATCCAGGGGCTTGCCATTCTTTCGTCCTTGTCCCCGGAGTCGGACTTGGGCCGTGCAAGCCCCACAGGAACATGAGGGTGAGAAGTAATGGTCTGGTGCCCAGCTTTATTTCTCACCCAATACTTGTTTCCCACGCTGGCTTCCGCTGGTATCCGGAAGGCCAGCTCTGTCCCTGAGGGCAAGGACAGATAGTCGGAACCAGTGCCTAAGCAACCACTCACATTTTTGTATTTGAATAAAGTTGTGGCCAAAATTATGCCAAAAACCTTAAACAAAAATTGATGTGTGAAGTGTGAATTATTGGGGGGCTACTGTGACTCAACACGCAACAGTTTATGTGTGTGTATATCCAACAAAGAACTAAAATGGAAGAATGGGTCATACGTGATACAGACAAATAGAAAGCGAAGGGAGTTATTGAGGAGGAGCAAAGAAAGCAGTACATATTATCCCATGTATGAAAAGCAATACAGCAAAGCTCATAAAGTGTATATACCTTTTACACTAGAACATCCTAAAATAAGACATGCATGCATGTCCTGCCTTCTGGGCTTCCCAGAGACATCTGGTTGGCCACTGTGGATGCTAGATTAGATGGGTCTTAATCTGATATGGCAGGGCTGTACTGTTCCATGCTTTTACCTTCTTAAAATGAATCATTAGCTTGTTTATCTTGGGGCCTGATCCTCAGTTCAGCAAGGTGTGCTAGAATCGAGATCCTCTAAAACAAAAATTCATTCTCCGGCACACCTGTAAAACAGAACTGTAGCAGAAAATTCTATTACCTTGTATTGTGTGTCCAGTAGGATGGTTAGAATGTGATTGTCTAAAACATCTGGATTTGTTTGTTTTCCAAATATTGCTTAAGATAGTTTCAAGGGAGGAAAAGGAGAAGGGGAAAGAAACAATAGAAAGGAAGTAATTAGAAAAATCTATGGAGAGTTCTGAGAATTGCCGCTAGTGTGGTGGCTCTATTCATTTTTACTCAGAAATAAGTCCCCCTGAGTTCATTAGGGCTACTCCCAGGTAAGTGTGAAAAGGACTGCTGCTGGAAAATTGGATGAAGAGCAACAGAAGAAATATTGTGGGCTGTTGTTTTGGATTGTAGCCTAAAGCAGAAAAAACAGAATGGGGAGAATAATAGCTCAAAAACATTTCCATGGAATGTAAGCCATATTTCCAAAGGATTGGTGAGCAAAAGAACTTTTATTTAAACTGTCAGCATTTATTTCGACCAAGAGCTTCAGCAGAAAGCCTGCAATACTCTGCACACCTGGGGATTTCGAGTAAATGAGACTTTATTATGCATATATCAAAAGCTATTCAATGTTCTTCCTGCAACATCAGCTTCCATAAACTTTACATTTGCACAAATTTATTTTGCTTTCAGGGAATACACTTCTTACAGGTGATGGTAATAGAAAGTCTATAGATCACTCAGCTATTTATTAAACCTTTTAGGTGACAATGAAGGTAACACACATGCAGGCAGCTGGGAAAAGATAGAATCGGATAATGTCCAGACACCAAAGCTAGCATACAGTCAAGTGCTCAAGCCAAATGCCTTCCAAAATAAATGTGTTCCAAAATATGATAAAAAGGTTTCTGAACACACGGCCTGAGTTTGGAGCAATCAAGCTCAGACATCCTATCTGGTAGGGTTGCCATGGTGGAAGAGAGAGTGAACAAAGAAATCATCACCCAAGATGAGGGGGTGTGACCTAGTCAAGTCTAGCCAAAACAGCATACTCTACTATCTTAACCCCTTCATGCATGTTGGTTTATATGAAGCTAAATTTCCCAGACCAATCAATCCAGTTTCTGAGTGAAGGCATTCCAGAATGATATAACTGCACAACCCTGAGTTGGGAGATTTAGAAGCAGAGATCCAACTTTTGGCAGGTGCTCACAAAGTAAATCAGTAGCTGCCCAGGGCAGCTCAAGGACTGCATTTAATAATTTGGTTACTCCCTGTCCTGACTGAGAGGTACGAACACTGACCCGTGACAGATTCTGTTGCTTAATACTGCAAAGACTTTCCATCCCTCCAACAAGGAAATAGCAGCATGACCAAATAGCAGTGCAAGTGTATCTTACAATATTGTTCTGTCCTATCCCTTTTGTTGTTTAGCCTACTGAACATTTATACAATTAGACATTATTTCCACAGAAACTGCATTTGCTCTATTTTCTTCTGAGCAGTCTCCATACAAGATTTTCCAAATACAGAGAAATGCACTGCACATGCTCTGCTCAGCCACAGAAAGCTGCCTTTGTACAGCATTACAGGAGTAAGTGTTACATAACTAGTCCCTTTTCTAAGTGGATGGTGTTGCTGGAGGACAATTACTGAGCAAAGTGTTGAAAACAGATTATCATCAGTACACAAAAGAAGCTCTCACTGTCCTTGTCACTCTTCGGCTTCTCCAGTTCTCTTCACAGTAAGGGGGAATTGTTGCCAAGGTGGTGCTTTGACAAGTCCTCTTTTTGGTACAAAGCTGTTTTACCTCAATAGCTGAGTCAAGAAGTAGAGTGTTGTATAAACTGCAGGAAACAGAAGTTTCCTTGGGGTGTAGTGGCTTGTATGTGGGACCAGGACTCAGGAGCCCTAGATTCAAATCTCCACTCCGTCATGAAACTCACTTTGAGTCTCTCTGCGTCTGCCTGTCTTTCTCTGCAGTAGGTTAAAATGAGGTGTGGGAAACCATGTACACTGTTAAGTTGTGGGCGAACATATCAGACGACACAGCGATTCTTCCAAAGCAGCTCTTTATTTGTAAGCTGGAACAGAACTGAACTGAGGAGCTCAGTCAGCCTGCTTATATAGAGCTCCACTAGAATGCAACAGTAACCATTTTCTGTAACTAGCCAATCACTGAACGTCACTTTCGATCCTTCATTTGCATATAAACTATCCAATCACTGAACGTCACTTTCGATCCTTCATTTGCATAACTATCTACAGTATCCCCCTGCTGGCCCAGGGTGAGAACTTCAGTACATAACACACACACAATCCAGAACACCTTCGAAGAAGACAAGTTGTCATCTGGCTCACCAGCAAGGGAACATCAACCTACTGCTCCTTCTTCTATCACTAGGTGGTGAAACAGAAGTAAGTCACTTTAAGTCAGTAGTACTACCAGCTTCCACTAGCTCCTGAGTTATTTCACTGGGCAGCCTCCTCACTTGAGGCCAAACTAAGTCTTTGAGCATAGGTGCCAACTCCCTGGGGCCCTGGGTGCCTGAGCACACACAACAATTTCCCATGAAGAGGCTGAGCACCCATGAACTCTGCATGGCACCCATGGCCCCAGGCACCCACAATCATGGGACCAAGTTGGCACTCCTGTCTTTGAGCAACAGGTCTTGCCCCAGCTGCACATCAGTAGTTCCTGCACCCCCATCCTCCTGCATGATCAAACACTTAAGCTGCTGGTAGTAGTCCTATTGACCCCTTGGGGTAGAGTTTTATCCTCCCAGATCTCCAGATAGGGCTGTGTACCTGCATCCCAAAGCACCTCACCGTGTCCCCTCTGCAGCCTCCAGAAAAAGCTTGGTCTCTTCTCTCCTTCTTTCCTCTCCACCTGCTCCACCTTGCTCCCTCTGGCTCCTAAGGCAATTTAAATGGCCCAGTGCTGGTGAGCAGCCGTCTGTGTCCACGGTTCTGTTATGCCGCCTGTTGACTAATATAGACAGTAGACCCACTTTCCTTAAATCAGTTTTGTGGGTGGCAGCCACTGGTGATCAAATCACAGCTTTTTAGAAGGCTACTGGGGGAAGGCAGCATGATTAACTAAAAGTGGAGTCAAGGATTGACACTTGTGGGTTTCTTTTAATGATGCCACCACCTTTTTGCTCATAATTCAAGACCTGACAGGCCACATTAATGTAGAGCGGAGTATGTTTGCCTCTACTCCACACAATATTTTTCCTGCTGAAGAGGCATACATGTTACTTTCCCAGGGTATACTGAAAGTATAGAAGCCGATATAAACAGGTAATTTAGTCATGACCTTCCTAAACAAGATTAAAGTTGTTAACGTGTACACCATCAGAATAAGTATAACTGCCTTTTAGAAATCAGTGGTGCTATTTCACCTTCCCCTTCAAAGCAGTGGTTAAGATTAGCAAGTGTTGCATTATGCTGCAAAGGGATTTTGAACTATATCTTCCTGGTATCAGGAAATGCCAGAGTCCCATATGCCCGCCATAAGGCCAACATGCATGTCGGAAATATCTGAGGAAAACTAGATATTATAGAATCATAGAATTGTAGAGTTAGAACGGGCCACATGGGTCATCTGGTCCAACTCGCCTAATACCCATGACATCGTTTGTATTCTCTAAAGTTACAGATATTTTGCTTAAAAGAAAGAAAGAATTTAAGCTGGGCAGTGGAACCAATCTTAATAGGTCCCTATTATTATTATTATTATTATTATTATTATTATTATTATTATTATTATTATCCCACCTCTTTCCCTGACAGGGGCTCAAGGTGACTTACATATGAAATAATAACAGCTAAAAACTTGGGGTTTGTCATTAAAAATAATTGAACACACATATATAAATCTGTTCAAAACATACAGCTAATTACAATAAAGACAGCACAGGACCAGCCTTTCATTAATAGCAGTCATTTCCACCAAGCCTGTTGGAATAAAAAGGTCTTCACCTGCTGGCAAAAGGGCAAAGAGAGAGTTCCAAAGTTTGGGTGCAACCACTGAGAAGGCCCTACATTCCTACCAAGCAATTCTGTGAGGGTGGCAGGACCAAGAGAAGGACCAATAAATCTCAGAACCCAGGCAGGTTTGTATTAGGGAATGCAGTTTTTCAGATAGCTTGTACCTAAGCCTTATAGGGTTTTATAGGTCATCAGCAGCACTTTGAATTCTGCCTGGAAACAGACTGATAGGCTGTGGAGCTGTGGTAACAAGGGAGTTGCATGCTCCCTATAACTCGCCCCGGACAACAATCTGGCTGAAGCTCTTTAAGCCAGTTGAACTGCACTAAGTTATCAAAATCAGCAGCAGAATTGGGCAATTTCAGAGAGATTAAGTTTTAGCCCAGGAGCTAGCAACCTTTAGCCTGGAGGGAGAGAAGAAGTGCAAGCAGAGAAACATTGGGACAGGGGGAGGCCTATAACAGATGGAGGGGCCATTCTGTAAACAGTCAATCAGACCTCTGACTAGAGCAATCTATACCCGTTTGTGGGGCAGTTATATGACAATGAACAGGCAGAGGGCCTTCTCAGTAGTGGCGCCCTCCCTGTGGAACTCCCCCCGCCCTTCCGATGTCAAGGAGATAAAGAATTACACAACTTTTAGAAGATATCTGAAGGCAGCCCTGTATCAGGAGGTTTTTAATAATAATATTCATTCATTCCCTGCCCATCTGGCTGGGTTTCCCCAGCCACTCTGGGCGGCTTCCAACAAAATATTAAAAATACATTAAAACATCAGTCATTAAAAACTTCCCTAAAGAGGGCTGCCTTCAGATGTCTTCTAAAAGTCAGTTGTTTATTTCCTTGACATCTGATGGGAGGGTGTTCCACAGGACAGGCGCCACTACCAAGAAGGCCCTCTGCCTGGTTCCCTGTAACTTCGCTTCTCACAGTGAGGGAACTGCCAGAAGACCCTCAGCGCTGGACCTCAGTGTCCGAGCTGAATGATGGGAGTGGAGATGCTCCTTTTTAATGTTTGATGTTTTTATAAATCCTGTAAGCTGCCCAGAGTGGCTGGGGAAACCCAGCCAGATGTGCAGGGTATAAATAATAAAATTCATTCATCCCACATTTTAAAAAATGCGTTTCCCCATCACTTTCAACAAAGTGGGTTTGTTGCATTAGGATGTCACAGACCTTTAATAAATGTCAACCATACTCACCTAAAGTTCCAGCATGTGCTTGAATACCTTCCACAAAACAGTCACACCCTGGAGACTCCCCCACCCAAAAGGTTATTCATCACTGTTTTAGCTAACAGAATTCTTCACAGTACAATATTACAATGATATAATAAAACAAGCTCAACCACATGCAGCTGCTGGGTGACCTTGGGCCAGTCACACTTCTTTGAAGTCTCTCAGCCCCACTCACCTCACAGAGTGTTTGTTGTGGGGGAGGAAGGGAAAGGAGATTGTTAGCCGCTTTGAGACTCCTGAAGGGGAGTGAAAGGCGGGATATCAAATCCAAACTCTTCTTCTCTTCTCTTCTTTTTAGAGAAATACCTTGTCCTAAATTATATTCCCTACTGAGAATGATTACTGGAGATATTGAAATTCTATGGAACAGGTTCCTTCAATGGAGCTTGTGTTGGGCTAAGCTATTCAAAGAGTTCCATCCAGGGTTCTCAGATCTTTAATTTAATAACCTCCTTATTTTGCTGTGCTTATCACATTCAGGTGCCATGATAGCATCTGTACCTGCGGTCTGCACTCCACATTGTTTCTCTAATTGCATTTAGGATTACATATAAATTGCATGCTGCTCTCACCTTCTTAGATAAACCTACTAGCATCTCAAGTGGAGTTAAACTATGGGCAATTTTTTTTAAAAAAAAGAATTAAAAAAAGATATCTCTCTAAACATGCTTACTAAGTTGCTGAAATATTTTTTCTTTAACTTTGTACTCAATACATTTAACAAGCAGCTCTGTTCTTCATGAGGATGTACTATATTTTTCGCTCTATAGGATGCACTGGACCATAAGACGCACCTAGTTTTTAGAGGGGGAAATCAAGAAAAAAAATATTATTTCCCCTCCCCAGCCCCAAAGAGCTGCGCACAGCCTGTCCGCTTCTCCCAGAGCTTCTCGGGGCTGCGGGGGAAGCCCGGGTTTCCCCCCCCCCAGCCCCAAAGAGCAAAGAAGCCAAGACAGTGAGCGGAATCCATCCCGCTCGCTGTCTTGGCTACAGCCGCGCAACCTCTCCAGCTGGGAGCTAAACCTCTCCAGCGCGGCTAAAGAAGCGTGGCTAAAGAAGCCAAGGCAGCGAGCATGATCCATCCCACTCGCTGCCTTGGCTTCCTCTTTAGCCTTGCGCAACCTCCCCCGGCTGGAGAGGCTGCTATGGCAATTCCCCCACCTCCTGCAAAAGCCCACAGGAGCCGCACACCCTTTAAGGAGCGCACGGCTCCTGCGGGCTTTTCTACGAGGAGGGAGAAGGGACTGACTGGCCATGTCAGTCCTTTCTCCCTCCTGGGGAAAAGCCCGCAAGAGCCGCGCGAAGCTTGTGTGCGGCTCTTGGGGGCTTTTCCTGCCTGCCTCCCCCCTGCACTCGCTCCATAGGACACACAGACTTCCCCCCTTAGTTTTTAAGAGGGGAAAAGTGTGTCCTATGGAGCGAAAAATACAGTAAGTTTTATTACCGACAGAATCATTCACCTTTAAGATTGTTATTTAGCCCAGTCTACTGGTCAGTCTTCTTTTGCCACATTTAGCATTTTACTGTACTCTGTGTGATGGATGCTAGGGTATAAAGAGCACCATATTAATTGAAACAAGTTTGTAAATCAACCTGGAGAACTCCAGAGCCGATAACAGATTTGAAATTACTCCAATACATATAATTGCCTCGGTTTTAACAACGTTGTGTCCATGCTAGAGACCTTTAGGCATTGCCTTTTCTTAGTCACCTAGATGTGGAATTAAAACAGAGGTTCTTCACAGCACTGTCCCAGAATTTAGAGGCTTTTGTGATGTTTACTTGCCATGGCCTTGGTCTTAAGCTGAGAGTAGGAGTAGGAGACCGCTGAGCCTAGAGCTGTGGTGATACCAGCTGAGGAACTTGACTTACGGCTACAGATGCACCAAACAGTGCCTGGAGCACACCAAACTGGTGGTCACAAAAAGGCAAGTGATTGTGCTCCTCTTCCCTTTGCTAGATGGTTGGGGTAACTTTCAGTGGCTGTGTGTGCACTGTAGCTTTAAAAGCATATGAAAAACACATTACTTCCCTCAAATGATTATGTGCACTGTAGTTAAGGGTTGCTTGGAATTGTAACTCTGTGAAGGGTAAACTACAGTGCCCAGAATTATTAATTTTTTTAGGGGGGGAATGTGCTTTAAAGGTACAGTGTGTACATGACCAGCAACTCATCATCCTACGAAAATAGGTCTATTCTGCAAAATTCTGCAATGGAAGTGGGCAGGCCAGCAACAGTTGCTCCTAGGTGGGAAACCAAAGAGGCTGCAGGTATAAATTTACCAGGGTTCTTGATATTTTCATCTTTCCACAGCAGGACAAGTGATGTGGATTTTACCCTGACTTGAGATTTATACTCAAATACTGCCATTAATTTTGTACATGTCCCATAAATGTATCACGAATAGGAAACAAAACAGCTTGTTGAGCAGCTTCCCAACTGCATAGAACACACACAAAAAAAATAATTTAGAGTGAAAAGCATATTAGCGTTCATCCTTATTATCCATATGCCTTTTATACACGAATCCATTCATTGTTTATATAAATGTGATTACTTTGGTCTCTGCAATTCAACTCCCCCCCCCCAATAAATAATAATCCTTCACTTAGAGCAATTACATTTTTGTATGAAAATACTTACCTTCAACGGAAGACAATAGTTTTCTATTGCGGCATTATTCAGAAGTTATGACTGTGTGACAAAATAAAACAAAAAGAGCTTTGTGTTTAGAAATACAGTACTCAGCTGATATAAGACTGATCCTCAGAAGTTCTGTTGGCACCACCCTCTACAGACTGAATTAGGGCTTTTTAGTATATCAAGAAGATAAGTCTAGCTGCAGGGCAGCTAGTCTTACTGTGTAGAAGTGGCACGGGAGGAGGAGCCACATTCCTGATCTAATTATTTTTATTCAATTAATTCTTACATCAATTTGCTGCTGTGCAAAGACCCAGCCTACATAGAAATTTCAAAAAGAAAATGTTCACAAAATGGTAGGGCATTGTTCTTGGGGAAAGGACAACAATATTTATCTTGATGTTTTTCAAAGGGCTGGATGAGCACTCAACTTGGATATTACAACTAGGGAAATTCAACCTCTAAACTACAGGTGGGGAACAGCCCGTGGCCCACCGGGTCTCTCCATTTAGCTTGCATGGCCATTTTGACCAAACCATACCTACCTGCCCTAAACCTGACATATGCTATCAGGTGTGGGGCAGGTAAGGGCCTGTGGTTTGGTTGAAAGGGTCTTTGCAGACCCTACTTCCTAAGTGCTGATTGTCCCAACGGGACAATGGTCCGTCTTGGCATAAGCCATAAGGCATCTTCCTAGGTCTCATCTGGTTACCGTATTTTTCGCCCTATAGGACGCACTTTTCCCCCTCCAAAAATGAAGGGAAAATGTGTGTGCGTCCTATGGGGCGAATGCAGGCTTTCGCTGAAGCCTGGAGAGCGAACCCCTCTCGCTCTCCAGGCTTCAGGAAGCTATCCGCAAGCCTGCGGAGCCCGCATGAGTTCCCGCCAGGCTCCCTAGGCTTGCGGATAGCAGCCTGCATCCCGAAGCCTGGGGCGCGCTGAGCAGCGCGCCCCGGGCTTCAGGCAGATATCCGCAAGCCTGGAGAGCCCGTCGGGAGTTCCCGTCGGGTTCCCTAGGCTTGCGGATAGCAGCCTGTTCTGGGGGCTGGAGTCGGGGGAAGCTCGGGGGGGGAAATAATTTTTTTCCCTTTATTTCCCCCCAAAAAAACTAGGTGCGCCCTATGGGGCGAAAAATACGGTACATTTGTTTTGCAATTCAACTGTTACACAAGTCGCTCAGAGAGTGTTATGCTTTAAGGCAGCGTACAAATATTGTAAATATACGATAATAAGAACAATAGTCCAGCACAGTGCTTGCCAACCAGGTCCCTTCAGGAAGGCCACAAGCAGGGCTCAGAAGGCAATATATTTCTCCTGCTGTCACTTGCTTGTCCCCAAGAAACACGTTTGACTCGTCTTCTGATATTTGAGGAGAAAGGTACCTCCATAATTTTGAGACACTTGACAGATGTCAGATGAAGGAAGAATGTTTTTGTCTGTATTAATGATTTTACTTTTTAAGCTGTAAGCAGTACCAAAGAAAAAAGACATTCCAAGCTGAGCCACAAATTTGAATCTTTATTTCCAGAGGGCAGTCAACACACAAATGGAGAAGAGAGCATTATTTTCCTTGTTCAGCAGGAAAAACACACACCCCCACCACAAATTCCGACTACTAGACGCGAGACATTTTTTTTATTTCTTGGGGACCTTTATAATATAGAGGAGTCTGGATCGTCAGGAAAGGCTCTGCTTTGGAAAGCAATGCATGCCGAGCTTCCTCAGCCCTCCCCCTCCAGTCTGTACTGTAAAAGGGGACAACATCTAAGGCCTATTTCTGTGTGAACAGTTGAGGGCCGTCAGAACGCTCGCGCGCGGGGGCGAGCGAGGGAAGGCAACCCTTTTGGGCGAGGGCGCGCCGAGCTCCTAGGCGTCGCCCGCTTGAACGCGCAGGGCGGGGCCTCGCGGGCCGCGGAAAGAGGGAAGGGGCTTGCCCGGCTACGCTCCGTCGCAGCACCGCCCCCTTGTGGGACGCTATAAACAGCTGCAAGGGAAACCCGGCTGGCTTCTGCGGGGCGCGCGCTTGTCGCACTTGTGGCGGAGTTGGTGGGGAGCCCTGGGAGAAGGAGCTTCCGAAGCAGCTGGTGGCCGCGCGCCCAGGTAAGACGCGGCGGCGGCGGCGGCGCTGCTTCCTCAGCGGCTCGCTTGATTTTGTTCCTCTTCTGTGTTCGTCCTCCACAGTCTCGCCTTTCTGCACAGGCTGGGCGCTTCGCTTTCCTGGGTTTTTAACGGGGGCGCGGGCCACGCTGGGCCGGCGCCCCTAGGTTTCCATCTCTTTCGGAAGCGGGCGTCCAAAGCGGCTGGAAATCTCCTGGCGGTGGGCATATCCACGACCCGTGGAGCTGGGACGCCCGGCTCTGTTGCTCCGCGCGTGTGGATGCTCCTGCTGCTCTTCTGCGGGGGGAAGAAGAGGAGTATAAATCTCTGCACATGCTCGGAGAAGCGAGTTGGGTTCAGTGTATTCCCGTGTTTTCGTGGGCTCTCTTGGCATGGACGGGTTATAACCCTAGTCAGAGGCAATTTTATCTTCTCCCTTCTCCTCACTTTGCGCAGCCATCGCAGTTCATGGAAGCCGGGTGTTAACCCAGCTGTAAGCTGTGCTTCTCTCAAAGCTTTGCATATAGCGCCCAGCAGGGCCCAGTGTATCTGGAAAGGTGAACCTTTCAGAATTGAACCCATTTTATGGCAGCCTTTTCTTCTGCTCCTGAGCACCTTTTGGAAAAGTTTCACTGGGAAGTTCGGGTGGGGTGAGATAATGAGGTTAAAGGAATTTGTTTAACTCTTGCCTGGAAGCTGCTCTGTTTCCCAGCTCCCTGTGCTCATTTGTAAAGTTTGGCTTATTGGTGAGAAAGCAGGAAAGCTACTCAGCGCACTTCTTGTTTCTAAATGATGCTAAGTCTAGTGATGTGAGAGAGCAGTGTGTCTGGAAACGGGTTCCCTTTAACGTGCATTGGGTAGAGTCTCTTGGGGACATACAGCTACCTATGGATAGTTGGCTGCTATCCTGTTAATAAACCAATTCTTAAAAGCTTATTCAGGTTGGCCCTGCATACTAATCTATAATGGAAGAAACAACTGCTTGGTAAATATCCATGTTATGCTGTAGGTATTCTGCTTCATTTATAGATCCTGTTGAACAATCTTTGGGCAATTTGTTTTTCCAAGTTTGTGAAATGGCTCTTTTAATAGGCATGGATTAATTAGGAAAAGACCAGCTACTTGTCATAAACCCCTTAGTGCAAAGCTAAATGCTGCAGGTAATGGGATTTAGTTGCAAGTCACATGCCCTGACGGCAAGTTCAAGTCACCTGCTTGCTAATTGTCTTGACCCCAAAATTAGCTACTGCCAGGTTGAAGATATGCTAGTAGCAGGTTTTTAGTCTTCTAAAAATGAGTGTGCAGCTGTTGACATAAGAAGTAGAACAGAATTGCTGCAAAATCCATTTAAAGTAGGTGACTCTGGAGACTTTTTATTCCAGTGTCTGGATATATAGAATTTAGAATGTATAAATGTTTATTGGCTATATGCCATTGTAGTAGTAATCTTGGCCAGTATGCAGTATTCTGCTTTTCAAGAAGCCCTTTTATGAGAGGCAAAATGCATAACTGTCTCCCTCGCTGCAAGGGTTTGGTAAACTTCATGCAATACCCCTTCTTCCACACTTTTAAACCATTTTCTTTGGGTTTTGTTTGAAATTGTAAGCAGCGCCAAATTGCTTTTTGACTGAAGAGCGGTGGTACAAAATATTGTAACAGATAATAATAGATGCAAGTGTTATGGCTTTTGGGTTTATAACCCCATAATTGCTTAATTACTTATACGGGGGGGGGGGACTCCCCATTTTTTTGAAACAGATTTTTATTTCTTCAACACCTAGAACAGGTTCTGTCATGAACTACAAGAGTCAGGAGGATTGAAATGGAAAACTGAATCCCATTGGCCCTTGAAGGTAGTTGCATAATTCCTTGGCTCTGTCATGCCTGATTCTTCAAACTTGTTTAACAGCCTGGATACTATCCTGTAGAACAGTGTAGATTATTTTCTAGCCTAGATTGCCTTCTCTGTGACTGTTGTTGGATTAGCACTCTTAAAGTTACTCCAACACTTTTAAAGTTTAACAGTTAATATATTTACATATTTTGCTTTGTTTTTCAAAGCATTTTTACCTTGCCTTCTGTCACACTCAAGGCAGTTTACAATGCAAAATTATATGCCACAAATTAAAATAACGAAAACACATGGTAGCACCACAATATTGTATGGACAAACAGAATCAAGTGTGTGGGGACTACTAGAATTACTGAGATCTAGAATCTGTAAGGAGTTAGACAGGGTCATTCTTTTCTAGCACAACAAATAGTACATCCCTCCAAGCTGGGAGAACTGGCATTGAAATGGTAAATACATAAGACAAATTCATTGAGAATAAAGCTCTCAGTGACCACTAGCAATGCTGGTTCCACTTTCTGAAATTAGCAATGGAAGCTTCCTCCTTGGCGGAAAAAATTAGTACCTTCATGTGGACAGGGAGGTATTCCTCAGAATGACAGCATAAAGCGAGGTGTTTTTTTAAAAAAATGCATCCTGTAATCTTGGTCCTGATCTTGCAGCTGCTACTTATCTTTCTGTTAAATATGCATGTTAATTGCAGTTGTTCAAGTAAGGTTGCATCTAGTTTAGCCCTGAGAAATGCCAACTTGCTGAAGATCTCCTACTAAACTCTTTGCCAAAACTGACTTCTTATTCCCAAATCATATGTACTGCTGAATGCAACTGCACTGGCAGACACTTTCTGCTCACTAGGAATTTCAGAATAGTTCTAGAGTTGTAATCCACAATAGATCTCTTCTGTAGAGATTTTACAAATGGAGCAAGTTGTGTTCCAAGATGGACCGCTTGATGGTTTCTGAAATCTCTCCTGCAAGTGGTTCGTGAGTGCATTATTATTTATTATTTAGTTAATTTTCTGTACCAACCCTCATCCGATTTTATCCTTAAAATACTTTGCAAACAAGTGACAGCGAACTACCATCTCTTCTACCACCTCCTTCAGACCAGACTATAAAAGGCCCCATACTATCTGGAAAAGCTCTGGTGGGCGGCATAGTTTGTTGCCTTCACTGCAACTAAGTAGGTTTGATTATGAGTCCACACCAATGTTAGATTGCATTTGACTGGAGTTTTCCTCCATTTGTGTTCAAGCTGTCTTCCAGCTTGTCTCATTGCCTGAAGCTGTGGAGTATACTAAGGAGCCGAAAGGGCTCTACAAAGCAGGAGAGGTTGCTTAGGAGTGATCATGTCAACAGCCCAAGCCATTTGAATGTACCAGAGATCAGCCAGCACTTTGACAGGAGTGCAAATCATAGCAGCCAGAAAATCCCCCAGAGCTGTCTGGAGACCCATTGGATCCATCAGCCTCAGAAGGGTGGACCATCCTATTAGGCCTATGCAAAAGGGAAAAGGTACTGGAAGCCTAAATCTCAACAGGAAGTGATGTGACCATGACAAGGGATTGTGATAGCAATAGCACCCTCTTTCTGCCCAGCAGAGAAAAAAAGGTCCAGAGTGTTGCCTGCTATATGCAGGGGCCAATGGCATGTTGGGACAGCCCCATGGTCAACATGGCAGCCACCCCAGAGCCGGTTACCTTGGCATCGATGTTGAAGTCCTCCAAAACCAGCAGTCTGGGAGTCCTCAACATCGCCTCTGAGACCAGTTCTGTCAGTTCAGGCAGGGAGACTGCTAGGCAGCGAGGTAGGTGGCGTTATTGAATACTGCTTGACAGGTGTATCAAAGCACTGTATTGTTAGGGAAAGGATTTGAAGAATGGTAGCTTAGAACTCTATGCTGCAGAGCACAATTGGCTCCACATCATGCAAAGCTTTACTGCAGTGTTCTTAAATACGTTATGGGCATGCCATTACTAGCTGAGGGCACATTAGAAGCGGAAACAATTACTATAGTAAACCAAACCTGGATGTATATTAAGCACATTCATCTTGAATGTAAAGCCCAAGTACAGATATTGGTGTTAATACTGAATGTTGACCAAGTGCCCTCAGCTGCTTATTAGAAGTTAGCTCTCCTGACATCTGTTGATAAAATTAGTTCAACGCCATTATTTCCTCTTCTGTACCAAAATGAGTATTTACATTAGCACAGACATATTGTATGGCAGTTGTGCAGTTCTGAGAGGCTGCGTCAGTGCATCAAATGATGCTACACTTGCCACACGTGCTTATATGCATTCAAATATAAATGCAAAAGTTTCCCAGTGCAATCTTGTTCTGATGACTTGTTTGTGGAATGAGTACCAAAAGCAGGGCCAGCCTACTCATAGACAATCGTTTTTATGGGAAAGAGAAATAGCCAGAGCAGGCAGTTGCCATTTCTTTGTCCATTACTGTTACTACTATTGTACACATTTGTACACCACTTTATGGCATAAAACCATTGAATAATAATAATAATAATAATAATAATTTTTTATTTATACCCCGCCCTCCCCAGCCAAGGCCGGGCTCAGAGCGGCTTACAAGCAATAATAAAAACAAGATGAGTGATTACAACTTAAAAACAAAAATAAAATACAACATTAAAATAATGGAACATTAAAATATTAAAATGGAGCCTCATTGCAGGAGAAGGAAAAGAAAAAAGAAAAAGGGGGCGGAGGGAATCAAATTGGCTCCAATCCAAAGGCCAGGCGGAACAACTCTGTCTTACAGGCCCTGCGGAAAGAGATCAGATCCTGCAGGGCCCTGGTCTCATGAGACAGAGCGTTCCACCAAGTTGGGGCCAGTGCTGAAAAGGCCCTGGCTCTGGTTGAAGCCAATCTAACTTCCTTAGGGCTTGGGACCACTAGGGTGTTGTTATTTATGGACCTTGAGGTTCTCCGTGGGGCATACCAGGCGAGGCGGTCCCGTAGGTACGAGGGTCCTAGGCCGTGAAGGGCTTTAAAGGTCAAAAGCAGCACCTTAAATCTGACCCTGTACTCCACCGGGAGCCAGTGCAGCTTGAAAAGCACTGGATGAATATGCTCCCATGGCAGAGACCCTGTGAGGAGCCTCGCTGCAGCATTCTGTACCCGCTGGAGTTTCTGGGACAGCTTCAAGGGCAGCCCCGCGTAGAGCGAGTTACAGTAGTCAAGCCTGGAGATGACTGTCGCATGGATCACTGTGGCCAGGTCGGGGCGGGAAAGGTAAGGGACCAACTGCTTGATGCGGCGAAGGTGGAAAAATGTCGCCTTGGCTGTTGCTGTGACTTGCGCCTCCATGGAAAGGGAGGCGTCAAGGATTACACCCAAACTCTTAACGGAAGGTAATGGCACTAATTGGGCCCCCGCAAGAGAAGGGAGTTGGTCCCTCATCCCCATGCTATCCCGACCTAGCCATAGGACCTCTGTCTTTGAAGGATTTAGTTTCAATCGGCTCCCACGAAACCATCCAGCCACAGCTTCCAAGCATCTGGTCAGTGTGTAAGGGGCCGAGTTGGTGTGGCCATCCATCAGTAGATAGAGCTGAGTGTCATCAGCATATTGATGACAGCCCAGCCCAAAGCTCCGGATAATCTGAGCAAGGGGGTGCATAAAGATGTTAAAAAGCATTGGGGACAGAATTGCGCCCTGCGGCACTCCACACACCAAGGAGTGGCGTGACGACATTTCCCTCCCTAGTGCCACCCTCTGTCCCCGACCAGAGATAAAAGAGCACAACCAGTTACGGGCTATGCCCTGTATCCCCACGTCTGCAAGGCGATGGTCCAGAAGATCATGATCGACCATGTCAAAAGCTGCTGATAAATCTAAAAGGATCAGCAGTCCTGACCCGCCTCGATCCAGTTGTCTACGGATATCATCTGTTAGGGCAACCAGAGCCGTCTCCGTCCCAAAACCAGGACGGAAACCGGACTGAAATGGATCTAATGCCGATGTTTCCTCCAGAAACCTACCAAGCTGTTCAGCAACCGCTCTCTCAATTACCTTACCCAGGTATGGAAGATTTGAAACTGGGCGGTAATTGGATAGGTCTAAGGGATCTAATGAAGTTTTCTTTAGGAGTGGACGCACCACTGCTTCCTTCAGTTCCCCTGGGAATGTCCCCGTGTCAAGGGACAAATTGATAATTTCAACCAGGGGGGTCCGCGCAACATCTGGACACTCCCTAATCAGCCAAGACGGGCACGGATCAAGGAGGCAGGTGGTGGGCCTACCAACTTGGAGGAATCTATCCACATCAGTAGGGAGTATCCGATCGAAATGGTCCAACACTGGACCTGAAGTCAGTCGAGGGGCCTCCAGTTCAGTCACTGTATCTAAATTGGCAGGGAGGTCACGGCGGAGCAACAGGACTTTCTCCGCAAAAAAGCTCGCGAATGCCTCACAGCTGTGGGTCGAATTTGTGCTTAAATTTGGTTGTCCTCCTAAGGACGTTATTGACCTAATTATTCTAAAAAGTTGTGCCGGGCGAGAGCTAGCGGATGCAATGGAAGCTGCAAAGTAAGATTTCTTAGCAGCTTTCATAGCCATCTCATAGGCTTTCATAAGCGTCCTATAAGATGTTCTTGAGGCTCCGTCACGAGTCCGTCGCCATACTCGCTCTAGCCGTCTGAGATCCCGCTTCATTTTCCGGAGCTCCTCAGTAAACCAAGGGGCCCGGTTTCGATGGGGTCGCAGAGGGCGCTTAGGCGCGATCTCATCAATGGCTGCCAAGAGCCGGTTATTCCAGTCCTCAACAAGGTCATCTAATGAGTCGCCAGGAGGAGCAGGGTTCCGCAAGGCTTGTCGGAATCTATCAGGATCCATCAGTTTTCGCGGACGAGCCCAAATAGGTTCGCCACCCGAGCCGGGGAGGAGCGGGAAGTCAATCTTGGCTTTTAAAGCGTAGTGATCAGACCATGGCACTTTCACAGCGGGGAGCATGATCACATCTATGCCAGCCCCAAAGATCAGATCCAGCGTGTGGCCTGCTTGATGAGTGGGGCCCAAAACAAACTGGGAGAGCCCTAGTGTTGCCATGGAAGTCACTAGGTCTAGAGCCTGTGAGGAGGGAGCGGCATCGGCATGGACGTTGAAGTCTCCCAAAACCAGTAGGTTTGGGAACTCCAAGGCCCAGCCCGCCACCACCTCCAGCAGATCTGACAGGGTGGCTGCAGATGTGCTGGGTGGTCGGTACACCAGCCAGACAGCCAAGCTCTCCTTGGTGCCCCACACGAGACCAACACATTCAATGCCGGAGATCGCCGGTGATGGCAGAGCTCTGAAAGAGCAATCCTCCCGGAATAACAACGCTACTCCTCCCCCCCGACCTACAGTCCGCGATTGATGGAGGACAGAGAAACCTGGGGGTGTTATCTCATGTAGGGAGACTACTTCGCCTTCCCGTACCCAGGTCTCCGTCACGCAAGCCAGGTCAATCTTGAAGCAACGTACAGGGTAAAATACAGAAAAAAATACAGAAGCACAATAAAACCAATTTAACAAACTCTTAAAAATAACATTTCATGAAAACAGAGAACTGATCTTTCATAAATAACTGGGTGACACCTCAAGGAAAGTTTTCCTAAACAAAAAATGTATTCAGTAGGTGCCTAAATATCAGAATGCTATGTGCCTGTCTGATTGTGGCTGAAAAATGAATCCGGAGAGTTGGGGCTAAAAGCCCAGTGCAGACTAATTGAACCTCTGTGTCAGACATATGGTATTCTCAGCAGTTTCCTATCTGAGGAGCACAGTTGCTGGGCGGGAGTCTCATGGGCAAGACAATGCCTTAAATATTCTCGTCTCAAGTTTAGGGAACTAAATATTAAAAACAAGACTTTGAATTGTGCCTGGTAGCATTTTGGCAGCTAGTGCGGCTCCTTCAGCAGAGGATCTGTGATGTTGATGGGGTACCCCAGTCTAGCTGCTGCATTCTGCACCAGCTGCAGCTTCCAGGTTTAGTCCAAGTGAAGCCCCACGTAGAACACATTGCAATAATCCAGTCTTGAGGTTACCAGTGCCAAGGTGAATTCCTTAGAGTATGTGGTCTTTAAAGTGGAAGGAAATGAACTTATACATACACATTAAAGTTGGTTGCCAACAAAGGAACAACAGAACCCCAGTTAAAATTAAGTTCCTAGTGGGTTTACTCTTTAGGAGATGCTATAAAGTGGGAAGGAATCTTATACTGCAAAGTTCTGGAGAAAGGAATGCAGCTTATATCCGTCTTAGGGTCCTGTTTGCTATGATTGATATCAGCTGCTACATAGTAGTGCAGCCAAACCCTTGGATAAATGTAATGGAATCCTGACATTTTAGATTCCAGTGGTGCCAAGAATGACAAAATAATAGTATATGTCATAAGTAACCGTTTCAACCTCATCTTGACCATTATATAATGCCAAATCCTGGAAAAGCAGTATTAAACTCTTGAGGACTCTTAAAGGGATGTGCTAAGTAGTTAAAATTAATGTTGCTACCTAAAATGGAGCTACTAGGGTCATGCAGAAGACGACTTGTAATTGCTGGGTAGGGAATGCACTAAAATGTCCTGATCTGGATTAATCATTAATCTTCTTTTCCTACATTCCAAGAATGGTTTACTCTGACAATGGTCACTTAGCTGTGCAGCTTTGCTTTGTAAGATTTTCTGGGTCACTCTCTCCATAACGACTAAGCTGAACTTGGGTTCAAGCTATCTGAAAAAGCTAATAGAAGAGCAGTGATTTATAGAAAGATTCTTTTATTTGTACACTTAAAGGAGTTGGCTGCTCCAAAATCATTAGGAGTTGGGCCAGGTTCACAATGTGACCCAACCCAACACACACACACACACACACACACACACACACACACACACACACGGAACTGTGTATCAGAGCAAGCTTGTCTGCAAGGCAGCAGCTCCAGTATTTCAGCTACACAATATGTATTCTTGAAGCATCAGCGTCAATGGAAGTGGTTGCAGAAGCTATTTCATCTGTGAACTTCTGTCTTACGTTGTCTGGTTTGTCCAAAGGGCTATTTGTCAGCAAAAAGAGCTGTTAGATAAGCATGTATGGATAGGTATCATTATTTTCTGGTGACTGGAATGCTGTGCCCCTTGAAACTTTACTAACAGAGGTTAATTTGAGAAAAGGCGATTTAAACCAGTTAGTTGTTAAAGTTAAATAAATGATTAAATAAAATAAGATTCCTAATAGAGGAAAAATGATATTATAACAGACCTCACAATCAGCTTCAAAATCTAGCACAGTTGTACCTTGGATCCCAAATGCCTTGCAACTCAAACATTTTGGCTCCCGAATGCCGCAAACCCGGAAGTGAGTGCTCTGGTTTGAGAACATTCTTTGGAACCCAAATGTCTTACATGGCTTCCGTGGATTCTGATTGAGTGCAGGAAGCTCCTGCAGCCAATCGGAAGCCGCACCTTGGTTGTTCGAACATTTTTAGAAGTTGAATGGACTTCTGGAATGGATTCCGTTCGACAACCAGGGTACGACTGTAGTTGAGTGAAATTGAAAAACTTCCCATTAAAAAATTAATGGCCCATGGAAGACAGGCAAACATGATTGCCTTATCAGCAGCTCAGAGGGAGTTTAGCTTCATTGAGTATCAATAGTTTGAGTCCAGGATATCTTGGGGGCAATTGCTGCTTCCAATGTGGACTTCACTTGACTTAGACTCTTCTAGTTGTCTCTCTCACCCACCAGACAAATGTTTAGTGGGACAGATGTTCTCTGTGCCCCACATCGCCCCTGCTAAGCAAGCAGAAACTGTGTTTCAACAGGCATATTAAAAGATTTTTAAAAGCACCTTTTATTAGTTTTTCCTTGTTTGTTCTTGGGCTGCATGTTAAAATGGAAAACAAAGGTCACCTTTTCGCCACATAGAGATGTTCCATTTACCAATTTTAAAAGTTTGGATACACCTTTCTAAGCAAATACCCACTCCAGGCAATATTTTAAAATACTTGTTTTCCTTTTTACACTTTCTTGCTGTGTCCTAACCCCCACTGGAGGATAGAAACTGGCTTTGTGTTTTTGAGGCATTTCTCTCAAAACTAATTTGTGTCCTTGGTCAGTAGAGTTTAATAACGTTCCTTGCTCCTTTCCACTCCAAAATATATTTTCTTCTGGGCCTTCGGGATCTGCTCATGGTTCCAGCTTGCATCCTTCTCTCTTCTATGGAAGAGGGAGCTGTGGAGAGTTTACTGATGTTGGATTATGGAGACTGCACCAGAGACATTTAGGAGAATGAGCCATTTGCTGTTGTCCCTTGCACCCCTCTAGTGGGTATGGTGCTGCACATGTTCACTTCCTCTGCTGATTGGAAAATAGGTGTGTGTGAGAGAGAACATAGACTGGGGCATACTGTTTCTGGTTCCAGTTGTGTGATTGAGGGTGAGGTTACTCCCCTGCTTTCTGAGCATGATGGAGTTGTCTGGAACAATTGCTGCACTCCAGTGGATACTCCCAACTCTGCTTTCATCACATTGCTATAATCATTCTCTTACACGGAATATCTATGGAATGCTCTCACGATGTTGTAAGAAATCTATGCATGACAAATGATTTGTTCCCTTAAACCTAGTATGAAGGCTTTACTGTTTGAGAAATGTATGAAAACTTACCTCAGCCTGCAGTTACTCCAGGCTGTAACTCCCAACTCTCTCCCCCACCTTCCCCCCAGCAGCAAGATATCTATGACAAAAGTGTCTCTCATTAAATGTAAACGAATTGTGAAAAAGACTCCTAGGAATTGAAAATGGAGACGATAGACGTACCCTTCCCTGTTCATTGGTTTTGTAACACACACAAAAATCCTTAATGAAACATAAAACTAAAACTGATGGAGTGGAAGTTGGACGGAAAAATTAAGATTGTTCTAGAAAAGTTATTGTTATTTTCTACAAATGTTAGCAAAGCTTCTGCTGTGGAAACACAACCTTTACCTTGCTGCTAATTGCTAGCATCTCTTTTGCAGACTCAAAATGCCAAACTGGGGAGGTGGCAACAAGTGTGGGGCCTGTGGCAGAACAGTGTACCATGCAGAAGAAGTTCAATGTGATGGGAGAAGCTTCCACAGATGCTGCTTTCTTTGTAGTAAGTACTCTTTTCAGTTGAAACAGTGAATGGCGAAGTGCAAGTCGTGAGCAGCAGGACCATAATTTTTGCTATTCAGCTCCAAAGACAGACATCTTATGGCCTCAAGGAACAAAGAGTGTAAAATACCAAGAACTATCTATGCTGCCTTGAGCAATCTTGAGTTCCTTTCTTCCCAGGATGACTCAAGAGGACTGTATCCTCAACAGAGGAATGCAGTAGTCTTTGTCAGGAGAGCATTTTCAGACACTGCATGACCACCACAGGAAGTGGACCTACTTGCATGTCTCATATAACTGAGCACATAAGCAATAAGAAGCTACTCTAGCTGTTCTTTGGAAGAGAAGTGGACCAGCTCTGTCTAGTACTGAGAGTATTAAAAGGACTGGAATTAGCGGGATTCAAGACTGAGCTATATCACCATCTTTGCAAACGAAAGGCTTAGGTCAGTGGTCGGCAGGTTATGGTCCTCCAGATGTGTGGGGGCTGCAACTTCTATTGGCCTCAGCAAGCATGTTCAATGGAGTTGTAGTCTCAGAACATCTGGAGGGCCACAGGTCCCCCATGCCTGGTTTAGGTTTTCACTTTGCTACACGTTGGTCACTTCAAATCAAAGCCACCATTTCAGTTGGCTCTGAGCTGAATTTAAATTCTAAGATTAAGCAGGTTAACAAAATACCAACTTTAATCCATAAAAATGCCTGTTTCACACTGTAAGTTGTTCCAGCAGTTTACATTTTAAAGATCATTTTGTGAGAATTCATTAGTTGGCTCTCTTCCTCATCCATACCAAATAAGTTAATTGAATGATCTGGTTGATTTTCGATTTCAGCACAGTGGAGCCAAAATTCTGTTGGGCTTTGGCACAGGAGGCTGTTGATTGTCTTAAATGAGCAGAGTCTATGCGATTATGTTTCAGGCCAACAGCTTATTGAAGAATTGCATTTTTGTACTAAAAAGCATGTTCATTAGATACTAAGCAAAGGATTGCATCAAATAACTGCTTTGTGATGCAATATTGTTGTGACATTAAATGTGGATTGTAGTTTACCCAAGCTCATGTCATGAAATTAGTAAGAGCAACAAGCAATTTGGGTGAGGGAGGCAGGGCCTGGAATTTTCAGTAGCTGCACTTCAGGAAAAGCAGGGCAGTTGATAACAGCTGTCAAACCTCATGGTAGCAAGAAAGTCAATGAGCTAAGCAGCAAGGCTGGGAAGGTAACAGAATAAGCTCAAACTATTTGCAGTTTAGGTTCAGGATTGCTTCTTCCTGTTTAGGCTTAGACATGGAAAATATGAAGGAATAAGTTTCTGAGGATGCATAAAGAACTCAGCTGTGAAGGAATTGGTTATCTCATTTGGCCTCTACAAATCTGGGATTAAAGGCAAGAGCCCTCCTAGTCAGAAGGCATGACTTTTCCTGACAACGTTTTTCATGAAACTAAACAGTGTCTTGTGAGATAATAATGGAACACATTGTACACTACACAATTCGAATACAGGGGTCAAAACCCAAAGTGTGGCACTGCTCTGCTTCAAAAGGAAGCAAAAACGCACACAAGAGAATCTAGTTCTGCAATGTAGCTTGACTCACATGTGATGTGGAATAGTGATGGGCAGACGAGACATGAGCAGAAATGCATTTCTGTCTTTGTAACCTTTGCAATGCCAGTTAAAAGGTGGGTACTGTATTTTTATTGGGTGTGAGGAATGGCTGGTGCTGGTGTCAATCCTCTGTGCTGTGATCTTGACTGCCACTCCCCTGTGGCTGCAGTGTGCAAAAAATTATAGAGTGGAGATGCATTTGTGCACCTATTGTTATGTCACATTTTGTCCTGATGCAGACCATTAAATGCAAAAGCTCTTGCAGTCTTATGGATCAATATATTTATATATATATTTCTTACTAGGTGAGTTCTGAACAGCCTGTTTCTGGTGATAGGCAAAAATAATACTCAATTTTGAAGTTGTAATGGTGTTAACTAAAGCATGTTGCCCTGAAGTAAACTTCTTGAATGTGAATGGTGGAGAGCACATGGACTCTGTTGTGCTGAGTGCTCATATAGAACTGCCCATATTTTCTCATTAACAGAGAAATTCTGGCCTCATTCCCAGGAAACAGAACAAGCAACTTAAAACTGTAAAAGCAGAAATAGGTTACTAATGGTATTTCAGGACATGGATTTAAGTTGGGTCAGTATTCCCAGTAAGTCTCTCAAATGGAGTATCCATAGAAGGTGCACTAATTATTTTTTTTAGTTCCTCTAGTTATGGATACTTTGTAAACTAAGAGTAGGAACTGTTACATAATTAAACATGTTGTGTGGTTTTAAAAAAGCAGGAGGGAAAATTGCTGACCTCAGTTCCTGGCTGCTTTTGCAGCCTTGTTAATTAAACTGCATCAAGCTTCCATTCTGTAAATGTCACAATTAAGAATGGGAATGAGGGACAAGTCCCTCAGTAGAGCAAAATATAATCCAGCAATTCAAAAACATTCCCCTCTTTTAATTTTCCAGTAGTCCGCTAAGGTTTAAGAACTACCAGAGGCACTCTCCCCCCCCCCCCGGTACTTAATGTTCCTTTCTGTTAATAAATAGGCATCCGTTTTTTGAAGAAGTAAATTATTTCTTTCTTTCTTTTCCAGTGGTCTGCCGGAAAAACTTAGACAGCACAACAGTAGCCATCCATGACGAAGAGGTCTACTGCAAATCATGCTATGGAAAGAAGTATGGTCCAAAAGGCTATGGCTATGGCCAAGGAGCAGGCACTCTTAATATGGACAGAGGGGAGAGGCTGGGCATCAAGCATGACAAGTAAGTATAACTTGCATGCTACTTGTAACTGCAGCTGGCAGTGTGACCCTACATGAAACAGCCTGCAGCCATGTTTTTGTCATGTCTGTATTGTGTATTGTCCCTAAGCAATGGTGGAATGGTAAAGTTCACTCTGATTATATAACTAAGCCTTCGTTATTAGCAGCTGTCCAGGGAACAAACATCTCTGGAATTGAGTCAACCCTGGTTTGTTCTCTGTGTGTAATAGTGATTCAGTTTTCTCAGAAAGCTATTTATTATGGAAGTGACACAGCTAGGCTCTATTGGTAAGTGTTTTATAATTAAGGGTCCACCTCTTAAATCATGTTATGTTACTTTAGAATCTCATGAATATCCAGCCTAATATATACGATGGGGCAAACCAATGCCTAATTCACATGTGACACCAAACCATGGTTTGGGCACAATGAGAATTGTGCTTGCGTGCGCTTCCTCTTCTCTTTATGCACTCGGCTTCAGTTGCTTCCTCTTGAATCAAAACCAGTGCACATTGGCTTGTGCAGCAGCAGCAGCAGCAGTTATGGCTTCCAGTATGCCAGGAGCATTGGGGGCGGGTAGTAATTGCGAGCAAGGCTTGGTATTTCATTTGAACAGTCTCAACATGTTGGATGCTGAGCAGTTCCTTCTGTTCAGATGAAGGCTTCAAAGCCTTGATATTATGCCTCAGATGAATTTATAGTTCTCAAGGCTATAGAGCACCTTCACTGTAAAATGAAAAGCCATGATGCAGTCCACCATAACCTCATTGATTGTAGTAGGATTTTCAGGGCCCTCTAAATGGATAAGAATACTTGGATGGTGAAGGCACCTCCCTAAATGACAGGGAATATGTTTTAAAGACAAACAAGCCACAAGGCAAAAAGAAACTCAGATCTGTAGAACGGCTGCATTTTAAAGAATACAAGGGAATACTGTGGCAGTCTTTATCATAGCCAGAACTTCAGACACAAATGAGGCTGTATTGATGGGGGCTTTTGATAAAAGTTGTTTTTATAAATTCCAGTAAACTTTAGAGCAAAAATCCTGATGTGAGGCAGTCTTAAATAAGTACATTTTTAGCAGTGCGTATTTGTAAACCTAGCCATTGTTCAAACTAAGGGATAATTTGCGAACATGGCTGTCTTTAAAAACCTCTTTCATATTACAGGTGCAAATTGAGGGAAAATCATTACAGCAGCATTGTGAGAGTTCAGTGAGCCAGCATATAGAAGTATAACTATGGGCTAGTATGCATCTAAACCAGGTTATTGGTTTGTGGCCCACCCTGTTGTTTTTATTATGTATTTTGTGTTTTTATTTTGTATTTTTACGTTATGAACCGTCCTTTGATCTAGGGATGAAGGGCAGGACACAAATTTAATAATAATAAATAATGGATTCCACTGAAATTGGATATTCACGCTAGGGCACCTTTACTTTATTTTAGTGCACCTTCTCACCGACCTACAACAAGTCCAAATACTTCAAAGTTTGCCCAAAAATTTGGAGGAGCAGAGAAATGTTCCAGGTGTGGTGATTCTGTGTATGCAGCCGAGAAAGTAATAGGAGCTGGAAAGGTAAGGTAGCATATTGTTGCAGATACCTTGCCAAGCAACACTGACATTTTTCAGATTCATTAATTGTAGATAAAATCTTGGCTTGTTAAAGGTGGGGTAGCTTGCTCCCTTACAAGAGGTGAGCAAGTAGATCTCTTTGAGGAGGAAGAGATTTGCAGTCTTGAGACAGTGGCCAGCTGAATCCAGTTTCTCAAACATTTGTACTTAAGTGTACTAATAGATCAAGCTCATATGAATAGCAAGATAACTCTAAGAAGACAACTTTTTTTGAAAATAAAGATTTGGAATTTTTTTAATGGTGCAATACAGAAGCCTAAAATAAATGTGCTCTCTTTCTATCTAGCCTTGGCACAAAAACTGCTTTCGCTGTGCCAAGTGTGGGAAAAGTCTTGAATCAACAACTCTGACAGAGAAGGACGGTGAAATCTATTGCAAAGGTAAGAGGTTAAGGCAAAGGGCATAAAAATTGCTTGTTCCGGTGAAGAGTTGTATGGTTTGATTCCAGGAAGGGGTGGTCAACAGGTCAAAGGAATCTATTCTGCAACTGTTCTTTAAGTGGATAAATATTTTCTCAATTTAAGTGATAGTTGGAGAATAATGAAGGTATCAGGTTTTCAACTAAGGAAGTAATCTTAAATCATTGCTGTGGATGGTGTAGGGACAACCATTTTACACCAGCCAAAATGATTTGTATAGCAGTTTCCTTCTTTCAGAGGTGACAGTTCTATAGGTATAAGGAATAGTTTTGCCCTGGAAAACAATAGAAACTCATTTTAAAAAATGTTCTGTAAATCTGCTTGAGTACCTGATTTTATTATTTCACCAAAACAACTGCTAGAATTGAACTGATAGTCTACTATTTATCCTTGCAGGTTGTTATGCGAAGAACTTTGGCCCCAAAGGATTTGGCTATGGGCAGGGAGCTGGTGCTCTGGTTCACGCTCAATGATTCGTTAGTGCCATTGCACTGAAATGGTTCTGTAGTTACAACTTAAATGCCACTAATTACTGTGAAACTGATAACTAGTGTCCTATGCCATTGCTTGTCTTAAAGTATTGCATTTTCTCAAGCCTTAAAAGCACACTTTTTACATGCACTGTCAATTGGGTTCAGTAAATCTTTTTTGCTTAGAAGATTAGTGTGTTGAAAGGCCCCCTGGAGAAAATTGTTCTGTCTCTACTGCCTACAGATCTGCATCTATATATTGCTTTGCCTGCAACATTTGAAGCATGGTATGAGTTGCTTGCTGCCTAAACAAGCACTTCATCAGGTAATGGGAAGACTGGGAGTAAAAAGCATGTTAATCCATTATAGCCAAGTCTGTCATTGTAGATTTGCAGTAGCCCTGCTCAGGCATTAACCTTCCCAATTATGCTCCCTGGTCTTGCCTACTCCACTCTGGAGAAGTAACTTCTAAAACAGGAACCTGCTCTACTCATGGAGTCCATAATTTAGAATCCTGGTGTTACTCCACTAAGTATAGCAGGTTCCCTTCTAGGGAATGATGGGATAATGGCAGAGTTAAGGCCAATAAGCTGACAACCACCCATCCCTTGCTCTGCCCCTTTTATAGGGGTTGAACACCTGAACAGGGCTAGTGCAAATGGCCATCATAACACTATGTTAACTGTCCATCTCAGTAGTTTCACAGACAACATATGTGAGGTTACCTTGATGTCAGAAAGGCAGCAACTTCTAAAAATGCAACTGAGGTATCTTCTGCAGTAGATCTCTGCTCTGGCTATTCTAATTCACGGTATCCTAAAGAGAGACTGGGGGGGACAGGGCCATAGCTTGACTCACAAGGAAGTTCCCTCTCTCCTTCCCTACTCCCATTTCAGCTGCACATGCTGTTTGGGAAGAGGTTGAATGGAGCACAGGGGGAACTCTATGAACTCAAGTTTACTATAAGATCCAAGTCTATGATATATACTGCAGTTATGAGAACATTAAGAGTCTGGAGTAACTTCTAGAAAGCCTCAAATCTTATTACTCTTTGAATACTGATGTTCTGAATTGCTTGTAGAGTTAGCCCTACAACTATTGCTACTCTATCCATAATTGGCCAGGGTTATGACATTTTGGAATATACACAGTAACAAAAATGTCATTTGTGATTCAGACTTCTGCCAAGGGACCAGTACTTCTAACCACTTACTAGGGTATCTTCAACATTGTGGATGAGGCAGTTCACCAAGGCACTAATTTCTGGGGACAGGGGAAGAAGCAGACAGGACAGTAACTAGAAAGCGTAGGGAAACTAAGGTTTCACTTGTTAAACAGTTTCTTGTGTTATAGACAAAAACAATTTTTGTCAGATTTTATTCATTTGGTAACTTGTTCCCATATCCCTACTCCATAGTAGACTTCACTACAGAGATTTTAGACATCTAAGTATATATGAACTATGGGCTTTGCTATTTTTGCAGTATGAACTGGGATAATGGACATCTTATTTCAAGCCAAGATGCTATTTTGCTTTTGTTAATCATGCAAGTTTGCTTGGTATGCTTATGTACATGTGGGTCATTTTGAAATTTTTGAAGCAAGGACAAAGTATGCATGTCTCAACAATAAATGGTTAGGCTGCCAAATAAATGACTTCATATCTCCTTTCAACGTCATCTGTGTGCACAGCACAATTCTGAACAAGGATCCCCAAATCAGAGTACTAATTATTCTTTAACTCTGTGTTCTTACAACCATATAATTAACAAATCGAGGCCAAGGGCATATACAATAAGAGCAAGAAATGCTTATGCAATAACAGTTAAAGCTATTTTCACTACTTATCCAGTAATTTTGGCCAAACTGCAGCTACCTGACAAACTAGAGATCTGCTGTTCCCAATCGAAGCACCACAGTAAGTGTTACTATTCTTTCATAGCAAAAAGCAGCTCTGTCACCCACCTCAGAAATTATTCTTTTGCCTCCCCAGCTTTCAGTTCAGGCTGGGGGTGCAAAAGGAGAGACATGGCTTTAACTTTGCATCACCTCTTCTCCCCGTGATATCAGGTGGGTGCAGTGCAGGGCTGGGCCTGGACCAGTTCTTGATTCAACTAGCCCACCCCCGCTATAGAGCATAATTGCTATTAAAGCCTTCCTGCATGATCTTGGCTCTCAAAGGCTGGGGGGCAGGTGGGAGAGGGAAAGTACAAAGTTGGTTTAAGAATAACCTGTGGATCAGAGCTCCCCAAACTGTTTCTCGCAACATGTTAAGTGTGTCGCATGAATGCTCCCCGCACTTCTCCAGAGGCTGTAAAACCGAAGAACTGTGTGGTGAAATGATGCATGTCTACAAAGTGTCACCAACATGCAAAGTTTAACTCCAATACTGAAAAAAATGCTCCGCTAGTCTACTTACTGAGGTAGCAATGGGCTCCTTTTCTGCTAATTAGGAGGTTACTCCAATCTGTTAAGAATAAATTCCTGAGTGTTCTGAGCAGGAGAACAAGAAACTCTTGCTGAAGTAAAGACAAATGCTAGCATCTAGGAGACAAGTATTTATTTGATTAATAACTTACAAAAAATGACAATTTTAATTTATGTAAGGAGTGCTATTTTTATTAAACATTTTACAGATTTTGTTCACCATGTAATACATCAACATTTTGACAGTAGTAAAATAATGCTTGGCACAGTTATAAATAAGGTAAATTAAAAAAATACTCAGTTTTAAACAATGATGCTCTTATGCATATTAACTGTTAAAACAACTTAGGAGAGCATTGAGAAACTTAAAACCTGCAAAAAGAAAATAGCTTATCTAGGGCAGAAACAAATTTTTCATTTGCTTGTTCTGAATAGATCAATGAACATCTATCCAGTATATTTGGATCGCTTTCATGCAGCCCTCTAGAATGGTGTGGTCTGCTGCAATAAATAACAGAGTTCTTGGTAGAAAAAAATGCTGCATAGATACTCCCCCCCACCCAATCTGCCAGATTTCAGGAAAAAAACCCTTCAGTATTTCAGACTACTAGAATTATTCTAGCTCCCTCAGATGTAGAACCTTCTTCTGGGCAATTCTAACTCCATTATATTTTCTTTTTGCAGCATAGAGTTAAGCAAAATTTACACCCAAGTATTTTGGCTCAACTGAAGTAGGATTTATTTTCACTATCAAGGACACAATTATTTGTACAAGGAATCCATATGGTGCACATTACTGTAACTTGCAAAAGAAATATAGATGTGTATTACACAGATTTTTCTGGAGCTATGAAATATATTTAGCAAATAGATTACGGAGGGCTTTCAACATCAAATGAGATTCTGCAGAGCTACGCTTTCTCCAAAAGGGAGTCAACTCCATGTAATGTAAAATAAGAAATAGATGGCTCTGCTCAAACATGTTCAGCTTGAAACTAAAGTTTACAAGTAGTGTTGTAAGAATAATATATTCTTATTATAGTTCTAAGTTGTATCTGACAAAATGGCACAGGCCTCTTTTGCCATCCCTGCACCCAACTTCATTCTCTTTCCCTCAAAAATAGTGTGTCAAAGACAAAGTTGAATTTTTCCAGTATTAAACATTCAAGTACACTAATGTTGCACTTCTGTAAATCTTGATATCTGGTACTTGCAAACTATGCACACCTGGTGATCAAAGAAATGGCTAGAGGGAAAATGCCTACTTGAAAATACTGAACATCAACTATTTACAGTTTCACTGCTCCTCTTACTAAGGCAAGGGGCGGGAATACCACTAGATTGCTTTAATACCTGTAATCTGCATATTACAGGAAATGCTAGTTTTGCCAAGCATCAAACATGCAGTGAAGTTGCAGGGTACAGTGCCTATTAACAGCAATATTGATCATTACTAACAAGCCCATTAGATATCTTCCTACATTTTTGGTTGGATAAAATGAAATGAGCAGCTTTTAAATATACTAACACACACACACGCACACACACACTCACAAAGAGAAAACTATTTGATAAATTATGTATATACAGATAAACATTCTTTACACTGGTCTCGATCATCTGTATTAAGGTCCCCTCCCCAAATCCCCCTCACAGGATTCTCGAACCACTATGTTGCTACAGCACTTAAAAAGAGAACTTAACCGATTTTTCAAGTCTCTCTGTAAACAATAGTTAAGGAAGCAGTGAATAATTCACAAGGAATATATAAAAATGCTGTAACATAAAATCAGTGCATCACATTCAACAACATAAAACTCTTCTGGAATGCAACTTCATACCACTCCTTACCTTTCAAATATATCTGGTTCTGGTAACTTTGAGACAAACAAAAGTTAAGGGTGTTTTCCCACTTGCTATTACCATATTCTTCAAGAAGCCATGTAATGGTTTTTTCCACTTAAATCTGCTACAAAGGAATTATAACTTTCTTTAGCTTGAATTCCATCATTTTATGTAAAGTAAAAGAGTTATTTGTTAATCAGTTTTTACTTCTCCAGCAGCCACATTCAATTTAACTGCAGTCATATCCTTCCCCGCTCCCCTATTACTGAGAGTTGGCCCTTTCACTCTTTGGTTCCACCTACATGACTTCGAACATCCTCCAATGACTGTAGACTACATCATGCAGAACTGTACCTACTACTTAGGTACCAGCATTTCACTGACTGCATATACTATACGTTTTTATTTAGTTTTTGCAGATTATTATGCTATATTTTGTTTTGTGGTCTAATTTTCAAAAGTCGTATCATGCACCTAAGTAGGGCTTTATACTGGATGAGATAGATGTAATTTTGTGCAACTTCACCCACCCTCCCCGAATATACATCTTCACACAAGGCTTATTACGAGTAATTCAATATATCGGAAACAAGACAGCTTTAACAGCCATTACATTTACGTAACAGTTTTGTGACTAACATCCTTCTGCGTCCTGCTTCCAACAACTTCACGCTTTATGGTGGATTCCCAGTAAGACCACATGATTCTTCGGAGTACTGAATGCACATTTTCAATGCACATAATACTATAGCAAATCTGTACAAAAATTCCATTACAGGAAATATAATACATTGATCTCAAAGTCTGGCTGCTTTGTAAAATTTGACTTTAATTCCAATGAAATTGTTCAAATTATGAAATAAATATTTAATGTTCAGCACAGCATGACTTTAGTATGTTTGTATTTTAACAATCTCATGCTCCATTGTGAAAGCAGTTAAAAGGAAAGAAAATGGCGTGAATATGTCTTTGTGAATCATTCCCACGGTAAGAACAGTTAAAATCCCTTTCTCATCTTCCTCCTCATTGTCAGGATTGGCAGTTTATTCTGTCCTTTGATTACATCTGTTAATAAAACTGATGTAGAGAAGGTACCATTAGATTCACTGTTAGCTCTATTCATAGCATGCTACTGTTCAAGGGATGTGGATTTGAGAGAAACAAATTTTCAGGCACCACTCAGATACGATATGCTCACAGGTTTGGAGGTGGGTGTTACACTAGCTGGTAGCCACTTCCAGTTGTTTGGTCATATTCTATTGTATACTGCCTTGTCCAGTCCACAATAACAGGACGAAAAAGACCGCAGCATCTGAATTCAAAGAAGTCTATAATGTTTCTTATGCATCCATGGCTAAAAAATACAAACAAAAATGGTTACATAAATATTATGTTAGTCCAGCAAGTGCAACGATATTAATAGTTAACATTAAGGAGGACTTCCCCACCCCCATACATATAACTGTGCTTGCTGATACTTACAGAAACATTCACTGCTACCGAGGAGTGAAACGCGTCGGCTATCAACCAAGAAGCCACACAGGGTTCTAAACTCTCAATAGGAAGTTTTAGGCAAGCTATGATTTCTTGGCTTCAGTTTATCTTCCCCCTTTATAATGGGGGAAATACTTCTGACCTAATGTATTGGGTTTGGGGAAGGACTGATTACATAGAACACGTGATCAATTACAAATACCCAGTTTAATTGGCTAGAACTGAGTGAATTCATGGTTCTGGTGGAACACAATTCACGTATCTAATGTGGTTGCACAGTCTGGCCACTTCCACAAGTGAGGGTATGATCACTATTTCATCAGATATTCTACAAGTCTCTGGATGCTACTTTCAACAGCTCTGGATATGGTCATGTTTCCCCCTAAAACAGCTTTCCAAACTTTTTATGTTGGTGACATACTTTTTAGACATGCATTATTTTGCAGCACAGTAATTTAGTTTTATTAGCAAACTGGAGGTTAAACTAACCCATTTCCCCATGAGGAGCGTACGGAGTGTTTGCATGGCACACCTACACACTGCAGCTGACACACTAATGTGTCGTGACACACAGTTTGGAAAGCTCTGCCCTAAAAGTTCAGGTCTGTGTTTTGTGGGTTCTCATGGATCAATTACTATCGCCAGAGACAAAAGTGGTTTCAATGGCTTGAGTGCCTTTATGGCTTTGTCTGATGGCCTACTCCTTATGGATAATCCGGCTTCAGTGGCTTCATCCTTGGTAACCTCATTTAGACAACTACTGGAAAACTGTTATATGTAGGGCTGCCTTTGAAGACAGTCCAGAAACTGCAGCCTGTGCAACCAGACTGCTGATTAGACTTTTACTTTTTGATGTTATTAGATTGCTGCTGTTTGATCATACTATTGGTGCCCTTAATTCCAAAGGAAGAAAGATACACAAGAGGAAGAATAAGGCAGGCTGAACGGGATAAAGAGGTTTGGGGAAAGAAGAAAATGTAGGAGTCTTTGTCAGTTATTAATGGGATTGTAGAGAAGAGAAAACGGGACCAAATTAGGGAAAGAGAAAGCAGATGTCTGTGTACTCTAAAGTATTTTTTTCTAAGGAATAATCTTTCATTTATGATAATGTTTATTTTGAATGTTACTAGGTAGCTAGGATTTTTTGTGCATGTCAGTACTAATGGCGTAATTACTTCCAAGAGAATCCAAGTATGTGAACAATATGAAATGGTAAATATTTGCATATGCATGCATATGCATGAGGGAGAGAGAAAATGAACTGTATGCTTTTTAGTTTTAGGATTTTGTTTTGTTTTGAATTTGAGGGTGCTAAAAGAGAAATGTGTTTCTGCTCATGTTCCAGTTATTTGTTTAAGGAAGTTGTAGTTCACATTTCAATTTGTATAAAATTTCCAGAGCAGGTAAACTATACGACAAAAAATACTTTGATGACCTTCAAACAGTTTCCCCAATCAAGATCACAACCCTAACTCAGCTGCTTTCCTGGGAACATGTGGAAAGAGATTCACATTTCTGTGGCTACCTTTTAGGAAAGGGGGGAAACAACCCAGTACGCAGAATCCACTCACATGCGCTATTTAAGCTTTCCCTCACTTGTGAATACCACCCGCATGTTTGTATAAACACATTTCCATGTTTCTTTATCTATGTACTTACTTAAATGGGCTTTCGATAGATGTTGTTGTAACTTTAAAGTGCTTATATCGTCTTGCATTCATCCTTTCATTTGTAGTAATACCTAAACAAGAGATCTGGGAGAAATGGAGGAGGGGAAGTATTCAGAATCTTTGAAGATGTAGTACAGTGGTACCTCAGGTTACATACGCTCCAGGTAACATACGCTTCAGGTTACAGACTCCGCTAACCCAGAAATAGTGCTTCAGGTTAAGAACTTTGCTTCAGGATAAGAACAGAAATCGTGGTCCGGCAGCGTGGCAGCAGCAGGAGGCCCCATTAGCTAATGTGATGCTTCAGGTAAAGAACAGTTTCAGGTTAAGTACGGACCTCCGGAACGAATTAAGTACTTAACCCGACGTACCACTGTATATGAACCCGCTAAAGTAGGCATGGGGAACTTCCAGCCCCTAAGTCTTATTAGGCCTGGAACAGGTCCCAATTTGGTCCACAAGGTGGTTCCACCATGTCCATCTGCCCACATCTGATATCATATATGCATCCGGTGTGGGGTAGGTAGAGATGTAGCTGCCAATGTACAATAGGGAGCCTTTAAGCACTTTCCCAACTGCTAATTAGCAAGGGAGACTTCCTATCACCACCAATCGACTGTCTACTGGGATCAGCAGGCCTGCTGGGATAGATTGTGCTATGCAGCTTCCCATGGGGTACTCCACAGAACAGCAAACCGCCTGCTGAACTCGATAGTGCAGCGAATCCAAATGGCCTTGAAGTGAGAACCTATCAGCTGACAGGTAGTGACTTAAAGCCTACTGGAATAAGATGCACTATTAAAACCCCTATAGGGAAATCTATAGCATAGGCAATCCATGCAGAAAGTGGAGGTTGAAGCCAGAACTGTTTTGCTGTAACTTCAAGACCACCTTTGACAGCTTAGTACAAAGATGAAACAAGTTATAGCTAAATGGAATACTTTTTCTGTATTGCATGCTAATGGAGTTTGCTGTTAATGCACAAAAAACCTCTTTGATACACTGGATCTTTGATACACTGGCTCTGAACCATGGTGAACTTAATAATAACTGAGTTAACAGGTTTAATGATTTATTTTCAAAAACAGTCAAGCAGTAACTTTGGGCCTGCTAAAGAGAAAGTTTACCATGAGATTATTCTCTGTCATGTTAACATTTTCCTATTCCTACCCGACAAAACATTGTTAGTGTTATATTACCTTTGCCTATTATTTTGAGACACTGACACAAATAGGCTGTGCTTGGATTATCATAGTAATAATAATAATAATAATAATAATAATAATAATAATAATAATAATAATTTATTATTTATACCCCGCCCATCTGGCTGAGTTTCCCCAGCCACTCTGGGCGGCTCCCAATCAGTGTTAAAAACAGTACAGCATTACATATTAAAAACTTCCCTTAATAATATCTTAATAATCCAAGATAAGAAAGAGCTTAGCTCCTCCATTTCTGCAATTGAGGGAACATGCCAGGACGTCCCAGTTAACAATAGTTTCTTTTTGTGTCTTAATTGCTGACCCTCATTACCTAATCAAACCCTCACCCCCAAACACTAATGGCTACTCAGATCAATTTCTTTAGTGAGACTTTGCATGTTCTGAACTTGCCTGGGTAAATTCTTTATTAACTGTGTAAAAACAGTCAATTGCGTTTCAGTGATGCAAATTCCTTGCCAGCAGAACAGCTGCATCCAATATGTACTTGACGCCAAGTCTTTTCTATTCTCCTGTGTGTTTCTGTCACTCATGATCATTTATGATAAAAGATACATGAAAACAGATTTGAAACTAGCCACTTATTTTTTTCAACGTTTTTGTATACCAAACCCAACCAAGTTCCATAGTGCTGGCAATCAAACCTGGTGGCACCCAAAGGCTTGGGAAATAAGTGCATTTCAAGTTTGATGCTTTGCATTAAAGAGAGAAAAAGGCAAAGGCTTCAGTATGCATTCAGATCCTCACATATGCAATAGAATCAACCCCCGGATTCTCAGGAAGGTTTCTGTCAGCAGAATGAGGAGGTAAGCACTTTTCAGTGATTTCCCATCTCCTCTGCAGCCCTCCCTCAACCCCAAATCTGCTCTGGAGAATCTCCCATCCTTCTGAAGCAGATTTAGGAGGCTGGGTGCAAGGGGAAGGGTGGGGAAATTAAAGTTCTCTTGTCCCTATTCAACTGGCCTTACTGCTTTACTGTCAGTGAGCAACACTGTTGAATGCAACCCTGCTTGTTTGCATATTAAGTGCTTTCTCCTACCTGATACATCTGACACATTAGCAGCACAGCCACCCACATGAAGTGAAACACGCTATTCAAAAACATCCAGAACATCCAAGGTGAACAGGTGGCTATTTGTGTAATGTATGTCCAAAATCCATCTGCTGTGTAAGTAGTGTGACAGTGGATTCCCCAGTCTGGAATTAAAAAATACGTATCATTGGATTAGAAAATGATATCATTGGATTAGAAAATGTTCCTGAACATGAGCCTGCAGAATACAGGGCATGTTGCATGGGGAACATTTCCAAAAACATTTTTTATGAGAAAAGAAAAACCCTACCAGGCAACAATCAAGGTATAGGTCAATGTTCACACAGAACATTGCAGGCACAGTAGGACTTAAACTAGGCATTAAGAAAATGGTTCAGGAAACAATACTCACAAGAGATACATCCATAAATCATCCAGCAAATCATGAATAGTAAAAAGAATAGATAGCCCATGAAATAACGATGGTTGCCAGCTCCTGAGAAGAAAGAATGGAAGTCAATGTATTTGCTTTTAATGCCGTTTTAACAAGAGACCAGAAAGGGTGCTTCTAGTAATACATAATATATAAAGCATAGCTTTCTCTGCCACAAGACTAGAAGAGTCTAGAAGAATCTTATTTCAGCACGGCAATGCAGTTCATCACATGCTTTGCAAATAAAGCACAAGCTCCCCTGGGGAAAGAATTGGGAAGTATTCAAGAAGTAAATGAGGAAGTGAGCATAAATATGCAAATATACAATATAAAGCTGACCTTCAGCCCAGTAACCTTTTCTCCTCCAAAATAAAACTATTTCATTTGTTTATGAATACTAATATTACCCTGAAATTTATTTATTTGAATATTTATAAACCACAAACTCAAAAAAATGAAAGTGGTACACAATAAAACTATTAATGCATCATAAAATTGTAAAAGAAAAAAAGACCAACACTTTATCAAATCAGTTCTCTAAAAATGCTCAGGCATTCTGATGAGATGAATCCAGCTGGAAGTGCTTCAAATGCAAAACTTAAAGACTGTGTCTTAGCTTCACAGTCACTAAGATTTGTGACCATACTTGCTTCAAGATCACCTACCAAACATTCACATGAAAAATCTGCATTCCCACAAAAAACAACAACCCTGCTCTCTGCTGTATTCATTTGCTATACTGCTTTAGCTCCTAGTGACAAAGACTGTGGGAGGTCAAGAGGCTGGCTGAGCTTGCTTATGCTTCTAAACTATAGTATAAAATTTTTTTTGGCATCTTCTTGGTCTGATAGCAGTGGTGAATACATGAATACTAAGAAACCATGCTATGCTAAATGCACACACTATTTCAGATTGAAAGCTAAATGCGATGGAAATTTTCTATTCCTTATCAATACTTACCTACGCAGTTACCAACCCAGGGGCAGTGATGATCAAACTTGGCTATACATCGATTGCACACACCACAGTGTTTGGACCTCACCGGTTTCCGTATCTGTTCAACAGATTTTTATATGCATACAATGTAACCTGCTTTTCATATTATCAATCTTTAATATGAATTTTGAACACAATGTTGCTATTGTTGTTGCTTATACTACTCATGCATGTCATGATACCAAGAATTTAAGAATGTAATCACGTGGAGCCTGTAGTTCTAGCTTCACCTAGCAAAAACATTCTTCCCTTACTTTAACTTTCCTCTAAATGGAAGCTTTGTATTTGTCACCAACACCCACTGGACAAGTCTTATATACTATACACAAGTCTTACAGCATTTGCAATCACCAATCTCAATTAAATTGAAACAAAAAAATTCTCCTTTCCATTGCAAAACAGAATTTCCCACCGTTCTTTTTACTGCTGACAGTGAAACTCTGAATTAGAGATCAAAGAAACTGATGACGATACTGATGGAAAAGCTTGCAGAGTTTACAAAAGATTAAGTATTTTGGGGATTTTTATCGTCTGCAGTTAGATCAGTTACTTATGGGTGGATGCATAAATAATTTGTATTCCATACAGAAAAAACTGAGCATAACACTGCTGTAATGCTGTCGGTGAAAACATTTCATCAAAACAAATGTTAGCGCAAAAAAGACATTTTATCTTGAGAATGACACCTACAACATTTAACATTTGCATTTTAAAAATAGTGTATCTATCAAGTAATAAACAATTTGTCTGAAATACAAAGTACTCAGATCTGTAGTCAAGACTATCTTATCAATGTCCCAAAGTAAGAGAACACTTATGTTTCACCATATCTCAAGTTCTTAAAATATTTTCATACAGAGCAACAAGTTTTTAAATACCATTATAGTAGCAAATAATTTATGCAGCATGATAGACGGTATTTAGTTTTAAAGGTTTTATATTAAAGAGTCCAGAGTTGCACGTATTTAGATTCTGGATAGGAATATAAATGTATCATAACAATCTCACAATTCCTGTATATTTTGAGAACATTATTATATAAAGCTCATTCTGCTTACTTCATTACAGATGTTTTAGATAAGGCAAAACTTTTACTGAAGTGACAGTTGATAATAACTAATGTTGATATTTACTTTATACACACCACAAACTGAACAACTAAATTTCCTACAAAAAATCCAGTATAAGAGGTGTGTGTATCTAAAATGGCACTGTAAATTTAATCTGAAGTTGTTAATGGAAGCATTTTCATTTTGCTCTACACTCAGAGATCTATGCACTTGTTTGATTTAGTCACAATCTGAAGTAGTCCTGTTCTCTCTCTCCTATTTTTAGGATTCTAATCAAGGATTGTCATTAAGATACATAGGAACAACAATAACTTTAAGAATTACTAGGAACTCTTGTATTGCTCCTGCTAAATACTTTGGTAGAGGGAAGTCTTACCACAGCGAGTGGCAACACCTAGTGTACTAGAACATATATTTTTCTATTTGAAGGCCTGGAACAGCCTGCTGCCCAGATTTCTATACTGACTTAAGAGAGCCACTGTATTTTGATATAAAAACCTGTGGGTGTTTTAAGTTAAGCTTCTACCCAAATCCATCTGAACTTGTGTCAAGGACATCCCACTGGAATACAGAGTCCTAACTCGGTGGGACAGGGACTCCAGTAAGGAATTTTGATATCCTGCTTTCTTCTGGATCCATCACAACCACACTATGGACTTGCCTTTTCTTATTCCTAGGAAGCATGGCATTCATATGCCCAAATACTGGCTTAGTATTTTAGTTGGCAGAGGCTCACTTATACCCTGTATGAATATCGCAAGGTCAAAGAATACACTCATTTTCTAAACAGACATGATGTTAAAATTGGTAATTTAATTACATGTAAGCAAAAAAGCATACTACCAAACAGGTACTGCAGAATATACTGAGGTCCAGACTTCCTGTCTCTGCAAGTTCCACTATTGTCTGCAGAAAAGAAAAAATAAGAATATTTAATCATTTAAGAACCATATTCATACATGCTTCATAAGTCGACTCTAGTCGACAAACTTATGTCATAAAACAATTTGTTAGCCTTTAAGGTGCCAGGAGATTCTTGGCTGTTTTTACTGCAAAAGCTATCCCACTGGAAATCCCAACTTCTATTAACACACTCCGATTAGTTTAACACCATCTCAAGCTTGGACAAAAATATCTTAATGCCATTTTATTCACATCAAAGAAATTCGGCACCATTAGAGCCTACATAAACACACATGTGTAATTGGTTCTGCCCCAATTGCCTCCAAGATACAAGGGGACTCTATCCAGCAGCAAGATCATTAGTTTCTGGCTGCTTCTCAAGATTGCACCAGCATTAGGGCAGTTGGGCTGCTCCAGTATCCGGCATATCCTTTCCAATCTCAAAAATGTATCCCCTTGCATTCAGTTTGAAGCCGTTACTACCACCCTATGTTCTGCTGCGGTGACATAAAGAGGATAGCTGGGATACATTAAAATCTCCCAATACACAGAACACTATATCAGGAAGGAGAGTCTACAGCCTAGTCTTTTTCTGGACATGCTGGTTTCCTTTCAGGGATGACATCTTCACCTTCATTTTCAACTGGTCCAAAAACAATTACACCATGTGATGAGTAATCTGTCTGGGCTTAACCTTCAAGGTGCCACAACTCCTTCCACAATTATTTCTTGGAAGTTAAGATGCATACTTGAGGGATTGTGTGTGTATGTGTAAGAGAGAGAGAGAATGTGTGTGTATCTACACACACACACACACACACACACACACACACACACACACGTTTTAAACAAACACCAGAAATATCTGGATGACCTCAGCAGATTTCTCAGTAGCAAAGCATTCACTCTGCTTAGACTACAATTACCTCTGATGTTCTTAAATGGAACAACTTGGCAAAACAGAGACAGAAACAATTTTCAGCAACACTCTGTCTCCTCTGCAGCCCCCTGTGCCCCTCTGCGGGAGGCTGGGTGGGGGACACTTTCCTGTAATTGCTTTGATTAGAAAACACTTTGAGTGTGTACACAGAAAATCTAAACAACATCTTCAACCATTAACAAGAATGGACTGTTTTGCTTTTTACCTTTTTCTTTTGTTCTTCTGTGGCTTTAATTATTCCTGGGTCTGATTTCCAAGATTTTCCAAAATTGTAGAAAAGTGCAACACTATTAGCAAGAAATGGAAGGTGGATGAACACAAAATTTAGATGTATTAAATGTTAAGGAATTTAAATATGTTTTCTTTCCTGTTAAAAATAATTATTATTTGAAAATAATAGAATTCTGCAATACACTTTTTTGTTGCTAATGCATTTCACAGGGAATGTACTAGATGCATGTCAAGACATCTAATAATCCTTTTTTGCCATTATATGCTGTTCAAGTGTATAATCTTGTCTTAATTTGTTTGATAGCTCCAAAATTAACAGTGCAACATTATACATGTTCTCTCAAAAGTCTGAATTCAGTTGAGCTTATTTCCTAGTCAATGTGTTTAGGATTGCAGCTTTTGTATCTCTTTAAATCATTTTCTGACATAAAATATTCAAATAGTCAACCATTTTTAATATATTTTTTACTGTTTATGCCTATTAGTGGCCTGAAATTCCAGCTAAATCACAAAAACACTATAATAATAAAGAGATTATACAGGGAATGATGAATACAATAATAAACTCTTTTGGGGGGATGGATTACATTCATGTTTAAGATTCCTCTTCTTCTTCCCCTCTTAATAATTTACTGAAAAAAGGAACATGTACTTTACCTGGAAATGAAAGTGTTGGAATAAATTGCAGACCCTTGGATTTTTTCCCCAGTATTTGAATTCCAGCTGCTTCACAATTTGAAGTTAACTTTGTTAATACCTAGGTATCTGTATTTTCTTCACATTAATTTGCACATAGTAAAAGCTAATTATATTTTAACAGATTTAAATATTTTCTACCATGAAATTACAAATGGCCCCAGTAGCACCTTTTCTGCTTCAGTGCCTCAGCACTTATACACTCCATTGCCAAGGGAATGGCAAGCTCTAAACACAAACACTTAAAACCTGTTTAGCTAACATTACAAATTTCAACAGTAACCCATCAGTTTCAAGTACAAATATGACACATTGGAAAATATTTTTAGCATATGTAAAGGGGTTCCATAGCACTGAAATCAATGTGGGAAAGAGTTCCCTAAAGTTAGAAAGCCTGAAAACCACTGTGTTGCTGCAGATCATCAACAAAATACTGACATCAAGAAAACAATGAGCCTTAAACTTACAAGCCTGGTATGCACATTAGTGCCTACACACAGGATGTTGGTGCAACACGGCTGAAACTATGGGTGCTTCATTCCGTGCTTGTTCCTGCCATGCTGCTATGCGTTATGTCCAGATCCGGATTCATGATCTGTTTCTCTCAAACAAGCCATGAGCCGTTATCAAGGCTTGTTCCTGGCTTTACATACATAGGTTGTTTGGACAGAAACAAACTGTAACCTCAGATTCAGACAAACAGGGCAGTCTTTAGCAGATGCGGTGCTGGGGTGCAAATTTCTGCCCAGCGCCCCAAATTACTATGGATAGTGGGGCGCACGTGCAGCTGCGCACTGCCAGCCATGGGGGGGGGGACGACTCTCCCCCATGCAGCTGTGGGACAGCAATCCCCGCAGAGGCTTGGGAGGGAAGCTGCGCCCAGCCAACCATATGGTTGGCGGGGCACAACTTGTAGCCTAACCCTATGCAGGGATCGCTCTCCTCCCAAGGAGGCTTGGGAAGGAAGCTGCATGCCCACCAGCCATATGGTTGGTCGGGCGCAGCTGGCGGGCATGCAGGGAAAGGGGAGGATACCGGCAAAGCCACACAGCTCCCCCACTCACTGGGGCACCCCTGAGAGGCCAGCGCCCTGGTGTGATGCACCACTAAGCCCTATGGGAAAGACGGCTCTGCAGACAAAACACCAAGTCAAACCATGCGCTTGTTTCTCAGCAGTCTGGTAGGAGGAAGGGGGAGCACACTGCATGTTCACATTAAACCATACTTGATTTAATGTTATATGCAAAGAAAACCATAGTCACTTAAGCCCATTTAGCCAAGACATAAATTTCAATTAGACTTCATCACCTTTGTGTAGAAAAATGTCATTATAACAGGGCTTTTGAGTCTAAGTCTCATGCAGTTAAAGCTCCCATAAGAATATGGTACAGTCGTACCTTGGAAGTCAAAAGGAATCCGTTCCAGAAGTCTGTTCGACTTCCAAAATGTTTGGAAACCAAAGTGTGGCTTCTGATAGGCTGCAGGAAGCTCCTGCAGCCAACTAGAAGCTGTGGAAGTCCAGTCAGATGTTCAGCTTCCAAAAATAGTTCGCAAACCGGAAGAGTCACTTCCGGGTTTGCAGCGTCCGGGAGCCAAAACGTTCAAGAACTAAGCTGTTTGAAAACCAAGGTACGACTACATGTTTTCATAAGTACCAGCATTCATTTCAATTACTAAACCACATATCTAGACCACTAAAAAGAAGCTAGCAGAGAAAAGTGTATTATGTTCTACTACAAAAAAGCTAGATGTCCTTAATTGTCTGTCTGGCATTAAACCTCTGACAGAGAGATGCTTTCATAACTGGACAGTGTGTTCCTGTGACTAAGAAGCAAGAGATAGGTCCAAGCCAAAGGAAGAGATTAGATGGTTCCCCCCTACCCTTGTATGGTCACATTTGCCTGCTTTTAGTGCTCTACACAACATGCTAACAGAACTACCTCTGTGGCTGGGCCTCTGAGCTTATATAAGTGGGGAAAATTAAGAAGACTTTGCTACATGAAATGCAGACATCTTGGAAAGCACTTGGTTTAACAGGAATAGAGCACAACATACCCTTTATCCTAATAATGGTGAGGAAAGTATGTAAGAGTACTGAGGAGGATCGCATGGTATCATCCAACACAAATTTCTCTCTTTTATAGGTTGTCTTTCCTGCTGTTATAGGCTATTATTGAAGCTAACCAGATTCCCTCTTATGTAAGGTTTATAAAGCAGTATCAAAGCCTGTTTCGATGCAAAGTTAGAAGGCAATCCTAGACAGCACAGAAATAACTAAACAGACCTCAAGAGTCCCAAGTGGAATGCATTGAGTAAATACAAAATATTACTTTTCATCATAATTCTAGTGACAAGTTAAAAGTCAATTCTAGATATTTAAATTAATCAATCTGGATGCCCTTTTATTTCTGATCAAAACATATTCCAGAAGCAGATTTATAAAAGGCTGCTACAGAGACATTTAGTCAGATGTCACATTATTCTTCCTACTGAGAAGAAAGAAGGCACTGTTCTCTGATGCAATTGATTTCATCAAACTGTAAGACATATGAGAATAAATTCTTACCCTGACCACAATTTTTCTACTTCATTCTATAAAACAGAGCACATGTCATATATTTTTTTCTAACAAGTTGCAGACAAGCTGACTGACAGCAGAACTTGAATGGCTAGAAGAACTAATAATTGAGGCTGGCAACATTAATCAGTTAAAGTAAACTGACATGTAGGATTTAGAGGGGACTGTTCTGGCAGCACCCACATCGCAAATGTAGTGTCCACTTGTACTCTGCTATAATGTCATTAAATGTTCATAAATATTAACTTCAGAAGGAGCCAGTAATCGGGATATGACAATCAGCACAGCTACTGAGAAAGCAAAGTCAACATGAGCAAGAAGGAAACACTTATGTAGAGCCAAAGAAAATGAAGAGATTGAAAGCAAGGGGGTAGAAGACTAGGACTAAATATTGCTAGGTTTAAGGACTTGTTCAAAAACATCTTATTTTAACTTATTTTGCCACAAATCAGCAAAACCTGTGAGCTTGTGAGTAATTTAACTAATGGGCATACACACACACAATTAACCATGTTGTCTGGGGATAATGGGAATCCAACAACAGATTCCCCATCCCTGCCTTATGTAATTAGTAAAAACTGTCCCCTCAATCTGTATGTCCTACTATCTGCTTTTACTTGTTCCATTTGGCCCATTCCCCTTTTACTTACTGTCATGCTTCACTCCCTCCCGTGTTCGCTTGTCTCTTGCTTCAGCTTCACTGAAGTCCCTTAACCCTTTCCCATGACCAGTCTGAACCATAAAACTTCCACATCCTCTTGCTAAAACTTCAATTTCTTAAAATTCTAGCCTCTTAATTTTCTTGAATGTGAGCACTGGAATATAACCCACTAAAATTAAAAAAATTCAAATGCTGAGCACAATATAAAGGATATCATTCCAAAACCAGAAAAACCATGTCACATACATCCAGAATTTTGTTGCTAGGTAGATTCCAAGGGGCAGTGCACTATGCATTGAGTGATCAAAGAATGATCTGCGAAACAAAGAATATAATAGGTTATTACATATTCAAATATGGGTGTGCTAGCTCATTCACAAACAAGTATATATAGCCTTATTTTTAAAAAACAAAGAAACAAACACTAGAGCTTTAAATAACCTGTCCATTTGATACAAAAGGTCTTAATAATCTAAATTACTCAACAACCAGCAAGCACTTTTTTAGACCTCAGAAAGTTGCAAGAGTTCATAATTACTAGGTTCAGAATATGAATCTGTTCAGTTTGTAATGTTCAAATGAAGAAGATTTTACATATGCATGATCAGAGTTCAGGATGACCAGGCTGCTCTGTAAGCATGTTCACCAATGTTGTTAACCACTACATTAAATTATTAATTTAAACTATGTGACCGCCTGAACAGACAGATTTTTGTTTGTTTGTTTGTTTCTAATTTTTGCTTTTTAGGTCAATTTTCCTAATTGTTACTTGCATACATATTACACGTGCTGTCCCCTAACCAGGTCTAGAACAGTTTCATACTCCTGCTTGCTTGTGTTTTGTCAAAGTAGATTTGGAAATAAAGTTTTCTTCTAAAGCCACATTTTGACAGCAGTTAAAAATAAGGCTGAACAGCACTCTCAGCAAAACTCAAAATGATAGTTATTTTAACAGACTTTGAAGAAAAAGCCAAACCCAGAAAATGAGCTGTAGTAATATAATCTCTTATACTTACACAAGAGATTCCAGTGTTTAAAATATTTATCTGACATGTGCTATATTACACTGACAATAAATTTAAGATACTCAACCATGCAAACTTTCTTTGTTTAATAATGTTCTTACTACGAATGCATTTCTCTTTGCCATTAAAATTAGAGTCATTAAAATTAAGAGGCATATAGAGGCTATCATTGTGTTGCACAGGGTTTCTGCTCCAAAACCCTGTGCTTGTCAGTGGAGCCCATGTAAGTCAACCCCACCCCTTTTGTGATGTTTTTGGGCTACTTCCAGGTTCAGAGCCACGCACATATGCACAATCAAGTGTCATTCGAATATGCCTAAACTAGGCAAGGCCTGTAATAATTCTTGTCTTTTTTATCCACTCACTGAATACTAAGATCCCTTTTAAAAAATCCAAAAATATCCTCCTTAAATAAGTCTACTTATTGCAGACCATTACATTATGGAAATAAAAGAGTAGGGTATTTTCATTTCTATAGAAAATAAGCTAATCATTTTATAGAGGGATTTCAATATTTGGTTTGTGAAAGAGGAAACATTACTGTTGGGCAGGCAGACACATTTTCATACAACACAACTAGTTGATGATTCATAATGTGACTGATGTGGTATTTAAGGTTCTTTTTGCTTAGAGCTAAAATATGAATGCCACTTCAATCTAGCACAGTAGGTCTCCTATAAATTAACTGGAAGGCAGGATGGAAGGGCATCAAAACACAATTTTCTTTGCTTATCCTGAACAATCATTTCATGGAAGAGTGAATTAGGTAAAACATTTCCCCCCAAGAATGGGGCTTTTATACATCCGTCAGGATTTTATGTAAAACCAAACTATCTACTCCAACATATTCCCTAATTAAATACTTACTTGGAAAGAAATTGAACCATAGCCCAAACACCACCATACATTAGTCCTTTAATGAGCCAAGAATCAATATCAAGGTCGGCTATAAACCCAACTAGCCAAATAACTAGGAAAGGTGTTCCCAGCATCACTTTCTGACGAAATTCCTACATAAAAAGACAAACAACGATTAACCTGGATATTTATGAACTGTATAAAAAGTAAGTGCTTCATTTTAACACTCAGATACTTCATAGCAAGTTTAATATGTACAAAGAGGGGTTTATCTGCAAGACTAGGAAGGATCCTAGATTCAGAAAAATGCAAGATGCCTAGGATTGGTCAATCATTTCTCACTGCAGTGAGAGGAGAATGGCAAATTTGGGGATGGGAAAGACATGTAAACCCAAGACTCCCGATACCTCCTGGTACAAATTATAGTGGGGTGTCATCTAAGCAGGGTCAGAAATTATTTTTAAAAGAACACATTACATGAGTCATCACGTAAAGATTCTTCTCACCTTATCAGCCCTCAGCTTTCTGAGAAATGATGGATTGTCATATCCCTTTGCCTGCCTTGCCTCCTGTAGATGGTTTATCATCCAAACATTTTTTCTTTGCTTTGCTAAATCAAGTGGTGATTCACCCTGTCAAGAGTGTGAAAGATTAACAATTTTAAAAAGGAAAAAAGCACAACAATTTCACTTTTAGAAATAGTAACTTAAGCATTTAAAACTACTTAAGAGTTTCAAAACATGTAATATTACTATGTTGTTGTTCTTATAAAGCATTATTTTGGTTGCTAATTTATTTTATGCTATGGAGAGTTACTTTCTTCCAATCTTTTCTCAGTTTAATCAGTTTCATCAAATGAAATAAAATCTTTGCTATTTCTGTGTATTGCAACGATGAGTTCATTCATTATCCTTAGTGTGCATATGTAATAATTAATGGGAGTTTAAAAGTTGCTTAGCTCTCTAGTTTGGAACAATTGGTTCTCCCTCAAATATTAACAAGCAGCAATATCCATTCATGGAATTTCACAAACAGTGAACAATGCTTATTGCTTAGTTATCAATGCCATGTACAGTCAGTTGATACAGATGTTCAATCTGTACCTCTTGTGGACTGCATGTGTAGGTGTGTATTCGATTGTTGTTCTGATGCACTTACATGCAGCAAAAAATCAAAATTATACTTGCTTACCCTACTCCTACGAGATTTTCACATTTTGGATTTAACACTTTGATGGGTAGAGTTCCACACACCTAAGTTCTATCAGCATGTTCTATATATCTTTTACTGTGTACAGATTACACATCTGTAGGATTCTGTGTATGTAAGCCCTAAACCATGTGGTTGTTGGAAGCCTTTGATGGGGACCCAGAGCTAATCAGGATTACTCAAATGCAAAGAGAGAGTGTTCCTCTTGAGTTCAGGCATACTCTCTGGCTTGCCTGAACTCAGCACTAAACAGGTGGTCCTGCTGTTTATTTTAGCATTGTTCCAGATTTAATGATGGTGGGAGATGCTTCAGAGAGAGGGTTGGCAATCCACTCTCTGAGTGCCCCCTCCCTATTAAACGTCCTGGAACACTGTTAAAAGCAGGCTGGCATGTGCTTCAGAGAGTGATTTGCAAAGCATTCTCTGAAGCTCCTCTTGCCCTCCTTTAATCATTGCTCCAGCAAGGTATTTTGACAGGTAGGTGAGGCAGTCCACCTGTATGCAGACGGACCATCTGCACACGTAGATCTGACACACACATTAAAAGCACCTGAAAACAGGTAGGTTTTTCACAATTCACTAGTACTCTAAACAACCACCACTAAAAGTCTAAAAATTGAAACAAACTAATGTATTGATTGCGGATACCTGATTGGCAGTTTGTACTATTCACCGAGCATTCAGAAGTACCTTTACTAGCCAAGCAATGACTAATTTTTATAATCTCTTCCCCAATTCAGAAGGTTGAACAGAATGTCCTATAACAGGTACCAATCTACAGCTATTTTAGGCAAATGTGATTCTCCATTCTTCCTCCCCCCCCCCCCGCCCCAGTGCATGCACTGCTAACAATTTGTGGTCGCTTCCCTGAGCAAACCCCACCCACTTTGCGTAAAATAACAATGTCAAAGGACAAAGATATGTGAAGTTATAATCCAATTGCATGAGTTCAGAGCAAGGTAATTCCTTTAGATTACTCTATTGTAGAAATCCTCCCCATCTAAAAAGCAAAAGAAAAACCCAAACTGAAAATTGACTCACAATATATAGAGTGGTACCCTAAATCTATCACAGTGATTTCTTACAGAACCGTACTGCTGATTTACACCTCAAGAAAGAAAGAAAAGGTTGTGACTGTTCTTGCAGTATAGAGGAGGCAAAAAACAACCAACTGAAGGTACCTCCAGCTCCAGTTTTGCACTCCTCCACTCTTCTACTGAAGGTAACTCCCCTCCTAAACAAAGCATTCATGGAGGCTTGAAAAATGGCTGAATCCTCCATCGTTCGGCCCCCGCCTAAAAAAAAACGAGACAGGTACCAGAAACTGAAAAATCACCCAAGGAAAGGCAAATAGCCTTTGAGACCAGAGTACAAATGCCAAGGAGCACACATCTAAATTCCAGAATCAGTAGAGACTAGACACCTAATCAGAGTTAGGCATTTAATTTCTATTGATAGGATTTGTGCACCAAAACCTTATGGGTGACTTGGAAATTTAGCCCAATGATAATCACTGGGGAATTTGAAAGCAGCAAAAACCAGGCAACAATATTTATTGGTCTCCAAAGGGAGAGTTTCCTTCCACCTGAACAGTGTATTGAAAAAGCTTAGGCCACAAAGATATCAATTTACCAAACAGGACTTTCCCCAGCAGAAGCAAAAGAAATGAGCTCAAAAGCAGCTAATGCCCTGCTAGTCAGTACATCCACTCATTTCCTACATTTGCACAGTTTTGGAAACCATTATCAATGATACAGGGAGAGTCTTTTAAAAGAGGCCCCATAGAACATCTGTACTCTGTATCCACGGGGCCTCTTTTAAAGGACTCACCCTGTAGATATAGATGATAGACAGAGAGAGAGAGAGAGAGAGAGAGAGAGAGAGAGAGAGAGAGAGAGAGAGAGAGAGAGAGAGAGATAAGATAGATAGATAGATGAGAGAGAGACCATACAAATCAACTAACCAAATTTGAGGCTTCTCTCAATAATATGAAGCCATGGATGGGGAACCCTCCAGAAGATGGGGGGAGAGGGGCAGGGAATGGAGGACTGCCAAAAATTCCCTCCCTCCCAGTTCTGCTGACAGAAGCCTTATTGTCAGCTGTGTGACTGGATACAATAAGTGACTCTTAAAAGTAGAATTGTAGGTTACTTTTAGAGGGATAACTAGAGTTGCAAAATCAAACTTAAAAGTAGATATGTCTGCTTTTCTTTCAAATATATGGCAGGAAAAGACCACTATATATTAATTACGAATATGTACCGTGTTCCTATATCATAGCAAATGAGATCTGAATCACCAAAAAGCTTCCTAACATAAGCTTCTAGTGTATATTTGTATTTTTACCTAGCAAGTTCTTTAAAGCCACTCTTGTAGCACATTCACATTTAGTATTCATACTTTCCTATTATTTTTCCTGGTCCCGTCCCCCCCATAATCACAATATCCAAGGTAAAAAGGAAATAAAATTACCGTATTTTTCGCCCTATAGGACGCACTTTTCCCCCTCCAAAAATGAAGTGGAAATGTGTGTGCATCCTATGGGGCGAATGAAGGCTTTCGCTGAAGCCTGGAGAGCGAGAGGGGTCGGTGCGCAACGACCCCTCTCGCTCTCCAGGCTTCAGGAAGCTATCCGCTAGCCGTGGGAGACGCAGCTCTCCCACGGCTAGCGGAGAGCTTGCTGGCACCCAGAAGCTTGGGGCGCGCTGCGCTCAGCACGCCGCAAGCTTTGGGCTTCGCGCAGCGCTCCGCTAGCCCTGGGAGAGCTGCGCCAAGTGGTGCGGCTCTCCCACGGCTAGCGGAGAGCAGCCTGTTCTGGGGGCTGGGGTCAGGGGAAGCTCAGGCTTCCCCAGCCCCACACCTGGGGGGGGGGGATTTTTTTCTTTGTTTCCGCCCAAAAAAACTAGGTGTGTCCTATGAGCCGGTATGTCCTATGGGGAGAAAAATACGGTATATCCATACTCAGGCCCTAAATTAGATCACACCAAGATACCTCTCATATTAGTTTTTTTTTATAAAAAAAAGAGGTAGCATGCTTTTGCTCACTTCGGTGCCCTGATGTCTAACAAAGGCATAATACTGCCTGTTCAAAAAGAAATTTATGTTACTGAAGTCATGATGATCTTGCTATCCAATCAAAAAGGCAGGCTTTTCTTTTTATTTTTAAGTGTTAGGTTTAAAAGTGTCTCAGATGAGATGTTCCAGTAAAAACAAAGAATTCTGCAAGTTAAGGGCATAATTTATTATAAGACTTATCACGCCTTTCAAGGATCAAGGGGAGGGAAAACCCTTAAAAGGCTAAAGAATGACAGTAACTTTATCCCTACAATTTCAGCTGAGTGTCAGAAGGCACAGCCAGAAATAAAGCAACAGTTTACAAAAAAAAGTTATTACTCCCCTCAAAGGGTATACCACAATTCAAGGGGTATGATCTGCCATCCTGTTGCAGGGCTTAAGATTCTACAGGCTTCCTCTATTACAAACAACCAGCAACATGTTTGTATCTCTTACAATTTAGAGAGGAGAAAAGAGAGAGAAAATACTTAAACCCACCCCGAGGCCCTGGGACAGGCAGAAAGCCAAGATGATACTCATGAAAAAACTGAGATAACCTACAGAGAAGAAGCTTGCCAAAGTACCCTACTACTCACTTGACTATTTCATTACATACTTCTATTATATACTGGCCAAGGTACCCAGCCATATGCCTAGAAACTCCATGCTAAAACTAAAAACAGCTATTTGATTTCAACCCAATCAAACCGAAATGACGTTCCTGACAGCTTAAAAGGCAAATTCAGGCAGAGAGAACATCCAACTTTTCACTCATTTCTCACCACAGCCTGGGGAAGTTTGCTTTTCTCTGTCAAATCCCTCTGATAACCACATGTAGTGTGAAACACACACAAGAAACCTAACAGTCAATTTTAAGAAATTTATTAAGGATGGTGGTAAGAGAACAAAGGGGAAAGGGAGAATGGGGATTTAGGAAATAAGGAAAACCTTTTAGAAAAAAAACAGGCTAAGTCTATGATCTGTATACTCACAAAGCTAGGGGCTTCATCATAAATAATGCAGCATCTTGGGTGGTCAGAGGGGAGGGTAATGGATGACAGAATGTTGGTATCATTCCAGTTTTTAGGGTTCTCAACCCATGTAAGATTTGATTGACAGATGGCTTTAAACAGCCAATCAGATAAGTGGCACACGGCCAAGAAAGGTGTTACCACCTTTGGGAAGTTGGGAGATGGGGCTGATAAGACCTTAATGACTGCCAGATTTAGCCAACTTCCCTGCTAGATAACAGGCTTTCCTTAGTTGGTGTATTTGGACTTGGTGTGGAGCTACATGGTATGTCTGCCTCTATGTCAGCAGTGGCAGAGGTGTATGGTGGCAGCAATGGCCATACTGAGTTCTCCCACCACCAAACTCAAACACATCTTCACTGCAGCAGCAGTGATGAGTTGCCTCACACTAGAAGCTGGCAGCACAACTACCATTGGGAGCAAGGCCAGTCCTACTACCAGAACCACCAAGAGTTCTCTTATTGTTAAGCAGGAGGCAAGGCTGTGCCACTGGCTAATACTGGCAAGGTCAGCTTGTAAGGTGTGGAACTTGAGCAGGGTATCCCAGAGGAGATGTCAGATGCAGTGTATATCTCACCTGTCACCTGGGAGCAGCCAGACTGCCTCAGCGGGACAGATGGGAAGCACGGATCACTCCCAACAACCAGCTTGATCAGTCACCTCCTACTGCTGAAGTGTGCTGCTTGGTCATTTTAAGAACAACTGCTTAAGAATTTATGACGGACTTTGATTTCCCCCCTCTTCCTTCCCCTTTTCCTTGTGCACCATATTTTTGTAGATTGCAAGCCTGTAGCCTTCTTTTAATTGATTTCATGTATGCCACTCTAGAAGCCTTTTTAGATGAAAAGCGAGCTACAAATCCTCTTAATAATAATGATGATCTTCAGTATCCTTTCAAGAGAGGCAGCAGCATGGCAGTGGTGGGCACTAGGGAGGAAAAGGAACAGCAACCAGCAATTCTCTCTCCTATACTACCACCACTCATCCTGTGAAAAGCCACCAGCCCATCACACCAGCCCAAGCACAAGAGATGGGATTACTTTGAGCTGGCAATGGACCCAAACTATGCCATCTGCCTGCACTGCAGGAAGCAGCTGAGTAGGAGGAAGGTTCCAAGGCATTGCATCACCAGCAACTTTATAATGTACTTGCACAGGCAGCACCAGTCCTCTTGATTAGAGCCCAACAAGTCAATCAGGAAGGGCAACAGGTGCACACGGCAGAATGACTCTCAAGCTGCCCCCCCAAAAAAACACCCAAAAAAGCAGCAGCTCAGGCAGGATACAATGCAGGATACACGGCAGGGAAGTATGGATCCACCAGATGAACGCTTCCAATTCCCATGCCAACCTACTACTAAATCACTTTTCTTGCCGCTTTGTGTGCACTGCTACCTGGGTGCCCATAAACAAAACCACTAGGAGAATACTGAATCCCTTCAGCCACCCCACCCGCAAAAAATCAACTTTAAAGGCGGCTAGTACAAAAACCTTCTTGTCTACAATTTGGCAGGTTCTAAACCTAGGGGGCCTCATACCTCCCCTTTCCATAACAATTGCTGACAAAACACATGGGGAAACAGAGGGAATCTTTTTCTTTTAGCCATTTCCCAAAAGGCTACCCTTTGTGGGAAGAGTCATCCCCTCAGTAAGGAACAAATTTTATCCAATTCTCTTAAAAAAATAACACTGAAGATTATCTATAAATATAATTTAAAGGAGCGCAGCACTAAATCTCCTGGATCTATTTGCCTGTATTTGCAGGCTTTATCCACTCTGAATAGGTTATAACACCTGCAAATTTTACATCCAGTTCTGTCAAAAGGGGGGGAAAGAAAGGTACCATCATTTTTTTAATTTTCCTTTAACAGTGAAGTGGGTTCAGCCTCAGACCCTGCTCTGAATCAGTCAGACTCTGGAAGCACACACTCAAGTTGGTGTAACATCCTGACAACACTTTCCCAGCCCAGGCAAAATGGGGAGGTATGGTTAGTTAGAGTTTTCCTGATTTGTTTGCTCACACCATAAAGGGAGATTTGAAGTAAAAAGTTCATTCAGACCTGAGATACAATCAAAGATGGTCACTGTGTCACTTCAACTGAATTAGTCTTTTTGAAGACACAGTGCCCTGAAAAGTCAAAAGCAGCTCACAACACATAGTTCGCAACAGCTAACAGTTCAAGGAGTCACCTTTTTTCCATACTGCATAAATCCAATTCTGCATTAATATACATCAGTGTTTTATTGAGAGTAGGATCGGTATACTTTTTAGACATCCTAAAAAAGTAATTCAGCAACTAGCTCTGCAGGCAACTCAGCCAGGGGAAGGCAATGATGAATCCTTCTCCACTGCCTTCTTTGCTTCTCTTCCCAGCCTTCTTTAAAAGGCCCAGAGGGAGGGAGAGGAAAAAGGCCACTTTCAAATTTTTGCAACCTCCTTTCTCCTTCCCTCAACCTGGGCTATTTGAGATAACATGGGATGAGTCTTTGTGCAAGAGTTCTAAACATGGCAAAGGGAAGAAAAAATGAGAAAAGGTGTATATTCTTTACTCTTGCAACACTTGCTTAGCAATTTCAAGGAGCACAAACAAACTACAGCAACAAGTCACCTCAAGAGTCTGAATTTTGCTGGCTGCAACTAGTACTCGCCTGTACCTTACAGGTAGGCCTGCTATATGTCTGGAAAATTCTTGACATACCAGGAAATTGGATGCCTAAAATGGAGTCCTGGGGAAAAAATTTGAATTTTAAGAGATGTCTGAAATTTATCTTATGTATGGAAACCTGATTTTTTTATTTCTGTTTTCTGTCACCCACACCCCCCCCCCACTGAGTAGTGGAAGGAATGTCCCCACTTATGTGGGAGACCCAAAGCACGCTTGTGCCCCCAGCCTCCCAACACGAAGCAGCCCCAACTGAGGAGGAGGAGGGGAGTGCGGAGGACAGTGGAAAGAGGGCAAGAGCAGCCCCGAGTATCCACCAACCACCGGGAAAGGGAAATAAAGATGACTCAATTATCCTGCTCCCAACTTCCTCCTCCCCCGAGACACACTGCGTTACCTTCTCAAAGCTGCCATGGCTGCTGCCTGGAGGAAGACAATCACTCCCCTTTTTAGGATGCAGAGCAGGAGGCAAGGAGTCCGTCTAAAAGAGAGGGCACCTGTGGCTACTTGCTCTGGAGCAGGTTCAAAGGAACTTATCTCCTCAGTCCCACTCTCCCAAAGTGGGGGAAGGGGGGCTCTCAACAAAGAATCTTCCTTTCTTTCCCTGCTAGAAGAAGAACCAACTCTTGGAGATGCTGGGGGGGGGGTGTTAGGGTTTTTTTGTTTTTTGGGGGGGCAGGCCAATGACCCTTCCCCCTGTTTTTTTTCCCTTTGAGTGTGTCAGGAATTTTACTTTTTGAAATATGGCAAGCCTACCTGCTGTCCTAGATGCATTTAGATTACCATAGCTGTGTATTCTTAATACATAGCAATATTTTGTATCAACCCATCAATATTTTTACCAACAGGCAGTGTAGCAGAACCAATGTGTACTGTCCATCATGCACAGATTAGGGTGTAGAGACAACACAGATATATGTTTACTCTACCCTGCGTCTATTAAGGATAATGAAAAGAGAAAAACAACAGGTAAAAGGAACAAAACAGCATGGGCCGGCAAAATATGGCAGAATACCTATGATTTTGCACAATACTTGCAAACAAAGAGAGCGAGCTTTTAATCCCCAATACAGAGTCAACAAAAGGCACAAAGATACATAATTTCTTCTACTGTACTGACTGGAAGGGAGGGATTATTTAGCTTTCTGGTGCAATCAAGTGTAAGTGGCCTACTGGTGCCTTCCAAGAGATACCTGCTTCAATTCTTTGTATTAGCCTGCAGCATTTTACTAATATTATGAATAGGAGCTTTCAGTTCAAGTATCTGACCACTTTTGTTTATTCTCTCTTCCAAACATTTCAAAGACTAAATAAAATATTCTCCCTGCAACTCTTATCTGCCAAAATGGAGAAAGCTTCCTGAGCTTTCTCTATAACGTATCAATATGTTACTTTATTTATGTATGTGGTTACACGTTCTTATATGTTGTTTCTTTTTATTGGTATCCCATTGAAAAAGTATGTCTGTAGAAAGGTACCATGGCATACTGCTGCTTGCCATTAACTGAAGAGAAAACACACATGTTCCAGACTAGAGCAGCTGTATTTAGGGAGATCTAGAAGTAAACGAAGACATATTGACAGTAGAGAATTTTAAGTGAAAATTGCTTCGTATGAAAGCAATGTTATAAACACTGGGTTGTATCCAACTGGATTTAGGTTAGTCAATAATTTAACTTGGTTTATTCTGAGAATAACCAATGTTGGATACAACTGGGGTGGCAGGAAGCTAAGTGGGAAAGGGCTCAAGGAGATAAGGGAGTTAAACTAGCCCAATCCAAGTCATGGCAGCTCAAAGCACAAAGGTGGAGTACTAAAATCATGAGTGTGGGTGGGAGGGATAGGAGGATGTGCATGAAATGGTAGGGACTGAGGGTAGAAAAGCATAGCAGTGAGCATGGGTTTAGAATAAGAGGAAAGAGGGTTCATGGATGTACAGGATGCAAGTGGGAGAACCTCCCATAGTTGTATGAACCAGAGTACCTGATTTTCACATGGATCAGAACCAACCAACCGAATGTGCAAACATGATTTACCTTGATATTTTGGGCATCAACATTTGCTCCAGCTTCTAGAAGAAGACTAATCACTGTGGTATTTCCTGCTAGCACTGCCCAATGTAGTGCTGTGTTCTTATGATATTTGTCTCCCAGATTCACTGAAACGTTAAAAGTAAGTAGCAACCGAGTGGGGTCCACACTGCAAAATAAAAGCAAAATTAAAGCCATAAAAACAAGGACTTATCATTATCTTCATATTAATCCAGGGATCAGATCCCCTTGGTGATAATTCATTTGATCAATACTAATCAGATTTCTTTCTCCAGTATTAAAAGCACTAATGAGCAGGGGGAGGGGATCTTCTTCCATGGAACTCTATAAAATACTCTATAAAATAAGTTAATGATTAGGGTTGGGTTTTTTTACTTTCTGAGGCAGCATTTCATACAGAGAGCCCCAATTCCCAGAAGCAGTAAAAAAAAAATATCATTAGCAATTCTAAGACAAGACTAGATATTTGATCTGCATTGCATAAATTAATATTCTTCCCCCTCCTTATCTCAGATGCCCAGGGGTCAATTTCAACAAGAAATCACAAAAATGACATTTCAGCTTATATCTAGGATATTAACAGAGGGAGGGAGTGAGAACATAGTTCAGTGGTCCCCAAACTGCTATGTGCTAGATGCTGTATGATTCTTAAATGTATTGTACTACTTCTTTTATTTCTTATATTGTATTTTATTTCATTGTATTACAATTTGAATTCCATATAATTAAAATTGTGTGCTATTTACAGCCACAGACAACTGTATGAAAACCCCCAACCTGGTTTAGACATACAGTTGGACCTGCCTTCAAAATGTGATGTTCCTTCTTTCGAAAACAGTATTACTATTTAGTCCCTTTTCAAAAGTTTTATTTTTCTTAACCCAGACAATACTGGTGATAGTTCAATCTGAAGAATATTTGACTACTCAGAAAACACACAAAAATAGCCAGCTTCTGCTCAGAGTAGACTACTGAAATTAGCAGGATTAGGTTAGTCATGTTCAAGACTTTTTTTTAGCCAGAGCTCACCAGAACACAGTTACAGCACCTTTCAGGTGGGTGCCACTGCCATAAGAGAACAAGGGAGGTGTTCATGGTGAATTACAGTACCTCTTTTTCTAGAAAAATAGAACTGATTATGTCCATTCATTTCAAAAGGGCTTATTGTGAGTACGTTTAATATTGGATGTAGTCCAAAGATTTTGACTCTTCTTCTCCATAATAACCTAAAGTTGGGACAGAATTTTGAAAATGGGGGAGGTGTGCTGAACCTAGAAAATATCTTGTGTCTGTCTCTGAAGATGATAACTGGAAGGAAAGTGTGTAAAAAATCCACTTTGTGTAAATGCCAAAAAGACAGATATTTTCAACATATGTCAACAAAACACGCTAGGAATGTTGGTCCCAATGTGACATTCCTGTAATGCTGAATCAGTTTTCCTACTCATGAATGCTTAGAAATAAAGCTCCCTTTACTAAAATAACAAAAAAAAAAAAAAAAAGATTAATCACCTCTAAGGTAAAAATATTACACATTTTGTATAGTTCATTATTCTATTTGATTAGTACAAAAAGCTTCAGATTGGTCTAGTTTTGAATGAGCAAATTACCTGTGTGTTCTATAAGCTGCCCACATCAAAGGAGTCATTCCATTTTGATCCATCATATCTACATCCTGATGAAAAGAGCAACAGTAATCAGACATGCACATTTCTTGAAGTTGAAGAAAAAATATCAAGGACAAACTTCCAGATGTCTAGTCTTGAAGGGCTCAATAAATCATTATAAACCAGGGGTAGGAACCTGTGGTCCTTTGGATGTTATAGGACTCCCAACTTACATAAGCCCCAGTCACAATAGCCAATGCCCCCAGATGAAGTGAACTGTAGTCCAGGAACATCTGGAGGACCACATGTTTCCCATCTCTGTTAAATGGTGTTAAATGGTACAGTGATATAAATAAGCAAATATTTTAAATAGTGAGGTTTTCACACACTGAAAAATGCCTAATAAACCACATTGTATGCATGTAATATAAGAGATCAAACATCATAATATATGCTACAGCACCATCTGCTGTTACAACTCTGCCATTTTTGCAAATGAACTACCCAAATAATATGTACATCTTCCAATCAGAATTAACAATGAAGTAGGAAGAATGAAATAATCGCACTGGGCAGGATCCAAAGAAATTTTCAACTGGTTCTGTGGACTCACTTCTGTTTCTTGAACAGATGGCTTCCATGCCATGTTTCAAATAGCTTTCAAAGAGGAGGGAACCTTGTTATACATTATAGTGTTTTGTGCAATGTAAGAAAGTTAAGAATCAAGAATATTCCACTCTATAGGTACAAGACTTTGGCTGTTTGACTAAAGGAATCTTTGGATGTGAACAATAATCTGAAATTCCTCGTATTTAACAATATCGTATTGGTTAAAGTTAATCTACAGTTCAATCCTTTTAAGAGTAACAGATGCTTCAGAAATAATCTGCATATGCAGGGACAAACTTGAAAACCATGAAGATTTGATACGGGTCCATTAGATGTAACTTTGAGCTCTGCTTGTCCCATGATAATGAATGCTTTTCAACTTGTGCAGCTCAAGGACATAGAGAGGATCTTTGGAAATCTGAGACTTACCACATCTGTGCCAGAACCCTGCCCTTCCTGGCTCATTAAAGGGCCAGTGGGTCATGGGTCGAGTGGATAAAGGGAGTGGTCAATGTCTCGCTTAAAACAAGACAGGATCTCAGCATTTATAAGACCAATACGAACTGAAAAAGCCCTCCCTGAATCCCACCATATTGGATAATTATTGGTAAGTTTCCAATATCCCATTTACTGTATGGGCAAGGTACTGGAATGTGTGGTGGTATCTCAGCTCTGTGGGTTTCTTGATGAGATGGATTATCTAGATCCATTTCAATATGGTTTCAGGCCTGGCTATGGGAAACAGACAGCTTTGGTCACCTTGATGGATGACTTACAACAGGGAATTGAACTGGGGGAATGTCCTTGTTGATTCTGCTAGACCTCAACTCTGACTGCTAGACCATGGTGCTGCATCTGCACAGACCTTATATTTCATACATACATTTTATTAAGCAGATGCACTATCTAGAATACAAATGTAAGAAAAATGTACAGCAATCAGCAGCAGGAAAAAAATTGTGATGCATCACGGTCTGTATCTGACCATGTTGTACTCAAAACTGATAATCAGAATAGACCCACTAAAGCTCATTAATGTCAATGGGATTATTCAGAGTATAACTTGGTCAGGCGCAACCCAATGGATTCCATCCAACCAAGTTGCACTTGGAATAAGCCATGTTAACTAACATCGGATACAATATCATTAACCCTTCTGAGAAGAAAATACATTTGAATTATAGCTACCTACCCACACATACCTACCCTTTAGATCTAGGTAAACCAGAGACATACATGAACAATGTACCTTAAGAATGGAACATCCTTAATATTAATTATTTTTTTTGGATTACACGTTGAAATTTTACCTAGACATACTCTATTTTCCTTCCCATTCCTTTTTCTTTTCAAGACTGTGCACTTTCAGGCAGGGACTGATTTTTCTTTTAATACAAGTGCAACGCTTAAAAAACTTACTGACCTTATAACTGCTTGTTATCTTATTCTTCATCATCATCAATGAAAAGGAGAACAAATTAGTGTTTAACAGTAGAATGTCTTGGCCAAAAAATGTAAAAAAAAAAAATCTCCACCTAATTAAATTCTGTAATAATGCGGACAGGATCCATTCCGGAGCTCCAGTCAGATCCCGAGGTTTCCGCAACTGGAGGGACTGCTTCTGCTGATGCTGTAGAGCACTTCTAAGCATGTGCGCGCGGCGAAACACTTCCGGGTTTGCCACTTTCACAACCCAAAGTTTACGTTACCCGAGGGTAATGTAAGCCAAGGTGCTACTGTATGTGATCCTTGAATAATGAAGAGCTCAGAGAGAAACATGGAGTAAAATGTGGAGGTCCTACTCCATAGGTATGGTACAACTGATCAAGGATTTTTATTCAAACAATGCAAAATTGATGGTGCAATCCTAAGCATGATTAATTCAGAAACAACTTTTACTGAGTTAAACAGGACTTACTGTGAGGTAAGTGTGCAAAGAATTACAGCTCCAATAGTAGCTTATTAATCTGGAGAACAACTTCATTTTGTGATATATAAGGATGCGTTAAAAAACCCAGGAAGACTGGGTCTTTAGATTCTACCACCACTAAAAACTACAGAAAGTTAAGTACATACATACCTGCCCCTTGGCTATTAAATAAGCAACTATCGAGGTATGTCCAAACTGAGCTGCCAAATGAATACAACTACATCCTTCCCCATCAATTAATGATGGATCTGCACCATATTTCATTAGCTGTACAACCATTGATAAATGACCCTGTCTGAAATAATAAGAATATAAGATTGAAAAACCTTTAGACTGTAGTAAACCACATTAAGAACTTTACATTGACAAACATTAAGGTTCAACAAATCAAAGAACTCAAAAAAACAGGGTTTGCAATGTATTTTGAATCCTAGTTAAGCAACACAGGTTTATTTTTATCTTGGTACAAATAAATGCACATATAGAAGGAAGCAAACATGTATCTGATCCCCTGATATCTGGCAGGGTCATCTATCCACTAGACACCTTGTCCTAAGTTAAGGAAGACAACAGGGTTCCACAAGTAGAAAGAAGATGCAATGGAAAAAAATAGTGCAAACTCATAAGAGCGTGGTCATTTCGACACCATAAATTTAAAGCAATCTTAAACCACTTTAACAGCCATGACTTCACTCTAAGAATCCTGAGAACTGCAGTTTGTTGTGGGTGCTGGGAATTGTAGCTCTGGGAGGTACCTCCAAATAACTCTCAGCACTCGTAACAAACTACAACTCCCAGGAGTTTTGTGGCAGGGCAAGCCATGACTGCCAAAGTGGTATAGGAGTGTTTTAAATGTATGGCGAGGATGTGACCTGAACAAGCCACACAATGCAATAGCTGTGTTTGGAGCACATCTGTTCCAGCTGTTTATTCGAGTCACACAATCCTGCGTGGATAGCACTCTACTTTTGGGTTTTGTTCCAAGAACTCAAAAACATCCTCCCACCCCAATTTTTTTAGCTGCTCAAAAATAAGCTACTTTAAATTTACTTAGTCAACTTGTCCTGTTGTCAAAACCACACAGAAGATAAGAATTTTATTTGGGGTATTTCTAGTCATTAAGAATTTGGACAGCCAAGCACCTGGAAGTTCTATCTTTCTGTAACTTAACCAATCTGTTTTTTAAACTTCTACATGGTTTTTATTGTCTATGCTCATGATAGATTTTTAAATATTTTGTTCTGAATAGCAGTATACAAATATATCCATACTATCTATAAACAGACGATCTATAAATAAAATCAAGAGAAGGACATGAGTGAAAGTGCCTTTCTGTCACTGTTGTTCCCCAGCAACTCATAATCAGCAGCATGCTGCCTCCAATCCTGAAGGCAATATATAATCATCATTAATATTAGGAATTGACAGCCTTATCCTCCATTAATTCACTTAATCCCCTTTTAAAGCTACCCAAGTTGGTGGCCATTACTGCATCGTTTGGTAATAAAAGCCTTAGTTTAACTATGCACTGTCAAGAAGTATTTCTTTTTGTCTGCCCTACCATTCAACATCACTGGATGAGCCAGATTCTAGAACGATGACAGAACGGAAAAACATCTTCATATCCATTTTCTCCACACTCTGCATAATTTTATTTGCATTTATCATGCCTGCCCCCATCCCTTATCTCCTCCCCCCAACTAAGAAACCCCAAACTTGTAACCTTTCTACATGAGGACATTTCTCCAGCCCCTTGATCATTTTGGCTGCATTGGCTGCATCTTTTCCAGCTCTTCAATGTCCTCTCTGAGATGCAGTGATTAATAATCAACAAATTTCCTCTGACAAAACTGAAGAGAAAAACGCTGAAATCTTCCCCACCTTGTTGCCCAGTGAAGTGGTGTGGAGTTCAGGTCCCCTCCTAGCTGGTCAACAATAGCACCTTTTGATATGTAGTACCTGCAGTCATAAAACAGGTGCAAATGTAGTAATGCAAGATAGTAATTAAAGACATGGTTATAAAGAGGTGTAACACATTAAGAGCAACTATGGAAATGAATATAATTTCACAGCTTGCCCAGTGATTATGTTCTCCTTTATAACAGTGGCTTAAGATTAAGGAGAAACCAGGTACTTTTAAAGTGACTAGAGGTTAAATAACATATTTATAATTATCATTTATTTTAATATACAGCAATTAACTAATGAAAAAAGTTTTGACATGGGAGAGTATCCATGCTATCAGCATTACTTTTTGACTGAGGAAAGAAAATCACACCACACACAAGTCCATATCCACTGTAGAGAGGAAACACTGCAATTTAAAACATCACAACGCAAGGAGCATCCTCAGAAGTCTTACGGGCAGTGTAAAGCCAGTGTCCAACATCAACCTCCTTGTACACTGAGGTCATCTGCAATGCTTTCTTTTGAGTGCCCCTCACTGATGAGGTGGATGATGACTGGAGAAACGATATTTTCAGTTGTGACACACCATTTATGGAATTTCTCCCCCAAGAATGCTTGCCTGATGCCTATGCATCTATCTCTTCAGTGACAAAACAACACCTTTCTATTCTTCGGGGCCTTAAAAGCAATGTTTTTCATTTGTTGGTTTTTCTACATTTATCTTCTTTTTAAAAAAATGGTCTCCTTATTCTGCTTTCTTGAGCTTTTTGGTTTTGTTCATAGAATATATATAATCTTATGAATAAAATCTCAGAAGTTGCATTTCTATAGAGCTCATCAATATAAGCAAACTGATATCTACAGTGCTAGTGAAATCCATAGCTATTAGGAGGCTGCATAAGAAGTCTGTTGATGGTCCACCTCCCCTCCGCACTAAGCAGTGTTCCTGGGATTCTCTGAGGACCTGCCTAACAGCAGATCCTTTTCAGATCAGTTAACACATGCAATGGAACATCACTGCACAGGAAAATTGAAATATACTGTTAAAAAACATGACAACCAAAAGCCATAAGTAATGTTGACTTCATTTTTGGTATCATCTATATTTATTTATTTATTTGGAAATATTTATAAGCTATTAATCAGAGCAGTATGTATCATAAAATTGTAGTTAAAATACACCTAACACCTTCAAAACTATTTAAAAACAATATACATGATATAATTATCATTACCACACAGATAAAATCAATAGGTAAGGAGTTGCAAAGGACATGTACTGCTACACTAAAACAGCGACTCCTTGCAAATGCAGAACAAATACTATGTGACACCTGTAGAAGTGCAAGTTCTGCAGATATAAGCAGTCAACTAGGCATGTGTAGGCAATGTGATTCTTGAAGTAAACTGGCCCCAAGTTGTTATTGCACTAACTGCAGTTTCCAGATCAGCCACAAGGCAAGTTCCACATAAAAGTGCATTGTAGTAATGCAACCTTGAAGGAACCAATATGGCCAAGAAGGGTCACACTCTTATACAGTGGTGCCTCGCAAGACGAAATTAATTCGTTCCGCAAGTTTTTTCTTCTTGCGAGTTTTTCGTCTTGCGATGCACGGTTTCCCATAGGAATGCATTGAAAATCAATTAATGCGTTCCTAGGGAAACCGACTTCAGACCAGGTCCGGGGACAGTCTGTCCCCCGACCTCTTCTGAAGGCTGGGGGGGGGGGACAAGGGCTTTTCTTCCCACCCCCAGCATTTTAAAAAACCCCGGGACAGCGGAGGGCTTCTCCGCTGTCCGGGGCGATTTAAAAGCCCCTGGGAAGGCAGGCAGGGGGGACAAAGACTTTTGCCCCCCGCCAGCCTTCAGAAGAGGTCCTGGACCTCTTCTGAAGGCTGGCGGGGGCGAAAGTCTTTGCTCCCCCCCTGCCTTCAAAAGCTGTCCGGCCAAGGCTTCGCGGACCTCTCCGCCAGCAGCGGCAGCGCTGGCGCTGCTGGCGGAGAGTGGCCGGCATGCCGAAGCCTGCGCGCGCTGACATCAGCGCGCCCAGGCTTTGCGGACCTCTCCGCCAGCAGCGGCAGCGCTGCCGCTGCTGGCGGAGAGTGGCCGGCATGCCGAAGCCTGCGCGCGTTGACATCAGCGCGCCCAGGCTTCGCGGACCTCTCCGCCAGCAGCGGCAGCGCTGCCGCTGCTGGCGGAAAATGCTGGCGCTGGGGAGCAAAGCCTTTCGGCCCCCGCCAGCCTTCCTGGACCTCTTCTGAAGGCCGGAGGGGGGGAAGGCTTTGCTCCCCACCGCTAGCATTTAAAAGAGGTCCCCGGAGATTTCCCTATGGGCTTTCGTCTTGCGAAGCAAGCCCATAGGGAAATTCGTTTTGCGAAGCGCCTCCAAAATGGAAAACCCTTTCGTCTAGCGGGTTTTCCGTCTTGCGAGGCGTTCGTCTTGCGGGGTACCACTGTACCTGCAGAAGTTGGTAGAATGAAGCTTTGGGGAGTGACACAAAACCATGCAGTATAAAAAGTCATAGCTATTTAAATTACTTTGCTTTAATGCACTCATTTATTCTAATATAAAGGTAAAGGGACCCCTGACCATTAGGTCCAGTCGTGGCCGGCTTTGGGGTTGTGGCGCTCATTTCGCTTTATCGGCCAAGGGAGCCGGCGTACAGCTTCCAGGTCATGTGGCCAGCATGACTAAGCCGCTTCTGGCAAACCAGAGCAGTGCACAGAAACGCCGTTTACCTTCCCACTGGAGCGGTACCTATTTATCTACTTGCACTTTGACGTGCTTTCGAACTGCTAGGTTGGCAGGAGCAGGGACCGAGAAATGGGAGCTCACCCCGTTGCGGGGATTCGAACCACTGACCTTCTGACCTATTGATGTATGCTTCTAATGATGAATTCATTTTGGTAGGAGAGTACTACTTACTTCACTAAATCTAATCTATTGTTGATTGCAGCCCAGTGAAGAAGTGTAACATTTTCTTTATCTGGTTGCCGTACATCATAGCCCGCTTCCACCAACTCTCGACAACGTTCATAAATTCCATACCTAGACAAAAGATTCAATTATGATAATCAGATATTTTGGACAAATAAAGACAAAGCAGATTTGAATCCTAATATCTTATTTTATATATACTGCGACTGTGATTTTAAAAACATAGGACACAATCTATAAAAAATACCAGTGTGTCCCCATGGAGCTCAGTTACTTTATTTTCCTTCCTCAGATGTTCCTTGATGCGAGCTGTAGTTTATTCACAATCTACCCTTCACATACTTCCAAGGTCCCAGATGTCAAGTTGTGCTTGCCCTTCACAATCAATTATTTCAATCAAAACTGAATACATTTTCAGTACTAAAACCAAGGTGAGGCCAAATTTGTTGGTCATATTAATCACAGTAAGAATGTATATTTTATGATACTGTTGCAAGCCTTGCATTTTACTGTTTCTAAATACTTAAGCAAATGGAGTAAGATCTAATTAAGTCATACCTGGAGTAAACCTACTGAAATAAGTGAAAATTTACCTGCCCATTGATTTCAATAGTTCTACTCCAAGTAGGACAAACACTGGATATCACCCATGATTAATTACTAAAGCCAAAATTGTGTATTGTCAAAACCCATTTGATTCAATGGCAGGTGGGATTGCCAAAGTCATTTCCCCCCAAACCCCACCCTCTTTCTTTTCTTCTTTTTTGCCACTCAGATAACGTTGAATGTGCACAAGTTAAATGCATGCAAGTTGTAGGCTTACTGTACCACACTTTAAGTATCCTAACTTATTACAGTGTCTTGTAAGACTCCATACTACAGTGGTACCTTGGGTTAAGAACTTAATTCGTTTTGGAGGTCCGTTCTTAACCTGAAACTGTTCTTAACCTGAGGTACCACTTTAGCTAATGAGGCCGCCGCATGATTTCTGTTCTCATCCTTAAGCAAAGTTCTTAACCCGAGGTACTATTTCTGGGTTAGTGAAGTCTATAACCTGAAGCATCTGTAACCTGAAGCGTCTGTAACCCGAGGTACCACTGTACTTCCGCAGTTTAGACAAAATGGTTTTCAGGTTTACTTTTACACATACAAATGCAAAATTGAGGTTTACCTTGCATAACTAAAGCAAAAGTAACATAAACCTTCAATCTACTATACATCATTAATTTTGGGCTTTACTGTTAACTAAATGCACAATCTTAGCTTGTTCAGGGACAGCAGAGAAGAAAATTAGTGTTCAGATATTAAAACACTGTAGCTATTTTTAGGCAAAACATTAGCTGGTGCTCACTTCCACATTTCTCTTAAGTATGAAACAGCTTTTACTAATATCCTAAGGTAAAACACTATCATCGCCATTTATATTTGCATGAAATCTTTTTTCCAGCTGTTATCCAGTTTAACTTACAACCTGAAACTGGATCTTGGGAACAGAAGGGAGATAATTCCTCTTCAATTTTATCTCATTTTGCTCTCTAAGTTATCACATTTGTAAGACAAACACCTTTATTCTAGTATTACAGCTATGGGAAGAACAATGCATACTCTGCATGACCGTGATTCTATTAAGTAAATCTTAACACTAGACTGTGAAGAGGGGGGAAATATAGAAGAGATTAAATACAAATTCCTCTTCTCTTGGCACTTCCATTATTAAAACTACTGTTGGTGGCTCTCTACATAGGTACCTGCTTGAATGAAGAGATATGATTCAAGTTAAGTATAATCTGAGAAATGAGAGAAGGCAGAAAAATAGCTACATCAATCAAGGTGTACTGTTTCCATGGTGTAGTGCAGGGGTCACCAATGTATCACCTACAAGCACCAGTGTGTCTGCCAATACTTCCTGTGTCTGCAAAAGGTAAATGTCTTCTCAAAACTCCACAATGCACAAGTGACTGTTTGCTCTTCCTTTGTTTTCGCTTGTGCTGGGTTAGTCTCTCCTACACTGAACACAGCCCCTTAAACATGTCCACATTTCAGTGGATACCAGGATTGGACACCCACCCTCCCATCTTCCTACTTTCTCACTTTAACAATTGGTAGCAACAGCTGCAGCATTAGGAGAGTAACAGGGCAAAAGCATATATTGTAGTAATGGCTGCTGTCTTTGCAGTGTTAAGTAGCTGGCAGGAAGAGGGTAGTAGGGCTGGCAAACAGAGGACTGGTGAAATGTAACTGGGCAAATATACTCTGTGATGCTCTTATTCTAATTATTTTAACACTCACATTATTGGATTCTTAAACTGAAGCTACAGACAAACAAGACTGAAGTGTGTTTGCATATGCATTCTTTCCTCCACAGACTTTTCAAGATGTACCAGTCCAAAATTGCTGTTCCGTTCCTCAAAATCTTTATGCAGACATTTTCAGAGAATTGTTTTCCACATGGTGCCAAAATAGACAAGCTGTCAAATAAACCCACTTACTGTGTAGCTTTGACGATATCCCATGTGCTATAATCATCAATGTGACTTTTGCGCCCAAGAGATTCACTGTATCCATGGGTATAATGTGCTTGGGGCTTGATTTCCTACAAAAAGAAGTTCATTACACTATTAGATTCATTTTAAGATTTCTAAAACAGAAGAAAAGCTCTGCTGCATCAGGCAATTGGCCCATCCATTCCAGCATGCTGATTCCCCAGAGTGGTTGCAGCGAACCCCCTCTTAACTACAGGCTAATTTATCGTTATTTAAAGTCTGGAACTTGGAGACTTGGGGAAGTTAAGCAAGAAAAAGATTTTGTTTTAGAACAAAACTGGTAAAACATAAAGTGTGCCAGGAGATAGAATTTTATCAAGAAACAGTTAAACTTATGCTGTATATCTTAAATTCAGGGGATGTTACAGACTTCAAAGCAAGGTGGTAAATGCACAGTTTCTTCAGCTAATTATATAGGCGTTACTCCTAATACTTGGGTTCCTAAACAAGGTGGTTCTTTATTTGAGTTTCCCAGTCTTCTTTAAATCACACTCCTGAGGCTTCTCTAAGAGTATAACAGACCAAGGGATCACCACACCCCTCCAACTGATTTGGGATTCTTCTCTTTCTCTATCCCCTTCTTACTGAATGGAGAAAAGCTGAGCTACGGAACTCCTTGCCATGAGGAAAAGACTATGACAAAGCAATATCCAAAGATGGATTAGATATCAGTACAAAATGGTGCCAGTAATTCTCAACTGATTATGCCACATTCTGCTTCCATCTGCCATTACGTTGAGACTGGCTGTGTCACTGCACCACCATTTTGTGACTGGTGGGCATCAGCAATTTTCAGCCAACTCTAGTGGGCCCCAGACAACCCCTGACTTGAAAGAATTATTTCAACAATTCTATGTTGATTTCAGTGCAGTTTATACTATTTAAGGCATTTGTTTCTAAATAGCAACCTGTGCTAATTACGAGAGAGTAAATAAGGTATATATGAACAATCTGCAAGTGTTGACATTTGACAGAAAATGGATTTAGATTTAACAGATGCACTAGCTTCTTGGGGGGGGGGGTCAAAAAATCGACAGTTGGGAAATGTCACAAAAGTATGGCAAGTTTTCAAGTTCTCTGTGAACTCTTCCATCAGGCTAGATGTCACACAAAGCAGGGAGTATGGCAAGTTAAAAGCTTGTTACACGTGTGTGACTTTTCGGTTTGTCCTAATAAATATACTGTCTAACTCAGTAAGATAGCCCAACTTCTGCTGCTGTTGGATAATTTAGAAGGGTGCCTGGCAGTTGAATTATTTGGCAAGAATCTCTTCATTTCAAACCCTGTTATAGATGATAACCAATCCTTCAGGATGAGAAATCCATCTAATGTCTAGTAACAAACATTCAAATTCAGTTGGGAGAAGCGGCAACTGTAAAGCAGACAGCATATTGCAAGTACTAAAGGAACATCTTGATTCCACCTCCTAAGGAAATGGAAAAACACTGCATCATTGCTTTTATTTTTTTATCCAGAGCACCAAGAATAACTCAATCTACTATAATTCCAAGATCTTCTTTCCCTTGCTGGTGACCACAAAAAGTGACACTAATCAATACATTATTGCATTAAGCCTATTAGATACGAAGTGCCACTAGCCAGAGTTGTGGCTACTACCTTTCTAACAGTATAGCAGCTGCGTATGTAAACTCTTCCTCCTCTTCCAGTGCATTGGATGCCCAGAGAACAGCTACCACAACTAGCACATCCCAAACACTTCCAACAAAGCAGGGTGTGTGGGAAAGTGTACAAAGAACACTGAGCTAAGGAGCTCTCACAGTCACCATCAATGCGTGTTGGAGTAGAAGTGAAAAGAAGAGGAAGGAAAGGCTTGCCCTGGCCAGCTACTGCTAGGAAGGTGCTAAGCATGCAAGCACCCTCTGCCTTCTTGTAGTTGTACCTTGGAAGCCGAACAGAATCTGTTCCGGAAGACCATTCGACTTCCAAAACGTTTGATTTCCAAGGCACGGCTTCCGATTGGAAGCCGTGGAAGCCCCACCGGACATTTGGCTTCCAAAAGAATGTTCGCAAACCGGAACACTCACTTCCAGGTTTGTGGAGTTCAGGAGCCAAAACGTTTGACTGCTAAGGTGTTTGTCAACCAAGGTATGACTGTATTTCCCCACAGTCCAAAGACAGTGAGGTGGAATCAAAACTGATATGTACATCAATCAAAATGGAAGGTAGTTGCATGCAAATATGTGGAAAAGTCAACCAGACTGCAAGCAGGAAACAGTGGCTCAGTTTGCATGTCATTATGAAATAAAGTTAATCATTTATTAGGAACGCGCTGATTTCACCTGCTTTGCTCCTCCTCACTAGCATGACAAACAAACCACAATTTTTGGCTTAGCAGTACATCTGATTCAAAGATTGTGGCTTGTTTTGCTTAAATAATAATTTCTTGCGTATTTAGTAAAATCCACAAACTTCTTTTTTAACACATTTACAGTTTAATGTGACATTTGAACAAAGCCAGTAGTTAAGAGTTTTGTTTTAGCTTACAAAGTTAACGTTAAGGCAGGCTTGCTCAAACTTGGTCCTCCAGATGTTTTTGGCCTACAACTCCCATGATCCTTAGCTAGCAGGACCAGTTGTCAGGGATGATGGGAACTGTAGTCTCAAAACATTTGAAGGGCCGAGATTGAGGAAGCCTGCGTTAAGACTTTCAAAGACACCCCTTTTAATTATAATTATTTATTTGGGGGTTTTTTTATTGTTAGTCAATGTTCTGTTAGAAATGTTCGGAGGCCTATTTGGTTATTGGGTGAGATACAAATATAATAGTGGATTGTAACTGCTAGAGAAAGGTCACCACTGGAAAGCACCTCAGCTTGGGTAAGTCAGGGCACCTGTCCCCCCCCCCCATTCCCCTTATTAACTGCAGGCTATGCTGCAGTTAATACACTCTTCAACAGTATGGAATACAGTAGAGAAAGGTGCAGTAGATGTGGCCGGTGGTGGCGGTGGAGGCAGAGAGATCACTGAAAATTGGATGACATGCACTGCATAAACAATTTCCACTAGTGCAAAGCCACAATGGATGTAACCCAATTGGCTACAGTTCAGCGGCCAATCACATGCTTTGCAAGCAAAAGGTCTCAGGTCTAATCCCTGGCCTAGAATCTCCATGTAAGGTTGGGGAAATATTTCTGTCCGATGGACCAGTGGTCTGACTTGGTATAAGGCAGCTTCTTATATCCCAAACCCAGTACAGTGGTACCTCGGGTTAAGCACTGAATTCGTTCTGGAGGTCTGTTCTTAACCTGAAACACCACTTTAGCTAATGCGGCCTCCCGCTGCCGCCGTGCCGCTGCTGCGCAATTTCTGTTCTCATCCTGAAGCAAAGTTCTTAACCCGAGGTAGTATTTCTGGGTTAGTACAGTCTGTAACCTGAAGCGTATGTAACCCGAGGTACCACTGTATACTGACTCGAACAATGTACTCCAATGCTTTGCTGTGGTTACGCACAAATTATTACTCCTACTACCAATTATTTTTGTTTAACTAACAATTGTTTTCAGTTTGATTACAGTTATTTATCAGTTTACAAACTTGGCCAATTATTTTGAAAGATGGAATATGCTATTTAAAAATAACTGACTACATGTGTGTAACATGGGCAAAAGGACTTTAGACTGATATTCTGTGAGTGCTAGCTTTGAATAGAGAAGAGAATATGCTAGAGATTCTTGGCTGTTTCTTTTCTGCAGGAGAAAGTTTGTGCCATTATAAATATAAAAACTAAATTGTTAACTGCAGAAACAAGAAGCACAATGTTTGAAACAATTTGTGAAAGCAAACAGCACTAACAAATTGCATTTTTTCAGATATTCAAAAATAATTCTCACAAACTAATAGAAAACAACAGGGGAATTTTATTCAGCAAGAATCAGTCATTTAACTAACTGATTAATCCTGCAGATTCTCCAATATGCTTATGCTGTTTTTACATAACAAAGGAATGGACAGATGCATGATCAGAGCTTTTAATCCAAACACTGCATTTGGAGGTCAGAAAGATCATGTGATTTCATACACAGCTGGCATAGAATAAGCTGTCACTTTTTTTTTTAATGGACCATTTAGATTAGTTAAATTTTACTCATTCAAGCTGAAATACACATGCATTAAAATCAATGGGAGTTTTTGCTCTATTGACTTCACCAGTCCGTAGAATCTGCTATGTCAATCTATGTTTTTTTAAGAAGTATTAAAAGGGTCAAGTATTCTTGTCAAACTGTTTTTCTATACTTACTGTCAGGGAACTGCCATCAGAGCATCAGGTGGTGGAGGGACTCAGGCAGGATGAAAGAGACTCAACTGCTGAAGCAGGGACCAGCAGGGGGAGGAGTGGGTCTCTGAGGGAATGCGAGCAGGAGGGAGGGCTCAGGGAGGCTTCCAGCGAGAACAGTGGTGAGGTATCGGAGTCTCCCATAGGGAGACCCATACCTCGCAGGAAACTGTCACGCCGTGAGTCCAGGAGACGCGTTTCCGTTAAGGAACTTCTTTGCTGGAAACGCTTCCGCAGACAGCCACTGTCGGACTCTACTAGTGACTAGAGCAGACATGTCTGAGGAGCTCCGTCACACACGGAGGTTTGTGGGGGCGCACAAACTCTGAGGGAGCACGTTTTCACGCACAAGCAGCTAATCAAACCCTCACAGCAGTCCGACAGTCTTTGTACGCTGCCTGTGCAAGAGAAGGCATCATGAGCGAACCAACCGGAACCGGAGGAGCAGGGGCTGGAGCTGGTCCAAGCTTGGAAGATAGATACCGAGCGTTGGAGGTTCAACTGGCCCTGCAGACGGCGAGGCTGGAGGAGAGAAGGGCTCAGGATGCAGACAAGAAGGGGAGAGCCACTCAATTCCCCAGAAAGGTACCAGGATTGGTACAGAAATTTGGGGGGGACCCCAAGGACTACCATGCTTTTAGGACAGAGATGCAATATGCCCTTAATGTGCAGTTCGATGAGTTCCCTGATGAGGAATCGCGAGTTGCTTTTGTAATTGGGCATCTTGAGAAAGGGGCTAGAGACTGGGTTCGACCCCTAATGGCAACGCACAATGACATACTAAAGGACACAATGAAGTTCTTTCGTGCAATGGATATCATGTTTTCCAGCGATATTGAGGAAGGGGTGGTGCGCAGACAGCTAATGGCTTGTAAGCAGGGGAGTCGATCTGTCCGTGAATATTGGACTGAGTTTACCATGCTGATTCACAGACTGAGTTGGGATTTATCGGCGGCACCCGTTCAAATGCTATTTGAAGAAGGTCTTTCTTCGGGGGTGAAAGACGAGCTGGCACGGAGCCCCAGGGCGGAGTCTATGGATCAGCTGACCAAATCTGCGCTGACCATAGGAGCGCGGCAGGAGGCAAGAGCCTTGGAGAGGCGGGAAGGGAGAGGGGAACGTTGGAAGGAGTTCCGCATTCCAGACATTCCTGAGCCAGCTTTCCCGCCGGCAGAGCCGATGGAAATCGGAACAGCGCGCGCGCGCGCATTTTCAAAAACCAGCGAGGGAGCTAAGAAGGAGGGAAAGGGCCCCCGGAAATGCTATCTCTGCCAACAGCCAGGCCACTTTGCCAGAGTCTGCCCCCAGAGGAAGGAATGGCAAGGGATGGTGGGAGCTGTTGAGGGGGGAGAAGAAGGGGGAGCGGAGCAGGTAAAAGCCAACGCCTGGTTGCCACAATTGGGGCACTGCAGCCAGGCCAAAGAGCAGTGAAAGTGCCCGTGCCAGAAGCTCCTCGACCTGCTCTAGTGATTGAAGTGTCGCTAGAGCTGCAGAATGGGCATCCCCTAAAAATAAAGGCGCTATTGGACTCAGGCAGCTCCTGCAATTTTATGAGCAAGGAGTTTGCTGCTGAACACCAGATACAGACCATCCCTTTAAGCAACCCCCTGCAGGTGACCACGATTGATGGCAGGGAGTTGTTGGGAGGAGGAGTCCGCTTGCAGACTGTCCCAATGATAATGAGGGTGGCAAGGCACACAGAACTGATAGCGTTTAATGTGGCCACCCTGGGAGGCGCTCCCATTATTTTGGGAATGAGCTGGCTAGCTCTACATGATCCGCTGGTTGGCTGGCATCAAAGAGTGGTGTCCTTTGGTTCAGCACATTGCCTAGAACACTGCAAAGGGGAGAAGGGTTCAGTAGGGGCCCAAGCCACCCTAGCAGGGACTGAAGTAATGGGGAAGGTGAAGGTACCACCACAGTATGCAGATCTCAGCGACGTGTTCAGCGAGAAGGAAGCTGACCAACTACCACCTCATAGACCCTTTGATTGTCAGATCAATTTACTCCCTGGAGCACAGCTTCCCGTGGGCAAGTTGTATGCCATGTCAGACAGGGAAATGCAGGAGTTGCGAGGGTTCATTGACAAGAACCTGAAGAGAGGCTTCATCAGAGAGTCCAAAGCAGCAGGGGGGAGCCCAGTGTTCTTTGTGGACAAAAAAAATGCGGACAAGCCGAGACTTGTATGTGATTTTAGGCGGCTGAATGCAGTGACTGAACCGGTGGCGTTCCCTATGCCCAGAATTGATGATATTTTGACCATGGTGAGGAAAGGAAAGATTTTCACAAAGCTGGATCTAAGGGGGGCGTACAACCTGATACGCATAAGGAAAGGGGATGAATGGAAAACCACCATGTTTACCCCTTTGGGGGCGTTTGAATACCTCGTTATGCCATTTGGATTACAAGCAGGCTCCGCGTGTTTTCAATCTTTTATGAACCACGTGCTGGGCCCTTTGCTCTACAAGAATTGCGTTGCCTTTCTAGATGATGTGTTGGTGTATTCTGAGAATGAGGAGCAACATGTGAGAGACGTCAGAGAAGTGTTGAGCAGACTGCAAGCCAACAGGCTGTGGGTCAAACTGGAGAAGTGTCGGTTCCATACCAAGGAGGTGGAATTCCTGGGGTACCGCCTGTCAGACAAGGGATTGGCCATGGATCCCGGCAAGGTACAGGCAGTGCTGGAATGGAAAACACCCAAAACCAAGAAGGATGTGCAGAGGTTCCTAGGGTTTGGAAACTTTTATCGTAAGTTCATCCGCAACTTCGCCCATCTGACGGCGCCCATCACTGACTGTCTCAGCAGTAAGAAGAAGTTTGTATGGACGGCGGAGGCGGAGCGAGCGTTTGAGGAACTGAAAAGGGCCTTCGCCTCTGAAGAACAACTTCTGCATGTGGATTTACGAAAGAAGCTAAGGGTTGAAACAGATGCATCTGACAGAGCCATAGGGGCGGTGCTTCTTCTGCAGCCGGGGAAGGAGGAGTCGGAGTGGCGTCCGTGTGCCTTCTTCTCGCGGAAGCTGAACAAATCCGAGAGGAACTACACGGTGTACGACCGAGAACTGCTTGCTATTCATGAGGCGTTCCGGAGATGGAGGCATCTGCTAGTTGGTGCACAACATAAAGTGCAAGTGTGCACGGACCATAAAAATCTAGAGTACTGGAGAACGGCGCGAGTGCTCAACCAAAGGCAGTTGAGATGGGCCCAAGAGTTCTCCAAATTTAACTTTGAGATTTGTTATGTGCCAGGCCCAGAGAATGTTAGGGCGGACGCTCTCTCACGCAAACCTGAATATTTGGAGGGGGAGGGAGCACCCGAAGAAACCCATATCATTCCAGAGGACCGCTGGGTGTGTGGGGCGACTTTGGTGGGGCAAAGGGAATTGGTAGAGGGTACGGTGCAGGATGCATACGCCCAGGGGAAACTCAGGGATCTCAGAGGGGAGGAAGACAAACCCGGTGGTTTTGAGGAGAGAAATGGGGCATTGTATTATAAGGGAGCGTTATACATACCTGAAGGGGAATTGAGGGAGAAAGTACTCAAGCAGCTGCACGATAGCCCCACAGCAGGGCACTTTGGGCAACACAAAACCATGTGGCTGGTTACCAGGGAATTTTGGTGGCCCAAGGTCAGGGAAGATGTGCGGGAGTATGTGAGAGGGTGTGAACAATGCCAAAGAGCCAAGGGGGAGAGGCAGGCGCCAGCTGGTTTATTAGAACCACTGCCCACACCTGAGAGACCGTGGGAAGCAGTGGCAATAGATTTCATGACTGATCTGCCAAGGTCTAGAGGGAAAACAGCCTTCATGGTTGTAGTAGACCTGTTAACTAAAATGGCCCACTTCATAGCCTGCTCACATGCGGTTACAGCAGAAGAAACCGCCAAATTGTTTGTAGAGAATGTGTTTAGGTTGCATGGCGCCCCCTTGAGGGTGGTTTCAGACCGAGGGAAACAATTTACTTCCAGGTTCTGGAGGAAGCTCATGAGCTTACTGCATGTAGAGGTTAATTTCTCGACGGCCCGTCATCCTGAAACCAACGGGCAGGCGGAAAGAGCAAATGGGGTTCTCCAACAATATTTGAGGTGTTATGTTAATGACAGAGAGAATGATTGGGTGGAGAAGCTGGCGTTGGCAGAATTTGCCTACAACAATGCAGAGAACGTGTCCACGGGGATGAGCCCCTTTTTGGCTAATCACGGGTGCCATCCCAGAGCCTTCCCAGGGGGGGAGGGGGAGAACTGGAGCGTTCCAGCTGCGGAACAGTTCGTGGAGGAAATGGAAGCGATCCATCGCCAGCTCCAACTCAACTTAAACAGGGCTAAGGAGGAATATAAGAGGCAAGCAGACAAAAACAGAAGGGAAGGTGAAAGCATCAGGGTGGGGGACCAGGTGTGGCTGTCAACCCAAGGGTTGCCATTCAAAGGAGGTTGTAAGAAATTAAGACCCAAAAGGCTGGGTCCGTTTGAAGTCATACAGCAGGTCAATCCAGTGGCTTTCAGGCTCCGGTTACCGAACCACATGAAGCTGCACCCAGTTTTTCACAGGTCGTTGCTGTCACCGTATAGAGGAGACAGTGAGGGGAGGGTCACTAGGGGACCAGCAATGGAGGAGAAGGAACACAGCTACCATGTAGCGGAGATCCTCGATTCCAGGTGGAAGGGAGATCAAGTAGAGTATTTGGTAATGTGGGAAGGGGAACCGGAGTCGGAAAACACCTGGGTTAGGGCAGAGGATGTCAATGACGAGGTTTTAATAGAGACTTTTCATCAGAGGTTCCCACGTAAACCTCAGCCTGTAGCGAGGTTCCGAAGGGAATACTTTGCCACCACCGACGAGGAAGAGGAGTTGGAGGGGTTCCCAGATTCTGAAGAGGAGGAGGATTCAGCTGGCCAGGACGACGATCGATGGAGAGAATTGTTCGAGACGTCAGAAGATGAGGAAGATTCGTTTCGGGGTTTTAGCCCTTCACCTCCCAGGGGGGAGGAATTGGGAGGGGGTGAGGGGGGCCCTGGAGGGGAGGTGGATGTCAGGGAACTGCCATCAGAGCATCAGGTGGTGGAGGGACTCAGGCAGGATGAAAGAGACTCAACTGCTGAAGCAGGGACCAGCAGGGGGAGGAGTGGGTCTCTGAGGGAATGCGAGCAGGAGGGAGGGCTCAGGGAGGCTTCCAGCGAGAACAGTGGTGAGGTATCGGAGTCTCCCATAGGGAGACCCATACCTCGCAGGAAACTGTCACGCCGTGAGTCCAGGAGACGCGTTTCCGTTAAGGAACTTCTTTGCTGGAAACGCTTCCGCAGACAGCCACTGTCGGACTCTACTAGTGACTAGAGCAGACATGTCTGAGGAGCTCCGTCACACACGGAGGTTTGTGGGGGCGCACAAACTCTGAGGGAGCACGTTTTCACGCACAAGCAGCTAATCAAACCCTCACACTTACATAACATCTTTAAACATTTGTTTACTGAGAACACCTCTTTAACAGCATATGGATTTAGTTAAATTTCTAAGAATAGAATTTGTTCATGTAGCGTAAATTTAAATGGGGGAAATATAACAAAGACTTTACAAAAAACCTGGGTATAATAGAATCTACAGTTAAAGCAAAGGTAAAGGGACCCTTGACCATTAGGTCCAGTCATGGCCGACTCTGGGGTTGCGGCGCTCATATCGCTTTATTGGGCGAGGGAGCCAGCGTACAGCTTCTGGGTAATGTGGCCAGCATGACTAAGCTGCTTCTGGCAAACCAGAGCAGCGCATGGAAACGCTGTTTACCTTCCCGACGAAGAGGTACCTATTTATCTACTTGAACTTTGACGTGCTTTCGAACTGCTAGGTTGGCAGGAGCTGGGACTGAGCAACCGGAGCTCACCCCGTCATGGGGATTCGAACCGCCGACCTTCTGATCGGAAAGTCCTAGGCTCTGCGGTTTAACCCACAGTGCCACCCGCATCCCTTAGAATCTACAGTTAAGCATGCTTAAATCCTGTTGATTTCAGTAAGATTTACATGTGCTCAACTATGTAGTGTATTATTACCATTCTCAAACTTCAGTCTTTAGCTACTGTTGAACTACAACTCCCATCATCCTAGCTAGCAAGACCAGTGGTCAGGGAGAGTGGAGTGGAGACCCAACTACAAGTGAAGTGGAGATCCAAGTTTGAGAAATGTTGTCCTATTCCATTGCCCCACCAGAACCATCCCACTCTCTACTGTAGGTCTTCAGAAATGGGAGGCAGTGGGGTTGGAAAGCGGGAAAAGTTATGAAGCAGCAACACAACTAGAAAAGGAAGTTGGGGGACATGGAAGAGACACGTGGATAAAAGAGCAGGGTTCTTCCATCTCTACATACACCACACAAAATTACAAGCAGTATCAGACAGTCTTTAATCCTGTGTTAAACACAAAGAGCTATGTGAAGAATTAGAACAGCTGCTAGTGCTGTTTCACAGCCATTTGCACACAAAGAGTTCCTGGTACATTCATGCAGGTAAATTATCCAGCAATTCTTTTGATTCCACTTGAGCAGCAGCCTGCACACATGGAAAAACCTATCTGGGTTTTAGTTTCACTTTTCTAGTTCAACACACAGGAACAGCTTTGGATCCAACCTTCTGTTGTTTTCGTTGCAATAGAAAACCTGACCGCTATTCTAGCATTCATCACATTTTCTTTAAATCACTGCAGCCTATTTTGACATAAAAGCAACTGTCCAGCTGGGAACAATGGAAAGGAGACCACTGAAAAACTTTATGGCATGCACCAATGTTTTGTGCACATAGGCTAATGAATGTCTTACAAGCCAACTCTTAATAATTTCTGTTTCAGAAAATATACACTAGAGATGAGGCACAGTAACTCTTAATGGAATTAAACAGTACCTTGCAGAGATAGTTCTTACACGGCAGACATGGGCTGGAGCTACCAAGTTTAGACAGAGGATCTTAGTCACATTTGTTAAATAAATACAAGAGTTTATCAAGACTACTTACTATCTCATGAACCATGTTTGAAGTTGTTTGTATAACAAAATAGTATGAATATCATATGTGCTAACGCCGGCACCCTCGGCCAATAAAGCAAGATGAGCCCCACAACCCCAGAGTCAGTCATGACTGGACCTAATGGTCAGGGGTCCCTTTACCTTTTAATGATACTCAGTTCCATCGTATCTCAGGTGAGGCCTAAACCAGGGTCCAGATACAGAAATGGATGGGATCCTAGCAAAACTATGGGTGGGTGGATTGCAATCCAGGAGTTGGGTAATGAAACCAACCTATTTTAGATGGAGTTGCACTCCCTGCAAAAAACTGTATATGCCATTTGAGAGTACACCGTGACTCTTCTTTGTTCATAGGAGTCCAGGTGGCTATGGTGACTAGGAGTGCCTTCTACTGGATTTGGCTGATATATCAAATGCTCCAAGTCTTGGACCATGACAGCCTGGCTTCTGTGACCTATGCACTGGTAACTTCTAGACTGGATTACAGTACTATAATGCCCTCAATGCAAAGTTCCCTTTGAGGTTGGTTTGGAAGCTGCAGTTGGTGCAAGATGCTGCAGTGAGGTTACTTGGTAGAGCATCCTACTGTGCACATACTGTACCACTCATTGAGGAGTTGCAGTGACTGTCAATGAACTACTGGGTCAACTTCAAGGTTTTGGTTTTAACCTACAAAGCTCTGAAAAATACCTGCAGGAGCCCTACTACCCTGCTTAAGTACTGTGCTCAACTGAAGAGCCTTCTTTTATTTTTTTAGACGGCTGCTCAGGATTTATTAGTTTCCATCAGACAAGTACAAAACAAGAATTAAGCGTTAATAAGGCTTTGTTGGGTGGGGAGAGAGGGGAGAAGATGCAGCTGAGGATGGTACAGAAGATTCCCCCCCTTTTGTTGCCATTTTTGCTTTTATAAAAACCTATGTCTAAGAAGTACTCAAAGCAGCTTGCTCTACTCTACAGGAAGGGGGAGTGGAAAATGGGTTCTGCTTCCTAGTGCTCAAGTCAGAAGCTTCTGGCCAGGGAGTGTCAAGTCTCCTCATGCAGTGGAAACGGTATTCGGTTTGCTGGGCTCACTGGTGTAGCACTTCCACATCACATCCTGAGCCAGGCCACATGTAATCATGCAGTTCGCCATCTTTAAAGTTCCTGGGTTCTCTGGGGATTCCGACACAGTTGTCATGAGTGGGTGGGTCGTCTTTCCAAAGAAGACGCTGGCCTACCAGTGCCCAGGGTCAGACTTGAGGAGACCTGGATGGTGAGGGATGTCTTCCCCATATTCAGCACTTCCACAGGAGCTGTTGCTAGAAGTGGAACCCAGACGCTTTCGGTAGCAGTCGTGGGTTGCCACAAGAGAGCAGCTTGGCGGTACTGCTGCCATGTTTCTTTGTTCTTGTGCAAGTTGTAAACCCTTTAAGACTTAACACTGCGCTCAGCAAAATCCTAGCCATTTCAGACCACAGATGACCTGGCTCGGGGGGGGGGGGGCGCTAGGTGATGGAGCCCATTTGCAAAGGAGATACTAGGAGTACACTCCACGCACACCCAAAAACACCGATGCGTATATGGATTTCAGAGGCCCTCTTTGTTGTGCCACAATCTTGTTTAGTGACAACTAGTGTCCGCCATAGCTGCCCACTTCCTATAGAATTACTTCTTTATAGAGCTCCAATAAGCACAAAATGCTAAGGATATTTCTGTATTTCTTAAAAATACACCTGCACACTCAAGGCTCTTCTGATGTTTAATGTCAAGAATTAATTAATGGTGTGGGACTTTTACATTCTAGCTAATCACCATTCATCCACAGCACAGTTAGGGCTTCCATGTTACTGACCCAAAAGTAAAAGTCACTCAATTTTGAACTTTTTAGGGTGTTTAAAAATGTCCAAACTTACGTTTTAATTTTGCATTTAAGAATGTGTGCATTTATTTCATGTCAGTTACTACTGACACAAGTGCTACTACAGTCAATCTTGATCACGTACCACCTGGAGGTTAATAAAAAGTGTTATGCTGATATCAGCTGAGACCCACTCCTTCCATTAAAACCTCTACTCACAGTTCCATTTACTTGGCAGTCTCACATCATCTCTGTGTCTACAGACCATATGCTCCATCTCTATAATTACCTCTGAAGTTGTGAGACTGGGACAAAATATTCTTATCTGCCTCTGCCAGGTCTCATACCAGAAAAAGCAATGAAAGAGCCCTGCTGGATCAAATCAAACACCTAACCAGTCCAACACTCTGTTTTTACAGGGGCCAACTATGGGAAGCCTGCAAGCAAGACCCAAGTGGAGCAGTACTCTCCCCACTTGTGATGCATCAGGTACAGTGCCTCTGACTGTGGATGTAGAACACAGCCATCATGACTAACCGTTGTTAATAGATCAATCCACCATCAATTTGTCTAATCCTTTATTAAATCCATTCAAGTTGATGGCCATCACTTAATCTTTGGGGAGGAAGATCTAGAAGTAAACTATGTGCAGAGTGAAAAAGTATTTTCTTTTGTCTGTGCTGAATCTTTCAACATTCAACTTTTCTTGGGTGGCCACCAGTAGCATCTCTCCTACATAAAGAAAATACCTTAAGAAACCATGTTTTGGAAAAAGCTGAGGATATACACTTTAACTTACAGCAGCAATCTAGAGAATATTAAACGTCTCATGAACTCAATCACACTCTTGATCAGCCTCAATTTAGAATCAGAACCACACACTATAAGAAGACTACTTAAACCAACCATCAGTCTTCCAGCTCTGCCATCTATGTTAAGTTTTAGTTTGATCTAAAAAAGACCAGGAATTGAGAATGTTCAGATCCAGCCCCTCCTCTCTCCACCTGCTTCCCCATTATCTTAGTTTCCCTTTAACATTTCCTTATTATATATCCATCATTAAAATGATTTAGCTATCATTAAAAGGTTAATCAACATTCAATGACCAGATAGCCTTTAAATGTATCATATGTGGCTTTCTCAACAAAAGACTACTTGTAGTGGAGCATGAAAATAACTACACAGAAAAAGTATTATGGCTTTCAATTAATTGTAGGTACTTAACTACACCATGCTTGGACATTGCTGAGAACACAGGCCCAGATACAACAATCAAAAATTATCTCCCCCCCCCTTTTCTTTTTTGACATTCAGTGAATGTGTTCTGGGATCATGCTAAACCACAGTTTAGCACCATGGGAATGAGCTGCAGTGAGCCTTAGACTCAAGGCAGCAATGCTTCTGAATATCAGCTGCTGGAAACCACAAAAGGGGAGAATGCTCTTGTACTTGACTCCTGATTGCAGGTTTCCCACAGGCAGTCACTATGAGAACAGGATACTGAACTAGATGGGCCATTGGCCTGATCCAGCAGGGTCTTCTTATATTCTTACATGTTCCATCATTCCCAATCTTCCTCTGGTACAGCTGCATCAAGTTTGGGAGCTTTTGCTTCTTTTTTTATTTAACCAGTTTGTTGTAGTGTACAAACTAACAAACAGTGATTAATGTTAACTCTTCGTCTGAAACAAGCTAACATCCAACACAGTTCATTGGCTCATTTTCATGTTGGCACTCTCACTGGCAAAGTTCCCAACTAGTGGATTGTGTTGACGTTTCTAGAGGAGCTGGGCACATATCTGCTAATTATATGCCATTTTTAAATTTTCTGATTGTGTTTCAACCACCCACTTCCAGGGCTGACTATACACTGACTATGGGGGTGATTACACTAGCACAGTGGTGATCTCCCCAGCTCCCCTCCCCAATTGGAATATAGGATTGCTATGTAAAATACTCCCAAGTGCATGGCATTTTCTTAGCCATGTCTTACTACTATTTTACTTGTTTTTACCATAAATATTTTATTGTATACCTTCAATTACATTATTTTCATGGATGAAATCAAAAGGAAGGAAAAGGATTATTAAACTTAAGATACAGCCTTAGACAAATCCTCAGTAAGTTGACTAAGAAAAATACCATCTGCTCAGTAAAAAAACAAACCCAAACACCCCCCCCCCGATATCTGGCACACCTTTTAGTGACATAATATTTCATAATTAACCAAAGCATGTCCTTCATTATACTATGCAGGAAGCAGCCTTCAAGACCATTTATTATAGGGCTGCAGCCCTATAAAGAGATTAGATTTTGAGTACTAGAATATTGACAAGTTAACGTTTCAAAATAAGATGACTACCAAAGGATTTTCTTGGCACAGGTTATCTCTGCTACTGTTCCACCACCAGCATCTAAACAGCAAAATATAATATGTCCCTGCTATACTGGACGACTAGTCTTTCTGGGGCAGGAAAGACTGGATTTTTAAAATGTAGAAGACTTACAAATCTTCAAAATAAAGGTAAGCACAATGGACAGAGAAACAGTTGGAATTTGTTTTTTGTTTTTAAGTGCAGTGGCATTTTAAAGTACACTGGCAGGTAACTGAGAAACAGCTAAGGCACCTATTAATGACAACATATGGTCATTATGACAATTCATTAGGCGCCCATAACACCACTGCAGTCATCTTCCTGATAGTCACGCTTATGAGAGTAGAAAAGAAATTGGTGTTTCCCAGCAACTGATTGCCTGGAAGTCAGTAAATCTTACAAAGAAGTCTATTCTTTGTAAGTCTGTAACTAATTAGTCTGTAACTAATGCAACTTCCAGAAACTCTGTTAATCTGTCAGAGAGAAAAACATAACTTTGCAACACCTTTAAAAACTAACAAATATACAGGGTGAGTCCTTTAAAAGAGGCACCGTGGATACAGAGTACACATGTTCCATGGGGCATCTTTTAAAACACTCGCCCTGTATTATGTCCTAAAAACCAACAAATACATTACGCCTTAAAAAAATAAACAAACGTTTATCCCATAATTAATATGCCCATCTTCAGAGAGCTACCACACTCTTTGTTGTTCCCCTAATTCATAGGACCAAGCTGTAAGCCACAATAGGCCCCAAACTCTACAGCGAAAAGGGAGAAAGGAGATCAATAACCCCACAAGACCAGAGAGAGTATTGCTCTTGTTTAAATCTAGCTCTGAATCCTTTTACCCAAACAGGCGGAGAACAGCCAAACCAGAAAGCTGCCCTGCGGGCCCCTAAATTGTGCAATTGCGCGCTTGGGCCATTAGCAGGTTCAAAAGCCTTTTTCAGCGTTTAACTAGTGTGATACTTCTCTCTTGAGGTTTTTGAGTCTCAGGACACCCCCCCTTTTTTTTCTTCTTTTTTCAAGTAAACTCAAGGCACCTGCAGTTCCTCGCTCCTTTATGTGTGATTAAGGGAAAGCGGTTCATTGGGTACGGATTGTCCAGGAGGACAACCCCTCCCCATCCAATTTCCACCCCAAATATCCTTGTGAGGGAATCAGAATTAACGAGGGGGACAGGGCAAAGCCTCGTCCTCTACCTACCCACCCCTGCTGGGCACTGGGGAACTTGCCTGCCCAGCCTGTTCCCTTCCCCTCCCCGCAGCCCAGCCAAGGCGCACCCGCCGCCGCCGCTTCTCCCTCCCAGACAATCCTGCCCGCGCCTCCGGGCCAACCTCCGCCCCCGCCTGGGAAAGGAGTGCCAAGAGGAGGGCGGAGGCCTCCGCTGCCGCCGCCACTTTCCGCTCCTCCTCCTCCCTCTCGCCGCCACCCAGCTTCTTCTCCAGGCTGACGGGGTTGCGAGGGAGGCCTTAAAGCCAGCAGGGCCTCACCTCAGGGTGCAGGATAGGGACGCAGCCCGCTTCTTTCTCGTACTCCTCCAGAGGCGCCGCCATCTTGGTGCGAACGCGCCTCCCGCTGCATGCCGGGTAACGCGCTCCCTCGCGACCTCGCTCCTGCTCTCTCGCGCTCTGCGCCGGTGGAAGCGGGGGGGGGGGGAGCGGATGGGCCGCCAGACGGGGAGAGCCGAGGCGCGAGAGAGGAAGCGAGCGCTCTCCAGTAGTAGCCGCTCGACCCCGCTCGCTCCTGCGCTTTTGCTGCGCGTGGATTCCAGATAGGGCCATAGATTGCGGGGGGGGGGGGGAGGGGAGGCCGCCTAGGTCCACCCACGTCACCCAAAGCAAATGACAGCGGCCCATAAGTAGAGGGGGGGGAGGTAGACTTCAGCAAAGTGCCTTGCGTGGGCCGATACCCCCGAAGCCAGGATGTCCCACACTCAGGTCATGCAAGCGAGTCAAGCCATGTCAGTGGCAGCAAAGAGTCGGGGCTTCCAACATGCTGTTGACCCAAAAGCAAGTTTTTGCACTTCTTAAGGTGTTTAAAAATGTCCGTCTTTACGTTTTAATTCTGCATTTAAAGAATGTGTGCGTTTCTTCGGTGTCAGTGACTACTGACACAAGTGCTGTTACAGTCAATCACGATCACGTACTGCCTAGAAGTTACAGATAGGTAGCCGTGTTGGTCTGCCATAGTCAAAACTTGGTTGGTCTTTAAGGTGCTACTGGAAGGAATTTTTTTATTTTGCCTAGAAGTTAGTAAGTGTTATCCCGATATCAGATGAGACCCACTCCTTCCATTAAAACCTCTACTCACAGTTCCGTTTACTTGGCAGTCTCACTTGGCAGCTCCACCCCCCCCCCACCCCCCGCAGCTGTAATATTCAGACCTGCTCTGCCACTTTTGCCTTCTTTTCTCCATCTGGCAGGTTCTCTGTGGGCCATCTCTAGACTTAGCCCTGTAAGGCTTTGCCCCCAGCTGTCTTTTTTTTCCTGCCTCCGCCCGCCCGCCCCCCCCCCCCGCCCTAGGGCTAGGCAAAATCCTTCATGTAAAACTCCCCTGCTTCTATAGCCTGGTTTATTCACTGGACAAACCAGATATGGGACATTTCGTTGCCTTGTCTTCTGTCCTCATACACAGCTGTGTTCCTGAATAGGCTTTTGCCCATAAATGCTTGAGTCAGGAGGATAGCCAGGCCATTTCTAGTGCACAAGAGAAACTCTGCCTCAGATTCAATACATAGGGTGGGGGGAGAAAACACTTGTCACATATATGAGTGCAATGCATCACACAGCCATTGTGTTATATGCTTCAAGTGCCATGGGAGTTGCTGCTCCTTACAGACTAAGGGAGGCTAAGCTGCTGCTCTCCGGATGTTGGGCTAGAACACCCATCATCTACAACCATGCTGGCTGCGGCTGATGGGAATTAGAGTCCAACAACACCTGAAGGATTACAGGAAGATTCCCTAAGAACATATAACAACATAATAAGAGCTTGCTGAATCAGACCTATGCATCTCAATTCTAGCATCCTGTTCTCACAGTGGCCACTCAGATGCCTGTGGGAAACCAGCAAACAGGACCTAGCGTACTCTCCCCTCCTGTGGTTTTCAGCAAGGGGTATTTAGAAGCATGCTACCTCCTACTGTGGAGGCAGAAAACAGCTATCATGGCTAGTAGTCATTGATAGCCTGAACCTCCAGGAATTTGTCCAATCCTCTTTTAAAGCCACTCAAATTAGGATTATTTTTATTATTTTATTATCTATGCTTTGCCCACCCAGCTGGGTTGCTCCAACCATTCTGGGCGGCTTCCAACAAGTTCTATAGTTGGCTTCGGACAGTATGAAGAACTTCCTTTAATCTGTCCTGAATTTCCCTTACCCCTGTTATAGGCAAAGAGCCAATGTGATGCATGATTAGTATATTGGACTAGGTTTGTGGAAACACAGGTTCACATCCTCTTTGAGTCAATATGCTTACTGGGCAACTCTGAACCAATCACTCTCTTTCAGCCTAGCCTTTCTCACATGTTGGATAAAATGCTAATGACAAACTTGTGTCTGTCCTTGGATAAAATTTCTTCTAGGTGTCCAGTATGCTTTAAATTTATTAATGAAAACTTGGGACTCCTCCAGACGACCTGTTTATTGAGCATTCATCCTGATTTGCTTGCCAGCTATACAGCAATGCACATTTATCCCAAATTCATCCTGATTTATATGTCCCAGTTGCGCATCCTACCCCTTTGCAGTGCAGTTCACCAACACTTTCCTAACTCCAACTAAGTGTTTGGAAGTTGTGATGGGCTGGATGTGGGCAATTAAATCGATGCTGAATTCAGAAAAGGCAGAGAGGCAAGGTGGAGTCCATAAAACTCCAGGAGAAGGAGGAGGAACTGGAAGAACCTGGGTGCCCAATGAACTGCAGTCTCTGTGTGAAGAAAGGAGCCATCCAGAGTCTCTGAAGGAGGTAAGTGTAGACAGGGAAGCTCATCTCATTATGTAGACCCTTTTACCTCAGTATTTACTTACATAGAAATGTGGAGGAAATCTGGAATGGGGAAAAAAGAACGATTTTCCCTTCTTCGTGCCCGTTCCAGAAAAATGCTGAGTCTGAGCTGCCAGGAGAAAAAACTGCCTTGCTTAAGTATAGTAAGGTTTACTACTTGCAGGACAGCTCTTGAATGTGATCAGTGGTATGAACTGAGGTATTTAGAGCGTGCTGCAATACCGAATGCCTAATAGCTTTTGAGTTCTATATACTTTGTGGCTGTGACTACTTGTATAAGGAAGATGTCAGCAGTAGAAATGCACCTGCCCAGAGATGCCCAATAGGACAGTACAATTTTGTACTTTTTATTTTGTGCCTGGGACCCCCAACATGGAACCTATGGGTACCATTACACTCTCAGACACTGCCCTTGGCATCTACCAAGACTGCCTATCCCTCACAATTTTTATTTTTTTTAAAGTTTTGTGTCCCCCAAAAGTTGGGAGCCTTTGCTTTCTACCCTGCTATAGCGAATCTGCCTTACCTGCAGCTTAATACTGCAAGCTCACCTATAGGACAAATTGAGCATTTATCCAAAGTACTGCCTGCGGTGGGATGCTGACTGAACACCCATATTCACAGCCTCTATGCCAACTGAATGACTGGAGGTTTTTACAGCTGCAATTTTGATTTGTAAAACCAGGTGGGATGTGAGAAGACATTCTGGGACAGAGCAACAGTTCCAGGGATCAGCACTTGTCCAGTGTCCCAAGGACCACCAGAACTGTCACATTTACAGTATGTTGTTCTAGTGTAGTAAGACTGTGATGGAATTAAGTAATGGAGAGCTGCATTGTTCTGACCGACCTGTTCAGTTTAAGCTGCTGATTAGCTAAGTGGTCTAAAACACATTTTTGAAATAATAATAATCACAATGCTTTTTCATTAATTGCATTGGAGTTTGGGGGCCTTCCTCCTCATTTTCTATGCTGTTTTCCTCCACATTTGTGAAGAGTGGGTTCTTACATAATTTGTATTATGCTATAATGCATTATGCTTATGAGCTTAAAAATGATCCACCTCTTTATTACTCACTGTTTATCTCACATTGAATCTAATGTAAGAGCACGGGGGTGGGGTGGGGGAGAGAAAGATATAGAATGCCAAAGCTGTAGGTGTAAATATATATATATATATATTTGGTAACTATAATAACATTGAAGAAATTGTTAAGCAGAAGTAGGCAACTGTCTTTGCCAATAGATTACAGTGGTACCTCAGGTTACAGACGCTTCAGGTTACAGACTCCGCTAACCCAGAAATAGTACCTCAGGTTAAGAACTTTGCTTCAGGATGAGAACAGAAATTGCACGGCGGCAGCGGGAGGCCCCGTTAGCTAAAGTGATACCTCAGGTTAAGAACAGTTTCAGGTTAAGAATGGACCTCCAGAATGGATTAAGTTCTTAACCTGAGGTACCACTGTACTTGTAAACAAAGGCAGCAGGCTAAGCCTCACCATCCCTGCCTCTGAAGTGCAAGCATTTCCCTATAATTCATATTGATTCAGTGAACGCACAGCAGCTACCCAAAGCCCTCTGCGTCTTCACCTTTTGGGGCAATCAGCAATCAAAGACCTGGATGCACACACTATAGCCAGTGGCATGTTACTCGTTCAAGAAACTCTGAGCTGCTGGACCATTCTCTGCTTTGTGAGGAGTGAGGTGGTGGTAATAGTCTGGGCATGACTTGTTTGTACACTTCCCGTAGGCCAAAGGTGCGGAACAGAATCTGTCCACCCCACCCACAAGAGTCATTTTGAGAAGTCGGTGGGGCTACAGACCTGTCAATCACAAAGGAATATTTTTTCCCTTTGTGGATGCAGCTCGAGATCCTTTGCACTGCAGGCTTGAATTAAAGTCAGGGGCGCCGACTTATAAAAAATATTGGGGGGGCCCATACCGGGGTCCTGCCGCTGGTTCGCTCGGGTAGCCGGGAGAACGCAGTTTGAGGTGGCGGTGTTGGGGAGAGACCCTCGCTCAGGGCGCCACTAGACTTGGCGGCCGGCGGCCTATCTGGGGGGTTTTGGAGCGTATTTCGGCGGAGCGATTGGGGAGGAGGGGGCTTGTTGCCGGATTCTTCAGCTGAGCCGGAGATCCGCTGCTGGGGGTCCCTGGGCCGAGTTGTGAGCACGGCCTGCTGAAGGGAGATCCAGCCGATTGCGCGACAGGGACGGCCGGGGCTCTCCGGCTAGGGCGCGCGGCTGGCTGGCTGGCGAGGGAGCAGGTGGGGAGGAGGCGGGGGTCCTCACTCTCTTAGGAAACGCACCCGTGCGCCCGATTGCCACGAAGTCCGAAGGGTGCGTGTGTGGAATTAAAAAGCAAAAACGAGATACGGGCAGGGCAGGCAAAGAGTTTTCTGCAAGAGGATGGAGGGCAGGTTGAAGAGAAAATCACTCAGGATGAGACAGTCAAATCAGCCATGATAAAATGGGCTCAGGATATTGGGTATAACATCATGTTTGAGGACTGGGAAAGGTTATGGACCACCGGAATGAAATTCACGGCATGTAATGCCTTGAAGGAAAATATTATGAAAATGTTTTATAGGTGGTACATGACCCCAGTCAAGCTTGCAAAAATATATCACCTGTCTGATAATAAATGTTGGAAATGTAAGGAGGCTGAAGGGACATTCTTTCACCTCTGGTGGACTTGTCCAAAAGTGAAGGCCTTCTGGGAAATGATCTATAATGAATTAAAAAAGGTATTTAAGTATACCTTTCCCAAGAAACCAGAGGCCTTCCTCTTGGGCATTGTTGGCCAGAAAGTGTTAAAGAAGGATAGAACTTTCTTTATGTATGCAACTACAGCAGCAAGAATACTTATCGCAAAATATTGGAAGACACAAGATTTGCCCACACTGGAAGAGTGGCAGACGCAATTGATGGACTACATGGAACTGGCTGAAATGACTGGCAGAATCCGAGATTTGGGAGAAGAAACAACGGAAGACTGGAAAAAAATTTAAGGACTATTTACAAAAACAATATAAGTTGTATGAATGTTAAAAATTTACACGATTCGGAAACTATAGCTTCAGCAATTAGATTTGGGAAACAGGAAATTATATTTTAAGTAAGAAAAGGTCAAAATCTAAGGTAATACTATGTTTAATTTAAGATATAAGTAACTGATGAAAAGTATGTTAAATTTAGAGGTATAGTATTTGAAAAGTACAAAATAAGGTACGAAACAAGGTAATAATTTGCTGATATCTTTATTATAAAGAATGCAGGGTAAGGGAGATGCGAGGAAGTCCAGTTAGTTATATAAAAAATGTGTTGAATGGTTGGTTTTCTTTTCTTCTTTTTCTTTTTTTTCTTTTTCTTGTTCTTTTACTTTTTTCTTCAGTGTATGTTTCTAACTTTGTATTTGAAAACTTAATAAAATATTTATAAAAAAAGAAGAAGAGAAAATCCTTTCGCTTTTCTGGGGCGCAGGGAAGTCTCAGAGCCGGAGGTTGGGGAAGGGACCCCCTTTGCTCTGCCCTCTTCTCCCGTCTTAGATTTGCATGGGGGTCCCCGCCCAAGCTTGCCTGGCCACCGGGCCACACAAGGGCCGCGCTCTACGCGGCGCACCTTGCTAGCCGCGCAGCTGTCCTCCGCGGCTGCGGAGCGGCCCTGCGCCGGTGCCCAGCCCCTCTGGGCGCCCGCTGCGCTGCCAATGACAAGCGGGCGACGTCGCGGGCGGGGAAGGCGTCGCTTTCTTTCCCGATCCTGCATCCTCCCAGTCTTCCAGCCCTTTTTTGGGTTGGAAGCTCGTCTCGTTCGCCCTTCTCCTTTCTTCACCCTGCGCGCAATTTTCCTCCCTCGTCTCCCTCCCCATTTCTCCTTCCTTCCTGACTGACCGACTGACGGGCTTGGGCTCGGGCTCCGGGTCGGGCTCAGGCTCGGGCTCGGGCAGCCACAGCGTCGGCGGTGTTGGCGATCGGCGGCGCGGGGGGATGGCCCTCCCGGGGGAGCCGGCGCTGCTCAATGGGGTTGCCAAGGAGACAGGCCGGCCGCCCCCTCCCCCGGCCCGGCGCCCCCCGCCGCACCGGTGCCCGTTATCGAGCTGGTGCGCGCCGGGCGCCCTATAAAAGCCGCGGACGCGCCCACCGCCGCCCGAGATTATTGGGGGGGCTGAGCCCCCCCAAACGAATTTTTGAGGGGGCTCGGGCCCCCTCAAGCCCCATGGAGTCGGCGCCTATGATTAAAGTACAGTGGTACCTCAGGTTAAGTACTTAATTCGTACCGGAGGTCCATACTTAACCTGAAACTGTTCTTAACCTGAAGCACCACTTTAGCTAATGGGGCCTCCTGCTGCTTCTGTGCCGCCGGAGCACGATTTCTGTTCTCATCCTGAAGCAAAGTTCTTAACCTGAAGCAATATTTCTGGGTTAGCTTAGTCTGTAACCTGAAGCGTATGTAACCTGAAGCGTATGTAACCCGAGGTACCACTGTAGGTGATTCCAAGGAAGAATCAAGAACATCTTCCTTTGCATTGTGACTGTGGGGATGGGAAGGAGGGATGCCAGTACAGATGTCTTGGGATCTCTGCTAACTTCAAGGGAATGTTTTAACTTGCACCACTTCGTTTGAAGGTGTAACATGATGCCAGGTGGAGAGGAATGCATGGTACCAACCTCTAAATAAGCCTAGGGTTTAAAGCCAGGCTTGTTCCATCCCCACCAAGCCCCAGCCACCTTGAGTTTTTCCTGTTGAACCACTAACGTAACAGTGGAGTTTACAGTCATGCTGGCATTATGTAGTGCCTACACAAAAGAATTGCAACAGCAGTCTACATCTACAACCCCATTATATCTTTGTGTTGCACCCAGCAAGAGAATTTTTTTTTTTACCACAATCCTGTTCTCTTCTAGTAAGTGTAACTCGAAGAAAGGATTGCACTGTTAGGTTTTTAGAGATCTCATATTTAACAATGTTATTTGATATGTCGGTTGCCATTGTATTTTAGCTGCTGTGTTCAGTTGTAATCTTATTATGATTATGTTAACAACTCGGCACATTTTATGTGTCTGGGAAGCATATAAATTTAAGAAACTATAAATCTTGAAAGTGGAATCAGTGTCTTTTTCTTGGTGGAGTTCCTTTGTCAATTTCACTCCAAATGGTATCTGACAAGCCCCATACTAGTCCTATGGGATTTGAATAATGTTTTAAACTCTTTTTACCCATCTCTTTCATCCAATGGGAGGAAGATCTGTCTAACAGCCAGCTTTGTTTCAGCACCCTCCATAGCAGATCTTATCAAATATATGTCAAAGCCTTTGCTGAAGTCATGACAGCTGAAAGCTCCCTTCTCATATGTCTACATTTTACAGCTGTGATTTCCATTATTTGAATTGGAAACTGTCTTAATAACCTGGGTACTACAGGCTGTAAAATTATAAGAGAGTCCTTAAAATTAAAAAATGAATATATTGCATCTCTGGCTAAACATTTTCTGTCTATATAGGAAGGCTGATAGGTATTTACTTTTAATGTTTTTGTTAGTGTCTGGATGCTTTGCTAACACACAGTATACATGCAATCAACATTTTCTCACTTTACTTGTGCCGATTACAGGTGTCAAGATGTACAGGCAAATTTACATTTTAAATCAGGGTTTCCACAATGTATACCAAGGGCATTTTTAGAAGTAGCACCAAGAACTTTCTGTTTCCAGAGCATCACTCCTATCAATAATATGAAATTGAAAATGGAAAGATTATTTTAAAATGGAAAGTCATTTTAAAAGGTTGTTTGTTTGTTTGTTTGCTTGCTTGCTTGCTTAGGAGAGTTATATCCTGCTTTTTTACTTGAGTCCTCAAAGTGACTAACAGCATTTATAAAACATAGCAGATACATTAAACTGCACTGAAGCAGTGTTCAAAAATATAAAACAAAAAAGCCAGGACTCTCAGTCACCTTCCCCTGGCCAAAGGAACTGAGTACCACCCATCCTACTACACTAGTCCAATGGAACAGAGAGCAGAGCAGGTAGAAGGCTGAGGAACACAGACATGCCCATCTAGGGTTGGCCCTTAAGGACTGCAGTTCTCATAAAGTGGGTGGAGCCCAAGAGATGGACTGGAGGCAGAAGGCCTTGGTCCACCTCTGTTAAGAGTTAAGTTGCTCACTCGGACATCTTCATGGTGCTGCTACCTTGCCCAAACCACTCACCACACCACCAGTCTGCTATGTAATGGAAGAGTTCCAAGGAGTAGATGCCAGATTTCCATATTGTGTATATTCCATATTGTGTGGAATCAATTTCTTGATAAGATGGTATCTGGAAGATGCTCTATCCTGCAGAGTTGGAAGGCCCATGAAGGACATCTAGTCCAAGCCCCTGCAATACAGGAATCTTTTGCCCAACATGTGGCTCAGACCCACAACCCTGAGATTATGAATCTCATGCTCTTACCAGCTGAGCTATCCCACTGCCCTCAAGTTGAGTATCAGTTGAGTGTATATGGGATGAGAGCATCTTTCAGGTATTCTGGTCTCAAGTTGTATAGTTTTGTACACTTTGAATGTAGCCTGATTGCTGACTGGCTGCCAATGCAAATTGTGGATTATATCACTTAAATTGTATGCATTTCAGTAGCTTACCATATTCAGAGAAGGCCAGTTTGTAGCACATCAGTAAATAAAGACAACAGAGTTGACACAAGACAATTTGTTGCCTGTGGCACATCAAGCAATGAAGCCCACCTACCTCAAGTCAAGGTGCAGTATCCAAAGCTGGTCAAGTAATTTTGGCACCCGAGGCAGAAAAGTGTCTGTAACAATAATATTACAGATAGCAATTTGCTATCCTTTTTGACACCCAAAAACAGCTACCTGAGGCGACTGTCTCATTCTGCCTAATGGTAGGAGCATCCCTTTTAATCTTTTTAAAAATGTCACTTTACAAGCTTTACAATCTGCTTCTTGTCCATTCCCAGTAATTAGGCCAGCATCACTACAGCCGCTCCAGGCAATGACAGGCAGGGGCTAGCCGGTGTGTGCTCCGGTCCAGCCCATGCTCTATTCAGGCACAAAGCCTCATTGTTAGCCAGAAAGTGGTAATTCATTTAAATAAATGAAATGTAAGGTGTTATTTTTCTTTGGACAGGGTACAATCTCCTGTTGAACATATATAAAGGCTCTGTTTACTGTTTGCCATCTAAAGATTATACTTGCAACACCATGTTTCGATATCCATTTCTTCCTGTTCTCTGTTGAAGGAAATCCTGTGTTTGTAAAGGAAGCTTGTCGCAATTCATCACAGCTATGAATGCAAGGAGTGAGGTTTGCTTCACATAAGAAATTGTGTTTGCCACAGCTACACAGGTGCTTCACCAGCATCTCCTCGCAGTAAATGTGTGTAGTGTGAAAGGCAGACATTTCCAAAATAAATAATAATAATTATTATTTTTACCCCACCCATCTGGCATGCATCAAGAATCCTGGCATGTCTTCTTGAATATTTAAGGAGATGGATTCAAGGTTCAAAGCAATGTAAGGAAAGATTATACCCTCCATAAATTATTAAGAGAATCCTTCATTGTGTCTGTCAATGTTACTGAGAATAGCCTGCCACCTGCTGGACTGTGGAATAGAGAAATACTTTCTCTCTGAAACTTCTGGACAATAGCAGAGATGAGGAACTGGATGAAGCGAGCTTCATGGCTGAGTAGAGATCTCCCCCCACCCCCAAACGCAGGTCACACTGGTCCTAGTCTGAACCAGGATCAAGTTGCTGTCCTGACTTGTCAACAAATTGTGACTTCAACAAACCACCATTTAGATCTTTAGCTTTAGATATCTTCCTCCTGCACATGATGGACAAGGAACAGCGTGCAAGTCCAAGGCTCATACTGGCTTTTTCTTATAACAGCAAAACCACAATTACTTTTTAAGTCTCTCTTACTACTCAATAAGCCATATACTATAAGCTAATTGTGGTCAATTTTTAAACTCTTAGGCTGTGATCCTATAGTGTGTAGAAACCTACCTGGGAGTAAATCCCATTGAAGTCAATGGAACTTCTGAATAGACTGTGCTGTTGAACAATTTAATGGTCTCACTTACTCCTTTTTTCACTCTTCTTACTCCAATTTTCATTCCTCCATTGGGCATTGGGTTTTTCCAAACCCCGATTCAAATTCCAGCTGTCTCATTGCAGTGATGATGCTAGCTACTTAAATGGGTTAGAGATTCTCCTTTTTGTTGGAGTGATAATGTTCCAAACAATTTAGTTGGTTAAACTCCATGGCTAACTGAAAAATAAAATATTCTTCTGAACAAAAGGAATTCCTAATATAGCCCATTATATTTGTAGAAATTATTATAGATTCTGACAGACATTGGTGCCAACAATATTGGAAATGCATCGAGCATAGTGTGGGAAAACCTCACTACTAAAAACTTGTAATCAACAGAGATGCACCTTCTGTAACTAACAATATTTTGTTTATGTAAGCAAGTACTACAGATAGTATGCCCCCAAAGGGGGGGGGGGCTGTAAGTGAAAAAGACTGTCAGAGGCTGCTTGTTATCATCTCCATCCAGCTGCAAAGAGAAGATTAATTCTTCCACCTGGCTGAAACATGCAAAATGCAGAGGGCAACAACAACAAATATATCCTTCCCTCTGTAGTGAAAAAAGAAGCAGAATGCTGATGCAAGCAACACACTGATAATTGGAGTAGTGACAGTTGCTTGAAATCTGGGTTGGGTTTCCCTGCTGCTTTATAACACATAGAAAGCATGCTCAAGAGAACATCATACTAGAGACAGCCTACAAAAAATTCAAACAATTTTATTTCCAGTAGTGATATAAACATAATAGTCAACTGAATCACTGACAGTTTCAGTGTCACTTGGAAGACCTTTTGATGCCCACAGGCCAATGCTGCTTCTTAGTTTTGGACTTCCGGGGTGGTGCCACCGGCAATGGCGGACTCCCTCTGAACTGGAGGGACTGGCTCCGCGGTAAACAGGGTCTTCTCCGCTACGGCGAAGCGGGGACCCTTTTAAAATCACAGGCAGATGAAGCCTGTGATCGTGGGACTCGGCGGGCACCTCTAGCGCCCCCCCCCAATCCGCTAAGGAACCCACCAACGGGCTCCGAAGTGAGGAGGGGGAAGCGGCGCGGTGCTGTGAGTTAATCGCTATTTCCATGGAGCGAAGCCACATAGCCGTTGCCGGAGAGCGCTGCCTTTTTCCTGGGACAATTTAGACTTTAAAATAAGCATCTGTGAGTACCCGAAATTTGAACAATTGGATATTAAACAAAGATTTGTGAGTAGGACAGAACCGGACTTTAAAAATTCAACTTGAATTTGGCACGGAACGGAAAGGGCTAAACAGGAAGTCACCCTTCCGTTCTTTTGTGAATAGAATAAAGCAAAGGCAATTTAATCTAGAGCTTAGAAAATCGTCTTTAAAAGATTGGATTTCAACATTTTAAATTGTGAATCTTTTTCTTTGGACTGTTTCAAGTGACTTTAAAGGGAAGTAACTTTCCTCTGTCCTGATCCTGGAGCGGGGTGTTAGGACTGACGTGGAAGCTCATTGACCAAAGACAACTGCTTTTTGACAGATAGTTAAAAGAAGAGAAATTTTGCGATTCCATTGCTCCCTTTCGCACTCTAAAGGAATATATACAGACAAAGTATCTCAAAAAATGAATTTTGTAGCAAGAAATAACCATAAGTCTTCCCCCTAGGGGAAGTTTGTGAAATTGTAACTAAGTCCAGCAAACTGACAGCTGTTACAGAATAACCGTGGGAACAAGTGCGTGACCTTGCAGGACAATGCATTCAGAAGCCTTGTTGTGTGCTTTTTACAAAACAAATGCTCTACTGGAAGAATTACATGAAAAGGTGAACTGGATGGTGACTTCGACTAGAAATCTTCAACAGGCAGTGGACCAGACAGTGGGAAAATATGTGGAGCCCACTCAGGATTTAAACCAGGAGTGTGTCTTGACAGAACAGGAGGTTGTGGCATTAAATCAGGAGTGTGTTTTGACAGAACAGACCCAACAGGAATATGATCTTTTGGATTGGACAAATGAATTTGGAAAAAGCCACATCTGGAAAGGAAAAGCCTGGTGTGGTGTGGAAATGGGGGGCTGGATTGACCCCCCTATGTTGGGATGTCTGGACTTTTTAAATAAGGGCTGCAAAATGTTTGGGACTACGGGGGCTCTCAATTTTGGAGGGCCTTTGAAACATTCTTTTAAAGTCTACATGGAATGCAGCGACGAATACGGGAAAGGGTCTGATCTGTCGAGAAGGGTTAAAAACATTGTCAAGTTGGGGCCAACACGAGCAAGAGACATTGTCAAGCTGGAGTTACCACGAGCAGGAGATAAGGGAAATTACAGCTACAAATATGAAGAAGAGCTGCGGAAGGGCCATGGAAGTGACTTGAGGGCCTCGGACATAAGGTCACCAGGTTAATGGGCTTGACTGAGGGGAATAAGGACTGACAAAACCCGGAACCAGGAGGAAGGGACGTTGGATAAAAATTGGATTTGTTTGTACCTTCCTTTCTTTCTTTCTTTCTTTTCATTACTAGAATGTTTTGTAAAGTTGATGAATGATAGAAAAATGTTGGAAGAAATTACCTGGCTCTAGCAAAGATGCTTAAAGAATTATGAAAGAATATTATGATTATAAGAAGCTGGTAAGGTTAAAATTTAAATTTTAAATTTTAAGGTTTATTCTATTATAGAAAGATAAGATCATAATAGTCTAGGGTAATGTAATGATAAAGGATTTGCTGGGATAATTAATACAAAGGAAGGGAGGAGGAGGAGGTCCAAGAAAGAAGGCTATGACAGTTAAGGGTCTGGAAATAATGAATTTGTTTTTAAATGTTTTTAAAGGTTAGGGATTTTTGCATTTTTGTCTTTTTTTGTTTTCTTATTTTGGAATTTTCTTTTTTCCTTTTTTTCTCATTCTTTTCTTTTTTTTACACGGTGGGAGGGGTTGCGTTTTTCTTTTTCTTTTTACTCTGTTAACTATTTTAATTCTTTGTATTTTTTGTGTTTTCACTTTTGTAACATTTTGAAAACTTTAATAAATATCTTATTAAAAAAAACCAATGCTGCTTCTTATTTTTATTTTATTAGCCAGTCACTTTAATGATTCTCTGTATTGTTTTTAATGGTGTTTTCTGTTGTACACCACCCCAATCTTTTATGAAATGACAATACATTCATACCTTTATAAATACCTTTATATAAAAGGGTCATGGCTCATTTGCAAAGTTCTGCAGATCATCAGCAGAAAATCTAAATACAGTGGTACCACAGGTTACATATGCTTCAGGTTACATACGCTTCAGGTTACAGACTCCGCTAACCCAGAAATAGTGCTTCAGGTTAAGAACTTTGCTTTAGGATGAGAACAGAAATCGTGCTCCGGCGGTGTGGCAGCAGCAGGAGGCCCCATTTGCTAAAGTGGTGCTTCAAGAAAAGAACAGTTTCAGGTTAAGTACGGCCCTCCAGAATGAATTAAGTACTTAACCTGAGGTACCACTGTAGTAAAAGAAGAAAAGAGATGTCACTGCCTTAATTGAACCAACAATATGGCCATCAATTGTTACCTGGTCCAGAGATGTGAATAAATGCAGTAATGCAACAAATAACGGAATACTCCCTCTTAAAAAAAAATAAATGGTGCCGAAGCAGCAGCAAATCAAGGGGCTTTGAACAGTCATGAAAAATGAGTGCGAACAGCAGCACTTACTTTTGTGGACCTTTTCACCATGTTGAATTGGCAACTTTCAGATTGAAAATCAAATCTCAGACAACTGCGGCACAGCAGTCAAGAGCAGTATAAAAGAATGAAGCAGCAGCTGCCAGTTCATAGCATCAATAAAGGGTGTTGTTGAGAAAAACCACAAAGGGACTTCATTTAAAGTAAACAACATTTAAAAGTGAGTTGCTGAGCTCTGCGATAGCAGCAACATGGTTGACTACCCTTTTGTGAAAACCCACACCATTTTTAAAATGGAAAGTTATCAGCAAATTACTTTGTGAACCTGCATGAAAACGTAGCAGTCTCCAAGCAGATGTTCTGCAGTGCTGATGGGCTATTTTCTAATTGACTTCTACTAATTCCTATCAGATTGCTGTAAGGTTCTTGTTGGATAAAATCTGAAAGAGAAAGTCTGGGCTTAGTGACGCCAAGTTGTAAAAAAAACCCTCATCCACTCACTCGCATTATCAGGAAAGCTGATATATGCATTGGCACAAACTTAATTGCAAACTTAGAGAGCAAGGGGGAACAGAGCATTGTGCCTTGGGATTTAGCAGGGAAAGCATAATATCTTATCTCTATTCTAAGTTTTCTTACTTTACTCCTCTTGTGGAACCCAAAACAATCACAAACACGTGGATTGTATTGGAGAATATGTTTTCATTTATAGTGTCAATGATATGAATGTGGGGTGGAGAGAAATCAAGTCTTCCTATTGCTACTCCAGAATACTATTTACAGTAGTACCTCAGGTTACATACGCTTCAGGTTACATACGCTTCAGGTTACAGACTCCGCTAACCCAGAAATAGTGCTTCAGGTTAAGAACTTTGCTTTAGGATGAGAACAGAAATCGTGCTCCGGCGGCACGGCAGCAGCAGGAGGCCCCATTAGCTAAAGTGGTGCTTCAGGTTAAGAACAGTTTCAGGTTAAGTACGGACCTCCATTAGCTAAAGTGGTGCTTCAGGTTAAGAACAGTTTCAGGTTAAGAACGGACCTCTGGAACGAATTAAGTACTTAACCTGAGGTACCACTGTATCTAAATGGATAGCCTGACCTATCCAGAAGATTCAAGGCAGGTACCCAAAGCATAAGCTTTCTAGTAAAAAATAATGCATCATGAGCTGGCATGATGACCGATAAGAAGCAATCAAAATAAGGGAATTAAAGGGGACTGGGTAAAATCCAGGTGGGGTTTCAGGATGGAAAACCCTAGTAATGTAATGGGGAAGGTTCTGGTAAGAGGTAGACTGTGGCGTATAAACAAGCAAGGATGGCTCATCTGGAAGGTTTTACCTTGTATATAGTCCTCCTGAATGGATTTACCTATCAAGAACAATGATTATGGCAAGGGACTTCTTGTTGCCTTGCACAAGCTACTGTTTTATCTGGTCTACATTTCTATGGAATTTCTGTGTGGTAGAGGAAGCTTGCACCTTGCGTATGAAAGTGATCTTTAGTTCACCAGTACCTTATTACCATTATTGCAACATAGCTTTCTAGTGAGTCAAATGAACTTTCTGGATCTTCATGATCTTACTGGCAAGAAGGTCAAGCACAGATAAATCAATGGCAAGATTATAAATAAGGTCAAACCCATCTTTGGTTCACCCCTGAGCACAAAATGGAGGCTAACAGTGAAATACTCATAACAGTTTCCATGTTTATCCCATATGAGATGAGGCAAAAATAGCAGTACTCTGAGGCCAATGTCACTGATTAATTGGCTTTTGAAATATGTAATTTCACTGACACAGCTACAGCTCTGTGCTTGGCATCCCAACAAGCTTAATCCATTATCAAACAAACACAGGATATTACTAACTCAAAGCCACAGCTCTTTGCGATCAAGATGAGTATACTACAGGTAAGTAAGGATACAAATATTTAATATGCGAAAACATGACAAACCCATTTTTAACACAGCTAAATTATGATAAAACAGATTTAAAAAAACAGATACTGGAGTCCAGCAGTTGGAACAGGAGGAGAATCAGGTGTACTCTGCGTTTTTGCTGCCAAGCAATTCATCTCATCAAGGCTCTCAAATTAATAATCTGCTGCAACAGCTAAATATAATATGATGGAAATGTCATGTGCTATGAGCAAGTAAGTCTTTGTGCAGGTAGAGGTGACTATATTTGACTGGGGAAACAGTCAAAATGTGGGAAACGGGGAATGTGGCATGATAAATGTTGGTGAGAAAAAAATGTTTTGTTTTAGCTACAGCTAAAATAGATTGTTTTGGAGGAAAGGACCTCCTTTTGGTACTGGATAGTGGAAAACTAGAATTATCTTGCTGAATTGTCAGAAATGATAACTGTGCTGAAATCAGATAATGTCCATCATAGAATTCATATGAGAGCCGTGGAGCTCCTTTTACAAAAACACACCAATGAAATAATCTTATATTCAGCTTTCAGAAGCAGATAGAATTAAAACAAGTCTCTATAATAATTTTTTTATTATGAAAAGAGGTTGTGTTTATAGCAGCTAAACAGAACAAAGACCTAAGATAGGATATGTTAAAGGTCAAGGATATTTAGATATTTAGCATCTACTGGTGAAGTTAATCACTCAATCAAAACAGAGCTAAACAATGATGAATTTGTATCCATTTTCTTAGCCATGTGAAATTGTTTTAGAAATTTTTGTATAGTACCAAGCCAGCATACAAAAGACCTTAGTAATGAGATATATTGTGTATTTAATGGGGGAAATATCAAGGTCCCATGTCAACAAAAACAAAAGATTTGTGTTCCTGCATAAGCCTTCTCCATAAGGCATGCTCACACAGAATCTTTCTCGAGTTCCTGTTCCAATGATTATGGCATGACCTAATTCATGAATTAGGTCATGTTCTCTAGAATTCTCTAGAATAGAACATAATGAAGTGTCCAGAAAAACACTAGGACCTAGATTTTGCAGCTCCATGCCCTGTGCGGCCCTAACTGTGCTGTTCATTATTTTCTGGCCTGGTTCAGACATAATGTTAAGCCATAGTTGAGTGATCTGGGAATGAACCTGCCTGAGCCTTGAGCATAACCCCATGTTCATCTCCTTTGGTGAGAAAAGATGGAGGTTGGAAACATCTGCTTCCTGGTTTAAACTAACTGCAGATTGTCATTATGTTGAACTCTGAAACTGAGGTTAGTTTAAACAAGGGTTGGGAAATCTTACCACTAAGGTCTGCATTTCCCTAAGAGGAAATAGGTTGGGGAAAATATGATAGCTATTGGCAGGGCTAAGGACGGAGCCAGTGGAGGTTGAGGCCAGACCCACCCAACCCTCCTTCTCTCTTGCGATCATCACAACCTCACACCATTTCTTTCCCTCTTTTAAAAGTATCTTGAAAAAGAGAAATAAACTAAACATTGTGGGATGGTGATAATACCAAATCAAATAATTACCCGTATTTTTCGCTCTATAACATGCACCAGACCATAACACGCACGTAGTTTTTAGAGGAGGAAAACAAGGAAAAAAATATTCTAAATGAAATAGTGGATATATGTTTTTTGTGGTTCATGCTGTGGCCACAGACATGTGATCTGACAGTGAGTTTGGAGTAGCCCAATGCAAAAATCCTGAGGATCCATGTGGATCCATGCTTTGTAACCACGGAGGAGGGAAGGAAGGGGAACCATGGATCCTCTGCTCACGACTGCAGCAGATCCCCCCCGCCACCTGCAGGCATTCGCTCCATAACACGCACAGACATTTCCCCTTATTTTCTAGGAGGGAAAAAGTGAGGTTATGGTGCAAAAAATACGGTATTTAGATCCCTGTAAGGACTGCTGACCCTTGATGCAATCCAGAAAAATTATTTAAGTCAAATATGCTTAAATGACATTACAGTAAATATTGTGGGTGGTATTCAACTAAGTTTTACTCAGGAGTAGACTGGCTTAAATTAATGGACCTAATTCATGTTCATTAATTTCAGTGGGTCTGCTCTATGACTCTGGCTTAATTTATTCTGGAAGTAATTCTTTAAAAGCCTTGTAGAGGTCAACTGGAAACTTCTGTATCAAAAATACTGGTAACATAACCACAGCTTTTAAATCCAGCACTGTTTTAAGTCAAAACAAGAACTAGAGTCTAGCTCAGAAAAGATGCAGCCTGGGACCATGCCCCATTCTTATTTAGAGCATCCAATTCTCTTATAAATAGATTGAAGGAAACCTAACCGATTGCCAGCATAAGCTCCAGGACCATCCTGTGTGAGTAATGAGTCAAAAGTAATTCTAGTGTAGCCATATGTCCTAGTTCATAGATGACAGTTCCCTGTTTAAAGGACTGTCAAGTCTGAGTCCAGTATACAGACAAAGTACCATTAAAAGGGGGCTTGTCGTTACTCATCATCACTTAAGCACTTGGACAACACACTGAGACGGCATTCAGTCATCTGTTCGGTGTCTTCCCCGTGGTGGTGAAGTTGTTGCATTTCTATTTAAATTGCAGTAATTATTTCTAAATTTCCATCAATACATATACATTGGCCCATGCAGATATTTTGCAAATCTGTGTCCTCTATTTTTGGCCGGGGGGAGAGGTTTGATGCATTACCTCTCTTTTTCTTTGGTGATGCTTAAGTAGCTATCCAAAGTGTGTTAACTGGGGCGTACTCCCAGGTGTGCATAGAACTGCAGCCTGGCTCACACATACTTTAGCTAATAATTGGCTTTTTATTATGGAGAGATAGAATGGTTGTGTCTCCAATCTCCCACACAAATAATATCACTTGCAACCTGGGTGCTCCAAGCACTGACCATGTAGAGAGCCTATTCATGAGGTTTTCCACTCCTCTCTCAAAAGAGACCTTTCCAATAGATGTAAGGTGGGGAGAAGAATCGCACAATTAGGATTTTCATGCAATCAGTCTTTCACATGAGTGCCCAGCTTCCAGGTGACATTATCTGCTTATGGGAGGGTTGGTGTGCCTATGCTTCTCCTCCATGGCATGAAGCTGTTTACCAACCTCGGTACGTATAAAATCAGGTTTATGAGAAAAGACACTGGGTTCAGTCAAATGATAGTTACTTAAAACACACCTGTGTTTGCCAATGGGTGTAAGCTAATCAGACACCCAAGCCAAGGCTTTTGGCAGGTGTATTTGTATAATACACAAGTTCAAACAAGCTTGTCATATTTATCCTTTACATTTTCACATGTACATGCAAAATCATTTTACCTTACAAATGCAGTATATGAAGCAGAGCTGAGAGAGCTCACTGCAAAACTGCAAGCTGCCAACCTCTTCCAATTTTTTTGTCCAGAAAAAGGCAGTGGTTAAAGTAAGTACTATTATTATTTTTGTCCTAGGCAGAAGTCTTTCCCAGTAGAGCTTCTTAATTTACCTCTCTTCTTCAGCAATTCTTCTGTCAGGGATGATAGAAGAGATTGCCTGCGGAATACAAAATGGAAATTTTAAAAAATGGCTCAGATAGAGCTACTTCTTAGCTAGGAAGTAATTTTTTATTCATGTTATCATTCATTCTCATCTTTTTAATTTGTTCAATCCTTCATGGTCCCTCACCCCCAGTGTAAAGATGTCCATTTTCATCATACATCTGATGCAGTAGACTTGAGAATATATAAGCTCATGTCCCAGTAAACAAGGGCTGAGGAATCTCAGATCTGCTCTACATTCTTCTCAAGTATTTTTGCCTGGCTCTAATGTGTCCTTGAACTGCAATAATGCTTCTTGCTTGCCTGGGTGAAAGATGTGCACGTGAGCAGTGAGTGTATAGAAACTGCTAACACTTGCATAACTGGAATGTAGTTTTCTGCACAAAGGTAGGAGTTACTCTGCCCACTTCTTGTCTCTGACCCTGCCTACTTGTGGCATGCAGCCTCCACAATATAATAAAAACCTTGGGCTGAAAAAGTTTTCCCACTCCTGTCACAAACCACTTCATATCTGAAGTGTTCCAAGATTCATTTGTGTGCTTGCTTCATCAAAAACACAGTACAGTAATAAATGGCCTCCATGTTCCCTGGTTACAGCTGAGAAGCCAGCAATCTCAGCTTTAACTTTTGAAATTTGTCTTTTCCTCTGGTGTATAAAATATCCCGAAGGAATTCTACTGAATTCAGAAAGGCAAGGATGAGTAGAAACATTCAGAAGTGAGCTTCTTCCAATGCAGTAAGACTAATTATCCATGACTGGAGAAAGGTAAGCAGGACTTTCATAGTGGCAAATTAGTACAACAAGGGAGATAAAAGAACACAAAAACACAGCAGAGAATGAAGCTTGAGCCCAAGAAATATTTATTTACAATTTTTTTCTACTTTGTCACTAGACCTCATGATGGTTTGGGGTCCATCAATCCCTGTTTTATTAGTACAAAGAGTTTCAACACATTGCCAAGTAAAGGGATTTGAGTGTGGTTGTCCCACATCAAAGAGTATGCTGATGTACAGTGGTGCCTCGCAAGACGAAAAGAATCCGTTCTGTGATTCTCTTCATCTAGCGGTTTTTTTGTCTTGCGAAGCAAGCCCATTGAAGGATTAGTGGATTAGCGGCTTATCTGCTGATCGGATCAGCTGATAAGCAGCTTAGCGTCTTAGAAAAAGGGGGGAGGGGAAAAAACCAGCAGGAACTCGCAAGACATTGTCGTCTTGCGAAGCAAGCCCATAGGAAATTCGTTTTGCGAAGCACCTCCAAAACGGAAAACTCTTTCGTCTAGCGAGTTTTCCGTCTTGCGAGGCATTTGTCTTGCGGGGCACCACTGTATTAGTGCTAATTCTGGATTTTGTAAAAGTTCAGGGTTAGCCAGCAAATATTAACTGCCACATTGGAAGTGCCTAAATAATGTATTTTCCTTCAGTGAGCTACTGAAAGCTTTACAGAAGGGAGCATTAAGTCTTAGCGAGGGAGACTGTGCACTCAAGGGCTTTCTCCCTTTCCTGTGGCTGCAATCCAATTAAACTGACCCGGGAATAGGCCTAGTTGAACATAGTGGAACCTGTTTCTGAGTAAGCATACACAGAATTGGGTTGTAAAAGCTGTGTCCACTCACCACTGGGATATTCCTGGAATGAGGGCAGCCAGTGGCCTTCCCTCTGCCTTTATTAGCCATACCAAACCAAAATTAGAGCAGGCAAAGGTTTTACTAGTGTAAAAATGCAGTGGGGACAAAAACTCACTTGTTATATTCTGCTTGCCTTGTGTTTTTCAAAGTCACAGGAGATTTCTCCTCCCCAAAGAGGCAACTTTAGCATAGCTTTTTCAGTGGAAAAGGCGAACAGGGGGATTATGTATGTATTTGTTGCCAGTCAAAAGCATATTTTCCCCACTTTTAAGGAAATCTGTTACAGTGGTGCCTCGCAAGACAAAATTAATTCGTTCCGCGAGTTTTTCGTCTAGCGAATTTTTCGTCTTGCGAAGCAAGCCCATAGGGAAATTCGTCTTGCGAAGCAACTCAAAAACGGAAAACTCTTTCGTCTAGCGAGTTTTTCGTTTTGCGAGGCATTCGTCTTGCGGGGCACCACTGTATTTATATTGTGTAGGTCTATTTGTTTCATGGATTGACTAATAAGGTGGTTTCCAGCTGTATTTCTAAGTAGTTGTGGCTGCTGGTTGTCTTCTTCCCACTGATCCTCTCCACAAAATCTAACTACTTTGAAAAATTCTATGTATTAGACTTCGACATTTCAGGATCTGAAAGGCTGAGGTTCTTGACTTCTCAGTTCTGTGTTGCCAGGGACTATAAATGAATTAATTATATTGTGTTTTTGTTAGAAGTGTAACTCATGCTGATGAAATAAAGAGATGAAATCACACCACTAAGGTCTGATGTGATTTCTTTATTAAGTCATGTGAACTAAATTTTGCTCTTCCTTCATTATGAGTAATTGTTTTAACAGTTGCTCTAAGACTCATGTTTTTTAATCCACTCAACCCAGCAATGTTAAGAGAATGGAATCTACTTTGTGATAGAATAAATGAATGTGCCCAACTCAGCAACAGTCCCTTCTACTTTTGTTAATCAATCTTATACAGTACTGAAGATCTGTTGGCTGAGAGATTACAGCTGGAACACTCAGCTGGCAGAAAATGGACTCATGAGTGTGTCATGATGAAGTAGCAGGCCTCTTAAACACAACTGTCATTTAGTGCTATAAAATGAGACTGCGAAAAGGGCCTCACCTTGGAGCTCTGAGGCTTGCAAAGCACAGGAGCTAAAGAGATTCAAAAAGCATTACAATGAAACACAGGATCCCCTGGCATACATAACACCGAGTGGCACAAGGGAGGAGTACACTAACATGGGACCCACAAACGTTCAGTCTTCAGCCACACCCTCATCAAAAGTATGACTTTACATTAGCCCCAGACCTAGGAGAAAAAAATTCAATTCCAAATCATTGCATTCAGTGCATTGGGAGATATTCCTCTCTTTTTCTCTTTTGCTCCAAAGTTGTGATTGTGAGAAGCATGAAGAAGATTGGAATACTTGTAAGGGTGCTTTGGAATTGGAAGCAATATTGTTGGCATTGCCACTAGGGTTGATGAATTGTGGGTGCTCTGGCAATATTTGCTTGCTGTGTGTTATGACAAAGGGGACATGTTCCCACTGTTAAGAGTTCGTTTCAGTGTTGCATGTGGGCTATGTTGCTGGAACAGTCCCTGACTGGTGGGCTGTGGAAATGTTTGATTTTCTGGTTGATGTGTTTTTATCCTCCTCTCCCAGACTTAGCATGCATTGAATGTAAGAGCTGCTCATCTGGCATTGTGCTTAGTGTATGTCTGGTTCTGGTGCAACGTTAGAAGAGAATTGCTCTGTCTGATTTCTTGCTTGCTTTTGTTCTGATCGGTTTCACTTAAGTAGTATGCTTAAGTATTTAGGTCTCCAATGAAGTTTCATAAACATTATTATTCTCAATTAGAAGATTAGCATTGCATCACTTGAGCTACTAGATGAGAGCAGAACACCCATGCAGATGTTTGTCAGCAACTCCTCTACAATTTACTTACCAGTAAATGTAAATAGATTAGCCAAAGCTAAACACCATGGAACTATTTTTAACAGCTTTTTAATTTCAAAATATATGTACAATTTATGTTAAAACTTGCTTGTAGTGTCTCCTATGGAACAGGATCTGAATGAATTCCAAGTATCAGTGGTTGCTGGGCTGTCCAATTTTCTCCTTAGGTTGAACTGATACAGTATAAACAACATCTAAATGGCATCCAGCACAACAAAGTGAGCCCTGCCCAACTATTTTCTCAAAAGCCCTTTAAAAGCTCACAAGTGAATATATTTAGCAATTTCTACTTGTGCATCAAACAGTCCATCCTTGTCTCACACCCTCTTGAGAAAACAGTACAGTGTTACCTTGGTTCTCGAACTAAATCCATTCCGGATGTCCGTTCAATTTCCAAAACGTTCGAGAACCAAAGTGCGTTTCCCAAAGAAAGTAATGCAAAGTGGATTAATCCGTTCCAGACGATTAAAAACAATCCCTAAAACAGCAATTTAACATGAATTTTATTATCTAACGAGACCAATGACCCATAAAATGAAAGCGATAAACAATGTACTGTACTGTAAAATAAATAAAACGGTATTGTACATGATAAAAAAGAAAATTTGTTTTTTTCTTTCCTGCACTGATGATAATTGTTGTTTGGATGGGGGGGTCGGGGTCCTCTTCCAGAATCACAATCGGTGACTCCTCTCCTACCATTCCTTCCCTTGCTTTTTTTAAACCACTGACATCTGGTTCAGACCCGCTAATTCTTTTCCTCACTAAAAAATTTTCAATTGAGAGTTGCATTTTCCGATGTTTTAAAAATTGTCTAAAGTGAGACATCACATTTTCATTGAAAGTGTAAGTGGCATGAATTGCAGCAGCTTTATCAGGGTGATATTTTTCAACAAAAGTTTGCACATCAGCCCATTTTGCAAGCATTTCTTTGATCACTGCACTGCATACACTTTTTCTGCTCTCCTCCTGCTCTGAAGATATTTCCTCACTTGCTGTCTGTTGCTGCTCCATCAGAATGTTTTGAAGTTCTTCTGTGGTGAGCTCCGTTTTGTGGTCCTTCACTAACTCCTCCACATCATCACTACTCACTTGCAAGCCCATGGACTTGTTGTTCTGTTAATGGTTCTCTTGGCTTTGCAGCTTTTATCCATTTCCGCACAGTCACACAATCAAATTGCAAGAGTGCTTTTGAAAATACCGTAGCTGAACTGGGTTCCACAGAGTCACAAAAACAAATAAACCGAAAAAGTTGCAAAAACAAAATCACTGAAAAAGTCGAAAAACAAAAGCACCAAATATAAGCTCCAAATATCACCTCTGTGTTGCATGGGTGCTCGGGACTCGCCAGCTGACAGACTTCAGCAGAAGCACTCAGAACAGAAGCATAGCACGTTTGGCTTCCGAAAAAAGTTTGCAAACCAAAGCATCTCCTTCTGGGTTTGCGGCGTTTGGGTTCCGATTTGTTCATCAACTAAGCCATTTGAGAACCAAGGTTCCATTGTATTCCACTTCCATCTAGAAAACAAGATAACTGGGACAGGGAAGGTAGATTCATTGACCATCTTCTCCCCCTCCATAGCTCACAAGCCGAAGCCGTTTAAAGATAGGGAGTTAGCAAATCTATTGAAATCTTACACTTGGAGAGCATTTAATGTCTGACTCTTGGGAATATTTCTTTTATGTAGGAGTTTTATTTATAGAGGTTTGCTCTAAGGGAAGAATTATTAATAAAATACACCGAAGACAGCAAAACCTGTCTTCAAGGAACAGAACTGTGATGTAAACAAACATTAGAATCAGATAATGAAGCTTTTGTGCTGCAGTCATATCACAAAGGGAAAATGGGGAAATGCTTACTGAAAAGGTTGCTGAGCTGGAAAGCTTGTTATAAAGGCCAAAAACGCAGAACAGTTTTCTGAGTTATGAGTCTATAGGTGTCAAGCAACATTTTAGTTCACAGTAAAAGCTGTGACAACCCATCCTATTAAGCTGTCCAGGATGTAATTTTCTATCTCAGCCTTATTCAACAGGGACCCTCCAGATGTTTTGGACAATTTCCATTGCCCTGACCATGCTGGCTGGGGCTGATGCCAGTTGTAGTCCAAAACATCTGGAGGGTACCTGGTTGGGGATGCTGCTCTAACTGCAACCTGGCATGGTAGTTCATTTTAACACCTCCTACGAAAGCACGTCAAAGTGCAGGTAGATAAATAGGTACCACTTTGGCAGGAAGGTAAACGGCGTTTCTGTGCGCTGCTCTGGTTTGCCAGAAGCGGCTTAGTCATGCTGGCCACATGACCCGGAAGCTGTACGCCGGCTCCCTCAGCCAATAAAGCTAGATGAGCGCCGCAACCCCAGAGTTGGCCACGACTGGACCTAATGGTCAAGGGTCCCCTTTACCTTTACCACTGCATTTAGATCCAGCCTCTCTTCTACATGTTATGTAAAGCCAGCGTCACTTAAGCTAGTGCTTGTGAGCAGGGAAGGAGCAGTTTCTTAATTCTTTCCCTTCACATATTAGTGGAAACACTAAAAACACCCACTCACCTTATATGCTTTACAATCAGCTGGCACTTCCTTGTCTCTATATTTCAATTCTGTATAGCTGCTCTCAGCAGTATATGTTAGCCCAATAAAAGTGGTAAGAAAGCAAATTCTCTTGGAGCTCTCCTCCCCCTTTTGGAAGCCTTCTACAAAAATTCAACTTGGTAGCCCATCTCGAAGAAGGAAAACTCTGTGAAACTTTATTCCTACAAACTGCACCACAGTAGGTGGGTGTCCAGTAACTAACAACCATCAGTCACCAGCTATGGTGTACAATCCAAGCCTATCCTATCAAGAGAGGTGTGCCTAAACCCGCTGAACTCAATAGGCTTAAGCACACATAACTCTTCTCAAGCGTTTAGTCTTAAGCAGCCATCACTAAGCCATCCATGTCCATTACACAAGTATATTTAGCTATTAAGCTACATATAAAAAGTAGGCGTGGGGGGCAGTGTAGAGAATCACGCATCCAAAGAGTATGCTTCCAAATTAGTGCGGCTTGTCCGAAAGATGCAGTGTTTTAAGAAGTTTCTAGGGAGGGGGCTGCAAGATCAAACACGAAGAACTCCGATAATGATTTCAGCTATGTATAGGAAGAAGCAGCTAGCTGGATAGTTGCAAAACCAGACGTTTTAAGTTGTTAACATTATTTCAGGTCCCGGATGAATGAGCTAAAATTTGCTTTTAGCAACAGTTCAGATCTTACATAAAACATTGTTTTAATGGAAGGAAACTAATGGAAAAAAGATTACGATTATTTGAGCTTATTCCACATCTTCCCTAGTAATGCCGTTCCAGAGGTTGCAACCCTGATGGGAGGGAGACGGGGGTGTGATGATCTGGGTTAAATATCCTGCTGCGACGACTGCAGCAAAAGCTAAAAAAATTGCCTTTTCTGTCTATGGGGTGGCGCCCTGAACGCGCACGCCCCCTAACCCGAAGTCCTGAGCTGCTTGGCCCTGGGGAAAGAAGAGAGCGCGCGTGTGTATATGCGTGCGTGTGAACTGAGGCCAAGTACGTATTCTCTCGCCAGGTTGTTCTGCGCAGGGACCTCGGGAGATAAAAAGGGCGGGCCCACAGCGCGAGGCCTGCATGTAGCTCTGCAGAACCAGCGGATTAAAAAAATAATAAAAACCCAGAGGGCGGCGTCTCCGCCTGTTACCTCAGCGCCGTGCCCAGGATCCCCTATCACGTGATCCCCGAGGAGGGCGTGGTTGCGCGCGAAAGGCTCCCCTCCCGCCCTCCGTGCGCCGGTCCCCTTCCACAGCAGGGTCTGTGCGCAGGAGGCGATAGAGAGGTAGCGCGGCGGCCGTTGATGAGAGCATCAAGCGGCGACTCCGAACCTGCAACGGCAGCGAGTCCGCGAGGGAGAGTGAGGAGGGGAGGGGGAGAAGAGCGAGCAGGCGCGCGCGCGGCCGACCGGCTTCAGTCAGCGCGAGCGGCGGCGTGAGGGGGGGGGGCGGCGGAGGCAGCGCTTCCCTCAGCGGCGTTCCGCTTTTCTCCTCCTCAAGTCATCTCTGGTCGCTCTGGCCCGGCCCCTTTCTCCGGGGGTGGCGGGTCCGGGGGACGGAGGGGGTCACTCCGCCCCTTCGCCCGGGGACCCCTGGGAACCGAGGTAAGAAGGACGGGCGTGGGGTGGGGTGGGGTGGGGGCGTTGCCCTAGCCAGCCGTGGGGCGCCGTGTCCCACTGGGCGTTTGCTGGCCCAGAGTGAGGATGCGCGGCCGTGGGGAAGACGCCGGGGTGGGGGCCCTGCGCATTCAGACGAGCGTCTGTGGGAGGGGGGTCCCGGGTTGGGCGCTGGCGCGGCGTGACCTTGGGCACGTCTCCCAGCCCTGGCGGGTTTTGACAGCAGTCACGGAGGCGAGAGGGGACTCCGTTCCTGCCGGTGCTGCTGTCATAAAAAAAGTTAAAGAGCTGTTGTGGCCCAAGGGAGCGGGGGTGGAAGCGATGGAAACTGGCAACTACTGGGAGTGAGTCCTAATTCTTATACCTGCTCTCTAGTCTTGCCCACGTGGGTTCTATCTCTGTAACAATAGGTCAGGTGGATAAAGGTTCCTGACAAGCCACATTTTAATGTGCCGTACTCTACTTGAATTCATCATATTTATATATTAGGTTTAGAACACGTGTTTTCAGTAACTTCCTGTAAATAGAGGGCAATCAGGCAGTTTTTCTCTGGTTTCCTCCACCTATAACTAAGGGTGCCAGTTACCCTGCCCCTCTACAGAGCTGCTGAGGGATAGCTATATAACCAATTTGCGGGCGGAGGGGAATTGAAAGGTGCTGCAAGAGGCTTAAGCAAGAAAACCAGGCAATAGGGTGGTGCCATATAAGTTGCAAAGTAATCACACCCTACCTTGTTGTTCTCATTACCAATAATTGGCAGGTCCCACAACTTGACATGGATTTTTCAGTACTTGCTTTCCTTCCTCCAATTAGTCAACCCTATGCAAGTGGGTTGGTCAGTTGTTTACTAGGAGTCTGAGTGTATGGCAGCAGCTGGGTTATTTATTCTGAGGATAGGTATGTATTATGTGCTCCTAAATAATTATGAATGCAATTTCTAGTTGGTTCTATGCAAATTTACCTGCCAGCACACCCCTCTAATTTATATAGTGCTTGTTTCTGAAGGGGTATATGGGGTGTTGTGGTGGGAAATACTACCTCTAGTGGGACATGTTGTGCCCTTTGTCCCCACCCCACACTCAGTTCTCACCTGTGGCTCCTAGAAGCTGTCAGCATGTGACAGTGGCCACACCCATGGAACTTCTTCAACTGGCCTGCTAAACCAGGTGAGTATAACTGATGTGTCTCAAACCTTCAGTGAGTTAGGGACTTCCCCTGCATTCAAAGACAGGCTCCAGCAGATTAAGAGGATGAGACCAATAACGGGTCCAGTGGTCAAGAAAGTGGTTTCTTCATGTGCTGCAGAGGGAAGTGAGTGACAAATGGGGCTTGTCAAGGGAAGGGAAGGGAACCCATCTAGGAGGAGGAAAACTATGATTCTAAACTTCTGCTGCTTTGCGGGATATAACACAAATCTGGAGTGGAGTCCCTAAGACAATTGGATGGCGCCTTATACGCCTCCTTCTGTCAACTCCTGCAGCCAAGCTGGTGCCAAACATATTGCTTTCCTTTCCTTTGGACCACATCACCAAGGCCAAAAGGAGGGATCTTTTCTTCTGGACAGCCCAGGACCTCCATACACACTGCTCAGGCTTGCATCCCAGGGAGGTCACTCAGGTGCTGCTAACACAGTGGTTTGATTTAAACCCCGGAGGTGCACTTTTTTGTCTCTGGAGACAGACAGATGCCAACAACATGTTTCTAAATAGGCCATGATTCTGTTCACACTTTAGATTTTGTGATTGGTGTTATAACATAGAAACAGTTGAATCAATAGAAACTCTCCCTCAGTTCTGCGGTGCATCCTTGCACCATTCAGAAATTCTACAGCTACAGAAAATAATGGAAAAAATGAGTTGTAAAACATCTGAGGAAAGGATGAGTTGTTGCAAGGTCAGAGGACCAGCTAGACTTTCTGGATATGGCCTGCAGTTGTGTTTGGCAAGATTGGGCAATTTTTTAGTACCAAGGCAGGTTTAAGAATACTCTCTAGTTGGTTTGACTGTTTAAAATAACCTCCCCTGTGCTGATGCCGCCTCTATCCTAGCAAACATCAACATGTCTTTTGCACTCGCTGCAGGTGCAGGAGGATATATTTTTGTGGTGAATCCAGCATGATGCATGCATACATACATAATTTGCCAGTTGTCGTGGCAATGAACAGGTCTCTGTTTGCATGAATCTGTAGAGGCAGGGCTGTTTTTACTGGCAGTGTCACCAACTTGAGGTAGGTTGCAAGTACAAGAGTTTTACAGCCTTTTGTTTGGGAACCTCACCAGAATCTAGCTTCTGGATACTTTGCTGTTAAAAAATAACATAAATGCAGTGGGCATATGAAAGGAAAAAGACAAAAGAAAATTTAATAGGGGTGGGGAAAAGAGAATTATCAGCAGTGATGATAGCAGGTAAGGAGTATTGGGATCTTTTAAATCCCATTTTCCACATTGCCGACTGCTCGTGCTTGACTCTGGAAATGAGGCTAGCTCCAGTTTCTGGTGGCTCATCGCCACTGGCTCACCTTTTATAAATTAAACAGCATTGATTACTGTATTGTGTCCATGATCCAGTGAATTCTTCTGTTACAACATCTAGGATGTATATAACACCAAACATTTATTTATTTGTGGATATATCACCTTTCTTCCCTAATAATGGCCCCAAGACAGGTTACAAAAGTTAAAATGAAATAAAAACCAATTTAAACTATATCAGGATTAGAATATCAAAAACCAAAAACCAAAAGAGCAGAGTTAAACTTTCAGTCTCAAATTAAAAAAACAAAAGGCAAGTAGAATAAAAAATACATAGCCCACCCTAATGTCATGGGGGCCAGTGATGGAGACTGTCTAACTTCCCTAGTAAGAGAATTCCATAGCAATGTGCTGCCACAGAAAAGGCCCTGTCCCATATTTCTGCTAACTAACCCTTTATTGGTGGTAGGGTATACAGCAGTGTCTTGGATTATTATTTTATCCGACAGGCAGGTTCATATGGAAGAAGGGAGTGTTTCAAATATCTTGGCTCTGTTTAGGGCTTCAGTGGTAAATACCAGCACCTTGAATTGGGCTGTAAAAAATGGAGCTTATTTACATACACAAATCTCTTTCGTCTGGTCAACTAATACTGTTTTGTGAAGAGGCCACTTTAAAGTGATTAAAACCTTAATCCTGATTTTTGTGAATTTGTGATCTAGATCACTTCTGCTTCATGGTTCTGTGTAACTAAAAAACTTGCACATTTCCATGCCAACACAAGTTTATTGAATTTAATAAGGAGACTGCTTTGTCTGTTTTGTTTTTTGTAACTACAGTGACCATACAGCTGTGGAAGAATACTTCAGCATAGACATTTATAATATATGTGGTTGTCTTCAAAATCATTGTACAAGAGACAGGATTTTGAGTGCATGCATGTAAGTGTATAGTTCTGTTTCTGTGATTGCCCAGGTGCTTGAGGGCTGACTGCTGGAAAGAGCTATACGTCCTTCAGTAATATGTGCATTTATCTCCTTTGCCCCTCATTTACTGTATTCCTTCTGTTCTCCCTGCTGCCTCGTTTCTTTAGTAACAGTTATTGCAGTAAAGATTTTTTCGTTCTTTATTGGATGTCTTTCTGAGGTATATCTTTCCCCACTGGGCTGCCTTTCTCAGAAAACTCAGTGATTTTGCTCCCGTATAGCAAAAAACGTATTTCTTTCCCATTTGAGAGCAGACAGGATTTCCTTGTACAAATTCAGTTTGAGTATGATTTAATCTGTGACTCTACCTCCAAAATCCTTTTTCCAAGTTCTACTTTTTCAAGTATGTCGGAATCAGCTTATGATTGGAAAGTTTGTCTGCTGACATTTGCTTTTCTATTGCACACTACCTTTAATATATCTGGGAGTCTTGACAGATGCAGGGCTTTAAAAAAATCTTTTTCACTGTAAAATGATTCTAATTTCATTAGAAATTTTGCAAACATTATTTTTGTTTCCTGTGGAGTAATTTTACTTTTACATTTTTTTCAAGGGCCCTCAGTCCTAAAAAATCTCATGAAAACTAGTCATTTTACATATGTTGCACATATACTACAAGTGATTTGTTTTCTTTATTTACGTTGCTGGCATTTTTGTGAATCCCCAAAAGGATGCAACTGGATCTTGGCTCTCTGAAGAACAGAACTCTAATCCAAAAACAAATATTGGTTGGTATCACTGCTGTGCAAATATCTGTAGCAGCCAACAGAACAATATGCTAGTTTAATTTTAGACTGCAGCTCAGTCGTCTAGGGTGTGCAATTCAAATATGCATTTAAAAAAACCCTTTCACTGAATTATATAGATCAGATTACTATCTGATATAAAATGTAACATTGCATTAAAAAATATGTAGTTACCCAGATTTGTTCCTGATTCCCTAAATATGATAGTTTTCAGATAATATTTTTGCATAATAGTTTTCTCTAGTGGTCAGAGATAAATTAGTGTGCCACATATAGCACCACTGTTCTATTGTTTACTCTTTTTCATATGCAGAGTTACCAGGCAAATTTTCTTCAAACTAGAGTGTATGAGTGCCTTTGGAACCATGCATTCCTTGTCTTAATATTATTTTGTATTTCTCTGTTTCCTCCCATCCTTTAAAGTGTTGATTTAGTTTCAAATTTCTCAGTGTATGCTTGCAATTCTCAAATGGTTTTTCCTTTGGGGATTCTATCTGTACAAGTGCTTTGAGGACTGTCTGTAAACTTACTTTACTCTATTTATCAGGTCTTCAAGATCTTATTCTGCTTTTGCCGCCTTTGGAAATAATTTGGAAAATGATTGCCTTGGCTGACTTGCATAGATTACTTAGAAAAATTTACACTTGCTATGATATCTTATCAAAGATTCTGCAGCACTGTTGCTCAAACTGCAGATTCATATAGCAGTAAGCAGGCTTGTTGCCAGTTTAAGAACATTAGTTTTAAGTGTGGAAAGCGGAAAAAGGCGTGTGACGGTTTGCAAACTGAGCTGCATGTGCTGCAATATACACAGATAATTTTATGTTATGCTAATAGACTCATCCTATTTATTTATTATGTTAACTAACATGGAATATTATTGCAGTGGCTTACAAAAATAGTGACATGCTTATACAAATAAACAAATAAAATACAGTAACTCTAAACTAAATCACTTACAAGTAAAAATGAACTAGCTGTCTATAAAACTCATTAAAATGTAGCAACTGACAGCCTTCTTGATTTTTTATTTTGCTTTATCAACTGTGTGAGAGGTAAGAGAAGTAAGGCAAGTGGATCTCACAATTGAGGAAGCTACCACAAAGAAGGCCCAAGACCATATGGTGTTTTGAGTCATCTGGAGAATTCCTGGAGAAGGTGGTATCATTCAGAGGAAGAATGGGAGGAGCTCAGCGACCTGGAGGAATCCAATCTGGACAAGAGCCCTAGTGGGTTGGGGATTGATGATTCAGGAACCCAAGAAGAAGATGATTCAGGAACCCAAGAAGAAGGAACCCAACGGGAAGTTGGGGGATGAAGAGGTTCAGATCCACAGGAGGGCTCAAGTGAATTGCCTGTAGGCCTTCTGAAGGCTTCAGTACTTGCAAGTGAGCTGGCTTGAGACCCTTTTCCTGTGAGGGAGTGGCTGTCTGCTTTGAGAGAGGCACCTGGGTAGAAAATGGATAGTGAGCCAGCTTGATGCCTTCATCTTCAAGGGCACCAGCACCAGCTCATGCCAGTGCTGCATGCCCAGTCTGCTCAGAGGCGTGCCCATTTGCTTGGCCAATCTTCAGACTGGGCTGCTTGCTGCACAAATAGTCATGCCCATGCATTCAAAAGCAGAGTCTAGGATATGTGTCACTTGTTGGATAAACGTCTTAGCAATACCTAGTCATGCACCTTAGAGGTCGTCTGTGCTTTATGACATTGTAACCTGTAGGCTCAAGTTTGTGCGCTGTACTGAGTTGCTAAATAAAACCTTTAAACAACCTGCTTGTGGTGACAGTGTGAGTTCCAAGTCCAATGATGGGGATCAGGATATATAGCTGCACTCCAGAAAAAGTGCTCCAAAGCAAGTAGCTTTTAGACAATCTTAAAAGTATGTCTTGGAGGTTCTCCTTCTAGTGAAGTCATTATGTGGTTCTGTTCCTCTGTTTAAAATTGTATAAAGCTAGTTGTTGACTAAGGATTTGTAAAGTTGAAGGCAGTGGTGACTACCTTTTGCTTCCTCCTATCCTGTTTCTGCTGATGGTGTCTTGTTCTGCATATGTTAGCTGCTCTTGTTTCATTTCCATTCTCTCATTTTCATCTTGACTCTGCTTTTATTTTACTGTCTTTGCCCACTTGTTAGAAAAGTGAAAGAAAGTGGTTACTGGCCATTTAAAGGATCTTGGTGTGTATTATTGGAGGGAGGCAGAGTAGAATAAATCTATAATTTGTAGCATTTGCAGTAATAGTGATCTCCTAATCCTACACATTAATTCTCCCTCCATTTCCCCAGCTGCCCTTTATCTGAAGGTTTTTGCAGCAGAGGTGCTGTGTGGGGTATTCTCTCCCTGGATATGCTAATCTGATGTCAAATTTAATGACCTTTTGGTACTAAAGATCTTTTATTTATCTTGATCTTTAGAAATCTTTAATTCTTACAATTCTGCTATCTGCTGATGGTTTTATTTATCTATTATTAAAATCCTCAACGGCTAAGAGAAAGGCTGTGTCAAGACCTCACTAACATAGTGCAATATTTTGTCAGTGGTATTCAGTTTCTGCTAAGAAAGACTTTCTGAGTTGCTCACTAGTTTGCCCACAGCTATGTATTTTCAGGAACAAGCAGGATCAAAGGTTATACAGATTATTTGAATTTGTCTAAAATGTTCGCAGGTTGCTCAAGAAACTGCCTAGAGGTATGGTTGTTTCTTCTTTGCAGAAAGTCTCCAGTTCACTGCCAGAGACTTCCATGTTCTTTTTTTGTTGTTAGTGAAACTTTTCAGCATAATAATAATAAATAATAATAATAACAATAATAATAAACTTTTACTGTCACTACACCACCTGTGTGCAGTGAAATTAAACAATACAATAAAAAAATGGAGACTCACTTAGGCAGTTCTTGTGCTGTCTTGTTGCCATTATATCTCTTGTAGCCTTCTCATCATGTCTACAGCTTGGACTTTACTCCATAGTAAGGTAAAGGTAAATGACCCCTGGACGGTTAAGTCCACCCAAAGGTGACTATGGGATGCGGCACTAATCTCCGCTATCAGGCCAAGGGAGCCAGTGTTTGTCCACAGACAGCTTTCCGGGTCATGTGGCCAGCATGACTAAACTGCTTCTGGCGCAACAGAACACCGCGACGGAAGCTAGAGCACGCGGAAATGCCGTTTACTTAATTTTATTATATTATTATTTTTTAATTTCTATACCGCTTTATATTTTTAATAAAAACCTCAAAGCGGTTTACAGCATACTAAATCAATAAATCAATAAAACAATAGTCGGGTGATGTTCCTCTGGCCTCATGAGGAGCCTCTTTTGTGGGGCTGGTAAGTGTGGGCCCCGCCCCCTAGGCCAGGTGGAAAGGGCCTTGCAGGGAGCGGCCTTCCCGCCGCAGTGGTACCTGTTTATCTACTTGCACTGGTGTGCTTTCGAACTGCTAGGTTGGCAGAAGCTGGGAAATAGCAATGGGAGTTCACCCCTTTGCATGGATTCGAACTTCTGACCTTTCGATCAGCAAGCCCAAGAGGCTCAGTGGTTTAAACCACAGCACCACCCACGTCCCTTACTCCTTCATAGTATCTCTGTATGGTGAAGAGTAAAAAGCAGTGTGATTTGTCCTGAACTCTGAAATATGAGAGGAGCTCATTTTTGTTTAACTGAAGCAAAATGGTTGCTTAATGGGGTAAAACCTATTTATCTGGTTCACAAACAGTATATACTGCTTGATTGTATTTTTTTTTAAAAAAACACAACCCTCAAAGCGTATGAGTATGAGCTATGGGAGTCAAAGCAGTGTGCTTTGCAGCTGAGCAATCCTGAGACATTAAGTTTGGCATTGTCTCTTTTCTGTTCAAACATTTATCTGCGAAATGATTTGGCCTGAAAATAGAAGCTGCATATTGCTACAAGCCTCCCGGTCTCTCAGCTTATTGTGGGAGCTGCCGCATGCCATGCTGGAGTTGTTATGAAGAGTCAGTTTACTGTTTGGCAAAGGAGATGTAAATGTCCTCCTGGAATGTCCCTTTGCCACTTGGTTGCTAAGTGATCATCTTTATGGGCATAGGAATTCTGCTCTCCACCTTCATGACAGGGTAGTGGAGCTCCTAGAAATGGGATATTGTGAATGTGTGACATATATACAAAGTACTTCCTTGCACATAGCATATGGGATGCCTTTTTGGAATGACTGCTTAACATTATTGCCACAAAGTACCTCTGTGATTTGGTACTCTGATTCATTGCCCAATTAACACATGACAGCCTCTCATTCTTACCTTTTTATTTGACTTGATAAACTGGAAAGCTTGATTTTCAGTAATTCCAAAGAAGCCCAAGGCTGTAACAGGGCTACCTTAATTAGTAGCCTTTCCAGTAGTTTATCCAAAGGGGTGATATCATTTATTGGTAATATTACCGTATTTTTCGCACCATAGGGCGCACCGGACCATAGGGCGCACCCAGTTTTTAGGGGGGGAAATCAAGAAAAAAATCTTTCCCCCCCCCCAGGCCCAGAGAGCAGCGGAGGGGTTGCTCGCAGCTATGGAGCAAGCCAAGTTTTGGCTTCCCCTTTAGCCCCATGCAGCCTCTCCTTGCCGGGAGACGCTGCGCAGGGCTAAAGAAGCCATAGCCCCGTGCAGCCTCTCCTTGCGGAGGGGTTGTGCGCAGCTATGGAAGAAGGCAAGGCAGCGAGCGGGATGGATCCCGCTCGCTGTTTTGCCTTCCCCTTTAGCCCCGCGCAGCATCTCCTTGCCGGGAGACGCTGCGCAGGGCTTTCCTGGCTATGGAAGAAGGCAAGGCAGCGAGCGGAGTGGATCCCGCTCGCTGTTTTGCCTTCCCCTTTAGCCCCGCGCAGCGTCTCCTTGCCGGGAGACGCTGCGCAGGGCTTTCCTGGCTAGGGAAGAAGGCAAGGCAGCGAGCGGGGTGGATCCCGCTCGCTGTTTTGCCTTCCCCTTTAGCCCCGCGCAGCATCTCCTTGCCGGGAGACGCTGCGCAGGGCTTTCCTGGCTATGGAAGAAGGCAAGGCAGCGAGCGGAGTGGATCCCGCTCGCTGTTTTGCCTTCCCCTTTAGCCCCGCGCAGCGTCTCCTTGCCGGGAGACGCTGCGCAGGGCTTTCCTGGCTAGGGAAGAAGGCAAGGCAGCGAGCGGGGTGGATCCCGCTCGCTGTTTTGCCTTCCCCTTTAGCCCCGCGCAGCGTCTCCTTGCCGGGAGACGCTGCGCAGGGCTTTCCTGGCTATGGAAGAAGGCAAGGCAGCGAGCGGAGTGGATCCCGCTCGCTGTTTTGCCTTCCCCTTTAGCCCCGCGCAGCGTCTCCTTGCCGGGAGACGCTGCGCAGGGCTTTCCTGGCTAGGGAAGAAGGCAAGGCAGCGAGCGGGGTGGATCCCGCTCGCTGTTTTGCCTTCCCCTTTAGCCCCGCGCAGCGTCTCCTTGCCGGGAGACGCTGCGCAGGGCTTTCCTGGCTAGGGAAGAAGGCAAGGCAGCGAGCGGGGTGGATCCCGCTCGCTGTTTTGCCTTCCCCTTTAGCCCCGCGCAGCGTCTCCTTGCCGGGAGACGCTGCGCAGGGCTTTCCTGGCTAGGGAAGAAGGCAAGGCAGCGAGCGGGGTGGATCCCGCTCGCTGTTTTGCCTTCCCCTTTAGCCCCGCGCAGCGTCTCCTTGCCGGGAGACGCTGCGCAGGGCTTTCCTGGCTTCTCTGGGAGGTGGGGGGATTCCCCCACCTCCCGCAAAACCAGCAGAAGCCGCGCGCACTTTAAAAGGGCTGCACGGCTTCTCCTGGCTTTCCTGGGAGGTGGGAGAAGGGACTGATGCGGCCAGTCAGTCCCTTCTCCCTCCTGTGGAAAAGCCCGCAAGAGCGCACGGAGCTTGTGTGCGGCTCTTGGGGGCTTTTCCCACCTGCCTCCCCCCCCTGCATTCGCTCCATAGGACGCACACACATTTTCCCTTGCTTTTTAGGAGGGAAAAAGTGCGTCCTATGGTGCGAAAAATACGGTATCTTCCTTAAAGCTAGTTCCTGTTTATAGTCTTCTTTTTATCAGTAATATTTTTTTCATTAATTACAGTAATAAATTGAATTGCTCATTTATGAAGCATTGCTGACTTTGATCTGTGATAGTGTAAAAGCTTTAACATCTAATACTTCAGCAGTTATTTGTGTTGAAAATGCAGTTGTGTTGAAAATGAAGCTATGCTGCATACTATAGCCACAATGTAGGAGTTTTGTCAGAAATAACTACTTTCTGACTTTCCCACATTTACTCACATTGTTACTGCTTCCATTATAACAGTTTGAATGGATTTGTGGGGTACGACTCCAAAGACACCATGTTTAATCATGTATTTAACTTGTTTGCGGCACTCAAATCAAGCTTGCGCATTGTAGTTTCTTGGGTCATTTTGAAGCCCATAAGGGACTGACTTTAAATAAACTATAGTAGTGAGAAAAACAAGCAGCCATGTCTTCTTTACTGAAATTAGGGCTGCTTATTTCTGAATTAACTATATCAGGTTGGCCCAACTTTTCATACCAGGTGGACTGCAAGAGTACTTTGACACAGAATTTGTGATTTTTAAGGAAAGGGAAGTAACATTATTGCCAGGTAACAGGGAAGGTTATATTATGGTAACTTTCCTTCATGTGAGACTGTTGGATATCATTTTTAGATTTCTGTTTTTCGTATGTTGTTGTTTAAAAGCTCAGTAAAAAACATTTTAAAAATGGAAGATTGTGAAGAGAGAAGCAACTTTTGCTTGAAAACTACTCTGTGTAAATGAGCTTATACGTCTCATCTGAGTGAATGAGAAACATTGTAATTATGCAGACTTCCGTAGTGCTAAATGGATAAGATGACCATGCAAGTTTCATAAACGTGGTAAGCCATGGGATTCACAGTAAATACATATTGCTACATATTGCAACCTCTGGTTGACAAAAGGTGTTTTTACTATGGTGTTAGGAATTGGCCCGAATAGGGAAAGAATTTAAATATCTGTTCCTCTGCTTCTGAAGATACAATATGACAATTTGCATTTTCATGTTTTGGACTGAATGATTATGCACGTTAATTATAAACAGTATATAGAAATAGGTGGCAGTTGCATGTTGAAAGCGTTGGAGGTGTTACTTCATTTTCTTTTCACTTAAGCCTTAATTGCTGAATGAGGAAAATACTTGTAAATGCCCATCTGTTGGATAAGTCCCCCCCCCCCATTTATAAACTTGAATTTTACATTTCTAAGTGAAGTTAAGCATAAATATCTTTGGCTAAGAGAACATGTATCATTGTTTAGAATTGTATTTATTTTTAGAATATACAGCCAAAAATTTTGCCTGCAGAATCTTCTCTCTGTAACTGATTGGAGAAGAAATATGTGTTATATGACCGAGCAGTGACTATTTTGAAGTCCTTTGCTGGGGATGGTGGAGACTTCATTTGACCCACATTTTAAGCAAATTGACTTAAATCACAGCCCCTGGAATAATACACTGATTGGAATATAAGTATCTTCAGGTTTTGCACTTCTTTAAATATTGCGATACAGTTCTCAGCTTTATAAAGTGTAAACATATTTTATAAATGCATGTTTTAAAATAAAATATGTTTAGAATGCATACACTGAGATTAAATACATTTTAAAATACATATTTTGGTATAGATTTTGTGGTTTAAATGTGAGGCTGGAATAAATCAATGAATCCCTACGCTTTGCTGTCCCCAAATGTGTAAGTCCTGTGTCCTAAGCAAATGACTAAACTTAAAACTTTGAAATAACATGAAATTTGGCCATTCTATTTTAGTACGTATATTTTAATTCAAATTTCATTTTGGTGGCCATGTAGATTTGGTATATTCCAGAAGGCAGTATCAAATTCACCCCCTCCTTCTTCTTTTACATAGATAACCTATGGGGGTAGATCCTGTGGTTGAACTGTGGTGGAGTTACAGCAAAATGCATGGATGCATGAACTTGTAGCCTTACACATTGCTGGGTGGGGTGGGGGAGTTGCTAACATTACCATGGCTTCCACTGCTGTTCGGAACAAAATAATCAGGGCTTTGCCTGTTCTGTGCAGTAAGTATGAGGCCTTACCTCTAAAAGTTAAATTCAGCTGAAGTTTTCTTTAGGCCCAGTGCAGACATTAGTATCTTCATCTGATAATGATAGTGTTCACATATTTTTCCTAACGCTTCCCTCTCCCTTTGTGTGTCCACCATTGATGGAATCTTCCTGGTTTCTTTAATCCACAGTTTTCTAGGAAGTTTGAACAACAAAAAAACCACCTCATTTCAAACCAGGATCTGATTCTACTTTCAGGTCTTGATCTGGGGGAAGCCTTAAAACTACTGTTTCATGGTTCAGACAACACAAGAAACTGTGGCTTCACAAACCAGGTATCTTAATGTTGAGTGTATGATGGGAGGTGGAAAGGAATAACTAGAAAGGTACAAGGCTTGTTCCTGAATTGATAAATAGTGGTTCATTGGAGTGGGATCTTTATACTGCAACTGGACCTCGATCTGCAATGCTATGTGCACTGGCACCTCGGAAGTAAATGTCTTCAGAGTAAATATACATATGATTAGGTTGTTAGTTGCATAGATTTTTATTGATTTGTTTTTGTCCTGGCATTGCTCAAATACATTGATGCAAACAGGCTTTTGATATCTGTCTCTATCTAGAAGTTTGTGTGTTATTAGAGAGAATGAAATAAACATTTCCTCCTGGGATGTGTTTCTTTTACCATCTTGCTTCTTTGATCTTAAGGATTTAAAGAACCTTATTTCTGTTATGGCACTTCTGTTGTTGCTAACATCAATAACAAAATTATTTTGGCTTCTTTTATAGGGGAAGGGTGGATTTATAAACTTTTTCCAGCACTAGTCACTGTCAGTAGTTCTTGTACAACGGCAAAAAATTTCTGTGTGTTGTGCTTTCAGAACTATTGGATAGTACTGTTTATATTCAATACAGTGGTGCCTCGCAAGACGAAATTAATTCGTTCCGCAAGTTTTTTCTTCTTGCGAGTTTTTCGTCTTGCGATGCACGTTTTCCCATAGGAATGCATTGAAAATCAATTAATGGAAACTGCCTTCAGACCAGGTCCGGGGACAGTCTGTCCCCCGACCTCTTCTGAAGGCTGGGGGGGGGGACAAGGGCTTTTCTTCCCACCGCCAGCCTTCAGAAGGCTGTTCTGAAGGCTGGCGGTGGGAAGAAAAGCCCTTCTCCCCACCTCCCGCCCCGCAAGCTCCGGGGACAGGAGGGCTTTGCTGCCGACCGCCAGCATTTTAAAAGCCTCCGCTGTCCCGGGGCGATTTTAAAATGCTGGTGGGTGGCAGCGAAAGCTCCGCTGCCCCGGGGGCTTTTAAAATGCTGGGGGTCGGCAGCGAAGGGTTCGCTGCCACCTGTCAGCATTTTAAGATTGCCCGGGACAGCAGAGAAGTCTCCGCTGCCCCGGGGGCTTTTAAAATGCTGGGGGTCGGCAGCGAAGGCTTCGCTGCCGCCCGCCAGCATTTTAAGATCGCCCGGGACAGCAGAGAAGTCTCCGCTGCCCCGGGGGCTTTTAAAATGCTGGCGGTCGGCAGCGAAGGCTTCGCTGCCGCCCGCCAGCATTTTAAGATCGCCCGGGACAGCAGAGAAGTCTCCGCTGCCCTGGGGGCTTTTAAAATGCTGGGGGTCGGCAGTGAAGGCTTTGCTGCCGCCCGCCAGCATTTTAAGATCGCCCGGGACAGCAGAGAAGTCTCCGCTGCCCCGGGAAGGCAGGCGGGGGGAGCAAAGACTTTTGCCCCCCGCCGGCCTTCAGAAGAGGTCCAGGACCTCTTCTGAAGGCCGGCGGTGGGCGAAAGTCTTTGCTCCCGACCGCCAGCATTTTAAAAGAGGTCCCCGGAAAGTCTTTGCTCCCCCCCGCCTGCCTTCAAAAGCCGTCTGGGACAGCGGAGAAAGGCGCTGCCTTTCTCCACTCTCCCGGGAAGGCAGGCAGTTCTCCGCTCTCCCGGGAAGGCAGGCAGGGGGGAGCAAAGACTTTCGCCCCCCGCCCGCCTTCAGAAGAGGTCCAGGACCTCTTCTGAAGGCGGGCGGGGGACGAAAGTCTTTGCTCCCCCCCGCCTGCCTTCAAAAGCCGTCCGCGATAGCGGGAAGCGCTTCCCTGCTATCCCGGACTGCTTTTAAAATGCTGGCGGTGGGGAGCAAAGCCTTTCGGCCCCCGCCGGCCTTCCTGGACCTCTTCTGAAGGCCGGAGGGGGGGGGAAGGCTTTGCTCCCCACCGCCAGCATTTAAAAGAGGTCCCCGGAGATTTCCCTATGGGCTTTCGTCTTGCGAAGCAAGCCCATAGGGAAATTCGTCTTGCGAAGCGCCTCCAAAACAGAAAACCCTTTCGTCTTGCGGGTTTTCCGTCTTGCGAGGCATTCGTCTTGCGGGGTACCACTGTACAGAGAATTTAGTGGGAACCACAATTTCTGCAAGCAGTTCACATCATGGCTGCAGATACTGTAGACCAGTTGTTGAGGATGGCATATACAGGATTGTGGGAATTTAATTGGCATTGATAATGATGATGAAATGGTACTTCGAAACTTCTTAAACAGAAGTGATTTATATGCAAATTCGTTACAGTAGATATGGGAATCCTTTTTCAGCCTGGGGGCCACATGCCTGTTTTAGACGCACCCAATGCAAAAAGTCGATGGGGTCATTCCCTCTCTTGTACACACACATGCATTCATACAACCCCCCCCCCCCCCACAGCACCCATTCACCCATCCTCTCTCTCACTTACCACACCACATGGAGCTTTAGCTTTTTTAAAAAAAAACATAATTGCTGGAGGGCTGTGTTATTTTCATGGAGGTTGCATCAGATGAAGAAGGGTTGACCTTTCCTTCCTCAGTTGTAACCCCCAACTTCCCAGTGCACCAATTATGGTTAAAACAGCTTTCTATGTTTCCCCCCGTTTTTGCTCCTATCTTGAGGAGAGGTCCTTTCATGATTTCCCAAAAGCTAATAACATCAACTACAATAGTGGTTTTCAAACTTTTTTCTCTGGGCCACGCTTTCAGAAAAAAAAATTTGCTCGTGCAACACCAACTTTTTTATGGATAAGAAATACATTGGAAAGCAAAAAGAAACAGCTCCTAACAGTGCTTGATTTACAACACTGGACACAATTACTTTGTAATATCCTGGGACACCCAGAAAGTATAAAGCATGAATCATTCCCAAAATATAATTATAAATGAGCCTCTTACATATGTACCTTAAGTATTTATACAAACTCAATGAGAGATGTGAGCTTGTAGCATCACTTGGTTAGGGTTGCCATATTTCAAAAAGTTAAAATCCAGACACAAAAATTGCTGAGGTTTTTTTGAGTTATTTTTTAGGAAATTCACCCCCCCAAAAAGGGCTGCCATGTGCCCAGATTTTCCTGGACATTTTAATCGCTTTCTGAGAAATCTGCCCGGACGCTATTTTTGGAGGATGAATCCCAAATGTATGGCAGCCCTGCACTTGATGTTCTTGCTCTCATTTTGAAAAGATATCTATCCATATTCTGCAAATTAAAAAACAACAACTATTTTGATACTATATGCTATATTAAATATTTCTTTGATTGTCCTTCAATTTTCCCGCCACACTTGCCATCCCCTCCTGCCACACCATTGTGGCTTGCCACACTCTTTGACAACCACTGAACTGCAAAGAATTCTGAAATCAATTCTAGCTTGTTCATTGTATCATCAGCTTATTGTCATCAACTTACTGATTTAAATTGAGAGTCAAATAATCTTCACATAGCCTATTACTGAATATCGATCTGTATCCAGTTAGCTATTGTGTAAATACTTTGGAGAACAAAATTTGCTCACCTATCTACCTTTTCTTTATTTTCTAACAAAGTCAGCAGTATATCATCTACAAATACTGCTTTCTTATTTATTTTTAGAAATAAATTGTATTGGTGGTGAACAATATGTCCTGCTGTGTTACTCATCAAAGGTAATTCGTTCAGTTGCAATCTGTTACCTATATTCACAGTTAATTTTAGGTGTGTTTTTTCTTGATAGATACAGAATGGAAGGACTTTAAGTGAAAGACAAATTCTGCTTCATTATGGAGACAACTAGCTTTGAAGGGGAGCCGGATAGAACTTCGGTAAGTAATTTTGTACATAGTGACTGGCAATGGTTAAATCTTAAACAAAGGGCATTTCCTCAGACAGCCATCTAGCTTCACAACCAACTAATACTGCAATCCTAAACATGTCTACTCAGAAGTAATTCCATTGAGTTCAGGGGGACTTAATCACAGGTAAGTGGTAATAGGAGTGCCCCTTCACTTTTACAATAAACATCAACAATTTTCCCCACTGGGAAGGTGTGTAAAAGAGAGTTACTTGAGGTTTGAGCACATATCGTCAGAAGAATTCCCTACCCTCAAAAAAGAAAAAAAGAGGGAAATGCTTTGATGGTTTTGTTCTTTTGGTAGTACCTAATTTAAACCACAAAAGCAGTTGAATTTTAGTAGAAAGTATAGAGTAGAGCCTTGCAGTGTTTCATAACTTGCGTGTCTACAATGTAAAAACTTCCCAACAAATTGAATATCAAATATACTTTTTATAAACTCTTGCAGTTTGCTTGCTTTTTCCCTTTTCACACTTCTGATTTAATTTAAACCAGCCGCTACCAACCTGGTGCCCTCCAGATCTCTTGGGCTAAAACTCTCATCAGCATGGCTGGGTTGGCAGGAGCTGTAGTCCCAAACTTCTGGAGGGCCCCAGGTTGGTGACAGCTGGTTTAAACTGGTCCAGTAGAAAACTCATGTTGAACCTGGTAGGAAATAAGAAATAACAGGGTTACACAAGAAGCAGAATATATAGCAACTGCAACAGGAAATGGTAGTGGTAGATAAAGAATTGTGAAAGCAACCGCCTTCCATCATGTGGTAGTTTGCAAAGATTTGGAATATTGTTAGAACAGAAAAAGCATAGAAGAAGCATAGAAGATTTCAGTGTTAAACAAAATGCCATTCTGAAAATGGGGCTGCTTTTCCTGAACTATGTGGAAGGTAAGAGTGTGAGATAACACAACCAAATTGGAATATACTTCTTAATTTCAAGCTTCGATTTAATGATATTGTGGCCAGGACAAAAAAAATCAAAGTCAAATAGATGCCATTGACTAGTGAAATTATTCATTTTTCCTGTCTCTAATGGATGTGCCTGTATTCTAGGCTCACCAGAATCAGCTTGAGATTTAGAAAAATGTTTAAATGAACAAGTGAAAGAAATAACTAAATCTCTAATTAGGTAAGCAACATGATAGAAAATGTTGAATCCCAGTTTTTGAAAAAGTCCTTTTCTTCTATATAAATTGTTATATTCAACAAGTAAACTGCTACATTGTGAGAGTTTGAAAAACTAAATTCTAGCTTATTTCCTACATAATATGAACTGTGATTTTTATATGTCAAATTGTAGTTTAGCTCTTTTAATTAGTTTGAGGCAGTACAGTATATATAGGGATTTTTTCCACGAGTACAATATAGCAGTAGCAGATCTCAGTAGACTTGTGTGTTAGCCTGTTGCTTAGGAGCTCCTTGAAAGTAATTAGCTATGCAGTGCTGAAATATTTACATACTGGCCATTACAATAATCTTGGACGATCAGCTTTTATCTGCTTCACTCAGCTTTCCCATTTCAGTGCTTCTCTTGTTGGCATTTGCTCAGTTGTACAGGCTTGTGGAGGTCTTAGTGGCTAGTTTATCCTCTGCTCTATTTTATCATGTAAGTACTGATAATATAGTTGCTCCATTGTAAGACTCATCTGAGTCATTTATGCTTAAGATGCTATTTCTGTCTTTCTCCTCCTCTTTCCTTCAAAGCGTTGCATGAGAGATGACATGTAGTTTTCACAATGAGCTTGGAAGACATTCATTTAGCAAGTGATTATTCTAGTTGATTTGGAACACTTGATCTATTGTTTCATGACAGTTTGACTTACCATTATTATTATTTAAATCCATAACTGTAAAATAAAAGTCCGTTAAAATGTGTAGCATTGCTCTCAGATGTGTTATGCTAACTTCAAACAGTCCCAAAGTGGCTCCATAACATTATCAGCGCAAACATATTCCATAATCTTGAACATTGTTTAATTGTTACCGCCAATGCAAGGCAAAAGTTCTCTTGTAGCGAGTTGTTTTTCAAACTTTTCAGTTACTGAACTTGCTTATAACCTTTTATCTGCAATATGGGACACAGTCCTGATTGTTATTTTTATTTTTGACTGTGTGCAGATCTTCCTACTTTTCTTAGCAAAAGTGTTGCTAGTTTAACCCACTTCAGAGTGGGTCATGATCCATTCCCCATGTTTTTCAAACATGGGGAGCTGCCTTATACAGCCTGACTAAGAACCACATAGCTCAGGAGTAACCAGTGTGGTGTCCTTTAGATGTTGAACTACAACTCCCCACTCCCCCAAGCCCTCACCAACAGCTGGAAGGCTACCCCTGATCTAGCTCACTGTTGTCTGCACTGACTGACAATAGCTTTCCAGATAGAGATGTTTCTCATCCCTCTCTGGAGGTTTTAGGGATTGATCCTAGGACCAAAGTACACAGTCTACCACTGAGCTATGCTAGCCCCCCACCCCACCCCACCAACTTGATTTAATATGGTACATTTTCTTTTCCTTTAGTAGAGATAACAGACAGGAATCTTTAAACAGAGAAGGAAGTATTTTAATAGATTCGAGGTAAGGTTTTTAGTTAACACCATAGTTTAAGCATAATGAATTTCAGATGCATACTGAATATTATTATTATTATTATAGTAATTAACATTCATGTCATAGTGATGTTCATTGGTTGCTTCAAAGAACATGTAAATATTCAGTCATGCAACTATATAGACAGTTGCTTATTAAGGTAGGTACGAATCAAGTTTAGACTACATAGCAGATCTTTCACTTTTAACAAAAGAACACCTCCAGAAGGATGCTATTTTAAAAATCATACATTTCTGATTTTATCATGATTTTTTTTCTTTCTCCACTAAAGTGCTGAATGACAAAGAACTGTTAGACACATGTGTTTCTGGCTTTCCCATATCTGTAAGGGCCATAAGAGACGTGTGTGATGGTCTGTGTTTCTTTTTATATTAAAAGTAACCATGGAAGAAAGACTACACTACCCTCCCTTCAGAATGTATTGTTCAAAATCTCCCACAGCTAATTTTCTTCCCTAAGGAAGAACTCCCCCTACCCCTGTACTCTACTCCCCCTCCCAGTGGAAAAGCAGCTGGGGGAGACATGTTTGATCAAGGGGAGGAGAGGCGAAAATGAAGGCCAAGCAGCTCTTCCTCTGCTTAGACTGACAGCCATTTACAGCAACTCTTGCTAACAGTTTTGATGTACTATTAGTAGTGGTTTGTGCCTGTCAGGTTTTAAATAATTTAAATGCATGGTGCAATTTTAAAACAATGCTTAATAATAACAAAGAATATTGTATAATTGTATCAGTATGTAATTTTATATCATTTAAGTGTGAACCCAAAGGCTTGTAGAATATCCCGTCTATAAGAGGAGTTCTATTCAGAGCTCTAGCTGAATGGAAATGGGAATCTTCTCATGATGTTCAGGTTGCATTCTTCATCATGCTAAGACAACATGCCGGTTTAGAGGTATACCCAGGAGAGGTTGTGTAGCAACAAATGGAAATGGGAGTTGCACAGAAAGGACATTTGGTGGTGGTGGTGGTACTGCTGCTTGGAGCAGTTGCCTCACTTTGCCTAATGTTGACTTGTCTCACTGTAGTTGAAGGAAGGGAGTATTTTTTAACCTTCATATTATTCATCAAACGTTTTTCTCACCCACTTCCCCAAGGCTGCCTATGGACTACTCCCCCACTTCACCCCCCATTTTTTGGGTTACCCTGTTTTGCTTCCAAATTGATATTCATTCAGCTACCACAGTTTGCTATTGGAAGAAACTATTATGCCTAGTTGTAATCCATATTTTTAATAATATACTTGACAATATTGTATGCATCTCCCTCATTAGAACAAGATTCCATTCTAACTCACTATATTTGATGTAGTATTATACAGTATAATTTAGTTAGCTGTTGTCAACTGAAGGTAAAGACTTGATTATAAGTTCTGCAGCTACTTTCTACTATTAATAGATTGAATGAAAGTTAAACTTCCTTTATTGTAAAAGGCATCCCTTTTACAGTGAAGTTGGTGTGTTATGTGATTGGATAAATGAAAAATAATTTTGAAAAGTATTTGTACTTCTGGAGAAATTAGTCATTCATTAACTGTAGCAAAGCTAATAATGGCCTGTTGCTAAGCACACTTGTTTTGTTTTCTCTTGTTTTTTTGGTGCTGTGTTGTTCTTAAGAAAATTAATCAGGAATGATGTGCATTTTTTATTTTTAGTTTCAAACTAACATGCTGTTTCCCTTTCTCTCTCTTGCCTTTAATTGTGGCTGCCTCCTCTGCTATATTCTCCCTCTCCATTTTTGGCCTTGCTGCTTTTGTCTGCTGTTCTGCGTACTCAATTGCACGTCACCTCAAGCATCATGATGAGATCAAAGACTGCCAGGGATCCTCAAGTAAGTAAATGATTTCTGCTACAACATGTGAAGAGCTATATTATCACATTCCCAGATCGTGACATGATTAGGTTCTTCCACTAGACACTGTCAAGTGCCGAGCTTTTAATGAATGATCAGACACAAAGTAGCAGAGGGAGGTGGAATAGCTGAACTACAGAAACTGTTCATTTGTGTGCAAGCACATGTGTGTGTACATGCGCACAAGCTTAAGTCTGCTGTGCCTTAAGAAAATAAACAAGAATGTGAAAATAGATGGGGCCTTAGGTTTTTTTTAAAGTTGGAAAACTAAATTTAAATCATTCTCAAAATGGAACACATATATATGGCTGTTGATTAGAGTATAATTTAGTCTGTACTATAGTGACTAGTAACCTTGTTCTGTTGGCGATAATCTCCCTGTTTTAATAGCAAAGTGGAAGCTAGTAGCCATCCATGTGATAGTAAACAGATAAAAGATCTTGCAAATAGATAAAGCACAGAATTGTGTTGTTCCATATTGACTTGCTGTCTTAAATATCTTTAGCTATATTTGATTAGCTATTTTTTATTTAATTATTTAAATTTACTAAGGTTCTCTTGTGGGGTTATATCTCAGTATTCTGATTTTATTATAGCAGTGCTGTTGCTTGATGAAGGAAATCTTACTCAATTAATCATCTGAGTTTTGCTTTAAATCTGCATAAGTTTGCATGTGAATAATGCAATAGTTCTGAAGAAAATTTCATTGGCTTAGTTCACATGACCCAGTAAGCCGAACTATGGCTGTGGGTCACAGATGCTTTGCTTCTTCCAGCCTTTTTTATTCGCATGTTTAGCATGCCACCGAAACCCAAGTGTGTGGTGAAGTTCTCTCCTAACTAGCCATGAACTGTAGCCAGGGTTTATTCTTGTCTACAACTCAAAATTAACAAGATGAGAGCTTAACTGTGAGCCCAGGTTTGAACACCACACTTAGCCAAACCGTGGATTAGCTCAGTGCAGTGTGGGAATAAAGAAGGACTAGAGAGAGAAGCAAAGAGGGATGAGCTCCTCTCCAGGAGCCTATGCAGTCCTGGTAAGCTCTAATTGGCTTACTGTGTAATGCAAAGAATCATGACATTTTGGGGGGGCTAAACAGTGTGTTACTTGATTTAAGCTTTTTTAAAAGTGTGCATAATGTTGCTGCTCCTATTTTGAAGAGAAAGCAGCTGAGAGGCCTTGATTCAGTAGTATGTTCCTAACCCAGTCAGGGATTCTTGCTAGAACCCAATATTGGAGAGATAAATGAAAAATATATAGGCAGCTATCAAATGTTTCTCTTGGGGCTATAAATAAGCAATATTTAGCACTACTCCTGTTGGAATACAATTAAAAGGAACTGCCTGCTAAAGTCTTCTCAGATAGCTGACACCATTCTGTTGAAGAGCTGTTCTCTTAACTAATTGTAACACACTACTATAGTGAGCAAGGTTGGCAAGCTCCTTTTTGTACTGGAAAAGTCTTGAGACATCATATGTAGAGAGTGAGATCCAAAGTTCCACACAACTAGTTCCATTGTGTGAATTTCTGTATTGAATTTGTACTTCTTAAACAGTTTAGGCACTCTGTAGTCATTTTAAAAAAGCAAAGTATATAGTTGCGGCAATCAATATATCTGCTCTTAACTGAATTTCTGCTGTGTGAACGTTGCATTTACTCAACATTCAAACACCAGTATTTTGTCACTTGTTCTCGCCCAATCCTAGCTTCTCAGTTGAGATTGCCAGGGAAGTGCTTGAATGGAATGCAGTCATAAGTGCATTGTGGGGCTCCTGTTGGATAGTGTCTAGTCACAACCAGGTGGGGGTGGGTGGGGATGAGATACAAATTTTAGCCTTGCACAGGGTGCCATATTTTCAAAGTTTGCCCTGCTCGGATGTTGCTTCAGCAGCAGTTAGTCTTAGACTGAGCCCTATATAGGAGCAGCAGTTTTGTCTCACCTGGAAGTTCCTCCTTCACTGAAAGGTGCCTCTTCAGTAAATCATGTTACTGGAATTGAAGGGTGAGAGTTTGGACTCCTATTTTTCTGGTTTATGTTAGTGTCTGGGATCTCTTCTCAGTGTCCACATTCAGTGTGTGTGACTGCAAGTTGAGAAGAGGATTTCCCTTTCTTGCCTAGCAGATTGTACCCCAAGGAATGGGGAACCTGTTAAACACCAACTCCCATCAACCCCAGCGAGCATAGCCAGTGGTCAGGTATGATGGCAGTTGTATAGTCTAGCAACATCTGAAGGCCACAGATTTCCCACCAGTGCGGTAGCTCAGCTCACTTGTTCTTTGAACACAAGTGGGTTTCAAACAACTAAAAGCTTTTATGGTTGCTTAATAACATATCCGAATGAACTCCTATCCAAGACTTTACCTCATAACTAGATACTTAATCCTTCTAGTGGGCTAAGCCTTCTCCTTTTAAGTATGAGACTAAACTAGGTGTATTTCTTATTATAATTACTGCCCACATTACGCTTATATTAAAGAATCATGGGAGTCATTCTGTAATTAAGGTGTGAGACAATCTATTAAAACCACAAATTCTGTTCCTTTTTAAAAATCAATATGACTCATATTACCCGTATGAAATTTGAAATGGAGGATTCAGGGAGGGGGGTGGGCTGCAAGCCTTTCAAAGTTCAGAATGAAAAATCAGGAATATATTTTAATTCATTTCCCTTCCCTAAAGTCTTGTGTGCTCAGTGTTATAATGTTTTTCATTTGCCACGTTGAATCAATGAAGAAAAGTGTAGTTTGTGTCATATTTACAGAGTGCCAACTGCCACTAGGGGATGCAGTGGGTTTATATTGCTGTGTTTATAACTGGGACAGGGTTTGGTAGTTTAGTAAGAAGAGAACAGCTATTTAGGACCAGCTCAAGTCAACCTAGGCAAGATAAATCTCTACTGGCCCCCTGCTTTCCCAAAGGAAAGAGGTTGAACTGAGTGGGAAGCAAAGGATAGGTGGTTGCTGTGTGTAAAAAGAGGCTGAGGAAAAGAGATTTTGCTCAGTCTCCTGGAAGAATAGGAGGCTCTGGCAAAGGGAGATCTGATGATTCTTTTTAAAATTCTGCAGATAAATCACTGGCTTAACCTGTCATGTCAGGATCTTCTCTACGGTAGAGTAGTCTTGGTAATTACGCCCTAATTATCATTGAGGGGGTAAAATCTCTGAGATGTTCTGTTTCTAAGTGCATGTGGTGAATTGCAGAATCAAATGTTCCTCCATCTGAAAAATATTTAAAACCCCATGCAACTTTCTCCCTGATACCTGCTTTTCTATGTGGATGGGATTTATTTGTAGCCTAAAATATTCAACATGCGAGTTTCCACTTGGAAGTGGTACATCTCAGATATTCTACTAACGCTTTGAGAACTAGGATGCTTTTATGCCTATGTGTGTTGGACAGCTGTATGTTGGAGTAAATTAGATATTTTGGTGGGCTTGTGGAGGATCCAGCCTGTATGGTTGTATACCTATATGGTTGAAGCCTTTGGGATTTTATATCCCAGCAAGTATTTTATATAAAATGGAGCTGACCTTCTAGGTAGTTCAGCCAGTTTGGGCAATCATTTGCCAATAAGCTCCAGCATAAACATTACAAAAAGAAAAGGAAGATGTTCCACAGAGTCTACCTCTTGGTTATTATGAGTAAAAGCCACACTGTGTTTAAATACATGCATATTCCTAAAATACTCCTAAAATAAGCAGCTAACTGAAAAGGAGCATAATAAAAAAAGTCTAAGGAACAAGATGAGCAGGTTGCGGATGAGTAAGCCAAAAGGTCTGGAAAAGAAATATCCCATAGAATTTGCTTTACCCAAACTTTTGCTTTGCATTTTGCCCTATACTTAAGAGTATGGTACATTATATGGCTTTATTTTTGGTCTTATCTCTGGTCTGTTAACCACAATAAATTTATGGTGAATATTTTAATATTGAGAGTGTGATATTTTCCAAGAGCAGAACAGAATCACTACTGATGAAAAAATGGAAGAAATTTGCACTTTCATAGTGTAGTCTCTAGAGGGCAATGTAGCAGTATTGAAAGATTTAAAAAGTGGGGGCTTTGAAGCAACATGGCATGACATTAGAATGTGCAATTCTTATTAACAAAAAGACAGCAGTATCTAAAAAATAAACAGGTATGTTTTCTTAGATTGGAAGTTGATCCTCTATAAAAGCTATACTCTTTTGGGATTGAATCTATGAATGGGTGTTATGATGTTTTGGGTATTACTTAAGCTGTTAATTAAAACGTGTACAACTCTAAGACATAACTTTTTCAATTTTTGAACATGGAAGGATCTGTCCAATTTGTTGGTACCACTATTTGGTTAGCTTTAGAAATTTAATATTGGGAATGTTTGGTCTAAAGGTTATAGGAAGATGTGGTTAATAGTATAGGTAGGACTGAAAATGCTGCACACAAAAAATTCTGAAATTGATATGGGAAGAAGTTTTATAGACCTCTGGATTGGGAAGCAGCTGTGTTCATATGGTTGTGCCTGAAATGATATTTTAAAGTTATCAGAGTGGCATGGGATGACCACATGGGGCAGCAAATCCCATTTTACTCTTAGTAACACTGGAAGACATTCATATGTCTTTACTCATGAAATGTTGTAGGGAGTGAGGAATAGCATGTCCATTTTGAAGACTAATGTGTCCACCCTGATCTTCCCGCTCTTATATCCAGTGCATCCCTTCCCTCAAATCCCACCATTTGTGTGAAGCCATTGGTGTAAGCCTCTCATTCCCATGCCATGCTGTAACTTGGCCTAAGCTCAACAACTCCGGGGCATCCTCCCCCCAAAAAGCTCAACTCTGGTAGACCACTGCCAGCTTTTTTAAATTGGAAGTAGATCGCAGTGTCTTGGGAATTGGACTGGCCTCCTATATACCCTGCCTTCGGTTTGTCCCCCTCCTTTGCTTCTCCTCGTGCATGGACGTGTACTCTGTAAAACACCGTGTGCAGTGAATAATTAATTAATAATCCTCTTTGTTTTTCAGGTGTGGTAACAAACAATGATGAAGCTCATGTTCTGAGTCCAGGAAAGATGAGCCAGCGTCAAGGAAAAGAAGGCTATCTTACTCCAACCAAAGATATACAGCAGCCATCATTTAGTCCAGGAACAGTCCATGGCCATGGTAAGAAGCATTTCATTAGATGACTGGAATGTCAAACTGGATAAAGGGTGGAATTCAACCTAGCCCTAAATAGATTGTTTCATCAGCAGAAGCATTTCTGCTTGTCTGATTGAATAATCCCCTCCTCTCCCATTGTCCCACGCTATTCTGGGAGTTCTCCCAACCTTCCAGAGCAGATCTGGGATAAGAGGAGGGAGGAAAGCTTCATTGTACCATGCTTGCATGATCTCTGTCAGAGTAAACATACTGTAGGCTGTAAGGCTGCTATTCTGTGCACACTTACCTAGGAACAAGCCTCACTGCCCAAAATAACACTTCTGAGAAAATGCTAAGGATTTGGGCTGTAAATGTTTAGCTGCTTCCAGTTGCCTCAGAACTCTTCTTTGAATTGAGGAAGAGCAATTCTACTTTTGGGGAATCTTTTCAGCTTTCTGATGCACAGATTGATAAAGAGAGAAACCTTCACTTGTGCTGTTGTGCTGCTCATTTTTTGTAGCAGAGATTATGCTTGCCAGGTTTCCAGGCCAAATGCAAGCTGAATAAACTACCAAGAAAATGGAAATATTTCAAATTTTCTAATTCCAATTACTATAGTTTTTGTTTCTTTTCAAAATCATAGTGAGATGGGTTGTAAAGCGGCATTATGACGATTTTAGAGAATATTTAGCTTGAATGTGTTTGGTGCCATTACGTGCCCTTTCTTCCTTTTATCAGTTGTCACTACTAGCCCCTATGGCTAGTTACCCGTGGCTTTTTATGGCAAGTTGTCTGTAGAATAATGTGTGTGTGCATATTGTTGTAAACTTATGCAGCCTTTTTGGGCAAAACTTGAAGAGAATGGGCAGGTAAAGCAAGCTGAATTTGGTATATAGAAAGTTGCGTTTCTTTCTTCCTGTAACATTTCAGATTACTTAGAACAGCGATAGTCAACATTGTGCTCTCCAGAGATTATTAGACTCCAACTCCCAAAAGCAGCAGCCAGCATGACCAGTAGACAGGGATGATGAGTGTTGTAGTCCAACAACATCTGGAGGGTTCCATGTTGGCATCCCTGACCTGTATTATAATTTATTTGTAGCGTTCATCATGGTTCATTATTCTTAAATAACGACAACTGTTTTGTCCCAGCAACCTGGTCTGAAACTCATTGTGTTGCTTAAGCATTTCCTGGGTGAGGACACTTCCAGTCTGTTGCCATTTTCAGGTGACCCTTCCAAGTCTACAATTCCATGATTCTTCTTTTCAAAGCTGTTTCTTTCTTCTTCACTCTGCCTTGGCACAGCCCCATCCTCACAAAAACAGAGTATCAAACAAAAATGAAATGCCTGTGAGTGATAGGTCGAAGTAGGGCTTGATATTTACTGAGCAAACCAGAACAATTTGTTTTCATGAGATGAAAATGAAATGCCTGTGTAAATATTAACATTTGAGAAGTGATCAAATTGGCTCATCACTTACATACAGACGCCTCCTTAAACTATGTCTCTGGCAGAGGTATTGATCAGTTGAGATGTAAACTATATGGTTAACATCCTTATACCATATGATACCAAAATTTAATATTACCATACTTAATTAAAGGAAATTTAGTATTCACAACATTTTGTGAAAATGTCATTCTGACATAATTTTTTAAAAAATTCATTGAAAAAATACTAATCATTGATTTTTATTCCCCCTGCTTTTGGTCCCTGGATCCTCTGGGACTGACGTAGAGCCGTAGGAAGGACACACAGCCATATACATATGGATACTCAAGTTCATATGGAGAAACGTGGTTGCTTTATTAACAGGCTCTCACAGCTTAGAGATGAAGTAAACATCTGCCAATTTTCCAGAATTGTATCCTCAATGTCATACAACTTTCCAAGTGGTACAGTCCAAGGGAAGATTACATCTATTCACCTTCCACTGCATTGTAACATTCCCAGACCCAGTGACATGTCTCATTTTTGTAACCACCCTCCCTGTGTTTCCCTCTTTAGATTGCAAATTCACTTGTGATACCAATTATGTTCTCCTACCCAAAATGGCAGGGCCCCCCTTCCCCTCTATCCACGGTACTTTCATGGGCTATCCTATAAGCTTTTTATTTGCCGCTGCTCTCAGAATAGGTCATTTTTGGATCCATGCATTATGGAAGAACTAACTTTGCTCCTCCCCACAGTAGTGGGAGCCAAAGGGGCATGCTGTGTTCTCAGAGGGTAGTTTCATTTCAGTTCCTTCAACCATGCTAAGCTTATTCTTTGGTGAAATCCATGTTTACAGATAGCAGGACAACTGGGTTTACTGAGAACAGCTGTATTGGTGTTTATGTGCTGGAAGTTTTCATTTTCTGTTACATTCCTCTCAAGAGGGTTTGGTATGTAGACACTCACAAGTGTCATTTGTGCATAGGTATTTTTGATTTGTTAAGTACAAGAAAGGCTGATCAAGTCCTCCAGGATTGTTACAGACTCTGAGGCAGTACCATACTTTTTCAAATTCAAGTATTGCTAGCTTACTGTGGAAGGAAGGCTGAATGTAGTCTTCTAAGAGAAAAATAGAGCTGATGTTCATTGGTTCTTGTTTGCAAGCTTTTTTTCCTCTGACTACTTTATTATTTTTAATCAAATCAAAGCACATGCCACATTTTAAGGGCACTTTTTCTTTAGCGCCAGCATAATCAATTCAGCACCATATTGTGAAAATGATGGATTTCCCTATCTGATAATCCAGCTGAGTCAAAACAACCTTGATCTGCATCAGAAAAAAAAATCATCAAGTGCAGGACCAAGCACTGTTCTTCAACCTTTTATGGATCACCTGAATTGAGTTTGTGATTTATAGGCCACAGTTTGAGGACATCTACATCAACTCTTGCCACTATCTGCTTTTCAGCATTGGACCTTTTGATTGCATTTAATACAACAAAAACTGATGTTTGGAACCGACTTGACACAATTCTGATTCTTCAGAACAATAAACAACTTGAAGTTAAAAGCTGGCAATGTGGATTCAACCCTGACTTATTGTTACACATGATGTGGCAATGCCAGTAGTTGCTTTCTTCTTAGAAGAGATGTGCTTTCAGATAAATCATGTGAAAACTGGTCTAAGATTCTCCTACATGAATCTCTCTCTAAAATATTGAGTGGTCTGAGGCCTTTCAGAAGCCCACAAGAGGTAGATGTTCATGCCCTGCTATAGTTAAAATGGCTAGCACTCCAATACTTGAAGAACAAATCCTCTGCATCTGCTTACCAAAGAGTAGAAGTCTTGAGTGCTGCATCCTTTTGAGTACATGGCATACCACCACCCATTGTCTCATAGGTACCTCTTCAATTCTGTGAACAGTTTTTTTCTTGTTGTAACTATTTTTGGCTCCTTTCCCCTGATAAGTGAACTCTTACTCTTCTTTCTTCCTTCCTTCCTTTCTATTGGCTTTGTTTATTTGTGTCCTGTTTGTTTTATAAAAATATTGGAAATAAATATGACAATAAACTTAAATTCTAAAATGTTAATTTCTGTTGGTCTCCTGTTTAAGTTTTTCTTAGAGATTGTGGCTGCTGAACTAACCATTTTGACCTTCTCTAATACTTTAAGTAGGCAGGAACATTCATATTGCTACTGTACAGCTGATGTCCAACATTTTAGACAACTATGTTTGTAAAATGCCTGCGTATATATAGCTATTTTTAAATTGGTAAACATTTATCAAGCTAGCAGAAAGCCAGCTCCATCTACTATATGGAAATTAAGAACAGTTTATAGTTGATTCACATGTCTTTGAATGTAGTACAATGCCTTTGAGTCGTTACATGTTGCCGCATTTTCAATCTCAACAACCTCTGTACATGCATACCTGACTGGTCTATAATGTAACACAGCAACTCATTGACTAAAGTGTATTTTGCATTCTAAGTGAAGAAAATGATTTTACTGTGAGTAGAATTGTGGATGCCAAGGGATAAGGGAACAGTCCTTTAACTGGTAGGAACAACAGACCTAAGGAATTCTTACAGTATTGTAGTTTTGGGTCAATCTGTCTAAAAGTACTATAGGGGAATGGAATGGAATGTGTTTTTTGTCAAATGTAGGTATTTGGGGAAATTTTATTTAAGGACTTTGTATGCCACCATTTCATTAAAAATATCAGGCTGTCTACACTCTAAAACATAGAAGATCAGAATTTAAAATACATGTGCAGATAATCATTCAGGTGACAGACTAATAAAAAGTAAACAACTGTAGGCACAAAACATCTCTGTTGGAACAGTGTTCCATGGACTAGCAACACTAAATGTTCTAACTGTAGTCAGTCAGTCCTTTGTAACATTGGGGACAATTAACAGTGCTCCTCCAGATGATTTCAGTGGTTTTGATGGTACACTGGACCCAATTCTTTAAGGGCTTTGTACAGGCAACTCGCAACTTACGTGGGGGGGTCTTGTTCCAGGGATAGCACATAAAGCCAAAATCACATGCAACTCAAAGATTTTCACCAGTTCCTAGAAAAGTGTGAAAACTATTTTAAATACCTTCCTTTTTCCTTTCAACTTGATGTTTTATTTCCTCAAATCCCAGAACATTGGGGCAAAGCATTGGACTAGAATATTTTTCATTTTCCTTTCAAACCATTATATCTTACTTTGATTGGGGGAGGGGGACATCCGTGTATTGTACCAGTACATGTTTCTGTGCTTGCACAGTGTAAAATCCATTTACCACTAAAATATATGAAGGTGGTATCCACACGTCCTGTGACATGTACAGTTCATAAGCTTTCTGCAGCTCTAACTATTCCATTCTTCTCAGATGGGATCCCTTTCATATACGGCTCTTTAAAAGATTGCCATCTTATGGGTTTTTTTGTTGATAATGACGGGAGTGGAACCAAGTTACAGAGTAGTCATTTAGATGCTGTGCAATACAGAATGGAGCATTTCAGACACGGCACAGCAAGGATCTTGGATTTCAGCTTTTTCTTAATTTTGTAATTAAGGTTACCAAGACCTGCACTTTAGTAGCAGTAGTACTATATATATGAATCAAATCAAATCAGGCTGCAGTTTCCCTTGCCTCACTGGGTGACAGGGCAACGCAATGGTAGATGAGAAAAAACAGTGTAAGCACATTGTAACAAAAGTCTAAACTGAGTCAAACACAAGTTTATAGAATTACACATGGTTTGGAGGAAGTAGATAGAGAAAAGTTTTTCTCATTACTCTAGAACTCCTGGACATTCAGTGAAGCTGAATGTTGGAAGATTTGGGACAGACAAAAGAAAGTACTGCATGCAGCACACTATGGAACTAGCCCCTACAGGAGGCAGTGATGGACACCAACCTAAAAGAAAATTAGACAGATTCATGGAGGAGAGGGCTATTAATAGCTGCTATCTATGATGGCTACGCTTTGCCTCCACAGTTGGAGGTAGTAATGTTACTAAATACCAGTTGCTGGAAACCACCGGAGGGGAGAATCCTGCTTGCAGGTTTCCCACAGGCATCCGGTTGGCTGCTGTGAGAACATAATGCCATTGGCTTAATCCAGCAAGCTCTTCTTACGTTCTTATACCATGCCTCATATTCTATCTAACCTCCCCTTCATGGTAAGCAAGCTCTCTGTGGGTTATTTGGGGAATTGTCTGTTTTGCTGAAACTGTCTAAACTAGTTTTAAAGTATCTACCAGAATGCATTGAGCAGAATTGTGTGTGCTGTGTCCAACCATTTTGATTGGGTATTAGCAGAGGAACCCTATGTGTTAAAAGGCATCTGAATATGCATAGAGCAGTGGCAAGGCTGCTGCTGAGATCCTGTTTTCCTCTCTATATGTATTTGTTCATCCTGGATATATAATTAGAATAGAGCTTTTTGTCTTGGCTTATTGTTCTCTTGTTGTAAAGAAAGGACCCGTCAACAAATCTTTCTTTAGGAATTTTTGGCCAGTTTGACCCATTTGAGCCTAATCTGTTGTCCTTGTAATTCAGAGGTCTTGCTTGGGATAAAATAACTGAAACCTGAGTAGTCAACAAGTGTGTGGGAGGAGCTGTGGAACAGAGCAGTTTGAGATGCAAGCTGCTTTTATAAAAAGTGCCTGAGCTGTAACCCGGTGTACAGAGAGGAACTGCTTCAGGAGAAATTTAGATTGCATTGATTCTGTCAACCTTGGGGATACTAGTTTTTGGGTTGTAAAACAGTTTGCCATTCTTGTAATATACAGTTGTTTTGTGTTTTGGATTTCCATTCATGTGAGTTGGAGACACATCTCTAAAGGCAAGTATATCTCTAAATATATTTTAAGTTGGATTGCATATTACACAGCAGTAGCTTGATAGCTACTAGCAGCTGACTTTGTTTTCCAAACAAACTCATTGCATGAGGAAGGTCACATGTTGCACATAGATGTAGGTAATGCAGATTTAATTACAGGTTTCTTTCTTATGGTAGGTTTGTTGATGTAATAAGTTTGTGTGTTGTAGTGTTTAATCATATTAACCAGAAAAGTGGCTTGACAGTAGTGGGACTAATAAGCTGACTCTCCACAACACCACCACCTCAGGATGAACACAGAGTCACAAATTGATTTTGTGAGCTGTCTTGGATATCTAACACATTCTAATATCTGTTGCTGTTACAGCAGCAAAAGGATTAATTTTGGGGGGCCGGTTTCAAAAAGCCCTTATATTTCAAGTTGAGCATATGTCAAGGTTATGTCCTATTTTGCTCTTATTTCAGCTTATGTTTATTATTTTGAAGTAGAAAATTTGCCTTTTTAACATGCAATTGAACTTTAATGTATTTCTAGATTAAAATTCATTGATAGCCAAATTAATGAGTGCGGCATATGTATAGCAATATGCCATGTTACAGTACAATTAGCGCTATATGTTAAAATAACTAGTACTGATGGAATTCAAACCCATCTGAATAGCTGTCGGGAACAGAGCACCAAATATATTTTGAAAATGAGCAATGATGTTTAATTTCAATAGTTTAAAAGCATCAGTTATTGGGAAACAACTAGGAGGAAGAGTTGTTGTACTCACGACTTGTTTGTATACTTCTAGTCAGCCGCTGTGAGAACAGAATACTGGATTAGGTAGACTTTTTATCTGTTCCAACAAGGCTCTTTAATTATTCCTGTAATAATAATAATGACTAAAATCATGCTGAATATCAAAACTGGTAATGTTCAGTAATGACCCCCTAGGGAATAATTTTTGGAAGCTGTTCTTTTAGATACAAATAAGCAATGAACCATAATATGTGAATATTATTTCTACGTAACTGAAAACCCAAAAAGTATATAAATACGTCAGAAACTCTCAACATTTTCAGCTACACTGATTTTTGTAATACTTAAAGGGAGAAACAAAAGGACAAAGAAAGATCAGTTACTTAAGCTTAGTGTTCTAGCCAAATGGTTAAAGTGATTTTTGTGGCAAAGCTCATGCCAAGAGAGTGACTTAGCAATGCTGAATACCTTTGTAATAACCTTACTTTGTATATGACACCAAAATGACTCTTCTTGTTAGGTATTCTGCATCAGTGTTGCTCACCCCCATAGCCAAGACTCTTGTTCTTGATCTTGTTAGCTACAGTCTTGTAGCGAAGAATCTCCATCAGTTCAATTTTTGTGCAAGTACCAGGCAGTGTTGGGTGGGCATTCCCAAAGCAGGACTTGCAGACATCAGGGTCTGCAGTTCCATGCCCTGATTACCTGCAAAGGCTGTTTCCCAGTCACATAACTCCTCACCCAAGTGAGTGGTGGCACTACTGTATGGGGGCTGCTTAGCTCCCATATCCTTTCAAAGTGGGCATTATAGAATCCCCCAAATTCATTGTGGTTCCCATACAGAAATGCCACTTCCACCTGCTCTGGCAAGGACATGGGGGCAGCGGGTTAGGACATGGGGGTAGGGGGAGGTGAAAGTAATGAGGGGGAGGGGAGGGAAAGTTGGAGGAGGGAAAGGAGTGACCATGATTGGTACAGTCATGATAGAGTTGATGGGGAAGATTCTGAGAGGGTTTTTTTTTGGGGGGGGGAGTTAATCTGGAGAGGGTGATCTTAAGTGGGAGGCAGTCATTTTGTGAATGGTTATGCATCAATAGCAGTGATTTTGTGGTTGTACCCTTGTCAGTTTTTCAAAATTCTGAATGTGTCCTCAGGCCCAAAAATGATTAGGGAACCCTGGTATAAGGCTTTGAAAGTAATGGCTAACACATTTTGATTATTTTCACTGATCGCCTTCTGTATTCATAGTCTTAATGACCCTGCAATCCTTACAATTTCTTTGCTCTTTGGGCTTCATTAGAATCTTGTATGGTTTTGTCTCACTGGCTGAACAATACCATCTTAATAGTGAACCTGAATTTTCAAGGTAGTAGTCACCAGAGTGGTTGAAGGGTTCCCCCTCCCCTTTTTTCTTTTACCAACAACCACTGCAAACGTTTTTTACTTGAAACAGATTATTTCTGTGCATACAATAATTGACACCCATTTGTTTTTTCCCAGTATCCTGTGCAGAAACTATACTGCTAACTGTGTTTTCTGTGGAGTTTAACCATGCCTCAGTTGCATTTTAACGAGGTTTTGGAACAGTAGCCTATTTTCTTACAGCACAATCCTAACCATGTCTACTTAAAAGTATGTCCTATTGAATTTAAGGGGGCTTACTCCCAGATAAGTGTAGTTAGGATTGCAGCCTTAAATGATCCAATGGTAAGATAACTTGTTTTTTGGTTCCTGAAACTTTGCATTGCTTAAGTCACCATGTTTCAGTATTTAAATCTTGTACTTTTACTGGAGTAAACTGGTGCACATATAAATGTAACAAATAAAATAATAATTGTTAAGTAGCTATCATTGTTGATTACCTTCTTGAATTTACCTTGGAGGAGCATCGATGGTTATTTTTGCTGCTCTGCATGCATCTCTGTCTCAAATTGCTGTTCTTCTGGCTCTTTCTTCATTTTGTCCCCTGCCAGACCACAAGATAGAGGATGCTTTATCTTTACTATTTGTAATGAAGATTTTTCAAAATACTAACCCTTTCCCTATAACATTATATTTAATTGCATTGAATAGGCAGCATATAAATGTCAAAGAATGAAATAAGTTTTGTTGTGAAAGAGTGCTGAGCCCGTTTTCTCCTCTAGAATCTTATGACTGCTGTGAGGTTCTTATGCCTTTCAATGCACCATGCATGAGTAAGAAATATGAATTAACAGAGGAAGTAGCAAAACTAATAATCAAAAAATCCCAAGAATGGATGTTTACCAAAAGCTGTGTGTTGTGGGTTATGGGAAAGAATAATAGAATATTGTTGGCACTGAAATGTGTTTCCACAGTGTAAAAAACAGTCTGCAAAGAGAACCATCATATTGACATAGGAATACGCAGTGGAAACAAATCACATTGCACTTTGTTCCTGCTGCCTTCCTGATGTAGAGAGTGCTCAGGAGGGTGGGGCAGCAAAAGAGGAAGGGGAGATAGAGATCAATAAAGAGATCAGGAAGAAGAAAAAGATAGTGAGGAAGTTAGGCCTGGGAATTTGGAGCAGGGATATAAGGAAAGGGAGAAAGATATGTAGGATTTAGAGGTAAAGCTGATTGATATAAGGCTGATGTAAAAAAGCCTAGACAATGGAAATTGATACAAGGAGGATATATGTAAAAGTTCATACCACTTTATACCTGACAAATTTATTTATTTATTTAATAAATAAATAAAAACTAAGTTTGGGCAGTAGTGTTCCACTATCAGCTTTGGCCTGGAGATTTAAAAGTGGCATATTTGTGTCTTTGATGAACTGTTTCAGACTTCAAGTGAGGGCTCACGTGATGGGAAGTTGCTCAAGTTTAAAAAACACACACACCCCTTGCCTATAGAAAGTTAGATGTTGCAAAGAAGGATCACAGTATAGCTTTGCCCCTGGTATGGTGCCTTTCTGTGTGTCAGAATTTTTTGTCATAATGGAACATTCCATCTTGCAAGTAAGTCTGTTTCTACAGCTAAAAGCAGAACATCACAGGCATGTATGTATATATCTCGGCAAAACTAGGTCCGAGTGCGAACTGCCTTTCCAAGCAGGCATGCCAAATCACCAAGTGATTAGAGACCTCTTTAAGCAGAAATAAGCTACAGTAATAGGGATTAGTATGAGTGTTCAACATGTGATGCCTGGGAGAAAATCTGTAGAAAATATTGGTGCTGTAGCATAGATGTAAAAAAACAACCAAACCACAACAACCCTCTGCTTCAGAATATTGAATCAAAATTACATTACTTAATAATGATTATGCTTTCTCACCAGATATCTTCTGATTCATGTTTATCTATAATAATAATAATAATAATAATAATAATAATAATAATAATAATAATAATAATTTATTACTTGTACCCCACCCATCTTGACTGGATTGCCCCAGCCACTCTGGGCAGCTTCCAATAGAATATAAAACATACACGATACACCAGACATGAAAAGCTTCCTGATAGAGGGCTGCCTTCAGGATATCTATTGGAGGTTGTACAATTTGTTATCTCTTTGACATCTGATAGGAGGGTATTCCATAGGGTGGGTGCCACTACCAAGAAGGTCCTCTGCCTGGTTCCCTGTAACTTCACTTCTCACAATGGGGGAACCGCCAGAAGGCCCTCGGAGCCTGGACCTAAGTGTCCGGGCTGAACCATGGGGGTGGAGACCCTGTTTTTTTGAGTAGTTAAACCATATGACAGATTTGGGGTGCACTCCTTGTTGAATGTTTACCATCCATTAGTGTTTGCATGGCTAACAAGTGTATTATAGGGTAAAAGGCACTTACCAAGAAGGGCCAGTGGCAAGAGGGAGGGGAGGGAGGGGTGCTTAATCCTCCCATACTAGGTGATTTATTTTCACAAAGTTTCTTGGTTTTCTCTCTGTTGAGTTTATTTCCAGTTTCATGGCCTGGCTGGGGAGATACAAATTTTAAATAGCCAGTTGGGGTGTGTGTGTGGATTTGTAGGGTAGAACTGGTGGATAGAGAACTAGATACTTAATACTACTGTTCCCCCACCCCACTGATTTTCTCCTTCAGGTGCCTCCCTTTCCCACTTTGGTGTTGCTATGGAAACCATTGTTTCTCTTGTAACCTCTAGTTCCGTCCTTAGATCCCTACGCTCAAGAACAGGTTCTGTGGGTGTGTTAATATTATAATATGTATCATTATAATAAATAGTGAAACCGCACTTTTTTTTCTTTTTAAATAGCATGACATTTCCCATTATTAAAGTGAAAAAATATAATGTGAGCCTTTGTGGTACAAAGGTTGTAACAGATTGTACATATGAGAACTAAGTTCTGTCATAGCTTTCAGTTAACAGTTTTCTAGCTGTTAAGGGGATCTAAGCTGTGTCCGTATGTAGAGTTATATGGATTTCACATACAGCATGAGAAATTGAGAGTGAGATGCATGAAGAGTATCCAAAGCAGAATATCTTATTGCGGAATGCTGGCACTTTCTCACTTCTATACTGGAAAAGCAGGCAGGAGGGAAAGGAGTCTAACAGGATGTGTGTGACCTTCTGTGTGAGCTCAGAGGATGAGGATTCCCCATCAGGTCAGGGAGGGATGTATTAGTGGTTTGTGTTCTGTTAATGGGTCAGAACATTTGGTATCTAGTAATGAAAAGCAGGAGATCCAAAAGAATATGAATAGGATGATGGTGGGCCCTTCTTTTACACACATGCATACTCTCTCTCTTTGCAATTTTGGGAGACAGTAATTGTGTGAAAAGCGGGGTAAAAATATAGTAAATTAAATTAATATATTTTTATTGTATAGCTTAAACCTGACAGTTGCCAGATTTAAACGGAATTTTTTTTTTGAAAAAAAGTCTGTTATATGGTACAAATAGTTGGATCCAAGTCATTTCTGTTTTGTTAGTCAATGAGATTAAATAGTTTGAAATCTTAAGAATTTTCTTGATTCCCCCCCCCCCCCCCACTGAACAAGCTTTTAGATTTCTTGCTATATTTCATTTCATGAATTCAGGCAAAATGATGGCTTAAAAAAGCAACCTTGGATCTCAGCTATAGAATATCTGTTGGTTTTTTTAATGACTCATCAAAGGAAGGAGAAATTGACTTGAAAGGGGATTTTTTGAATTAAAAATGTTGTATAAAGTTAGACATTTCGAATGGAAAGCAGGCAAAACTGACCACCTAACTAATTTGCATGATGAGCAAGTGAAGCAGTCAAATGCTTGCAAAATTTTGAATGAAATTTAATTTTAAGCGTAAATTCTGTTTCAATTGTTTCCATCAAAAGAGTTAGCCTGTGGTTTCTGAAGATAACATTTTTACTTATATTTATTGAGTATTGTTGTTGTATAGTGTTGAGCAAATACCACAGCTTATATTTAAACATGTTGAAAACATGTTAAACTATTTAATGAAAAAAGTGACCCCCTTTCTCTGGAGTTGTTAATTATGTTAAAAAGCAAAGTCATCAATAAACACTTTACACTTTTTTGATACTTGTTACTCTGTGCTAAATTCTGGAAATTGCTGACGGAAGTTCTGACTCCTGTATCAGAAATTATTTTGGCAAGGGTGTATTTGGTGGTATTGCTTAAATGATATGAGTTAGTGCCTGCTTTCTAAAATGTACCCTAATACTGCATTCAGAAGCAGTGCCTTTTCTTTCACAGCCATTTATGTGAGTTCTTGCCGGCTAATGCTATTTAATCCACAATAAAAAGTACTGAAAATAAATGGGTTTCCATTTAATGGAAATTCCTTCTCTGATTCTCAGTAGTACTGTTAATTTTCTTGAGTGAATTTTAGAAGTATACTCATAATTGTTCTGTGTGCAATAAAATAGAGCTTGAATGATTAGGCAGCCAAGGAATTTCTTGAATAACTCCTCCATTCTGATGTACTTTGTCATGACAGTTGTCTGGTGCCTGCAAAACAATGAAGAGTAACAGCTTGTCTCAGGGCATGCTGACTGAAATATGACATGTTATTGATGGAGGAATGGTAGCAGCTTGGATTGAATTCATAAACATCTCTTAGCTTGGTTACAAAGTTCAACAGCCTCTGGCATCTCTCCTTGTTCAAAGTGTGCACATGGCACTTGATCTTTGTGGGTCTTGCATGCTGCTAATCTGAATGTGAAGGGAAAAGACTTTCTGCAACGTTCTTATTCCCGTCATCCTTCTGAATGAAAATAATCATTATACAGAGCATCTAACTCATGAAGGCAGAAGGTCCACAGCGACGTAGGTTTTCTTCATGTGCTGGAGTTTCGCTGCCTCCACGGGCTGATGGTCGGAAACTTGTCCGGAATGCTTCATTCGGAGGATACAATGCACTTTCACCAGTCTTCCGAGGTTTGTTTTGTCTCACTTTTTAATGTTCTCATGAAAATATTTCTTGTAAAAGCTTCTACAAATACTAATTTTTTTTTTTTAAAAAAAGCAATTTTCTAAGCTGAAAAAGCACCTGGATTCACGTTGAATAAAATAAAATGAGATTTGGAAATAATGATTCATGGTTGGCATGTGTTCTCGGGCAGCGCTTTCTTTAAGTTCAGCATTAAGAACGGAGTGCTTCATTGTAGATTGCGTGTGATTGTACATGATGATGATGATGATGATATTATATAATGAGAATGATACTTGACTGAATATGGGTGGTGTTTTTCTTACCTGCAATTTAAGAGAATTTTCAACATACTGGAATCTACAACCAAATGATTTTCAAGTAAACGGAACATGGCTTCTAATTAGGTGCAGGTCCTTTTGAAATCTGGAGTAGACAACATAGCAGGACTTTTGACTGTTAGAAGTAATCTTAAAATGTAAAATTTGAGGCCATGTTAATCAGTGTTGTGTGCTTTAATCCTTACATTCCTTGGAAATACTCATGTTGTATATCTAGTTTGCATTGGTTCTAATGGACTTGATCAGTCTTGAAAATGCACAATTGCAAGATTACTGTAAATGTGTGAGTTAGTACTACTGTAAAAATTGATTTATTTAAGACAATTGCAAACTTCAAGCTAATTTTATTTTAATGTACCTATTAGTTGTCTACCTCTTCTTTTGTAGTTAGTAGTTTCAACACAAACATGATGTGAATCCCCTGGAAACTAGAAATAATGCTCCCTCTTTTCATGTTTTTGTGTGTAACTAATAAACGTTTATACAACAAAACAAAGGACAAGTAGATTTGCTGTACTTGTATAACTGCAGCTTCAGTCACTTATTGCAGAGTTCTGAATGTAACCACAACATCGCATGTTTCCTTTTCATAGTTTGGTTTTCAGGATATCTAAACCAAGCCAGTAAGTTGCATAACAACTCTTGTAAGGAAGTATGTTGTTATTTTTACTGAGTTTTTGCCATATCTTACTAAAAGTCCAGTTTGGCATTTAGAGTGGTTTAATATTCACAGATGACAAAGTGAGATGTATGTGTGCTAGTTCTCAAATTCAAGACAGTGTAGTTAACTTAGGTACTGCAAACTTACCTTAATTATAGCCTTTTACATGAATTATCTGGGCGAGGGAAACACAATATCTGTCATTATGTATTTCATGCTGTTGAATATGTCAGTAGTTGGCATTTGATTCACATTCCTTCTTTCTTTTTTAAAACCAGTTTATGTGCGTGTAACTTGCTCACTGACTTTGTATGAAGAGTAGAGCACCCTAGACATTAATTGTGGTGTCATGAGCCCCATTCTCTAGACATATCACAAGGTACATGAATGCTTGGAGCAGTAAGATGTTGCGCACTGGCCCTTGCCCCTTGGCCATACAAATGTCCAAAGAAAGGCTGTGCATGTAGAAGTTGCTGCCAAATCTCAGTTAATCCCAAATTGTTCTAGGGAGTTTTCCAAGTTCCTGGTAAGTTTACCAGGAAGCTAACATTTGAAATTCCTGAGGAATTTCTGATTAAGATAAGTGAATTCACTTGCCGCTTTGAAGAATGTACAGTGGTGCCCCGCAAGACGAAATTAATTCGTTCCGCAAGTTTTGTCGTCTAGCGAATTTTTCGTCTTGCGAATCACGAAATCCCATAGGAATGCATTGAAAATCAATTAATGCGTTCCTATGGTCAAAAAAAGTCCAAACAAAGCCAAATTTGGTACAACAACAGTTTATTAACTGCTCTTTAAAGTCACACATACTGTAAAGAGCAGTTCAAAAATTGAAGGGAAAATAAATTAACTTTATAAACAAAACATGTCTTTGTTTTTAGACAAAGGAAACAAAGTCGCGAGACGTTTTCATCTCGCGAAACAAGCCCATAGGGAAATTCGTCTTGTGAGGCAAATCGAAAACGGAAAAACCTTTCGTCTAGCGAGTTTTTTGTCTTGCGAGGCATTCGTCTTGCGAGGTACCACTGTAGTTACTCCAATCTGGCTTTATTAACGCAATGAGTTGAAACGGCTTGTTAGCACTACTCTCCTTACTTGGCTTTGCACAAGCTCTGCTTCATTCTGTTTTATGCTCCATTGATTAGTTCACATCCCTGGATGTGTGTGGTGGTATGGTGTGAATATGACAATGCCTAATCCTAGTGGCTTACTCGATCATGAATTTATTATTAGATTCCACTTCCATCTTATTTTTCTGATGCCTGATGAGAAGGCTTTGCATTGTTGGAACTGCTGTAACCTGGGGATGGGCTGGCAAGCCAGTTCTCCTATGGACTGAAACTCTCTGTGCTTATCTATATTGTGCTATGTGCTACTAGTACTGTAGTTGGATATTTTCATATAACTGAGTAACTGAGGTACCTCTGAATGCCTGGAAGGTAAAATACAAATGTATTAAATTGGGACAGGGTTGATAACTACCATTCATGCTTTGAACTTTGTAGGTTGGGAACATAACCACTTTTGGACCCTAGGTCTCACACAACATGGCTTTAATATTAAACAAAAAAAATCCTAGTTGTAAAGGAATTACAGAAACATTTGGTGAACAAATGGTGACATATACACCATGTCCCTAAGTATATTTGGTCAGAGTTTTAGTAGCTTTGTCTTATTTAGGATTAATGGCAAATGGGATACACTGATTTTTTGCAACCATTTCAATTTCTCTTCAAGGTTTTGACAGAGGGAAGGATGATGCCTCACAAAGTAAAGATGATTCTACGCAATCAATGTCAAAAAGCAAGGTGAGCACCTTAACCTTCAGACGGCATAGTTCAGTTTGATGCATCTAAGTGAGCTTGGATACGTAGTTGCAATTAATTTAATCTTTTCCCTACCTATCTCATTTGTGGCTTAGTGTAAATAGTAAGGTGAATTATGTTTATGTGTAATCTTTGATTATAGCACAAAAGCAAGCACTAATATTTGTTTTTAAAGCCAGTTTGTGAAAAAAAGTGAGGGCTGCTCAGGAGATGCAGTGGGCCTTTGTTGAATTTTATTAGCTACTCGGTTAAGTATGAGGCATATTATTTTAGATGAACTAGCCATAGCTGGCAATAGGCATTGGAGCCTCCAGTGACAAGGCAGAATCCACAAGTAAACCTGCAATTTACCGTATTTTTCGCTCTATAACACGCATCTGACCATAACACGCATGTAGTTTTTAGAGGAGAAAAACGAGGAAAAAATATTCTAAATGAAACAGTGGATGTATGATTTTTATGGTTCATGCTGTGGCCACAGACATGTGATCTGACAGTGAGTTTGGGGTAGCCCAATGCAAAAATCCTGAGGATCCATGTGGATCCGTGCTTTGTAACCATGTTTTAAGTGGGGAGGGAAGGAAAAGAACTCAAGGGACAAGGAGCCTTTCCGCGGGGAGGAGGGAGGGAAAGAGCACTGTTGCTTTAAAGGTATACTTAAGGTATTTGCCCTGTGCCTCGGTTTTTTTTTCCATTTAACAGTTTGCAGCCTTTTCCTTCCGCTCCTTGTTTTGAGGCGGAATAGATTTGAGCAAGTGAGGAGGACTTGGAATCCAGGGGATTCGCCATAGAATGGAGCACAAAAAAGCGGTAGGGGCACTAGGACCCAGACATTGCTCAAATCTATCCTGCCTGAAAACAAGCTGCTCCATCCCAGCCGATCAGCTGAGACGCGGGGGATTTGCGAAGTTTTCCCCTCTCCCTCATGCCCTCCCCAGCCCTTTTTTTTAATTCCTGGTTTTCACTGCGTGGCTCAGAGCTCGAGGTTGGTTTTATTTTGCTGCTGGTTGCTTAAATTTTATCTTTCCTGCCGTCTCTCTGCAGCCTCATTGCTCTGTTTAGAGAGCGCGCAGACCTTTGCTAGCGTCTCTCCCTCCTCCCGTGTAAGCGGCTGCTGCCGGCTTTGCTGCTATGGCTCTCCTTCCCTCCCTCCTTCCTGGCTCCAGGTCGCTTTAAAGAAAGCAAAGTGAGAGCCTCGTAGAGCGTGTAAGTGGCTCCCGCTTTGCCTGACTGACGGCAGCCATGGCTCTGATCCGTGCATTCGCTCCTTAACACGCACAGGCATTTTCCCTTACTTTCTCGGAGCAAAAAAGTGCGTGTTTTGGAGCGAAATTTACGGTATGTGCATTTCACTTGTGCTCATTCAGCTTTACGTGCATGTCAATTAAAAAATAGAAAGGGGGTGGGGTTCTGGGGAAAATGACTTTGGCAATCCTCTCTGCCGTTGAATCCAATGAATTTTGACTATGCATGATTTTGGTTTTAGGCGCAATCCCCAGAACATAGCCCCCAGGTAAGTTGCGGGTTCTACTGTACTACATGCTATATGTTTTATGGTGAGTGCAACTCACACTTGAACAAGATACAAACTACAAAGCCATAGAACCCTTCTCAGGGTTCAGGCTTGGTTTTTGGCTCCCATCCAGACCACCCACTCGTCCCGTCCCCCCAGGCACAAGCTCAGCTTCTGAACAGCTTCATCTGCTTCTGTTGGAAAAGATATAGAGCAGAGTGCCTTGATGATGACTCATCCAGAATCCTTTGATGATGGCACCCAATGACTTCACTTAGGTGTTAAACAGCATGGAAGACAGAATTGATCCCCACAATATAATTCCCATGGGAACAAACAGAAATCTCCCAGAGCGGTTCTCTAAACTTGGGCCATCAAATAGGGACAGAACCACAGTAATACACTGCCTCCAACTTCTGTTGAATGGAGCCAGTCCATGAGGATACCATGGTCAATGGTATGAAAAGCCATTGAGAGCTCAAGGAGAATCAACAAGGTTGGAGTGCCTCTCCTCATACAAATAAAAAGCCAAGGTGACCAAAGCTTTCACTGTGCCAAATCCAGGTTAAGAAAGTATGTACTTTCGTATGTGTACATGTGACTGAGCTTGGTGGATTAGAGCTTCTGTCTCATTTTCTTGAGATTGGTGGGTGTTTATGTGTGTGCTCTCTCTCTTTCCCTCCCTCCCTCCCTCCCTCCCCCCCTTCCTCTGTCTGTCTCTGAAAACTTAGTAAAATAGTTTTTTGGGGGGGTAGCCTTAATTTTAGCCAGCAGATTTGGCTGGTTCCTGGGCATCTCAGTATTAAACAATTTGTGTCAATAAAACATGTTTTGCTATACAGGGTAACAAATGCCTTGTAACTCATCCAAAGTTTATTTTTAGTCAGTACAAGATGCTGAGACGTTCCTAATGAGTTAACTTGGTTATATTATCAACCAATGTTGAGTGATGATAGACTGCTAGAATAGCTCTGCAACTCTGCAGGGTTCATCTGTCATTCTCAACCAGTACCCCCCCCCCCGCCAAGCTATTGGGTGGCACATGCAGAGAAACCATTTTTAGAACTTTCAAGGCAGGATAAATAAAAGCCATGTGATGCCACAGCAGCATGTTTAATAAAGAAATATTTTCAGTAGTAAAGGCACTTAAGTGAGGTGAAGTTATGGATCTCTAGAATTAGGGTGTTTTGGGGAAAGCAGGCTGTAATAATGTATTTGAATAACACCGATATAACAGATTCAGGGAGCAGATCTTAGTCTGGAGAAATTCCATGTTTTCCTTGAGGGGCCAGGGGGTAAGTAATTGCGTAGGTAGCACTGGACAAGAAAAGCTATTTGTGTTTGCATGTGTAAAACTCAGAGGACAATGCCAAGTTTTTGACTCCTTTCTTCAAACTGGGTTATTGTTAAATGATATGACAGAAGAAGCCAACGTTTTGAAGTACCACACGAAGGATTCATTTACAAGCTCTTTCTATGCCTTGATTAAATGAAGCAACATAAAGGGAGCAAGCAGCAATCTGAAAAACTTGTGGCTTCTATGTTTCGCTTGAAGTTTGACTGAACAGCAACTGCTCTAATCCTTCATTAATTATTTCCTTGTGTTATGTATATTTTCAGTCAGAATCTAAGCTTTATAATGGCTCTGAGAAGGACATCACTGCCTCCTCCCCCAGCTCCTCTACTACCAAGCTCACAAAGAAGGAGTCTCTTAAGGTGAGTTGCTTTCCAGAATAGAAAACCTACCATCTCCAGCCTTTTGGCTATGGAATACGACACCTTTCAGTGGCCTCAGAAGATATATGTGAGATACACAATAACTTTAAAGAAATGATAGAACATTCCAAGATGTGCTGCTGTTACTTCAACCAATGTCGTAATTTTCTCCAGAATTCACTGTGTTTTTCTAGCCCCAACATAGCCCTCTAGTTCTAGAGTGTGGGAGAGGACACAAAAGAAGCTAAATTACTTTTTGCCCTCTGCAGGTCTGGTTCTCATTGAGTTTGTAAGCCTGTTTATGGGCTCACTTTCATGCAGGTATTATTCAACCTTATTAACTCCCACCTGTGGTCTAAAATGGTGTAGCCCAGACATGACTTCACCACCTTTGTAAAAACTAGGCTACAGATAAAGTATATATGGTGTGCTGGTTGTTACTGCTAGGGATGCACAGAGGCTGTCCACCACTTTGAACGTGGCATGACTTGTTTCTGCTGGAAATATTAAATGTGTTACCAGCCCATTACTACTTTGCTGAGTGAAAAGCGTTCCATGGGTTCTTCCACCCCACTGCCTCTCATATTATTTTATTTATTTATTATATAACATATTTATATCCTGCCAAGTTGAAATTCAAGGCGGCTTAACACATTTAAAAACACCAGTCATAGTATAAAGAATAATAAAAACAAACTGCTTAAAAAACAATACTTAAAATGCATCACTATATCTAAAACCAGCAATTAAAATTTGAACTGGCAGCAGCAGCCCAGTCATCAGCATCGTCCGCACCTTAGTTTCCAAATGCCTTTACTGCAAAAGTAAATTGTTGCTTCCTTGCCTGAACAGAAGCAGGAGCCAAGCCAAGCCACACTGATCGTATCAGGAAGAAGAAACTTTGTTTGCTGATTCTCTGTCCGCAGCACTACTTAGGACCAAAGATTCCAATAAGCAAGCAAATAAGATCCAGAGGCTCTTGCTAGGCAGAGTAGAGACTCTGATGTCGTGCTTAGCCTGATAATATGCTGGGTGTCTATTCTGCCATGTGGATCTTATGAGGGGGAAAGAAACATTGTTTGCTTATCAGATCAGCCAGGAAGCTGGGTTTCTATTCTACCTAGCAAGAGGTGAGGTGTGTGCCTTAAACCAACCTGCATAACAAAAACAAGAGCAAATCCACGTGGATATTTGCTGATCAGAATCTCCCTGCCTTGGCAGGGAAGCTTATTGCTATTCTGGGGCTGTCTTACGCCTTACAGATTGTGCAGGCAGAAAGCAGCTTTTACTTCAAAGTAAAGCCTTTTACTCTGCAACACCAGCTGGGAGGCGGCATGGGCTTATGCCTTGCAGATTGGGCAGGCAAAAAACCTGGCCATTTACTTTGCAGTAAAGTGTTGCTTCCTGCCTGCAAGCTGGGCAGTGCATTCTCAATATATTACAGGGTAAAAAAAATATGAAACATTTATTGCGATCGGTCTGGAGTTCATAGCAGTAAGAGACAAAATATCAATATATCATAACCCACCCCTACTTCAAGTCTCCAGATGTTGCTGATGTTGCTGAACTCCCATCATCCCTGACCACTGGCCATGCTGGCTGGGGCTGATGGGGGCTGTAGAGTTAATATCTGAAGGGTCTCAGGTTCCCCATTCCTGTTTTATATGAAATTAGTTTGAAGGCAATATTATGTAATGCCACTTCTTCTGATAGATAAACAGCTGTCCTAAAACTGTTTCGTTTCGTTTTCTTCATACTACTGTGGATTGAACTAAGCATGTTGCAATTTGTTTTGACCTTTGCATTTATGGCTCCACGACTTCCATTTTCTTAAATTTCTTACCCTCTGAATTTATTGTTTGTTCATTATTTACAGGTTCAAAAGAAAAATTACAGGGAAGAGAAGAAAAGAGCCACAAAAGAACTACTTAGCACGATCACAGACCCATCAGTCATTGTTATGGCTGACTGGCTGAAGGTCAGGAATTATGTGTAATATTGAGTAGAAGTTGTAGCTGTTGTTTATTTGTCAGAATGTAAAAGAATTCAGATCCTAGTTGGTTGCTGATTGATGTTTACCACTAGGATTAATTATATCCCAGAGGCTCAGTACTTGATGCATAGGGAACCAATGGGGATACCTTGCCACTGCTTTACAGTGGTTGCCATGTCTACGTCTGTCTGCAGTGACTAATTGAATTGGTGATCACTTTATATTCAATACAATGTGAATTATGAGTGATTCCTCTGGAAACAGGAAACTTTTACTTTAAAACAGATTCCTTCTTGCAGACTCACCAAGCCACATTTCATACATGATAGCATAAAGCTCTGGGAGTTTCAAATGTGTGAATTTCAATGATGATATGAATAGCTCCAGGAAGAGGACGTAAAAGTAGCACGGGTATCAAATAATCTAAGCTGCTTAATGTCAGTGTGTTTCTTGCACGTCACAGGAGAATTAAATTACTTCTGCTGATCAATAAAATATTCCACCTGAACTTGTTGTTTGTACCTTGTTTTCCTGTATTGGCTAAAGTGTAAGGGCTGTTAACATACTACTTTTTTTCATTGATTGATTACATTTGTATCCTGCTGTTTTCAAAGGCAATGTTTTATCCTCACAAACCCATGAAAGTTAAATTAGGTTGAGAGAGTGTGATTTGTTCAAGGCTACAAAGTGATCTTCGTTTCTGATTAGGGATTTGAACTTGCATTTCATATTTCAAGTACATTCCCTAACCGGTAGGCTCTACTGGTGTCTGTTGAGACATATTCTGCAGGCATGGGAATCATCCCAAGTTTCTGTATTTATTTACATATGTAAAAGCTTCTGACATAGTAAATTGGTTTTCATTTTAAAGGAATACTGTCTGCATGGTGCAGTTGATATCCTTTGGTAATTTGATTTACTAGTTATGCTCAATTAACAGTATACAAACATTAAGATGTGTTGTGCCTATAAGTATTTGTGTGAGATTTGAATAACTCTTCTTCATTTTTGCAATTCTGAACTGGTTGTGTATATTGTAAGAAGGGTCTTACTTCTTGGCCAGGAGGGATTGGGACTGAAATGTTCTTAAAATGTACTTAAAATTAAAAGTCTCTCTTTTTTTCTGTTAAGATTCGAGGTACACTGAAAAGCTGGACCAAACTTTGGTGTGTGTTGAAACCTGGAGTACTGCTTATTTACAAAACTCCCAAAAATGGCCAGTGGGTGGGAACAGTACTCCTGAACGCTTGTGAACTCATTGAGCGGCCTTCAAAAAAGGATGGATTTTGTTTCAAACTTTTCCATCCTTTGGAGCAATCCATCTGGGCTGTTAAGGTAAGTGAATATGTATTCTTAATGCAGGTGGCGTTGAATAGAACATTACACCAATGACACATTAAACCTATCTGCACTGTTAAATATTAATGATCTCAGTGTGCTTTCAGTTGTCAGCTCAGCTATCTCTTTGCTAAATTTGCTTGATTTTCTGACATCCCAAAGCCCTGAGTAGTGTGGTTGCATTGGAGAAGTATTGGCCTTTTGCATAATCCTGTGTGGTCTTTATTGTGAAAGCAGCCACTAATCATAATCTTTGCCCATATAAAATGTGCACAGTAATGCTGTGTAACAGCTCCTGAATCCCTAATGGTACCTATTTTATTATCTTGTAGGCATTAGGATAATATATTTTCATTCTCTCAGGCCTTTTAATGATTTGTGCTTTAAAATCGTATTGGGAAGATTCTCTTTTAAAACATCAAAAATTGCCACATTTTTATTTTGCTGTTTTAAGTTCCTATTTTAGCCTGTGTATTGTGAGAATTATGTTTGTTACTTTTTATTGGTCTTATGTATATTTGTATTGTTTTGCTTAAAATTACATTGTAAACTTACTGGGATTACCAAGAGGTTATATAAGAGAGATTGGATCCAACAGGAGGATAGAAGATTGTACCTGGAGAGCACAAAGTGCCTCCATATCCCACCTAGAGTCCACTTAAAAATGGGTTAGCAGCAGAAATCAGCCCAGGATATTAGGAACAAAGGCATCACCTGAATTACATGTACCTCCATCCCCAAGACAACCAAAAAGGGCCCAATCCATTTGTGGATGGATCTCTTGTGAGAATCCATAATTACACTTAATGATGTTTGGATCTCTTGATACATGAGGCAGTATAACTTCTATGCCTTTTGGCTCTGCTACTGAATATTCTGGATACTAACCAGTAAGCCCAACCAAAATGTCTGGGCAGTTGGATGGGGCAGCTCCCTTATGAGGAAAGGTTGACTTCTTCACACAGCGTATCATTAACTATGGAACTTGCTTCTACAGGATGAAGTGATGGTCATCAATTTAGATGGTTTTTAATGAAGATTTAATTAATTAATTAATTAATTAATTGAGGAGAAGGCTGTCAATAGCTACATGATGGCTGTGTTCCACCTCCCCTGCCAGACGCAGCAGTTGTTGGGAGTCGCAGGTGGGGCAGCGTGATCTTGGGCTCGGGTCCTGCCTGTGTGCTCCCCACAGGTAGCTGGATTACCACTTTGAGAATAGGATACTAGATTAGACGGCCATTGACCTGATCCACAGACTCTTCTTATGTACTAAGTTGTAGCGTCCTCTGTCCACCCCCTCTTGTTTATCTACACACATTTGGGAGTCCGTGAGCTTCAAATGAGGATCATTCCAACTCTCCAGACCGAAATGTGTGACGTTTTTCTTGTAGCTGAGCTACCTTCCAATTTCTCAACAGTGATTGAAGAAAGGAAGCGTACAGATGGTGTTGGCTGTGCCTTTCTTCTTTGCCAGCTGCATGTTCTACTTAAATGTATTCTTGCTGTCATTTCTTTCTTGCTTCCCACCCCAACATGAATGAGTAATTCATGTTTTTAATGCCACCAATATTTTGGCCTCTACAATGTTTTTTTTCTTAAAAAATAATAATAATACAGGAGTGAGTGGGAGAAGCACCTGGAAATTTTTGTTCTAAAGACCTTTTAAGAGGAGGGGGATACAAAATAGGGGATATTTTTAAAATTAATCTGAAGAGCAGATTCCAGTGAAGTATGACCATTGGTCACATAGAGTTATTGCAATAGCACTTGCTGATTGACAGAGAATCCTAGCTATTTCATTAAAATTGTGCCTTCAAATTAATCTAAAACTATTCCATCTATATTGTTTGTATTTTAAGGGTCCTAAAGGTGAAGCGGTTGGATCCATAACACAACCATTACCCAGCAGCTACTTGATCATCCGAGCAGCTTCAGAATCAGATGGTAAATAAAAGCACATTCTGTAAATAACATTTTCTCCAAAGGGTAACACAGTAAATCCTAATGTGATTGAACAGTTTCAGGAAATATTTTTTTACCAGCAACACCATGTGTAGCCCAGATGTTTTTTGTCTCCAGATTTCTTTCTCTCAAAATATTCACAGTAGGATAAATGTGGATTAAAAAATATGAAAACCAGAGTTTGGTAATACAAAGACAGTGCAATATAGGTACAGCTTCCCTGCAGAAGACTTCGGCCTTATAAGACTTATAAGGCACAGCTGGTCGAATGTACATGACTCATTGATTCTGTGGCTATATATTCAGACTCCCCCACCTGTGCAGTGAGACTTCCTCTTCTCCCACCTCTGCTCCATAGGGTATTTTTGCGGGGAGGGGAACCTTGAGAACAGATGAGAGAGGGGGTGTGCAGAAAGAGAAGAGGGAGAGGAACGCCTTGTGCTAACGGGGGAAGACTTTTTTGGATACAGACCGAAGTTCAGTGCCTTTCCCACACCAGTATATCAGAAGCTACTGGTGCTGCAGTCCCAAGCATACATGAATAAAAACATGTCCTATTGAAGTAAATGAGACTTAACCAAAAATATGGTTCGAATCTGGCTATGTGTTGAAAGAGCACAGATAATCATTTCTGGTCTTAAGAGGTCAGATATAAAATCCTAGTTCCGCGCTTTAAAGGTACATCCATATGAAATGCAGATCTAGCATACTGTTCAAATGGTGAACTCAATAACATAGGGTATTATACTAACCAAAAATATGTATTTTTAGGTAGGTGTTGGATGGATGCATTGGAGCTGGCTTTGAAGTGTTCAGGTTTGCTCAAGCGCACAATGATTAGAGAAGGTAAAGAGCATGAAGTGACCTTAACAGATGGTGCACACGTGTCTTTCTATGGTCTGCTACGTGCAAACAACGTGCATAGTAGTGAAAGCTTCCCGTAAGTTGTTCAGATTTATAACCTTTATTGTGGTGGGGGTGGGGGTCATGAAGCCTGTTCCAAGGTTAAATTCTTACTGTCGTTTAAATAGTTTTCCAATGTTTTCTTTTATTGGTTACTTTTTTCACTGTCTTGGCAAACCTGCTGCTTGCTATAATTACTGAAAATATCACTAGAATTTTTAAATAAGCACACAAGAGGCACATGGTATGAAAATAATGGTATCTAAAAGTAACTTTTTAGTTTCTTTATATATTCACATGTTAACCTGTTGAGTACAGATATGCTTAAGGATGCAATTGTGTTCTTATATGTGCTAGTTTATGGTTGTGGAAGGACATAAGATGGAGGGAAGAGACGTTTTCATCCTTCCCTTTTTCTTTTACACCATCCACCTCATAGTCTTCTCATAGGCTGGTGAAGACCTATGCTAGAGGGCAGTGTTCGAAACTCCCATTGTTCTGGGCACATTTTGTGACAGGGAAGTTCATTAATGCTCAAGCAGTTTCTGACCTCTGGGTGCAGTACTGCACCTAAGATTTTGGATTAACACTGCAGAGTGAAAAGAAAGGAGGACCTTTTTCTGCCTCCCCACTTCCAGCTACCCTCTGAAGACTGGAGAAGAGACCCTCTTAAGAATATTAGGGGCAGGGGAAGGTTACAAGACCATGTAAAAAATGAACAGAATATTTTAGCTGCAGTTCATTCATTTTCAGCTTTGTATTTTTATTTTTTAAAAATGTGCCTAGACATTCCGTTGTTGCGCCCATAAGCTAGGTTTAAGGTGCTTCCATATCTCAGTTTCTAACACTGCTAGAGGGTCCATGTAGACAAGGTAGATGGGAAATGAATGACTTAAAAGCTGCCTCCGGCCCTGCACCCTTCAATAATGTTACAATTCTTTTTTGCTGTTCCCTGCAAACACAATAATGATTTCCTTAACCCCCCCCCCAAAAAAAAACCAATTATCAATATAGAACTGACTTGTAGGGGGACCTGGGAAATAGAATTTCCTGGCCATTTCCATCATACCTTGAGGCTATACAGGTAGCCCCCAGTTTACACAGGGGTTACGTACCGAGGCATCACACACGTTGGTGAAATTGTGTATATTTGAAAGCCATTGGAAAAGCCTGCAAACACCCCATTCTGCCCCCTGCCCTGCTTTTTTAGTGACATTTCAGTGATGTCTTTATGACGTTTCCTGGTCACTTCCATATACACAGTTCCATATACACTTCCACATACACAGTTGGACACATATTGAATGTGCATAAATGGGGAGCTGCCTGTAATCTTCTCCCTCCCAAAGACATTTAAATAGCTGAGTACCACCAGTTCTGGAATAGGGTTTGCACCTGTAGTAAACATTCATTATGATATGGAACTGGTTTGCTATTGTTTTGCCAGAAGTTATGAAACAGCTACAAATAGAAACTATTGCCACACACCTACTACTCCTCTTCAGCTCACTTGTTATGTTTCAGTCACTCAGTACAACTGCAGGAGCAACAAACTACAGGGCGGTGATTGGTTGAGTTAGCTGTGAGTCACAATGCTGGTACTTAACAGTGGCTTGAGCTGCTAAAAGACCCCACACTGTGACTGTAGCACTCAATTCAAAGATAAATTATTGCAATGATTCCTTTAATTGCAGTGTTGTAGCTGTACAAACATTTCTGTATTAACTCATATTGATGTATTTTGCAAGAAATGCTATATATTTTAATACTAAAATGTTATCTACAATTTTAATTGGCAAGCTTAGTACATTCTTAATTTGATCACTACCTATGTATGAGTATAAATGTAAATGTATTTTAAACAGCTAAAATGGAAAGTGTGGATTGTTTCTCTGAGTCTATGGGGTAAGGTCTGCTATAAAACCTAAGCAAAAACATACAATTGCAGTCTAAGCTGTAGTAATTGCAGTTCTTTTTATATGCATAGTTACTTGGTTAGTGATAAAGTAATGATGCTATAGTATAAACAGAGGTAAAACCATATGAAAAAGTTTAGGAATTGATGTTGCATAAATTAAAACTTGGGATAGATCCCAGTCAAATTTAAGTGTTCCTGTGTCCCATTCATTTAAATGTGCTTTTAATTTTTCCATTGAGACTGAAAAGTGCTTAAATTTGACTTTATCGTACCTAATGTTTACTGAACTGACCACTCAAAAGCCATAAGCTGAGTTGAGTTGCTAAATTGTATAAAGGAAAGCCCCAGGACTGAAACCTATCTCTTCTTTTTTAAGGCTAAATGATAGTGAAATCGAAAGGCATCACTTCAAAGATCCAGATTTGTATTCTGATAAATCAGATAGGGAAAATGATCATGATCGCGATGAATCGGATAATGATGGCTTGGGAGAAAGTGACACTGACACATCTGAGCGGCAGGATGACTCGTACATTGACCCTGAACCTGATCATATCAAGGAAACAACGTATTTGGAAGAAGTTCATGAAGAGCTTGGAGAGGTTAAAAAAAAAAGGGGTTTTATGCAGTAGTAATGTTTAGGTTTTAATATTTTGAAACTAAAATTGTACCTTGGAAAGGCAGTCATTCTGGCAATATTTGAATTGCAAAATGGTTTCCTTTGCCTTTTTATCACACACTTTCTTGTCTTATGTCCCTCTAGCTGTAGGTCAGTTTTCAGACCACTGGTAGATTAATTGCTTTGGTAGGTTAATTTTTAAAGCATATATAAGCATAAGAGGCCACCATAAAAAGCAAAAGAAACTGGTAGGATTTGGCCAAGGGACTATGGTTGGCTAAAGTTGATGCAGATTTAGAAATAACTTGACAAATCGAAACGCTAAGAGCCAGACAGTCACCTGAACCGACCCAAAGGTAAACAGAGATTATTCTAGATTGACAACTGATAAGAGCAGCAAGGACATGCCCAAGGGCATTAATCAAGGTGAAACAGAAATTTTGAATCTCATGGTTGAGTCGGAAGTTGTAGTGTGTTGCAGGTTATCTAGCCTTGGTTTGATAAATAGCTATTTGGTGTTTTTTTAAAAAATAGTTCACGTTTCCTAAGTGCAGCATGTGAATTGCTTCACATGTTATATTTTGGCCCTTGCTCATTCAGGGTTGCAGGCTCCGGGTTTTAATTAAAAAAACACAAAAAACTGCTTAGGGATAAATTGCCCAGACTTGAGTCAATTGGAGTGCTTTCTCTTAAGTTGTTCTTTGGAGCATTATGTATTTTTGATGGGTGGGTGAAGCAAGTTTATGGACAAACACGGGCTCTGACCAATGCAAAATAAATATGAATTCGTCCCGCGTCATAGAGAAGGCATTGGCAATTTTGAATCACGGTGACTGAAACCAAATACCTTCTGCAAATGTGCTCTTTCAATTAGTATCATGTTTATGTTCTATTCTGCTTTGTTGTTGTTGAAGGCAGGAGAAGCTTCCCAAACAGAAACAGTATCAGAAGAGAACAAAAGCTTGATATGGACATTACTAAAACAAGTACGCCCAGGAATGGACCTCTCCAAGGTGGTGCTGCCCACGTTTATTTTGGAAACACGTTCTTTCTTGGATAAACTCTCTGATTACTACTATCATGCAGACTTCTTATCTGAGTGAGTAGATTTCATTCCTCTACAATAAAAACTAACTGGATGTATCCACTCAGTATTTTGTTTTCAGAAGCATTTTTTAACATTGCTTTCTGAATAAGTTGTAAAACATGTCAGGCCTGCAATAAGTCATACTTCTAGCCCCTGGAATTTTCCCTTCTTTTGTGGGGCTTACCTTTAAAGTCCTAAGTACCTTGGGATTCATGTACCTGAAGGAGTGTCTGTACCCACACCAACCTGTCCAGGTCTTGAGAGCACCAAGAAAGGTGCTGATCCAAGTACTGCCTTTAGTTAGGGGTTTGTTATGGTTTTTACAAGGTAAAAAGGTAAAGGTACCCCTGCCCGTACGGGCCAGTCATGTCCGACTCTGGGGTTGCATGCTCATCTCGCTCTAGAGGCCCTGAGCCGGCGCCGTCCGAAGACACTTTCGGGTCACGTGGCCAGCGTGACGAAGCTGCTCTGGCGAGCCAGCACCAGCGCAGCACACGAAAACGCCGTTTACCTTCCCGCTATAAAGCGGTACCTATTTATCTACTTGCACTTAAGAGTGCTTTCGAACTGCTAGGTGAGCAGGAGCTGGGGCCGAACGACGGGAGCTCACCCCGCTGCGGGGAATCAAACCGCCGACCATACGATCGGCAAGTCCTAGGCACTGAGGTTTTACCCACAGCACTACCCGCAGAGGGCCTTTTATGCTTTAGACTTTGCCTCGACTTTAGAATTTCTTTCTAAAGGACTTCACATAGCAAATTTTTCAGTGTTGTGAGAAGGCTTTCTTATTTGCTCAGGCATTTTAGCGTTGTTATTATTTCTAGTTTGTACACAAGATTTTTTTTGAGTTTTAACTTGTTTTGTTTGTCTTCTGCCTTGTTATATATATTTACTGGCTTTAAATTGTATTTCCATCTTGTATTTGAATTAGTTCTTATTCACACTTTTGTACACTGCTCTTTATTGTGTAGACAAGATCTGCTTTTTACTCTATCCACATGTTAATAGTTTTGAAATTTTATTGTACATTGTTCTTTAATTAAAATAAAGACTGTGTCCAAAAAAGTACTTAGATTTGCTTAACAAATCTTGTTTTCTAGAGCTGCCCTTGAAGAGAATGCTTACAATCGTATGAAACAAGTTGTGAAATGGTATTTGTCAGGATTCTACAAAAAGCCAAAGGTAACACTTTCCGAACACTTTTTGTGGTAGCAAATCCCTTCCCCTTTCACTCTTTTTCCTTGCCCCCACCCCATACACTTTGGTGCAGATCAAAATTTGCCTATATACTCATGTAGACTATTTCTGGATACTAGTATAATAAGCCTGTAGGATGGTAGGGTGGTGGCTTTAATCATGGTGTTTGTTGGTTATATCTGTGGCTGGCAGGGTGGGTTAAAGAGGGCCCCTTTCTGCCACTCTTCACCTTCTTGAATTAAAAAATTAATTTAATTATAAAGGTCTTCTGTGACCATGAACACTTTGGGCCATGACCATGCTCACTATACCATGTAGCTTCTGGAGGGTGGGCCATAGATCAGTTTTACCCTCAGCCCCAAAATAGTGACAGCTCTTGTGGGAGCTTAAGGGTGAGAATAATGGTTGTGCAGTGTAAAATCTAGCACAATAGTTGTGTTAGCAGAAGCTTGTTGTGCAGCAAGTTGTACATCAGAAAGTATCAGGGCTTCAGCAGTCTGTTGCACAGCTACCTGCGAGAACCATCCTGGTTTTCTATCCTCCTGCGCAAATCATTCTGCTAGCACAACTAATACACAGTAATCAATACATATAGTCCTCTGTGTTAAGAAAGGCATACTTTTTGCACATTATTTTTTCTCCCTAAACACTTGTAATCAGTCATCTCTGTGTCTGGTTGACTGACTCCTCAGACACCAAATAGCAGCTATGGCAAAGGTCCCTGTGAAAGACATGCCATATGGAGAGTTGGCGTGGCATAGTGTTGAACTGAGACATGGGAGACCAGGATTCAAAGCCCCACTCAGCCATGAAGCTCACTGGCGACCTTGGGCCAGCCACAGTGTCTCAGCCTAACCTACCTCACAGGGATGTTGTGATAATAATATGGGGAGAGGGAGAACCATGCACAACACTTCGAGCTCCTTGGAGGAAACGTGGATTAAAAAGGTAGTCAGTTAAATACTGAACTAGTATGTGGTCAAATAAACACACAGTGCTGCCTCTTCTGCTTTGGATGTGAGCACTGTGGTACTACAGTGCAAAGTTGGCAGGCAATGTTGTCTAGTGATTTGACTACTGGACTGGTTTAATAAAATGTAATGTGAATCACAGAAATACATTTCCATAGTTGCTGTGCCTCTATATGCCCTACAAATATGAAATTTACCATAGCTTATCCTGAGAGAGAATGTCACCGTAGGGCTTTCCTTTAAATACTTACAAATTGAAAACTATTAGGCCCTTCTTTTTTCAGTTGGAATGTATTTTCTTAGCAAAAATTGTCTCTCTTTTCAGGGACTTAAAAAACCCTACAACCCTATCCTCGGTGAGACCTTCCGTTGCTTGTGGGTTCATCCAATAACAAATAGCAAGACTTACTATATAGCTGAACAGGTATTACCAAAGATGTAACAAATACGTGTGTTTTTTTATAACTACCAGCATTTCTTCAAGTTTTGTTTTTATTTACAGTGTCATCAAATATATGAAGATGACCAGAGGAGAGCTTGGCATAATAGAACCATAACACTTCTATTTTAGCATGTTTTATTTTTCATTCTTTCCTTTCCTGTTTTAGGGATATCAGTTAGATTGCGGTTCTTATTATCTTAGGCCTAGGGCTCTTTCCTATGTTGAAGGAAACACCAAAAGGACAAGTGACTGGTTTCTCTTCAGATCATATAAATCTTTCATACAAAGGTTACAGGACTGCAATTTTTATGGAGGAAGACCCATTAGACTTGGGATATACATCAAACATATTTTCCAAAAGAATCTTAACTGCAGAGATTAGACACATTCCATTCCATTCCATAGACATTGATTCCAAAATACTCCATGTGACACTGTGGATATCTCCTTCAAATGTCAGCAGGAATCTCTCAGCCAACGTCATCCCAAGTCTTTGTTGAGGACTTGTCAGGAGTTCAGCCTACACTCAAGTAGGACCCTGGCAGAGACACATGCCCGACTGGCATGTTCCTACCCTCCTGGTTGATCGTTCGTGAGCTTCAAAAGCTTTCTTTTGCCCGAACATCACAGCGACCGATGCCAACCCGCACACTTAGGGGTCCACAGAGTTTGCACATCATGCGCATGAAAGACCTCAGCAACTCAGCATTTCGGCTAATCTACTTTATTTACATATAAACACACACGGAGCACTGCAACATGGCTCCCTCTCTCTCTGGCATCAGACAGCAAAGAGAAAAAGAACAAAGGACAATAGTCCCACTTCACGGAACACAGTAACACAAACATCCTGTCTCCGTCACTTCCCACTTTGTGGAGTCAAAACATATACCGTCATGTGAAAGACAAAAATCCCATTACTGCAGTCATGCAGCTGGGAATTCTAACAAAATTTGAGCTTCTTTCTGATACGCTAGGTGATGCTTCGAGACCCGTAAATTTGTTTCACAAAGTTTGATAATCTGAAGGCAAGCGTTGTGGTGATAATGTGTCTATATGCAGGACATGCATAATCAACTCATTTGAGAACTGACTAATGAAGTTTGAGAATTGTTCTCTATATTTGGATATGACTTGTTTGTACTTCCCACCTTAATTAAGAATAACATGTTACAGTTCTCAAATTTTCTAGCCCATGTGTAAATATTCTTTTCGGATATATGTTTGAGTATCTCAAGTTTGATGGGTTCTCCACAACAGAGAAACTCTACTCTGAGTGGAATGCTAATTTAAGGGCAAAATAATAAGTAATGGTTAAGAAAAGATGGTGGCTCTGTCTAGTAGTAAAACTGGTGCCTGAAATGCAATAGTGAGGTATGTGCATGTGTATCTCAGTTTGACTCACTTGTAACTATTACTTTCTCTTTAACAATAAGCCAGTTATCAGCAGTCATAACTACTGCAGGTTTCTGGTTAGTTCGTTAGTTTAATTATGTTGATGTCATGTTTTTGCACAAGTATCTTCAATAATACTTGGTGTGTAGCTACATACAGTGGTGCCTCGCAAGACGAAAAGAATCCGTTCTGTGATTCTCTTCGACTAGCGGTTTTTTCGTCTTGCGAAGCAAGCCCATTGGCGGATTAGCACTATTAGCGGCTTATCGGCTTATCGGATCAGCTGATAAGCGGCTTAGCAGCTTAGAAAAAGGGGGGGAAAGGGGAAAAAACCCGCAGAAACTCGCAAGACATTTTCGTCTTGCGAAGCAACCCCATAGGAGATTCGTTTTGCGAAGCACCTCCAAAACGGAAAACTCTTTCGTCTAGCGAGTTTTCCGTCTTGCGAGGCATTCGTCTTGCGGGGCACCACTGTATTTGGTGAATTACATCCACTTGCCTAGTGATTAGGATTCCAAATTATAATTCTTCTGCATCCTTTGTTGCCACAGATTTTCACAGCAACTCACCTTATATTGAATTATGTTGCTTTCAACAGGTATCTCATCATCCTCCAATATCTGCCTTCTATGTAAGCAATCGAAAGGATGGATTTTGCCTTAGTGGTAATATCTTGGCCAAATCCAAATTTTACGGTAAGATCTTGTGTTACTTGTTTTCAGTGTCTACAAAAATGTGCCTATTTTTTAATGATGAAAGTGTGTTAAATAATAAGAATTTGATGAATGCAGTGATAAAAATGAATTGAAATAGCTTTCTCTCCACAAAAAAGAGTGCCATAGTTCTTTTAAATTAATATTAGTCTACAGAATTTTCTGTGAGGACACTATTTAGTCTTGTAAATCTTCTGTACGTTCTCCGGATGTGCTTCTTTGAATCTTAACATTTTATTTTCTTTCAGGAAATTCATTATCTGCCATTCTGGATGGTGAAGGACGACTGCTGTTCCTAAACAGAGGAGAGGAATATGTAATGACCATGCCATATGCACATTGTAAAGGTAAAAATACCAGTTTGGCCAATCCAACCTACTTACTATCCATTCTTGTTACAAGTGCTTTCCCTGCCTTCTGGCAAGCACAGATAGTTTGAGAATGAGACAAAGTCTGGGCCGACTTGTATGGGGGTGTGATTAAGTGAAGAAACTGGAGAAGAAATGACTACTGTTTCTTCGTTTCCTCATAACCATGACTCAGGGAGAAAAATGATTGCTAAAAAATAACTGTTGCTTGTTTTGGCCCGTGAGAAATCATGGACTAGAGTATGACCCAATTTTCACATACAAAAAAATCATTTTTTTTGTGGGAATTTGGTCCTTCCCTAATTTGGAAGACACATTCTGTCTGCAAAAATCCTTCAATAAATATTTAGTTGTGCTGCACAAAGGCCACTTCTTCATTCAGCGGTGTCCTTTATTTCATGTAAGATTGAATAATGGGGTATACATGATAGATGGAACTTAAAATATGCTAAAACCCTCCTACTCAATGCAAAAGTGAGCCCTCTCTGTGAAAGAACAGTCCAGATAGTTTGCATCATTTCTAAAAGAATATTAGGGTTGTGAGTCTCCAAGGGGAGAGAAATTGATAGCTGTAGGTCATACTGAGCTTTGCACAGTGCTGGGACATTTGGAGGGCATTCTCTGTATACCTAAGAACAGGACAATGAAGGACACAGTGCTACATACAGTGAATTATAGCAAACATTGGTCACACTCAGAGCAGACTCATTAAAATCAGCAGAGTTACTCCGTATATGGTGCTGTTGGTTATCACACAGTAGTTATGCATATTTGAACTTATAAACAATTGGAATGTCTGCAGAGAAGATAAAGCAGTAGAATAAATAATATCTTCTAAATAATTACTTCTTCCAGTGAAGATTTTAGTATTTTTGAATTTAACCAGCTGAAGATTTCTGCTGACTTTGTTTGTTGCTTGAGGGCTTATGAGCCTTTGATAGATAGTGGCTTTTTAAAGAAAAGGATTAGCCATGTTGGTGGAATTTTCCTCTTGTTATCCATATTGCCGTCAGTTAATTTTTCTTGGAATGTAACAAAAGGCATGGGCTTTAGTATACCATCTTTAATTATACTGTAGGTAGAAATGGAAGTACAAAATGGAGGTAACTTTGTAACAGAATTAGAATTAAAACGAGTTCTTTCTTAACAGGAATTCTGTATGGCACAATGACTTTAGAGCTTGGAGGAACTGTTAGCATCACATGTGAAAAAACTGGATACAGTGCAGCACTTGAATTCAAGCTAAAGGTTAGTCAAACCTGTTTATAGGCACAAGAGGATTTAGCGTTAGAAAATACAGAGTAGTGCATTCATTCTTTTGGTTCTACAGAGGAAATGAGACCTCTTTTACTGGCCTAGTTTATATTTTAAATGCTGGAAGCAACCTTTGAATATTAGTGGTGATGGTGATAATCATCATAATAAACCCTCTAGTACCTTGCAATTCTTTTCACACTTACCTATTGAACTCAGTGAGACGTATTTCTCAGTAAACAGTACAACCCTAAGCATATTACAGTTTTGGGCAAAAAAATCACTCTCTGTTTTTTTTAAAAAATATGACCCAAAGTTAGCTGTATTTATTAATCAGCAGAATAGTTCATAACATTTATTTAGAAACTATGCAGAAAAACAAGACTTTTATATTAATCCATTCATTTTACCCAGAGATGGGGAACCTGCTGCCTCCCAGATGGTGTTGGACACCAGGGATTATGGGAACCGTAGTCCAACAGCATCCAGAGGCCATAGATTCCCCTAGCACTGATTTAAATAAAAATAAAGTAGTAAATTTAATACTTCTGTAGCTCAGATATAGTGCCATAGTTATTAGTTGCTCTAGTCATGATGTGTTCTATGCACTTCCAGCATAATTTTTCTTTGTGGATAATTTTCTTCAGATATTTCTCAAGGAATGGAAGAAGAGTTCAGTATTTGATTCTACTTAGTTCTGGGGGAATGATGACAGATATTATCTTTGAAATACGTTAGGCTGACATTTCAGAAACCTCTTAGCAGCTTTTAGTAGCCTACCGTATTTTTCGCTCCATTGGACGCACCGGATCATAGGACGCACCGGACCATATTAGGGGGAGAACAGGGAAAATTTTTTTTTCTTGTTCTCCCCCTCTAAAACAAGGTGCGTTCAAGGTACATTCACCAGAGCTTGTGGGGCTGGCGGTGGGGCGAAGCGCTGCTTTCCCCCACCGCCAGCCTCAAAGATCCCTGAAGCCTTTGGAGCGCAGCGTCCCGCTGCCCTGCAGAGGTTTGTGCACAGCAATCCCCAAGCTAGAGCAGCGAGACGGAGCCCTCCCTCTTGCTGTTCTGGCTTGGGAACAGCTTTGCTAGCTTCTGCAGGGCAGCGGGGTGAAGGCACCCCGCTGCCCTGGAGAGGTTTGCGCGCAGCAATCCCCAAGCTAGAGCAGCGAGACGGAGCCCTCCGTCTCGCTGTTCTGGCTTGGGAACAGCCTTGCTAGCTTCTGCAGGACAGCGGGGTGAAGGCACCCCGCTGCCCTGGAGAGGTTTGCGCGCAGCAATCCCCAAGCTAGAGCAGCGAGACGGAGCCCTCCGTCTCGCTGTTCTGGCTTGGGAACAGCCTTGCTAGCTTCTGCAGGACAGTGGGGTGAAGGCACCCCGCTGCCCTGGAGAGGTTTGCGCGCAGCAATCCCCAAGCTAGAGCAGCGAGACGGAGCCCTCCGTCTCGCTGTTCTGGCTTGGGAACAGCCTTGCTAGCTTCTGCAGGACAGTGGGGTGAAGGCACCCCGCTGCCCTGCAGAGGTTTGCGCGCAGCAATCCCCAAGCTAGAGCAGCGAGACGGAGCCCTCCGTCTCACTGTTCTGGCTTGGGAACAGCTTTGCTAGCTTCTGCAGGACAGTGAGGTGAAGGCACCCCGCTGCCCTGGAGAGGTTTGCGTTCAGCCGTTCCCAAGCTAGAGCAGCGAGACGGAGCCCTCCATCTCACTGTTCTGGCTTGGGAACAGCTTTGCTAGCTTCTGCAGGACAGCGAGGTAAAGGCACCCCGCTGCCCTGGAGAGGTTTGCGCGCAGCTGTTCCCAAGCTAGAGCAGCGAGACAGAGCCCTCCGTCTCACTGTTCTGGCTTGGGAACAGCTTTGCTAGCTTCTGCAGGACAGCGAGGTGAAGGCACCCCGCTGCCCTGGAGAGGTTTGTGCGCAGCAATCCCCAAGCTAGAGCAGCGAGACGGAGCCCTCCGTCTCGCTGTTCTGGCTTGGGAACAGCCTTGCTAGCTTCTGCAGGACAGCGGAGTGAAGGCACCCCGCTGACCTTGAGAGGTTTGTGCACAGCAATCCCCAAGCTAGAGCAGCGAGACGGAGCCCTCCGTCTCGCTGTTCTGGCTTGGGAACAGCCTTGCTAGCTTCTGCAGGACAGCGGAGTGAAGGCACCCCGCTGCCCTGCAGAGGTTTGCGCGCAGCAATCCCCAAGCTAGAGCAGCGAGACGGAGCCCTCCGTCCCGCTGTTCTGGCTTGGGAACAGCTTTGCTAGCTTCTGCAGGACAGCGAGGTGAAGGCACCCCGCTGCCCTTGAGAGGTTTGCGCGCAGCAATCCCCAAGCTAGAGCAGCGAGACGGAGCCCTCCGTCTCGCTGTTCTGGCTTGGGAACAGCTTTGCTAGCTTCTGCAGGACAGCGAGGTGAAGGCACCCCGCTGTCCTGGAGAGGTTTGCGCGCAGCCGTCCCCAAGCTAGAGCAGCGAGACGGAGCGCTCCGCAGTGCTCCGTCTTCCTGTTCTGGCTTTTGGCTTAGCGGCGCAGCCTGCATTCGCTCTATAGGACGCACACACATTTCCCCTTAATTTTTGGAGGGGAAAATGTGCGTCCTATAGAACGAAAAATACGGTAATTTGCTTGTCACACAAAACCCTACTTTAAATAAACAGTACATTGATGTGAATGAGCAGCATGCTGGTGCACACTGCTCAGAAGTTCCCAAAGAACTTCTCTCCTACTGCTGTCATTTTCTGCAGACCAAAGATGCCAGAATCTGGCTTGTTGTGTCCTCTGAACATGAGCTTTTGGTTTCCCACCAAACAAACCACAAGCAGTAGAACAAATACTGGTTTCCGCCACGTGCCTGGGTTCAGAAGACGTGGCAAGCCTCCCTTTGGCTTACTTCATCTTCAGCACAATAGGTGTAAGGAAGGAGCACTATGGGAACTTTTACGTTAAACCCATCATTTGTTTTAAAATATTGGCATAATGCAATGTGTTAACTGAGACATTATCTTATAAAGTTCTACACAGCATTATCAAGCATCTAATCTTTTTTCTTTAATAGCCATTTTTGGGCAGCAATGACAGTGTTAATCAGATAATGGGGAAAATTAAACTTGGAAAAGAAGTGCTAGCTACTCTGGAAGGCCACTGGGTGAGTAGCATGTTTATTTTCAATTGTTGGGTAGCCCTTTAAAATTTCTCTTACATTCATTGAATTATTGGTACATAATTCTGTTAAGAATGACACATTCCCCCCCATCCCCCTTTGATTACCCTAATTGCCATTCACATCAAATATTTATTGTACCTTTTCAGAGGCCTTTCAAAAATTTGAACTTTCACTTCCGATTCTTTGTTTTCTAGATTCCATTGGTAGCAAAAAGTTTTGCAGAAGTACTGCATCTGAGGTCAAAACCTGACTGAAAGTAAATCAGGTTCCCTTAAATCAAGTTCCTCTTGCTGAAATAAGAGATCTATTTTCAGATTTGACTTTAAATTGTCCCCAACCACGTATGCCAAACTGGCAAAACAAACCTCATGGTTGCAAAAAGTGACTTTCTGAAGGAAGTCTTTGTTCTTATTGACTTTGTAAGATTGTTTACTCTTTGACTACAAAGTAATCTAATATGTTAAACATTACAGGACAGTGAAGTTATTATTAGGGACAAAAAGACAGATGTTTCAGAGACATTCTGGAATCCAACACCCGAGATCAGACAGCGCAGATTAAGAAGATACACAGTGAAGTTTGAGGAGCAAGGTGACTTTGAGTCAGAGAAGTAAGTTCATATTAAACCTGTTTTCTTATAGATTAATACATAGCAAGCATCATGCAGCTAATGGCTGGAAGCAGGAAGGGTGGAGGGTGAAAAACATAGTGCAGCAAAAAATACAGGAACTTGAGTTGGAGTAAATTGGAGAAATAATTTCTAAAATAGGTAACAAATTGAAATCAAGCTTATGTGGTAATTGTAAGTTTTGTTCAGATGATACAGCAGAAATAAACTTGCAATGAATATATTTGGACCAGTGTCTGATTCTTAACAGTTGTATTACTTGTATGTGCTAGACTTTGGCAACATGTGACCCGAGCTATAAATAACAAAGACCAATCGGAAGCAACTCAGGAGAAATGTATTCTTGAAGAAGCACAGAGAAAGGCTGCCAAAGAAAGGAAACTTGCAGATGAAGAGTGGGTATGCAAACTGTTTGAGCCAGATCCACTCACAGGGGAATGGAACTACAGATTTGCAGAGTAAGTTTTGGTTTGCTTTCCCTTTCTACTTGGGATACTAGCAAACAATTTTGAAACAGCTTGTCACATACTACATAGTTGGCTATAGTATGTAGTCTGACTGGTAATATGATCCTTCTTGCAGATATATCAGATAATGTTTTTCTTTAGATGAAGAGACCCTCCAGATCAGACAAGATGCATATTCCATTCTTGATCTTCATGAAATGCTAGTACCTTGCATTTTGAAAAGAAACAGGATGATTTTTTCCCTCTTTTTGAGTAGACTTACTTAACTTGCACTGTGTCCATTCTCTGTTGCCCACAGCACAAGACCTTGGGATCCACTGAATGATATGATACAGTTTGAAAAAGATTGTGCTATCCAAACAAAAGTCAGACATCGGACACCAATGGTAAGCTCTTGTATGATATTACATGGGCAAGTAAAAAACAGCAGATTATCCTTTAGAATGCAGAGTCCAATATTTGTCTCATGGCCAGTTGCCTTGGAGAGATTAAAACTGTAATGAAATCCTTCCTTCTTACCTGAGGATAAGCAAGGAAAGTTCACTGTTAGCAGAACTGAAGAAGCTAAATGGCAGTCAGCATAACTCCTTCCCATCCTTACCTTGCATTTCAAACATGAAAGCTGGTTGTTGATTTCTCCTCCTTCTCCCTGGGTTTAATGGTATTGCAAGGCCAAAAGGAAAGGCCCCATTACTTGAAACAGTATTATTTCACTTCCTTCACATTCTTTTATAAATCCTTGTATCTCTCAAAAATATCCATAGAATCTCCAACACCAAGCCCCAGAGGTTTTGGTCTCAAAGAGCAGCCCTTAAGAACAGATTAACAGTACCCAGATCACTAAACCTGTGAAACAGAGGCTCTCTTTCGTTCATATACCTCAAACAGTCTCATATAACATGGTCAGATGTTTCTTCCACCCCACAAAGTTCACAACAACCAGAGTCAATCCCTCCAGCCTTACAGAGACCACTCTAAAGAGCACAATGCCTCGTCAAAATTATGAACAGACTGAACCTTTTTCTAATATCAAAGCAGGTTGTCACAGCAAGTGTTTTATCTGTCTTGTTACTGAGCAGATAAGTCTTATGAATTGCAGGTTAGTGTTGCAAAAATAAAGAGGTCTGCAAAATCGAAGAAAGGGGAGAGTGGCTTCTCATCGCCAGAACCTGATAATCAGGACTCCTCTGGTAGTGAAGGTAAGTTCACACTATCCATTTTTCTTTTCGGATAGAATGCAGTAGTAGTTACATGCCTTTACTTCATTCTCCTTTAGACTAAAGAGGTTGTGTTGTAAAACGGTGCATTTATTTTAGGATTGGGAACAGTATTTTTGTCCTGAGTTATGAAAGGCAGAAAAAGAGAAAAGTTGCGTGATTTTGTTTGGTGAACTAAAAGCATTTACCGCCTTTAAAGATTTCCATTCTTTAACCTATCTTGCATTATTTGAATTACTTCTGAAGGGCAACACAAACACAGTGCAAGAATCCGAAAGAAGACGCTAGACCTTGGTGAACTGCAAAGTGCCATTGAATCTATAAGAGAGACGCAAGAGGACATTAGAAGGTGTGTATTTTTGAAAGTTTTTCTGTCTGTTTTTACCGCAAGTGCTTTGTTCAAAATAAAAAACGCCACTTATATATATGTGAATCAACTGCTAAATAAATACATTATATCAAATCATCCTCGTGGGTCATCAGTTCTCAAAGGTGTAAATCAGACTTCTTTAGTGAGGCATGACCGGTTTCTTAAATGAACGCAATATAATCTCCGAACTTTCTTTAACCAGTTTCTTTGTACTTGTGGGGTGGACCAGGAATGGACCAGGAATTCACTAGTTTTATTGTGTCTCTACCCGTGTTTTGTTCAGTAGTAGGAAAATTCCATGTTTGTTTCATGGAGTACTTGTCTCAGGTGCCTCAGTGCATCCTTTAGATCTGCACAATATTCATCCTCTGTTTTGTTTCTTGTGTTTGTCTTGGCCAAAACAAGACAACATTCGATCATAAGATCTCTTACGTTCTTAAGAATAGTTATCAGGCATTTTTGTCTATGGCATGAGAGTTAATATCTAGGTCTAATCTTCCACATTGAAGAAGTGGATTACCAGAAATTTCTATATTATTATTATTATGGTAGATTAACTAAAACTTTAGTTGATAGATCTCCTACTGAAACACATTAAAGATTCACAGACCAAAAATGTGACACTGTTTTAGCTTTCTAAATAAGGAGTCGACCTAATGTGTGTTTCTTGCCAAATCCCTTTGAAATTAATGGCAACTGTATAGGAGCATTTCTTAGAGCATCAGTCATTTTGTTCAGTTTTTACCATCCCTAAAACAGTTGTCTTTTGCTTTAATCATGCCCCAAATAGCCAAATATATGCTTTTGCAAAAGTTACTTTGGAGCAGAAATTTCCAAATATTTCACTGTTGGAGCTTGTAGAAGTTGGGCCCACATATTTGTGCCAGCTCTAAAGTGAACCCCACCCCCTTTGGTCCCCCATTTTTAGATCTTGGGGTTTCATCCCAAGGCTCTAATTGTGGCCTCTGATGCTGGTGAAAATCAGTACTGTAGTAATTTCTAAAATAGCTGGAACAAATCCTGATCTAATTGCCATGTATTTAGTATGTGATATTTTAATAACTTCTGTGGTGGTGATTTCAGAATTAGCAACCTTTTGAATTCACCTCTTTTGTTCATACATTTTTGCAGAGACATCACAGCTCTAAGAACCAGAATGACTTCAAGCTCACAGACTCCAGATAATAACTTCTTTAACTTCAAGCACTATGTCTTCATTTTACTGATGATTCTCCTGCAGCTTGCAATCAATTACTGGTTTAAATAGAATGACTGGACAGATGAATATATGAAGTGGAAATATCATGTTCTTCGTGGGACCATATTTTCATCTTGGTTTGGCGTCAAATAAGGCAATATTATCTAAAACACAGGGACACAGAAGATTTAAGTCTTGGCCTTAAAAGGCTGTGCTCACATGGAGCAATGTCCGTTATATTCCGTCCTATCCAGATGACATGGACAATGCTTACATACCAGTACCTTTCTCTTTGCATCTTTAAAACGCTGGATAACTGCCTTGCATATTCTAAAGTGTTGTAGACTGCTCTGATAAACACCAGTACAGAATATAGCAGTCTGGGAATTCAAAAACACATATCTTTCTTCACTGTAATCATATAATCTCCAGTGGTCATATTTACAAAACAAGTGAATTCTAACCTAAAACGTCTTCAGAGTTTAGTGGGAATTATGGTCTTCATACATTCATTAGGAAAATTATATCCAGTGATACTCATTTGGAAACTTAATAGTGGTAAAAAGATTAAACTACTCAGTTGTTCATTGCCATTAAAAGATGTTTACGCAATTAGTCCAACATTTCATTAATCGCACATTTCTGTGATTGTTACTTATCTGCAGTTTTCCTTAGTTTATGAAAATGGAATTCCATTGATCACATTAGTGAATTTTGGAGAAATACCATTACAACAGTCCAAAGAGAGAGCTTTGTGTGCTCAGCAACATTCAATTCAATTCTTCCAAAACAGCATCGTTTGTTGGCAAATTGCAAGGTGCTGTATTATACAGTGAACAGTTTCAGAAACTCATTATGTTGAGGTGCAGACAGTGGAAGCCGTGGTTACTGTTGGGGTGGAAAAACTGTTCTGTTTGATACCAGAAAAGACTTTCTAGGGTAATGAAGCATCAGCATGGTTTTCAAAACATACATTGGGTTTAATGGCGCCATTTGAGCCATCTGAATGTAATTGTGTCTGAACAGTTATGCTATAATATACAGTCTTGGGTAGCAACCTCAGCGTTTCAAGAATAAATCCCAGAAGCCAGGTAATTCCCACACAGTGCTGTTTATTAACATTCGCTTTGAGGGGGCCTAGATCCTAGCACTCATTGTAAATGAAAAAAACCCAGTCTTCAAATCTTACTGGATGCATTCAAATTTCCAAAAGACAAATCTGTTCAAAACCAATTTTTAGTCCTGCTATTCTGCTAGTTTACATGACATATATAGTACGAATTTAAGATTCAAGGCAACATGCGGAAAAGTAGGATGTCCCAATTTTCAGTGATCTTATTTTACAGCAAATATAAATTCTTTCAGTAAGACATGTGTATGTGGCACGCTGTCGATCGATTTAGCAGTCAAATGTTATATAAGAAGCTGTCAATTTACTACTTTTGTTATGTAGTCTAAAACAACTTAAGCAGAGGAAGATATCCTGGATTCAGCTCATTCTGGTTTAATATTTGCATATGTCCAGCCCAAGATGGACAACCTGTGGCCCTCCAGATGTTGTTGAACTCTTAACTCCCATCATTACTGACTGTAAAAGTGAAGAGTTAAGAGTCCAGCAATATTTGGACAGGCTTCCCATCCTGGTCTTGCCTGTCTTTCTTTCCCTTTTGTTCTGCCTTGTGGACTTTTTGCCAAATCCAAATTTTAAAATTCATCTTTAAATACGCATCAAATAGTGCACACTTAACACACAATTCCATAACAGTGTATTAACAGGTTTCTAGTGCTGCAAATCAAAAGTTAAGATTTAATGTGGTTGTAGCAGGCAGTTCAGTCTGCCTAGCTGGATGCTTTACAGATTGCCTGGGATGCTGTCATAGTTACAAATACAAATTGGTAAAAGATCTCCGGTGACAGTAGCACCACCAAATATTTATGCTGAGGTTGATATATATGTATTAGTGAGCATTTGGGACAACTAGCTGTTCATACACTGCAATACCCAGTGGTCAAAACTGTTAAGTTAACTTGCTTTCACTGGACTTTCGCCCCGTCTGCTTAATGTGCATACCTAATATATTCTATTTCTGCCTGCTCGCACATGTCTGTCCGTGCATTTTTTTGGTAGAGCTGGAAAACGTATTCAATTGCTTTATTCTTTGGGGCATTTCTTTATTTATTTGCTTTTAAGAAAACTTTCTGTGGCAAAGTTAAATCACAAGAGTCCTGTCTTCTCCTGTCTCAAATATAAAAAGCACAGCTCTTAAAATTTAAATTCCTGCTTTGCTCCTTTACAGAATTCCTTGTGTGAGCAAAACAAAGGAATTTATTGCCTGATTCATTTTTTTTATACTATGTGGTTGATTATAGGCCTAGTTTGTTCATATATAATATTTAGCTTTGTGTATACGACCTTAAATTCCTTCAGACCAACTGTTTTCTGGACATAGTTCTAAAAACCCTGATTGTACAGTTTGTAGAACTCTGAAGGCAATGACGTCCCTGTTAATTTTTAGTATTTAAAGCAGAGCACTTGATTTCTCACTCAGTTGTGTATATTTTATGTACAGAAGTAGAAAATATTCAGAATTGCTTGTTACTGCCATATTTATGGCTGTTTGTTTAAAAGAAATGCACTATAAGCCTTTAATATGCCATGTAACCATTAACATACCTAAAAAGAAACTAAATGTGTTGGGTGTAAAGTAGTAAATAGAGTTCTGGCAATACACAAAAACTTGTAACTCACGTGTTAGGTTAGTTTTTAACTATTAAGCATCCCTTATAGGAGTACAGCATGCTTCCTTTTCATGAAAAGTTCATTCTAACAGCTAATCTGTATGTATCAAAGGATGTTACAGTTCACTGCCCTCCTGTGCCTTTGGGGAAAAACTTCTTGCCAATTCAATGTTAATGAAATGGAATGAGAGTTAAATACATTCATCTCATCTACCACGATGGTAGTTACTTGCTTTAACAACTCTTTCTTCATGGTTTTTATCCTGTTGTAAATAGAATACTTAACTGCTAAACTCTTGTGACTGCTATGTTTCTACTGTATCCTCAATTTTGGGGCATCTTTTGAGAGCAGGCCATCAGAAACTTGAGTATTGTAATAGTGCCTTGATGGAATTCACACAGAGATGAGGTGTGTTTATGATAACAATGTTGTCAAGGTTGTGCCATATCTATTCATTAAACTTGGAAGTTGCTATATTTCCAATATTAACTTTCAGACAAACAATTTGAAAAAGATATGGTACATTTATTGAAGAACACATCAGATATTTTTTTCTTAGAATAATTAGTAATGACTAGGATCCAACAAGATCTCCAGATTTTGGAGTGTTGTCTTCTTATACAATGAAGCTGCAATGCTTTGTTTGTGATACTACAAAAATAGCCATAATAAAAATCATAACGTCACAGACAGATTATTTTGGCTTCACTTTGGTTTTCATGGGTCAAAATATTCTGAGGAAATAAACTTTTGTGAACAAAAGTGTGTGTGGGATGTGAGGAGGAAAATTACTAAGAATTGAAAGAAAACTAGGTCTCCAATTCTTGATGGAGCTTGTGGAAAAGAACACTTCTAATCAAATAGCTTCCTTGTGTGAACCAAAAAACACTTTTAGTGGATTTAAACTTTGGCTCAAATCTGGAAAGCACTTTTAAATATAAAGCATTCTGCTATTCTTGAGCTCTTGTTCACATTCTTTAGTTTTTGAGCTTCACACAGTTCCCACCACATTTTTTTTTTACTTTAACACATTGCTTGGATTTTTATACTGTTACACTTTTTAAACTGAAAATGGGCTGTTTTACTAAAGCTGTACAGACCAGCGGTTAATCCAGTGCATACAATATATGTAAGGAAAAGTAAGAAGTTATGTCAGACAATGTGAATGTTAATGCACATATTTTATATATAGAGAGAGAAGAAAACCCTATTCATGAAAGTTTTTTGTTTCTACATATCATGTAAAGTAGCATTATTATTGCACTGTTTTCTTTTTTTAAAAAAATCATGCTGCATGCAGTGTGATAAGAGAAGCAAGTAATTCCTTTAAAAGAAGTGGAAATTGTGTGTTGCATGCTTAAATGTACAGCTGAGTTCCAACTTGTTCAAAAGGCCATTTGTAAATTTAAAGCTCTACCATTGGTCAATAGTTTTGTACACTTGAAGAAATAAAATAAAGAGCTGTGATCAAGAACAGTACACTTGAGTTGTTTTGTATGGCTGAAACCAGCACCTAAAAGTCGTTGCTACTCTTGAGAAGACTCATTTATAATTCAAAGTTAAAATATTGAGTTAAAAAAAAAAACCTCCTACTACACATTGATATAAAAACTGAAAAGCTACAGTGAAATATTCCTCTTCATTAGACCTCTCCTCCTTGTGCACCCCTACATGAATTAGTCACTAAGCCACGCTTTAGTTTAGGGTTGATAATTGGTGAAAATGGGCTTCTCCTGCCTTTAAGAGCTGTGTGCCAGGCAGAAATTCAACAGATTAAGCCTTTTTCTGATATGGAAGCACAATTATCGGTCAAGCTTCAGCCAGGTACTCTCTCATTGTACGTTGTGCCATGCCTTCCTTCTGGGCAGCCATGTTGCATCGAGCCATGCCATTTTGTGACTGGAGCCCACAGCAGTCTCAAAACTTGAAATGTCCCCACTAGCCCCCAGAAGCTGGCCCATACCTGTCCCAAAGCAAATGGCTCCCCCATTTCAAATAAGACCATTCTGGCATTTTTCAGCAGAACCATTTCAAAGCCTCCGAACGTGGATGCAATAGGTACCTCGAGGGGTCGAGGGGAAAGCCCAGCATTAGAAGTTCCAGTTCTTCAGTGCAGTGCTTGGAGATAATGGCGCCATCTTGCCCACCTCCTCAGCGGCCCCTGGGACAGAAGTTAACTGGGCTGGAAGACGACAGCGTGGAAGCTCAAGAGCCTGGTTTGTTGTAAAAAGGTTGAAGAATAGGCAATTTGGAAATGTAGTACTCCGACCTGGCTGCTGCTGCTTTTTTTTTAAGTAATTATTTTTATTTAGTTTTTATAACAGCAGTACATTAAATAATAATAACCAACCTTTGTAACAAATTGGATCGCTGAGGAACCAAGAAAAGTCATGCTATTATACAAGAAAGTAAATCATTACTAACATTGCAAACATCCCTTTGCTTGCTGTTATATGATGAAAAACTCATAATACTAATCATTTTTTTAAGTAAGTAAAATTTAATACAGCCTCCGAAAACAAACCCATAAGCATTCACTTATAGCGTCATTTTACATAATATTAAAACAATAACGGTCAGAGAAACATATACAGTGCTTTTTTCTGGGGGGATGCAGAGGGGTGCACACCCCTAAACCTTTTTTGACTCTTAACAGGACAAGAAACTTTTTTAAAAAAATTCGTTTCTTCGCTAGCACGGTGAATCGTCACTTCCATTGCTACCCCTGATGACGGCCTCATTCCCTGTCACGGTGTTTCCTGAGTCTCAGGCGGAAGCGAGCGTTTAATGTGTGAAGCAGTGTGGTATATGGATGTGTAGTGTTTTACTGATGAAAGTTTGGCCTCATTGAGGGGCAGTATTTCAATATGAGTAATGCATGTTCTTTGTACTTTTGTCCATTTACTGTATTTATTTCCCCTGATTTGAACTATAAAATGGTGGCTTTCTTGAGTCAAAATGAAAGTACCCCTAAATATATTGTTTTTTTATTTTTAGAAAAAAGCACTGCATATATAGTACTAAGAAATAACAACAACAAAATCATCAATAATATTTACAATAAATCACCAGTGCTCCCACCATTTTTCAACGCAAGTGCTGCAGTGCTGCTATCCAACCAGCAGGCTTTCAAAGCAAAGGCCTGGGGTGCAAATCCTGAAGAGACTCCACATTGTCAGGACGGGAGTCTTGTCATCACCAGGCTTTTAAAGGTTTATATACCTTTAAAAGGTTTATATAAAGGTTTATATACAGGAATCTTGCAAAAGGGTGTGGGGTAAAGTTCCATGTTTGCCTTTCTTTCCATCCCTACCCCTCATTGTGGAGGGCAGGTGGCATTAATTTAATTTGTTGCAATTGAAAGGATCCTTGAACCCTGCCTGGTATTTTGGAGGGTGGCAACATGAGAACGGGCCTTTTGAGTGGTGGCTCCCCATCTGTGGAATGCTCCTCGCAGAGAGAATCGCCTGGCTCCATTACATGTCTTTAGGCGCCAGGAAAACACATTCCTCTTTACCCAGACCTTCAGCCATTAAATAATCTATGGTCTATTTAAGGGGACGTCGACGACTGTTATGATTATTTTATTATTATGCTCTTTATTATTATGCTATTATGTTCCTTAAAAGATGTTTCTAATGTTGTCTACTGCCCTGGGAGCTTTTGATAAAGGGTGGTATATAAATCTAAAAAACAACAACAACAAGGTAGGTTAGGCTGAGAGGCAGTTACTGGCCCAGGGTCACCCAGTGAGTTTCATTGGGATTTGAACCCTAGTTTCTCAGGTCTTGGTCCAACTGATGGAAATGTGCCCACTGAGCAAAACCTTATCTAGCCTGCTCTTTCTGGGAGAGATTTGCCCCCCTCAAAATCAGTCTTAGGCTTTTCGAATCTGGACTGCAGAAACCAATGAAACACACAAAGAACAATAACATCGAAATAGTACTATGAGGTGTGAAACGACAGGAAAATGTTAATGACTGTGTAAAAGAAAAGAAAAGTACGGCTTATCCATTTTAGAGTGTTTGTCAGTAGAGGAGAGCTTTTTGCAAGTCACAGGAAATTAATTGTTCAGGCCTTCCTAGGCTTCTTAGTGGCTGGGGCAACTCAGATGGTAGGGGTACAAATAATAAATTATTATTATTATTAGGGCAATGTTTACTATGGAACTACCTCAGGATTTTGCCAGCTTCTACTGCCTGCTGCTAAGAGAAGTGTTTGGGTTGGTTTGATGAAGTGGCCTGCTCTTCAGCTGCACTCTGTTACTTGCTTTGGGTTGGTATTTTGTGCTCTTGAGCAAAGTGCTTGTGCTTTCCAGAGCACTGAAAATGCTACAGAAAATGGTCAGAATGATAGATATGACTCAGGGCTGTAAGGAGAAAGTATGAAAATCGCAAGGTATGCATGAGAGTTGCGCAGCAGCATTTAGTGAGATACACAATGCCTCTAATTAGTGTTCAAGCACATACTGTATTCTGTAGTGAGACACTGTTGTGTTAACAGAAAACAAAACAAAACTAGGAGAGTTAAATCTGCTAGGAAAATAGTATGTGCATACACAGATAATCAGAAGTTCTCCTTTACTGCTCTGTCCTTAGCAGATTTACAACATGATCCTATGTACTCAGTGCTAAAAGACCTGAAAATGGCCATGTCTGGAAGGCTTACCAAGCTATATCAAAGTATGAATATTTAGCAGGAATGGATGAGAATGAACCATTTGTACATGCATCCTTATACAGCAGTAGTAACAAAAGATGCCAGTTCCAAACTCACAGCAGCCACTCCCCAGAAAAATAGCTGGAATGGAAACATCCATGCATATGCACTTAAAGTAAGATAATTGTAAAAGCAATATCCAGAGCAATTCCCACAAGGAAGCTCTGTTTTGCCAGTAGGGGGTATCTTTGAGTTGCTGTTACATTGCTGTCTGTCTTGCTATGCAAAGCAGTGCCGGTTACCAAATGCTGGCAACTGCTGATATGCCGCTAAACATTTGAAAAACATCTAGAGGGTGCAGAAAAGGAACACTTAGTGAGCTTTGCCTCAAAGTCAGCGGTGCTCTTGGAAGATAATCAACAGATCTGGACACATTTTATAAATACTGTACCTTTTTTATTTAGCTTATGTATTTCCCTCATCCGAGCTGCGCGCAAGCAGGCAAAGACTACGCCTGCGTGTAACCTGCTACTGCTTCTCCCTCTTCAGTTCTCGCCTGGTCCTAGGAGACAGTGGAGCAGTGAAGTTGGGGGCAGCAGCAGGAGGAGGAGGAGGAGGGGTGGAAGCCTTTACACCAGCCTGACCTATCTTCCCCTACTTCTGCGCCCATTCTTCACTCTCCAGTCCTGCAGCTTCTCCTGCCTCTGGCTCTTGTCTCCTGGCTGTCACAGGCTCCCCCACATCACTGATCCCTTCTTCCAAGTCAGGATCCAACCTCCCTTCTCCCAGTTCCCACTCCTCAGTATCCAGCCAGTCTCTGACAGGCATTAAAGGGGGGGAAACCCCTATCACGCCTGCAGTACCTATCTGCTAATTAATGGCAGGCATCAGTGCCCCTTTTGTTCAGGAGAGGGGACATTATTTATTTCCTTTTTGAAGGCATGTTATTTGATGAAATATGCTAAATTGATTTGGATTTCCCCATCTAGTGTGTGTGTGTGTGGCCTATGGAGTTGAGCAATGAAGATTCAGCAGTAGTTTATTATTTATTCATTTAAAATTGTATACTGCTATGCCATTAAAATATATATATCAAAGTGGTTCACAGCAATAAAAAATGTAAAACTATACAATAAAAAACTAAATTTAAAATTTAGCAGTATTTATGCCCTGCCTTCTAACCAAAGTTTTTTGAGGCAGCTTACCATATATTTAATACACAATAAAACAGACAACTGTACAGTAGTCACCACAGCAGGGCAAAGGTGTATGCAGTGCTTTTTTTCTTAAAAAATATGTTTAGGGGTACTCTCATTTTTCTACTCATATTGAAATACTGCCCCTCAGTGAGGTCAAACCTAGGTTCACAAAATTTTTAAGGGTATGCGTACCCGTGTCCCCCCCCCTAGAAAAAAGCACTGGGTGTATGTAAGTTCCTCTTCCCGTTGTTTGCCAGTGTCCCAGCAAATGCCATCCTGCAGCTGAATCGCCTGGCTTTTGAAGCAAATAGGTGTTAACCCCACATAGGCCATGCCTTCTTCACTGGCTGGGTTAGCAAATGTGTTACATCCCTTCCTCCCAGTTATCAGATCTAAGAAGGGAAGCCTCTCATTAAATTCTGCTGCCCCTCTGTTTTCTTTATTACTCTCAGGAGAAGAGCAGCCTTTCGAAAATTTTCATTCTACTTACCAAGCAGCCTCTTTGCCTGCCCATCTGAGCTGTCACTTATCCTTCTTCTCTACATAAGCAGAGCAAATTCATTAGGATGCACAGAGTCTGCCTTTCATATAGCATCCTATTTGTTTCTTCACCTTCACTGGAATTAAGCAGCTCTTGAAATCTAGGCAATTCAGAACAAGCTGTAACGAGGATATCTGGCACAAACATGCACTCGGGAGGAACACTCCCATCTGTTATCATCTGCATTCACAATTGTTTTGAAGCGGAAACCGCTGCGGTGTTAAATCTTCTGCCTCGGTTCTGAAATGAGCAATATAAGTCAGGGGACCATTGCACACCGATATAGGAAACTCCAACAATGTGGATATAATCAAAATTCTACGAGCTTCATGCTAGCAGAATCATAAGGCAGGAACAAAACAAGGATGCAAGTAAGTCTGCTTTCCATCAAAGGATCAAAAACAGTTTTCTCCTTTGAAATTACTCATATCAGTCCCAGAAAAGAAAAGTTTGACTGCCTTCTTGGGTACATTTGTTGTTTAGTTGTTTAGTCGTGTCCGACTCTTCGTGACCCCATGGACCAGAGCACGCCAGGCACTCCTGTCTTCCACTGCCTCCCGCAGTTTGGTCAGACTCATGCTGGTAGCTTCGAGAACACTGTCCAACCATCTCGTCCTCTGTCGTCCCCTTCTCCTTGTGCCCTCAATCTTTCCCAACATCAGGGTCTTTTCCAAGGAGTCTTCTCTTATGAGGTGGCCAAAGTATTAGAGCCTCAGCTTCACGATCTGTCCTTCCAGTGAGCACTCAGGGCTGATTTCCTTCAGAATGGATAGGTTTGATCTTCTTGCCGTCCATGGGACTCTCAAGAGTCTCCTCCAGCACCATAATTCAAAAGCATCAATTCTTCGGCGATCAGCCTTCTTTATGGTCCAGCTCTCACTTCCATACATCACTACTGGGAAAACCATGGCTTTAAATATACGGACCTTTGTTGGCAAGGTGATGTCTCTGCTTTTTAAGATGCTGTCTAGGTTTGCCATCGCCTTTCTCCCAAGGAGCAGGCATCTTTTAATTTCGTGACTGCTGTCACCATCTGCAGTGATCATGGAGCCCAAGAAAGTAAAATCTCTCACTGCCTCCATTTCCCCCCCTTCTATTTGCCAGGAGGTGATGGGCCCAGTGGCCATGATCTTCGTTTTTTTGATGTTGAGCTTCAGACCATTTTTTATAATATTTTTTATTACGTTTTTCAGATACAGATATAAAGTCAGATATAAGAAAAAAGTAACAGAAAACAGAAAAAAGAAGAAAAAAATCCAACATTCTAAGACATTTTTTCATAACCAACCGGACTTCCCCACATCTCCCTCACCCTGCATTCTTTACAATAAAAATATCAGCAAATTATTACCTTGTTTTGTGCATTCCTTTGTACTTCTCAAATATTATATTTTAAGTTTAAGATACTTATTATCAATTCACTTATACCTTAAATTAGATATAATATTACTTTAAACTTTAACCCTTTCATACTTATAACTTAGATTTCTGTATCTCCAAATCCTGATTGCTGAAGCTAGATTTTCCAAATCATGCAAATTCTTAACATTCATATAACTTATAATATTTTTGTAAATAGTCCTTAAATTTTTTCCAGTCCTCTTCCATTGTTTCTTCTCCCAAGTCTCGGATTCTGCCAGTCATTTCATCCAGTTCCATGTAGTCCATCAATTGCGTCTGCCACTCTTCCAGTGTGGGCAAATCTTGTGTCTTCCAATATTTTGCGATAAGTATTCTTGCTGCTGTGGTTGCATACATAAAGAAAGTTCTGTCCTTCTTTAACACTTTCTGGCCGACAAAGCCCAGGAGGAAGGCCTCCGGTTTCTTAGGAAAGGTATACTTAAATACCCTTTTTAACTCATTATAAATCATTTCCCAGAAGGTCTTCACTTTTGGACATGTCCACCAGAGGTGAAAGAATGTCCCTTCAGCCTCTTTACATTTCCAACATTTGTTATCAGACAGGTGATATATTTTTGCAAGCTTGACTGGGGTCATGTACCACCTATATATCATTTTCATAATATTTTCCTTCAAGGCATTACATGCCGTGAATTTCATTCCGGTGGTCCATAACCTTTCCCAGTCCTCAAACATGATGTTATGCCCAATATCCTGCGCCCATTTTATCATGGCTGATTTGACTGTCTCATCCTGAGTGTTCCATTTAAGCAGCAAGTTATACATTCTCGAAAGTACCTTGGTTTTTGGTTCCAACAATTCTGTCTCTAACTTTGATTTTTCCACCTGGAATCCTATTTTTTTGTCCATTTTAAAAACCTCTTGAATTTGAGCATAATGTAACCAATCTCGCACCTTATTCTTTAATTTGTCCAAGCTCTGCAACCTCCAATTGTCTCCAATTTTTTCTATTATCTCCCAATATTTCGGCCAACCGGCCTCCATATTGAGTCTTTTTCGGGCCTTGGCCTCCATTGGTGATAACCATCTCGGGGTCTTATTTTCTAATAAGTCTTTATATTTGGTCCAGACAATAAATATTGCTTTTCTGACAATATGGTTTTTGAACATTTTGTGAACCTTTACCTTGTCATACCACAGATATGCATGCCATCCAAAAGCATTATTGAACCCTTCCAGATCTAGGACATCAGTGTTTTCTAAAAGAAACCAATCCTTCATCCAGCAGAAAGCTGCAGCTTCATAATATAACCTTAAGTCCGGCAGGGAAACCCCCCTCTTTCCTTTGCATCAGTTAGAATTTTAAATTTTATCCTGGGCTTTTTGCCCTGCCAGACAAACTTAGAAATGTCTTTCTGCCATTTTCCAAAACATTCCACTCTGTCCACGATCTGTAGGGTTTGAAACAAAAACAACATCTTCGGCAATACATTCATTTTTATAGCTGCAATTCGACCCAACAAGGAAAGTTTCAATCTTGACCAAGTTTCTAAATCCTTTTTGATTTCTGACCAACATTTTTCATAATTGTCTTTAAATAAGTTCAAATTTTTAGCAGACAAGTTTACCCCTAGGTATTTCACTTTTTTGACCACATTTAACTCTGTCTCCTTCTGAAACCCATCCGTTTCTAAAGCTGTCAATTTCCCCCCCAAAACCTTGGTTTTTTGCTTATTCAACTTAAATCCCGCCACCCGACCAAATTCATGAATCAATTCTATAACTCTTTTTGTACTAGATTCTGGCTCCTGTAATGTTAAGACCAAATCATCTGCAAATGCTTTCAGTTTGTATTGTTTCACTCCGACCTGTATTCCTTGCACCAATCGGTCCTCCCTAATCATGTTCAAAAGTATCTCCAGGACTGAGATAAATAACAGAGGGGATAAGGGGCACCCCTGTCGTGTTCCTTTTTCAATTTTAAACTCTTCTGTCACCACATTGTTCACTATCAATTTGGCTTTTTGCTCTGAATAGATTGCCTCTATACTATTTTGAAACCCCCGTCCCACTCCCATCCCTTCCAAATTTTTCTTCATGAATTTCCAAGAAATGTTGTCAAATGCCTTCTCCGCATCAATAAAAATTAACACTGCTTTCGTGTTAATATTGGTTTGCAAAAGTTCCAAAATATCAATAATATTCCTAGTGTTGTCAAACAAATGTCTACCTGGGAGAAAGCCTGCTTGGTCTTTATGAATTACTTGATTTAGCACTTTTTTAAATCTACTTGCCAAAATGTCTGCAAAAATTTTGTAATCCACATTAAGGAGTGAGATGGGACGGTAGTTCTTAAGTCGAGTCTTTTCAGATTCCTGTTTAGGTATCAATGTGATGAAAGCTTCTTTCCACGATTCCGGTGCCTTCTTCCCCTCCATAATCTGGTTACAGACCTCCATTAGTGGTTGTATCAAGAAGTCTTTCAATATCTTGTAGTACTTGGAGGTAAGTCCATCTGGGCCTGGAGATTTGCGTGGACAGGCGGAGTCCCCAGATCCTGCACGGTCCCCCCGTCATGTGGAATAACGACTCAAGACAACGTGCTATGGGATTAAATTGGCCACAACTTTATTAAATTTCAAATGTGGGTAGACCTTGGCTCAGGCATTGGGCGTTCTCCCTCCCTGGTCCCCAGCCGGGGACCTAGGGAGCATCAGGGTTATCCAGTGTGTGTGTGGGGGATGGGCCAGCTCTGGAGAACATATGTTCAAGCAGAGATGGCCACCCCCGTAACGCCGCCGCCGCAGGAGAGAGCAATGACGACCTTTCGGTGTACGGCCAAAGCCTCCCTTCAGAAAACCCCTTCAACGGGGAACCCTGGTATCGCCGCCGCAAGAGGAAGATGGACAAAAGGATTCCGCCCAAGGCCTGATACCGCCAAAGTTGTGACGTTTTGCTACGGGAAAGGCGAAACCTGCCAATGCAGGGAAATTCCTTTCCGGCCCTTTAACAGCGACCTTAACGTAGCAGCGCCCGCATACCTGTGAAGAAAAGTTAACCTGCAAAACCTGTGAAGAAAAGTTAACCTGCAAAGTAAGACATTAACTGAGGGTGGGTAGGGTGGGAGAAGCTCTGGAGCCAAGTGAGGATTCCTAGGTAAGATCCTCCCTCTATTGTGTGGGCAGGTAATCCCTCCCCTACCTGGCCTGGTCTCCTTGGCAACGCTTCCCCCAGGTGGGATTGGACAACTGACTGAGGTAGGCGGAGACCTCCAGGTATCCCACCTGAGGGAAGGCAAAGCCAAGCCTACGCTGTTGGGGCCGCTCCAGATCTAGGGGCTGCACGCGCCCACGCAAAGGGCGCCCCCCGTTTTAAGCGGGGAGCGGTCATTGCGTGGACAGGCGGAGTCCCCAGATCCTGCACGGTCCCCCCGTCATGTGGAATAACGACTCAAGACAACGTGCTATGGGATTAAATTGGCCACAACTTTATTAAATTTCAAATGTGGGTAGACCTTGGCTCAGGCATTGGACGTTCTCCCTCCCTGGTCTCCAGCCGGGGACCTAGGGAGCATCAGGGTTATCCAGTGTGTGTGGGGGGGATGGGCCGGCTCTGGAGAATATATGTTCAAGCAGAGATGGCCGCCCCCGTAACGCCGCCGCCGCAGGAGAGAGCAATGACGACCTTTCGGTGTACGGCCAAAGCCTCCCTTCAGAAAACCCCTTCAACGGGGAACCCTGGTATCGCCGCCGCAAGAGGAAGATGGACAAAAGGATTCCGCCCAAGGCCTGATACCGCCACCCGAGACCGCAAAGATTGCGGTCTCGCCGCCAAGACTACCTACATCTGAAAAACGCCTTTGCCATCCTCCAACCAGTCCATCAGGCCATGCCTGATGTCGCTTAGCCAACGCTCGTTGCCAAGGTCCGATAGGTGCACGCCATCCGGTCGAAATAGCTCCTGCATGTAAACTTTAATGTTGGGGTGTTTCACGACCCGACCTCCCATGCGAGTGGTTGCAGAGCGCACTGCCCTATTGATTTTTTCCACAGTGTAATTGAGTCTAGTGGGTTTGATGTTGCCACGCCAATGCAAGCGTGGTAAAAGTTCGGACCAGAAAATTGTGATACTGGGGTGAGTGGCGTGTACGCTTTCCAGGTCTGCGATCGCTGTTTTGATCAGAATTATGCTTTTTCGCACGACCAAGTCATTTTCGCCGAGGTGGAGCACAACCGCGCTTGGCGGGTGGCGGAACGCAAGTTCGTGACGCAACCGAGGGAGCAGGGCATCCCACCGCATTCCACGTTGTCCGAACCAGGTAATGGAGATCTTTGGCTGCAGACCCAGATGTTCACCGCCTGGACCAGTAGTGGCGTGGATGGCCGCCCAGTGCACTATGCTGTGGCCGAAGATCCACACATGTTTGGGGGTTGAGTCTGAAAGAAAGGATTATATGGTATCTGTCAGTGCCTGCTGGTTGTGTCTAATGTAGCCTTTGAAGGCAGCTGAACGCCACCGCCCCATTGTTTTTATGTGTTCGGCCGGGAGGCCGCTCGCAGCTGCCGTGGTTGCTGCACCAATGCGAAAAGAATGCCCAGAAAATTGTGTCGGGTCGCCTCCGCAGGCATGTATGGCCTTACGCAATATTGAGACAAATTGGCAACGGGTCATGGGGCGGCCTGATGCATGAATGAGGAGGGGGCCTGGTCCCGGAGGGTGTACCTTCAGGAATTTTCGTGTGTCCGTGACAGGGCATGGTCCAGTGTGTGGGGAGGAGGCTAGACTTAGCGTGGAACCCCTACCCAGTTGATCGGTTTTGGAGGTTCGGATTTTGACTTGTATCATGCGCTTGTCAAGGTTGATATCAGCCACAGACAAGCCCCTGTGATGAGGTGACCGTGTGCCCCCAACGCACTCCCCGATACGGAGCGCACCAAAGAAGGCCAGGGAGAAGGCCGCCCTGAAGAGCCTAACCTCATAGTTGGACCAGCAAATGCTGGGGAGCGCATCCCATATCGTCTGGAGGATCTCAATGGTTACTGGCCTCCTCTTATCTGGAATGGGCGGGTGGGAGCGACGCCACCCTGCAATAAGCTTCCTTACGTGGAAAGTGTTACAGGGGTCTGGGAACCAAAAACAGTTGCTGAAGTATGAGATAGCGGCCTTGTGCAAGCTGATGGTCTTAAGGGCCATGCCTCTACGCTTTAGGTGAACCAAATATTTTAGAACATCATGCTCCTTAGCAGCACGTCTGCGTCGTAAACCAAACTTATCTCTGAACCCCTCGAATTGGGACCATGCTCTGGTGTAGGACTGCAATGTTGATGGTGCAAGGGCGCTCAGCACTCCTGCTGTCACTTCTCTCGTCCAAGTTCCCAGAGGTCCTCCGGAAAGGCTTCTGGGAGTTGATCGGCCTCGGGTGCTAGGTCGCGAAAACGCTCCATCTGAAAGCGAGACAGGGCATCTGCAATGTCGTTATTGAGGCCGGGGATGAACCGCGCGGAAAAGGAGATGTTACCTTTCAGACATTCCAGCACGAAGAGGCGGAGCACGCGAATTACCCTGTTGGATTTTGCAGATTGCTTCGCGATGATTCTTACCACCGCCTGGTTGTCCGACCAGAAGCACACCCTGGTGTCCTTGAGGAGGTGCCCCCAAACCCGGAGAGCCACTAGGATTGGGAAGAACTCAAGAAAAGTTAAATCGCGTGTAATGCCCTCCGCGTGCCAAGCTGTCGGCCACGGCTGCGCACACCAGTGACCCCTGAAGTAGACACCAAAGCCAAAGCGACCAGAGGCATCAGAGTGCACCTGTAGCTGTTCCTTAGGCAGCAGCCAATCTTGCCAAAAGGACACCCCATTGTAACTTTCCAGGAAGGTCAGCCATATTTTGAGGTCCTCCCTTATGGTGTGTGTGACCCTGATGTGGTGATGGGGGGCACCACCGCCAGCCGTGAGGCGGGCTAGGCGTGCGCAAAAGGCGCGGCCGGGCGAGATAACCCTGCATGCAAAATTGAGGTGTCCTAGGAGTGTCTGGACCTGACGCAATGTGGTCTTCTTCTGGGCCATCATGGTAGTTATCAATTCCCGCAGCGTGGCGAGTTTGGCCGGGGGCAGGCGAGAGGTTTGACTGACAGAATCCAGTTCAATGCCCAGATATGAGATGACAGTGGTTGGACCTTCGGTCTTGTCTGCTGCCAGTGGAATGCCTAGTTCAGCCGCCAGCTGAATGAAGCATGCCAGCGCCCTAGCGCATGCGTCTGAGCCTGCTGGCTGCACGAAAAAGTAGTCATCCAGGTAATGGGAAATGCGGTGGGACCCCGACCTGCGTTTCATGGCCCATTCCACGAATGTGCTGAAGGTTTCAAATGCAGCGCATGCGATGGAACAGCCCATGGGCATAGCTTTGTCAAAGTACCATTGGTCCTGGAATTTGAAACCTAGCAACCAGAAGTCCCTGGGGTGGACTGGTAACAGACGGAAGGCTGATTCGATGTCGCATTTTGCCATGAGTGCGCCCGGGCCACACTCCCTAACCAGCCTGATTGCCTGATCAAGAGATGCATATTTGACTGAGCATTGTTCTTCCGGAATGGCATCATTTACTGACCCACCCTTTGGGTAAGAAAGGTTATGTATTAATCGAAACTCGCCTGGTGCCTTCTTAGGTACAATACCCAGTGGGGACACTATGAGGTTAGGAAATGGAGGTTCTGTGAAGGGACCTGCCACTCGCCCCAGCAAGCGTTCTTTGGTGATCTTCTTCTCGGCAATGTGTGGCATATCTCGGACAGACTTTTGGTTGGGAGGATTGGTGCATGAGGGGGTGCCTACCACTGGGATGCGGAAACCTTCCTTAAAGCCCTCCTCAATGTATTTTGCTGCCTCTTTATTGGGGTACTGGTGTAACAATGGCAGCATTGCTGATAGAGATATGGGTGAGGGGGCTATGGAAAGGAGAGCACTATTTGCGGGCATTGTTTTTGCTTTGCTGAGCGCCAGAGGGGCCTGTAGAGGCTCCGGCCTCTCTTTTGTCTTGAGATGTGCCTGCGCCTGATCCGCGGGGGCCTCGAAAAAGCTTCTTCCCCCGAAAACATTTCATGGTGGGGTGAGATCCACTACAGCGCTCGCATTCATGAGCAAAGCGACATTTTTCTCTGAGGCAGGAGCCATTGTTATACTCCCAGCAAGATCTCTTGGGGGCCTTGGATTGATATTTGGGCTGTTTCACATTGTCGGGCCCTTTCTTGAAGAACGGGGCAACCAACTCAGACCACACGTCATCATCTTTGATATCCCATCTAACTGTGTCGTCCTCTGCCGCCCGTTCCCTGAATGCCTGGTCATAGGCGAGTGCCGCCTCCCCCCCAGACATGGCTTCAGCCTTTAGGATGATGAGTAGGTAGTTGGACAAGTGCCAACCCCTGTCAGGGTAACTAGCGACTATAATACCCATGTAAGTGGTGTATGCGGTGAGCCAATTACGAAAGGTACGCTCAACACTCACTTTTTTATCTTTTTTCCTCTGCTCGGCGGATTTAGATTTTAGGGCTGTCGAGGCGGCAGGGGATAGCAGATCAAACAAATCCACAAACTCCCCATTAAGGATGCGTTCCCGAAACTTCTCACGCAGGCGAATGCCCGGGGGCTGGTCGGTTCTTTTGTGGTTGGATTTCCTAACTCTACCTCTGGAGTCAATGCCCTCCTCCCCGCACGGCGCGATAGCACCATGTTCACGCCTGTGCCTCCGGTTGCGGCGCCGCCAGACCCAGTGTGGCAGCCCTGGGGCGTCGGGGCCTGTAACCCAATAGCCATTGATGTTCCCCCCCTGTTCACTATCAGTGGAGCTGGACCTACCTGAGGAACTAGGTGATCCAGATGAGTCCCTCTTGGACTTGTGGCCCCTCCTCCTGGATTTGTGGTGTTTCCTCCCGCGATGACGCGATCTGCGCGACTCAGGGCTCTCGTCACTCTTGTACCTGTCAGAGGAACTAGGTGATCCAGATGAGTCCCTCTTGGACTTGTGGCCCCTCCTCCTGGATTTGTGGGGTTTCCTCCCGCGATGACGCGATCTGCGCGACTCAGGGCTCTCGTCACTCTTGTACCTGTCAGAGGAACTGGAACGGGGGGACCTACCCCTGCGCCTGGTGGATGCGGATGATGAACGTGACCCGCCTTCCTGAGCACGGTGGTCAGAGGAGCTGCTACTACGCCCTCGCCTGCGGCCGTGAGGTGACCCGGAGCTCCCTCTGCGTGAATCCCGCCGCTCCAGGCGGCGCCTCAGCCGGGCAATGGTCCTATCCCTACTGTCTCCGCGCGCCAAGTGCGAGGGACTGCTACTAAGGGAGGAGCGGGTAGAGGAGGAGCTCTCTATACATCTCGGCTTGACAGCCGACCCCTTGCCGGTACGGCTTGCCAAGGCTAGTGGGCTTATGTACCCAGAAGACCCTCTAGGTGCCGCTGCCCTCTTGGGCGCGGTCTTCATGGGCTTGGGCTGCTCCTCCCTGGTCGCACGCACCTTCCGCTGTCCAGAGGCCTGACCTTGGGCAGGCTTGGTGGGCGCACCCCTTACAGTGCCCCTTCTGGTGCGGGGAGGAGAAGCAGCCTGACGCTTTGGCGGCATGGTGTGGGGCTAATAGAGTAGGGTAGGCTAGGGAATCCGTAAAACAAGGGGGGGCAGTGATTGGTAGGAAATGCCCGCTATCAATTTGCAAACACACACTAGTGATAAAGGTAAGGGTACGAATAATGGGAGGGGAGGAGATAAGGCAAGAACTGAGTCGCAGCAGGAATCGCTACTGAAGGCTGCAAAATAAAACAAGCAATAGTTTAGAAAATCACTGCACAGATTTCAGATGAGGTCCATGGGCAGTCTCCCCTCGCCGATAATGAGCGCGATGCCTGCTGTCCGCTGCACCTGCTGGCAAGCCATGATGGTGAGATGTAACCAATACGTACCTGATGAGGCCATAGGTGTGCCTGAGGACCACTGAGGCATGACCGCCCATGCAGCCAGATCCAGGGTGGCCACCGCCATGTGGCCACCGGCGCAATGGCTGCCGCCATGTGGTCGCCATTGAAATGGCTGCAAACATGGAGCCACCACCAAGAGGCCCTGCAGGCCCCCAACAGGGACCAGTCCTACAGCAGCCTGGCAGGGCCCCGTGATGCGGCGCCACCCCCCGCCCCACAGTTCGGGGGGGGCCGAGTATGCCCGCCGGCTGCAGGGGTCCCCCCCAACCACCAAGGGAAGGATCCAGGATCGCCAGAGGCCTGGTGTAGGACGTGCGAGGCGGCAGCGCCTCCCTGCGGCCTTAAAAGGCCGGCTAAAGCTGGGGGAGGCAGCGCGGCATGGCCCTCCCCCCCATGGAACGTGGGGGCGGCAGGAAGGCCCCCGCCACCCAGGGGAGGCTCCAGGGCCGCCGGAGGCCCGACTAGGCCGCGGAGCCCCCCGAGGCCCAGCCAGGCCTCCCTGAGGCCCGGCTAGGCCTACGAAGCCAGGGGAGGCCGCATGGCGCGGCCCGCGGCCCCCCCAGTGATCGCGGGGGCGGCAGGAAGGCCCCCGCCACCCAGAGGAGGCTCCAGGGCCGCCGGAGGCCCGACTAGGCCGCGGAGCCTCCCGAGGCCCAGCCAGGCCCCCCCGAGGCCTAGCCAGGCCTACGAAGCCCGGGGAGGCCGCATGGCGTGGCCCGCGGCCCCCCCGGTGATCGCGGGGCGGCAGGGAGGCCCCCGCCACCCAGGGGAGGCCCCAGGGCCGCCGGAGGCCCGATTAGGCCGCGGGGCCTCCCGAGGCCCAGCTGGGCCTCCCTGAGGCCCAGCTAGGCCTCCAGAGCTGGTGGAGGCCGCATGGCGCGGCCCGCGGCCCCCCCAGCGATCGCGGGGGCGGCAGGAAGGCCCCCGCCACCCAGGGGAGGCTCCGGGGCCGCCGGAGGCCCGATTAGGCCGCGGAACGCGGCGGAGCCCCCCCGAGGCCCAGTAAGGCCTCCCCAAAACACCACAGGCCTCCCCGCGGACCAGACAGGTCACCCGGAGGCCTCTGAGGCCCCGGGGGTGACCGGGGACCCCCTCGCCACCACCCACCACACCCCAGGGCCGCCAGGCCTGGCGGGGGAAGAGAAGGGGCACGTGTGGCGTTGCCCTCCCCCCCGTGGCCCACACGCCCCCAAAGGCATGGGGGGGCAGCCAGAGGGGCCCCCGTGCCATCACCCAAAACCCTGGGGCATCAGGGCTCGCCTAGGGAAAAAAGGATCCCCTTTTAAAAGGGGATCCTGAAAACCATTACCCCCCCCCACTATCCTTTGGGAACCCGGGGGGGGAGGCCAAAGGCCCCAGGCTTACCTTTAGGAGCGAAGAAGTCCAGCAACGTCCTTCCTCGAGAAGCTCTGGAGCCAAGTGAGGATTCCTAGGTAAGATCCTCCCTCTATTGTGTGGGCAGGTAATCCCTCCCCTACCTGGCCTGGTCTCCTTGGCAACGCTTCCCCCAGGTGGGATTGGACAACTGACTGAGGTAGGCGGAGACCTCCAGGTATCCCACCTGAGGGAAGGCAAAGCCAAGCCTACGCTGATGGGGCCGCTCCAGATCTAGGGGCTGCACGCGCCCACGCAAAGGCCGCCCCCCGTTTTAAGCGGGGAGCGGTCATTACCTAGTTGCATATTCTGAATGGCACCCTCAATTTCTTGTTGTGTTATTCTGTAATTCAGGATTGTTCTCTTTTCCTGAGATAGCTTTGATAGTCCATTAATTTTCAGAAATTGGTCTATCTCAGTCTCTTCCTGCGGCCCTTGCGTATATAGTTTTTTGAAATATCTCTGGAAGCACTTTCTAATTTCTTCTGGCTTCTGAATGTTTTTTCCTTCGACTTCTAAATTGGTAACAAAGTTCAATTTTTGTCTTTTTTCAACTGCCATGCTAGCAGTTTTCCACACTTGTTCGCTGATTCAAATGATCTTTGTTTCATCTGCTTGATTTTCCATTCAATTTCTTGATTTATCAATTTTGCATATTGTGCTTGATGGAATTTAATTTCTCTCAAAACCTCTTTTGATTTTGGTTTTAATCTCAATTTTTTCTCTCCATCTCTTATCTTCTCTAAAATCTTATCTTTTTTTCCATTCCAAAGTCTTTTCTTGATCGTGTTCTGTATCAGAAACCCTCTCATAACTGCTTTACTTGCGTCCCAGATTGTTCTCTTTTCCACCGAGGTGTTCAAGTTTATTTCAAAATAGTCTTTTAAAATTTTTTGGGCCTTCTTAACAGTCTCCTGATCTCTTAGTAGGGTGTCATTCATTTTCCATCAGAAAGAACCAATTGGAGTGAGTCTCAATTCCACTTTCATTGCATTATGGTCGGAGCAAGTTTTTGGGCAGATTTCCGCTTTTCTAGTCTTAGGTGCCAGCCCTCTAGTTGTCCATATTTGGTCGATTCTTGTCCATGACAGGTGGGCCTCAGAAAAGAATGTTCCTTCTTTACCTAGGGGGTTCTTTGTCCTCCAAATATCAATCAAATCCATACTGTCAGTTAGTTCAAAAAAAGTTTTAGGCAGTCTGCCATCTTTTGTTAAGTTTTGATTTTGTGACTTGTCCATATTTGTAGAGACCACCCCATTCATATCTCCCATCATAATGATGTTGGTGTAGTCTAGATAGTCCAGCATTGTCTCATGCAGCTTTTTATAAAATTCTGATTTCCCCTCATTTGGTGCATAAATTCCTAATATCAAAAACTTTTCTCCTTGTGTCTGTATTTCAATAGCCATAATTCTTCCTTGCTCATCTTTAAATAAAAATTTAGGTGACAGGCTCTCCTTTGCATAAATCACTACTCCTCTTTTCTTGACTCTGTCCGATGAAATGAATTCTTGGCCTAATCTTTTGTTAATTAACACTTTCCTGTGGAGCCTAGTCACATGAGTTTCTTGCAAACAAATAATGTCCAATTGTTCTTTTTTCAATATATGAAAGATTCTTCTTCTTTTTTCCGGGGAATTTCCGCCATTTATGTTCCAACTAAGTAGCTGCAGAGACATCCTGGATCAATCTGTTAGTCTTATAGTGGCGTCTCTTCCTTTTCCTCTGATCCCGAGGGTACAGGTGTTGGTGCAGGTACAGGCAGAGGTGGTGGCCAAGCTGCTGCCGCTCCCTTCTGAAGGTCCTCTCCGTGATCGTTCAAAAACTTTTGTTGGTCTTCTGCTGTTCTAATTTTAACTTTCTTTCCTTTGAAGTTAAAAGATAATCCTTGGGGGAACTCCCACCTATAGGAAATTGAGTTGCCTCTCAATAGTCTTGCTAGTTCTGTGTATGTAGCTCTAAGATCCAAAAGTTGTTTCGGTATGTCTCTGTAAATTTCTGCTCTTTTGCCTTGAATTACCAGTGATTTTTCAAAATGTAGGCCTAGTATTTTGTCTCTTTCTTGCCTGGATAAAATGATCAAACAGTCTCTAGATCTGTCCTTCCTTACCACTCTTCCCAATCTAAAAGCAGTAACAATTTTAAAGTCCTTTTCTTCCTCTATGCCCCAGAACTTTTCTTTTCTTGGGTACATATAGAACAACTAATCAGCAAAAGACAGAAAACTTCAACAAATATCCAATTCCCTATGTTCAAGACAACACATACCAAGTTAGATGGCATGTTATAGATGTTCTGAATTTCTCCAAAAATGTATTTAGTCTGCCGACACAACATCTGTTGATGGATGATGGGGAATTCCTTTTCACAATCACATTCCCTTAAGAACGTGGTGTTTCATAGGTCAAGTTTCACCATATCTAGAAGAAGAAAAAGGAAGAGTGCAAGGCTACCAATGCTTACATATTAAAAACCGTTTCAACTTAGAGTGTATATCTACTCCCCAGCTCTAGATCTAACATCACATGGGATTAAGGAAAAAAAATTAAAAGAGATAATTCAGAGATAGGGGGGCGGAATAGCTCCCTCTCCAGGGATATTCCTAGATACAGTAGTTAAAATATTTGGGGCACAGATCATGACATAAATTTGCATGTATCCATTTGTATGTATAGATGCGAATGTAAGCTGATTTTCTGAGTGGGTGGCAGGGGAGTCCAGCTGTTAGGATGTACTCTGAGCTATAAGTATCTGCAGATTTTTCTGGGCCTGGTACACTTTGGGTGTTTCCAGGCAATCTATTTATTGAGCATTATTCTTACTTGATTTAAGAGATGTTAGGTGATGTTATGTCGGAGCGAGTGTTATTCCAAACTTCCCAGTGCATTTCCCCCTCATTTTCCTTACCACAAGAAGCCAGATCTTTGGGGAAAGTTGGTTTGTTGCGCAAAAGCGTCAAATTCATTCTAATTTTGCAACCTGAATTTCCTTCTGTGTGATTGGATCCCACCCACAAATAGTGACAAGTCTGGAAATGTCCTGCATGTGGTGGATTGAGCCTTCCACATGACCTTTCAGTCTATTAGCAAGAACTGCTGCTAATGCACATGTTAGAACTAAAGCAAAGGCTTCTGGGTCAATTAAGATGGAGAGTGGCTGTCATTTCACTGACATTGCAGTTAGTAGTGCACTCAGATTCCCTATAAGCAATTTTTTTTTTTTCGGAGGGAGGGAGTTGGAAAACAGGAAGGGTCAGGAGACCTCAAGTCTAGCAAAAAAGATCTGGGTTTTGAGAGCACTGGACCACCCCAGAACATGGCCCCTGTTCTCCTCCATCATTGCATGTTTACTTATACAGTAGTACCTCTGGTTACAAACTTAATTCATTCTGGAGGTCTGTTCTTAACCTGAAACCATTCTTAACCTTAGGTACCACTTTAGCTAATGGGGTTTCCCGCTGCCGCCACACGATTTCTGTTCTCATCCTGAGGTAAAGTTCTTAATCCGAGGTACTACTTCTGGGTTAGCGGAGTCTGTAACCTGAAGTGTTTGTAACCTGAGGTGTTTGTAACCTGAGGTACCACTGTACTACTTGGAGCAAGTTGAGGGTTAGAGGCACTGTAGCAAGAGATGGAAAATTATCCCCATATTCAAGTACTTGTACGAAGCTTAAAAGCAGATACAAAATCTCTCTTTGAAATGATGATGGAGACTGGCTAGGTCATTCGGAGATAGCAGCATCACCACAGCATGATTTGCACCTGCCATTTTAGTGCAATACAGAGCTCTAAGTGTAGGTCCTGGAATGAGATCTGAGATCTCCCGTGTCACTGAGATCTATTAGAAGCAAATATTCCTAGGGCATAAGAGATACCAGAATTCCCTGTCTGCGTATAGGTGGATAGGAGATGCATCTGCAGTGGTACCTCGGGTTACATATGCTTCAGGTTACATACGCTTCAGGTTACAGACTCCGCTAACCCAGAAATAGTGCTTCAGGTTAAGAACTTTGCTTCAGGATAAGAACAGAAATCAGACTCTGGCAGCGCGGCGGCAGCAGGAGGCCCCATTACCTAAAGTGGTGCTTCAGGTTAAGAACAGTTTCAGGTTCAGCACGGACCTCTGGAACGAATTAAGTACTTAACCCAAGGTACCACTGTAAAAGAAAAGCTATCAGGGACGTTTCCCCCCTGCAAGTTCAACTTGTCAGTATTTTGCAGGAGGGATTCAAGCATATACCAGAACTTAAAGCACATTTAAAGTTAAAGCACTCTGTCGCCCTAGAGTAGCAAGTCCACTTTTTTAAAAAAAGATCTTTTTGCAGTTTGGAAAGTGTGGGATAAATGGACAGCAAGGAAATGGGTAAAAAGTGGGACTTATTCCCAGGTACATGTGTGTGCGCAAGACTGCAATCCTATGCACACCTACCAAGAGGTAGCAAGTTCCTTTGTACACTGTAGGACTTATTTCTAAGGAAACCTCCACAGGACTGTGTTGCAAAATCCACTAATGCAAACAAATCAATAACCACCAACTTGGATGGCTTTAAAGAGAATTAGGCAAATTTGCAGATGACAGGCTATCAATTGCAAGCAACCGTGATGACTATGCTCTGCCTCCATGGTCAAAGGCAGCAATGCTTCTCAATACTAGTTGCTGGAAACCGCAGGAGGTGTGGTCTTGTGTTCAAGTCCTGATTGCAGGTTTCCTTACGCATCTGGTTGACTGCTGTGATACAGGACGCAGGATTAGATGGGCCATTGGCCTGATCCAGCAGCTTCTTCTTATGTTCTTTTCTCTATTTACTGTACTGGATGCGGGTGGCGCTGTGGGTTAAACCACAGAGCCTAGGACTTGCCGATCAGAAGGTCAGTGGTTTGAAACCCCGCGTCGGGGTGAGCTCCTGTTGCTCGGTCCCTGCTCCTGCCAACCTAGCAGTTCAAAAGCAGGTCAAAGTGCAAGTAGATAAATAGGTACTGCTCCAGTGGGAAGGTAAACGGCGTTTCCGTGCGCTGCTCTGGTTCGCCAGAAGCGGCTTAGTCATGCTGGCCACATGGTCACATGGCTGTACACCGGCTCCCTCAGCCAATAAAGTGAGATGAACGCCACAACCCCAGAGTCGGCTACGACTGGACTAAACGTTCGGGGTCCCTTTACCTTTACTTACTTTTTATTCTAGGGATTAATAATATTTTGAATTCAATGCAAAATATGCATCAGAGGGGAATTATTAGCAATTCACTAATGTGTGAACTCCAATAACCAGCTTGAGACATGGAATTCATAATAGTATGGCAAACAAAAACAAAAAAATATTCCAGGCAAGTCTTCGCAATTCAAACAAGGGAGGAACAAAGACCGAACGCAGAATACAAATATCCATTACGGTTTTGAGAACAGAGATGAAAAGGCTCAATATTTGCTAGGCATTAAATTGTATGATGATTGTAGAAGGAGCGATCGTAAAAGGATTGGTTGCAGCAGCTGAAAGTGAAATCAGGTTATGTAACGATGCTGTGATTTGCTAAGAGAAATGCTTTCAAATCCCTCCCTCCCACCAAACTTAATGGTGTGATCTTTCTTGTTGCTATGCATCAAGGCTACCGTAAAAGAATTGTGAGGAATGAAAAAGCTATGGCCTAATTTTGCTAATGATCACTGGAGTCCTCCTAGTGACCTCTCTTTAGCAGTCTGTGCCTAAGTTCTGCTCTGATCCAGATTTTTTAATAGCAATCCCACTCCAGCACAACAACGCAGTATTTATCTCCTTAGCTGCATTAAAAAATAAATAAATCTGACAGCAGAGTCACAACAACATCTGTTTAATAGATGGCTGTAGTATGATAGCACTCTAAAGCTAACCTATTCATCTTGATTAAGTCACTCTTCCAATAAGAAAGAAGAAGACCCAAAGTCCTTTCAATATACAGTATATATTTGTCTTTTCTTGAAGGTGTATAGATGAAACTCACTTCTAGACAACCTGTTTACTCTGCACTCATCCTGATTTATTTGTCCAAAGTTTTCAGGGAGGTTATTGAGCAGCTAGTTCTTTCCAGCTGTTAATTCAGCATGCAATCTGATTTGTTTGTGGGGAGGTTATACAGTGTCACATCAAGCAATTTTTATCCTGCATTTTCCTGCCACCTACCTGCATTTTCCTGCCACCTACAAAATCCACTCTAATGAATTCATCCCACTTTAATACTTGAATTTAATACCTGAATTTTCTTTAATTGCTTTTGTAAAATAGTGACAGTCTTTAAACCCCTTAGGTTTGCCACAGGGGAGCAATTTGATTTTTAAGAGGGGCAATTCGAGAATGAGTTAGACCAAGTTAATGGCCTTTTAGGCTTCCTCCATGTGAATAGGAGTTCACTTTTTGAATAATAAAAATTATATGTCACAGGGGGAGGGCATCAGGATTTTAGAGATGCTTAGGTGGGGCATGGCCAAAAAAAGCTTGGGAACCACTGATCTAAACTGTTTGAGAAGCACTGAAACTAGATATGTATCTTCCAAGTGCTTGATATAATCACCCTATGGCTGTTATCAGAGTTAACCACATGCTTATTTAGTCACATTCCTTATAGTGGGGTGGGATTGCTGAAAATAATGCCAATATATTTCGCATCTGGCAGGCAACCAATGCACCACTTTGGTTTCAGATAGTACATAGGTAGATGATTTTTTTCAGCTCTCCCACTCCACCATTAGATACAGAGAGGCTGACAGAAGTAAACTATAACTGGCAGCCCTTGATACAGTAGACAGGACCTTTTCTCTAAACAACTGTAAAAGAAGCTGTTATACAACTGCACCTAAAGAAGAAAAACTGCTGGACAATTGAAAAACTGTGCTGGACAATTATTGGCCAGCTGCTAATAGTGATGGTGGAAGTACAACCACAGACATTCTTGGAAGACATCGACGATTTTGAACCATTTCAGTCCAAATTCAGGTCTGCTTTGGGACCCAATCAGTCTTGGTCACTGTGATGAATGGCTTTTATCAAGAGAGGGGTGCTGCAACCCTGTTAATGACGCTTGACTTCTCGGTGGTGTTCAATACCAACGTTCTCCTGGATTGACTCTGTAGGATGGGAATTGTTGGCACTGAACTTTAGCGGTTCTGTTCCCACCTGCAAAAATGTTCGCGGAGAGTAGCTTTGGATCGTGCTCCTCACAACCTTTTAGCAAGAGTAGCCAAGGGAGCCACAACAAATGTAAAGGAGCCCCTTGACATTTGAGAGCTGGACTTTGCTATGACATGGGACTCGCTTAGCCATGGATTCATTCCATGGTGTTTCCACAAGGTTTCAGGCTGCACCACCTTGGCAGCTGCAGACATATGAGCCATACAACTATCACTCAACCTGGATTGGAGGCAAACATTGGCTAGAAAGGCCCCAGGTCATTGGCAGGTGTGGTCTTTAACCATTACAGCAGTAGGATGGATGAAACCACAATCCAGCAGGCTCCATATGAAATGCAACACTGATGTCAGCTGATGGGGAATAAGTCTGATATGTGCAGACTAGATTCAGCTATATTCAGTCTTGTAGGGTGCCCCTTCTCAAGCGCTTTCCCACTTGACACCCCACATCCTGGCAGTCCCAGATTCAGGATTTGGGCTTCAGCCAAATCCAGTGCATGGCCCAAGTAAATCTCCCAAGCCCAAATTAAGTGAAGCACATTGAACATGTATCCCTCATGTGGGGTTTTCTTTTCCCTGCACAGTTTAGGTTTAATGATATCTGTTAGGTCATGGAGCCATTTTGAAAGAGCAAGCCTGCTTTGCAACCCCAGTTTAGGACACAGTGTTGCTGTTTCTAGCAGCTGAAATAGAGAGATCCCACAGCTACAAAGTAGAGAAAGTTAATATACAGATAAAAACCTCTCCTACGAAGCTCAAAAGGGAGATCGGGAGCTTTGAAATGCTAATAATTGGATAGGATGTAAGACAAGTTCCAGGGGAATGCATCTCTAAAGCCATCGAGCCTGATCTGATTTTATATTGCTTAATAAATTTATGAGGCACCAATTTCACCAGCTAAGCATTCTTTTTTAGCTAATTTGCTGAGAGAAAGAATTCATGTCTGGTACAGCTTAAATTGAAAAATATAAATGAAACTGAAGCCATGTTCTATGTTATTTTGTCATTATTACTGAATGCTAAATATTATTCAGTGCTTACAATAATTGCCCTGAACAGTATCCACAGGGGAAGAAAATGCTCTAAAGTGTTGATTCTGCGTCCCCCCCCACAAAAAAACCTTTGGTTAGATTAGTGCAGGGGTGCCCTCTCTTTGGTATGATTTCAAGTCCCCCAGAATAGCAAGTTTAGGGCAGAAGCATAAAAAAGAAGGGCTGTGAGAGATATGAGTTTAACTGAATGAAACTAGTAATGCTATCTCTGCTATGAAGTTTCCAGAATATAAAAGTTTATATGACCACCACAATGAGGTTGATCAGATGATAAGAACAGGACACGAAGGAGAAAAGTACAGGACTAGTCTTTTGTAAGTGTCCATTATGACCAATTTGTTTATGAAGATATAAATTAGAAAATTTCTATATTGGAAATGCTTTAGGAACATTGCCTGCCAAAATAAATAAAATAGTGGGTTGTGAAGCTGTTTCCTCTAATGCCTCACAATTTCATTTTGTGGAAGTAGAAATTGTTTTGCATGTCTCTCAAAATAAATGAAAACTCTGTATGGTACATGGTGATGCTTTTGTGGTTGGCCACAGAGTGCTGGTTCAGAGTGCTGCAATGAACAAGACGTCCTCACATTTTTGTTCCACAAGACACAGGAGTAGGGAGGGACAAGAAACTCAATTCAGTTTGCATTTAAAGTAAAACTGAATTCACCTGCTCTTCCTGAAACATGATGCCAACCAAAATGCAACTGCTCTTTAAAATTCACGCTTCTCCAAATTTTGCAATGCGGTTCTGCAGGCAAGTTATATGGAGAAAAATGAATTTACTAGGGAAGTGTGCATAAAAATGTGCACGTTGGATAAAAAAAATACAAAATGCATCGCTTTAGGGAAATTGCTTGCAAAACTGTGTATTAAGCAAAATTGCACTCCAAAGCGTATATTAAGAGAGATTCACACTAAAATTCAAATGCATTTTCATTATGACTTTTGGAAAAGATAACAAACAGATGTAGAGAATTGAACTTAAGTTTGGAAAAATGAGGAACCCTGAAAAATAGAAACAGGGGTTTGTCCATCCCTATACAGGAGCCTTAATCTCCGCAACAATGCTAGTTTGCCAATGGAGGGAGCTGTTGGTCTGCTCTTTTCCATGTTTCAGTGCTGTCACTGCAGGTGGCAAGAGGGTGCAATTGCATCTAACAGCTCAACTAGGATAGACACTGAGTCAACCAGGTCCCATTTGAGCCTATAAACCTGCTCAGGCCTATAAGCACAAGAAGTCCAAGAGAGGAAGCTGCCTTATGCCATTGAGCTATCTAGCTCAGTATTGATATTGACTGGAAACAGCTCTCCAGGACAGACAGGCATTTTTCTCATCCTTATCTGGAAACAGTAGGGATAGATAATAGAACTTTTTGCAAAACTCTAGCAACCCTCTAGAGCAGGAGTGGCCAATGTTGTGCCTTCCAGATGTTGCTGGCCCCCAGCACCCATCAGCCCCAGCCAAGGGTCAGGGGTGATGGCAGTTGTAGTCCAGCAACATCTGAAGGGAACCACTTCTGCTACCCTTCCCCTAGAGGCAAACTGCTTAGACAATGGGTTGGATTCAGGCCTAGTCCTGTTTATAGTGGGCCTACTGAAATCAACGGGATTTAGGCTAATCACAACTAGTTTATATCCCAAGGTTATCAGTGGATCTGTTCTGACTAAGTTGGAATCCAACCTAAAATGGGCTCTAGTACAATAGCTTTTTACATGCACAGCAAATATTCTATTTCAGCTTCTTCCCAGATGCAACTGAGACGCTTAAAGCTTACTGACTAGCTTACTGTCATTTGTCTCTGTATTGATAGTTTTAAAGGTCTTCTATTTATTTATTTATTTATTTAGGTAGCAGCGTGCCTGTTTTAACAGAATGCTCTCCATTTTATGGTACATTTTATGTTCCTGCCTTTCTTTGACCAGGGTACAGAGATTTGGGAATGTGGTGGTATAATAGCATGGAATAATAAGGATTAACAGGCTCAGGTTCTCCAGAAGGTCAAGTACCTTGGGTTGATTGAGTGTCCAATCCGGGCTTGTCTGGGCTGCAGAGAATCCAGGTGGTACAGAGGAAAGGGGGAGCAGGAAACGGGAGGTGGGAACTTCATGGTTTATTTTCCCTATCCAGCCAGCTACTGTTAAAATATTTATGTTGAAGTGCTTTGGAAAGAGAACATTGCTTTGCATTGAGGCATTAGAGAAAGCGTCCTAAATCTCAAGAAACTGATGGTGCTGGCAGGTTTGTTTGCAAGGACTGCATTCTCAATAAGCATGCATTTATCTTTTTCCTGACTATTCTCTTATTTAAAAGGCCATACTGGTTGTGCATTAGCCTGGTAGGAATCGTGACTATTGTGCTATCATGCGTTGTTTCTTCAACCCACAAATATATTATTACTGTTATGTCAAGTATATTCCTATGACTTCTTCGGCTTTAGTTTCTCGTCACCTTGTTGCTCCTGAGGACAAAGGAAACTTTTCAGCAAGATAAATGTAATTGGACTTGCCTCACTTGCCTGACCCAGCAGAAAGATGATTCCTGTTTCCAGCCTGCAACAAAGAAAATACCTAATTTAGCAGTGATGACATAATCTGCGCCAACTCTGAAAAGGATTTCTGAAACCAGGAGGCTTGAATATGCAAGGGGTCCAATTCATTTATTGTTCTAGAGCAGCATTTCTCAAGGCGTGAGCCTCATGGCTCACAAGCCGACCCAGGCACTACTGTATTTCAGATTTCAGGACCTGGCTAAGCCTTCCAGATGCCCTCCAGATGTTTCTGATTGCAATACCCATCAGCCCCAACCAGCATGGCTGTGCAGGCAATGACTGGTGGGAGGTGCAGCTGAAAATATATGGATGGCAGCAAACTGGGCAAGGCTGATCTAGAGGCACAGCTGCCCTTAGTCTACCACTCTATCTAAAACTGCCAAATTTCATGTAATGATGTGGGTGGCACATATGGCCCTAGAACCATATATTCTCTTTCTTGATCTTGTCTCTCAAAACTACCGAGAAGGCTAACAATTCGAAAAGTATACTAGCATTTAAATCTCTTCACTGTAAAGCATGCATGCATGCAAAAGACAAGGAACCCTCAAGTGGTACTGTGCTGCCTCATTTTACCTGCTTTTGAAGGTAATTCTAAAGGAGAGGTGGGTGGGTGGGGGCGGCACCTCAATTCTCAGTTGAGAGTGAGCACACAGAAGGTGCCATTGTGAAGCTACCCTCCACTAACTGCAGGCATGACACTGAGAGAAAGGAAAGGGAGCAATCTCAGAGTTGCCGAGTGGAGAAGCCATCTGGGAATCTATAAGGTAAAATCAGAACGGTGACTGGAACGCTACTGCAAAGTAATATGCCTCTTAAATCTGCCTTGTTAAAAATTGGATTGACACACTAGTTGAAGTCTCTGAACAGATTTCGAGGGCAACCACACCTCTAGCCGCAATAATTTCTGGAGAATTTAAAGGCATGAAGGATTCTGATAGCAAGGTCGTTAAAAATTGAAAGCCGATATCTCGACTTTCTCTCCGAGTTGACTCTGTGGTGCTTTTATCTACTGCTGCTTTCAGATGGTCAAGATGGCTGAGGAAGCACAATGGGTAACTTCTGTTATGCAGTCATAACATTTCTGTCAGGCCTCATCAAGATTATGCTTCCAGTTGTCAGATGTCAAGACATGGGTGCAGTCCAAAAAGGCAAGGCTGAGGCTGGAACCAGCAAGACAGGGGCCAAAGGACAAAGGCAGGTGTAATCCAAAGAGGCATAGTCAAAAGTTGAGTCCCAAATGAGGCAGGGCACTAGGAGTATGAAACTATTCATAACAATAAGTTGCTGTGGGACTGATGGACCAACTCCTGAAGCCAGGGCTTCATAGGCTAAGGTGAGTCAAGATTGGCCTGTTTGAGGGTGGGGATATCACCTGATGATTACTGCTGCCTAGGTGACCCTCTTTCCCTGCAGTACAGTGGTGCCCCGCAAGACGAATGCCTCGCAAGACGGAAAACCCGCTAGACGAAAGGGTTTTCCGTTTTGGAGGTGCTTCGCAAAACGAATTTCCTATGGGCTTGCTTCGCAAGACGAAAATGTCTTGCGAGTTCCTGCGGAGTTTTTTCCACCCCCCCTTTTTCCCAAGCCGCTAAGCCGCTTATCAGCTGATCCTAAGCCGCTAAGCCGCTTAACAGCTGATCCACTAAGCCGCTTATCAGCTGATCCGCTAAGCCGCTTAACAGCTGATCCGCTAAGCCGCTTATCAGCTGATCCGCTAAGCCGTTAAACCGCTTATCAGCTGATCCGCTAAGCCCGCTAAGCCGCTAATAGCGCTAATCCACTAAGCCGCTAATGGGCTTGCTTCGCAAGACAAAAAAACCGCAAGACGAAGAGACTCGCGGAACGGATTCTTTTCATCTTGCGAGGCACCACTGTATATAGGTTTGCAGGAAAGGCAGAGTACTGGCAGGTGCTAATTGCTGAGTGTGCCAGTTCAACACTCATCCCTCTGTCACCCTCCAGTTTCATGGCAGGAATGTGCTAGATTGTGTAAATACACGCATCCTTTTCCCAAAAGGTTTAGTATTGTTATGGGCCACACCAATCTCCAAGCGGTGTCAGATTCCAGGGGTCTTGGCACTTCACCAGGTTTTGTATTTCCTTTGGGAGAAATGAGGCACAGCGGAGACTACAGTGTCTTTAAGATTATATAGTTTTATTAACACATATATGCACCTTAGCTTTGATGGAGAGTGTTCAGAATACTGCACCCCAATAGTGTCTCTTATTGCATCTCCCATAGCTTCAGCAAGCTTGCGTTCAGAGGAGAAGCCAGCCATGCTCCCTGGTCTCTGGGTACAGCCTCTCCCTGCCAGCCCTCATGGAGATCTGCCCACTTCCTGCTTCTTCTTCCCCAAATCCCAAAGCAGAAGGCATAATGATAACAGTGACATATGACCAATAGAGTTTACCAAGGTATGCATGCATCATGTTAAGTTAGGTAAAGGTAAAGGTACCCCTGACCGTTAGGTCCAGTCGTGGAGGGAGCCAGCGTTTGTCCGCAGACAGCATCCGGGTCATGTGACCAGCATGACTAAGCCACTTCTAGCGAACCAGAGCAGCACACGGAAATGCTGTTTACCTTCCTGCCAGAGTGGTACCTTTTTATCTACTTGCACTTTGACGTGCTTTCGAACTGCTAGGTGGGCAGGAGCTGGGACCAAACAACAGGAGCTCACTCTGTCGCGGGGATTTGAACCGCCGACCTTCTGATCGGCAAGCCCTAGGCTCTGTGGTTTAACCCACAGCGCCACCCGCGTCCCTTCATGTTAAGTTACCATATCCCAAATTCTCAGTATTTGCCCATTCTCTAGGTTCACTGTACAAGTGCTAGTATATGCACCTTCTAGTGATGTTTTCTACACCGATGTGCCTCGTGGTTTTGTTAGTGTATAGCTAGCAGTTTCTTACAGAGAAGAGAAGCAGTTTTAAAGAAATGAACACCTCATGTATCTGCTTAAAGGAGTGCTCATGTGATGACCAGGTGGTAGGGCCATGCCACCTGGAGACCTCCATGCAACTAGGACTCATCCTGTACTCCATCACACATCTGGTGTATTAAATGGGCTTAAGAAGCTGAGGAGTTCCCAGTTCAAAGCTTGGACGAGGAAGTAGCCATACGCAATTCACCGTCTCAGCCTCAGAATCCCACCACTGAACCTGCAATATGGGGAGCATAATATTGACCTACCATACAAGGTTGTTGAAAGGATTACGTAGATGATACACGTGAAATGCTATGAATATTCAAAGTACTGTATGAATGCTAACTTTTGCCTAATCCATATCCTTCCTTAATTGGGCTAAAAATGGATCAGAGAGGGAAGGGCTGCTCTTACAGAAAACGCAATTGATCCAAAGGCACAGGACACTTTAAAACAGACCACAGCAAAGCACTTGGATTTAGCATTTGATCCATACTGTTACAGAGGATGAACTGTGCGAGTTGACTTCAAAGCCCTATTATTGCTCATGCTTTTAGGAAGACAACTCTGCGGCAAGTGCTTTCAGCTTTTGTAGCAAGGAGAGGGTTTTTTTGGCAGATGTCAAATAAAAGAAGACTGCATTTTTAAATCAAAGGAACTGTTTCCAGCATGGAGGGGAAAGTAGGCTAATCAGTTAAGTATCGGCAAACAACTTGGCCCAGCAGTCTTAATGCTCCCAGGAAGATGAATCAGTAAAGTTTGATCTACTTTCCCATCCATCAAGTAGAGAGCAAAACAACCACTTTGACAACAAAAAGCAGAGTCATGACTGCAGATATGTCCTACTTTATTGCTCAGCCTCTACATTAATAGTCTCAGATTCGAGTTGTAGGTGAGAGAATACATAACTAAATGCAACTGATGCTAAGACTAATTGAATGACACAAGTGACATTTTTTCTTTTTCATTGGTATATGATTTCAGAGATGCACATACATGCTGGACATTATAACCCCATCAAACATGCTCTGATTATAATCAGTTTTAATTAGAGTCATCAACTGTCGACACAATCTCTTACATGAACTCATGTTCAGAATGATGACAATGCAAACCGATGAGCTTTGAACTTCCCACCTTCCAAGCCATTTTTGCTGAGGGGTGCAATGGCAAAAAAGAAAAAAACAACCCTCATTAAAAATAAGTGATGAAATATGACCTTCCTTTCTAACCACCAGTGGTTGACAAGCCTCAAGAGGGTTCCTGTTTGTCTCTCCATGCAAACAGTTGTCTATGGTTTCTGAAATTATGGCTTCGTAAACAAGCACCATGACCACACATTCCTCTTTCACCCCTTCTGTTTCCTCCTCCCATTGCATGGATTTTTCTTGAAAAGAGTTAATCCGAATTAAATGGAGGAAAATAGTGGCTGGCATTTTGATGTCAATGACATTGTGTGGACTCTGAAAAAAACAAAAACAAAAAACCTTTCATGTGTGAAAAGCACCAATCCCATAATTGGCACTCATTTGAAAGCACCTGTAGTTACAATCGAGATCTCTGTGTCACAACGAGAGTAGTGCTGTTTGGACAAAGCTGGTTAAATATTATATTAGTTTGGACTGGCCGTGTATCAAGGATTTCCAGTTTCACTGGGAAGTCAGTTCACAAAGCAGCTGAAATAGCTTTTTATCTGGAGCTGCACCAGTTTTTCAAAGGGGCATTTAGACACCTTAAGGAGATTAAGCTAGCATCACTTTGACAATCAGAGCAAAAAGTTTTTGAAAACCTGACAGGTACCGCTTGCTCTCAGAGTGGCAGTGACTAAGGAACTGGATTGACAACAAAGACTGATAGGAGTGATTGGGCAACACGACTGGACCTTAACTGTCAGGGGTACCTATACCTTTTTATTATTCCTGTTATGAAGAAAAAGTGGATCTGTGGTGTTTTCAAGGTGATAATAACAGTGCTGAGAAGAAAGTACAATATATTGCTTACTTCACATTGAGGACTTTCCCCTTTCATTTTGCCAGAAAGAAGCAATTCAAAAGTTTGGATCTGGCAGAGTCTTATCACCAAATGCAGAGCCCCCAAAGTGTGATTATTCTGGCAAAAACACTTGGGCAACTTAGAATGGCTTTCATCAATGATTGGTAGGGAAAGGGTTACACTCTACTGTTTCCCTTCTCTTCCTTTATTTAAGAAAGGCACCTTACCAAAGCTGCTTTTCCATTTAAACAAAAACAGAAACATGCATTGTGATGTGTGCAAATGGCACTTTGTCCCTGAGATCTGTGGATATGCTAATACACAGAAGGTGAGACCTAGTGATCCATGCAGCTGTTGTCATGACACACCACCCACACTGAGCATTAATTTCCAAGGCTATTGCTCTGCATCAGGGGTTGCTTATGCAATATGTAACCAGTCGCTCCTTCTCTAAATAGAGCTGTATTGGGACTGTTAGATGGCAAGAGCTTCCCACTCTTGGTTCCATCATGATGATCAGAACAATGTATGGCCTTGCCCATTTGGGATTTGTTCTGTTGGGCAGTGAATATTCAACATGTATGGAAATGTAATATAGGATTGTGCTGCCTTCTGGATGTCTCGGGAGTGAATGGCAGGTGCTAGCAATTGTTAATATTTTCACCCCTCCCATTGACAGAATCTCCTGATCTGATGTTTTGAGAAAGGAGGGGGCGGAAACTGCTCTTCTACTCTTTCGCTCCTGCCTGACTGCCTGGCTCTGTGTGTGGAGAGAGTCTTATCTATGTAGTGACTAGATGGCTGTGTGGGAGAGGTAACACTCATGCAAGCCAGTAGTTCTTTAGTTCATAGCAGCTATTAGAAATAAAAAGAGTTATGCTTCACAGCTAGCTTCCGCATTATTTATACTCTGCATGAGTCTGGTGCTCACAATGCACAGTTGTGGGTCCAGTGCACTGGGACCTGTTTTCCAGGATTGGAAGGTCTCTGAAAGTGCTCCAGTCACTTAGCCCAGTTGGGGCAGAACCAGTTATTGAGCCCAGTTGCTGCGATCGGTTGAAAGGCGTACTGACAGCAATATCACTCAACTGAATGTGAGAATTCAAGCAAATAGAAACCATCTCTTTGCTCTCCTCTGTGATCTATCCTGGTGAATTCTATTTATACATTTTTATTACTAAGTCCTGACATTTAAAACAAGAGAGACTGAACTGTGGTCCAGGATAGCGCTTTCTCTCTCGCTCTCTCTCTCTCTCTCTCTCTCTCTCTGTACACACACACACACACACACACACACACACACACACTCTCACCCCGTCGGCTTTATTCACAACATGTGAAGTCAAAATTAAAAGCATGAATTCCAGGATCTTTCTATGGCAGCTGCAAAAGCAAAAGCATCCCATAAGCAGCTTTTTGTTAATGGCCCACATATCAGGAATCTCTCTCTCTCTTTCTGGTCATGTCCAGATGAGTTGTTTATTTCTGTCTGCAGGAAGGTTAGATGACATGGTGTCAAGCAAGGGTTGTGCACACTTTGTTCAGTCTATTTTCCAATCCCTTTCCCCATCTGAAAATGCCCAATTCTTTTGGGGAAGCAGGCTTGTTGTGCAAGTGTGACACTCCAGTTAAGGAAGCCTTTAATTTTACTCTCTGACTGAATTAGTCCTGCAGTCTAACAAAGGCTTAAACAAAGGACCTTGTAGTTGTATAATTCCTTCTCAGATGCCCTAGAGGTCCACAGCTCCCTCTTTTCTCAGCGTTCACTTGAAAAGCTGAATGCTAGGAGCTGCAGACATAAGAGACATGCCTTGCTCTGTGCTGGGTTCAAAGCTGTGACGAATGGAGAAGCAAGATCCTTTGGGGTGTTAATGCTGTGTTAATACTCCCATCTGATGTTCACTTTGTATATATGTGTAAATAAAACCATACATCCTGAAGACACCACAGTCTCCACTGACCTTCATTCCAAGGAAGGTGAATGCTGGGTAAAGTACATGGAACTTCTGGAGTCTCTCACTAGGAAGATTGGGGTAGAGTGTAATGGATACTACTGGCAAGAGGACAAGTTTTATTGCCATTTTCCATGGTTGTACTGGGGAAGGGACGAAAACCGGGGATGGGAGGGAGGGAAGAATAGAATTTTAAAAACACTCAAGACCTTTGGGTTTAGTTAATATGACCTTTATTTAAGACAAAATGGGAAATCGATGGAAGGGAATTTGAGTCCAACTTAGAATTTTTTTTTTTTTTATGAAAGAGGTAATATTAAGATGGTTAAGAGGAGAAATACCAATTTGCTGACATAATTCTGGGAATTGGGATGCATGAAGGGGGGTGGGGGGAAGTCAGGGAACAAGGTTAGGAAAGTAGGATTTTCTGAAATTATATATGTTTTTGTCTTTTGTCTTTTTTGTGTGTATTTTGTCTTTATAAAAGGTGAAAAACCAATAATATTTTTTTTTAAAAGAAATTCATTAGATTGCATTACAAACAATGGTTCTTAAACTTTGGGCTACAGATTTCATCATGAAGGCATCCTATAGCTGATTGGTAGTTAAGGATGGGTGAATCTGTCAATTTTGGTTTCTCTTTGTTTTTCACTTTTCTAATCTTAAGTTTTGGCACTCCATGTTTGCACATCCAATTGTGATATATTCTTTTTTTTTGTTTAAAAAAATACTCACCAGCATTTTAATGCAAATTTCTAATATACTCATATTTGTATGTGACTTCGCCTAATATACACATTTTTTGCAAATCATTTTCACTAATACATGCATTTTTATGCACACTTTGCCTTAGTATGTGCATTTTTTAACCCATTGGTAGGAGAACTGAATTAAGAAATTCAGACAAGTACAACTTTGGAAAGATAACTTTTTTCAGTTCACATATTGTTTTGAGAAAGGAAAATTAAATACATTCGCCTTTAAATGCTAACTGAATCCAACCCCCCCCCCCCCGTTTATATTAGTTTGGACTGGCCGTGTATCAAGGATTTCCAGTTTCACTGGGAAGTCAGTTCACAAAGCAGCTGAAATAGCTTTTTATCTGGAGCTGCACCAGTTTTTCAAAGGGGCATTTAGACACCTTAAGGAGATTAAGCTAGCATCACTTTGACAATCAGAGCAAAAAGTTTTTGAAAACCTGACAGGTACCGCTTGCTCTCAGAGTGGCAGTGACTAAGGAACTGGATTGACAACAAAGACTGATAGGAGTGATTGGGCAACACGACTGGACCTTAACTGTCAGGGGTACCTATACCTTTTTATTATTCCTGTTATGAAGAAAAAGTGGATCTGTGGTGTTTTCAAGGTGATAATAACAGTGCTGAGAAGAAAGTACAATATATTGCTTACTTCACATTGAGGACTTTCCCCTTTCATTTTGCCAGAAAGAAGCAATTCAAAAGTTTGGATCTGGCAGAGTCTTATCACCAAATGCAGAGCCCCCAAAGTGTGATTATTCTGGCAAAAACACTTGGGCAACTTAGAATGGCTTTCATCAATGATTGGTAGGGAAAGGGTTACACTCTACTGTTTCCCTTCTCTTCCTTTATTTAAGAAAGGCACCTTACCAAAGCTGCTTTTCCATTTAAACAAAAACAGAAACATGCATTGTGATGTGTGCAAATGGCACTTTGTCCCTGAGATCTGTGGATATGCTAATACACAGAAGGTGAGACCTAGTGATCCATGCAGCTGTTGTCATGACACACCACCCACACTGAGCATTAATTTCCAAGGCTATTGCTCTGCATCAGGGGTTGCTTATGCAATATGTAACCAGTCGCTCCTTCTCTAAATAGAGCTGTATTGGGACTGTTAGATGGCAAGAGCTTCCCACTCTTGGTTCCATCATGATGATCAGAACAATGTATGGCCTTGCCCATTTGGGATTTGTTCTGTTGGGCAGTGAATATTCAACATGTATGGAAATGTAATATAGGATTGTGCTGCCTTCTGGATGTCTCGGGAGTGAATGGCAGGTGCTAGCAATTGTTAATATTTTCACCCCTCCCATTGACAGAATCTCCTGATCTGATGTTTTGAGAAAGGAGGGGGCGGAAACTGCTCTTCTACTCTTTCGCTCCTGCCTGACTGCCTGGCTCTGTGTGTGGAGAGAGTCTTATCTATGTAGTGACTAGATGGCTGTGTGGGAGAGGTAACACTCATGCAAGCCAGTAGTTCTTTAGTTCATAGCAGCTATTAGAAATAAAAAGAGTTATGCTTCACAGCTAGCTTCCGCATTATTTATACTCTGCATGAGTCTGGTGCTCACAATGCACAGTTGTGGGTCCAGTGCACTGGGACCTGTTTTCCAGGATTGGAAGGTCTCTGAAAGTGCTCCAGTCACTTAGCCCAGTTGGGGCAGAACCAGTTATTGAGCCCAGTTGCTGCGATCGGTTGAAAGGCGTACTGACAGCAATATCACTCAACTGAATGTGAGAATTCAAGCAAATAGAAACCATCTCTTTGCTCTCCTCTGTGATCTATCCTGGTGAATTCTATTTATACATTTTTATTACTAAGTCCTGACATTTAAAACAAGAGAGACTGAACTGTGGTCCAGGATAGCGCTTTCTCTCTCTCTCTCTCTCTCTCTCTCTCTCTCTCTCTCTCTGTACACACACACACACACACACACACACACACACACACACTCTCACCCCGTCGGCTTTATTCACAACATGTGAAGTCAAAATTAAAAGCATGAATTCCAGGATCTTTCTATGGCAGCTGCAAAAGCAAAAGCATCCCATAAGCAGCTTTTTGTTAATGGCCCACATATCAGGAATCTCTCTCTCTCTTTCTGGTCATGTCCAGATGAGTTGTTTATTTCTGTCTGCAGGAAGGTTAGATGACATGGTGTCAAGCAAGGGTTGTGCACACTTTGTTCAGTCTATTTTCCAATCCCTTTCCCCATCTGAAAATGCCCAATTCTTTTGGGGAAGCAGGCTTGTTGTGCAAGTGTGACACTCCAGTTAAGGAAGCCTTTAATTTTACTCTCTGACTGAATTAGTCCTGCAGTCTAACAAAGGCTTAAACAAAGGACCTTGTAGTTGTATAATTCCTTCTCAGATGCCCTAGAGGTCCACAGCTCCCTCTTTTCTCAGCGTTCACTTGAAAAGCTGAATGCTAGGAGCTGCAGACATAAGAGACATGCCTTGCTCTGTGCTGGGTTCAAAGCTGTGACGAATGGAGAAGCAAGATCCTTTGGGGTGTTAATGCTGTGTTAATACTCCCATCTGATGTTCACTTTGTATATATGTGTAAATAAAACCATACATCCTGAAGACACCACAGTCTCCACTGACCTTCATTCCAAGGAAGGTGAATGCTGGGTAAAGTACATGGAACTTCTGGAGTCTCTCACTAGGAAGATTGGGGTAGAGTGTAATGGATACTACTGGCAAGAGGACAAGTTTTATTGCCATTTTCCATGGTTGTACATGGTTGTTTATACTTGGAAAAAATACACATACTGTATGCTTTTTTTAAAAAAAAACCAACACCCAGCATTTATAAATAAATGCTGTGCTATGTTGCTCACACCTGATGGTCTGTTAATTGATATCTGAATAAGGAAGGAAAGAAGAACGCCTAATTCTGAGGTATTGAACACCTTGGGCCCAACTCTTCGTTGTTGGGCAACAATGGGACAAAACTAGTGTTAACTGTGCACTTCAAAACCGGTCATATAGATGGCTGTCTAAGGGGCCTCCCCTTCAAGGTCACGTAAATCCAGGGTCTAAAACTACCTAGCTGTGCTGCTGCTTCCAGTGTCAATGGAGCAACACTGATTTTTCCTCTACCAAAAAAAGCTATGCAAATGTTTAACAGGAGTCCATAGAGGATGTGGCTGCTGAAAGATGCTTCAGGCTGAACTGTGTCCATGACAGGGCTCTGTCAAAATCTTTTAATGTTAACAGTTGGAAGGGGAACTGTGCAGCTGGTAAAGCCTTTCATGCTAAATGCATTTTCAATGAGATAAAAGTAAGATTAATGTACGATGATTTTGCAAAGCTCCTCATAATTCTGGAATTGTAAGAAGAGGCCTCTTAGAACACAAATAACCCAGCAATTTTCCACGTACGGCAACAACCATTTCAGCAACCCATGAGAGTAATCCTAGTGAGAGGAGATGTGAGCTTAGTTTCCCCTGTGAAATTCATTAGATTGCGGGACTTCCGGGTTGGCGCGATCTGGAAATGGCAGATTCCCTCCGAGCTGCGGAGGGAATCTGCTCAGCTGAGGACGGGTCTTGCCGCGCCGGCGACGCGGGGACCCTTAAAAACCGCAGGCGCTGAAGCCTGCGGACTGAAGACTCGGTGGGCGCCTTAAGCGCCCCCGACTCACGAAGAGCCTTTTTAAAGGCTGCGGAGAGGGTACGGAGGGTGGCGTGGCGCTGAGAGTCGATCGCTACCTCGGTTGAGCGAAGCCGCGAGCCATGACTGGAGAGCGCTGACTTCCTTCCTTGAAATTCGGACTGAAAAGAATAACCTGTGAGTAAGACGGAATTGGATTTTAAGAATATTATCCCGTGAATTTGAGACAACCGGGGGGTGTGCTAAAAGGAAGTCCGCACCCCCCCTTTTGCAGACGATCTAAAGCAACGACTTAAGAACTAAGCTGGAGAGCCTACCCTTTGTGGGGTGAGTTAAAAAAGATTTTAACTTCCAAGATTTGGCAAAAAGAAATTTTGAGCTGGAGAGTGGAGTTTTGGAAGCTTTCTTTCTGTTGTAAACAACCCCCCCTCCCGGGCCCGGGAGCGTCCTGTTTTTGAGCTTGTGGAAGAGGTGCGGAGTTTGACAGCTGTCAAAGCTGTCAAACGGACAGTTTAGAGTGGAAAAATTTGTTATTTAAGATTCCTCTGGACTAAAATGAGTTACAACTGAACTAAAATTGTTGGAAACAAAGTAATAACAATAAGTTAGAGGATTGTTGGAGAAAGATTACCAAGTAACCAGATTCCCTCTAGGGGGAACTCTGTGAAACTACAATGGCTGTGGATGGAAAGTTACTAGTGGAAATCGAAAGAATGTTTCATTTTGTGGGAATCTTACAAGAGCAGAGTCTGGCTATGAATAAACAACTTATGACCTTGACTTCTGGAACAAGCAGCTCTGCTGAATGTATTGAGGACCTGAATGAGAAAGAATCCACAGCTGAATTGGAAATGATATCAAAAGAAGTGGAAGAGACTAAACAAGAAAAAGAGGAAATAAAGTTGGAAAGCACCAACCAGAAGCTGACATCTGTGGAATATAAGCAAGGAGACTTTTGGATCATATCTACCACAAATCTGCGAAAGATGCAAAAGAAGAAGGAGGAGGCCCCGGGAGTTTATGGAATACAGGAACTTAAAATAAAGAAATATGATTGGGGCCTCCACTTTGACTTTGACTCTGAAGATGCAGGCCTTGTGGAAATTTTCCAGCAGCTGTTTCCAAATGCCCTTGTGGGAAGAGAATATGGTTGGATGGTGATAGAACTCTTTCGAGATTCGACGACCGACATAAAGGACTACCAACAAGACCGGCGGAGAGGGACTGAAAGAGACTTGAAAGCCTCGGACGTGAGGAACCCAGGCTAAGAATTGCTATTTTGGACATGTACTGGGGAAGGGACGAAAACCGGGGATGGGAGGGAGGGAAGAATAGAATTTTAAAAACACTCAAGACCTTTGGGTTTAGTTAATATGACCTTTATTTAAGACAAAATGGGAAATCGATGGAAGGGAATTTGAGTCCAACTTAGAATTTTTTTTTTTTTTATGAAAGAGGTAATATTAAGATGGTTAAGAGGAGAAATACCAATTTGCTGACATAATTCTGGGAATTGGGATGCATGAAGGGGGGTGGGGGGAAGTCAGGGAACAAGGTTAGGAAAGTAGGATTTTCTGAAATTATATATGTTTTTGTCTTTTGTCTTTTTTGTGTGTATTTTGTCTTTATAAAAGGTGAAAAACCAATAATATTTTTTTTTAAAAGAAATTCATTAGATTGCATTACAAACAATGGTTCTTAAACTTTGGGCTACAGATTTCATCATGAAGGCATCCTATAGCTGATTGGTAGTTAAGGATGGGTGAATCTGTCAATTTTGGTTTCTCTTTGTTTTTCACTTTTCTAATCTTAAGTTTTGGCACTCCATGTTTGCACATCCAATTGTGATATATTCTTTTTTTTTGTTTAAAAAAATACTCACCAGCATTTTAATGCAAATTTCTAATATACTCATATTTGTATGTGACTTCGCCTAATATACACATTTTTTGCAAATCATTTTCACTAATACATGCATTTTTATGCACACTTTGCCTTAGTATGTGCATTTTTTAACCCATTGGTAGGAGAACTGAATTAAGAAATTCAGACAAGTACAACTTTGGAAAGATAACTTTTTTCAGTTCACATATTGTTTTGAGAAAGGAAAATTAAATACATTCGCCTTTAAATGCTAACTGAATCCAACCCCCCCCCCCCCCGTTTGTAATAGAAGATCTGGGTTCATCTTAATTTTTGCCCACCCAGCTCCCCAAATCCTTGGCTATCCTGCTAGAAAAGTAGGCCATGTTCCTCCTAAATGGAACTCATCAGAGGGATTTCCAGATGATTGGTTTAATAAGCCCTTGTGGCAGTTCCCCGCAAATCACCATGATGCTCTGTAAATATTCAGAACTTAAAAACAAAAACAGGAATTAAATGCTAATGGCAATACACTCACATCCAAAAGTCTACCTAAAATGCTCCATTGGCTTTTTCATTGCTCATTTGGGTGTGCAGAGTGTCCAACTGCATTTTTGCTCCCCACAATCCTCTCCCTTTGCTCAGCTTGTATGAGTTTCTGCTTCTCAGTTAAGCAGGGATAGGTTGGAGAGGGGAAGCTGAGATGAAACATCAGCTGCTCTACATTGCAAAGTATGATAAGATAATTATTCAGCATATATATGGTATTTTTACAGGTGTACACTTAGGGATGAGAAATTCCATTCAGTTAACATATAAAGGCAAATCTATCCAATTCTCATATTTGGAAACAACACGAGAACCAAAACACAACCATTTTTCGAAATTCATTCTTATATGAATTCTGCAATTCAGTTCTCCAGCCAAGAAATATGTACAAAATTTCAATATCTCCCCCTGCTGTGCAGCCTCATGGAATGTCTGTAGCCAGGTGACCATTGAGGAAAAGCCAAGCCCCAAGTCGATGGAATAGCTCTACTTCCACTCTCTCCCTTGCTACACAGCCTGATAGAATGCTTCCCCATTAACATAGCATGTCATTGTGGTTCGAGGACCCGACCCCCGCGATGTGGAATGAATACACAAGGACACATGATATAAGGTTAATGGGCATGGAAAGGCCACAACTTTATTGATTACAGCAGTGGAAAAGGTATTGGCTTAGGCACTGGATCTCTAAAGCAAGTGGGTTTATTCACCAGTAGGTGGAGAGGCACCTGGTTGGCTGCCTCCCGAGGGGCGTGGGCGCCAGCCAGGTGAGGTGGAGGCAGGGGGCTATGCCCCCTGCTAGGGGCGGTGCTCGGGCTCCCGTCCACAACCACTCCCCTCTCTTCCAGGGAGGAGAGTCTTTACATTCAAAATTCTCCCACTCCACCTCACTGGCTGCTACTTGTGCAGGGAGCTCTGAGTGCAATGATGTCACCATAACATGAAGCTTCTTCAACTAAACATTATTGGGGAAATATGGGTAGGAGATAAGGAGCTATTGTTCTCTTAACCTCTAGTTTTAGGGCACTAGTTCAGACCTTATAAAATCTAGTTTAGGTCTCAGGTTTCAGCCACTATTTGAGACTTACGTAATTGTCCTGTACTACTTTTTTTTTTTTTTAAAAAAAATTTTTTTATTGCGTTTCTTTCCATAGGTGAACAAATTTGTTTGGACAACAATATACAAGAAACATTTTCCATATATATAAAGAAAAACATAGGAAAAAGAAAAGATCATTATAAAATTTTTTCGACATCTTTTTGGACCTCCTCGCATCCTCTCAGCATTGCGTTCATCATTCTAACCAATTCAGCAATTTATTATCTTATTTCCCAACTTATTATACCTTTGTATTTATTATGTTACCAATTTCAAAAATTTGTAATTTAATTTTAACACTCTTAATAAACATAATATTTTGTTTCTAGTTTGTCTCATTTTTTTCCATCAATACTTACTTTATCATTTACTTAAAATAAATTGCAGAAGCATAACGTTTCTTAATCGTGCACAATCTTAGCACTCAAACAACTTATAATGTTTTTGCAAATAGTCCTTAAATTTTTTCCAGTCCTCCTCCATTGTTTCTTCGCTCAGATCTCGAATTCTGCCGGTCATTTCTGCCAACTCCATGTAGTCCATCAGCTGCGTCTGCCAGTCCTCCAGTGTGGGTAAATCTGGTGTCTTCCAGAACTTTGCGATAAGAATCCTAGCTGCTGTGGTTGCATACATAAACAAAGTTCTGTCCTTCTTTGGCACCTTCCGGTCCACCATGCCCAGAAGAAAGGCCTCTGGTTTCTTAGAAAAGGTATATCTGAATACCTTTTTCAACTCATTATGTATCATTTCCCAAAAGGCCTTTACTTTCGGGCAGGTCCACCAGAGGTGAAAGAATGTCCCTTCTGCCTCCTTGCATTTCCAACACTTATTATCAGAAAGATGGTATATTTTAGCCAACTTGACTGGGGTCATGTACCACCGGTATACCATTTTCATAATGTTCTCTTTCAAGGCACTACATGCCGTGAATTTCATACCGGTGTTCCATAACCTTTCCCAGTCCTCAGACATAATGTTGTGTCCTACATCCTGTGCCCATTTTATCATAGCAGATTTAACTGTCTCATCCTGTGTGTTCCATTTAAGCAGCAAGTCATACATCCTCGAAAGTACCTTAGTCTTTGGTTCTAGTAACTCCGTCTCCAGTTTCGATTTCTCCAACTGGAAACCCACTTTTTTGTCCATTTTGAATACCTCTTGAATTTGAGCATAATGTAACCAATCTCGCACCTTACCTTTTAATTTGTCCTGGCTTTGGAGCTTCCAATTGTCTCCAACTCTTTCAATCAGTTCCCAATATTTTGGCCAATAGGCCTCCATATTGGGCTTTTTTTTAGAAATCTTGGCTTCCACAGGTGATAACCACCTCGGGGTCTTGTTTTCTAATAAATCCTTATACTTCATCCAGACGGCAAAAATTGATTTTCTGACAATATGGTTTTTGAACAATTTATGAACCTTCGCCTTGTCATACCACAAGTATGCATGCCAACCATACACATTATCAAACCCCTCCAGATCTAGGACATCGGTGTTTTCCAACAGGAACCAATCCTTCAACCAGCAGAAGGCTGCAGCTTCATAATACAACCTTAAGTCCGGCAGGGCAAACCCCCCTCTTTCTTTTGAGTCGGTTAGTATTTTAAATTTTATTCGGGGCTTTTTGCCCTGCCAGACAAACTTAGAAATATCCTTCTGCCATTTTCCAAAACATTCCATTCTGTCCACGACCTGAAGGGTTTGAAATAAGAATAGCATTTTTGGCAAAACACACATCTTTATAGCTGCGATTCGGCCTGACAAGGTAAGTTTCAATCTTGACCAGATATCCAAGTCTTTTTTAATTTCCAACCAACATTTTTCATAGTTATCTTTGAAAAGGTTTAAATTTTTGGTGGACAAGTATACCCCCAGGTATTTCACTTTTTTAACCACACTTAGCTCTGTCTCTTTCTGATACCCCTCTATCTCTGTAGGTGTCAAATTTTTGACCAAAACCTTAGTTTTTTGTTTGTTTAACTTGAATCCCGCCACCCGACCAAACTCCAAAATAAGTTCCAAAACTCTTTTTGTGCTAGATACTGGCTCCTGTACTGTCAAGACTAGGTCATCTGCAAAGGCTTTCAGTTTGTATTGTTTCGCTCCGACCTCTATACCTTGCACCAACTGGTCCTCCCTAATCATATTCAGCAATACCTCCAGAACAGAAATAAATAGCAGAGGGGATAAAGGGCACCCCTGTCGTGTCCCTTTTTCAATTAGAAGTTCATCCGACACCACATTATTCACTATCAACTTGGCTTTTTGCTCTGAATAAATTGCTTCTAGTCCATTTTCAAACCCCCGTCCCACTCCCATCCCCTTCAGGTTTTTCTTCATAAACATCCAAGAAATGTTGTCAAATGCTTTCTCCGCATCAATAAAGATTAAAGCAGCCCTTGTGTTTCTAATTCGCAACAGCTCCAATATATCAATAATATTCCTGGTGTTATCAGACATGTGTCTACCAGGGAGAAAGCCTGCTTGGTCCTTGTGAATTACTTCGTTTAAAACGTTTTTAAGTCTACTTGCTAAAATGTCTGCAAATATTTTGTAATCCACATTCAGGAGTGAGATGGGACGGTAGTTCTTAAGCTGAGTCTTTTCCTTCTCTGACTTGGGAATCAATGTGATGAATGCTTCTTTCCACGTTTCCGGTGCCCTTCTCCCCTCCATAATCTGGTTGCAAACCTCCAGCAACGGTTGTATCAAACAATCCTTCAGAGTCTTATAATATTTGGAGGTGAGACCATCTGGGCCTGGAGATTTGCCAAGTTGCATATTTTGGATGGCACCTTCAATTTCCTGTTGAGTTATTTTACTGTTGAGAATTGATCTTTTATCTTGACTTATTTTAGATAGTCCATTTGTCCTCAAGAATTGGTCTATTTCCGATTCTTTCTGAGGCCCCTGTGCATAAAGTTCCTTGAAGTATCTGTGGAAGCACTTTCTTATTTCTTCTGGTTTCTGAACTATTTTTCCTTGAATCTCCAGGTTTGTGACTGTGTTTAGCTTTTGTCTTTTTTTCAATTGCCAAGCTAACAACTTTCCACATTTATTTGCTGATTCAAACGATCTCTGCTTCATTTGTTTAATTTTCCACTCAATCTCTTGATTAATCAATTTCGAATATTGTGCTTGATGGAATTTAATCTCTCTTAGCACCTCTTTTGACTTCGGATTAGTTCTCAGCTTTTTCTCTCCTTCACTTATTTTCTCTAGAATTTTTTCCTTTTTTCCATTCCAAAATTTTTTCTTTATTGTATTCTGTTGTATCAGAAACCCTCTCATTACAGCTTTACTTGCGTCCCAGATTATTCTTTTCTCCACCGTAGTGTTCAAATTTATTTCAAAGTAGTCCTTTAGCGTTTTTTGGGCCTTCTTAACAATCTCTTGATCTCTTAGCAAGGTGTCATTCATTCTCCATCTGAAGGATCCAGTTGGGAAAAGTCTCAATTCCATTTTTAAGGCATTATGGTCGGAGCAGGTTTTTGGGCAGATTTCCACTTTTCTCGTTTTCGGGGCCAGTCCTCTAGATATCCAAATTTGGTCGATTCGTGTCCATGACAAGTGGGCCTCAGAAAAGAAGGTTCCTTCTTTACCCAAGGGGTTCCTTGTCCTCCAAATGTCAATCAAGTCCATATTGTCTGTCATTTCAAAAAAGGTTTTAGGGAGTCTGCCGTCTGTTGTTAAATTTTGATTTTGGGATTTGTCCATATTTGTAGACACCACCCCATTCATATCTCCCATCACGATAATATTAGAATAGTCCAAATAGTCCATCATTGTCTCATGCAGCTTCTTATAAAATTCTGATTTTCCATCATTTGGCGCATAAACTCCTAATATCAAAATCTTTTCCCCTTGTGTTTGGATTTCAATTGCGAGAATTCTTCCATGATCATCTTTAAATAAAAATTTTGGTGATAGGTTCTCCTTTGCATAAATTACAACACCTCTTTTTTTGACTTTGTCTGATGAGATAAATTCTTGGCCAAGTCTTTTATTAATTAATACTTTCCTGTGGAGCCTAGTCACATGTGTTTCTTGAAGGCATATTACATCCAATTGTTCTTTTTTCAAAATATGGAATATCCTCCTTCTTTTTTCCGGAGAATTCCCGCCATTTATGTTCCAGCTAAGTAGCTGCAGAGACATCCTGTTCTATTTTAAACGTTCTTAAGATGGGGTGCCTTCCTTTTGCTCAGATCCCGAGGGTGCAGGCGTTGGCCCGCTTTCAGGCAATATTGGTGCTGGTACAGCTGGAAGCCAATCCACTCCTTTTTGGAGATCTTCTCCGTGGTCGTGAAGGAACTTTTGGTTATCTTCAGGTGTTCTAATTTTAACCTTCCTTTCTTTGTAGGTGAAGGATAGTCCTTGTGGAAACTCCCACCTATAGGGAATTGCGTTGTATCTCAGCAATTTTGCTAGTTCTGAATAGGTGGCTCTAAGATCCAACAGCTGTCTCGGAATATCTCTATAGATTTCCACCCTTTTGTCTTGTATTTCAATTGCTTTTTTGAAATGAAGACCTAGGATCTTATCCCTCTCTTCCTTTGATCTTAAAATTATCAAACAGTCTCTGGATCTATCTTTCTTTACCACTCTTCCCAGTCTATATGCCGAGACAATCTTAAAATCTGTGTCTTCCTTTAAACCCCAGAACTTCGAAAATTCTTGTGTTAAGTATCCAATCAAATCTCCTTGCTCTAGTTCCGGGATGCCTCTCAATTTGATGTTATTCTCACGATTTTTCAGTTCCACCATTGACAGATAAACTTGTTGTTCACCCACCTGTTTGTGCAGGGGCTTAACTTCTCCTTTTATTTCTTCCACTTCTTTTTGTAGAGCTCCCACTTTCTGGATTGCTTCTCCAGCCAATTCCCGATTTTCCGCTGTTGCTCCTTGCAAATTCTCTATGGCTTGTGTGTGCTGGGAAACTTGATCAGTCAATTTTTGAATCGAGGAAGTTGCTTTATCTATCTTCAAAGACTGGTCGTCCACCTTCTGGTTTAAACTTGATAGTTGCTCCAATATTTGTTTAAGTAGTGTATCTGACCCACCTGCTGCCATATCTTCCTCAGTGGACTTCTCAGTTGTTTCCCCTTGTTCCCTTTGGGTCACCAGTACAGCTGGAACCGACGATCGGCGTCCTTGGGTCAGTGTTGTTTGTACAAATTGTGTTGGTTTTCTTTCCTTTTCTTTCTCCTTGGCCTCTTTAGATTCCTTAGCTTTAGATGCTCTTGTTCTCCCTGCACCACTCATTACACATCTGTCAGTGTTCAAGGTCAAATTGTCTATTGTTCCATGGGAAAGACAAATTCAATTATAAACAACCGGTAAAGTGGAATTCAAAACAAAAGTCAGTTCCCAGGATTTTATAATCCGAAAGCCCTGTAGGGGGAGTGCCACCAAGTTTCAAAGACAAAGAAGGAAGTAGTCCGCCATTAAAGTTCCAAATTTTTTTTTTTTGACTCAATAAGCTCAATATCCAACAGTCCCTTCAAAGATTCAAAATTCCCCAGAGCACCTTTTAAAGTTCAACAAAGTTTCACAGGGGGTGCTTGCAACAATATCACATCCAAACTTTCCTGCTCAAATGTATCAATTATACTCCAACAAAGTTTTTACAAAGTTTGCAACTGTTTCCGCAGTTTAGCACAGTCTCTCTCTCCGGCAGCCCGACGATCTGGCTCTTTAAAGATCACCCCAAAGGGAGGGGGAGGTAGGAGGAGACCCCCCGTTACTCGTTCTTATAATCAAAGTCCCTTTCCACCTTCAGTTCAGCAGAAAAAAGAGCAGATTTAATAGCACGAAAAAGTTAAAGCTTCCCAAAGTCCCGTTTCAAGCGCTTCCGCTTTTTAAAGCTTTGCTTTGATCTTGTCAGCAATGTCGGAAGACGGACTTCCCTTTTTTCGTCTCCCGCTTTCAGCCAAATTTACGAAATTCTTTGCCAAATTTTAGTCCCCTTTACTCACGGGTATGTTACTTGCAGTTTGGTGTTGATTTTAGGAAGAAGGATCAGCGCTCATCTGTAACAGCCGCGCGGCTTCACTTCCGCGGAAAGAGCGATGAACTCACAGCACCGCTACCCCTCCTTCACTCCGGGTCTCCTTACGGGGTCCCTTCTGTGTTTTCGGAGCAGCTTCTGGTGCCCGCCGAGTCCCACGGCCACGGGCTCACTCTACCCGTGGTTTATCTTGATGGGTCGTCGCTATGCTGCAGCGAACGACCCTTTTCCGCGGAGCCCCTCTTCAGAGCTCGAAGAGGACCGCCATTACAGTTTCGCGCCGCCCCCGGAAGTCCTGTCCTGTACTACTTTTCCCTGTACAGTATCTCTGTATATTGCTTTCTAAATAGAGATTGTAAAAGCTTTGAATGCAGCATAAACAAATTAATTTTGCCTCTATTGCTCTAATGCAAGGGAGGGAGATTCAGCAATAGCTGAATATTCTGAAGATTTTCAACTGAATCCTTACACTTGCTGTGCCTGAACCAACTCACTCTAATTAAGCAAATGCCTCTTTGCAAATGAATAATGAAGGATTTTATATGAAAATTAAATTTTAATATCTGAGTAACTAAAGGCAGTGTTTGTGTAATGAGGGATTACATGTTCAGTTCTTAAGCATTAAGGATGTAATGTTTGCTTAAAATACAGCAAAAAGTCTTCTACATGATTTGCTACAATCAATTAATTAAATGGGCTTTCGTAGGATTTACCTGCAGCATATATGGGGTGGTGGTGTTTAAAATCCCACAATTATCTGCATGCTTAACTAGCCAGTGAAGTGTTCAATACAGTCAGCTACTTCATGTTCATCATAACTGAAAAGGGCTGGATGCCTAACAAAGAGCAAGAAAGTATCTGAAAATGTGTCTCAAGACAAATAGGATTCAGCACACTCCTGTTTCTTCGTTGGTGTCTATTGCTGTTGAACAGCATTGCTCAAATAACTCATTCCCTCCCCAACCCCTTCTACTGCCTTCTTAGCAATAACACTCCAGATCTGGAAAACTCCCCACTGTAAGCTTTGGTTGTCCCCGACTCTGAATATTTTTTGGTGGCAACTGAAGGCCTCTGTCTTAGCAGGCCTTTGGGAAACAGTGTGCTCAGAATGAACGACTGTAATGCTTTGTGACTATTGGTTTTAAAATGTATTTGTTGTATCTGTTCATTGCCTTTGTGCTGACCTGCTACAAGAGCCCATGTGTGTGGAATGAGGCAGGGGGTGGCGGCTATAAAACCTATAAACAAAAAGACATCTTACTTGGTATTGAAGCCAGCATATCTGCATTGGTCAAAAGTTCATTTTTTGTTGTGTATTCTTAGGAAGGGTGTAGCTGTGGGGATTGCCATGAAGAGCAATGGCGCTTCAGAATTTACCACTGCTCCAAAGAGGATATGTCCTCTGAAGTGATAGCGAGACTCCAGTGATGTGATATCAATGTGCTGCCCTTCAGATGCTGTTGTGCTATAGCTCCCCTGTTATCCCTGACCATTCACCATCTTGGCTGGGGCTGGTGGGAGTTGTGCTCCACAACACCTGAAGGCATCACTGGCTTGCTCCATAGCCCCTCCTGATATTACCTCACCAGTGTGGGACAACCCTGTAGAGAGAACTGTGCTGTAATTATAGTAACTGTTTTATTTTATGCTTTGATCCCTCTTCTTTACCTAATATGACTGCAGGTGCACGAGCAGTTTATATAATGCTTGCTAGAAGTACACCCACGTATTATTTTATTTCTCAGCTGCTTCAGATGACTGGGCATTTTTCTTATCAGGTTTCTCCTGATCAGAAGTGATAGAACCAGATGGTTCTTCCACGCTGGAGACCTTTAGCACTGCTGAAGCATTGCTTTGCTTGAATTTGCTGGAATGGGCCTATGCTATAAGGATCTTGAAAGGCAGGTTAGAAATATTATAAATACATAATATGAGCATTCAACACAGCACTTAATAAAGATGGTATTATCTGATTCATTTCCCCATGTTGAAGAGCTTTCTAAAATAAAGTAAGTCCCATTCAGCAGAAGTCCTTTCTAACAATCATTTAAAAGTTTCCTCTGTGCAGTTCTTGCCTATTCTATTTTTATTTCTCTTGATCATGGTTGGGGTAGTGATATATAGCATATAGCAGCAATATATAGCCTTTTAATTGCCCTAATCCACCTTTATAGCTATCTAAGGCGATTGCACTCAGCACATCATGTGGTAGTGAATTTCACAGCTATGTGCTGTGAGAAAAAGTACTCAATTCTGGCTGTCCTGAAACTCACACTATCAACACTATTCAGCTTCCTTGGGATGACCCTAGGTTTTACACTACAACAATTACGAGAAATTATTCAGTTGACAATAAAAAGACTATTCATCAGTAATCCACCAGCCATCGCCAAGAATTTCTTTGCTCATTAGAATGGGCTGAACCTGCAAACAGGAGACTTCTAATCCAAGGTACAGGAGCTCTGAAAGGTACAGGAGCTCTGAAACTAACAGCTTGCTGCTTGCACTGGACAGGCTAATGCTACAATTGTGTTTTATTGCACACACAAATAACACAGGAGTGCAACACAGAAAACACTGGAACTGTAATGGTTTGGTAGCAATGTTTTCATACTCCATAAAAAGCGAATGAGCTAAACATGGCAACTTTTGAGAAAGAATCCGTGGGGAAGCAACCCTAGTTGTAAGATTGTTTGATGCACCCAGTTTCAGAGAGTGATGTATCTGTTGCGGAGTGCGAGGCTTTTATGGTGCTTGTGGATTGCTAAGTTTAATACTAGTTCCCAGAATACTCAGTTACAAAAAATAGCTCTAGAGAGAAAGGCAGCTATTATTCATATGCCTGCTAAGTAGGCCAAGACAGAGGAATGCCAAAATAATGTATTCTGTATATTCTTGCCTAAAAAGAGAGTTTTATAATTGGGGTTATCTGTAAAAGAAGAAACAAAAGGGGTGTGTGGGTGGGTGTATATATTTAATACAATCAGCAAATAACTGCTATAAAACTATAGGAAATACATATAATAATATGATTCTGTTATTGCGAACACATTTTTTAAATAAAGTGCATGCATTGTTGTGCGAGATCCTAATAGTAAGTTCTTCTCTCTCATAATTATTAGTAATCATTCAAAAGGAACACAGTTACATTTTGCCACCACACTATGAATTCATTTCAGAAGCTAGTATCACAGCTGGCTGATAGCATATTACTACAGTGGTACCTCGGGTTACATATGCTTCAGGTTACATACGCTTCAGGTTACAAACTCCGCTAACCCAGAAATAGTGCTTCAGGTTAAGAACTTTGCTTCAGGATAAGAACAGAAATCGTGCTCCGGTGGCGCGGCAGCAGCGGGAGGCCCCATTAGCTAAAGTGGTGCTTCAGGTTAAGAACAGTTTCAGGTTAAGAACGGACCTCCAGAACGAATTAAGTACTTAACCTGATGTACCACGGTATAGGATCATCATTATTTCATATTTAAAAGCAAAAGCTATGCCAAATGCAAATATACCTATTCTTGAGTCCTATCACTAAGAATTCAATCTTTTTATAATACAGTGGTGCCCCGCAAGACGAATGCCTCGCAAAACGAAAAATTCGCTAGACGAAGGGGGTTTTCGGTTTTTGCGTTGTTTCGCTAGAAGAATTTCCCTATGGGCTTGCTTCGCAAGACGAAAACGTCTTGCGAGTTTGTTCGCTTTTTTCTTAAAGCCGCTTGAAGAGGCGCAGTTGCGACGGACTGTGCTTCGCAAGACGTAAAACATCGCAAGACGAAAAGACTCGCGGAACGAATTAATTTCGTCTTGCGAGGCACCACTGTACAACTGTGCGGGAAAGTCAAGGCTTTCATCCATCCGTTACTTCCTTGGTTGTTGTAAGAACATACCCAGATTTTAAAATATGGCCATTTGACAGATGCTTGATTTCCTTTATAGGCCATTTGATGATTTTAGTAGACATAATAGCATAGCTTTACTGAAGGCATTAATTGCATAGTCTTCTGTTATATCACTTATAAATTGTCTCTCCAGATGTGCAAACTCCTTGCAACCTGTGGCTTAGGTAGCCCAATGCACAGAATACCTCCAGAGGCACTGTCTGTAAAACAAACAAATAAAAAAAATCTGCTTTTTACATTGGCACTGAGACCATGAAGATGTAATGCCCTGCTTTGTCGCTTTGTCTCAGTGGTCTGTCAGATTGTATTTATGCATTTGTTTATTCTGGAATAAGGACTCCCAAAGCGGTTTATAAATGGCAGTCATGAGACAGTCCCTGCCCTCAGAGTGACAATCTAAGAGACATGGCACAAAAGGAAAAGGGATTGAACAGGAGGAGAAAATAGGCAAACTCAAGACACTGTTCCTTACGTTTCAAAGTTTGACCAGGTACAATTAAGTGATTTCAAGGTGATAAGCCAAAAATTGCTGGTCTTGCAGCAGAGGGGGTCCTACAGTGCCATCTCTCTCCCTCTCCTATTCAATTTTAACCCATACTGGAATATCACTAGTTCTTCTAAAAACCTTAAGGCTGTGTGGTACTGTACATGCAGGAGTGGGAGAAGAGAAACACTTCCCAGGCCAGGGACTGTGTGTGCATCATTGATTGGTTACACACAACCACTGTCTCTAAATACTATTTTCAGCGTGAGCTTTCTCTTCACACTCTCTGTGGGATCTCAGCTCTTTTTAAGATAATTCTCAGAAAACAAAACACCTTCTTTCTTCCGATTTCCAGATATTTGTCAAAAAGAAACATAGTCCACAAATTGCAAGCTGACAGGTGAGCAGTGACAGTGAACCCATTTCGACTTGCCTGGAAAACATTCATTTATTTATTTAAATGGCTGCCTTGGAAGCTCTTTTGAGGGAGAAAATTGAGGCTTTCCCCATAGAAAGTTGCAAGGTAATCCTGACTGGCCCTACTGTGAGGTAAGGTGAGGCATCCACGTTAGGCAGCAGATTTTGGACGACAGGAAAGGATAGCAAATTGTCAAGCTCTTTAAACTGTAATTATTGTACTTCATTGCCAGGGAGTAGGATGATTGTGGGGTTTTCTGGCTCAGGTGCCCAAATAAATTGGTCTGGGCTGAGGTACTATGCACCTTCATTTGCTGTGGGGACATGGTACCATTTGCTACTCTGCCTCAGGCAGCAAAATACCTTGGTCAGCTCTGGCTCCTCACTTTCCCCTCAATTTGCACCTTCCTCCTCTGTAGCAAAGGAAGGGAATGGGAGCAAAGGAAGCTCCTAGCCTGGACAGTACCCAACACATTCAGGTATTTATTTCAGTAATGATTTAAGCATCTTATTTCAAATATATTCTTTGTCCATTGGGCAAGCAGAAATGCTTTCACTGATGGAACAATCTCCTTAAGTTGAATTCTACCCAATATTCTTCCTTGTGTAAGTGATCCCAGAGTTTGCTTGCTTTTGTCTTTGGAGATTTCTGAAACCTCCAAACACTTAAAATGTGAGCTGTAGTTTGTTATTTTAATCATATGGGTCAATAAAGTAATAGTGGTTTCTCCTTACTTCCCCCCACCCCTTCACCCTTGCAGAATACATATGCAGATCCATAATAACAAACTGAGGACCAGTAGAGGTCCAGAAAAAGTAACTGGCAAATCCAAATTGATGATAGACTGGAACCAATAGGGTTCACACATCCATCCCACAATAATACATTTGCAGAGCAAATATTGTGCGGACTAGAAGTTAAGTGAACGAACCCCTCGCTTTGATTTTGTCCTGCCAAACAGCCTCCCTGGCTCTCTGTATATGTGTGGTCACAATGGGCAGAAAATTGCTTGCACAGCAGTTAGGATTACAGTTGTAGTCCAGCACATCTTGAGTGCGTGAGAGTGAGGAAGTCTCTTCTATGGTGTGTACTTTCTTGGCCCCTTCCAGCTTATTTTGCTTCTCTCCATGGCTACAAAAATAGATTCCTGCAGGGTTATTTTCTATCAGCATAGGTATCTGATAGCCAGAGTGAGTCAGAAAGAATTGCCATCCTTGACATTTCTGATATACCGCATAAGGATACTGAGTAACATCAATTAGCTTTATTACAGGCAGACGATACACCTTAAAAATGCATTAGGATAAGGTGAATCTTAATGCAACAGCTATTTTATTCAAGTATACTAATGTACACAAAGGAGACCACTGCTTCAGGTGCAAGGTGTATATGGCATAGATCCTATGCCATAACTTACTAAGTGAGCACATCTGCGAAGACTCTAACTAACCTACCCTATCTCAACTTAACCAACCACATAGATTGTTGTGCTAAAAAAGGGCTAGAGAGAACCATGTATGCAATGTGTGGGGAACTTTTTGCCCTCCAGATGTTGATGACTTACAACTCCCTTCATCTCTGGCCACTGGTCATACTTTCTGGGGCCGAGGTCTAATTCAGCAACATTTGGAAGGCCAAAGGTCCCTCACTTTTGAACTTTATGGAGTAAGACATATCATGTTGTGTGTCACCAGTCAATGATACGAAGCGGGCAATCATGCATAGAAATATAATCTTTTTATTCTTAACTATGTAAAATGAAATTTGACTTGAATACAAAGCTCCATTTGAGAATAAACTTCAATATGAAAGACTCCACTATTTCAAACTGAATACTCAGAGAATATTCAGAGAAAATTAGCATTTAAATTTTGGACGGTGAACTATTTTAGGAAACCCTCCAGATTGCCTTTAACTTATATACCGTTCTGTAAGACAACAAACAAATTTTCTACCACCAAGAGAGGAGTTAAAAAGCTTTTTATTCCACTGTGTAGTTTCTTCAGTTGTAAGCCACCTTAAGGACCACTTCAATGAAAAGATGGGATATAAATCTTTTAAATAAAAAATAAATCTTTGAACTCAGTTTGAGATGTGATGCCAGAGGGCTGAGATTTCAATGCTAAATATTAATCTGAGCATGGCTCACTGCAGTTAAAATAATAAAGCAAAAAGGCAGTGAATTAATCAAACTTCAAAAATAGAGCCTACTGAATTATAACACCAATTAATAATTTATGATAGCAGCGCACGATACGACAGTTCCCAGATCAGAGAGACCAATGAAAAGAAGAGGCATTTGATAAGCTTTGGATAAAGATAGAAACTGATCCAGCAAGTTTTAAAAGGTGAACTTTCCACACAATAACAAGTAGGGGTTGGGTTTTTTTGCCGAGTAAGAGCCACAGAGCCAACTGAGCTTTCTTCCTGAGGAAATCTTAAGGATCTACAGTTCAGCCAGTGGCTTCTTAGTAGTCTGCAGCCAAGAGAAGGTGGAATGTTTCAAAGACAGTGAAAGAAAGGTAGAGTTCACCCACTGTTCCTATTCAATGTTTTCAGGACTCCACAGGAGTACGTATATGAAAATGTAGCTACTGTACTTCTTGCGGTGTATTTGAAGCCGCAGAGTTTATTGTCTGCCAATAAGCATTCAAGTCTTGAACCTGTCCATCCAAACTTACCGGTAGGTGTTACTAGAGAGCGAAGGTGGGCATGTGCCTCCTGTGAAAATGCCCCCCTTTCTTCCCCTTCTTCTGGAAAAAAACACCCTATTGGTAGCAGATGGCCAAAGCGGGAACCACAACTGCTGATTGAGCCCAACAAGCCATATCTGCTTTCTACCTCTTTCTTCTGAGACATGCTGCAAGTGGCAAGGTTTTGTGACTGTAAAAACCTATTTGACATGGAAAGAGTTTTATGACATCATATCATATTCATCCCACCCACCCCTAATATTACCACTGAATCTGACATAACTGAGACAAGGTCAATGCAAGCATGTGGAGGTTCTTGAACAAGGATATGTCTGTCTTTTGTAGATATTTGTCAAAGCATTATCAATTGGATTTTAGCACAACAAATGCAAATTTGCTTACTCATTTGCTGTGCATAGTCTAGTGCCTTCTATCTTGAGGTCATTCTTCTGTTGCAGAGATACTGCATTTTCTGAGCGACAGATGAGCTGTATTTTGTACATGATGAAATGGGATGCTTTCCTTAGACAGTGCATCCATCGCTGTTGCACAATTGGCATACCATTTAACTAATACTGTCTATGATGGCATAACACTGAACGATATCTGGAAAAGTTTACAGCCAAGGGAACTTTACAAGGTGCTGCTTATCATCATCTGAGCTTTCTTTTCTAACTAGTTGTACTAACTGCAAGCTGTACACCAGGTGTGGGAATCTTTGGGCTCCCAGTTGTTGCTGAACTATAACTCCCATCATCCCATGCCATTAGCGTGTTCAACAACATCCGGAGGTCCAAATGTTTCCCACACCTGCTGTTCACCATAAAGTAAGTTTACTAAGGAGAAGAATATTGCAACCCAGTCCCAGAACTCAGTCCATTAGACTCTGAATTTTCAGCTTGATAAATTCATGTTTCTGCGCAACTGCAGCAGAACTTGCAAATGGAAATATGTGAAACAATTGTTGTGGGTAAGTTACTGCATGTCAGTTCATCTTATATGTCAGATTCTTAACAGCTCGTGACAAAATGTAAGGCATTACCCCTTTCCCTTGCTCTCTAGCATTTAAACTGTACACATAAACACCGAGCATGTTTCTATATTATACATGCCTCACCAGCACATTGATCTTATATTTTTTTTATGAACCACTTTCAGTTTATTGTGTAATATCTGCAGTTCCAATTGCAGTAATTTGGACTATACTGGGATGATATAGGTATTGATCCTGAAACACAGTAAATATTTTGTATCGTATGATTTAGATGAGTGTGTTTTACACAGACTGAATAGCACTGTAGACACTGAGAAAACAAATTTATGCAGCAATTTTCTTTCAATCAATACTTTGTCATCTAGAACTGACTCATATCTAACCCATGACCTTCAGCTCAGTCTGACATGGAAGTCTCCCAGTCCTTTTCTATGATGTCTGCTACCAACTTATGCTGTAAAGGTAAAGGGACCCCTGACCTTTAGGTCCAGTTGTGGCCGACTCTGGGGTTGCGGCGCTCATCTCGCTTTATTGGCCGAGGGAGCCGGCGTACAGCTTCCGGGTCATGTGGCCAGCATGACTAAGCCGCTTCTGGTGAACCAGAGCAGCGCACGGAAACACCGTTTACCTTCCCGTCGGAGCGGTACCTATTTATCTACTTGCACTTGGACGTGCTTTCGAACTGCTAGGTTGGCAGGATTAGGGACCGAGCAACGGGAGCTCACCCCGTCGCGTATAGCATCTTGTAAATAACTGTTCAGGCTCTGTTTCTCTAACATCTACAGTACCTCTCCAGTTACCCTTTATCCTCCTATCATATTACTATCCCCAAACCTGACTAGAACAGCCGCTTGTAGCCCTGTGATCATTCCAAGGCAAATCTGTTTCGACTTGGTTTTCATTAACACCCAGAGACCATGCTAGTGCCAGGCTCGCTGGCTACCCCCACGCCTTCATTCAAAAATGCATCCTTCCAATGCTTCCTTTCATTAAAGAAACAAACAAACCCTGTCAAGCTTCATCAGAGGTATTTGCATACAACATGCAGTTTGACCCAGAAGAGGACTGTGTCACACTTTAGCATTGTTATCCAAAGCTACTAAAATGCACTGTTTTGCATCTTATGCCACTTTCTGATTTTCTCTATGCACTGTACTCCCTGTGTGCATAATTAATCCTTGTGGTGTTAAGGCAAGAATCATGGTTTGTCCCTGAAGAGTTGAAAAACTAGTGAGAAATAGATACTTTAAAGAAACTCATATTTATGTCAAAAAAATGTATAATCACATTTCAACTTTTAATTCCACCCCATACCACATTCTTGTTCTCTTTTCTTTTCTTCTCATGTTCCAAGAGGTTCTACCTATATTTCTCTACTTGACTGTTGTGTCCCCTGGGTGGAAAACTACTCTTTTTTCGCTAACACAAAAGAAACAAGTGAAAACAGAAAGATGGGTGGGAATCTCATTTAAACTTACATGGAGAACTGAATCCCCTGCAATGTGATAGTATCACTGGGGCTCTATTAAACTATAATCTAACTCGTTTCCTGATGAATCACTAATCTGCCTCTGCTCTAAAAATATCAGTCAGGAAGTAAAGAACAATAGGGAAGGTACTGTGAGTCCTTCACTGAATTACTGTCCTGATTATATATGTAACATTTTCATTGCCAAGAAAAAGTGAGCATGTCATGTTTGATGCCCCACAACTGCCATAGAAAAATATATCTTCCAAACAGACTATTTACTGAGCCATCAATTTCTCTAGCACAATGCTGCCGCCATTTATTACAAATTACAATATAAGATCCAAAGAAACCCTAAATAATCCATATGCTAATGTCACCAAGCTCAATGAATGAACATTCTCTGATCCCGCAGCTTTAAGAATTTTGTTAGTGGAAAAATTCACTAAGTGGCACAGCTTTTCCCATCACAAAGTTGCAGTGATGGAAGAAGTCACGCCCGTGATAGTTGCCTATCCACTGTATCCACTCATGCCATATTAAGTTGGTAAGTCTTTCAGGTGCCACAAGACTCCTTATCTTTTTTTTGCTACAATTTAACTAAAACTGGGAAGGTATTGTATGTTGCAGTTGTGAAAGCATCTAAATATGTCTGTCTGCAGTCAGTTCAATTATGAGTTCTGTAATATATTCAGTCCTATTAATACTCACTTTATTCTGGTAAAGTCTCCCGTAAGGCTGTAATCCTACCTGGAAAGTATAAGACTCATTGAACAAAATGGTATTTACTTCTGAGTTAAAATGCATAGAATTTGGTGGATACTTGCTGGTCCACTGTAGAAAAAGCAGGTTTTTGTTTCAAGAGTGCACAGCATTCTTCATTTTTGGGCACTTCCATGCTAGCCATTTACTTCATGCTTGCAGTGTCCCAGGCACTCATTTTTAGGTATATTTCCACATGATGTCATGCTGGAGTTGAGCATGTCTTGATTCAAACCCTTCCCCCACCTAACATATTATATAGCTTTACCTAACGGGGGGGCGGGGAGATAAGACCAGTAAAATCACAAAAACTGGACAATTCAAAGTGAAACTATTTTATATTGTTGTAAATTGCCCTGTGATCTTTGGATAATTCAGGTGCAGCTGACACACACACACACACACACACACACACACAGAGAGAGAGAGAGAGAGAGAGAGAGAGAGAGAGAGAGAGACTTGTGTGAGTTATTGTGCAACCAATAATAGAGGCATGCCAGGCTTTTCAATGAAGCATAAGTCCTACTCCACCATGAAAAAAACCCTTTCAGGTCCAGCTGTCACCTCCATCCGCTACCATAGGTGCTGCATGAGTTATAAGTGTGGGCAGACAGTGACAACTGTACAACAGTGAACTTCATGTGGGCATACAATGCCAAAATCCCTGCTGTACTTTGTGATTTGTACATACACTCAATGAGGGGAAGCAGATAGTCAGTGGGAAACATTTAGAAAGGGAGAGGGCCTACATATGCAAAACAGGCGCACTGAGTCATGCACTGGTGTGGACAAGATACAGCAGATGTAAATACATAAAATTCACAAAGGTGTGTGCCATTCCCGATCCTGAAACAAAGTCAATGCTGGTGCTGAATCCTACTGCAAATTAAGGCTTGGTGGAGTATGTCAGGAGTATTTTGAACCTAGCTGCTCAGTAGTAGAAAGCAGCAGGGCTCAAGCTTGCTTTGAAACCATCTGGTTATTGCTCCTGATTCACCAGATGTGAATTAGGCTGTGGCTGTTCAAGGGGGTGAAGGGAATGAACTCTTTGTGCTCACAAGCACTCTGTGATGGTGGTATCAGCATTGTTAAGGCATTTCTACAACAGATAAAAAGCTGGGCATAGTACATATGCAGATCAGGAAACTGATCAGAAGAAATGTCTGAATATGAGACTCCCCCGCAAGACCTAACACTAAAAAATCAGGATGTTAAGTCTGAGCACTGCAAATTTCTCCTGTCTTCTGTTCTCACCTTGGTCCCCTCCAGTCTATTCAGCACTCTGCTTTGACATGCAACACCTCTGCTTAGAATCTTCATAGCCTCACCCCTTTCTGATTGCTCTGCTTTTGAATCCTGTACATCCCTGCCTGTTTATTTACTTATGTCCAGGACAAAGTATCTAGTTGAACATAACATATCTATAAAACTGCAAAAAATACTTAGCCAATACCTGGACAATGATGCACAATAACTGATTGTTGAGCTATACATCTTAAAAATCCTTAAGTAGACTTAAGTAGCCATCTGAAATGAAATGATTCTTGCTAAGGGGTAATGGGCAATAGGTTTAGTGTGTGCAGACACTAAATGTCCTCAGCTTTGTAGAAGCAAGGCAAACATCACATGGCACCCTTAACTGTGCCTCCCTGGCTGAATGTAATGATGGAGCAGATTTATATGGGGCAAGGCAGTGCCTCAGTTAACTGGTCCCAACCTGTTCAGGGTTTTATATATTTCTAGCAATACACTGATACCTCGGGTTAAGTAATTAATTCGTTCCAGAGGTCCATTCTTAACCTGAAGCACCACTTTAGCTAATGGTGTGCTGCTGAAGCATGATTTCTGTTCTCATCATGAAGCAAAGTTCTTAACCTGAGGTACTATTTCTGGGTTAGCGGAGTCTGTAACCTGAAGCGTATGTAACCTGAAGCGTATGTAACCCAAGGTACCACTGTACCTTGAATTTGGTCCATTAACATTTAGACAACCAATGCAGATCCTTATGCAGAAGCGCTATATACTGTTGATGGGAATCCCCCACCAGTAGCCAGACTGTTGCATTTTACACAATTTGTAGCTTCTCAACCAAACACAAGGGAAGTCCCACATAAAGTAGTAGTGTAATTTTGAGATCACCAATGCATGAAGCACAGAGACCAAGCTATCTTGATCCAGGAATGGCTGCAGTTGTCTTACCAGATGAAGTTTATAGAAGGTGCTCCTAGCCACTGAGACCACTTGGGCCTCTAGTGATAAAGATGGATGCAGAAGGACCTCCACACTTCAGACCTGTTTCCTTAGGATAACCCCATTGAGGATAGGCACTTTACCTGTCTCCTAAACACAGAAACCACTCACCCACTGTGCCTCCATCTTACCGGGACTCAAACTCTGTTTATTGGCCCCCATCCATCCCACCACTGCATCCTGGCATTGGTCCAGGGCTTGCACAGTCTCACCTGATGCAGATGTAATAGAGTAGAGCTGTGTCATCAGCATACTGATGATTTCCTACCCGCAAACTCCTAATGAAGCTTCCAACAGATTTATATAGCTGTTTAGAAGCATTGGCGATAAAATGGCACCCTATGACCTTCACTCGTCCATCTCCATAATCCTCAATTGTCCCAAGTCTCCAGCTTCCTCAAATGAGTCCATCCTTTGTCCTTTGCTGACCCTTTGGCCTAGAACTCAGACCCAGAAGGACACCTGCGTTATTTCCTTTAAATCTTTCTCAAACCCCCCCTTTTTTGAGCGAAGCCTGAACAATTTATTTCACACTGACCTGAAATCAAGCTTAAGTACTGAAATAAACACATTTTATACTCCTGGCTCCATCTTCCTCTGCCGCCTGCCCTGTATCAAACTGGAAACTCTTCGGGGCAGAGATCTGTCTTCTTACACTTTGTAACGCACATTGTTTGTGGATGGTACAGATGATAACAATGATGATGGTGAACAGGTCAACATGGCAATATTGACCAAGTCAGCGCCAAAATGGGACAGAATGGAAGATGGGATCTCTCTCTCTCTCTCTCTCTCTCTCTCTCTCTCTCTCTCTCTCTCTCTCACACACACACACACACACACACAGAGTGTATATACTGTGCACAGCGCGTGTGCATATGCTTGAGTGTGGCCCCTTCCCACCTCCTCTCTGCATAGGCGCCGACTCCATGGGGCTTGAGGGGGCCCGAGCCCCCTCAAAAAATTTTTTGGGGGGGCTCAGCCCCCCCAATAATCTCGGGCGGCGGTGGGCGCGTCCGCGGCTTTTATAGGGCGCCCGGCGCGCACCAGCTCGATAACGGGCACCGGCGCGGCGGGGGGCGCCGGGCCGGGGGAGGGGGGCGGCCGGCCTGTCTCCTTGGCAACCCCATTGAGCAGCGCCGGCTCCCCCGGGAGGGCCATCCCCCCGCGCCGCCGATCGCCAACACCGCCGACGCTGTGGCTGCCCGAGCCCGAGCCCGAGCCCGAGCCCGACCCTGAGCCCGACCCCGACCCCGAGCCCGAGCCCAAGCCCGTCAGTCAGTCAGGAAGGAAGGAAGGAGAAATGGGGAGGGAGACGAGGGAGGAAAATTGCGCGCAGGGTGAAGAAAGGAGAAGGGCGAACGAGACGAGCTTCCAACCCAAAAAAGGGCTGGAAGACTGGGAGGATGCAGGATCGGGAAAGAAAGCGACGCCTTCCCCGCCCGCGACGTCGCCCGCTTGTCATTGGCAGCGCAGCGGGCGCCCAGAGGGGCTGGGCACCGGCGCAGGGCCGCTCCGCAGCCGTGGAGGACAGCTGCACGGCTAGCAAGGTGTGCCGCGTAGAGCGCGGCCCTTGTGTGGCCCGGTGGCCAGGCAAGCTTGGGCGGGGACCCCCATGCGAATCTAAGACGGGAGAAGAGGGCAGAGCAAAGGGGGTCCCTTCCCCAACCTCCGGCTCTGAGACTTCCCTGCGCCCCAGAAAAGCGAAAGGATTTTCTCTCTTTTTTTAATATATAAATATTTTATTAAGTTTTCAAATACAAAGTTAGAAACATACACTGAAGAAAAAAGTAAAAGAACAAGAAAAAGAAAAAAAGAAAAAGAAGAAAAGAAAACCAACCATTCAACACATTTTTTATATAACTAACTGGACTTCCTCGCATCTCCCTTACCCTGCATTCTTTATAATAAAGATATCAGCAAATTATTACCTTGTTTCGTACCTTATTTTGTACTTTTCAAATACTATACCTCTAAATTTAACATACTTTTCATCAGTTACTTATATCTTAAATTAAACATAGTATTACCTTAGATTTTGACCTTTTCTTACTTAAAATATAATTTCCTGTTTCCCAAATCTAATTGCTGAAGCTATAGTTTCCGAATCGTGTAAATTTTTAACATTCATACAACTTATATTGTTTTTGTAAATAGTCCTTAAATTTTTTCCAGTCCTCTTCCGTTGTTTCTTCTCCCAAATCTCGGATTCTGCCAGTCATTTCAGCCAGTTCCATGTAGTCCATCAATTGCGTCTGCCACTCTTCCAGTGTGGGCAAATCTTGTGTCTTCCAATATTTTGCGATAAGTATTCTTGCTGCTGTAGTTGCATACATAAAGAAAGTTCTATCCTTCTTTAACACTTTCTGGCCAACAATGCCCAAGAGGAAGGCCTCTGGTTTCTTGGGAAAGGTATACTTAAATACCTTTTTTAACTCATTATAGATCATTTCCCAGAAGGTCTTCACTTTTGGACAAGTCCACCAGAGGTGAAAGAATGTCCCTTCAGCCTCCTTACATTTCCAACATTTATTATCAGACAGGTGATATATTTTTGCAAGCTTGACTGGGGTCATGTACCACCTATAAATCATTTTCATAATATTTTCCTTCAAGGCATTACATGCCGTGAATTTCATTCCGGTGGTCCATAACCTTTCCCAGTCCTCAAACATGATGTTATACCCAATATCCTGAGCCCATTTTATCATGGCTGATTTGACTGTCTCATCCTGAGTGATTTTCTCTTCAACCTGCCCTCCATCCTCTTGCAGAAAACTCTTTGCCTGCCCTGCCCGTATCTCGTTTTTGCTTTTTAATTCCACACACGCACCCTTCGGACTTCGTGGCAATCGGGCGCGCGGGTGCGTTTCCTAAGAGAGTGAGGACCCCCGCCTCCTCCCCACCTGCTCCCTCGCCAGCCAGCCAGCCGCGCGCCCTAGCCGGAGAGCCCCGGCTGTCCCCGTCGCGCAATCGGCTGGATCTCCCTTCAGCAGGCCGTGCTCACAACTCGGCCCAGGGACCCCCCAGCAGCGGATCTCCGGCTCAGCTGAAGAATCCGGCAACAAGCCCCCTCCTCCCCAATCGCTCCGCCGAAATACGCTCCAAAACCCCCCAGATAGGCCGCCGGCCGCCAAGTCTAGTGGCGCCCTGAGCGAGGGTCTCTCCCCAACACCGCCACCTCGAACTGCGTTCTCCCGGCTACCCGAGCGAACCAGCGGCAGGACCCCGGTATGGGCCCCCCCAATATTTTTTATAAGTCGGCGCCCCTGCCTCTCTGTACACACGATGGCTGCAAGCGCACAGAAGAAACGCAAGCAGGATGTGCTTGAAGTGCTGCTCAGTCTGTGGCCAGGATTAGCCAGGTTGGCCGTCACGCAGGGCCGGAGGGAACCACCCAAGGCGCGCCCCGAGCTCTCAGCTCTCCCTTTCCTTGCCAACTGCCCGTCAGCCCGGGCTCGCGGCGCTGCAATCCTTCCTCCCCTTTTCACTTCCTCCTCACCCCCACCCCCAACTCCACGCACACGCTCCACACACCCAAGCGCGCTCGCGCTCTGTTGTTTGTCCCAGGGAACCCGGGACCACGTGGCCTTGCCTGTGGCGTGCCCAAGGCCTGGCTCGCGCCCTGGCCGAGGTGGTTGGCTGGGACTTTAGTTGGCGGGCTGATTGGCGGGCGAGAGAGAGAGAAAGAGGCGAGAGGAAAGAAGAGCCCGTTGCTTGTCACTAGGCAGCAAGGCTCGCCGTTCCAAGGCGCGCGCACGCACGGGGTTGCCTGGAGACAGGGGCGCGCGGGAAGAGGAAGGGGAGGGGAAGGACAGAGAGGAGGAGGAGGGGGGATGTTACGTGGTGACGTTAATTCTATATGAGCGCGAGCGGCGGGAGCTCGGGTCTTTTTACCGCCAGCCGCGCGGCGCTTCTCCCTCGCTCCTGAGTCACTGCGAGACCCGGCCTCGCGCAGGTAGGTAAGCGGGGCGCGTGGGCTCGGAGGGTGGGGGCCGCCTGTTACAATAGGAGGCGGTTGGTGGCGGGGGAGGGAGGGGGAGCCTCTGCCCTGGCAGGAGAGGATCTCGCGCTCTGCTCTCAGGCGGAGGGAGGGAGGGGGAGAAAATAGGGAGGGAGCAGAGGCGGCCCCCTTCTCTGGCGGCCCCTCCGCAGGCGGGGTACGTTCCCCCACCGTGGCCGTTCTCGATGGGGCGGCGTGGGGGGCAGTACGTGCGGGGAAAGGCCAGCCAGCCCGCCCGCCCGTCTTCGCTTCTCCCTCGGGGCGAGGCTGCGGTCAAGCGGGCCGCCCCGGCTTGGCCTAGTCTGGCCGGCTGAGCCACAGGCGAGCACGTGGGGACGAGACGGGGCTCTGGCTGGGCGGCCTCCGCCTCCCCGCCCGCCCGCCCGCCTCGGGCATGTTGAGGAGAAAGGAGCCGCGGCGCTGTGGTGCCGAAACGTAAATAAGCCTCGCGGCGACTGTGGCGGGGTGGGAGGGCGGAGGAGCGGGAGGGAAGCGGAGGGCCCGATGGGGAAGGGGAGGCACCGCGCCTGGGCAGGGCTTGGAGGGGGGGCGCTTGTGGCGGGAAGGTTGAGAGTCCCTCCACGTTTCCTCCTTCTGTTCGGAGGAGAGGCGAGACCGGCCAGAGCAGCTCCGGGAGGGCTGGGTGCTGCTCGAGGAAAGGCTCCCCCCCGGCGGAGCCTGGCCGGGCTGGGTTCGCCAGGTAGTAAACAACCGCTGGCCTCGGTTTCCCGCATTTTGTGTGCCCTTCTTGTCGCTCTTGGAGATTGAAAGGCTGCAGGGTGAGTGTGTGTGAATAAAAATGGGCGTTTTGCTCTTTTTGAGGTGTCAACTAAGTGTAACAAATAACCGGCCGTTTCTGGCTCGGGGGGTAGTTGTGCTGCCTTTAAATTATTCCAAACGTCCTTTATTAGGTGTTTTTTTAAAAGGTGCCACAAAACCCGAGGTTTTCTTATTATTTGGTTAGTTTACAGTCGCCTGGGTGGGTTGCACTGAAGGCGAGAGGGCACGCGGAATGACGCTGGGCGGAGGCAGGGAGGCTTACGGTCTTGAAGGTACTGCCCACTGCCGCCTTGGTTTTCAACTGGCAGATGGATCATCGCACGTGGGTTGCGTCTAATCCAAGGTGGGTCTCTTCTTGAAGCGGTGGATTACGGGTGCGGAGAGACGTGCCATGTAAAATATTAAAAGAAGGGTCCGTGTTGTGGGTTAGGTTAAAAGTGGGTCTGAAAAGGCAGCAAAAGACGGATTTGTCTCTGTAATGATAGGCTAGCTAAGTGGAAAAGCTTGTTGTGGAACGAAGACCTTCAAGACATGGCTGTTTTCTGTAGTCTTTGTTTAACATCCAGCAACAGCCTGTAGATGGTCAGATAAGTGCTGAGAAGGCCTGACACTCAGCTGGAGTTGGTGGCTTTTCTTAAATTGTAAATACCAAGCAAAGCAGGCTTTAAAATTGGCTTGGATTCCAAACAGTGGGTTTCAAGGTTCATATTTACCTTGAAGATCTCATTGAACAATAGATGTTGAGTTTTTCACAAACAGGGATTTTAAAGATCAAAAGTGATCCTTCTAGGCTCCATGTTGTGTGTCTGATCTAATATTAAATTTTGTGTATGGACGCTAGTGTCAATTTTTGTGGCCTTAGTATATTTGCTACAGCAGTATAGGCAGTGTAAAAACATGCTATAGATTTGTTGGTAACTTCAAGCAAGTCACCATTCTCTGCTTCAGTTACTCTTCTGTAAGTTGGGAATTTTAAGGTATTTGAGGGTGGATTTGCAGAATTGTAAAGCACTTTGTTCCCTGTGTTATTCAGATATTCATAGCAGGCAGTGATAAAACATTCAGAATAACCAAGTCTCAGTTTAATCAGTTTAACAGATTCCCATTGTGTATGTTTTAATAGAGGTCTAAAGCTGGAATTCTTTTAGCAGTTAATTAGGAGCAAGCCCTGGTGAACTTGGTGGGACTTACTTCTGAGTAGACATATATAGGATTGTGCTGTTAGTGAATGCATTGTGGCTTAATTCCACATAGGTGTGTTTAGGATTAACCATGCTTGGCTTGCATATCTCATACGGCTTGAAATTGAAAGGGGTATACAATTGATATTACGTACCACTGTGTAGTTCAAATAAGAATTGCAAAAATGACCCTTCACTTGTTCCTGTGCTTCAGGATTTAATAAAGTATGATTTAATAAAGTAAATAAAAAACATTCACACTTAAGATGGAGGAGAGTTGCTCTTCAGGACTAGGTAAAGGGATTATGTTTAAAGTGATGGTGGTTACATTGGGTATTTCTTAGGCCCCTCAAGATGGTGAAATGTGTATTTCAACAATGCTATGTGAGTTGAAATTTGTTTGAGATTGATAGTCCTATGTAAGTGCTGTGCCCATAAGTAAGAGCAGTGGTGTAGTGTGGGGGGTGCAGGGGGGGCCCGGCTGCACCGGGCGCAACATCTGGGGGGGGCGCTCGCACTCGCAGCTCTCTGCCCCTAGGGCAGAGGGGGAACAAATTACTTGCCTTGCCCCGGGTGCTGACAACCCACGCTACGCCACTGAGTAAGAGGTATCGTAATATGGCGTGGAAGATCCCTGTTTCCCTTCCCCTGTGACAGTGCATGCACAGATGCTGTGTGTCTAGGTGCAAAGGTCCTGTATGATTTTTATCTTGTTCAGCTGTTTGCATTCCTTAACCTATGGGTGAGGGGAGCTGAACAGGATTATTGGAGTTCTGCACAGACCTCCATTTTCTGTGTTCCCGTGCATGTGTGCCATGAGGATGCAGGGCACTTGTGCATGGGGGGGGGGGATCCCTGCATGTGCTTGTGGTCTGCTTTGAGGTTTCTATCTTAACATTGTCTTGGAAGGTTGCAAATGGCACCATGCATGTACCTTTAAATGAATGACAATCCTAGTTTACCTTAGTAGAGTGACTTCACCAGACTCATAGCATCAACAAAAGTGATGCTTAATGAAACTTGTGTATCAGGGTCAATGCGTGGAAGTTAGACTGCATTTTGGAATTATAGTACAGGGATGTAATAATCTTATCCAGCCCAGTAGAGAAAAGAAGAAGAGGAGGAGTTTGGATTTGATATCCCGCTTTATCACTACCCAAACGAGCCTCAAAGCGGCTAACATTCTCCTTTCCCTTCCTCCCCCACAACAAACACTCTGTGAGGTGAGTGGGGCTGAGAGACTTCAGAGAAGTGTGACTAGCCCAAGGTCACCCAGCAGCTGCATGTGGAGAAGCGTTGACACGAACCCGGTTCACCAGATTATAAGTCTACCGCTCTTAACCACCACGCCGCACTGGCTCTAGTTCATCCCTATCTACTATAAAACTTCTTAATATGGGTAAAAATTGTTGAAAGAAGGTGACACTAGGTAGACTAGCAGCAAACTATGCATAATGTTGACAGAGAGAACTGGCCAAACATTGAGACCAAAATACAGCCACACCTTCTATGATGCTGTTCTTTCTGCCTTTAGTTCATATAACTCTTCTATGTCTGAACTCTTTTATTTGTTCTTTAGCAGTTCTTTTTTGTTGACAAAGTAACTCCAGGTCTCTTTTTACTATCCTGAAAGCAGCACATTTTACACTTCGATGACTAGTGTATGTATTTCTGCTAGTCTTTTTAACATACTGGTAGCACAGTACAATGTCACAGCTTGTTCTATTCACCAGTAAGGTCCCCTGATACGATTTTGTTTTCATAGTTCAATTAAGTATAAAATTATTTCCCTTACAACTAAATCCTTCTCTATTGATTATATTGGCAGGAATTCTCTTTTTATGTTGTAAGGATGGTGTGAGCTGTAACCAAAACGTTTGGGGAAAATTTCAGAAAACAAGTACAGTGGTGCCCCGCAAGACGAATGCCTCGCAAGACGGAAAACTCGCTAGACGAAAGAGTTTTCCGTTTTGGAGGTGCTTCGCAAAACAAATCTCCTATGGGCTTGCTTCGCAAGACGAAAATGTCTTGAGAGTTCCTGCGGGTTTTTCCCCCTCCCCCCTTTTTCTAAGCCGCTTATCAGCTGATCCGATAAGCTGATAAGCCGCTAATAGCGCTAATCCGCTAATCTGTCAATGGGCTTGCTTCGCAAGACGAAAAAACTGCTAGACACAGAACGGATTCTTTTCCTCTTGCGAGGCACCACTGTAAGGAGGGGGCACTTAGATGCCTTTGTCTTTCAGTTCCCTTGAATACCAGGAAGGGAATATAATGTGTGAAAGTTTGAGGTGGAGGAATTAGTTGCATACCTCTCCTCAAGTTGTCCTTTGCCTTTGTCCACTTCTAGAGGCTATCCCCCTTTACATTGAAATGTCTGTTGGAATATTTAACCTAGTGCATGTTGATTGAATGGATCTGAGAGGGTTCTAGTGTATTTTTGTGGAATATACTTTGTTACTTCTGAATGATTGGCAGCAGTCTGCGCATGTGCGACCGCCGAAACCTGGATGTAACCCGTTCTGGTACTTCCAGGTTTCGGCACGTGCGTAACCCCCCCCCCAAAAAAAAAACAAACAAACTCTACCTGAAGCGTCTGTAACCCGAGGTATGACTGTAGTTCTTAACAGGGGTAGCAAACATAGTAGTTGTCAGATATATGGACTGCAACTTGTAACTTTCCCAGCTAGGATTGAACAACAGACTTGTTTGAATCCCACACTGAATCAGACTGATTTGTGCTGAATCTGGATAGGGTCAAGGCAGCTATAGAACATGTCAGGTAGACCCAAATTGATTTGTAGTGATATGTGCTGATCTGGAGCTCAAAACAGTCTCTCAAAACTCCAGATAGACTGTATCCAAAGTTGTGCAATTATTGCAACATCATTTAAGGAGAACATTCAGATGAGGTAGGAGTGGAAGTGGAACAGGACATTGTTCATTAAGGGTCAGAATCTCATCCACCATTGTCACTTAGGAGTTCTGACTCTAAGAAGTAGTTTGGTGGCATTTATGTTCTTCTTCCTGCACAGTACTCTACCTGTCCTTCGGCTTATTCGTTTTCCATTGTTTCTTGATCAATCCCAGTCCCATACCTACACAATAACATAAACATATTTGTCTTTGTCTTAGCTACTTAAGCAGTGTCACACACCCCTCCCATTTGGACCCTAGTTTTTTAAGGTTAGGTTTGCATTTTCTTTACATCAGTGTTCTGTTTTCTGTGTCTCTTTATTTGTGCTTTTGTGTTGGTAAGTCTTGTAAGTACATTGTGTGCAGTCGGTGCACGAGGAGCACACATATAGTATAATTGCGCATACATCAGCATTTTAAATTTTTTTTCAAAAAAGCAAACTTCAAAGATGGGTAACACAAAACCCCTCGAGCTACTAGTCTTACATTTGGCAGAGTTAATCTCCTTTTGAGCAGCTATTCTATCTCCAGATTTCATTCACCTAGGTGAAAAAACAAAGTTATGGTCATTTTGATTTCCTGGTGCAAGTGAATTGAAATACAGTGGTACCTTGGGTTATGAACTGTCCTGCTTACGAATGCTTCGGGTTACGAACTCCGCAAACTCGGAGGTAGGTGTTCTGGGTTGCGAACTTTGCCCCTGGATACGAATGTAATCCGCTTCCGGGGCCTATGTAGGGAATGTGCGCCTTGGGTTAAGAATGGACTTCTGGAATGAATTAAGTTCGTAACCCGAGGTACCACTGTACAGTTTTGGATTTTAGGTAGTGTAGTATATGAGCTGTGTATTGTATGGGGCATTCACTGAAATAATTTTCTGTGTGAGAAACTGTCATCTTAAAGGGTGTAATGGCAGTAATAAAGTTTGGATCATTACTGATTTTTTTTTTAATAGGACCTGTTTGATACATCATAGAAATATTAATTTTCAGGGTGTTTTATCTTGAGGACTGCATACTATTTCTATTTTTCAATAATACATATTTTAGTTGCTCACAGTACTGATGGTTTTTATTTTCACTTTATTGATGTATTTTCTATTTACTAACTGGGAATATTAGTCTTGTTCATGCTAGAGTACAGCAGCATACAAATCTTATCTCTGGCATGTAGTAATTTTCAGTATTTTTTTCATAAGTATATCCAGGTACTGTACTATTTTATACATAAACTAGATATGAATCTAGTAGCATCAGCATGCTTGTAAATTGACTTCTGCTCATTCAGGTGGGACTTACCCGTCTTTTTGGTCCCCTGCAGACCCAATGTCCCCCCAAAACCTGCTCTGGATGTTGGGTGACCCTCAAGAGCTGATGGGAGGATAGTAGGGGACTGTAGAAGGAGACCATCTTAACATGTACATAAAATATTTCGGAAAAATTATTCCAAATATTTTAAAGTCTCTTTTAGGAAATACATCCCCCCCCCACCCTATAGTTTCAGAAACTAATATTTCTATACCATTTAATGTTTAGATGTGTTCTTTAGTACATTTCTGTTGACATACCATCTTAGCAAATTGCCCTGTCAAATATGTACGTGTTTACTTTAAAAATTCATATGAAAAGAGTAGATAGAATTGGCATTTGAAGCAACTTTGGATCTGGCGATCCTTTGTGTTTAGCCAAATATGCTGTCTTGCATTCAGCTTCATTTTCATTTCTTAAGCTGCCTTTAGACTTCAAACCATAAGGTATATAACAATACTTTTTCTCCCTCTCTGCCCAAGAACATCTCAGATAAGATTTGCTTCAAAGCTAAAGAGAAGGTACCATGCTTATGTTAATTATCCTTTTCTAGCAGGTTGAGCAATGACAAAGTATGAATGTTATTGTTTGACTTTTGTTTGAAATACATTAACTTCTGCAGATTGCTTTCTAAAGAATAAACTTGTACCAGGAATAGTTTTATAGAAGGCCATCCAACTACAATGTTTTCACTAAGTAAGACAGCTACTGTCACAAACTTGAAATTTACTCCCCATCCACTCAAGAGTTCAAAGAGGAAACGTACAGTCCAGTTGAAGGCTGTGAGGAGAATTTCAAGGGAGGGGAAAATCAATGTTATGTCTTCCTTTACCCCAAGTCTTTGCAGACTTGAGTCTTGAGCAGATTGATTTTACCCCCAAGAAAAATCTAGCCATGGTTTTGCACTTTTAAAAGCTTATGTATATGTCATGGTCTTTATTTATTTATTTATTTATTTATTTATTTTAAATGGACATCCTGCATGCATGAAATATGCAGGAAGTGACAGGGCTCATGCCTAACGCAACATTTTGTTAGCAAGTGTTCATATTCTGACATTTCAGGATGAAACGGGCTGTTCATTTGGCTGAGAACCTGCTTCTGTTGTATTACATCTTTTTTCACTTATTCCATTAATATAGAAGTGCTTTAGTAACTTAATTCCTCATATCAATATTTTAGTTGTCCTCCAAGTTTAACTTAAGTGTATTTAACTGTGCTTAAGAAATGAGAGTTTGAACTTTGGGTTTGGTCTTTATAAGCAGCTGTTCTGATCATCATTGGTAAATCCTGATGACACTACCAAGCAAGGCTTCAGAGTGAGCCCTGGCATTGTCAGCATGTCTTGCTACTTTGTGCCAGCAACTCTGGCAAGGCAGAAAACTTCTGGAATCTCAGTTGAAGGTCTCTTGAATATCACTGCTGCTTCTGTCCTAGTGCTGGGGTGAAAATACTTGATAGAAAATTCTGATAGAGAATTCCAATGAGAGATTAAATGACTTTCTCTGCAGTGCAGAAGGAATGAATGATGGAGAAACAGTAGTTCTGGAAGATTCGTGGGTATTAGGGTTTTTGATGCGGGGCAGAATCATTTATTGAATACCACACTTCTGCCACATCCTGTAGAATTCTATCAATTCTAATTTATCTGCACAGTTGGAATAAATTTCAGGAACCAAAATGCTTTTTCTGTGCAGCTTGAGCAGGAGCAGTGAACAACGTTAGTTAAATGTTGTAGCTTACTCCACCCCATTGCCCTGCTTACAGTTGTGAAGAATATCCCTACATTATGAATGGTCCATGTCACCATTCATTAAGGGGAAAAAAGGTTATGCTGAGCATTGGAGTCCTGAAGTCAGCAATGTGCTGGGAGATTGGAACTTTTCCTTTTATCAGTGTGTTGCTTGTCTGCAAGGTGCTTTGAAGTCCAACTTCAGGACCTCAAAGCACCAAACTGCAAATCACCTGACATAGTTTTTGACACCACTTATTTTGGTCCACGGACCCAGAATGTTTCCACACTATTGCTGTAAGAAAGCATTTTATCAAGTTGTAGATGGAAATTGCTGACAGCCACTTCCTTAACAATACATTTTTCTTTTGCCAGCATAGTCACAGGGATCCTGCAGTTACATCCATGCGGTTCACACCTGAATTTCTTAGAGTCACCATGGTTTTTCTCATGCTGATAATGCACAATGCTGCAGTTTATCCCCAAAATGTATATATCATGAGATGTGAGAAGGAAACCCTAAGATTATGAAATTAAAATAGTATTTACACATGGTATTTAAAGTTGTACTTCCAGATAACATGAAATACTGCCATATAAAAGGTTTTGTATCATGCAGAAGCCTTCAAATCTTGTATCTTCATCTGCTGAATCTTAGGCCTGTGACACTAGGTACAGGATTATTTCATATGAGTATGAAAGGATGTGACCAAATGGGTGAGAGGGGTTCGTAAAAAGAAGGAAATGGACATCAGAGAAAGAATTGAAATGGGACATGCCTCACATAGCCCAAAACAGCTGGAAATTGGAGACCTTAAAATAAATGGTGGCTGGTTGAGTGATCAGCCCTGGTGAGACCACTATGTTAAGTCTTCCATGCAGAAGCCTTTTAAGTGGTCTCCCATCTGATGGCTGCAGTGGAAGAATTTGCCTTAAATTGTACTGTGTCTCGACTGACAAATAGTCCTGTAATTCAGAATGTGCACAAACCTAGCAATGCTAAAATCTTTTGTATATGATTTTGGGGTGGGAGTACAAAGTTTAGACACATTGCACTCAGTAGTAATGTCATACAATCATTAGCTTTTTCAAGCAGTCTCCGACGTTAGTTGTAATGTTAGAATATGAAATGATTGACAGTATGACAAAACTTCAGACTGAATATGTTTCCCAAAGGCATTATAAAAGGGTCCTATCCTGTTTTATTATTTTATTGTTCTGTTTATTTTATTGTTTAAGCTGCAGTTTAATGTAAAATAATGTTTTCTGTTCTTTTCTAGGGGTTTTCTGAGGTCTGGGAAAATGGCAGACATTGACAAGTAAGCATGCTAAATTTTGGCTAATGTGTCGTTCTATCTTTAAAAGGTTCTATTGTGTGAAATCTGCAATTGTGTTCTTTCTTACAAGGGCATATATAGTTAGTAGCAAACAATGTTCTAGGTCTTCCAGTTGTTAATATAAATTTGTAAATTTATAGGCAATACTTTTTAATCCTAGACTTAGTTCATATAGTTAGCCAAAGCCCAGCAGTGTTTATGTTGGGAGGAGCAAATACCGCTTATTTTGACCACACACATGATATAACGTGATCTTCCCAGTCAATTTTGTGTGTGTATCAGGCCTGCATGTAAGGGCTCTCTTGGTGCTTTTCCCATATCAAATGTTATTGCACATTTATGCAAAGTGTATACTGTATTCATAGTAAACTTTACTTGGGACTTAGGGACATATTCAGCAGGTTCGACTGAGTATTAGCAATTTAATTGTACGTATGGATCCTGGTCCCTTAAAGGGTTGGCAATAATTATAAACCACATACATGGACTCAGAAAGAGGTCTGTACTGGTCATTTCTTATGTAGCTATTTGCAAGCAGGCTTGTGGTTTACCCAATAGATGTACATATCAGGTGCAAACTAGAGAACATTGCATGCCTTCAGTCCTGTCACAGTGAGGACAGGGTGTTTTCTCTTCAGTTAGGATAATAATGTTAAATCAGAAAGACAGTGTTGTCTTACCTCCTCCTGAAAATGTCAGTTACAGTTGCTTTTGATGCTAAAGGCAAGGTAGTGCAGAGTTGGGGAAAGATGCAAGTAGAAACATTTATGCAAGGAAGGTAGAACATCAATTAATTTTCAGTATGTCTATGTAGAACATGGGTTGCAAGTTGTGAATACAAATTTTACTTCATCCCCTCCCTCAATAAAGTTAAAAAATCAAACAGTCAGCTTGTAGAAGTCTGATTCTAATAATCATTTATCACTCTTGGAGGGTCTTATCAAACCTTTGTTCTGTTGCTCACCAGTTAAGCTGTGCTGTGGCGCTCAGTCCAGAAGTATTAGTGTGGCTTATTATCAGGATGTGACCATTACAGAGTATAGTTATGCTCAATCTCCTGATGCCAAAGGGTTTGACAAGTTATATCCTTCCTTCTACTTGTTATGGATCTCTGGTGCTTTGCACTGCACCTAACACCTTCCAATAACATACGTGCAATTGCAAACTATCCAAAGGTTCTCTGTATAGCTGGAGTAAGTGTGCATCTCTCCTCTTCCTCCAGTGATAATTGCTTTTTAAATCAAACTGGAGGGAAAGTTAGGATATTGCAGATGAGAGGAAATCATTGGCTATATCTGTCACGCACAGTGCCTCTTATGGATCATGAATATACACCTTAATTAGAACAGTGTTTGTCTCTGATTATACTGGCTTTTTGCATGTTGCATGTGCTTTTGCAATGAGAGCCTTAAAAAGCTCAACTCCCTGCCAACTTAGAGATAACATATGGGATGTGCATTAGAGAAATGGTTTGAAAGACACTAGCTTCTGGGCATTTTCTGAACTTTAATATGCTAGATTAAATCTGAATTGGTAACTTGCTAGATGTACTTTCATACTAAATTTTTTGGGTTAAAGAGAATCAAATTCCTGTTTTGACTTGGAATTTAATAGCAAAGAACAGGCTGAGCTGGACCAGCAAGATATGGAAGATGTTGAAGAGGTAGAAGAGGAAGAAACTGGAGAGGATGCTAACAGTAAAGGTAAGGGGAAAATGAGCCCAGGCAAAGGTTTTCTTCTGTAGGCATAATGGAAGAAGTGCTTTTCTTGGCTCAGTCTGATACCTGCTGGTTAAATATTCACCTTGCAGATCTTGCCATTCAGAGGAAAAACAAATTGATTGTTTAGTGCAATGCTTACCTTAAATGCTTTAGGCAAAATTGTCCTTGTATTAAATGCTAGTGTGATTTTTGTTTCCCATCTCATAATCTAGCTTTTCCTGTACATGCTTACTTGGAGGCAAGTATTGCTGCCCAAGTAGTGTGTATAGGATTGCTGTCTTTATAAACATGGATATTTAGCATTTAATTTTGCGACTCTTGAGGTGTGTGTTAGATCTTATGTATCCTAATTATATGTGCTACCTCTTGCTTACTTAACATGGGAGGCAGACATTTAAAAATAGTTATCCTTCTGCTATTACATTAGATCTGTTCAGGCAGGTTTCTTTTGACGCTTGACTTCTAGACAATAAGTAATGCAAAATCTTGACATTTTATGTTCTATCATTTGGTAAAATCTGAATTGCAAGCACTGGGCTAAAATTTCATAATGGGGGAGTATAATAGTGTTTTTTAAAACTTCTTTTGTTTTGTTAAGCACGCCAGCTGACTGTACAAATGATGCAGAATCCTCAAATTCTTGCAGCCCTTCAGGAAAGACTTGACGGTCTGGTTGGAACACCTACAGGATATATAGAGAGGTAGAGTGTTCTGCAGTTACGTATATTAATTCCTCTTTGTTCTTACCTCTTTAATAGATAAAATTGTTTGCATTATGCTAAATGGTCATTGTTCTGCAATATTAAGTACAGAAGTATGACCTACAGGTTAGAAATAGTGATGTTGGAAGGTAGTCTAAAATCAGGACATAACAATCTGCTTGAGAGAGTAATAGTGACTGCTGCTTCAGAAAACTTAAGTAATTAAGGCTGCAGTTACACACACACACACACACACACACACACACACACACACACAACTTGAGAATAAGTATAACTGAACTCAGTTGAGCATGGAAACAATTTCACTTTTAGTACTGAAGATCAGAATGTGGTTGCTGAACCACATATCTGTTTTGTGGGTGTTGTATGTTTGAGCAGTCTATACAGGTATTTCATTTTTGAGACATATACAGAGTTTGTTTCCTTTGAAATTTGCAGAGCATATGTGTGCTCTCCATATTGCACATTCTGCCCCTCTTGAGTAACTTCTGATTTATCTCAGGTTACACTGACTCCTTGTCAGTAATAAAATGATAAAATTTTCTTGGTATGCATTTTGTAAGAGTGGGATGGAAGATTGAAACCGATTGACCATACTGCTGAAAATTCACAACTCATGTACTATTTCAGGCTTCAGGTATAAAAGTGAATGTTGTTCCAGTGTAATAGGCCCCAAGTCCACTGCTTTCCACACAATGGAGAGCCACAGGTTTTTGGTAGGTAGGTAGTACAAGTAGTAACAATCCTCACAGCTGTAAGGGCAGTGATCTCCATCACTATCATTTTGTGGGCTACTTCAGAAAAGTATTAATGACACTACCTTCAGATCATCTGCAAGATTGGACTGATGGATGCTGGGTAGAATATACTGCTTTTAGATTGGAAGAAGGAAACAAGTTTCAAATGATATGTCCTTTAGATAAATCCAAAATGTGAGAATTACTTTTGAAAAAGGAAAAAGCAGGTATGCATTTGAATAGAGCTTCAATAAAGAAAGTTTCTCACTTTTTGGGAAGACATCTGTACAAGTGTTGTCCCCAAGAAGCACCTGCAATTTTTTTTCTCCCCTCTCCTCCCCTTTCTTTTCCTTTTCCTTTTTACATGCAAATATCTATAATGATTCCCTGATAACTGTTTTTCTGAATAAAAAATGTAATGGGAAGCTGCAATTTTGACCACAGAATGAGGCATGTCTGGTTTGTTACCTCCAGGCTTTTTCTGTTTCAAAAAGCCTCTTAGGTGTCCCATCCTGAGGTGCCACATAAGCATTTTACTTCTATGCAAGCGTAGAAGTGGAATTCTGTAGGAAGGAAGCAACTGGGCAATCAGTTTGGAGCAGAAATGGCAAGCAAGGAAAAGGTCAAGCACCCTAGAGCTGCTGCTCTGACTAAAAAGGCCCCACACCATCTAATCGCTGGCCACAATTGATCTCACATCTGCTATGAACTTGCTTTCTTTTCTCTTGTAGCATATTTAAGTAACCTGCAAGGTCCTTGATCCAAGATCAGCAAGTCCTTACTGAGTTTCATGCTGTGCTTTCAATGAGATACTATACCTTTTTGAGAGTTTTCAAAAAGCCAGCTCTTCATCACTTCAAGTACAGTAGCTCATCCCTAAAGCTTATATAGCATGTCAACTAAAGCATTTGAAGCAAAATAAATTAACAGGAGTACTGTGTTTGAGCTTTGTCTAATGCTTGCACGTTTGCTTGATCTTAAAATGTTTTGTAGATGTCTTCTGCATTTCATACTTGATATTGCCTCTGAATATGAACTAGAAGGACAGGTTTTGACTACTTATCTATAGAATATGCAATGTATTCCTTGCCTAAATTGATTCAAGAGAAGCTACTCTCTGTTACACAAACTGACAGATGGAGAATTGGGAGCCCTTATTTATTACTTTAACTTTTACTCCTTTGTCAATTTTTAGCTTGATCTAGTGCACTGAAATATAGTCTCCCATATCAAGCTAAAGAAATATTGCTCAGCTATGTCATTTCCTGATTGTAAGTAGTCAGCCACTGTCCCCTGGCCAGCTGATATAACTGGCTGGTGCCCCATAATCCCTGACCATTTACCATACTGGCTAGGACTGGTGATAGCTGTAGTCGAAGCATCTGAGGGCACAGTGTTAACTACCCTTAGGCTGGCCCAACTGCTACTCAGTTATTGAGGCGCCCACCTGTCAATCACTTGTTGTCATTAAGCCATCAGGTGACAGCATAAAATGGGCTCGCTATCAGCGTTTATTAGCTTATTGGCACTGTGAACCCCATTTAGTCCATTTACAGGCAGTGTTTGGATTCAAACCATGTCTGGAGACAGGACATTTCCCCCCACTGCAAACCTGTCTGTAAAGAGTCTGCAGAGGACAAATGCCACTTACCTTTGATTTGTAACAGCTTACTCATGCAAACAGGGGCTCTTGGTGGGTGTGCAAAAATGCAAAGGAACAAGAAGTTCTCTATGTCATTATTTGTTGGTCTCTGTTTTTTCAACCCAACATAAAGAATTTTTACTGAAGCCAAACAAAAACTGGTATCTCATTAAAAAATTGTGGGGAAACACAGCTTCTGCTTTTAATACTCTTTACAAATATTTAAATGTTTTTCTCTTGACCATAAACTAAAGGTGACAAATATTGTGACCTCCAGGTGTTGTTTGGCTGCAAATCATGTCTGATGAAAGTTAAAGTCCAGCAAAATCTGGATGCTCCCCCTTCCTAAATCCATCCTATGACCAGCTGTGAGTTGCTGCTTTGGAATCCCTGTTGTAAAAAAGGCTCTTCAGTAGTTTAATTACTCCACAGTGCCTCAGAAGCAAAAATGATTGGTATTGGATTTCTGGAAAAAGAGCTTCGCATACACATTTAGATAAAAAATGCCCATCAATAGAGTCCTATTTTTGTATGATTTAATATGGAGCGGTTATTAAGAACCTGATTTCTTGTTATGTAAAGAGGAATTGTTGTATTTCCTCCTTTTTGTGTGTGTTTACTAATCCCCCCTGCTTTTGTGATTGACCAGTATAGGCCACATTAGCCCAAACAGAGTAGGCAGCAAAGTTACCCAATTTTGAAAAAGGACACAGAGTGTCCCATTGATTGCAGCAGGGTATATCGCCATGTGGTATTTTTTTGGAGTGTTGCTCTACTTAAGAAGCATTCACTTGGGGTTCTTCCCCCCCCCCCAGGTTTCTGGAAGAATATTGCTTACCCCTTTTTTAAATAGCCTTCACAGTAAACCTGGGTCTCACTTCTGCAGCTTGTAAAATTGCTTTTTATGTGTTGCAATCTTTTTCTCTTTTCTGGTTTTGGTCGTGTTTCAGAACATTTTCACATTACCAAAAATAGGATATGAATAACTGAAAGCAAGGCCAATATTCAAACGCTAGGTTATATATGGTGATCAAATTTAGAAATAATTACTAGAATTTCAATTTCATAGACTTCTGAGCCAAATAATTGCCTATCTAAAATTCTCCACCCATTGACCACCTTGTCTCAGTAAGAACCGGAGCCCTCTCCTGAATGCCCAGTGTTGGGTATCCAGGGAGGTGGGTAGTGGCCTGAATCTGAAAGAAGGCACATGTCCACTCACATTCATTACTGAAATGAAGTCATCTGAATGTGTTTCTGTAAGAAGCTGTAGTTTTGGCCTCAATATTGAAATATGCAGCTTTCATACTATATATCAACTTGGTGTGAACAGATACAACAATATAAAATTAACCTTGAATTTTACTGGCTTGCAGCTTTATAAGGTTTTGCTTACAAATTCTACCTGAAAGGTGTCATCATGCTATTTATTGCAAAGCATACCTAATACTGACATAGCTTGTAATGTAAAGCAGTTGTGTGCTGGTGTATCAGTCCTAGGGATCATGTAACAGATTGTTTTTATCTAACTTTGGCTACAGTAAACTCTATATAAATTACTAGATAGAGCTTTGAATTTGGAGCTTTTGCTTACTAACTGTCCTTAAGTCCACCCAAGACTAACTTAAAATATGAAAATGGGGGGTTTGGTTGAGAAAAAAGTAGGTGTATAATGTTAATATTTTGAATGAAATATCAGTGCAGGAACTTCTATCACTATTGTTGCATATGTGTGTGTGCATGTATGTATAGATGTTCTTTTTAAACAAGTCTCATCTATTCAAGAAATGGCAAGTTTTGTCCTAAGCATTGGTGCTGCAGGATTTAAGCAATTGGCTATTGGACACGCTTGGTGAGACAGCAGTGTTGGGGAAGTTAAGAAACTTAACATGCTGTACTTCTCCCGTGTCTTCTGCTTGTATATGACGAAGTGCCAGAGGCATGCTTAAGTCTTGACTGGTGATCTTTGGAAAGTTGACATGTGCAAAGCACACCTGAAGTTGCTTAAACAGTGTAAGGCTAGGGGGCATGATGAGTCGGGTAAAGGTGGCCCAGGCTGGACTCTCTTAAATTGTTATCCTTGTCACGAATTAAAATTACCAGCTCAGAATACTGTAATAGATCTTTGTTGTCTGTGCCTAGTTGTTGCCAGAATTCACCTTTACTTCAGTATGTGCTGAATTATTAAAGAAAACAATGGGTTCTTAGAATCCAGAGAATTCCAAAATTCTCTCAATGTTCAGCGCTCAGTCGAATCCTTTATCCTAAAATCAGCTGACCTGAACAGCATTTTTAATGTGTTTACTCAACTTTTCAGTTGTTAGTGTCATGTCACTTTAACTTTTGAACTGCATGGAGTGCACCTAATATACTGCTTGCAAAGAAGTCACAGATAGTTGTTTAATCTGTCTTTTCAGGTGCTAAATTAAGTTATTTAAAAAGTTAGTTTCTAAAACATATATACACATTGAATTCTGAAATTTCAGTTGATAATTGATATTAAGAATTGTGTTCAAATTGAACAATATTTTCCACAAAGAAATATGGTCTGAAACACTTAAGGAATTTCCTGGGAGGGGCGATTATGGGGTTTATCTTGTTCTATATGTAAGTGATTCAGAATTGATATTGTTTATGTTAATATCCATAAAACCTTCAAAAATAAAAATCACTCTTGTGTTAATATCACAATTTTGCTCTGCTGTTGCTCTTGGAAATAAAAGTTAACAGCATAATCCAACCTGTTTAAAGGAAACTTTATTAGGAGAATGAATCCACATGATTGTCATTGATGTAACAATGCAGTATTATATTCCTCCCTCAGCTTGCCTAAAGTAGTTAAGAGACGCGTAAATGCACTCAAGAATCTTCAAGTTAAATGTGCACAGATAGAAGCAAAGTTCTATGAAGAAGTTCATGAATTGGAAAGGAAATATGCTGCTCTTTATCAGCCCTTGTTTGACAAGGTACTCTTTATACTTTTACCTCTAGGGATGAGAGTTTAATTGTGCAGAGTCAAATGGGACCAAATTCCCACTGGTTCAGTAATTCTGTAACCTTTTATTTGCAAAAAAATTAATAATAATACTTGTTTGTTGCTTTTGTTGGGTATTGGGTCAAACTAAATTCTGGTAACCTGAATAAACAATTTACTCTTCCAGAGGAGTGAAATCATCAATGCAGTTTATGAACCTACTGAAGAAGAATGTGAATGGAAAACAGATGTTGAAGAAGAAATTTCAGTGAGTACTTAAATATGATTGTGGCTGGGATTAACTGTGTATTCGTGCTTTACAAGTTTGAAGTACTGTAGACTTATTCTAGTAGTAAATGCAGACAAATCATTCAATTTATAACTAACCTTGATGGCTAGTAAACATTTTGATCGGGTTGATGTTGTTTTGTATTGGATTGATATAGCAGCCCACCAATAAACATTTCCTGTGTGTCTTACAACAATTAAACACAGTGACCCCGTTCTCATGTGGCTCTAAGATAAGATAAGACATGGCTTAGTGCAAACATGTGGATTTCCAAAGAGCAGATTGCAGCTGCTGCACTCTTCCCTGGTCCTCCTGCTGCCAAGAGGTCTGAAACACGTAGTGTGCTATGTGAGCCAGGATTCATGGTTTGCCTCCTCCAGAGAAACCATGTTCTTGCAACCAAATTTTGTTTGGGGGTTTATAACTCATGGTTTGTCTGGGATGAGACAAACAAAGAGCCTCGGTTCAGACAGCACATCGTACCATGGTTTACCTCACCAGTACAGTAGCAGAAGGACCAGTGGAGAGTGCGTTCACACTAAGCCATGATTAGGCTTACTATATGCATACTGAACCAATATATAAAAAAGTAATTTAAACAAGACAGCCAAAAATCTTCCTGTACAGATGCAGCATAAAAACAGCATAAAACATTTTACAACTCATATTTAAAAGAGTTAAAATGTTCTGATATCCTATGTGTGCCTTGAGTGGTTCTGTGTAGCTTTAAATAGTAAGATGCCTGTCTTACACAAATATTGAAATATATAGCCACTAATCTGATAGTATTTGACTGAAGGTTTTCCTGTTTGTTGTGGTTACTAGTATAACACTAGATTTCTTGGTTAGTGTGCAGCACTCAAATTTTAGAAAGAGTAACTTCTTAATTTTAACAAGGAGGAAATGAAAGAGAAAGCCAAGCTTGAAGAAGAGAAAAAAGATGAAGAAAAAGATGACCCTAAAGGAATTCCTGAATTTTGGCTGACTGTGTTCAAGAATGTTGACTTACTCAGTGATATGGTTCAGGTAAAAGAATGACGCTTAATTTCTTGCAATTTTGCTGGTAAGCTAAGTGTTGCATCCAGTGTTGTCTTGCTTAGAGTAGACCCACTGAAAATTATGGATGTGACTTTCCCAGGTTCACTGATTTAAGTGGGTCCACTTAGAGTAGAATTTAGTTCCAGACTTTAAGGAGCCTGGTTTTTTTCCTGGAATTCAGCTTTAGTTTCTAGTAATCCAGTAATCCATTTTTTCTGAGAAACATTCAGAAAGAATAGATCATTTGTCTTTATGAACTCAAAATTCTACACCATAAGAACATGACATAGTTGTCTTAGATCTACAGTGGAATCTCATCCAATATTTTGTTCCTAAGTGTTTCAGCAGTGCCTTTTGGGAAACCCACAAGTTAGGGGGTGATGGGTGCAGCTATTTAAAGTTGGTCCCCAGTATCTCATATTTGATGGCATACTGCCTCAACATGGATGACCCAGTTAATTTCATGGACATCAAGTGCTAATCTAAAAGCTTTTTAAACTAGTGGTCCTGGTTACATGCTGTGGCAGTGAATTCCTCTTAAGTTTCTGAACTTTCTACCACCTACATTGAATGCTATTCAGCTGTCATTGCTCTCACATGAGTCTACATTAGAAGCTGTCATAAGGGCTGAAAGTAACATGTCATACAACAAACACTCTGATTCTTGAAAAGCTGGATACCTCACTCAATATCACATTCCACATTTGAATCAAATTGCAAAGTACATACAGCCCTGGGCATGTGGTATGCTTTTTCATTTCTCAGAAACTTGTGTTTTGTGAGAGTACTTGTTCGATGGTTGCCACTACCTGGAGAACTAGCTTTGATTGAAATATGGATTTATGAATCAAATGCTCACCCCAGATTATTTCTTTTTGCTTCCTTTTGCTATGTTACACTGCTTTTTCTTCTTGTAGCTACATGATAATTGTCATGTTTTTTGTAGGAACATGATGAACCAATTCTGAAACACTTGAAAGATATTAAAGTGAAGTTTTCAGAGGCTGGGCAGCCTATGGTAAGTTCTTGATGAGAGTACATTGAATATTGAGATACATAAACTCTGCTTCTGTTCAGTACCGTACAGCAATCAACTGTAACACTTGAAAATTTTGCAATCTATTCTACGCTTGTAGGAGTCATAAACTTTATGGTCCACATGACTTGTTAGCTGAAAATTAGGGTTGAGTTACATACGTAGGATTTTGATACTTAATCATGCAAATACTTATCTCTGATTTGCGGCTGAATGTGGACTGGCTCCATTTGAAAAGGATATATTATGAATATGGATATGTGAAGATTCCCTAAGAACTTTATAAAGATCTGTGTTTCCAGTTGGGCATTGCTAAATGAGAGCTTTACTGAAAATGGGATCCCACCAGTGTAAGTTCCCTGAAAAAATGGGGAACACAAATGAATGCCATGCAGAAAATGAAATGTACATTTACGTGTTTGTTTTGCAAAATTGAAGTATAACAGTTTGGTTATACTTTTGAAGTATAACAAAACATTGTGTAGACCTGCTTTCCCCACTTGATACCCTCCTGATGTTTTAGACTCCAACTCCTAACTCAGCCAACTCCCTGCTGTCTGAGACTGATGGAAGTTACAGTCACAGAATCATCGAGTTGGAAGGAACCCTGAAAATTCTCTAGTCCAGCCCCCTGTAGTTCAGGAATATGCAGCCGTCCCTTATGGGGACTGAACCTGCAACCTTGGCATTATCAGCACCACACTCTGACCAACTGAGCCATTCAGCTGATGTGTCCAAAACATCTGGAGGACATTGAAGGTGTAGAAGGCTGCTCTATCCAATGTATCCATTTGAGCAAGAAATAGAACTTAAGCAGCACTGTTTGCTCCTTCATTGTACTAAAGTAATTCCATTGTTTTGACATATTGGATAGCTGACCTGCGGTGCTTAATGATGCATTACTCACTTCTTTCTAACAGTCTTTCTATATTTTTTAAAAAGACTTTCACATTAGAGTTCCACTTTGAACCCAATGAATATTTCACAAATGATGTGGTGACAAAAACATACAGAATGAGGTCAGAACCTGATGATTCTGATCCTTTCTCCTTCGATGGACCAGAAATTATGGGTTGCACAGGGTAAGTGTGATGTTCTCTTAAAATAAGTGGTTGACAGTCTTCCATAACATGAGACTGGCCCAGTTTGCATGTAATTCTAAGCCAAACTCTTTGCAGGCTCCTCAAAAGGAGATAGCAGCCCAGTCATTTAGCGACTATGCTGAGCCAAGCTGCGGTTTTGCTTAGCATCCTGTTCAAATTCACATTCATAGTTTAGCTCTCTCCAGGCAAACCAAGAGCTATAACCAAAGTTTACCTGCTTGGTTTACCGGCACGTCTGCAAATGAGGACAAAATCTGTTATATATTGTAAGAATATATACAAGTAAACTATGACAATCCAGTAAATTAAAAAAGTGAGGCAAAGAAAAACAAAGAGTAACATAAATTCCACTAATAGCAGCTGCTATTAAGTTCTCAAGTAAAAGAAGAGTTTTTTTAGCTGTCAACCTAAAGGCTAGCAAGTAGGTGCCTGGCAAACAAACAGAGTTTTAATAGGCAATGTTCTATCACATGAAAAGAACTTTCACTTGTTGTTACCCACCTTGCCCCTGAAGGTGGGGGCACCCAAACCAGGGCCTCTGTTGAAGTCAGTATGGGTGTTTATGAATGTGTGCCTGCTTACTTCACAATGTAAATTTGCTTTAGTACAATAGATCATATTTTAATGGACACAAAATGTTTTAACTTGTGAGTGATATACCCCTTACTCTAAAGAGAGAGAAATAAGATAGATATAAATTATATGTGCATGCTCTACACCCAGCAATCGCAGTGCAGAAAATTACAAACATTTAAACCTGATACAAACCATTTAAATTCACAGATATTTCCTGACTCTTACTCATGACCAAAGTCCAGCCCATATTTAAGGCATTGCAATATTCACTATTACATTTTAATTAGCAATTTTATCTCTCCTAACCTCTAGGAACATTAATGCCTTGCCTATATGCTGAATTCCTTGTGTAATATGCATGCTGGAAAGGCTGCTGGGGGTTTAGCTTGAGATTGCTCACTTTTTGATTTAGGGCCTTGTGCATTGCTTTAAGTCAGGTTCTTCTGATCCTGGTATTTGAACCAGAGTTATGAACCTAGTTTCTGGTAGTTGAATGGTGCTTGTTATCCTGCCTGTGCACGATCATCACGAGTGCCTAGATACTAATCCACCCAGCTTTGTCTTGCCAGCCTAAAGACAAAAGTAACTTGTACTGCAACATGTTCAAAGGAAGTTACTTAAAAAATCTGGGTGTTCCAAGATGGTTACTTTAAAATATCCAGACCTTCTCTGCATAGGCAGAGGAATTCCCCCCCACCCCCAGCATGTTCAGCATTACTTGAAGTAATTAGTGGCAGAGTTTCAAAGTGATGGTAACTCCTTTGATACTACAGTGCTGCCTACAATACACTTGAGAGGCTTTATGGAGAAGATTCAAATAGGGGGTTTAAGGGCAAGGACAGCCTATTGGAGGACTGAATGTCCTGGAACAAGAGAGACCCTGCAGCCTTTCAGCTTAGATGTATTGCAGGTGGGATATGTGTTGAAATACTGTATGATGAGAGAACTCATTTTCAAACTGCGTATTTTGCGGTTTTATGACCCCTCCCCCTGTGAACCGCCCTGAGACCTGCAGGTATAGGGCGGTATATAAATTCAATAAATATTAATACTGTTAAGAGGGAAAGAAAAATGTAATTGATTCATTTAATTCAGGTGTTACTTTCTTCCTCATACTAGACGGCTCTGGGAAAAATAGCATGAGAACAGGCCTGACACTGGCTTGTTATTCATAGGATTGAATTGGACTCCAACCCAACAAGTACTTAACTAGCTGAAATACTTATATAAGGATATCATTGATTTATTAATTTAATTTTCTCATAGGTGCCAAATAGATTGGAAAAAGGGAAAAAATGTTACTTTGAAAACTATCAAAAAGAAACAGAAGCACAAGGGGCGTGGAACAGTTAGAACAGTGACGAAAACAGTTTCCAATGATTCTTTCTTCAATTTTTTCAGTCCTCCTGAAGGTAAATTGTTTCTGATGTTTTTTTTATTATAGTAAAATCTGAATATTGTGGATTTTTAAATATAAGTATAATCCTATATCTTACTACTTTTCCTTTGCAGTTCCTGAAAGTGGAGACTTGGTAAGTCCCTCTAGTTTAATTTCCTAAGAAATATAACTTGGAGAATATTTAAGATAAAAGCAGTAGCAAGAGATAAATTTTTAGGCTTCTTTAAGATAATTTGAAGTGATTTAAGCAGTATTTCAAGTTTTCAAACCCAAATTAAATGTGTTATTTTTGGTGACTGAAATTGAGAATTCAGCACTCAGTCGGGGCACAAATAAAGATTTATTTATTTTTTTGGAGATAATGAATTAATTTTGCAATCTGTTATAAATAATTGGGGAGAATATGGCTTTAGACAAATTTTGTGTCATAGAATGGTATCATTTCCCCCCTTAAATGCAAAGTCATAAAGCTTTGAATTCCTATTACCTGTGCAGGATGATGATGCTGAAGCAATTCTGGCAGCTGATTTTGAAATCGGTCACTTTCTACGGGAGCGCATAGTTCCACGATCAGTATTGTATTTCACAGGAGAAGCCATTGAGGATGATGATGATGATGTAAGTGGTGCTTGTTTTCAGCTGTGCCAAAATTACTTTGGAACAGTAGCTGTACCCCAGGGCTTAAACGGAGCTATAACTTACCACACAGACTTCATTAATTATAATAGAATTAGACATAGATGAAAGTGCATGTTACGTTACGGTGCTAGATTGTACGGTTACATATAGGGCTGAATTTCAGGCTGGGTGCTTTATGTTCTTCATGCAAGAGCTTGTTTTTAGAACATGTAAAGTACGAATTGGGATACAATCAGAATGAGTTTCCCCCCTAAGCAGGTGCAATAATTAGATGTCAAAGCAATTTGGGTTTAGAGTTCAGATTTTGTTTTCATGCTAAGGTTTAAGTGTATATAGAATTGTGGCATTAATTGGGTTTTTGCTAAAAGTTCCCATGCTTTGCAAAGTGCTCCTGTGCAATGTAAATTAACATTGTATGTCTGGAAATAACTGCAACTCAAAAACTCTAATTTGCAGAGTAATGTCCTTAAAGTATTACTGTCCTCTTATCTTATTTTTTGTCTCCCTCCTTCTCCCCCCAGTATGACGAAGAGGGTGAGGAGGCCGATGATGAGGTGAGTTTCATGGTGGCTTAACTGGTTTCAGTAGTTAAAACGTAGCACAAAGGTGCTTACGAATCCTGGAATGTCAGACTCTCAGCTTTGCTCTTTATGATGTCAAGTGCGCATTCAATGTATGTCCTGTATATTTCAGGAAGGGGAAGAAGAAGCGGATGAGGAAAATGATCCAGATTATGACCCCAAGGTCAGTAATTGATGCATATGATCTTTGTAAATCATTTCCCTCCAATAAAGTTATCAAAGTCCTGTAGCACAGCTGTGGTCTTCACACTGATATGTTGGTGTGTTTTTTCTTCCAACAGAAGGATCAAAACCCAGCAGAATGCAAGCAGCAGTGAAACTGTGTATGTGGCCTTGAGGATTATCTGCACTGTAATAGCCTAAACACAACTATTAGTTACTTACAGCCTTATGTTTTGTATCTTGGTAGAATTAAGTAAACAATTTGTTAAAACAAACTGACAGAACCAGTTTAAAATGTAGGTTCCTTGTACCTAGCATTTTAATAGTACTTTTCTGCCAAAATGTAGAATGCAGTAAATCCCTAAAGCATGAATAGTTAATTCATTGCTATATATAGTTTGGTTCTTGTGAAGTCTGTTGTCATGTAGCTATTAGACTGCAGCTGTGAAGATACCAGAACTGTTGACGGAGACCAATCTTTGCCTCCTTTCCTGAAGAACCAACCAAATCTGTCAATTTCCATCAAGACCACATTGGACGTTCATAACTGTCTGCTTGTTTATGCTCTAGGTTTTTGTATTTTGTGATGGTGACCTACAGAAAAAAAACTAGAGACATCATATTAAGGTTGTTTACCACTGGGGTGTGAATAAACCTAGTATTTTCAGAAATTAGTTGTGTGCCTGTGTACATTTAAAAAAAAAATCTTACAAGCATATCACTAGGATGTTTTTGCTGAACAGGACCAGCCCCCGAGGGTTATGTGCGCAAGCACCATTGAAATGCCTTCAGGGTTGTACTCCTGCACAGGTTTGTTTCAGTAGGCATAAACTATCTCAAAGGGCTTTTGCAATACAACTGTAGCACTTTCCTGCCTAGAAACTTTGAAGCTCCAGTAATAATATAACTTTTTAACTGCCTTATCCCCTTAAAAGTAGGACAGGAGAACCTCTGACCATCCATGTTTTTGGAATCGCAGTTGAACATCTGGAAGGCTATAGGTTCGCCATTCCCGGTTTGTTCAAATAAGGTTATAGGATTAGGTACTTCTTTGACATGTTTCACAGGGGCTGGGCGTCTTCAGTTACTCTTTTAAGATGGTCTTTACTTGTAGCTGATTTGAGATTCATCCTATCTCCAGTGTGCTCCAGACAACAAAAAAGAATAAATTTTGTACGCCCAGTTTTGAGTTAAGCTGGTGATTGTCTGACAAACTTCTCAGCTGTAAACTACTAACCAATCTTTATCAGAACATCCACCTGGAAGTTTAGCCAATTTAGGTATGCCATTTGCTTTTTCCTTCACTACTTCCTTATATTCCATCTGGATATGCGTTGGGGAGAAGTAAACTATCACACCCAAAGAAATAAACTTTCAGTCAGCTTGAAACTTTCCCAACTTTACAATTTGTCCAGGACTTCTTCTTTTTTTAGAAGTAGTGTGTCAAAACTATTCAGACTCAGGATAATTGGGCAAACTCAGAGATGCAGAGTTTTGGTGAATGCTCTGAGGCTACTGATGCCCTACTTTCTATTGTAATTCTAGTGCCACCTGAAAAGATGCTTCTGAAAGATGGAAAAACACTTTTGCCTGGCACCTGATAAAGCATGAGGAACCACAGTCAGGAGAAACTGAATAGGCGTCCTAAGCCTTACAACAGAATTCTTTCTGCAAAACAAGGATATATTTAGCCAGGGCCAGCCCACCTATGAGGCAAGATGAAGCAATTGCTTCAGGCAGCAGGGTCCACAGGGGCAGCAGATCCTGATATTGAACTTTCTCTCTTGTCCCTTCCCCCCACCCCACCTTCCTGATGTACATCTTTACTCACCCCTTCCCCGGCAGGGAGGGAGCCACCATTTTGCAGTTTGCTTCAGGTGCCAAAATGTCTTGGGCCAGCCCTGTCTTTAGTACATGGCAGGGTTTTTCACACCAATACCACAATTGCCGGAACAAGTTATATTTCACCACTTAAGGAACAAATGTATTTTCATACTACATACATATATTACCCCCCCCACTGCTGAATATATATCTTTTCCTGTTTATTGGGAGGCCTACTCTTAATACAAGAATTCCAGAAATAGACCTTGGGCTCCCAAGAAGAAATGCAGCATAAAGAACAGTGGGTGCAGGAGCCACATTCTTAAAAGCAAGAAAACCCCTACAAAAAGCTCCCAACTATATATTGTCCTTCATTGGTGGGGGGGGGGGGGGAGTATGTGTGAAGCAAACAAGCATGGGGGGCTGGGATTCCGCAAAGGCTCTGTACAGTTTGTGTGTGGAAAAGATTGAAACATTGCTTATTCAAAGGCAGTAGCTTCACTGTTTAGATGAGTTTTAGATTCTTATTAGAGAGCATATTGATCCTGTGTCAAAGCAGATTCAGTGGAAGAAACGAGTCTCAGAACCTGCAGCTTCCTTAGAAGGAGGGTGGGAGGTGCCTTCTGTTAGTACTCCCTCAAGTACCAGCTGTGAATCCAATAGCTAAATAACTTTCAGCTGGTTACAGGGTGGCTGCTGGGGTAGTCTGATGCAGTGCAACAGATTGTAGGCACAAGTTCAACTGCAGTCACTGAAAAGGCTCTTAACTGAACAAATTCAGTTTTAACTCCATGTAGCAGGATTCATCAAGGCTCCATTCCCTGTACATCTGGCCCGAGGTAAATATGTTCCAGTAACATGTTCTGTTTGTGTATTTCTGGTAGCTCTGCTTTTCCACAAGGAACAAATTTGGCAAGTTTGTAGGAAAGGATAAAGACAGGCAGCCAACGCCTTTAAAATTACAGTTCGTTTTAAGTTCAGCATTTCCCAACACTAGTTTGGCAACTTCCATGCACGTTGAGTTGCTTTTAAAGGAATTTATTTTGCACAGAGTAATATGAGCAATTACATTTTGCAACATTCCTAACGGATGAAATATTTCAAGTGTGACATTTAAGAATGTTTTGTACATACCGCTCGTATTTGACCACTGACAATGAGCCCACCTTTGGGTTACCTGACAAGTGAATGGAAAGTGCAGTAAGTATCACACTTTGCATACTACTGAAACAGGGGCTTTTACAGGATCCTAGAGATGGTTAGGGATGCGGGTGGCGCTGTGGTCTAGACTGCGGAGCCTAGGGCTTGCCACTCAGAAGGCCGGCGGTTCAAATCCCCGCGACAGGGTGAGCTCCCGTTCAGTCCCTGCTCCTGCCAACTTAGCAGTTCGAAAGCACGTCAAAGTGCAAGTAGATAAATAGGTACCACTCCAGTGGGAAGGTAAACGGCATTTTCGTGCACTGCTCTGGTTCGCCAGAAGCGGCTTAGTCATGCTGGCCACATGACCCGGAAGCTGTACGCCAGCTCCCTCGGCCAACAAAGCAAGATGAGCACCGCAACCCCAGAGTTGGTCACGACTGGACCTTTGAAAAGTAAATTATTTTAGCATAAGCCTTCATTGGCCAAAGCAACTTGATTTGATGTCTGGGTTATATATATGTACATTGAGTACAGAAGACTTTTGGGGAGGTGGAGGGGAAACACTTTTACTACAGCAGACTCAACAGGTCAAGTGAGAGCTATAGGTGTACCACATTTTTATGTTGAGCATAAACACAAAATTTAGTTTGACACTAGAGGGCGTCTGTGTGCTACAGTATCCAAGGCCAAATTACTTAGCCTTGCTGCTTGTTTTGGTAATGTACCTGATACGAAGATGCAGACAAAGCTGATTGAACTATGGTTTTTGAAAGTGCTAATTAGCAGAACTTAAATGTAAAGGGACCCCTGACTGTTAGGTCCAGTCACACAAATTCAAATAATGAGGTATCCGTGTGTCTAAACATTTACTTCCATTATCATGGAACCTGAACATAATCTTTGGAATATATGCTATGCTCATGGATGCGTTGAATTTTAAAATGGTATTGAATAAGTATCCCTACCAAATGTATTCTGCTTGTATGAATGTTAAGACATTTTATATAGGACTGCCATGGTAGCTAGAGTGGTGCTGTTTCCTAATACAGGAAGAATTCATTATATTAGACCTGCATATCATAAAGCCTTCCCCCACAGAGGAAATTAAATAAACGTTGATAGCTTGGAGTGGCAGAATGCTAATACGTGCATTCAGAAGTGTATGAGGGAGTTGACACCCATTTTTGCAGCCAGATGTTGCTGCTGAACTCTGCTACAAGTAATAGAAACAAGGCTATGTAAGATAAGCAGAACAGCAAAAATGGAGGCTGACGTAAGATGCCAGAGGAAAAGGGGATTTAACCACGCTTTAAGATCCGTGGACTAAAACGAGAAATGGGAGTGGAAAGAAGGGGTAAGCTATGAGATGGGCAGAGAGGGAGAGGGTAAATTTGAGTGGGCTTTACAATTTTAACTAAAAAGCTTTGCTGCTTATAAACGATGTAGGCTCTCAAGTCATAAAAAGGGTCTGCAAAGGGATTTGATGCATTTGGAAACCCTGGTATATTTTTAAGAAGGCATTATGAACTAGCTTCCCTTCCTTCACTAGTAAGGATTGTGCTGTAGCTTCCTTCAACATATATTTTAGAGCTATTTTAGCGAAGGTATTTATAGAGAGGCTTCAGAAAGCATGAGTTGCACTCGGGGTGTTTTGATCCAAGTCTCAGCTGCTGTGTTCACATGATTACGTAGATTTGTACACTTCCTTGACCGCTGACAGATATAACTTGGGTGCAAGCAACAATTCTGTTTATTTTTCTTCTGTATTTTTTCAGTCACAAAGTGCTGGCTTGTATCCGATTCTTTCTTTGATTTTCCTGTTGTCAGTCTATCACTTGGTACAAAGTAGATGAATGCAGCCTTCCTCTGAAATAGATTCAGAAGAATCTTGACTACTTCCACTATCTTTGAGTCCCTGAAAAAGATACCTCTAAAAGGCTTTCTCCAGCACTCCTGCTAAAACAGGGGTCAGCAACCTTTTTCAGCTGTGGGCCGGTCCACCGCCCCTCAGACCATGTGGTAGGCCAGACTATATTTGGGGGGGAAGACCCAAAACGAATTCCTATGCCCCACAAATAACTCACAGATGCATTTTAAATAAAAGGACACATTCTACTCATGTAAAAACACATTCCTGAGAAGGCGATTGGGCTGCATCCGGCCCACGGGCCTTAGGTGGCCTACCCTGAGCTAAAACAACTCAAACGCTTACAATTTGGATCAGTGCCTATAATCCCTGGCCATTAGCCACGGTGGCTGTGAGCTGATGGGAGTTGGACTCCAGCATCTAGAGGGCTGTAGGTTCCCCATACCCAGTTTAGATCACAATAAGTTGGTGTGTATCTTGGGTCCCCACTCGTGCCCTCAGCGTCAAACCCCCTGCCTACTAAGCCCTCCCTGCCCTTCTCATTTTTTTAATTCAAAGTGAGGAGTTTGGGTGCTTTGTTTTGTTAGGAGGTTGCCTGCTTCACTGTATGTATTGTTTGGGGAAGGTGTATGTTACCTGTTTTATTGGGGACAAGTGTCTGAGCATCACTCATTTGCCTGTGCAAAAAGCATTTCATTGATTTTCAAATGTCTCCTAAAAGATTGGGGGTCTGCAGTGTGGGCTCTCACTTGCTAGCCAAGGTAGGCTGTACAGTTTGTCTTAGAAGACAGGATGGTGTTATTTGGTGATCCTATGAGAAGGTGCATCGGATAGTGACTATGACACTCCTCTATATCTTCAGTCTTGAGACTGCGTATTTCTGCGTTCGGGCCCCTAGGACTTTTAGTCTCCACATCAGCACAAGTATCATATAAATGCCTCCGGGCGTTTTTTCACACCGTGCGTGCCTCCCTCGATTCAATATAACGATCGCACTGCGGAGGAGTTCCGCCGTTGCAGAAATAAACAAAACTCTGTTATGGATGATTCGGGAGGCACCTTCTTTTTAAAAAAGGAAGCCCCGCGTCGTGACACAAGCAGCTCCTCAGCAGAAAGGAGGAGAGGAGAAGTTGGGCGGGCAGGGAGGCCTCGGGAGGGCGCCCCCCCCCCCGGTGAATCAGCTCCTGTGGGTGGCGCATTCTCCAGGGGGCGCCAGGACTGCAGCCTGCCTGCCTGCCGATGCCATTTAAAAAGTGCTCCAGCCCCGAGCGCGCCGGGTTCCTCGCCTCCTCGAGTTTGAGGAGCGGAAATGGCCAGCGCGGGAGAAGCGCTTTGTTCTTTGGCGGCGGCGGCGGCGGCGCGGCGGTTCGCGTGAGGCGCTACAGGCCTCTCTGGCGGGAGAGCAGGAGACGGAGAAGCGAGCGAGGCGGGGAGGCGCGCCGGCCCTGAGGCGAAGGGTGTGCGAGCGAGAGCGCGGCGGGGCTTCCCTCCTCTTCTTCCGCGAGCGCCCTCGGCCCCCTTGACGCGCCCTGCTGGGGTGGAGGAACCGCGTTCAAAAGCAGCGCGAGCCCAGCAGCTTCCCTCAGTGGCTGCGGGGGACGCCCGGGCGTCGTCGGAGGCGGAGAAAAGGCTCCCGGGACCCCGAAGGCTCCTCTCCTTGCCCGGGTCTTGCGGGAACTTTGTTCCGGCGGCGCCGCCGGGAGGATGCTGGAGGGCGGCTGCAAAGCCGTGAAGGAGGGCGTGCTGGAGAAGCGGAGCGACGGCTTGCTGCAGCTGTGGAAGAAGAAGCGCTGCATCCTCACCGAGGAAGGGCTCCTGCTCATCCCGCCCAAGCAGCCGGAGCTGGCGGCGGCGGCGGCGGCGGCTCCTGCTCCGCCGCCTGCTGCTCCTCTCCCCGGCCTGGAGACGACGACGACGACGACGAGCGCGGCGCCCTCCGTGGTCGCCAAGATCAAGGAGCTGCCCTTCTCCACCATGAAGACGGTGGACTGCGTGGAGCGCAAAGGCAAGTACGTGTACTTCACGGTCGTGATGGCCGAGGGCAAAGAGATCGACTTTCGGTGCCCGCAGGAGCAGGGCTGGAACGCCGAGATCACGCTGCAGCTGGTGCAGTACAAGAACCGCCAGGCCATCCTGGCCGTCAAGTCCACGCGGCAGAAGCAGCAGCACCTCGTCCAGCAGCACGGGCCGCGCCTGCGGAGCGCCTCCAACTCCGCCTAGCCGGGCCCCAGCCAGGGCAGGTAGGAGCCAGGCGGGGAGAGGGCAGCTCTCCTGCCGCCGATCGCCCCGCTCCCCTTTGCAGCCCTTCCCCAGCGCCTCTCTGGGAAAAGCCTTCCAGACGGATTCCCTAACAATCACCTCTCTCTGCTGCCTTAGTTTTGCCCGGCGAAAAGTGCCGTGTGGGTTGCAAACTCGTGTTGCTTCCCTGAAGCGCGCGTCTGGATGGGCAGCCCGCTTCACGCGCGCGATGTTTTGCTTGGAATCATAGAGTTGGAAGGGACCCTGAGGATCATCTAGCCCAATAATAAAATAATAATAATTTATTCTTTATACCCTGCTCATCTGGCTGCCCCCCCCCCCACTCTGCACTGCAGGAATATGCAGCTGCCCCATGCATTGGGGTCGAAATTGCAACCTTGGCGGTTATCAGCACCAGCCTGTAACCGGCTGAGCTGCCCGCTGAGAGAAGTTGTGCATAAGGCTCAAGCATGAAAAACACGCGCAGATGCTCTCCTGTGGTTCGTGCACGTGTGTGTGTTGCATTAGCTGTTTGTATAAAAGAGAGAGTCACTGGGTGACTTTCATTCCTTTCCCTGCACTGAAATTCTCTTCTGTAATTAAGAGTAAGGCTTGAAGCGCTTGATCAGATCCCTCTAGCAACCCTAGAGCATGTTGTTTGTCTTGCTCGCTGGACTAATAGCCTCAGTGGACAGCTCTTCCGGCCCTTCTCAAACAGCATGTGCTTGCAGTGTGCTGTGGCATGATGGATTATTGTGCAGCTGCTAGATCAAGCCTGGCCCAAGTGCTTTGCCACCGGAGACAGAGCAAGAAATGCCCTCCTCCGCAAGTCAAGGTGAAGAGCACCCAAAGTCAATCAGGTGAATTTGCAACCATGATTGCTGTGCTTTAGCGAACACCAAAAAAAAAAAAAATTTTTTAAAAATCCCTACCCGTATCTGCAAATCATTCAGTTCACATGTCATGCTTCTCCTTCCAAGCAATGGGGCTAAGAACAGTTAGTGACCCTTTGCATGTAACTGTAAAAGGAATTGGGGTGGGGGTGGGGGTGGTTAGAGCTAGCATCTTCCTGGTGCTGAAGCCTAGTTATGGAAATAGCTGTCAGAGCCTCAGGTTGTTGCCTCTTGCAAGGACACTTTGCAAGAGACCCTGTTGTTTGTATTGGCACTGTTTTAGGTAGGAAGTGTTCTGTGGCTGTAAAAGAAGAATGCTGCTCAGTTATTCAGATCACTGTCCTGTGTTGTTATAGATGGAATTCAAGCAATGCTTCTGGAAGCAAGGTGGACCCTCTCCATCGATCACAACCTTGGCAAACAAAGGGACTGCAGACACAAGGGAGAGCATCAGTTCTGCTGCTGGAGTCTTTCCACTTTTGATACTGCCCATGATTACTGCGGGGAAGCGTTTTAACTCTTGTAACTTTGACTACTGCTTATGAAGATATGAAAGGATTATCTGGCCTGCCGGGCCTCAAAAAATATAAGATTGTTGCTGCCATATTCCACCCCCCAATCTGTTTTCTTTTTTATGTTAATTTATTAGTGGAAACTTTTGCAAGGTATTTCTGAATGTGGGCCATTTAGAAAGGAATCACACACAGAGTATAGTTGCATTGGCTATATTGCTACACTTGAAGGGAGGAGGAAGGCAGAGGAGAGAAGGTGATGTTGGTGAAATGAAGAGATGTACCAGAATATGGACTTTACAACTAGTCCCCCCCCCCCACGTCACTTTTTACATCCGTTTTCCGTTGCCACAAGTGAGAGACTATTATGAAACAAATGTGTGAAATATGTCCTGGAATAAGGAAAGCAATGACTTGGAACCTGATTTCTAGGTTGCTTTAATGTTTATTATATGTTCATTTGGAGAGTATTATATTTTGTATCCAGTAGTAAATGCATTTGGGTATGCCACTTGTATGTATTCCTGCTTCGTGAAGAGGCTAAGGAAATCTGACTTCATGATCAAGGATAATCGATTTAAAAATACAATCATGCTATGTTCTTTTATTCAGATAATAGAACCATGCAGAGAACTGTTCATTGCACTTCTTTGTTTAAGTTTGGGACCCTGTCTGTAATGTTTCTCAGAGCTGTTCCTTGATTCTGTTCAAATCATTCTAAAACGTCTTCAAATGCTACACTAATCATCCCATCCAGTAAATGTCTTACTGTTTAACTGAGGAACTTTCCCAGAATTCCTGTAATTGAGTTCCCTAGATGAGCCTCAGCGCAACATTTTCCATTGCCCCCTGCCACAGCCTCTAAGAACATAGGACATTTCAGTCAGGGAGCAGCACTTATTTAAAAAACAACAACAACTAAGCAAAGATTCTGCTTTTGTTGTTTGTCTCTATTTACAGTCTTAATATGGAAAAAGTAAGGCTTCTAATAACATTGTTTCTTATCAAAAGTTATTTTTAAATTGGTTCATTCAGTTACAAGGAGCCTAACGTAGTTAATTGGATAAGGGAAGGCCTTGGGTTTTGCAAGCATGTGTTGAACTTAAATCCAAACTTAACCAGTCCTGCATCAGGAGAAGACATTGTTGGGTACCTGCTGATACTGAAAGCATAGGTTCTCCTCTTTGCTGTTAAAACCTGTTTACCTGAGCATGCAAGCGCTCTAGGTAGATATGTGGACTGGGCAAGTGAATAGATTGCAGCAACAACCATTGAAGTCATTCAGGGAGGGACCTTATGAAGCATGCCTTGCCCAAAGGCTTCCCAAAAGCCAACCCTTTATAAAGGGTACCTTGTGGTTCCTTTTATCCAAGTTAGTCTAAGTCTGCCAACAACAAATAATGAGAACTTACTCTGCCCCCATTAACAACAGATTAGTACTGCAGAGCACACTCTGTTAAGAATGCAGGCCTATACATAGTAATTCAGATAAGTTATGAATGGCCTGTCTTAGGTTTGGTGATACCCAGTGTTCGTCATACCCTGAGTAGACCTATTGAAATCAACAGGCTTAAGTCTATTGATTTCAGTGGGTCTAATCTTCATGACAGTATTCCTGGCTTCCTTCCTCAACCTTATCTAAATAGTGTTTAAATGTTTGTAAAATAAATTACCCCAAAACACCAGTGGTTTCAGAAACAGGACTTAACATGATTAGTTTTGCCAGTCTCCTTTTCCCACCCAAATCATTGAGAGCCTCTCTCCGTGTCTACCTCCACTTCCACTGTTTAATGTTATGGAATGGGGAATTGGACCAAAATATTAAATTCCATGCTAAATTTCTTGAGGTTAACTGATGTTGTCATAACTTCTCAATACAGTGGTACCTCTGGTTACAAACTTAATTCGTTCCGGAGGTCCGTTTTTAACCTGAAACTGTTCTTAACCTGAGTATCACTTTAGCTAATAGTGCCTCCTGCTGCTGCCACGCCGCCACCGCACAATTTTGTTCTCATCCTGAGGTAAAGTTCTTAACCTGAGGTACTACTTCTGGGTTAGCGGAGTCTGTAACTCGAGGTGTTTGTAACCCGAGGTACCACTGTATACTGTGTTTTTTAAAAAAATGGTGGCAGAAGTCTTCAGTCATGCCAACTTTTGCTATTTTTCACAATGTATTGGAAAACTTTGATGCTAGCTAAGCCTTGTAAGCTCCGGCGGGAAGGTAAATAGCGTTTCTGTGCGCTGCTCTGGTTTGCCAGAAGTGGCTTAGTCATGCTGGCCACATGACCCGGAAGCTGTACTCTGGCTCCCTTGGCCAATAAAGCGAGATGAGCGCCACAACCCCAGAGTTGTCCGTGACTGGACCTAACTGTCAGGAGTTCCTTTACCTTTACCTTTACCTTTAAGCCTTGTAATGGTGGATTCAGCTGATGCTACTGCCTTTAATGCATGACTGACTAGACTAAAGGCCCACAGACATTACCCCCCGTCACCTCAGAACAAATTGTAGGAAAAATATGAGAAGTGTGAAGGAATCATGCTTATTCTGTGATATGAGGAGTAAACATCTTCACTTTTTGTGGCCTCCTGTTGGGCGTATCTTAAGGACAAACTTCCTTCCCATCCCAAGTTCATTTTTTTGTACTGAGAATATGTGACTTGTATGATCAAGTTGGCTGTGGCTTTGTGCTTCTTTAGGATTGCTTCATTTTATATTACCTTTAAGACTTAGAAGAACTATCCACAGGAATTGCTCCGCTGCGTCTCTGTTGCTAAGAAATGTCTTTGCAGTGTATAAAACAGAGGTCATTCCTAGACTGTTTGAGACTATGACAGAGGGCAACAACTTTAGGGATGTCTCCAACTATGCTTTACTCAGAACACACCCATTTTAATTAATGAACCTCAATAATATTACAAGTTTCATGAGGAAAGGACACATTTTACCAAGGAAATTCAGGGTATAGTTACTTAGTAATAATGGATGGTTTTGCACATGTGCTTTTTTGAGCTTCTCCTCCCTCTGTGTGATGTTCTGCATGATGCAGAGACCCCACAAACGGAGCCTGTTACAGTGGCTTCACTACCAGCCTGTCTCCAAATAAGGTCCCAGTGAAAAGTTTTACATTAGTGTTGCAAATTAATGGTGGGGGGGGGGAGTAACAGGTAGGCCACCTGTGATTCTCCTCGGATGAAGATAGAACTTTAATAAAACAAACAAATTTCCGCGTCATGGTAAACCTATGAACTGCAGAGGTTTTTCGTACTTCGCTCCTTCCTGAACAAAAGCAGGAGCAACCAACCACGGTCCCCGACTTAGAATTACATTGGAACTAGGGATCAGGGCTTCTTTCATGCCAAACAAACTACAGTATGAAGCCACAATTTCGTATTGGCTTACTAATTGTGGTTTGTTTGAGCAAAACAAAACAAAATCGCCGGCTTGGATTTATCACAAAATCAGGGGTCATGGTTTGTTTACTCATCCTAGGGGAGGAGTGAAGCTGGAGCAATCTCCACATTCATTATAAACTTTATAATGATGTGCAAACTGGACATTTGTTTCTCAGTAGGAGATGCCTGTTTTCAGTTTTCAGAAGAAAGCAAATCACCCCTGTGGTTTTTCTGTTACATTTTGGAAGTAAAAAACTCCCCACCCTTTTCTTTTTTAGTTCATTGTTTTCAATTACTGGCTTTTGCAAAGTAGCTGCAGTGATGTACCAAATGTTTTCTGGCACATTGTGAGCTGAAACAAGTGTTATCAAACAAAATATGTGTAAATATGATGCAAATGATTTCTGAGAGATGTGATTTATTTTTCAATATGCATTCCATTTCAAATAAAGAAATATTCATTGAAATGTTCCCTTGATATGGTATGAAAAGACTACATCTTCAAAGGAAGATGGAAACAAAATTTCTGGACATAATCAATAGACTGCTGTAAAGCTTACATCTGTGGAATATCATTTTCATTGATTCAACCATTTTGAGATCACGACATAGAAGGTAGCTTGTTTTTAAAGAAAATCTATAATTGGTTTTCATTAGAGAGAAGCCTAAGAGAGGCTAGGTGACAAAAAACTAATAATTACAGTGGATCTTTTCAAGAAGGGTTTCCCCCCTTTATGACTCACTTGAACGCAAGGTGCATCAATAACACTCTGCTCAACAGGACAACCTTCATCTGTAGCGTCTGTTCCTTTCCTCCTTCACAGCATGGTCCTTTTGGAGAAAATTGTGCTTGCCACAGGCTATAAGCTTTGCTTTCAGGTTGACTTTTTAATATTTCCATTTTACAAAAGAGTAATAGAGGCTGGGAGGTAGTGATTGAACAAGACCACCCAACAGGTTCATGATTGAGCCAGAATTTGATGCCATATTTCCAAAGGTCCAGGCTGAATATGATGTTCATATAAAAAGAGGGAATTTGGTAGTTCACTAAAGTATGTGTTATTATGTGACTAGGAGCCGTCACATCACAAGTTAGCTCATTTCCAGTAAGGAGGGAGGGGAAGACACTGAAAATACTGTATGTTTTGAAACAAGGCCTTGTCTGTCCATGCATGGCAATTTTCAGCACTCTAGCGCCTGGCATGCATTCAGCCAGCATCAAAACATTGTGACCTCCTTATTACCCAAGGGAATTGCAAAAGGAATTGCTTAGTCATCATCATACAGCAGTTCTGCAAATCAGTGGGAGGAATACATCATAGTCGTCTTGGATGACTGAATGGTGACTCTGGAAAGGTTTCTTTTTCCTTTGCTGAAAACAAGTCCCTAATCCATTCTATAAACGTTGGTTTCTTTTCTGATAACAGTAAGGCAGATGACATTATTTCGAAGCATGCCACCCCTTTTCTATTAAAAAGAGAGAGAGAAGTCTCACTCAAACTCTCTTTGGCTCATTCTTCTCCGTGTTGCTCTCCTTTACCTTCAGCTTGACTGAAGACAATGTGTACTTACGTTAAAGGAGTGACAGGGGTCTGTTTAACCTGGCCCATCCATCTCCACTTTTGTGGAGATCACCACTGTGATTGCTTCCCCGCTGTCACCAACCCGTTTCTCTTGGGTACACACGGAGTCCAGACAGTTGTTAACATTAACAAATAATCAAGTTTTTTATAGGCATGAACAAGTTTATGGTTTCAGTTAATTTTTCTTGGCAGTTTCTTAATCTTAGTTCCTTTACTGTCCTATACGTTCCTAACAACTTCAAATAGATTATCCCAACTATCTATCTGACTCCACCTAACAGTTCCTCTCACTCTCTCCCAACACAACTCGACCAACCCACAGACTTATATTCTCCCTCTGTGGTTTTGTATCTGTCAGGTGGAGATATGTAGTAGAAGGAGCTGCTGAAGTGGTCAAACCGTTTCTCACCTGGCTGGAGGACACCTCATCCTAGAGCCTCAGGGTCTAGTCTGGGCTAGTCTTGCCTGGAGCTGGGAAAACTTTCTCTCTGCTAGCTCCAAAGCTTTGGGGGCCTCCCTAGAAACCATGGGCTACTTGCACTCCACTGCTGAGAGGGCTGCATTGGTTACCAGTCTGTTTTTGGGCCAACTCTGAGGTTTTCAAGTTAGTTCCCTAAACAACTTGGACTCCAAGTACCTTAAGGACTGCCTGAATCCTTACGCTCCCCACCCCTTAGTTGCTAAGATCTTTAGATGGAGCAATTTCAGTGGTCCCAAATGCCCCTGAAGGTTCAGCTGGACTTTACAAAGGATTGAGCCTTTACTGTGGCAAACGCTGCTCAGTTTTAGGCATTTTCTAAAAGTCACATTATTCACAAACCTTTCACACGTGAGGTTTTTGACGCCAAGCTCTTATTGGTGTGTTCGATGTTTTTATTGTTTTTGTTGTTAATACTTTGTTTTTAGCCTGTATACTTACAGTATCCATGAAAGTAAAGTTTGTAAATATTTAAATAAAGACACTTATGAGAAGAAGTATGTAATAATTTCCAAGCAATCTTCTGAATTACGATGCATTTTTGGGAACAGATTGGCGCTTGCTTTCCTGAACTAAGGTTTATCATAATGCAGTGCACTGTACACCATTAATTGTATTATGAAAGACAAGCTAACGTGCATTTCCCACAGTCTAAATTACTTACAGAGAGTCAAGAAATGTTTCTGATTCTATTCTGGGCCCGACAGTAAAAAGTCAAAGATAAGTTTGCTTGGAAATGGTTAGATCAAGGTCTCATTGCTGTGATTGTGCTAAAAATTGGAGGCTTTGCTATCTTTGGGAAATGTAAACTCAGTACAAGTTTTCGAGCTTCCCAGTAGTGCCCTTTAGCCAACATTTATTCCTCCCCCCCGCTTCAGTTTTCTTTCAATTTTTGCTGAGTTTTCTGTGTTCTTGCATTTCAACATGTTTATCTTCATGCCAGAAGCTACTACACTTAATTTCTGGCTGTCACACAGCTAATAAAAGCACTTTGGTAAAAGGGGATGGGGGAATTGCAATGCTGTTTTTAAGGTCTCTGATGAGTTTATTCAACGAATGCACTTTAGCAAGCCATTTGGTCCCTTTGCATGTATTATGTCAATTACATGTCTATGCACATGCCAAACAGAGAGAAGAATGGGATGTATATTGGTCTTGCAGCAGTCCATGTGCTAACTCCACATTGCCCCAAACTTCATTTCAGCCAAGGCCATTTCAAGTCATCTGAGAAGCTGTTGTGCAGATGACCCCTTAAGGTCGTGTGGCAGCACCTACTTTCTCATTAGCACAATGTTGCATTTGTCATATTTACAAACGGTTCCATAAAAAGATTGTGCGAAATGTGCTTCACAGGACTGTTATGGGAAGCAAAAGACAAACTTAAGAAGTTGTTCACTCGCAGTTAAGGAATGTAAAAGGTCCCTAGGGTGTAGGATGACCTTTAAGTGCTGCCAGAAGACTGGTAAGACATATGCTTTCATTTAAAATAAATGTGTATCTTGCTCTTTCCCCTATGAAAATAAGAGCAAAATGGTGAAATACTTCCCGAGAGCCTTTGCCACACAGCAATATCCAACTTGAACAAGATTTTCATGTGAACATTTTTCTACTGGCTTCTCCGTAATGAAGATGGCATTGAAGTTGTGGATGGGTTTCTAAATGTATTTTGAGGTTTTATTGTATCTTCAGCATGTACATTTTACCTTTGATCTCCTTGTCTTATGAAGGTAAATGTGTAGTTGCCAAGGTAATGTGACATTATGGGCCTCAGAAAAGACAATGCCCTACTGCATGCCAGGGTCATAGCTAGGGGGTGGTGAGGTGGGCCCACACCAGGGGCACAGGCGATGGAGGGGTGCAAAATCGGCTAAAAATATATCCATAAATATAAATATTGATTATTGCCTCATAAGAAATGGTTTTCAATAGAGGGTGAATTGAATGGGTGGAAGGGCGGGGGGGGGGAGGGATGTTGGAGGAGAGGCAGGAAGAAGAGCTAATTAGTCCGTGGCTAGGGGGTGCAATCCGGAAAGTTCTGCCAAGGGCGCAAGATCACCTAGCTACGGCTCTGCTACATGCTATGATACTGCAAACAATACCTTCATGTGACAAAGGGACTTGTCTCACCTCTGAAGAGAGTAACATTTTCATACAGGGAGTCCTACTTGTCATTTTCATCTTGCCTTTATACAAGATTGGATCGTGTGTTTTATTTCTCATGGGGCAGGCTACTTATTGGAAAGGGTAAGAAATAATCACCATGATGGATAGAAATACCTCATGGAGTTTCTTTCAGAAGGCAGTGTGGTTAGATGCAAGGTTCTTGTAACTGGTGGTTGTGGTTGCATTGGCAGGCGATAGTAACTTTAGGAGATACCTGAATTTAAAAAGTATGGGGAATGGTGACTTAGTTGTAAGGTTAGACCTTTGAAAACTGAATTGTCAACACAACTGTGCTTAGGCTATGCCCATAGATAGACTATATTATTGTCCAGCATTACCGTCACTTTGCTTGTGGTTGGGAAATATGGAGGAGGGGTTTTGAATTGCTTATTTTGCAACTCTTCCAAGAGCAATTATTTCACGTACAGCTAAAAGGTCTGAAAATAATTAAAACTCCGCTGCAAGTGACGAGAGAGAGAGAGAGAGAGAGAGAGAGAGAGAGAGAGAGAGAGAAATCATTCAATGACAATTATGCTTCATGGCCTTCAAGACTCCTTTCCACAGTTCTTAAAAGCAATTAGAAGTAAGTAGCGAGTCTGGATTGTTCATCCCCTTTCACAGCTGCAAACTGAATGGTACTCATTAAGGTATAATCTGGTTTGAATTTGCAGCTGTCTGCTTCCTAAGTTCCCTTTATTTTTTAAAATATCTATAGCCTCAAGCAACAATAATAAAGGGAAGAAAGAAGTGAAATAGCAACGATTTACCCTGCGGTATTTCCAAGACCTCTTCCTTTCACATGCATGATCATAGCTTCAATCTTATCCCACGCTTTTTATGCAATACTATTCTCAACAGAATCTTTAACAATATAGTTTCTGAGTACCATTTTAACACAACATATAAATGATGAATTAATATAAGTGCATCAGTGGTAAAGAGAGCTCTGTTTACCAGCTTAGGTTGATACACCATCTGTGACCGGTATCAGTGGTTGGACCTGCTTCAGTTATTCATACACGAGTTACTTTCAAAGATGACTACTGTAAGCTACTCTACGGAGGACTGGTTTTGAGGAGGCTTCAAAAGCTCCAGTTTGTGCAAAATGTAACTGTCCAGATGTTGACGGGAGCCAACGGGGCGGGGGGGGGGGGTTTCCCTGAACTCATAGCACCAATTTTGCACCAGTTGCATGTGTTAGTGGTGTGTTCCCAGGCAGAATTAAAAGTACAGTGTTAATAACCCTTAGATTCCTAAATTGGGTTGGGCCAGGATAACTAAAGAACCATCAATCCCTGTATAATCCTGCCCATATATTAAGAACAGCTACGAAGGTCCAGTTTGTAAAATCTATTAGGCTGGTGGCATGAAAGACGGATCCTTCTTGGTGGTGGCTCTGTTGTTATAGAACTCCCTTTCTGGACGGTGCTTGCTCATCTCCCCCCACTGGGTTCAACTGGGTCTTAAAAACGTGTCTGTTCCATGTTGCTTTTCCTTAACTGTGTTTCTTGAGACTTTGAGCTGCCTTACAATAGTGTATTCTTATGATTTGACACTTCAAATATTATTTATTTATTTTTAAATTTATAGATCACCCTTCATCCAAAGAGCTCAGGGCAGTTCACAAGACAAAAATACAGGATAAAAATACAGCTTAATGTTTTGCATCTCATTGGGTACATGTCCTTGTGGGTGTTATGCCTTAAAAGGCTGGCTATATATACTTTAATCGTCCTAATCAAATGGTTGACTGTTTTATGATATTCACTAAACAGGTGGTGGTAATGGTATTTGGCTGGCAATAAAGATATTTATACAAAAAATTGATGGAAAAAATCATAGTAACAATTTGCAAATTGTTTTTTTTTTTAAATCACCCTCCAGAATTCCAGTCATAAATTGTGCATTCACATAAATAAACATCTCCTTTTTGATAGCTTTGGTCTTTCCCCCAATCCAGTTTTCTTTCCAGCCTTTCAGTTTTAATTGTAGGTTTTAATCTACATCATATAAAGCACCTGGCTCCCTTTCTAATGGCCATTCTAATGGCTGCTTACGCCTTTAAAGACTGGAGAAGTGTTTCAGCTGTTTCTGGAATACAGATTGCTCAGTTTTACACACGGAAATTCCAACTACATCTAACTTTCAGAAAGGCAATACTCCCTCAGCAAAAGTGACTATTGGAAGTGGAGTAAGATGAACCAGGGTAACACATGTTCCCAAGGTATTCCCAGTACAGAGAAGTTGAGGCCAGATGTATTTGAACATGCAGGAAAATCCTAATGTAGAAAAAGCCTCACGGGACTGCAGCTTACAGGACCTTTGGATCTCCTTCGCCCAACTGCAATTAATGTAAGTAGAAATCTTGGCTGCACTCCAAAAAGCACATGCTTGGAGCCATCTCACCGGAATTGGAGTGACATGTTCATTGTAATTAATATCAAGACTGCAGGGGAAAGGGCCTTTGACCAAGTATCAGAGAAAGCAGTCTAGGAGACCCAGGGAAACACAGAGTTTGGTTTTTATCCCCCACTTCCACTTCCTTATGCCTTTGTCTCCTAGATTGTGTCAATGCCTTCAACAGATTTTTACATGGAGAGTGTAGATTCCTTTGTTTTTCCCAGGTAAAGGTAAAGGGACCCCTGACCATGAGGTCTAGTCGTGACCGACTCTGGGGTTGCATGCTCATCTCACTTTACTGGCCGAGGGAGCCGACGTTTTTCCGGGTCATGTGGCCAGCATGACTAAGCCGCTTCTGGCGAACCAGAGCAGCGCACGGAAACGCCTTTTACCTTCCCGCTGGAGCGATACCTATTTATCTACTTGCACTTTGACGTGTTTTCGAACTGCTAGGTTGGCAGGAGCAGGGACCGAGTAACGGGAGATCACCCCGTCGTGGGGATTCGAACCGCCGACCTTCTGATTGGCAAGTCCTAGGCTCTGTGGTTTAATCCACAGCGCCACCCTTTTCACCAGGTACATCCCACCTAATTAATACAACTTCTGCACTTCTGCTTTTTTGGTTCCATATTACATTGATAGTTCATATGCATGCACGAATCAACCGTGTGAATCAGCCTGGAAAGCCAATGTGGGGTCTGGGGTGGGTGGTTTCTCCGCAGAAGGCCTGCGACATTGAGAAGATCCATATTGAGAAAGATCCACTTGGGTGCACCGAATGTGAGCCTTACACAAGGTGCCATATTATGAAAGATTACCAAAATCCCCCTCTGATGCAGGCAACCCAGCTTTTAGGAGGGGAGGCTAGACTTGGCAGTTGCTTCAAACCAATTTGTGCAGTGATTCTCAGCTTGTGGAGAGTCCTTTGTGTGCAGTACTACATTGGATTGTTTAATGCGCTGCTGCAAATTCACATTGAGGATGTAAACAAGTGCCAAGTTCTCCACACGGCAATTGCTCCGCACAAATGTCTTGCTGAGCTGCAGTTATGTGAGTAACCTTCTAGTGGCCCCATTCCCACTTTTTCGGCATGAGTCCCGTAAGAAAATGGGGTGTGTGCATTTGTGTACTCTAATCTAGCCAAAAGTGCTGGACAGCTAGTCTGCCTAAATAAGTACACTTCAGAGGGAACGTGGATTTTTAATTAAAGGAAAAACACTGAAATCGAAACTTGGGCAGGTTGGCAATGTTAATTTCTCCAGAAAATAAGGATTCCCACAAATTCTTTTTTTAACAAAACAAAACAAACCAGCAGCCCATAATTCAACAACCAGTAATTCAGACATGGTGTCTGGATTAATTCAACAAAATAGATGACCACCAGTGGGATCCTAAACTCTTTATACCACTTTAAAATGTACTTTATTCTCTGAGGGAACATTCACTCCAACCGCTAAGCAAATCTGCTCAGTTTGGCTTCTATCATTTTTAGGACACCACCTACAATTAATACCTAGTTTTGTTAATAAAAACACTACCCAGTTTCTCTTTATTACAGCCACGGGTTTAACACAGTACCTTCTGTGTTCAAAAGCAGATGCTCTACCACTGAGCTGTGGTCCCTCACACACACCTCTTTTGTTTACCATCTAGCCTGCTGAAGAGTTATGGAGAACTCGAAAACTTGCATGCTATTTTGCGACATTTTTGGCTTAGCCTAATAATGGCCGAATATGGATTTTTTTTTTGTTTATTATGGACTGACATTACTACCTTTACTTTTAATGAACTGATCTCTCCCATAGAGATCAACAACACAACATCATCCCAGTCTCGTAAGAAGAAAAATAATATTGTGTTTAGTCACCAGTTGAAAACTTGTTTTGCATATATTTGCATTTGATACAGAGCCAGTAGTTTGACATTACCATTCTTTACTGCAGCAATAGGTCAGAGGAAACGTATAGAAAATTAAATAGAATAGCATAGCTTATTGTTAACTGTCTGTGGACATCCCTGTCTGTTTAATGAGATATTTCCAATTAAGGTTTTAATGGGCAACCTGAAAATTCACCACTGCAGTGTGAGGGGTCAAAATAAATTGCATATAAAGGAAGGACTGACATTTGGGTTTTGCAGCATGAACTGTAATTTACGGTAATCAATAGTCCTGCTCCACACACACATGTTTTTCATGAGAACGTACTAGAAACTGTATTGCTTATGTTTCCTTTGTTCAGTCCTTTAGCTCAGGATTCTAACATGATTTTGTTGGCATATATCTGTCTCGAGAGACAATGAAGCAGTGTGCCTTTGGGGGTGAAGTCAAACCATTGAAGAGTTACAGCACCTGCTGTGGCTGTAGAGGCCGATACGGGAGAGACGTGTTTTGTTGCAGCTGGTGCAGATGAAGGCATCCAGTTGTGCTGCTGCAGGGACAGCATGGTGTTTCTTCTTTCTGCACTCCTCCCAGTGTTGATTCCTCCTCTGTTCATTGCTGTGACTATACGATTTGACTGCCAGTCTCCAGGCACTGAGGTTGTCTGCAAGGGATTCCCACATGGTGGGGTTAATGTTACCAGCCTTCATTACATGTTTGCGGACATCTTTATAACACAAGAGTTGGTCTGCCAGCAGGCCTAGTGCCTGAAGCCAGTTCCCTGCAGAGTATGTCTTTGTGGATCCTGCCATTTTTCATTCTGTGGACATGAACAAGCCACTGTCAACATCCCTGAGACAGGAGAGCAAACATGCACCAACTAATTATTTAGAGGCAGTCAAATTGTGAATTCTGCAAAGAACCCTAAAGCAGGTGCTATTTATCCTTCCCTAAAATAAAAGATGCTCTGTCCACAGCACCCAGGATTTAAAGTATCTAAAAAGAACACATCTTTACAACTTCACACTTCTTCTTCTTTTGCCCCTTCCAATTGCTACAAAGCTTTCAAAGGCAGTTCTGCATAAAGCACCTAAGAAGAGTCTAGTATTTGAGGCTTCAAATGCATGAATGATAATTGTCCAGTCTGAATGTCAGAAAAGCTTCTAGCTCACTTACCTGAGGGAGCTAGTGAATGCAACTCTTGCACACCACTACAGATAATGGGATTATGATTGTGCAAGTTAGTAGTGAACTGGAGCTGTGGTAATGCCTTCACTTTTCTTTTCTTTTTAAAATGATATTTATTGAAAATTTTTTAGAGTTACAAAAGAAAGCAAAGTAGAAAAAGAGAAAGGAAAAAAAGAAAAAACAAGAAAAAACAAACCACATCAAACAATACAAATTCAAAACACAAAAATATATCACAAACAATTAAAAACAAGTCCAATATTCTCAAATCCTTAACTGTCATTACCTTCTTTCTTTGACCTCCTCCTCCTCCCTTTTTTTGTATCCTAATTGTTAATTGTCGCAGCAAATCCTTTCCATATTTCATAATATTCTGTCATTACATTACCTTAATCTGTTTTAATCTTATCTTACTATAAAAAACCCTTAAAGTTTAAAACTTAAATCTTATTTTTACCAACTTCTCATAACCATAATATTCTTGCATAATTCTTTAAACATTTTTACTAAAGCCAAATAATTTCATTCCAACATTTTTCTAACATTCATCCATTTTATAAAACAATCCTAATAATAAAAAAGAAGTAAAAAAAACAACAATCCAATCTTCATCCAGCGTCCCTTCCTCCTGGTCCCGGGTTTTGTCAGTCCTTTTTGTCCCATCGATCTAGCGCATTAACCTGGTAGCCTTATATTCGAGGCCCTTAAGTCCCTTCCATGTCCCTTCCACGGCTCTTCTTCATATTTATAGCTATATTTTCCTTTGTCTCCTGCTCCTTTCACTCGTGGGAACTCCAGCTTAACAATGTTTTTGACCCTTCTCGACAAACCAGCCCCTTTTCCATGGTCCACACTAAACTCCATGTGGTATTTTAGAACATGTTTCAAAGTCCCTCCAAAATTAAGAGCCCCCACAACTCCAAACATCTCCCGGCCCATTGCCAGATTTGAAAAGTCCAAACATCCCTGCATAGGGGGGTCTATCCAACCCCCCATTTCCAGACCAGACCAAACTTTATCTTTCCAAATCTGGCTTTTTCCAAGTTCATTTGTCAAATCCGAGAGCTCATGTTCCTGCTGGGCTGCAGCTCCCTCCATCTCTGGCGCCCAAGATTCAGCAACGTCCTCTTCCCTCATCTGTTCTGTCAGGGCACACTCCTGATTTAATTCCTGGGTGGGCTCCATATAATTTCCCACTGCCTGTTCAAAATTTCTGATCGCATCAGTCATCAAGTCCGTCTTCTCATGTAGCTGTTCCAATAGGGCACTTGTTTTACAGAGAGCTCCCAACAGAGCTTCTGAATACATTGTCCTGCAAGGTCAGAAGTCTATTCCCACGATCGTAATCTGTAACAGCTGCAAGCTCCCCGATTTAGAATTGGTTACAGTTCCACAGACTCCCTCTAGGGGAAAAACTTCTATTTGTTCTTTTCTTTTAAAGACAAATCCAACAACAAAGTTTCCTTTTTCAGATATTTTGTCAATATTTGTTCCTTTAAAATGCGAAGGGGAACAATGGAATCACTATGTTTCTCTGCTTTTAGCTATCTGTCAAAAACGTATGTCTCTGGTCAATGAGCTTCAAAAAACGTCAGTCCTGACTTCCTGCTCCAGGATCAGGACGGTGGAAAGTTACTTTACTTTACACTCACTTCTGCAGGTTTAAACAGTCCGGAAAAAATCCCCCCTCTTCTCCTGCTTCCGAAGGGGGTTCAACAATTTTAGATGATGGAAGTTAATCTTTTACAAGCGATTTTCTGAACTCTAGTTTGCCATGTCTTTGCTTTAATCTATCTACAAAGAAACGGAAGGCTGACTTCCTGTTTAGACCTTCCCGTTTCAGTGCCAAATTAAAACAAACTTTTTTTAAAAATAAATTTTTTATTGGTTTTACAACATTTTTTAAACAATACAAACAAATAAAAAGACATACAAACATGTATAATTTCATAACCTTTTTTCATATCCCTCACTTCTCGGACTCCCCCAAACCTCCCCTTCCTACATCCCAATTTCCAAAATTATTTCAGCAAATCCTAAATAATTTTATCAAATATATTTCTTCTTGTTCTTTTCTTTAACTTAATCTTATGTCGCTGTAATCTCCTTTTCTTTCTCAAAACCTCGACATTTTAACATTCATCAATTTTGTAATAGTTCTTAAGGTAAATTTTAAATTTCTTCCAATCTTCTTCCGCCGTCTCTTTCCCCTGATCACGGATTCTGCCAGTCATCTCGGCCAATGTCATATAGTCCATCACCTTCATCTGCCACTCTTCCAGGGTGGGTAGATCTTGTGTCTTCCAATACTTTGCGATGAGTATTCTTGCTGCTGTCGTAGCATACATAAAAAAAGTTCCATCTTTCTTTAACACCAATTGGCCGACAATGCCCAGGAGAAAGGCCTCTGGTTTCTTAGGGAAGGTACATTTGAGTACCTTTTTCATTTCATTATATATCATCTCCCAAAAAGCCTTAATCTTTGGGCACGTCTACCAAAGGTGATAAAAAGTACCTTCAGTTTCTTTACATTTCCAACACTTATTATCAGGCAAATGATAGATTTTTGCTAGCTTGACTGGGGTCATGTACCACCTATAGATCATTTTCATAATATTTTCCTTTAAAGCATTACATGCCGTAAATTTTATCCTGGTGTTCCACAACCATTCCCAGTCAGCAAACATAATGTTATGACCAATGTCCTGTGCCCACTTAATCATAGCTGATTTAACTGTTTCGTCTTGTGTATTCCATTTCAGCAGCAAATTATACATTCTTGACAAGTTCTTAGTACAGTGGTACCCCGCAAGACGAATGCCTCGCAAGACGGAAAACCCGCAAGACGAAAGGGTTTTCTGTTTTGGAGGCGCTTCGCAAGACGAATTTCCCTATGGGCTTGCATCGCAAGACGAAAGCCCATAGGGAAATGCTGGCGGTCGGGAGCAAAGACTTTCGCCCACAGCCGGCCTTCAGAAGAGGACCTCTTCTGAAGGCCGGCGGGGGGCAAAAGTCTTTGCTCCCCCCGCCTGCCTTCCCCCCCGCCTGCCCCGGGCAATCTTAAAATGCTGGCGGGCGGGAGCAAAGCGTTCGCTGCCGACCCCCAGCATTTTAAAACGCTGTTCCGAAGCGGGGGGCGGGAACATCTGCCCCAGCCGCCCCACTTCGGAACGATGTTCCGAAGGGGGGAGGTGGGGCGGGAACAGCTGCCCCAGCCGCGCCACTTCGGAACGATGTTCCGAAGGGGGGAGGGGGGCGGGAACAGCTGCCCAATCCGCCCCACTTCGGAACGATGTTCCGAAGTGGGGAGGGGGGGCGGGAACAGCTGCCCCAGCCGCCCCACTTCGGAACGATGTTCCGAAGGGGGGAGGTGGGGCGGGAACAGCTGCCCAATCCGCCCCACTTCGGAACGCTGTTCCGAAGTGGGGAGGTGGGGCGGGAACAGCTGCCCCAGCCGCCCCACTTCGGAACGATGTTCCGAAGGGGGGGGCGGGAACAGCTGCCCCATCCGCCCCACTTCGGAACGATGTTCCGAAGGGGGGAGGTGGGGCGGGAACAGCTGCCCCATCCGCCCCACTTCGGAACGATGTTCCGAAGGGGGGAGGGGGGCGGGAACAGCTGCCCCATCCGCCCCACTTCGGAACGATGTTCCGAAGGGGGGAGGGGGGGGCGGGAACAGCTGCCCCAGCCGCGCCACTTCGGAACGATGTTCCGAAGGGGGGAGGGGGGGCGGGAACAGCTGCCCCATCCGCCCCACTTCGGAACGATGTTCCGAAGGGGGGAGGTGGGGCGGGAACAGCTGCCCCATCCGCCCCACTTCGGAACGATGTTCCGAAGTGGGGAGGGGGGGCGGGAACAGCTGCCCCATCCGCGCCACTTCGGAACGATGTTCCGAAGGGGGGAGGGGGGGCGGGAACAGCTGCCCCATCCGCCCCACTTCGGAACGATGTTCCGAAGGGGGGAGGTGGGGCGGGAACAGCTGCCCCATCCGCCCCACTTCGGAACGATGTTCCGAAGGGGGGAGGGGGGGCGGGAACAGCTGCCCCATCCGCCCCACTTCGGAACGATGTTCCGAAGGGGGGAGGTGGGGCGGGAACAGCTGCCCCATCCGCCCCACTTCGGAACGATGTTCCGAAGGGGGGAGGTGGGGCGGGAACAGCTGCCCCAGCCGCCCCACTTCGGAACGATGTTCCGAAGGGGGGAGGTGGGGCGGGAACAGCTGCCCCATCCGCCCCACTTCGGAACGATGTTCCGAAGGGGGGAGGGGGGCGGGAACAGCTGCCCCAGCCGCCCCACTTCGGAACGATGTTCCGAAGGGGGGAGGTGGGGCGGGAACAGCTGCCCCAGCCGCCCCACTTCGGAACGATGTTCCGAAGGGGGGAGGGGGGGCGGGAACATCTGCCCCATCCGCCCCACTTCGGAACGATGTTCCGAAGGGGGGAGGGGGGGCGGGAACAGCTGCCCCATCCGCCCCACTTCGGAACGATGTTCCGAAGAGGGGAGGTGGGGCGGGAACAGCTGCCCCATCCGCCCCACTTCGGAACGCTGTTCCGAAGTGGGGAGGTGGGGCGGGAACAGCTGCCCCAGCCGCCCCACTTCGGAACGATGTTCCGAAGGGGGGAGGGGGGCGGGAACAGCTGCCCCAGCTGCCGGGCTTCGTAGCGCTGCTGCGAAGCCGGGCGGGGGGGTGGGAACACCTTCTGAAGGCGGGCAGGGGGCAAAAGTCTTTGCTCCCCCCTGCCTGCCTTCCCAGGGGCTTTTAAATCGCCCCGGACAGCGGAGAAGTCCTCCGCTGTCCGGGGCGATTTTAAAATGCCGCCCGCCAGCATTTTAAGATCGCCCGGACAGCGGAGAAGTCCTCCGCTGTCCCAAGGTTTTTTAAAATGCTGGGGGTGGTAAGAAAAGCCCTTGTCCCCCCCCCCCCCAGCCTTCAGAAGAGGTCCGGGGACAGACTGTCCCCGGACCTGGTCTGAAGGTGGTTTCCCTAGGAACGCATTAATTGATTTTCAATGCATTCCTATGGGAAACCGTGCATCGCAAGACGAAAAACCCGCAAGACGAAGAGAATTGCGGAACGAATTAATTTCGTCTTGCGAGGCACCACTGTATTGGGTTCTAACAGTTCAGTTTCTAATTTTGATTTCTCCACCTGGAAGCCAATTTTCCTGTCCTGTTTGTAAACCTCCATTATTTGATAATAATGGAGCCAATCTCGTACTTTGGCTTTCAATTTCTCGTAACTCTGTAGCTTCAACTTATCTCCCTCTTGTTCCAAAATTTCCCAATACTTCGGCCATTCGGCTTCCATATTGAGTTTTTTCAACGCTTTAGCCTCCATAGGTGACAACCATCTAGGGGTTTTGTTTTCCAACAGATCTTTGTATCTTATCCAAACATTATATAGTGCTTTTCTAACAATATGGTTTTTGAAGGCCCTATGCACCTTAACTTTATCATACCATAGATATGCATGCCAACCAAATGCATTGTTAAAACCTTCTAGATCCAAGATATCTGTATTCTCGAGGAGCATCCACTCTTTCAACCAGCAAAACGCTGCTGATTCATAGTACAGTTTTAAGTCCGGCAGGGCAAATCCCCCTCTTTCCTTTGCATCCGTTAATATTTTAAATTTTATTCTGGGCTTTTTGCCCTGCCAGACAAATTTCGAAATGTCCTTCTGCCACCTCTTGAAACAGTCCATCTTGTCAAGAATTTGCAATGTTTGAAACAAAAATAACATTCTAGGCAATACATTCATCTTAATAACTGCTATTCGGCCTAACATTGACAGTTTCAAATTTGACCATATTTCTAGATCTTTTTTAACTTCTGACCAACATTTCTCATAGTTGTCTTTATACAAATTCAAATTCTTAGATGTCAAATGAACCCCTAGGTATTTCACCTTCTTAACCACTGTGAAACCTGTTTCGTTCTGGAACTTCTCCCTCTCCATGACTGTTAGATTTTTCCCCAAAACCTTAGTCTTTTGTTTGTTCAGTTTAAATCCGGCCACTTGACCAAATTCTTGAATTAACTCCAACACCCTTTTTGTACTAGTGTCTGGCTCCTGTAGAGTAAGTACTAAGTCATCTGCAAAGGCCCTTAGCTTATAATGTTTAGCTCCGACCTGTACACCTTTAATCTGCTGGTCATCTCTAATCATATTAAGCAACACCTCCAGAACAGAGATAAAAAGTAATGGGGAAATTGGGCACCCCTGTCGTGTCCCTTTTTCTATTTTAAATTCTTCAGTTATCACGTTATTTACAATCAACTTAGCTTTTTGTTCAGAGTATATAGCACCCATACCATTCTCAAATCCATGGCCTACCCCCATCCCATGAAGATTCTTTTTCATAAAACTCCAAGAAATATTGTCAAAGGCTTTCTCCGCGTCCACAAAAATCAGAACCGCTTTAGTGTTTATATTCACTTCTAGTAGTTCCAAAATGTCTATTATATTCCTCACGTTGTCTGATAAATGCCTTTTTGGGAGAAAGCCTGCTTGGTCCTTATGAATCTTCTCCATCAACACTCTTTTCAATCTTTTTGCCAAAATGTCTGCAAAGATTTTGTAATCCACATTAAGTAATGATATTGGGCGGTAGTTCTTAAGTTGAGTCTTTTCAGTCTCTGTTTTTGGTATGAGTGTAATATACGCTTCTTTCCACGATTCTGGTGCCCTTTTCCCCTCTAAGATCTCATTGCAGACTTCCTTTAACAGTTGTATCAACCACTCCTTCAGGGCTTTATAATATCTGGAAGTCAGTCCATCTGGTCCTGGAGATTTGCCCAATTGCATATTTTGAATGGCACCTTCTATTTCTTGTTCTGTTATTCTCTGATTTAGATCCACTTTACTTTGATAAAAATAAACTTTTAAGTCCAATTTTCCTTTCTGCACGCAAGTCCTTATTTAAAGTCCAATTGTCCGAAATTAGGTACTCACGGGTGATTATTTTAGAAGCCAAATTGTCCCAGGAAAAAGGCAGCGCTCTCTGGCAACGGCTGTGCGGCTTCGCTCTACGGAAGAAGCAGTTTACTCTCAGCACCGCGCCACTTCCCCCTCTTCGCTCCGGAGCCCGTTAGTGGGTTCCTTTGCGGGTTGGGGGGGGCGCTAAAGGTGCCCGCCAAGTGGTAATGCCTTCACTTTTCACTCCTTGTGATGCTATAAAGTTTTTCTGGTTATAGGTAGCCAGGTGCAGTATCAACTTCTTCCCAGTCTATCCCTGATCAGTGCAGCACCCTCTGGAATTCGGTATTTTTTAAAAAAGACCAGGCTGTCTTTCTTTCCTGTATTCCCAAACCTTTGATTAATTAAATAATCTATAGCCTTTTAAACTGTGTGTGTGTAGTGGGTTATTGTTTTTATTTGTCACTATGTTGTGTATTTTTGTATTTTTATATTGTAAACTGCTCTGTGATACTCAGATGGTATAGACTTTTAATTAATAATAATAATAATAATTTTATTTTTTGTGTTCATCTTCATTATGTGTTTATAGCTCTACAAAAAGTCAGACTAACAAATTGGTGGCAAGCAGCAGCCACTTACTCAAATTATAGAAAGCCTTTTCATTTACAAAAACCTGTTTTGGTTTTGCATTTGCCTTTATCTTTTTTTCTTGAAATGAATCTGCTGTTTGTGTTGCATTTCCCAAATGTAGAAATTAGATGAATCAGTTTCATAGAATTCTTTCCAAAACAGGACCATTTCCCTTCTCTACTCTTTCTCCCACTCATCCCACCTTCTTTCAAGTCAAGCATTTCCAAGAATCAGTGCTTCCTACTGTGGCCATTTTTAAAATATCAAATTGATAGCACAGCATAGGTAACCTTTATGATACATTATCTGATTTTCATTTTAACCAAATAATCTGTTTAGTGGTTGAATGCTATGGTCCCAGCTCTCTTAATCCTCACATATGTGCTTTGCTTTGCAAGGGTAAAGGTCAGTAATTATGAATCATTTCCTCCTACAGCTCCAGAAAAAGGTTTACAGAATGAATCACCAAGGAACAGCTCATGGCTGCAATCTTCTCTGAAGGCAAGTCCCCAGGCCCTGAGGCCTAGACAATGTAAACAAGGATGCCCTTTAATCTTCTAGCTATCTAAAATACCCTCCTGCACTATAAAATGTTATGTAAGAATGCTGAGGAAATGGGTGGCTACAAAATTCAGGAGATGTGTACCCTAAGGTGGCCGCAACTAAGAATGATAGTCATCATGCAAATCTCTACTTCTAACTATTGCATTTTGTACACAGCCCAATGGTGTGATTGATAGCTGTGCATAACTGACACAATCCTTGCACAGAGGTTTTATAATCTCTTACACAACGTAAAAGACCTTCTCACCCCTTGCCTTTTCCTGTAAGACCTATTGCAGTCGTTAAGAGTCGTCAACAGGCTCATCTCAGCTATCTGCCAATCTCCCATTCCCACCACCCTTCTGAGTAATACCCCTCCCCACCTTCTCACTATATAGAAGGATCTGGCAACTTCTGTTTCAGTGTATCTGAAGAAGTGTGCATGCACACGAAAGCTCATACCAAGAACTAACTTAGTTGGTCTTTAAGGTGCTACTGGAAGGAATTTTTTTATTTTGACAACGTAAAAGGACAGTTCAGGGTTGAAAAGGAATGGTTGTGGAGGAGAATCAGGAAGTTGTGGATATGGAGAAGAAGGGATGGTGAGGCAGTAGATCAGGAAAAGCTTTGCTAAAGAAGTGCTTTAAGATAGGCATGAGAAAGGAAAGGAGAACAGCTCAATTAATAGTGTGAGACATGCACCCCAACACCCTGAGGTGAGGAATTTCAGCGATTCTGCTGTTTACCTGGGGTTAGTTTCCTTATAATGTCACTGGAGACACATGACATTTCCACCCCTGCTCAAATTCATTTTGTTTGTTTGGGCCCTGTTTCCCAATCTGTTAAGGTGATCTTGAATCCCGATTCTGTCTTCTGTGACATTAGCTACCCCTCCCAGTTTGGTGTCATCTGCAAATTGGATGAGCATCTCCTCAATTCCTTTGTCCAAGTCGTTTATAAAGAGGTTGAACAACAACAGTCCCTGGACAGGACCCTGAAGCACCCACTTTGTAACTTCTTTTCATAATAATGAGGAACCATTATTTAGCACTCTTGGGGTCTGGTCAGTCAACCAGCTAAAAAAATCTACCTTTTACCTTGTCCGGCCCACATTTTAACAGCTTCTCCACAAGAATGTCATGGGGCCAGGGGACTCTGTCAAAAGCCTTACTGAAATCAAGATACACTGCGTCCACAACATTCCCTTGAGCCATGGAGTTTACTACCTCTTTGGATAGGCTCTTAGGGTGATATTCAACTAAGTCATACGTTGAGCATCCAGGTAATCAATTTGATTTCAGTGGGTCGTCTCTGAGTATGATAAAACTGGATTGTGTAGAGTAACGGGGGGGGGGGAGGGGAAACAAGTTGGAATAAATCCATTTGCTTTCGTTCCTCAATAGCAAATTGAAATACTAATGTATTTTGCATATTTATTTACATGATCTACTGCACTGAATAATTGTGTGAAGGGAACACACACAAGAGGCTTATGTGATGCAGCTTGATTTCCTCTGGCAATGCCACTGGAGGAGAACACTGAAGGGTTTTTGGTTTTTTTGAGGGGGGAGAGGTTTCAAGGACACAGAAAACAGGAAACTTTGCACCCCTTTAAATTATGAAAAGTGTGAGGGATGCCACATATGGTTGGGGGCACTTTCAGCCTCTATGAAGAGTCATAGAGCATTAGAACTTTGAGACACTGATCGTTTGGCAACCCCAGGCTGGAATGATCTCTTGTGAAGAAGATTCACGTGCTGAAATAAATGGTAGTTCAATGGAGAGTAAGTATACGTTTTGCACCTCAAAGGAAAAAAAACTAGTCTGTCTTATAAGGTTTCCGAAGGGATCTCACATTTCTGAAATGGACAGCTGGCCTGTTCAATCTGGGACATGCTAATTAACCTACCCGTTATGTTACAACTTGAGAATATTTAACGAGCTGGGACCATAGAAATTGCTGAGGAATTTTGGCACAGTGGACAAGGATTGCCTTGTGCACAGTTAAATCCTTCCCACCTGCTGCCCAAGTACCAGACAATCCTGACCTCAGTAGGATCATTAGTCAGGCAAGCCAGCATTTGCCCCCAAATGTAGAGAAACTTTATGGGATTGTCTTTTTTTTTTTTTTTAAAAAGAACTATTCTCTCCCTCTCCCTCTCTCTCTCTCTCTCTCTCACACACACATACCACTTTTCCCCCTGATGGGACTCAAGGCAACTTACAGATAAAATCAAGAACTGTTGCACATTAACAACAGCAGCAGCAGCAGCAGCAGCAACAACAACAACAACACTTCAGCTTAAGTCCATCAATTCATGTCATTACCGCCTTTGGTAGCAAATGAATCAACTTTTTATAATCATTGGACTAGATGATCCTCAGCGTCCCTTCCAACTCTATGATTCAAGAACATTTAAGATCATAGAAACATAGAATTTTAGAGTTGTAAGGGACCTCAAGGGTCATCTAGTCCAACCCCCTGTGGTGCAGGAATCTTGACGAAAGCATCCATGACAGATAAGGGATTCAAGTTAATTTCGTTAGACATGCCTTCTGTGGAAATCCTATAGGAAGCTGGTGGCGTGTGACTTGGTCCTTATTGCCAAGTAAACATGGGTGGTTAGACATTGCGAATGATTGCTTCAATGTGAATTAAATGTGGCTGAATTTGTTCATATGGATTCTAAGTTCAGTATCTACCTTGATCCATACTTATAAAGGTTTAAGTGTGTGTGTGTGTGTGTGTGTGTGTGTGTGTGTGTGTGTGTTAGTCCCTCTACTGAAATGGCAAAAAACACTGCATGTGGGAAAACTGAGCGCAAAAAATTGTTGCACCCAACATCAGTCACTGACTGGGTCCTATCTGGGTCCATTCACAGTAGGAGCACAGGTGACATAAGCAGAGCAAGGTGTACTCGAAAAGAATCTCACCACAGTTGCATTTTGTAGCAGAAACTTAGGCCAGCCTCTGACCCCCGTGCCAGCTTGTTCTGATACATGGTACAGTGGTACCTTGGGTTAAGAACTTACCATAATTCTTTCTGGAGGTTTGTTCTTAACCTGAAACTGTTCTTAACCTGAGGTACCACTTTAGCTAATGGGGCCTTCCACTGCCGCTGCGCGATTTCTGTTCTCATCCTGAAGCAAAGTTCTTAACTCGAGGTACTATTTCTGCGTTAGCGGAGTCTGTAACCCGAAGCGTCTGTAACCCGAGGTACCACTGTACTTATTAATCTATAGGAGAAAACAGCATTTTTAAAAAACAAAAAAAGTGTATTAGTGCATGGTGGAATATTACCATTTTAACTGGCACACATAAAATATGAAACCCAGCATTATAGAGACATTACTCATTGTATTACCGCACTGATAGCTGATTTGAAAAAGTGTCATGGGCTATTTTGAAAACAGTATCGCATTCCTTTCCCAGTGCATCATTCTACAGTGCTCATGACAAACCACGGTAATTGCTAGTTCCTAGAAATGATTGCACAATATATACATACTTTTTTATTAAAAAAAATTGAAAACACACCCATCTACAGCATATTAATCTGTTCATGCATTAGTGAATATTTTTCATGCTTCATGGTTGACTAGCCTGACAGCACCGCAGAGACGTTCAGAATATGGCACAGATTTGGCCTTTCTCATATGACTATAAGGTGCTGGTGCTTCTCTTTTAAAGACCTTAGAAGCTTGAAATCTATATGTCTGAGAGATGTTTATTCATATTTGAGATTGTTTATCAAAGCTGGTTTGTGGGGGAAATGCATTAAATCATAGAAAGAAACGGGATATGTCTGGATCCAGGTTAATATAGAAAACAACACCACCAGTGCACACTACATACATACTAAACTGTAGTGTGCACACAGCCTCACAAACCAGTTTTGATGTGAAGAGAGACTGATGGAATTCAGCCTTTTATAGCTGGCATACACTGGATCAGTGTTTTAATTTTTTTATTCCTTTCCTAATATATCTAGCAGATACGCCACCTTTTTTTTTTTGCAGCTTCTGCACATTGGGTCAGTGTTTCAGTTTTTCTTATTTTAGATTTTAGCAATCTAGGCCATTCTAAAGAGCTCTTTTTATTTCTCTCCAGATTGAGAAATAAGAATTCATACAGAGTACTGTTGCAATGTTTGAGCAACTCTGTTGATTTCATCAGGAAAGTACTCTTATTGAGGTCAGTGGTACTGCCACATTGAGGACATGGGTCATCAAGCCGGTAGTGTTGCAATAAACCATATAAATATTTTTTTCCAGTTGTATTGTTTCAACATTGTATATTCTTCAAGGTAACAATTACTATGTTATCTCACACTCCATAGTCATCTACATTGTATTATTGAGCTGTTTTCATATGTCACCATGTAACTACTACTAAAAATACTACTTCCACTGGCCGATCTTTGTATCACAGTTTTATAATAGGCTAGCATTGCCTAGATTGTGTGGCTAATTCTCACTGACCCTGGAATGAACCATATAATATGAATTTCTCAGTTTGTATGTGCTACAGATGAGATGTGGATCCCCTTAGAAGTAGCATTTTGGCAAGGAGCATACCGTTACGAAAATCAGCAATTTCTAAATGCTTATCTAAATGCCTATATTCTTGGTAGATCTTCAGATTGCTGAGGAACAAGATGTAGAATTACAGCAAAAGCTCACGAAATGCCTTCTGAAGCAGTAGAAAAACCGCTGTGGCAGGTCCTATAATAAAATAAACCTTCTATTTATAAGCATTCTTAATCTACACTTTTTATCAACTACTGGCTTATCTGATATTTCTATGTCATTACAGAAGACATGGCAATGGCAAGGTACCAAAGAATGTATTCATTATGGAAAAATATGTTGGGCTACATAAATACACACACACACACATTCACTCACTCACTCACACTCAATCACTGAGAAGAAGGGGGGCTCAAACTGTATAAAGGGCACGTGCAGGCCCGGTCCTTGTGTGTGCCAGCCCCACTCTTATTCTGTTGACGTGTTCAGTGTGTAGAACTGAATGAGGTTCTACTGCACATGAATTAAGAATCTCTCTAAAATGAGATTTTAAAATCTACATCTTTGGTAACTCAAAGATCACATGATTCTTTTTGTAAGCAAAGTACTTTTCTTTTTAAGTCACTTGGAACTTTTTTCATCTTTATTTTACTGCCAGAAGATGGAGACTTGCTTGCGGTAACTTCTGGAAACTGTGAGTAAAACGTTCACTTATTTGCAAAGCTAAGTGTCTGTGATTTATTCTAGCCTAAGTATTTTTTGTGAGGAATGTTTGTTTATAGTTGGATGTGGGCAAATGCAAATTTAACCATGTTTCAGTGTGTTTGGATCAATCGCCATTATGCTTAACTCTGCTATGAGAGAGTGAAAGGATGTCTCTCCAATAGTTCCAACAACAGGAGTTGCAGTGGTCTAATTAAAGATAGTGCCCCCACCTTCTAAAATATCATTGAGACCAGGTGTCCTGTTAGGCCCAATGGGGGCCATATTTGGTCCACAAGACCATAGCTCCCAGTACACATTCACCTGTCCCACTCTCTGCATCATATACTGTGGTACCTCGGGTTACATACGCTTCAGGTTACAGACTCCGCTAACCCAGAAATAGTACCTCGGGTAAAGAACTTTGCTTCAGGATGAGAACAGAAATCGCATAGTGGCGGCGCGGCAGCAGTGGGAGGCCCCATTAGCTAAAGTGGTGCTTCAGGTTAAGAACAGTTTCAGGTTAAGAACAGACCTCCGGAACGAATTAAGTATGTAACCAGAGCTACCACTGTACAGGCCTTCACTTCAGAAGTAACTGCTTGAAAACACACTTAAAAGGCAAAGTCTCTCAACTCCCATCAACTGATGAGCACTGAGAGACAGCCCTTTGAAACCACTTGGAAACACAACTCAAAGGCAATGGCATCAACTGTATGATTTAGAAGAATAAAAATTAATCATGTGAAAAATGAGGCAAGGAATATTTGATTGGAGGGAGTAGTAAAGCGGCAAACTTTCAAAGCTTAGTTTTTCCAGTGGATAAGGTCTCTAGTTAACTCGGATCCTTTCGATTTAAGTGACTGGGAGCTGCACATTTCCACATCCCCAGTAGGAGATCTTACAGATGTTTTTGTATTTTCTATTTCTATTTTCTTCCCATCAACCCACTTTCCAATATTGCTGTGAGCAAAGAACTGTGAAAAACCAAAGGACAGGAACAGACAACTTTTAGCCAGTGAGCTGCCTTTTCCTCACCAAATTCTTGCAGGATGACAAACTGCAAGCATATTGCACAAAACAACAAAAATCATCTGTCCAGCTAAATATGGTTGCCAGCATTTTATTGTCTGAGACATTTCAAGGGCATTTCCAAATTACTTCAGTATTTATCAGACACTGTGTTGCAGCTCTTACAACATGCCTCATGAGTTGTCCATGATGCAGTTTTTATTGCTGCTAGTCTTTTCTTCCCAGATATCCTTAAATATTGTGTGAACACCATCCGGCATTCATTACAGAAAGTAATTTACTAGCTTGTTACCATCTAAGGTGCACTTCAGCAGAAGTTTAACAGCTAGCATCTGGTCCCATTAACCTCACTCCAACCTTGTTGTCTTAACCAGGGTTTGTGTGGAGCGTGGGGTGGCAATACTCACTGCTGCAGATGACCAGCTCACTATTTTTTGCTGCCAATGGCAGCCATTTTGTGCTAACATCCACAGTACCTTTATCAATATGGTGGTACCTTGGTACTCGAACAGCTTGGCTCCCGAACAAATCGGCTCCCAAACGCTGCAAACCCGGAAGTGACTGTTCTGGTTTGCGAACGTTTTTTGGAAGCCGAAATGGACTCCTGGAACAGATTAAGTTCAAGAACCAAGGTATCACTGTACATGAATACACTGTTTTTACTCTCCCCCCCCCAAAAAAAAAGCTTGTGGAAAACTCAGAGCAGATGACTTACATGAGGTCCTGGGGACTTTCCCATCCATCCAGTGTAGGTAAAGGTAAAGGTAAAGGACCCCTGGATGGTTAAGTCCAGTCAAAGGTGACTTTGGGGTTTTAGCGCTCGTCTTGCTTTCAGACCGAGGGAGACAGCTTTCCGGGTCATGTGGCCAGAATGACTAAACCGCTTCTGGCACAATGGAAACCAGAGCGCATGGAAATGCTGTTTACCTTCCTGCCACAGCAGTACCTATTTATCTACCTGCACTGGTCTGCTTTTGAACCGCTAGGTTGGCAGGAGCTGGGACAGAACAACGGGAGTTCACCCCGTCACAGGGATTCGAACCACTGACTTTCTGATCAGCAAGGCCAAGAGGCGCAGTGGTTTAGACCACAGTGCCACCTGTGTAGGGGAAAGTATAGGATATAAATAAATTTGCCTGCCTCTTTGCATGTGTGATACAAATAGGATTCTTTCATTACAGTCTGGGATGCTCTTATTTAGCTCTTTGATCTTTTCTACAGCATGACCAGCATGTTCAGTCTGTCCCGACTCATAGTGATGTAAAAATTCATATGACATTCTGCAATATACCTGCAATATTCAAACTATATACCTAAATTGTAAGGTAAAGGTAAAGGTACCCCTGCCCGAACGGGCCAGTCTTGACAGACTCTGGGGTTTGTGCGCCCATCTCACATCTATTGGCCGGGGGCCAGCGCTGTCCGGAGACACTTCCGGGTCACGTGGCCAGCGTGACAAAGCTGCATCTGGCGAGCCAGCGCAGCACACGGAACGCCGTTTACCTTCCCGCTGGTAAGCGGTACCTATTTATCTACTTGCACCCGAAGGTGCTTTCGAACTGCTAGGTTGGCAGGCGCTGGGACCGAGCAGCGGGAGCGCACCCCGCCGCGGGGATTCGAACCGCCGACCTTTCGATCGGCAAGCCCTAGGCGCTGAGGCTTTAGCCCACAGCGCCACCCGCGTCCCTATACCTAAATTGTAAACACCCACTTAATTTCTTTTAAAGTCTTAAAAAATATTTCATCCAACCAAACTTGTAACTATTTGGAAAATCTTTTAACTGGAGTGGGGCAACTGTGCTGTATTGTTTTGTTTTAGGTTGTGTCTCTGCCCCAGATTATTAGTACCGTATATAGTAAGCCATGATTCTCCTCACATGCACAGCCTGATCCTGTGAAGCTGTTTCAACATACTGTACCAGATAACATGAGCCAGAGCCAGCTAGCTCTGGTTCTATCAGAGTAGCTTCACCTTGAACACTGTAGTTTTAAAAACTGGGCCAATTTGGAAATGCAGTGAGGCCAGCCAAGTGATGAAATGTTCTTAGTACATCCTAAGCTTGTTGGCAATCTCTGTTCATATGAAGCCATTGGTCAATGAATCATTCAAACAGCAACAGATGCAGAGTAACCCACTCCTTCTCAGTCTGGAAGAGTTGTGAGAGTCAACTTGTAAACTTATGCATTTCCTAATTTTTGTTATATGTGTGAACTCAGGGCACACTCTCTTTATTTGAGTCCTACACCCTTCCCTGGAGGCCACCTTATACCTTGACCACCTGTCTAATTCTCTTTATGAAGTGACCATCCTTGAGGTGCCTGGATAAGGACTCAGCAGAGGACCCCAGAGACACCCCAGGATTTACCAAAGCTCTGTACAACTCTGTTTGCTTTGTGATACTGATGACTTATGCAAACACATCATAATCCTATCGGAATCCTACTTGGGAGTAAATGAATTGAACTTAGTGAGGGTTACTCGCAAGGAAATATGAGTAGCAACAGGCTGTACATTTGCTTTGATGTGCATTTGAACACAAAATGTGCAGTTAGAAAAAGGGGGAAGGACTGGAACATTTAGGTCCAGTGCTTTTCTTCTAAAAAATGTTTAGGGGTACAGTACTCTCATTTTCCTACTCATATTGAAATACTGCCCCTCAATGAGGCCAAACTTAGATTCACAAAATGTTTAGGGGTATGCTTACCCCTGTGTATCCCCAGAAAAAAGCACTGGTTGGGTGCATGTGTTTATTTGTAAGAAGAGGTCGCTCCTAGGCTGCATCTATCCTGGAATTGTTTTGAAGATGTTTTTATTGTTTAATTGCTTGTTCTTTGCTGCCTTGAACTCATTTGCGAGGAAGGGCAAGAAATAAACATCAATCAATCAATTATGCACTTAAATGCATATACAATATACAGTCAAACCTCCGAGTTCCAAGGTTTGACTGTATACACAGATATGGGTAGAATGCGCGCAATCTCCCTACTTATACTGCCCAAACCATATTAAAACAGCTTTTGTTTTTGGCCCACTTCATTTTCAGACAGGTAACACTTCTCACATCCCTTAAAATATTATTGTTTTAGTGCCTTAGGGTTACCGGTATATCTCATCCACTTGCCACATTCCTCCCTTGCTGACATGGGTGTTGGCCATGTCCACAGGTGACCACGTGTTTCATGGGAAAGAGACTTTATGGAAGTACATCTGAATACAGATAGGGCTGCGTCATTTGGAACCTTGGCCAGTCAGGGATTGCAGTTGGATAGAGGAGTCCTATGCACACACACCTCTATTTTTGCAGGATCCTTTTCTCACTAAGACTGAACTTGTTGCTGCTGGAGGCTATGTCCAGTGTTCACATTGGTATATGAAGGGCATGACTACTGTGTATCTTTCTGCCACCCCCTCATGTGTATGTTGAATGCATTTTTGTGAACACCCCTTTCTTAGCACATGTGATAAAATCAGGGATTGCTCCAGTAACTCAGTACTGACATTGCTAGACTCCACAAAGAGGCCCACACAATGGTCATGCTGGTTTGTCTTGCGGATGCCATGGCTTAGTTGCACATTGGTGAGCATCTGACTATAACTGACCCATCGCAGAACGCAGATCACACAGGTCAGTTGATTCAGAAAGCAATTATTCAAAGAAAGGAACCACCAAGAAGCAGCAAATTGTATTAGCTGATTTGCCACCTGAATACGCCCCCCCCCCCATGGACAGAACAATCACAAAGCTTAGCCAGTTTTTATTGCGGCATAATTATGCATAGCATAATTGTAGGTAGCAAGGCATTTGTCTCCAAAAAGCTTCTGTGCTCTTGTTGAAGCTCATAACTCCTGACTTACTTTTAATCCTTCTGTCCCTAGTAAGTCGACTGTTAGCATGCGTTTGCAACAACATATTATAAGTCTCCGCAGAAGATAGGCAATATTAATTATTAAAGTCAAACATAAGCCTTCAGAGCATAACAAATCATTTTAATAAAGTAAGTAATCATTCACTTTGGCTGATGAAGATAAGCCTCACATTTAGTGGGAACTCAGACACCTTTAGCAGGAGGAAATTTTGCCAAGTCAGCAAGTATGAAATGGTTTCTCAGGGACAGTGTTCCAGAGAATTATTTTCTGCTGTGTTCTGCTTTGTGACAGAAATTTGACTGACACTAAAAGAACAGAAATCCCCTAAAGCTCCAACTTGGAGCTCAGATTGGATTCTTGCTGTCTTCCTATGGCTATTTCAGTACTATTTTATTATTTTATTCCATTTATATTACGCTGTTCTTCCTGGAAGGTACAATATGTTTTCAAGCTGGCAGAGAATTAGTGCAGGCTGCCCTAAATTTGTGGCTTTAAAGGCAGAAAGCCCCCCTCCCCATTTTCAGTACTGAGGAGTTATAATAAATCTGGGGTCCACAGTGTGACCCCTGTAGGCATCTGTGCTCACCAAGGTTTTCCCTGGCAGCTGCCAGAGGACCTGAACCCATTGAAACAAAATATGGGTTTCCGAAAGCTCCTTTCTCCACCTGCTACTTTCCATGGTCAGGACACTTCCTCCTTGCCCTCTGGCCTTTGCATAGGGTTTAATCACACCCACTGAGCCTCTGATTGGACATCAGCCTTTTATTTCTCAATGCCAGCCAGAGTGAGAGGAGACGATGTCTACTTCTGAGTGGGATTCAGTGACATGCCCGCAAATTCAGGTTGTACAATTAAAGTTCACTTGGAGACCTTACACAAGGAACCAGCTTCCCAAAAAGATCAGACTTTTTGCAATAAGGAAAGTGATGGGGAAATGCCCTGGAAATTGTGGGATAATGCTTGCTCGACGCGGCATTGTCTAACCTCCCTGCTATCAAAGCTGAAAGAATGCTAATGAAATAACACGCATCCAATCTGTCTGCAAACAGATCAGGATGAATGCTCAAACAGGTTGTCTGGAAAGTGTTGTAGCATGTTGACAAGACAATTGCGCATCCATTGCATTAGAGAACAGCCTGGTTAATTCATGAGCATGTGAAAAAGGCAGGTGAGTTCAACATCAGATACTTTCAAGGAGTATAAGAAAAAAGCAGGTGGAGGCAGGCAGGGCCAGGCCTGCTTCCCATGGTAGAGATTTGTGCGTATGTTTTCTTTTGATTGCGTTTTGTTCTAAGGAAAAAGGCTTTGTCGGGACAAGCTGACAGGGTCTTCTTAAATATGGGATTATTTTTTAAAGAAGAAGTGCTCTCTGTGGTTCCGGTAAATAAAACTGTATGACGGGTAGAGTTTCTGATTTACTCAAAAATCAATATTCTTTTTCGACTGAAGATGCTGGAATTACCTTCTTTCCTAACAGCCAGAGCAAACTGCTGGGCTCTGTGCAGGTGTGAGACAGGAAGTAATTATCAACAGCAGCCGCCATGCAGAGATAAAAAGAAAATAAAGATTCTAAGCACCATAGGACTGTTAACCTATTCTGAGTCAAATTGCTTCCCTTGTGATGTTGCAGCTAACTACTGCAATGTCAGGATTTTAAAACAAAGTACTGACATTACTGAAGATCCATACAATTCAGCTTCTTTGCTTGTGGTTATGTTCAGAGAGAGAGAAGTCAGTTTGTTCATTGGGAGATGCACTAGAAATAGTAATTGCAAACATACTGTATTGTCACAAAAGTTGGGTGCCACCCCCACTCTCTGCCGAGTGACAGCAAGGTCCCAGGGGGGTCCAGGCGCTCACCCAGGGTCTGTGTTCCCTTTGGAACAGTGTTTCTCAACCTTTTTCCCCCAACTGTGGCCCCCTTCTGATCTTGTTTCCTTCCTGTGTGCCCCTCTCCCCCGCCCTACAGGTAGAAAGGTAGCTATTTTAATGTTTTGTTTGTCAGTAGAACATGTTTTATTTATCACTTTTTAATAATTTCTACAAAATACAATTACACAAAAAATTATACTTTAAGTATTTCTCGATCAATGCAACCCTTGTGCTTGATGGCCAGAAACAAGCTTTGTTTTATATATCCGATTCTATTGCTGTGAGAGATAACTGAAGATTACCTCAGTCCATTATGTTAAGGCGATTCCACATTAGGCTGAGTAAATAATTCACACAACTGAAACCTGATTCTACCAAATAGGAAGTAGGAAATGCCATGAAAAACACTTTTGTTTTATCCCACAGATGTGGATACTTTTTAGATATTGTACTCTTTATCCAAAAATGGTCTGCAGCAACATACCTCCTTTCTCAGTAATATTTGCATGAAGAAACAGCACTCCACACATTTACACTGCTGCAGCCACACACCTTGCCCATGATGAACGAGAGGCAGACAGCTTAGTGTCCCCAATGGCGGGGGCGGGGGGGGGGGGAGGAAGCAGAAGCAACATTACCGTAAAGTGTGTGTGGCGATCCATGGTCACTTCTCTGTTTACTCTACTTCTGTTTTCTCTTTCCTTCACTTCTCTATTTTCTTTTTTCTTTTCTTGGTCACTTCTCTGTTTTCTTCACGTCTCCCTTCCTTCTGTGCCCCCCGTCTCATGCCATGCCCCCCCCCATTTACACAATTTTCACCTGTGGCCCCCTTGGAATATCCTGGGGGCTTTCGGTTGAGAAACGCTGCTTTGGACAATTGAGACACGGCATGGACTGTCGTAGCTTTGAGAAATATGGCATATTCACCTATTTACACCTTCAGTCTGCATGGAGTTCAAATCTTACCGCATGGTCATTTCAAGAGGGGCTTCTCACCTACAGCCATGGAGCCCAAGGCATCTCTCCCAGCCAGCCTTCAGCCATCTTGCCCAAGATGGATCCCAGTCTTGTTTCTCCCTCCTTCCAAGAACATCTTGCTCAAAAACTTCCTTTCCCTTTCACTTCAAATACACAACTGATCACCTTGGTAACATCTTTCTCTCCAGGCCAAAAGATTCCTCTCAAATGGCCCATCAACAGATTTGCCAGCCAGGCTGGTCTGCATAAGCCAGCCAAGGGATTCATTGTCTAGCACAGCTCTGCAGCTTGTATTTTCATCCATATCCCAATGAATCAAAATCCTACCATTTATTAATTTCTAGGGTTTAGAGGATCCCCCCGTTACAGAAATTACAGCGGGGGCACATCTTTAAAGTTGTTAAATGTTACAAATATTATGCCTGAATGTATCCTTTCGACTTGACAGCTCAGGGAAGATACCTAGCTTTAAAAATAATATAAAATCAACTCCTTTGCCAGTTTCCTCCATTCCAGTGTTATTTTGCCCTTAAAAAAAGGACTCCAGGAAGGACTCCATAAAATTGCTGAGCTGATTGTTGGCCAAGGAAAGCCTAATCCCATCAGCAGACTTGCCCCAGGGGTCCAGACATGCAAAGGAAGTTCTATTGTACTTTGGGTGGTGGGATTTCAGAGGTGTTTGCCTATGCCAGTCATGACCAACAGGTAGATCGTGATCTACTGGTAGATTGTGGAGTGTTCCTAGTAGATCCTGGTTTATCTCTGGCCCCTCAGCAATTTCCTTACAAAAAAGAAAAAAAAACAAAACACAAAAAACCCCCAACTTTGGCTTCCTAAAAAAAAGCTCCACAACTTTGGGTAGTAGATCACAGTCTGTTGGGAGTTGGACGTCCCTGGCCTATGCTAATCTTATACCTGGGTTTTGCCCTGACATGTCTGCTTATGCTAATCTTGTACCAAGGACTTGTTTGGACATGTTTGCCAAGGTTGAACTAGTGTAACCCCTGTCTGCCCCTCCTCTTTTGTGACATATCAGTGATGTAGCAGTGATGCTGTACGAATTGTATTCTGGGATGTGGTGGGAGAGTTTTAAAAGTGAATGTCACCCCATGCTCTGGGTTCTTACTGCTGTTTGAACCTGTTGCGCAACAATAAAGGATCTAAGTCTACTGACTGCCGTTTTGCTCCAAATTACTTGGCTGGAATTTCCTTCTTTTACTGACTGCATGGACCTGCAGGGGACTTGTATCTCGACGAGCTGGGCTGTTGAGTAGTCTCATAACCCAGAAATTTCTTTAACACCCCCAAATGTATAACACACACACACACCAAAGGTAATGACTGAAGAAATAATTGACATGGATTATGAGTCTTTGCCAACCTGGTTCCCTCCAGATGTTTTGGCCTATAACTTGCCTCAGTTTCAGACAGGACAGCCATGCTGGCTGGGGCTGATGGGAGTTGTTGTCCAAAACATCTGGAGAGCACCAGGTTGGCAAAGGCTGAAATTTATATTAAAGACCTTTACATTACAGATGCCTCCTGATTCCAGGAGCTATTTCTCATAGATCAAGTTAACCAAGAGCATTATATGATAAAACATTGACTGCACTGGTATTACAAGGATGCGGGTGGCACTGTGATCTAAACCACTGAGTCTCTTGGGCTTGCCGATTGGAAGATTAGCAGTTTGAATCTGCACGACGGGGTGAGCTCCCTTTGCTCTGTCCCAGCTTCTGCCAACCTTCGAAAGCATACCAGTGCAAGTAGATAAATAGGTACTGCTGTGGCGGGAAGGTAAACTGCGTTTCCATGTGCTCTGGCACTTGTCACGGTCCTCCGTGCACCAGTAGCGGTTTAGTCATGCTGCTCACAGGACCTGGAAAGCTGTCTGTGGACAAATGATGGCTCCCTCGGCTTGAAAGTGGAGATTAGTGTTGCACCCAATAGTTGCCTTTGACTGGACTTAACTGTCCAGGGGTCCTTTACCTTTACAGTGACATGAAAGTATAAAGCTAGGACAGAGGCCTCTTATGTAACACCCCCTACACTTTTCAGGCATTATTATTGTATTGTACACTCGATCCATAGATCTCACAGCATAATGTGACTGTTGGAGTCATTGAGTTTCTACAGTTCTGTGCTGGGTCAGTATCGATTCACAGTGGCACCATAGGCATACACAGTTTCCTGGACATAACGGGAAACTGTGTTTAATTGAAGACTTAATGTGTTAATTGTGACATACTGTGATGGGAGGAGGAAAGTGGCTCCATAAGACTACCTGAAGTGTTATGTCATGCAGGGACTTATCTGAAGGCCAGACCACCAAACTCCTGCTCAGGACTGTGCAGTAAAAGGGAAATACATGTGATTAATCTCATTTCTTTTTAGAGATAGTTTCTAGACTCTGATGCTTCTAGATCTAGTTCCTAGATTTTGATGCAGTATAAATTGCATGGCTAGTGGTCTAGCTTGGTCCTATTTAGATAAACTCTCTGGGAAAGTGCAATTGGCACCAATCAGTCTGAAATCCTTCTGTGTGGAGTTGAGTTCATTGTCCTTATGAGGCATCTCTTGTTTACACAAGATTCTTTTTGAAATGACATTGTAAATGCATGCCACTGGGTCATCTGACATGTTATATCTTGTTAGGTTCTATTTCTGGGCTGCCCCTTGCTTCTTGCTGTGGGAATGTTTCCCCCCACAAACATTTGTAGGCAATAGCCTGCTTTATTAGATACCTATGCTAGGGGTATGCAAAACCCTTTCTATATACTGGGCATTTTCCTAATCCATGTTATTGACTTGATGCCCTGATTCAGTGATCTTTTTACAGAAACTTTGGCATTTACACATGCACAGAGCTCTGCCACCCATAATCAAGGAAAAAATTGCAAAATGTAGCAAAGGGGGGGTATACACAATTTTGTATACTCTCGCAAAACCGTTTTTTCCTAAAACTGAAAAACAAAGTTCATACCGTATAATTGAGTGTATTGTTATGAGTTTTGTTTGGGTGAGGAGTGTAGGCTGTATGTTTGAACCCCCTTCTAATTCCTGGATCTAGCATGGATTCAATTACTGGAATAGCCAGGCTAGCTTCCTGGTGAGGTAATAGCCCTCTGCGTCTGGTCCAGTAAGGTAACAAAGGAAGTGGCTTCCTGCCAGATGACAAATGACAGAGCTGTATCTGATTTCTGTTGGAATACAGGCTGTGACTATGCCAAATCCTTTCTCATACTCATTGCATTGTATTTGTTCCGTAAATGGACAAAGTTTTTCTCTCACCAGAGATAAGCATCAGATACCTTCCATGGGCAGTGCATCAGTTTTAAAATAACTGCAGACCATGTTTCCCAGAAACTGCTAAGTCTGTGAGAAGCATATCAAGCTCTTCTTGGCGTTTGGGAAGCCGGTAAAAATGTATAGAAAAGAAAATATGAGAAAACTGTGCATGTATTTATGTTTGCAACATACACTGCTGGAGGGGATGAATATTTTCAAACAGCTGGATTCTAGCCAGGAAAGTTCAATACAGAGGTAACTGTGGCTCATATTAATATTAAACAGATGCTGTTTGAAGCAGGCTTCATTATTCTGAACCAGTCCGTTCGATGTTATTGCTTTCAACATCCTTCTCTATTAACTGATGAAATGCCAGGAACTATAATAGAGTCATAGAGTTGGAAGGGACCCTAGCGTCCAAGCCCTACAATGCAGGAATCTCAACTAAAGCATCCATGACAGGTAGCCATCCAACCTCTGCTTAAAATTTTTCAATGAAAGAGAATCTGCCACCTCCCAAGGGAATCCGTTCCACTGTCGAACAGGTCTTACGGTTAGAAAGTTCTTCCTGAAGTTTAGTTGGAATCTCCCTTTTTGTAACTTGAATCCATTGGATCAAGTTTTACCTTCCAGAGCAGGAGAAAACGAGCTTGCTCCATCTTCCATGTGATAGCCCTTAAGATATTTGAAGATGGCAATCATATCTCCTCTCAGTCTCCTCTTTTCCAGGATAAACATACCCAGCTCCTTCAACTGTTCCTCATAGGGCTTGTTTTCCAGGCCCTTGATCATCTTGGTCACCTTCCTCTGCACACTATATCATTAACTGAAGTTTTAGAAGTCTCCCAAATTCTTTCCCACAGGACACCACTTGCCAATCTGTTCACGTTTCCAGACTTCAAATATTTGCAGTACATAGACTGTGAGCGCTTCTGAATGGGAGCGTAATACTGCAGACGGGTTGTTCAGGCATCACAAACAGGTATCTGGCAACAGTCTCTCCCCAGCTTATTGGCTTTTATTGTGGTAAAGGTAAATCTGGATTAAAAGGGAGAAAAACATGAGCTGGCATTTTGATGCTTGCAATGTGTGTATTCTGCAAAATCTTGCATGCATGAGCAGCACCAGTCCCACAATAAAAGCCTATCTGGAAGCAACCTATGAATGAAAAACAGACAACAGGCAAAATCCCAAAGCTGTCACCTACACGGAGTACGAATGAAGGATCATTGTTATCCTTCCTGGTATAATCAGTTCCTGCCTTACGTCTTTCATCATAACCTTTTGCTTCCTGTACTTGTATAAATACTGTTATCATCTGTTTTGAGAAATCCTTCCCACACATTTAAATGTGGCTGTGTAATACCCCAGGCAGCAATAGAGACACCAGGCCCAACAGAAAGATTGTCCAGACTGTTATTGCTAGTGGAAAGTGACTGCTTGATGTAGCAGATATGAAGTATCACCAGAAAATGTTCTGAGAAAGCCAGCTAGGAAACAATTGCACTCAAGAAGCGCTAATCAAGTTCAGGGAGGGAACTTCATCTCCAGGAAGCTACAGTTCTGTGTTGATAAATCAGAGCCAAGGTCTGACTAATGTTTTTTCTCAGAATTCTAGATTCAAAAAACATAAATAAATAAATAAAATAAATAAACAAAAACAAAAACATGTTCACTGTTTAAGGTCTTGTTGCCCCAAACAATTCTGTACAGGCTTCATATCTGTGCATAACCCACAGAAAAATAACTTGCATGGTTGAATTATGGATCTTTAATATTGCTAATTGCAAGTAATAGTGCTAGTGAGCTGGCTATTTATGCCTAAATCAGGGGTGTCCAAACTTTTTTCAAAGACGGCCATGTTTGATGAAGTGAACATGCGTGAGGGCTGACCAAAGTTCTTAAGCTTTTTGGGGATTAAAATGGTTGAGGTATTTTGGGGATTCCCCCCCTAAATTGCTGACCTTTTTTTAAGGATTGAAGTTGTTGTTGACCTTCTTTTAGGATTTTACCCCAGGAAATAAACTGCCACAGGGGCTGGATTAAATAGACTGGCGGGCCGGATTAGGCCCCCGGGCTGGACTTTGGACATGCCTGGCCTAAGTGTAGAACCTTATATTTGTCCGTATTGAAATTCATTTTGCTAGTTTGGGCCCAGTTCTCTAATCTGTCAAGCTCATCTTGAATTCCAATTCTTTTTCTGTGGCATTAGCTACCTGTTCCAATTTTGGTGCCATCTACCAATTTGATGTGCCTTTCCTTTGTCCAAGTTCATTGAACAACAATGGGCCAAGAACAGAACACTCTTTCCCAGGATGATGAGGAACCAGTTTTCATTGATTCTCACTTACTTACTGCAACCATCTGCACCATATCCAATACTGCTCAAGTTCTCATGGAGTTTTTGGGATGTGCAGGGATCTGAAGATAATGGGAGGGTTGGCAGAAAAAAATGAGTCCTGCTTTATATGAGCAGAAGTGCTTTCTGCTTATGTAAGGTCACCATATAAATGGTGTAAATGTCATTATGACACTTCTGACCTGTTTTTATCATAGCAACTGATATAAAGTAGATAGCATCCTTGGATTATTGTTGTTGTTGTTGTTATTATTTTGTGGGGGAAGGGGAAGTTGTGCAATACTGCCAAATCAACTGTAATTCTGCAATCTGAATTTGCTGGTACATGACTGAATCCCAGCCGAAAATGTTAACAGTCTAGAAACATTCTGTGTTCGGGCTCTTAAGGCTGCAATCCTAACCCCATTTACCCAGGAGCAATCCCCACTGAATTCAGTAGGACTGACTTTTGAGTGGACATACTTAGGCTTGAACTGTATGGCTATGTACATGCATATGTATCCATGTTTTATGATGTGCTGACAATTCAAGAATACCCAGTTATGGTTTGCAAACTGCATTTTTGGTAACTGCAGTTGGCTGTTGTGTCTGGCTTCACAAGCCATTGAAAAGCCACTGTTATGGACATAGTTTGGCTCTAGGAGGCTGTTACACCACAGAGAAAGGAGTGTGCGAGAACTTGTGAAGGTTAATGCTGAGTCGATGGAAAATAACAGCAGGCCAAGCAGCCATGATTTGTTTATGTTGGAAGCTTGTATCATGCTGTGGGTTCTTAATTATTGTTTGAATGAATCATGATTTGGCATGATGTCTGAATTGATCCTATGTCTTAAAAATGTGTTTACATCTAAAATAAGAGAGTATTGGGGGGGTGGGCACAGCCTTTTTTGTTTTCTACATATGAGCTGGAATCAGTGCTTTATTTGATTAACTTGCTGGCAATAATCAGAGCAGATGCAGGAATATTGACTGCCTAATCAGTGGATGGGAAGTCCTCCCTGCCAGGTAATTTTTCTGTGTGATGAACCATCACTATACTATGGTATGGCATGCCAAAGATAAGTCTTAGGGCATGCAGCTTTGTACTGCAGATAGAACACAGGTCCTCTCTGTGTTACTGCCTGTGACAGTCACTGTCCTTTCTGCTCTTCATAGCGCAAGCAGTGCTTCAGTGGGATGTAATAACCAAAGGGGATGTAGTATGTACACTGCAAAAGCACTCCATTCCTCAAGTTATTCAGAATCAGACCGCAATTCTGTTCCACCACAGACAGCTCAGATGGTTAGAGCATGGTGCTGATAACACCAAGGTTGGAGGTTCGATCCCCATAAGGGACAGCTGCATTTTCCTGCATTGCAGGGGGTTGGGCTAGATGACCCTCAGGGCCCCTTCCAACTCTATGATTCTAGATTTAACTGCAAAATATATTGTTGTGGACCCAGCCACAGACAAGGTGAGACAAGGCAGCTGCCTCAGGCATCCTATTTTTAGGATTTCATCCTTGCATTGCACTCTAGGAGTAAGTATAACACAGAAGTAGATCTCCTTGCACTCAGCAGGACTTACTTCCGAATAAGCATGTTTAAAGGTAAAGGGACCCCTGACCATTAGGTCCAGTCGCGGATGACTCTGGGTTTGCGGCGCTCAGCTTGCTTTATTGGCCAAGGGAGCCGGCGTATAGCTTCCGGGTCATGTGGCCAGCATGACTAAGCCGCTTCTGGCGAACCAGAGCAGCACACGGAAACGCCGTTTACCTTCCCGCTGGAGTGGTACCTATTTATCTACTTGGACTTTGACATGCTTTTGATCTGCTAGGTTGGCAGGAGCAGGGACCGAGCACCGGGAGCTCACCCCGTTGCGGGGATTCGAACCGCTGACCTTCTGATCTGCAAGCCCTAGGCTCTGTGGTTTAACCCACAGCGCTTGCACTAATACTGGGGAAATCTCTAAGATTTTAAGCATTCTTTAGTGCCATTTATAGTATATTAGATTTAGGGGTTGCTACTAATTTTGGCAAAGAAGTGCACATTATTGTCATCTCCAAACCTCAAAAGGATTTAAGTGAGGCATTTTATATTGCTCCATGGCATTACTGATTCAGGATACAGAAATATTTGTGGTAATCCTGGTTGCCAGGTTAAGTCAAATACTGTAATAGCATGAATACCAAACTGGGTATTTGTCTTCTTGACAAAGTTCAGATTCCACTTTTTGCCCTTAAAAAAGAAAAGCTCACAGTAGCACCAAACCTTAACAGCCACCTGTAATAACATCCCTTAATGCTCATGATACTTTCCATCAAATGGCCTTCTTTTTGTTATGATTTAAGATGGGCACATATACCTTTCTACTCGTTAAAAATGATAACAGTAGAACTGTGCTATGTTGATGAAGGCATCTATTCATGCAAATGTACAACAGTTGCACTTTATTTCTCTTTGCAGAGGAGCCAAGCAAATACATTTCCCGCCTTCCTCTTTTATACTCAGAATTTCTGTGTACCAGTAATTTCTTGCCCAGGTAATTTAAACAATTGCTTTAATTAAGAGTGTGACAATAAGCAACACTTCTTATTATTATTTTTTGCAAAGACAGCCTCAATCACCTATACAAAACCAGCAGAAAATGGAGCAGTAACTGGTCCGTGTATCAATTACACCAAAGTCGAACTTTGTCTAATCAAATCCCAAGACCAACAGCATCTACAAAATAATTGCATTTTTTTTTAAAGGCCCACACAAACACCATTCCCTAAGCTTTCTTAAACAAAAGCCCAAAGGAACTATTGGTTTTCTCATGAAACATTTAAAAAAACCCCTCTTTGTTTCAAATAAGGTGCTTTGGGTAGCTTCTTGATTTTCAGTTTCATTTCATTATGTGATATTATGTGATATTATGTGATATTTCAGCTTAAGCAATGAATATGGATGATATATGTAGATTCTGCTTCAAATATATACCAGGTATAGTTCCACCTCTGGCTTCTCTATCATTCCTCACATGGAGTTTATGCAATTTGGAGAACATCAGCAATCCATTTACTGTGGAAGTGACTGGAATTGAAACTATCCTCTGCAGTCTCCCTCTCTCACTTAATAATAATAATAATAATAATTTATTATTTATACCCCGCCCATCTGGCTGGGCCTCCCCAGCCACTCTGGGCGGCTTCCATAGAAACCAAAAATACACTAAAATATCACACGTTAAAAACTCCCCCCTCCCTGTTTTTTTAAATATAAAATACATATTTTGTGAAGTTGCAGCTTGAATCAGGTAGGCTTTATAGATACAGGGAATTTGCTTGAGTGAACAAATCAAAATTACTTCAAGATCAGTTGGTAAATTGGTTCAAGGACACCAATTATGATAATTTGATCATTAACTCTGACTCACTAATTCAGGCAACCCTCTTTTTATCTGCTTTTGGGCTATACATATTTACCTGTTTCCAAGGAAGCAATGTCTCAGATTTATAAGAGATGTGGAAAATATTTGAGTTTCCTGGGAAACCGACATTAGTCAGAGAGCTAAAAACAAATATTGATCAAAATGTGTTGTGTGAGACAATATGTGCTAAAACTAAGGAGGTTATGTTTAAAGTGCTACATGGATGGTACTTCATGTAAATTAGAATTAGAAATTATGGATGTTCAGAAAGCTGCCTAGTAGGTGCTGGAGAGTCAGTGGTGTTCTGGGGTTAATTGTGTTATATGTGGTGGACATGCAATGTTGTTGCTTCATATTTTGGCATCTCATTTCCACTGGGAAGCATCTAGGATTACTAACCAAACCACAGCAGTTGATCCTGGAATGACTCTTTCAAACTTTGTCTTAGATGATCCTCAAGATGGATTTCATAAGGCGTCTGTTGATACTCCCTCCTGTTCCCTGTCAAAGATGGCTTTCATGCACCCTTTATATGCTCTAGTTAGTTCTTTTGATATCAAATTCTATGTTTGTGCAGTGATCACAGATTTTCATCCTTCAGAGTTCCTAATCTATTGCTAGGATAATCCAGTAAAAGAGGGACTTCCCAATCAGAGATCATACACTAAACACTACTTAAGATCAGGGTGATGTGTGTCTCTACATTAGCTCTACATAGCCAATATTATAGTTTATTATCTTTGAGAATGTGGTCTTCTTCCTTTTCTATTACATTTATTGTTTATGTTTCGTTTTTGTACCTTTAAAAATGCATTTCTCAATAAAAACGTTTTGTTTTGTTTTTTTAAAGGAGGGCACCTAATAGAGTACATGTGTGCACTGTTGCATAGATTCTGAGAAAAGAATCTGGTTGTAGGAGATGTTTATAAAATAATTAATAATTAAATAATTAAATCAAGAGCAAGATGTTGCAGGCATTAGAGAATATCTGTCAGGTTAAAGCTGTATTACACGCAACTCTCACATCGCTCTTGTAATGGAAAAATAGATTGCACTTCAGAGATGTTCTGCTATTGCAAGTGAGGTAATCAGCTACAGATACAGCATATATTGTCCAGGCTAACTTGACTATCGGCTGACTCATAAAGAATGATGTGACTGACATCAGCTGTTTAATAAGCCCAAGTATCCAACAGAAGAGAAGTGGGCAGAGAGGAAGGTGAGAGAAACCACAAGGGAAAAGCAGATAAAGAGCTGTTTTTCTTGGAACAGAGTTTGCCTAACTGTGAAACTAAAGAGAACTAAATCAAGCATATGATCTCATTTCTTGTTGATACCACATTACAAAATACAGGTTTGCAGTATGTCAGTACTTTGCCATCTTTGGCAAAGCAATATGGCATGTACGTCTCTCCTTGAGAGATAACAAGGTGGAATACTAAATGGCAATGCCATTTAAATTTAAAACAATAAAATTATAAGTAAAAAAGAGATAATTATGCTGGTTTCTTTGCCACTGCCCCAGATATGTGAAACTGGGTCTTGATTTTTAAAAAATTATTTCCTATTAATGAATATACCAGTCATCATCATCATTTATTATTTATACCCCACCCATCTGGCTGGGTTTCCCCAGCCACTCTGGATGGCTTCCAACAAAATATTAAAATGCAATAGTCTGTTAAACATTAAAAGCTGCCCTAAACAGGGCTGCCTTCAGATGTCTTCTAAAAGTCTGGTAGTTGTTTTTCTCTTTGACATCTGGTAGGTGCCACTACTGAGAAGTCCCTCTGCCTGGTTCCCTGTAACTTGGCTTCTCGCAGCGAGGGAACCACCAGAAGGCCCTTGGTGCTGGACCTCAGTGTCCGGGCAGAATGATGGGGGTGATGATGAGCAATACATTTGTTCAATAGAACTAAATGGGATCCTATGAGAACCCAGCCAGCCCAATCTGCCTTTCCAACTTATCTACATAGACCCTTGGTCAGGACAGCTCCATTCTTTATTTGTATAGCTCCATCCTGGAGTCCATCTCTCAGCACCCAAGAACTGGCTGTCCTACATTACTGTTGCTATAGCAATTCTCAGCCTATTGTCAGTGGCCACATCAGTATCTGTTGAGTTGGTGCATGAGATTCCAAGGGGTCTCCACACTCAACCAGAGTCTGTCTTCCTCTGGGGAAAACGAGGCATGGCAGAGTCTGCAGCGACTTTGAAATATGATTAATTTACGCTGGAAATTTTCCATAGAGAGAGATTTCACAGTATCTGCACCTCAGGTGGAGCCTGTCCTTCACACCACCCCAGCAATGGATTCCCAGACATCTCTGTGCCTTCAGTCAGACTTCCAAGATGGTTCTGGCCTTCACAGCAGCTCATGGAGATATCCCCCTCCCCCCCTCCTCTAAATTTTAAAAGGACACATTTTTCCTGTGTGACATCATGCCTCCAATAACCTCTGCCTCCCAACTCTTCTATTTACCCTCAGGCAGAGGGCCAATGACTGGCCATTGTCCGGTAACTGCACCTTGACGGCTCTTCTCCACGGGCAATTTCTTAGTTTCGCTTGCATGTTAAATTTAATATCCAGCATCTTCCCTTCAATACTCCAAATATTATCTAAATTCTTCCATTCATTAATATCCAACATTCCCTAACTCTAGCCGTTATGGGTCTCCTTGCACCTCCAAACCCTTCTACACTGTTAATAATATGGTTCATTACAGTTCTTAATTACTCCTTTCAACAAAAGCCTGTGTGAGAGATGAGCCTGTGGGCTAGTGACTTGTTCAAAACCATTTGGGGTGCTTCATAGCTAAAGAGCGACTTAACCTTGATTCTGCCATCAAGCAAGCCAAATCTTTGTCCAGTGCAACACGCCATATTTCAAACACACTGTTTCAAGAATTACCTCTTTGGTTGCTTGGAGGCTTATTGGGCCTGATCTGATTACGCAATAGCCAGCGTTGTATCACCAGACACAGATATGTTTATTATACAGAATGGCACTATTAACTTTGTAGTCAGAAAGATTCATGCAAATACCTTCAAACCAGAGCCGTACATTATAAATGGTATATCGTGTGCCCAATTAACTTAGCAATACAAACAATTTCCTCGGTTTCCCGGGAGAGACCTCTTTATTCCCTATTTTAAAAAGCAAGGTTTGTATCTTGCCTGTGTTGGTTTTCTGTTAAATTCACATTTAATTGAATTAATTGTATGGTTGGGCTTTTGGATTAATAGACAACTGTACTGGAGAAAATCCTTCTTTCCTGAAACAAGCATATTGTAATAAGAACATATGTGATAGTCTTGTATCTGGTCTTGAGAAAGTCTGTAGTACAGTTTTATTTCTCCCACCACCTTTTTTAAAAAACATAGAACATTTTGTATAGTATTTAACAGAAGGAATTCTGAAGACAATGTTAGAATTGCTTTTTCTTTTTGAAAATAATTTTATTGAATTTATTATATAATAGTGTATCAGTATTACATCACTTTGCCAACCTTGTGCACTCTGGATGGTGCTGATGGGAACTGTTATCCAAAACATCTGGAAGGTGATTGATGAAGGCTGTTTTACTAGCTTAGGTTGCAATCCTAACCCTGCTTTCCTGGAAGTACCGTATTTACTCGAGTCTAATGCATCATTGAATCTAATGCGCACCTCAATTTTCAGAACCTTGAAACCAAAAATGTATTTGTTGCTGAATGTAAATGTGTCACCAAATCTAACGCACACCTTAATTTTTGCAAAGTAATTTGGCCAAAAAAAGGTGAGCATTAGATTTTAATAAATCCAGTAATTCTAGGGACTTACTTCACAGTAGACAGGGTTAGGATTGCGTTAGGACATAACCTAGAATTACTGTTCCCCTGAAGAGGATAAAACTGCTCTTATTTCTGTCATCTGAAGAGCAACCTGACTGCCTTTGTTCATTAAGGTATTTAAAAGTGTATACTTTTAGTATTTGCTTGTTTCTATGTTACTTATTTAGATATCAGTGGCAAATGGATCTGACACATTTGGTGCGTTGTTAGAGTAAGCAGTTATTCAGTGAAGCAGAAAATCAAATAAATTGTAGCACACTGAATTATTCATATAATTTATCTGCTGACTTGAGAGATAATTACTATTGCCGGAAGAACGATTGCCAGTTTGGTGTGATATAACATGGTATCGTCTAATGAAAACGGACAGAAATGGGATTTCACCCCCTCTTCAATCTAAGAATAAAAGTTATGAATAAAGGCTGGGGTTTTTTTTACTGTTTTTTTTAAAGTAGTGGGGCTTGTTCCCTTAATGAGCTGTAACTGGAGTTGTTTGGCTGTGATGTCAATGTCAATCAAAGCTTTTGCTTGGAGCACAAACTACCATCTGCTCCTCTTGGAGCAGACATGAGCAACTGTCTCTCCGACATAATAGAAGCAAGCGTCAAACCCATTCAAAGAAAGAAAAAGAAAAACAATAGTATCTTGCCGAGGAGGGTGGGGCAGTCATGGAAGACCTATATTTTAACATACATAGAGGTTGAATGAGGCACCGCTTGGCTAGCTTCCCAGATGCTCCAAATATTCTAATGAAAACCATACAACTTATTTAGAAAGCCAGAACCAATTTCTTGTACTGCGACCCTTTCCAACTTCCATGTGATATTCCATTGTTGTTGGGTTTGGTTTTTTGCATGCATGCATATGAACATTACACAGAAAGAGTAGCCCTAATAGGGTGCTTTTCTCTCCATATGTGTAGCATCATGTGGAGACATAATAGGACCACGAGCAAGAGCCCACTCTGTTGTTCCATTCTCTTCTGGCTGTACCTCATGCTGGAGGAAGATCTGGAGAGGAAAGCCTGCGGAACATTAATAGGCTGCCCGTCTGATTGGTGCTCAACAGGCGTCTGGATTCAAGCCACCCCAAAATGTGTGAACTGCACGAGGGTGAAGCCATCCAGGAATGTAGCAGCTATCACTCTTGGGATGGGTGCTGGACTTCAAGGCACAGAGCTGATAATGGGCCCTCCCTCCCAACTAGAGCAGGGCAGGGCACAGCTGAGCTTTGTCCTACTAGAATGTGACATACTCTGCTGAGGGGAAAAAATATCTGAGGCTCCCATAGTGAATGACAGCACAGTTGGGTCAGGCCACTCTATAGCCCTTGGCCAGTGCCTGACTTGAATGCTTGCTTGTGCCGAATCTGAACTCTCCATGCAGTGTTACTTGGATGGAGACCAAAAGCTTTGCTTAGAGCCTGAGGAATTAAGCAACACATGAGGATGGGTTCCCAGATCTGGTACTCTCCAGATCCTGTGTTGGTGCTGTGTTTTGCTTACTGTACCACTGTGGTTTGTTTTGATTTCTCTCCCACCCAATGCTGAGCTGCTGGACTGCAAATAATAGGGTGGTGGTGTCACAAGGGAAGGAACCTGCCACTTGGGATATTCTAGCATCAGTATTTGCTCTGTTTTTATAACCACTAAAAGACCATAGGGAGCTGATGCTTCCAGAAACATGAACTGGAACCTTAGAACCCAATCCTATCCAAATTTGCTCAAAAGTAAAGTCCCTCTGAGTTTAGTGAGAACTTGCTCCCAAATTTGTCCATGGGATTGCTGTAGTCTTAGTCTGACAGTCATTTGATTGACATCCCATTTGCAGTGTGGGGCCCAGTTGGCACCTATTTGGAGGGCTGGAAGCACATCAGAGTATATCTTTCACCCAAAGTTAGCCTTGATTGGCTAACTAGGCTTGGCTCCAGAACTTCTCTAGCCCCTATAGCAACAGAACCAAAATGAAAGTTGATGCATGAGGCAAGAACTAGCGAGTTCTTTTTGAAACTTTGTCTGTGTGCTGCAACAGCCAGAATTTTAAGATGTCACAAGGACTGAAAACTAGAAACAAGTCTATTCAGAAAAAACCAAACTAGGCCATGTTGATGTTCCCCTGAAATGGTTAAAGGCAGTAGAGAAAAAGCAAAACTGAGATGAATAGGCTGAGACAGATTTTCTAATCTGAGCAAACAAAGCAACATTTACTGGGAAGTAACCAATGCTCAGGGGGATATGCAGTATGGAGGGGGGGTGTCTTCACCCTCCTGCCATGCCTGAAAATGCTGCCATTAAGGTGGGGGCGGGGAGACACTCAACCTTGGAACTGATGCTGAAAAACAAACCGAGAGACCTGACTTGCTCTCTCTGTGTGATTCTTTGCTATAGCACCATGGAGCTCCTTTAAAAAACTAACATGGCAGCCAGATCTGTGGGAATATTAACAATGGGAACCTTCCACCTTATTCTCAGGCCTGCACATATGTATAAATAAACCTTATGTCAGAGGAAAAGCCAGCAGCTTTTAGTGGCCTTCATTCCAAGGAAACCAAAACCAAGATATGTATTGGCACCCCTGATATATTTTTCCATGAGGAGACTGGAGTGCATGTAAGAAGCACCATTTGTTTAGAAGCACGACAGCTCTGGGATGTGGGAAGAGGGGTTTTCATGGGAGGATGTGAGATCTCTTGATAACTTTATGCAGGTGGGAAGGCTGCCAGCACAAGGGTCTTGGCCACCTGATGGTTGGGGCCATTTTGGCCTGTGAACTTCCCACCCACCCTTGGTGCTGGTGCTTCACTGGGCTCTTGGGTTGGTGGTTGACAAGGCTGGAAAGGAATTTTACTCCCTATCTCAATTGACTCTGGGCTGGGAGGTTTCCCTCCCTGATCTTCATAACTTTTGTTAGGTGTCCATAAATGTGTGGCATGACTTTGGGCAGAGTGGCATTAGTCAGGATTAAACATAAGAGGATCCCCGCAAGCAGTCTAGTGGAGTAAATCAAGGTGTGGTGTAGCCACTTCTGGAGAAAAATAAATCAGAATCAATGGAATCTTATGGTGGTTTGATCACAGAGCTCTTCATACTTTTTTCGATAAAAGAATATTGCTTCGACTGGAACTTTCTAGGACTGATGGTAATTATGGGTATCGCCAAATATTCCATCTAGGCCTTCATCGGCTCCATTTACAGAGAATCATATAAGCATTATTTCTCAAGCCAGTAATAAAAAAAAATCCTCTTGATCTGCTGGGATGGCAGGATGTACTCATGCCCTGGTTAAAACCTATAAAACTCCTTAAATAAACAGAAAAAAGTTGAGGATATCGCAGCGATTTCCCTCGTAGATTCTTACTTATGGCAACATAATCCTGTTACATTAAACAAACTCTCCAAATTGACTGTAATATAAACAGAGAGCTTTTCTCTTCATTTATGTTAATCTTATTCAGTTGCTGACTTTTCACACTAATGTGAACAAAAGGATAAAGAATTTTTAAAACCTGCTCAAGGAAAAATGACAGACTGCGGACTCTTCTCCTTTACTGGGCAGCGTGTATAGCAGGGCTGTTTCAGGATCTACTTTGCTTTTTGCTAGTTCCATCAACGAAAGCCAGGTGCAAAATACAGGGGACAGGCAGACATTAAGGAATAGAGTGCCTCTGAGCACATGGTCAGTCCAAGAATATGTGCCCAAGCAACCTAATGGGGAAGGCAGCATTTTAGTAGCTGGTATTGCTAGACAACTGGAAATCAGAAACCCTTGCCAATATGCTACAATTCTCTCAGAGATCTACCACCATATCCTGATCCACCCTCTCCCCATCCATAATAAGCCAAGTGCCCTTATTGCGAGGGACACCTATGAATTTAATAAAATTTCAATGTATTTTTGGAAAATTCATTAAATGTATTTTATTAATTAAGATGCTATAATTGCAAGCCGTGGGTGCAAACCTATGCAGAATTATGTTTGTGCAATACCAACTAAACTTAGTAAGGCATACTATGCATGTTTACTCAAAAGTACTATTAAGATGGAACCTCAATCCCTTTGTTTTTAGTGGAGCAGGATTGCATTAGCACAGGGTTGCCAGCTTGGCACTTACGGGTACTATAGTGCTTGCGAAGGCTTTCACTGGTGCCCATGAGCTGGTGACTGGGTCGTTCTTTCTTTCGTAATCGAAACAAAATAAAATTTAAAAAAATTCATTCCGGTAGCACCTTAGAGACCAACTAAGTTTGTTATTGGTATGAGCTTTTGTGTGCATGCACACTTCTTCAGATAGCTTTCTTTTGTTAGTTAGCCTTTTGAGAAATAAATTTATGAAGCAAAATGTGCAGGAACCTTCTAAGTGATTTCTGTGAAAGGAGAAGGAATGTAGTGTAGCCACTTTGAAGTCCCCCCCCCCCCTGGAACTGAGGAATGCTCTCTGCTACTATTAAACAGCAACAGTGTTTGTGTGTGTGAAATCAATATTGTGTAATCTCCACAGTAAGAACCAGCAGGATACAGCATAAGGTTGCCAGGGATGGCTGTGTCTCAAATTTTGTGTTATGTCACACGCTCTGTGGCAGCTATTTCGTGTTATGCCAGGTCTACCTCCCATCCCCGAGCAGCTATTTTGTGACAGGTACCCCTGGCACTCTCAAAATTCAATATGCGCCCACTGGTCTGAAAAAAAAGTTGGCGACCTCTGCATTAACAGATCCCCATACTGTAACATATAAATTTCACTCTAATCGGTGCACTTCTGGCACTGGTTTATTTCAAAAACTTTCCAGATGGTTATTAGATATAAAAAAACCCAAACCATTATTGATATGCTGACGTAGCAGGTTGGTAATAGTGTTTTTAAGGAAGATTAATTAGGCTGGAAACAATGCTGCTTAAGCATAATTATGACTCTCATTACTACACTGGGACTCACCTTTGTTTATCTGTTATGTCTTCATTAGATATGCCTGTTTTGTATTCCATAGCAACTTCACCAAAACACCATCCATTCTTCTCGGCTTTTATTGGCACCTTGTGCTTATGATCTTCATTAATTTCTACTAGCCTACAGTGTACATTTACAGTGACGTTTCCTGTGTGTTCATGTATTCAATTCAGGAAGAGTAAAATAGCTTTCTTTCTTTTTTCGCATCACAGCAATGACAGTGATGTTGTACATTAATAATACTATAGTTACTGAACTACATCTGGAACTTGAAGCTACAACCCTGAGATGTCTCTAAGTTCAGTGGAATTGTAACAGGCTTATTTATGTACAATCTGACCTTGGGGTAATAGAAGTGAATCGAACGTATTTTCGTGTCACACCTAGCTGCAATAAATTAAGCAGCAAGGAAAAATATTAATTCTAGAGAAACTTGTGGATTGTGATCAAATGCTCACTTATAAAAGACAGAAAGTTTCTCTCTTACTTACATATTTATTGTACTTTCTAAGGATATTAACTATCAAATATAATAAAGTACCAATTACCAACAGTTACATTGTCAAACAGAAGTGCAGGTGAAACAATCTTGTCAGCATAATGCAAACTCTTCTGTCTTGATTGAAGCAAAATGGTCTCCCACGGGTTCACTGATGTGATCTGTACTGCATAGTCCGGCTGTTTTCAAGTTAAAGGCTACTAGTGATGGGAAGTGTTTATTTATTAACTGCAGTTAACCGCTGGGCTAGAGAGACAGATGTATCATCCACCAGCTGCCTAAGAACTTCTCCCACTAAGTTGACCAAGATGGTCTTGGCAGTCATACTGGGGGACTGCAATGTCCATGTGGACGCAACCTCCTTAGGGCAAGCTCTGGACTTTAAGGTCGCTACCACAACCATAGGTCTCAGTACACTGTGAATCTAGCTCCTGTTACAGGTCAATCTTCTTTTTGCAATAAGATGGACTGATGTGTACATAAATTAACTCCATTGTCGTGGACAGACCACTGCCACTGATAGAGGAACAGGGGTGTGGGGGGAGTGCATTGCCCCCGGTGGCACGATTCTGGTGGGGTGCCGTTGCGGCTGCCCCCGCTCGCGCTGGGCACTATGCCCCCAGGACACACGCCACGCCCCCAGGATGCACGCCAAGCCCCCAGGACAATGTGCCACGCCCCCAGGACGTGTGCCAGCCATGCCCCTGCCTGCTCTCCGCCCCCCTGCCAGAGCTTGAAGCTCCGCCGCTGACCATTGCCTGGTGAAACACCAAAGCAGAATCAATCCCTGCAGTCGCAGAGCCTCCATTTTGCACAAAATTTAAAAGGTGGCAAATGCAAGACCGGTTTACAGAGGGATTCTCAGGAGGCTCCTCACTGTCTATTTGCAGCTGCAGATTTACTTACCCCACACCTGATATCATACAACATCAGGTGTGGGGCACATGGCGTGGCTAGGAGAAAATGGCTTTGTGGGTGAAATTAGGACTCGTAGCAGACACAGTCTGCCCGGCAGGCGGGGGGGGGGGGCTCCTTCACCTCTATCCTGGACAAAAGCTAAGGATGCAGTTAATAAATGTCAGTGTAAAAGAGCATGAATCTAAACATTTTAATTAAAGGGAGTATCTGCACAAAGTTCGAAGCTTGTCAAATTCCTCTACATAAGGCAGGCCCACCAAGAGAAATAAATTCAATTACATGCTGCAGAGCTTTTATAAACACACAAAGGGAGTGACTTGCATTCAGGGTTCATAAAGGGGGTGTAACTGCCTATTTGGGACTGTGGTGTGACACTGTATGCTAGAAACGGTCTAAAATAATTGCAAAGCAGACGTGTCTGCCCAGTGATTTTCAAGTACCAAAACTTCTTGCTTCCCAGATGCACTAGCTCCCATTAGTTTAATGACACATGATGTTTATAAAACGTCAGAATA